>NW_026535865.1:4260457-5680610 GCF_028551555.1 Melozone crissalis
CTTTTTTTTGTTTTGTTTTGGTTTTTTGGTTTTTTTTTTTTTTTTGTGTGTGTGTTTTGGGGAAAGGGGGGCGGGGGGGGAAGAGCAAGGCTTTTTCGGTCTTTAATATTTTATTTTTTATTTTTGAAATAAATTTGGGCAGTCTGGATGCAATCGTGTCTGGTGTCGGTGTGGGGTGACAGGAGCTGCTTGGGTCACCCCAGCAGTGTCAGAGGGTGCCATATCTGTGCACATACCTGCTCAGCACCCACATTTGTACCTCAGGAGGGCAGTGATGCCCCATCCTCCCTGGCAGGGGAACAGAGCTGGGGGTTCTTTGAGGTGTTTTCAGCACTCTCTGGGTGCCAGACCCCAACCTGTGGGTGCTCTCAGACTCGGTGCTCCCAGTCTCATCCCACTGGCCACTGCCTGGAGGAGCTGGGCCGGTTGCACCAGCCGGGCTGGCCGTGAGTGCCAGCTCCCTGCCAGCTCCCTCCCTCCCTCCTGCGTCACACCGGGGTGGCTGCGGGCCGGGGCGGGGGGTTGGTGGCCATAAATGCGGCCGTGCCTCAGTTTCCCCACCTGCCCTTGCCCCGGGGAAGGTGATGGGGTGGGGTGGCTCTGGGGATGTGTGTCAGCACCATGTCACCCATGCAAGCAACCCTGTTCCTGCAGCCCCCAGGAAACTGGGGGAGTGTTGGATGCTGTGGGGGGACACTGTGGGCTGGGACACCCCCAGAGCTGTGCTGTGACACCACGGTGACACTGTCACCTCCAGGTGACACATGGGGTGGGGTGAATCCTGACTGGGCACAGAGCTGTTACGTGGGGAGGGGGCAGGAGTGGCAGCCCACGTCCCCTCTGCCGTATCCCAGCTGTGTCCCCAGGGTTGGGGACAGGGAACAACCCCGAGCTCCAGCGACCCTCAGCACCTCACAGACAGGCTGGGAAGCGAGTGGCTCATCCCATGGGGGGCCCAGTGTGAACTGGGCAGGGGGGGCTTGTCCAGACCCTGAACTCCAGGAGCAGCGAGCGCCGGAGGAAGCCGGGAGGGAGCGGAAGCCGCTCAGGTTCCTGCGGTGGCTTTGTGCCGCACCGGGCACCCTGCGCCCCGCCTTGACGTCATTTCGGGTAGAGCAGACCTCGGGCTCCCCCCCCTGCAGCCCCTGCACCCCCCCACACCCCCGGCCCCGGCCAAATTTGGCAACGGGAAGAGGCTCCGACCGCGGCAGGAGCAGCAGCACGGCCCTTGTAAGGCAATGGCTGCCGGGAGGGCACGCGGGGGACACGCACACGCGTGTGGACACGGGGACAATGCCAGCAGCCACGCCCGGGGAGGGAACACACAAACAATCCCGCTGTGGGTGCTCCCCAGTCCATCCCAACAGCTGCTGCCTCCCCATGGGCTCAGCTCAGGGTTTGGGGGGTCACGGGGGTGCTGCAGGGACAGGCCTGGCCCCGCAGCCATGGCGTGGCTTGATGGCACAGGACGGAGCAGGCACCCGCAGGAGGTGTCTGTGGCACAGAGAGACGGGGCAGGGCACAGGGCGCTGCCTTGTGCCACACCACAGGGTGACATCACCACACCACAGGGTGACATCACCACGCCCAGGGCCCCCAGATGCTGCTGATAACAGGGGGGTCACTGCCCAGCCCAGGTGACACCCCCTGCACCCCATCCTGGCTGCTGTCCCCATGCCCTGCCCTGCTGCCGGGCCGTGCTCATCCCAGTGCTCCCAGTATGGAGCAACCCACAGCACCAGCATGGTGCCCGCTGTGGGGGCAGCGCGGGTGTCACCTGCCAGGTGTGTCCGTCACCCACAGCCAGTGGGTGGGGACAGCTGGACCGGGTGCCCCTCTTGTCCCTGCGCCCAGCCCTTGCCGCAGAGGGCGTGCCAGGAAACACCCACAGCTCCCAGCGCTCCCGGCACACCCGTGGGCTCCGTGCACGCCCACGGTGCCGGCCCCGCCGCGGCCCCGCCGTGCCGGGCACACCCCGGCACAGGCATGCACGCCAAGCCTTGCACGCCCAGCCCTCGCACACCCCAGACGCTGCACCCCCAGCCTGCAAACACGCGTGGGAACCCCACGGCCGTGGGACCCCCGTGACCGCCCCCAGCCCCTCACAGTGGGGGGAACATCGCGCACCCCCAGCCCCCCGGAATCCCTGCGGCTGCACCCGGCGCTGGCTGCGGGCGAGAGACGGGGCTGGCGCGGCGGTGCCAGACGCCGGGTGGGCGACGCTGCTGCTGCTGCCGCGTGTCCCTGGCACGGCTTGGGAACACGGCGTCTGCCGCAGCGGGGTCCCGCGTGGGGGCGAGCCCGATCCCCCGCGTGGGGCTGCAGACGGTGTCCCCATCACCCGGCTGTGGGGCACCCACAGAGGATGGGGCACCCATGGGTGCCCTCTGCATATCCCTGAGGGTGCAGAAGGGCTGAGCCCCCACGCCGGTTCGCGGTGCTGCTGTGGGGCCGGCAGTGCTGGTGTGGGGTGCAGAGGAGGCCGCGGGGAGGGCCCGGGAGCTGCCGGCGCAGGGATGGATCCTGGAATTAAAAACATTCCAGGAACTGACTTTGAACCAGATAAAATAACAAGCGCCGTGAGGAATGTCTCACCCCGCCCACCAGCCGCGGCCCCACGGCGCTCCCCACAGCCTCCCACTGCCCCACACGTGTCCGCGGGCCCTTCCTTGCACACGCGTGTGCACACACGGCTGCGTGGGGCAGGGGATCCCGGCGTGCCCAAGCTGCTGGGGGTTCTGGGGATCTCGGGGGGTGCTGAACACCCCCGGCTGCTGCGAGGGGCTGCAGCATACCTGGGCCGGGCTGTGGGGATGCACACATGGCCGGTGTGCAGTGCACACGCATGGAACACAGCGGGACACGCGTGGCTGTTGTGTGCACAGCAGCCCCTCATGGGGCAGAGGGTCCCTCGGTGTCCTCGCCGCCCCCGGGGCCTCCCCGGTTCCCCCAGGCTGGCCGGCAGCCGCGGCCCGCGGAGCCCGGCGTGCATGGGCGGTGACATCACGGGGGCGGCGGGCCCGGGGGCGCGGAGCCAGCCCAGCCCCGCCGGGCCCGAGGTCGCAGCGGGGCCGGGACAGCAGCAGGAGCCGCGCTGGGAACCGGGAATGGTTGCACTGCGCGTCCCAGCCTGGCTGCCTGCCCTCGACAGCAACAAAAACCCCAAATCTCCCTTTTGGAGAACACCCCAAAAGCGTCTCTCAGCTGAGGTGTTTTGGGAGGCGGAACCGGCGTAGCTCCTCCTTTTGCCCCCCATTCACATCCACAGGGGATGGCGTTTAAACGGCCCTGGTGACACTGGGATGGGGACATGTTTGAGGGGTCACCTCTGTGTCACCCTGACCCCACAGCCTGTGCCGTGGGGGTCCCGTCCCCACACCGTGGCCCCGGGCAAACACGGGGCTGACGGGGACACGGGGCCAGAGGGCATCGCCGGTGCGTCACCGTGTTTACGAGGACCTCGAGGAGCTCTCGTGACGTCCGTGCTGGTCCTGCCAGCCCAGGCCCTGCCAGGTGGCTCAGTGCCACCACCGCCACGCTACCCTCCGGCCACCGCTCCGATTTTTGGGGCTGGCATGCGGCCATCTGTCCCCTGAGCCCCGGTGGCGCTGGGGGCACGGAGCGGGGTGTCCCCCCCCCCCCCATTCACAATGTCACAATGTCACAATGTGCGAGCAGCAGATGGGGCGTGCGCGGGGCTATTTATAGCAGCGGGACCCACAGGTAGCGACGGTGCGTCAGAGCGGTGACGCAGCCCCGGCGACGCTCGGCCGAACGCCCCCGCAACCGGCTCCGGGCCCCCCCCCGAGCCCCCGAGGAACGGGGGAGGTCCCCACGTGCGCTGGGCACAGCTGGAGGATGCGGGGAGGGAGGGCGAGAGGGGCATGTGGCTGCACCGCCCCCGAATCTGTATGTGCGTGTGCATGTGTGTGCATATCTGTGTGCACATGGTGCCTGAGAGTGCGTCTGTGCGTGTCCCAAGCTGTGTCACTGCGTGTTCCCACGCATGTCACCGCGTGTGCCCAGGTGCACGCAGCGCTGCGTTGATCTGCACGCTCAGTTCGCTGCGTGTGCCACACGCGCGTGGTTCTGCTGCTCCGGGCACACGCGCTGCGTGTGTGGCCGTGGCGTGTCCCTGCGTGCGCGCGTGGCCGCGGTGGCCGGGGCTGACTCAGCCCCCAGGCAGCCCAGGAATGCCCCCTCCCCACCCTCTCCCCGCCCCTGGCCTGTGCTGGGAACGGACTGTCCTGGGGGACGGTGACACCCAGGGCTGACCCAGACCCTGCTGGGAAGATGAGGCGGTGCCCCCCCCCGCCCCGCTCCCCCCATCCTGCCCCCCCTCCTCCTCCATCCTGCCCCCCCTCCCATCCTGCCTTCTGGGAACCGCTCACAGGGGCGGAGGTGAGGGGTCAGGGCAGGCTGGGCAGGGCTGGGGCCCCGCGGCTGGCAGGGAGGGGGCCCGGAGGAGCCGAGGCTTCCCCAGGGACCCCTCCCCGCTCTGCCATGGGTACTCCAGAGCCCGGAAGGACATCCCAGAGCTGGGGTCCCCTTGGTAGTGCCGGCAGCAGCCCCCACCATGATCAGCCCTGGGGGTGGCTAGGACAGGGGTGCACGAAGTGGGGTCCAGCTTTGGAGCCCCTCGGCCTCCGGGGCATCAAGATCTGGGGCTGTCCTGGCTGGGGGCACTGCCGGGTCCTGCCTCGTTCCCCTCCGCTCGGGAAATCCGGGCCGGGTGTTTCCCCCAGCCTGCCGGACCCCTGCCCGCCGCGCCGGCAAGCCCGGCCCGGATCCCCAGGCAAGGAGCGGGACAGCACGCGTGGGTACCCCGCGAGTTCCGGCCCCGGTTCCCCTCACAGCTCCGCTCGCAGCTCGGAGGGGCTCGGAGCGGCCGGGGGCTCCCGTGGGATCGGCGGTCCCGGCCGGGAGGCGGGGCCGGTGCCCAGGCTCCGCTCCGTGCTCCGCGATCCTTGCCGGGCTTTCCGCGCTCCCGGCCCCGCTCGTTCATTCATAGATCGCGCGCGCGCTCCCGGCCCATTCATCCCGGCGAGCGGGGAGCTCCGTTACCGTGGCAACCGCCCCCCCCCCCCCCGTTCCCACGGCACAGGCGGAGCGCTGCAGGGGCCGGGGGCGCCCCAGGGTCCGGGTGCCCCTCTATGTGTATTGGGGGGGATGCTGGCGACCGGAGCCCGGGGGGCTGCGCCTGGGGGTCCCCTCATTCGTACGGCTGCAGGCGGGGGGGGGTTCAGCCCCGCCGAGGTTCGGGCAGCGGCTGCCACGTCGGCGGGGGCGGCCCCCCTTCGCTCCTCCGGGCTGGGGCAGCAGCCCGGCCCCGGCGGTTTCCATCGTGGGCCGGGCTTGGCGCAGCACAACCTCGACGATCCCTCCCCCCACCCCCCAATTCCCACTCCACCCCCACGTCTCTGTGGTTGTGGCACTGAGCTCCGGCTCTGCAGAGTGCAATTTCCCCACCCCCCCAAAGCGGTGGGGACCCCCCCAGAAGGGCGGGGTACAGCGGGTGCGAGAGCTGTGGGTGCGAAGTGCCAGGTGGCAAAGTGCGGGTGTCCCAGCACTGCGTGTGAGGGTGGCTGCCGGTCACACATGTGCACCCACGGCTGCGTGTGTGTGTGGGGGGTTGTGCAGACCCTGCTGCCCTCCTTCCGTGCACCCCAAGTTCAATTGTGGGGAGGACAAATGCGGTGCTGCGGGCACCTATTGCACAGGGCTCTGCGTGGGTGGCTGCAGAAGCTCTGGCATGCATGCAGCAGGGGCACAGCAGGGATCTGCAGCTGGACAAAGTTTCCCAACATCCTCTTCTTCCTCTCCAGGTTCCAGAGTGAGGAGCCGCAGCCTCAGGTGCAGGAGAAACTGCTGCTGCAACTCCACAGGTGAGCCCCAGCCCCCGGCCCGATGTACAAACGTGACAGGGCTGTGCTGCAGGTCAGCGTGGGGCTGAGCGTGGATCCTCGCACTGCTCCACTCGTGTGCGCTTTGCACAGACGTGTTCTTGTGCATGTGGAGGACACGGGCATTCCAGAGCCCGGCTGCGCGCACACGTGTCGGTGCTCGTGCCCTCGGGCACGTCTCTGTGTGTGCTCACACCGATCCCACGGACGGGGCGGGCGTGCAGGGCCCCCCAACACGCGGGGGTTGCCCTCACATGCAGCCGTGTGCGCGTCGCGGGCTCCGCACGCCGGAGCCGAGCCTGGCGCTGCCGGGATGAGTCACGGGCTCGCAGAGGAAGCCGTGACTCAGTGCTGGATTCCTGCCGCTCCCCACCCCCCGGCCGCTCCGGCCAGCGCGGCCACGTGGAGCCCGCGGCACCCGCGGCCGGCCCGGTGATGCTGCTGGGGCCGTGCTGGGTGCTCGCGTCCCTCGTCTGGGCTGTAGGGACAGAGGGTCCCTGCCAGCGGTGCCTTCGGGATGCCCCGGGCTCGGGGTGGCACCGTGCACGCCCCAGCTGGGTGTGGGGTTCCGGACCGGGCACGTTTCCCGGGTGTCTGGGCGGATCCGGCTGTGCGGCGGTGCCAGGCAATGCCCTGAGCTCCAGCCCGGGGCTGCTCCACCTGCCCTGGGCTTGCCGTGGGTCTGGGCTGTGGCTGCAGCTCCACCTGCCCCTGGCACTCGGCCACAGCTGGCACCGGCTCCACAGCTGCTCTGGCTGGCAGCCCAGCGCTGGGCAAGGGTCTGGGGTGCCACAGTGTCATGCAGGCGGGACTGCGGACCTGAGCAGGGACGGGTGGCTGCAGAGGGAGGCGATCAGTGGTGCCATGTGATGCCCAGGGTGCTGTGCCAGGAGCCAGGGGTCAGTGGCACCGTGCGGTGCCCAGGGTGCCATGCAGTACCCAGGGCTCAGTGCCACGGCACGGGCAGGGCAGCCTCTGTGAGTCAGAGCAAGGTGCAGCAGCTGCCCCCTCCCCGCCTGCCCGTTCCCAGGCCCTGCTCACCAGATTCACTTTTGCAATGACTGGTGCAGCCACCCCAGCTCTGCCGAGCTCTCCCTGACCCACTGTGCCCACGCTGCCTGCGGCCTTCTGCCCCCACATCCCCACCTGTGACCTGGCACGGTGTTCCTGCCTTGGCCAAACCCCCTTAACCTCAGCCCTCACCAGCTCCCACCCCAGGAGCTGCTGAGCTCTGCCTTCCTGAGCGAATCTCGTGGTTCCTGAGGGGCTGCAGCTCCCTCGGTGGGTGACAGTGAGGGGGTCATGGCCAGCAGTGAGTCAGCACGGGCAGGTGTGGACAGGGACTGGGATGGGGACGCCTTGACTTGGGGACACCGTGATCGGAGGATGAGTCATGTGCTAAACAAACAAACAGGGAGTCCCTGTGAAGCTGGGCTGTGCTGGCAGCTTCCTCCGTGTCCCAGCACCAGGGAGCTGCTGGTGCACCCCACTCACTGATCTCCCACAGCATCGGGAGCAGTCTGGGAGCTGCTGCTGTGTGCGGTGTCACACACAGGTGCACAGGGCAGCCCTGCCCTGCAGCCAGCAGGACAGGACAGACCTGAGGTGCCTGAGTGCAGGGCAGGGCTGATGGGCACTGCTGATCCAGGGGATCTCCAAACACCTGCCTTTGAGAGAGCTGCAGTGCCCAGGGCCAGGCGGGCACCTGGGGATTTCCAAGCTCACCTGGGCTGGGGCAGGTGTAAAACCCAACCGTGGGCAACTGCCCAGCTCATGGCATGGCCAGCCTGCCCGGGCATCCTGCAGCTTGGCCACGTGCCCCCTGGGCTGAGAGTGAGCTCTGGGCTGGCAGCTGAGTGCCCAGCTCTTGTCCTGGTGATGCAGCACTGACCTGGAGGTGCCATGGCTGAGCCAGTTTTGTCTGTTCTCAGATGAAAAGTGCTTCCCCCAGGCACTGCTGCAGCCAGTGGGTGGCTGTGAGTGATGCTGTGCCCCAGCACGGGGTCCATCATGTCCCCAATCCACCACCAGCACTGTGTGATTTGGGACCCTGTGCACTCAGAACGCCGGGAATGTTTTGTGTTGAGGCTGTTGAGGCTGGTCAGTCGCTCACTGGATTTTTTTTCCACCCTTTCTGCTGTGGGTTTGGCCAGGTGCCCGGGGCAGGCGCAGGGGGTGGGTGTGAGCAGGCATGTGATGAGCCGGGTGTGACGGGGCTGCCGAGAGCTGGGAAAGTGCTGAGCTGGTGTGAACCTGCTGCCGTCCCGTCCCCATCTCCTCCTCTCCAGCCCTTCCTGGAACAGCTGCAGGGAAGGTCCCTGCTGCGTGCGTGGTGTGGGCAGCTGTGCCCATCCCCATCTGGGTGCCTCATGCAGGAGGAAGAGCCCGTGAGGCTGAAGGCTGCAGGGCTGGGGGTCAGTGCTGCTCTGGGTGCTCCTGCCTCGCTGTGGGGGGACAGGGCGAGGAGCCCACACTGCTCTGAGGGTCCCTGAGGTGCTTCCTCTTCCCCGTGGTGGCTGTGTGGGGCTGGTGAGAGCGTGTCCTGCCTGGAGCCACACGCTGAGTCAGGGACAGAACAGGAATAGAGCCGGGTGCCTGAGTCACAGACAACGTGTGAAACCAGCAGCACTTCCCCAGGAAGGGGGAACCCCGCAGCCCTGACAGCCCCTGCTACACGCTGGCCACTTCCCTGGGAGCAGGGTTGTCCCCTCCTGGATCAGCCCTGGCTTCTTTTGGTGCTGAGAGCTGCTGGCTCTGTCCCTCACAGCCACAAGGATGGGACATCAGGCAGGGAATGACTGCCTCACCTCAGGACCCCCTCCTTGCACCCACACGGGGCACAGAGCTCCCTGCCAGCCCCCAGGGCTTTGCCAAGGGGCTGGGAAAACCTTGGGGAAGAGCCAGAGTTCTCAGCCACCCTCCTTTGCAGTTCCCCTTGCACACGTGCTTGCACAGCGTGCCCCCACACGTGTGTGTGCAAGTGTGACAGCCCGTCCTGCACCCCCCCAGCCATCCATCTGTCCGTCTGTGTCCCCCGGCAGCTCCCACAGAACATCCTTCCCTCCCTCAATTCCCTCCCTCCCACCTCCCCCGGAGCGTTTCCGCAGCTTCTCCATTGATAAATCTGGAGCGTTGCCACGGTGATGCTGCAATGGGTGCGGGGCTGCCCAGGGGCCCAGGAGCACTGGGGGGTGAAGGTGAGGGTGAGGATGAGGAAGGCTGGCTGGGTCCACGTGTGACGTTGCACATGTGTGAGTTCCCAGCGGTGTGGTTGCACACGTGTGGGATTTCCCAGCTGTGTGTGCACAGTGCTGGTGCTGATCCGTCAGTCTGGGTGTGCACACATGAAAGAACTGAACCCTAGTATGTGCAGGGCTGTGGGGGCTCAGGGACCCCACTCTGGGGGTGCCCAGGGGCCCAGGCCCACGGTGGGGTGAAGGTGAAGGCGAGGATGAGGAGAGCTGGCTGGGTCCATGTGTGATATTGCACACGTGTTACTCCCCAGGTGTGTGGTTGCACACGTGTGGGATTTCCCAGCTGTGTGTGCACACATGCAAGAACTGATGTGTGCTTTGCATGTGCAGGGCTGTGGGGGCTCAGAGACCCCACTCTGGGGCCCTTGGCACCGTCTGGTTCTCCCTGCAGCAGTGCCAGGAGGGAAACTGAGGCACTGGCAGCGCGGGGTTCACCCTGTCACAGTCACTTGGGCTGCTTGGGGACAGGGGGACCTCACAGTGCCACCACCTCTGAGCCTTCCTGCACAGTGCTGGGTCTGGCCAGCATTGTCACACCCTGGCTGTGGTCTCACACACGGGCAGGTGACCCCACACACACCCAGAGCAGGGATGGGGGTGCAGGTCCCTGTGTGAACACGTGTGTTCCGTGCATGTGTGTCCACACGTGTGCGCAGCCCCATGTGGGGGACCCAGCACTGTTTGGTGACTGCCCCACACGGGCAGTGGGACCCTCTGGGGGGGGCTGCAGGAGGTTTGGTGTGAGGAGGGGGCTGTGGTGCATGAAGGGGGTGCAGGGTGGGGGCCATGCACCTGGGAAACCCTGGGAATGATCCCCCAAAGGAGCCCAGCACCCATTGGGATGAGCTGGAGGAGAGTGGGGGCTCCTCACTGCCACATCCCCTGGGAAGCCCTGGGACCACCCAGCGCCTCCAGCACACTCAGGGATGAGCTGTGTGAGGCCAGGGGGGCTCGGGCAGGCAGTGCCTGTCCCCAGACAGCTCCTGCTGTGCCCTGCACCCTCTGCCAGCCCACCCATGCCCACTGCACTTGGGGCTCCGCGTGGGGAGCCCACCCTGTGGATGTAGGGGCACAACCTGATGATTGTGGGGTGCTGAGGGGCTGCTGGGCGCCAGGACCAGCCCCGTTCGCAGGACCCTGAGGCTCAGGGTGACACGGGGGTGCCGTGGCCGTGTCACACGCGTGGGCTGTGCCGTGCCGTGCCGTGTGGGCAGGATCGGTGCGTGCAGCGTGGCTGCCCTCTGCTGCCACGGCCTCGGCAGCGCTCGGCACCCCTGGGATGCTGCCGCAGGGACCCCCGGGGGGATGCTGAACAATGGCAGCTCTCCGTGCCAGCCCCCTGCCCACAGCAGAGCCCCCCAGCAGGGGAGTGGGCTCTGGGATGCTCCACCCCGTGCCCCCCCATATCTGGGATAGGGTCATGCAGCAGCCAGCAGGGAATGGAGCTTTTTCTGGGCTTTCAGAGCCGTGGGGAAGGGGCTCAGCCCGGGTGTCAGCTCTTGGTGGCTCTGGCTGCTCTCGGGGTGTGGGGCTGGCACGGATCCCGCAGCTCCATCCCTCCCATCCTCCATCCCGCTGCTGCGTTGGGAAGCAGGTCACGTCCAGCTCCCTGCACGGCAGCGCTGCCGGGGGAGCTCGGCTTTCTGGAGCAGCTGCTGGGAGTTCCTTTTGGGGAGCTCGGCTTTATTGGGCTGCTCTGAGCTGCTGGGAGCCCCTTTTGGGGAGCTCTGCTTTCTGGGGCAGCTCTGGGAGCTGCTTTTGGGGAGCTTGGCTTTGTGGAGCAGCTCTGGGCTGCTTTTGGGGGGCTCGGCTTTCTGGGGCAGCTCTGGGATACTGGGAGCCCCTTTTGGGGAGCTCGGCTTTCTGGGGTAGCTCTGGGCTGCTGGGAGCTGCTTTTGGGGAGCTTGGCTTTCTGGTGCAGCTGCTGGGAGCTGCTTTTGGGGATGGTGGGAGGAGGATTTCCAGCTGTGCAGGTCTACGTGGCACTGCCACCCCGGGGATGTGGCGGTGAGGAGCCTCCACTCCCTTTCAGCTCATCCCAATGGGTGCTGGGGGTTTTTTTGGGGAGCATTGCCAAGCTCCCCCAAAAAAGCTGATTGCTCCAGGAGTCACAGGGCAGCTGTGCTGGGTGGCACCAGGCTGTGCAGTGCCAGGATCCGGCCTTGCCCTGTGGAACGCCCGGCTCCCAGGGCAGGTGTGGTGCTGCTGCTGGAGGCACAGGCGCTGCCTGTACCTGCCTCCATCCGGATCCGTGCCAGGGGGGGAGAGCGGGGCAACTTTCCCGACTCGTTCCCCCACATCGAGGGGGGGAAAAAAAAAAAAGAGTCGCATGACTTGGAGCTCTCCCGAGAGGCAGAGTGGGGAGAGAGTGACCCAGAGAGCCAAGAATCTGCTGGGCTGTGGTGTCTCATTCCTGCCTCATTCCTGCTCCGCAGCGGGGCTGGGAGAGGTTGGGTTACGGGAGGCGCGGAAAGGGGACGGTGCAGGATGAGCTCATGCGAGGAGGGCGCGGGAACCTTCTGGGCAGGGGAAAAACGTCGATGCTGCAGTTCAGGGATTTCTGCAAGCGCGGCTGTTCCCGGCTCGTTCAGCCCCCCGTGCCCGTGGCAGTGGAGAGACTCGGGGATGGATGTGGGCTCAAGGTGATTCATGTGCCCTTGCAGGGAAACAGCAGCACACAGCGACCTGCTGAAGGGCAGAGGGGGCACGCTGGGGTCCTGGGAGGATATCAGGGGAGCCCTGAGACAGCTGGATGATCCCACCCTGCATGGTATTGTATAGGAGACCGCCGTCTCTACCACAAATCAAGGCAGCAAAATGCAGTGTGAGCACTTGAGGGAGCGAATGGAGGAGTCTAAGGGGTCTGGAAAAGCTCCAGCTTCCCTCAACACCTGGGCTGGCCCCCCTCGGTGTGTACTTTACCTCTTGCTGGGCAGGGATACGATGTTCCCAGCTCTTGGCAGCTTTTCCCCTGCTGGCTGTGATAAACCAAACCCTTCCTGCGTCCCCAGCCCTCTGTCCTGCGAGGTCGCCCGGTGTCAGGCGGTCAGAGGCTCTTTGTCCTGTCCTTGGGTAGCATCTCCTGCCCTTAAGAACTCAACGCTGCAAATACTCTTAGATGATGATTAATGAGCGCTTATATAACTGAACTGAGTCCTTAATGCAGACGGGAGGGTGACAGGAGGGAAGGTGGGAGCAATAAACAGCACAGAGCTGCTGCTGCTGCTTTTCCCACACCAGAGCAGCTGCGTTCTGTGCAGGGGGACCCTGGCAGATGTGGGAGAGGGGCCACCCATGGGGAAGCAGCTTGGGCAGCTCCCATCTGGGTTTTCCAGGCAGTTTTGGATCCTGGGAGTGAACCACGTTGCCCATGGCATGGCTGGGCTGTCCGGTGTGGCAGAGCTGGGAGGTGAAGGGTTTATGTTGGAAAAGCATTCATGTGTGACAGTGGCTGGAATGTTGTGCTGGTGAGCTGGGAGTGCTGGAGGAAAAGGGCAAAAATCCCACGGTAACAGTTTCGTGTGAGCTGTGGGGGTGATGAGGCCGCTGCTGGAGATGCTGGGTGCAGTTGTTTCTAAATTTGGCCGTGTTTGGGCAGGTAGGGACAGTCTGACACACAAGATTTGCTTTTCCATAATCTGGCTGGGAAGCACCAGCCCTGATAAAGCTGCTGCTCAGCGCCAAGGCAGCTACACGGTTGCCATGGTTACCACATGCTTATTTTCACCATCTTCCTCACCTCAGCCGGGGTGCCCCGGCATTCCCAACCCTGGATCCCCCCTGACCTCAATCGGGGTGCACTGGCATTCCCAGCTCTGAATTTCCCCGGATTACAGCTGGGTGCTCCAATATCTCCAGTTCTGAATCGCCCCGGACCTCAGCTCATTTCCTAATATTCCAATTTGGATTTCCTGATGCTACCTCAGGGCAACTCGAGCCCTGATCTCTTGCACCTTTTTGCTGTGGATCCCATCCTGTTTTTCCCTGTGGATCCAATCTTTCTGCTCTCTGTGGATCCGATCCTCCCGCTCCCTGTGGATCCAATCCTGCTCTCCGTGGATCTGATCCCTGCGGATCCTGTCCCCCCCTGCTCCCGGTGGCTTCGTCCTCCAGCCCGGTAAATCCCGGTCACAGGGAAGCGCTCCTCACCATGGAAACAGCGGCATTGCGTCAGGGCTTTTCTTTCCAACTGCAAAGCTGGATGAGCAACTCCCTCGGGGACAGGAGTAAGGGAGAAGGGAATATTCTTTTCCCTGGGGCGCTTTGGGACTGCCAGTTCCCTAATCCAGCCCTGGTTTGGTGTTTGCTCGAGGGTCTAAGGCTGCCATGGGCAAAACACGGTGGGGACAGCGAGGGTTCCCATGGCAGGGACAACGAGGGGACACTGAGGGCTCCGTGTCCCTTCCCTGCTCCTGGTATAAGATGATCTTGCAGGGAAAACCAGGAAGGAGCCTTGGTGTAGGATGGGGTGGAGGCTCAGCCATGAGCTCTGCTCCAGCCCGGCCCCACATTCCCTCCTTTCCTGCAATCCCAGCAAAAACAAAGGCAGGGGAGGCGGCTCTTGCGCCCTGCAGGATGTGCTGGGGCGTGCAGAGCTGTGCCTGGAGCAGGGGGGACGCTCCCAGGGGCTTTGCCAGGCTCTGGAGCAGGAATGCAGGTGGAAGGGGGGGTGCCTGGGGGGCTTTGTTCGCTCCCAGCCCCGGGTAAGGCACAGCACCACAAGAGAAGGAGATGTGGCACCCAGTGCCCCGGGTAAGGCACAGCACCAGAGGAGGAGGAGATGTGGCACCCACTGCCCCGTCCTCCCCTCCTCTGAGCGCTCCCATCCCCAGCCCTGACCCGGAGGAGCTGCTCGGTGATTTGGGCACCTCATCAGAGCAGTGCCCACGGCGGGGGCTGCCCTTGGCTTCCCACAAGGTGCCGGGGCTGCCGAGCAGGTTTGGGCTCAGCTGCTGCGAGGCTCTGGGCAATTCCGTGTGTGCCATGAGTGCAGGGGTTGGGAAAGGTCCCCACAAACAGCACAGCAAGGTGGGCACCCCCAGAGAAGGCCGAGCTGGGCGGGTGTGGGATGTGCTGGAGGCAGGAGAGAGGCTCATGTTGATGTGGGAATGGCACGGGGTGAAGGCAGGAATCCTCCTGTCACTTTCCATGCAGAACTTCCAGGAAATCATTAACAGGATGTTTGGTCCTACAACCTCTGCCCTTGGAAGCTGTAAAAAAATAGGTGATAAAAACATCAGTCATGTGTGAGGGGATTGCTTGAATGAGCTCCAGGTGATCCCTGAGCTCCCTCCAGCCTCTGGTGATTCACCATTTCCCATGGCTGCACCTGTGCACACAAACAGCTCCGCTCCAGAGCGGATATTTGCACTCCCTGAGGAAGTGCTGGCACTTTTGCCAAACTGGGTCACTCAGCCCTGCTCACAGCCACATCCAGGTGACCGAAATTAGGGCTCAGCCAGGGAAAACACCCATGGGTGCTCAGGGATGGAAATCACACAGGAGTGAATTCTGCTACGTGGTGTTGCCTGCTTGGGACCCCTGGCCAGGTTCCTTGTGCTGCAGGAGGCGAATCTTGGGCTGTTTAGTGCTTAATTAACTGCCCTAATGAGTGGTGCAAGCTGCCTGCCTGGCTGCTCCCAGCCTGTGGAACAGGCAGGGATGTCCCTGAGCCCCTTGGGCTGGTGACACGGGGCAGCTGCAGCCCCTGTGTGCAGCCTGATCATGGAATATCCTCGAGGATTGTCAAATTTGGCACTTTTGCCAGACTGGGTCACTCAGCCCTGCTCACAGCCACATCCAGGTGACCGAAATTAGGGCTCAGCCAGGGAAAACACCCATGGGTGCTCAGTCTGGAACTCACACAGGAGTGAATTCTGCGTCTCCTACGTGGTGTTGCCTGTTTGGGACCCCTGGCCAGGTTCCTTGTGCTGCAAGAGATTAATCTTGGGCTGTTTAGTGCTTAATTAACTGCCCTAATGAGTGGTGCAAGCTGCCTGCCTGGCTTGACAGGCAGGGATGTCCCTGAGTCCCTTGGGCTGATGACAGAGGAGCAGCCCCTGTGTGCAGCCTGATCGTGGAATATCCACGAGGATTGTCAAATCCACAGCTGATGCCTGCCCTGAGTGATCTGGAGCATGTCCATTATCTCAGGCTGGAAAATGGCTCTCTGTGCATCAAGGTCACTTTATCCACCCTCATCACAGACCAGAAACGCTCACGTTAATGGGCCTCTAATTTAATCAAAATGCTGTGCCTGTGATTGCAGGGCTGGAATCTTTTCCTCTCTTGAAGGGCAAAAATCAATTTGCACTAACAGCAGACGGGTCTGCTCCCTCCTCCCGGCCTAGGAAAGTGAGTAAAATTTTTTCATAGTAGGAAAATAATAATATTGGCCTGGTGTGTCATCAATATTGGGTGTTTTTATGTGCTTTTGAGCACTTTGGTGGCAGCATTCTGTCCCTGTGGCCCTGTGAGTTCAGAAAAATCACAGATGTGGTGTGCCCCTGGGTTTCGTAATTACTGTATTACCCATGTACAAACTGCCCTTTTCCTGCAGATCCCAAAGGGATCACAACAAACCAGGGAGGAAAAGCCTGATTTCCACACTCTGGGAGGCAGGGAATAGGTGATCACTGCTCAAATGAGCAATTGTGGGCAGGTTTCTTTGCATCTCCCCATGGCTTGTTTTTCCTCTGTCTCAGTGCCTGGTGTGGAAATTGGTCACCAAATAGTGATTTCTATACTCTGGTGATTTTCTGCTGTGCAGCCTGGCTCAGACTGGAAATACTGGGAAGGAAGGACGGGAGGAAGAAGGAAGGACGGTGGCCAGTGGCTGCAAACTCCGTCTGCAAAGTGCAACGTGGATTACAAGGGAATTTCTGGAGGCACAGCAAAGGTGTCTGGTCCTGCCTGGGACAGGGACACACAGACAGAGTGACCCTGATGTGTCCAGTCCTGTCCTGGACACAGGACACACACAGTGACAGCCTTGCCATGTTTCCTTCCCGTTTTTGAGGCCTTTCAAAGCCATGTAGCCCCTCAATGAGACGCGTCTTTGGCTTTGCCAGTTTTCTCTTTTAACACAAAATTTTTAGTGCTGAAATCATTCTCACCTTTGTCAAACCTCAGGATGTGCTTTTAAAGATTTCAATCTTTGAGAATAGAGGTTTGATGAAAGACTTTTATTTTTAAAGAAAACTTTATTGCTTTAACTACTTCTCACCATCATCTCCCAAGTGCATATACAACACTGCAAGAAGGGATCATTCCCCACGGGACAGAGAGGAGGGCAGCCAGTTCGCGGGGTCAGGACGGGTTTCCCGAGCGGGACGGTGACCGGACGGGCCGCAGCGGGAGGAGCCGCCGGAGCCCGGCCGGGGGCAACGCTCGGTGCCCAAGATGGCGGCGGCCCCTGAGGGGGCCCTTTGTCTGCGGCCGCCGCCGCAGTGCGAGAAGGGCGCGAAACTGGGCCAGCCTGGACACGCCCTCTTAGCCAGAGGGGCGGGGCGGCCGCCCCCCCCGCCCAATCAGCGCCCTCCACTTCCTTCCCTCTCACAGGGGCGCCCCCGCCCGCCTCCGCGCGCGCAGCCAATGGGAGCCGTCCGTCGTGGCCCGCCCCCGCTTGGGTGGAGGGGGCGGGGCCACGCAGTGGTTTTGTTTGCGCGCCCCTACTATCGCCCCCGCCGTGGTTCATTAATATTAATGAAGTCCCGCCCAATCAGGTGGGGCAGCGGCGGCAGCGCTTTGGTGACGTGTCGCCCCTCCTTGCGGCGGGGTTCATCTGCATATTCATAAGATAGGCGGGATGAGGCGCGGGCATTTATAAGGCGCCGCCCCGCCAGGCTCGCCGTACATTTCGCTGAAGCTTTGAAGTGTTGTGTGGACCTCGCGCCGCCCGGCTATCGGTGAGCGCAGTCGCGCGGGGCGGCCGCGACCGCACCGGGCCGGGTGGTCCGCAGTGAGCGGAGCCGTGTCCCAGGGGCAGAGGGTCGGGTCCCGCGGGAGGCTAGGCCGCGGCTCCGGACCCACCGATCGGTGCCTTCTGCGGGCACGGGGGACACGGCGGAGCGGGCCGGTCTGGGCCGAGTGGGGGACGGGGCCGCGGCGGGCGGAAAGGCGTGCGCGGAAACAAAATGGCGACGGGCCTCGGCCGTGCAAAATGGCGGGCGGGAGGGAGGGGGCGGCGGGCGGCGCTGCCCAGGGAAAGCCGGTAGGGGGCGATGCGGGTGCGCATGCGCGCTGGGCACGGAGGGGCCGGTACGGGGGGTCCCACCGGGGGTTGGCGGGACCCGACCCGGCCGCGGGTTCTACCGGGGCCCGGTCCCGATGCTGCTCCCCTGGCCTTGGCCCTGAGCCTTGCGGAGCGCAGCTAGGCCCTCGCTCCCGCCCTCCCTGAGGGAGACCCCTTGTAAGGCTGGAGGACCGCATAAGGCGTCCGGCAGTGTGAGATCACATCGGTGTTGTTATAGGTGGTGTTGGAAAGATTTATTGTTTCAGATTTCCGGGGGTTGTGTGGGTTTTTTGAGTCGCTGACTCGGTTCTGTTGGTTTGGCAGGTCAGAATGGCGTCAGATGAGGGAAAGCTCTTTGTCGGCGGGCTCAGTTTCGACACGAATGAGCAGTCATTGGAGCAAGTCTTCTCTAAATACGGACAGATTTCTGAAGGTGAGACTGCAGAGCCACGATGGGAGATAGTTTCCCTAAGTCTGTTAAATTTCCCTGGCGCTGATGGGTTTTTATTTCCTGTCTGTCCTTTTTACAGTCGTGGTGGTGAAAGACAGAGAGACTCAGAGATCCAGAGGTTTTGGCTTTGTTACTTTTGAAAATATCGATGATGCAAAAGATGCAATGATGGCCATGAACGGAAAGGTGAGGAGGCCTTGGAGTTGATTCTTTATTTCCCATAGTGCAGGAGGAGAATCAGAGGTGTGTGCTGCCGTTCAGGCTGTGTGAAAAAATAGATTAATGCTAGTATCTTAGATGAGATTATATGGGTGTATATGGGAAAAATTTGGCTATATGAGTTAATATGTAAAAGACCATACATATATGTGTGTATATATATGTACTAGGAACAAAACTAAAAAGTTCCATTGTGGGGTCTGGATGACTAAGATATGACTTCATAAGCACTCCTGTATATAATATATAATATTGTAATAAACTATAGAATATTATAATAATATTCCTTAATATATCAGTTTTTTTGCTTACTTGATTTAATTGTGGCATGAAAGATGTTTATTTATTTCATGAGCAGCGAGTCCTGGCACTGCTCAGCCAACTTAGAAGGCATGCAACTTGTTCTACATGTGCTTTCTATTTAATTATTCCAGTTTGGCTAACTGTGGTTGTGTTCTAGTCTGTAGATGGGCGTCAGATCCGAGTTGACCAGGCTGGGAAGTCCTCAGAGAACAGATCCCGTGGCTACAGAGGGGGGTCCTCGGGGGGCCGGGGCTTCTTCCGCGGGGGCCGAGGCCGGGGCCGTGGCTTCTCCAGAGGTGAGTTCATAGGGGTCACTCATAATGTCTGCATGGGGGGTGTCACTTGTCAGAATAGTTAAAAAACCTAATTTCCGTGTATTTCCAAGGAGGTGGAGACAGAGGCTATGGCGGCAGCAGATTTGATTCCAGAAGCGGAGGCTATAACGGCTCCAGAGACTACTATAATAGCAGGTAAGGGCTCTGCCAGCACCAGGGATGGTGGGGAAGCTGTGGTGGGGCTCAAAGCAGGAAAGAAGGATTTGAGCAGCTGTAAAGCAAGTTTTGTTTGTCCTGCAGGAGTCAAGGTGGCTATGGAGACAGGAACTCAGGAGGCTCCTACAGAGACAGCTACGACAGTTACGGTAAGTCGCGCTTCGAGCGGGAGCGCTGAGTCCGTGTGCTGTAGGAGCTCTGAACCTGCTGAGCCCGAGCCTGCAGCTGGGGCAGGCTCAGGCTGTGGACGTGTGGTGGTGCCGGGAGATTCTAATTTAATGCATGTGCAGGAGTTGCTCGGATCTAAGGCAAAGCAAGTGTTAAAAAAAAAAAAAAAAAAGAAAAGGTGTTCCTGGAGCCCAAACTCGGCTGCCCTAACGCACTGACCCGCGGGTGGGGGATCTCAGTAGCCAAGTAGCCGTAGCCTTGGAATAATGCAAAGGGAGTAAAATGCTGGAACTTGTCTTTGCTTCAGTGCCTTTACAATTGTGCCTGCTTCTTGTCCTCAGCTACACACAACGAGTAAAAATCCTTCCTGACTCAAGATCGTCCTTCCAATGGCTGTATTTATAAAGATTTTTGGAGCTTCGCTGAAATGGTTATTGTGTAGTACATCTACTTGTATTTTCACTTTTGTAGTATTATCAGTTCTGATCTTGTCATACACAGCCTGGCAGCTTCTGAGACAAGACTGTCTGATTAGACTGTCTTGGAGAAAGCTCTGCTTTCAAGTGGTTTTAATCTTTTTTGAAAGCACTTCAGATTTTATTTTGTCCTCCATGAATGAGCCAAGGTGTTCGTTTTTGGTTGGTTTTTTTTTTAAGTTGGGGCCCCAATTCAGTTTCTTTTGAGCTAGCAAGGACCTTGTACCAATGTTCACTAGAAGCTGAACAAGCTGTGGACTTTTTTTCTTCCTTTTTTTTTTTTTTTTTTCCAAGTGCATTACCTTCGTCTTTTGTAACATTCCTTTAGTGTAGCAAGGTAGGAATGCAGCTTGGGTTCCGTTGGAAGGCAAACCACCTTGATATATCTAAAGAGAAACGTGCTTGTATGTTCAACCCGCATAACGGTATTTTTACTGTTGTAATGATGTAAATGACCCAGAACTAGACTTGCAAACCATAAAGAGGTTCTTGAAAATGTTTATTTATATTGTCCTTTTTTACTGGAAGAAATATGCATATTCCATTGCTGTTGTATTTGAAGTGGTAAAGGATTCCTGTATACAGTTTTCTTTGGCTTTACGAAGCCTATTAAAAGACCGTCTGAAATGAACTCTGCTCCTGACATTTACATTTCATTGCACAACACAACCCTTGGAGACGAAGAACAGTCTTGGGAGCGAGAGGAGGAGATTAGGGACAGTGGCAGAGCTGGCCGGACGATTGCCCAGACGTGCTGGAATTTAAATCCTAAAATCGGTCTTGACATCTGAATTGGCCAAGAAATTTCACATAACGTAGTCAAACCTTGTCTGTAGAGGCTGGAAGTACAAACTGAGGGCGTGCTAGGAGCGAAGTGCAGTTGGCATGTTAGGAAGGATGATGGATGTGTCCTGCAAAGCTGCTGTAGGTTACACTGGGAAGCTGTAGAGAAGAGCCAAGTGCTGTAGTCCCTGGGCTGTTCCCTGCGTGCCGAGCGCGTGTGCGATGTAGGGGAATGCCGGGCTTAGCTTAGCTGTGTCATTGCTTACAAGTTCTAAGAATTCTTTGCTAGCAAATGGAAACTGCAGTGTCCTTGGAGAAAAGAAGTGTTGTGCCTCCAACAGAAACCTCTGAGACGAGAGCTGCTCTCTTGGCTAGTTCATATGTGGAAATAGTCCTGTAATTCGAGGTAACTCCTTTTGCTCATGTCCGCATCCTTCCTCTTGTTGAGAGCTCATTTGAAAGTCTAATGTACCTGTGAAATATTCCTTTTGACAATTTTGGTCAGCTGCTGGAAAAACGTTAACCCATGCCGTATGCAACCTTTGGCTTGTGGCACACCTTGAGTTCCACAGATCAGAGTTGGGCATGCAGCCGTGTCTTGCTGTAGGTACGGAAGCAAGATTGGAACGAACTCCCTGACTCGATATGTGTTCATCTATTGAGACTCTTCCTAGACTTCATTAAGTTGCTCACTTTAATTGTAGCTTTCTTTGCCATCCTACTTGTTGCCATTAACTTTTTCCCATGGCCCACACTTCCTAAGCAGCCATGTCCAAGTGTTAACTCTCTGCTTAGGGGGATCCAATCCATGGGCTGGCTGAGCACGGGCAGCAGCCGGCCCGGAACAGTTTTTCCCAGACTGTGCTTTGTGGTGTGATGGGTTCAGCGATGGCTTGTGAGACCCTCGTGCGCTGTGAGCTGTGTGGGGAGGTTGGGGGCAAGAGCAGCCTCTGCCCTGGGCTCTCTGTTAATGCCTCTCTGCTTTAGCAGGCTGAAGGGACCCGGCACACGCCTCGGAGGCCCAGCGGATCCTGAGCGACCAGAGCTGCGTTCCAGGGATGCTGCAGCAAGTTTGCCAACCAGGTAACATCCCTCTCCTGAGGTTTTTTTTTTGTCTGTTTCCCTCTTCCATATCCCTCTTCCATTCCTTTATCCACCTTCTAATTCTCTTGTGTCCATTCTGTTTCAGCACTGAGACACGTCAGAGAAGACAGAAGGACAGGCGCTGGAGTGGGGAGATGAAGAGCTCAAAGCAGTGGTGTTGTCATTTTTTACATGAACCAGATCAGTCAAGACAGAATAAAACACTGAAATGTGGAAAAACAAATCTCTGTAGTACTTTTAGTGGGAAACAGAATGTTTTTGGCTAAAGTATTTGTCCTGGTGCACAGAGCAAACCACCACCGTGGTGCTTGGAGGTGAACATGCTCTGCTCCAAGCAGATTGATGTGTGATCCTCACGGGAAATGAGGTCTTGTTGCAAATAAAATCCCAAAAATGTGGCAGCTCAGTGATGAGGAGGATTAATATAATGTTGGGAGAGGCTGACACTCTGAATGTGTTTCTGGCAGGAGATTGCAGGGTAAGAGTTTTTGATCTCAGCTGCTCCTTCCCTTTTTATTTTGTGTTAGAGAAGAGCTGATTGCTTCATCCTGCTCTTTTCTCCTTGTTTTTTTTAACTGATAAACTCAGAATTTGGTGATGGGCTCAGTCAGGAGCCTGAGGACTTGCTGCCCAAGAGCCATCAGTTCCCCATTTTCCACTGATAGGAGTCTCCAGACATTCCTGCCTGCAGGAGGGGATTACAGAGCTCACTTCACAAAACCTACTTTTCCTCCTTTAACCTCTTTCAATTTATCTAAGTGAACAGCATTTAAAAAAAGCAATCAGCCATGACACACTTCTTCTGGGGGTTGTATTGAGCAATTCACCAGTGAGGATTTTTTGCATGTTAATGCAGGAGGGTATTAAATATAATGAAAGCTGAGGAGTGTGTGAAGTCTTTGCTGATAAAAATGCAGTCAGGTGAGGCTGAAATGAATTCAGGCTGAAAATACTTACAAATAATGCCTTGTAAGACCTTCCTAAATAGGATGCTTAGACGCAGGCAGAAATAATGAACAGGTGCAAAAATAGCCTGGTTGAAAGTGCTGTTATTTTTAGCATTGCTAATTATGGCATTGAGTTAATGATGTCTTGTTGGGATGGGTGGGGGAATCGCTGGAGCCAGGGGCTGGATGTGGAACCCAGCGGCGTCATTGGGAAGGTGTCTGGGTGCCAAGGGTCTGACGTGAGCTTGGGTGACCCAGTTTCAACCAAAATGCCATTTTTTTAAAGTAAGCCCTATGTGTCCAGGCAGCTTGAGCCATTCCTTGAGGAAAAATGGGGAAGTGGAGCAGGGCTGAAGGGTGGTGACTGAGCCCTGCTCAGCCTGAAGTGTCTGCAGAGGGAAAAATGGGGGATAGAAATTCTTGAAATGCTCAAAATGCTCCTGTTCCCAGCTGTGTTCACCATGGGGTACGAATGGCCACCCTGAATGGAGAAAAGAGAACGCTGAGGGGGAAATGGCAGCTCTGGGGGAGAAGGTCCTGTTATGAGGGGAAAGTGGGGACACTAAGGGAGAAATGATGACCCTCGGGGAAAAATGGTGGCCTTGAAGGAGGAGGGCTAAGCCTGAGGGGGAAATGGCGGCTCTGGGGAAGAAGGTCCTGCTGTGAGGGGGAAATGATGATCCTCGGGGAAAAGGTCCTGCTATGAGGGAGAAGTGGCCACACTGAGGGAGAAATTATGACCCTCAGGGAAAAATGGTGGGCTTGAAGGAGGAGGGACAACCCTAAGGGGGAAATGGCGGCTCTGAGAGAAGAATGAGAGCCCTGAAAGGGCAATGGCAGCCCTGAGAGAGGAAGGATAACCCTGAGCGGAAAATGGCGCCTGTGACGGACGGGGTGTTGCAGTGAGGGAGAAATGGCGGCCCCGCCGAGGGGCACGCAGCTCCCGAGGGCAAACAATAACAACCCTGAGGGTAAAATGTCGGAGCCCCGCGGCGGCTCCGTGAGCGGGTCACGGCCGGCCCGGAACGGCGCAGCCCCGGAACCCGCGAGCGGTTCCGCGGGGCCCGGGCGGGGCCTGAGCCGCGCGCACCGTCCCGGCGCCTTCCTGCGGCCGCCGCTCCCGCTCCGCCGCCCTGGCCCGGCCATGCCGCGCCTCCTCCTCCTCCTCATCTTCCTCCTCCTCGTCCCGCGCCTCGGCCGCGCCACCGCCCCCAGCCCGGGGAACAGCACGGAGCCGCCGCAGGCGGTCACACGGAACGAGACGCAGTCGGGAACGGAGCACGAGTCCGGGCCGAGGCTGTCGGTGGGGTCGGGGCTGCCGGTGCTGAGGCGCGCCGTGTATGTGCTGAGCGCTCTGTCGGCGCTGGCCGCCTTTTACTTCATGCTGCGGGCGTTCCGGTGAGTGCAAGGCGGGGACGGGGCTCTATCCGTGTTTTGTTGCTCCCGCTCCTGCTCTTGTCCCCATTCTGGTGTCCCCTGACCCGGGGCTGTGTCCCTGCTGGTCCCGGTTCCCGTTCCCGTTATCCCGGGCTGTGTCCCAGCTTGTCCCCGTTCCAGGGTTCTCTACCCTGCTAGTCCTGGTTCCCCCTGGTCGGGAATGTCACCCTGATTGTCCTTGTCCTGGACTCAGTCCCCTTTGCTTGTGGCGTTGTCCCGGTTGTCCCTTCATGTCCCGGTCTTGCTTTGGGTCCCCCGAAGTTGGTCACCGTGTCCCTGTCCCATGCCTGCCCCGATTCCGCTCCTAATCCCTGGGTTTGTGCCCATTTTCCCTGAATCCCCCTCTCCCTCCGTCTGCCAGCCAGAGCTCTGCTTCCCCAGCGCATCCCTTTGGCAGCGAGTCCAAAGCGTCGCTGTAAATCCCTCACACTGTTAATTACCCGAGGTAATTAGCGCTAAACCATCTCCGCTAAAGCCACCCGCTGGGTGGGGACAGCGGCTCACTCACTGCGCTCTCCGTGTCGCTCAGCCCCAGGTCCGAGGGCCCCAGAAACGAGCCCAAAACTCATTTCAGGTTGAAGAAACCCCAGAGGAAGAAGTACGGGCTGCTGTCGAGCCAGGACGAGAACATCGAGCTGGGCTCCCTCGACAGCGACGAGGACACCGTGTTTGAAAGCCGGAACCTGAGGCGGTGAGGGAGCATTTTGTGTGGTTTTTGCGTTGCTCTTTTCCTCACAAGGGGCTGAGGCTCCTTTCCCAAAGCTGTGGGAGCTCTGGCACAGCTCCTACAACCAGATCTGCATAAATTAAAACGCCTGTGTGTGGTCTCTGTGTTGGCACACGGATTTATCTCACTTTTCCTCGTTTTCTGGCCCAGGGAAGTCTCACTGGCAGGGTTATTTGTGGGGTTATAGAGCTGTTGGGAGAGCCCCTGTGCCCAGTCTGGGCCTCCCTGTGTTAGACAGAGAAACAAAAATTCCTGTTTCTTTTTTCCTTCAGCTTAGGAATTGCTTCCAACTCATATCACACTTCAAACTCCCAGTCCCATCAGGATATGCATTCCCGTTTTACCAGCAAAATTCCTGGTTTGTTTTGGGTTTTCTTTTTTTCACTTTGGGAATTGCTTCCAACTCATATCACAGTTCAAACTCCCAGTCCCATCAGGATATGCATTCCTGTTTTCCCAGCAAAATTCCTGGTTTGTTTTGGGTTTTCTTTTTTCATTTTGGGAATTGCTTCCAACTCATATCACAGTTCAAAATCCCAGTCTCACAGGGATATCCATTCCTGCTTTCCCAGCATTGTGTTCACATCCCAAAGTTTGATTTCTGGGGAGGTTGTTTTAAGCTGAGGAGGAATGTCACCTCAAGGAATGTCACCTCAGCTCCCCCTAATTTTGGGTGTCTCCTTTTTTTTTTTCCAGATGATTCAGGACCAGTGGCACTGACTGAATGATGGAGGGTCCAATCCCAGTGGAATCTTTAGTGCTCAAGTTTTCTATCTGCTTACAGTGACTTCACTAACAGTCTGAGCCCTTCCATAGCTGGGGCAGGGGAGAGGGGACCAAACCTGTTTTCTTCATGTGCATTTTTGGGGACATTTCTGGGCAAAGATGGGAGCTGTTCACTGCATGGGGAAAGGCTTGAGGTAAAGGAGATGCTCTTGGAGGATTTTCAGCACCTGAAATCTGAGCTCCAGAGCTGCCCCTGTGCCTCATACCCCTCTCTCCATGCCCTGGAAGCATCAGATCCCTTCTCCAGGCTGATCCTCTTTCCTTCATGCAATATCAGGTTACTTCTTTGGGAAGTGTCTCTGTAATCAGCTTCTGGGAGGAGCTGTGAGAGCTCTGGCTCTGTTACAGGAACGGGGGTGGGAGGGTGAGAGCTCAGACAGAGCAGCTTTGGGAAGGAGTTAAACGAGTTACGTTTTGCAGGATTGGCAATTCCTGGGATAATCCAGGTCATTCTCGGGTTTACAGAAATGAAAGGGGCCAAAACCCAAAGGAATCTTTCTCCAAAAGGGCTGGGAATGCCTGGACACTGCCCAGCCCCAGCTGTGAGCTCACCAGGGACACATGTGACATCTGCCAAGCTCTGGATACCTGAGGAAGAGCCAGATGTGAGCCAGGGAGTGTCTTGGAGCAGCTGATGACTGGAAAAGGGGGATCCCAACCCCTCTTGACTGTGATTCAGGGCAGCCCTGGATGGGTTCTCTCCTCTCAAGGACCCTGGAGTTTCATTCCCTTGGCTGGTACTCAGCTGGCATCTTTCCTGCAGCCCATTGTTAAGTGGATATTTGGGATCTGATTGTGTAGGACCAAAGGTGAATGTGTCAGGAGGTGGTTGTTGGGTGGATTTGCTGCTAAATCGGTGAAAGCTGCTCACCAATGCTTCTGTCTGTGGCCTTTCCTTGGAAACTGGCAGCACATCCTTCAATCCCATTCCCCCCAAGCTGGTAGTGCCTTTGGAGAACCAGAGGGATTCACCCTGCGGGCAGGGAAGGGTCCCTGTGGCACATTTAGGGTGAAAAATGAGGATATTCACCTTTAGGGTGAATCTTTGGGATGTCTGGCTCCTTTCCTTTGGCTTGCAAACCCCCTGTGGATCAGGGGCACCGGTGGCTCTTAGAGAAGGGACAGGGATGTGCTGATCCTGATCAGGGGGAGGCTGGGGGCTGCCGGATGCTGCAGGATCTGCTGAGGGAGTGCTGTGATCCTGTGCAAGCAGCAGTTTGTCTGTCAGGACAGGTGAGGTTTCCTGGAGAAACCCCACCCCCGTGGCAGCCCTGTCTCTCATGTGCACAAAGGATTTTAAAATACACACATATATTTTTTTTAATAACATTGCCATGTGCACACAGCTCTGGCATGTGCCCCATTTTCCTGTTGTTTTGATTCTTTCACACCTGTTTTGGGTGTTCCCTGCCTTGTGGGAGCCAACAGAGGTTCCATGTGGGGATTGCTGGGATGGCTCCACTCTGCTGCAGCTTCCCTGGGGATGATTTGAGCTCTGTGAGGATCTTTCTTCATCCTGCAGGGCTGCATGTGCTGGTAAAATTCCCTGGCTGTTTTAATCCCTCTGAAAAGTTGTTCCTTGTGCTGCTGGAGCCTGACTGTCCCACTGCCATGCTCAGTGTTTGACCAACACATTCCTCATCCCTCCTTCACCTGGAGCATTCCTTAACCTCCCCTCTTGTTGGGCAGCTGGGGTTTGCAATTCTCAGGTTTCCTCACCTCACAGGAGTGGAGCATTTGTTTAATGTTAAATTATTCAGATCAGAGGGAACCTCAAGCAGTAGGCCTTGCCTTGAAAATAATTCTGCTGCAATTAATCTTGGCTGGAGCAGATGTTTGTGTTTGAGCAGGGAAAGGCGTGGAGCAGGTGATGAAGTGCCTGGGAAAGAAATTGATGTGCCAACCTAGAATTTCTACACCACTTCCATCTTTTCAGAGTCCTCCTGGCCACCTTTAAGGGGTGCAGGGTACAAAGGTGCTTGTGGGGCTGCCACTTGTCCTGGTCTTGGGCTGCAGACAGGTTGGAGCTGCAATCAGGGACCCTGTGAAGCTGTTTCCACTTCCATCCTGCCCCTCAGCAGCAGTTGGCATCTGGGTTTGCCCCTTGCAGGCTGTGACATTCCATCCCTGCTCTGCTCTGAGCCCTTGGAGACCTTTTCTAAGAGGAGAAACCCCAAGTGACAGATCTGAAACTCCTTGGGGTGCTCAGCATGATCTCATTTCTCTGGGAAGAATCAGCTGGATCTGGCACTTCTGCAGTGTGAGCAGGGCCAGGGGTTTTTGGGGTGAATCCTGCAAATAACAGCAGCTTTGGACACCTCATGTGACATTTCCACAAAGGAGCAGTTCAGGTGTTCCTTCCATGACTCTTTCAGTTCCTCCACGTGTATTTGATACCCTTGTTTTAGGTCTCTTTGCCCCAGTTGGATCTTCAGATTTCCAGTTGTTTTTCAGGCTAAACACAGGAATGCAAACAGACCCACCTGTGCCTGGTCCTGGGCAGGCACTGCTGCACTTTGATTTCTCCTGGATGCCTCAGGGTGTTGGTGGAGGTTCCATGAGCCTGTTGGTCTGCAGGATTCCTGCTCATCCCACCAAAAGGAGCCAATGGATCACAACCTGCAACAGTCACCACCTGTATGCATCGTGACTACGACAGTCTGCTCTGAATTAAACCAAATTTTCCAAAGTTTACATAATCCCTCTGTTATCTTGGAGGCTTTTTGGGATGCTCTGCTGCTGATACTGCCCAAAGCAACTGGGGTTTCATCTGCAGGGTTAATGGGATCAATGGGAGTGGGGTGAGATCAGCTCTGCTGGTTTTGTTCTGTGCCTGGGATGGGACCTGCAGCCCTGCCAGGGTCTGTGCCTGTGGTGGGAGTCAATAAACAGCGCTTGAGGACGTTGTTGTGTGAACTCCCCAAGGAGCAGCTCGTGTTTTTCCCTCCTGGAACTGCTGTTCTGTCTTTAAAAAGCCATGGTATTGATCCATGGTTTTCTTGTCATTGCAGCATCCCCTCCCTTGTACCTGCAACCACTGGAATAAAGAATTCCAGCCCACCCATCCCTCCCTGCTGTGTGCACGGGCTGCTGAGCCTGTGGGATGAGGCTGCTGTGGTAAACTCATGGATTTATGGGGTCCTTGGGGTTTCCCCCTGCTCACAGGGCAGTGACACTGAGCTCCCAGGGCTGCTGCTCACCTTGTGTCCTGTCTGGAAGTGTCCAAGCCCAGGCTGGATTGAGCTTGGAGCCACCTGGTCCATGGAAGGTGTGGAATGAGGTGAGCTTTAAGGTCCCTTTCAAACCATTCAGTGACTCTGTGATTCCCCAGTCATCTCTGGGTTGGTTTCAGTTTTCTGAAGTCTCCTCCTTTCTCCCTGTTCTCACATTAATCCCTTTTATTGTACAGAGGACCAAATAAAGTCCCTGTGAGGCCAATTCCAGCCTCTCCACAGCAGCAGAACCAAATTCCATTTTGCTTGTTTGGAGGTGAGGAAGGAGATGCTGTTCCCTGGATCACAGAATCGTGGAATCTGAGTTGGGAGGGATCATGGAGTCCAACACGATGGGATGCACAGACACCTCCACAACCCAAATCTGTCCATCCCTGAGAGCAGTGTCCAAACTGGAGTTCTTCCAAAGTGCTCCTGGAGTTTTGGCAGCCTTGGAGCTGAGACCATTCCCTGGGGAGCCTGGACAGTGCCCAACATCCTCAGAGGGAAGAATCTTTTCCTAAAATCCAACCCTAAACCTGCCCTGACTCATCTCCAGCTCTTCCCTCAGCTCCTGCCCCTTGTCCCAGAGAGCAGAGATGGGAGCTGCCCCTTGGGAGTCTCCCCTGAGTCTCCTCCAGGCTGAAATGGGAATGTCCCAGCTCCTCCCTGCAAGGAATTCATTCCAGAACAAACCCAAGGGCGTTCCCTGACTCACACCTGCTTCTCATCAGTGGCCCTGAGAAAACAGAAGCCACTTTCTCTCTGTCCCCCTCTGCCACCCTGCCCATGTCTCCATGTCCTGGAGGAGCTGGGAGGGTTTTGTTTGCTCCAGGATTTCCCCTTATTACTGGTGGGGTTCTGGGGGGCAGCAGGGTCAGGGCACACCAGGAGCTGGGGCACAGGGGATCCCTGTAGGTGGCACTCACAGACCAGACTTGCAGCTGCCAGGGCACTGCCTGTACCTGGGGAAGCTGCAAATAAATCCTGGTGCCCTGAAAGGCAAATCTGCTTCTTCCAGCAGCTGAGATGAGCTGGCAGTGCCCTTTGGGGGTTTTGTCTCTTTTGGCATCAGGGTGGGGCAACAGCAGGTTTTGGGGTGGCTCCTGGGGAGCTGTTGAGGTTTCTGTCTCAGGGGAGTGTCTTGCCCCAGCTCCACTTGAACCAGGTTCCACCTGGCCCTGTCAGGACTTGTTTGGGAAAGATTTTTATGATTCTGGCCTTGCAAGGTTCCAGGTTGCCCTGGTTTGATGGAGTGATGCCACCAGCTCCAGCCCAGACATGAACAGCATCACCCTGGGGGCACCCCGGCTTTCCTGGGCCAAATTTGCTGCAGTGCTAATGAACTAACAGAGAGCATTCCCTGTGCAGCAGCATGGGCAGGACACCATCACCATGTCCAGTTAGATTGGATGTGAGGGGAAATTCCTTCCTCAAAAGGAAGTGATCCAGTAGTGGTGACTCAGTAGTGGTGTCACCATCCCTAGAAGTGTTCAGAAGACCCCTATGTGTGGCACCTGGGACGTGGTTTAATGGCCCCCTTGGCAGCGCTGGGGGGAATAGTTAGACTTCATGATCTCAGGGGTCTTTTCCAAAAAAATTCCATAATTCTCTGCTTCCAAGCTCCGTCTGTGTGCGGTGCTGGGCGCTGCCACAGGACGTGAACCGAGTGCTCGTTCCTTTTCAGGCTCAGGGGGCTGTTACCCCAATTAGCACTAATTGCTGTGGCCCTTGGTGCTGGACCAGCTGCAGCTGTGCTGTCCCCTTCTCATCCCTCTTCCCCAGCTCTCAACGGGGCCAGGCTCCGGCTGGCGCTGGCTGGGATTCCAGTCACAAACACAAGCTGGCGGCATGGATCTGCTCGGAATTTATTTTAAACCCGAGGTAAAGTGCTCTTGATGCTTTGGATGCAAATTTCCTTTTGCCTGGAATGGGAGCTGCGGGGCCGGTGGAGTGCCAGGGAGCTCTTTTGATTCCAGAGCCTGTTTGCTGCTGCTGCGGCTCCTCACGCCGCGCTCCGTGGAGTGCGAAATCACCTCTGCGGCACAGCCCGGGGAGGGAGCACTGCTGAGCTCTTCTCTCTCTTCTCTCACTCACTGTCCCCTGCTTTTAATGAGGGTTTGTGTCTAAAGTAGGTTTTGGTGGTTTTGTTTTGTTTTGTTTTGTTGTTTTTTTTTTTTTTTTTGTGGTTTTTTTGGGGGTATTTTTATGTGTTACAGCAGTCTGTGTGTTATTTTTCTGGTCACTCTCTGGGAGAAGAGATGGTTCAAATCCTTCCAGCACCCCAAGGATGAAAAAGGGAAAACTATAGAATATTTTAGAATATGGAAATTTAGAATATAGAAAGGATATTTTGGAAATTTAGAATATAGAACTGCTACTCCATTCATGGATTTTGGACTTCTTTGTCACCGCATTTCTCCAGTACCCAATGAACCTTAGGGTTTTTTAGGTGGCATTAACCAAGTCCAGGTTGGATGGGGTTTGGAAGAACCTGATCTAATGGAAGGTGTCCCTGCCCATGGCAGGAGGTGGAAATGAATGAGTTTTAAGGTCCTTCCAACCCAAACTGTCCTGGGATTTTCTCCATGGGCAGCTCTGGGTCATGGGTTGTCCCCATGGACACACCAGGCTTTCATAGGGGCCAAGCCCTGGATGGGTGAGCAGATGAGTGTGGTCAGGGGAAGGTGTCACAAATTTTGTCCCATTTATTGCTCACACACTCACTGGGTGGCTCTGGGTACTTTGGATGGCTTTTGAATTTCCCCATATATGTTTTCAGCTGCACTCACAATTCTTCTGTGTCTGTGTCCCTCTCACTGTGGGCAGGGGCTGGGTGGTCTTCCTCACCTTCATCCCATGGACACTGGCATTCCAAAATGTGTCTCTGGGTTGGCACATTGGGAAGGAAGCTGGGGATGTTTGAAAACCTGCTGCAGAGTCTCTGATGTCTCTTCTGTTCCACTCAACAAAGCACCTCCACACAACAAGCAGATTTTCCTGTATCAGAAATTACCTTTACTTAGTTGGCTTTTTGTCTAAATCCTCCTTCTGATCTTTATTTTTCCTCCCTTCCATCATGGAAAGGTGAATGGAAGTGGCACTTCAGCCACCAAAGCCTTTCCTTTAGAATTGCTGCTTGTTTTTTGTTTTAAAAATTTTCCAAGGGGGGCTTTGCAGGGGAGGAGGAAGGAGCGTCCGCTTTTCAAGTGACTCTGGGGAATAAAAGTATAAAGGACAGGAATGATCAGAACTGTGCTGGCAACAGAACAATATTTTATTTTTGAGTACCAGAGCTAATTGGAGAAGGAATTCACATGACAATTTTTGCAATCTAAGGATAAGTAAACATGAAAGGGGCTCTGCGCTCCTGAACGTGCGATTGCAGTGGGAAGGGGAGGGGGAACAGCCCAAAAATTAAATTGGAGACAATATCTTGGATGTTACAATCTCATGTTTGCTTCTCACAATGCTGGATCAAAGTCACAAGCTGGGGATGGAACTTCCATGCACCCATGGGCTGGAATGGCCAGAAAAAGAGGATTTTAGGTCTGATTTGCTGGAAGCACTTCCACGGGTTGTGGAATTGCTGTGGATCTGAATAGATCCTGTTTCAGCAGGGCTTGGAGAACCTCTGCCCATGGAGAGGTGTTTGAAAACAATTTTTGTAGACAATTACCAGCTGCTTTACTTAACATGGGGAATATGGGGGTGATGGGTCACATCCAGTGCTGGGAAATGGAACTGAAATGGCACAGAACTGGTGTGTGGGCACCCTCCTCATTCTCTCTCCCATTTGAAGCATCTCCCAATGCCGGTGTGATTCCCTCCTGCCACGCTGCAATCCCCAGGAATTGCTGTTGGCAGCACCTGGACACCCTCAAAGTGCTTCCATGTGCCACGTAATTGAGAGCCTGGAAATGGGGGTGTTGAGATTTCAGCTCTGCAGACAGAAGAGTCCATTCCAGGGTTATGCTCAGCCCCTGCAGAGCACCAGGAAGTTTGTCCTGCTCCCTGTGAGGTGAAGGCAAAAGGTTTCCCTGGAGAGGCTCCAGCCCCTCCCTGGAGCATTCACTCTGCCCCACTACGCTGCTGTTACGTTCAGGTGGTTAATTACTCCTGCTCTTTAAAAGAATAAAACCTCATGTACTTAAAATAATCCCAATTATTTCATTGTTCAGCCCGAGCTGAGCCCAGCCACCCCCGCTCCTTCAGAACTGCTGGAAAGGCTGTTCCTGACAGGGAAAAACTGATGGGCATTAACTCTGTGAGCAGCAGTGAGGGGATTGTGGATTTGGGGGGATCATAGTGCTGCTCTACCTGTAACCCCCAGATGCCTCTCCAGGACATCCCAAATCCAATTCCAGTTGATGTACGGCAGGGCCTGTTGCAGTAGGACAGGGAGTGATGGTTTTAAACCAAAAATGCTGATTTAGAGTGGATAAAAGGAGGAAATGATGTGGGGAGGCTCTGGTACAGGTTGCCCAGAGAAGCTGTGGCTGCCCCATCCCTGAAAATCTTCAAGGCTGGGCTTGGAGCAACCTGGGATAGTGGAAAGTGTCCCTGCCCATGGCAGAGGGTAAAACTGGATGATTTTTAAGGTCCCTTCCCACCCAAACCATCCCAGTGTTCCTGGCAATGCAGGCTGGCAATGCAGGGCTGGCTCTGCTGCTGAGGACACCCCGCAGGAGCAGCTCCTGATGGGGTGTTCTGATGGAGGGATATCTGGGGGGTTCTCATCTCACAAAGGGGACCCTCAAAGCAGCCGAGCAGGATGGTGGCAGTGCTTCCATCTCTGTGTGTGCCGGAGGCTCAGCGGGACCTCGGGCGCGGCGGCTCAGGCTCGCTCGTGCCAGGGTGTACCGGTGTATTTTGATCCTTTTTCTTGCCAGTGTTATTTTAATCCGCTTTTCTCTCACATCAAACCCCTCTTCCTGCAGAACACACGGAGGCATCGGGTTTGTGCCCTTTGTGATTGGTAGCAGAGGGCTGTGAGAGCGCGTTTTTCCTTTAGAACTGGAGGTTTTATCCCTGTGATAACTTTAGCTGCGCCACAGTCATCGTTCGGGGCTTCTTGGCTGGCTCAGATGAGAGCAGGGAAAAAGCTTCCCACATTTATTAGAGGAAGAGAGGGCTGAGAGTTCTTAGGAAGATTCCCACTCCTGTCACCCAGGAGTTACCTGCTGGCTCAGGTGGGTTTGGAAAGCAGCTGAGTTTAACCAAGATCACCTCCTGCCTCCATCTCAGGTGGGTTTTATCAGAATTCAGATCAAGGTGTTGGTTGGCACCACTTCCATGTGGATGATGGCCAGGAGCAGCCTGCTTTTCCTGGGAGCTGCACAGTCAGAGGGAGCCCTTTCCCTCCAGAGCCTGTGTTTCCCACATAGAAAATAACATGTAGAGAATGATTTTTTTTTTTTCAAATGAAGGCAGGATTAAGGCACAGCAAGAGCTGATTTGCCAAAGGGCACCCGGGGAAGTGGTGATGGATCAGAGATGGAAGTGGAATCCTCAGCTCAGTCTGCACCTGCCCCACCACCCTTTTCCTTCCCTGCTCCCTGGCTGCCCAGGTCTTATGGGATAACCAGGACTTGGATTTCCATCCTCTTAAAAGAGGCAATTTAAGGAGCTTTCCAGGGGAGCAGAGCTGCAGGTCACCTCCTCGCCGCTGAAGATGTTTTCCTCCCGCTTTCTCCATCCTCGTGCTCCTTCAGAGCCTCTTTGCTCTCCTCCTTTCCCAGCGCTCAGAGCCATTTTCCCAGCTTCAAAAGGTTTCCTAATTACCCTAATGAGGTCAGGAGAGACCAAACGCTTCTGTGACTTAAAGCAGGGATAGGAAGGGCTTGGGAGGGGGGGAAATATCCCGACTGGTGCCTGAAGGAGGTGTCGTGGGAAGGCAGCATCTCCCCCTCTGCACGTTCCCCCCCACCTTCCCATCTCCAGCAGAAGGAAAAAGAAAAAAAAAAAAAAAAAAGAGGGAAATGTGGACAGAAGGTCTCAAATGTATCAAACAGCTTTTAAAAAGAAATTCCTTTTGCCTGTCAAAAGAACAAACAGATACACCAAAAACTGTCAGAATTAGTGTTGGAGTAATTGCAGCAGCTCTCCAAGGTTAATGCTCCATTAACGAGCAGCTCTCACGCAGCTAAAAGCCAGGACGAGACAGGTTGTCAAAGGCTTCCAGGAGATTAAAGCGCTGCGTTCCCAGCCAAACTCTCCCGTGGATGTTGTTTGGGAGGGAGGGAAGGGGGCTGTTTGTGGGGTGGGAGCATCACCAGCCCTGGCGTTGGCGGAGGAGCGTGACCCCGAGCCCAGGGATGGTTTCCAGGCCTCGCTGAGGTCGCTGCCCCTGGGGCCTCGCTCGGTTTTAAACGCTCCAGGAATTTTTCAGCACCTTTGGGCTGGGGTTTAAATGTGTTCTGAGGGCAGCCTCGGGTCTGTGGGATCCGCTCTGATTGCCGAGAAGAGTGGGGCCAGGGTGAGGGGGATGCTGGGGGCTCTGACACCTCAGGAATTGATCGTGCCTGGGCTTTAACCAGCCAAGGTGATCCCAGCATAATTTGGAATGGGATTGGGGTCTGATTTCATCTTCAGGCCAGTGCAATCCTCATTTAAATAGAACTGACCTTGATAACTCTTTTGTAGAAGAAAGGAAAACCATTCCAAACTTCCAGTGAGGAAGCATCACCTGGGGGAGTGTGATCCAGTGATCCAGCAGTGACAGACCCAGCAGCAGCTTTGGGATCACCTTCCCAGGGGGATCTGGGTGTTCAGGACCTCCCAGCCCAGCCCTGGCTGCTCGTGGTGGATGTGGCTCTGAGCTCAGGGTTTTGCTGAGGTGGGATTTGGGCATTGTCCTGTGGAGGGCTGGGAGTTGGGCATCCCTTCCAACTCAGGATATTCTGTGATACTGTGATTCTAAGGTGGGTTTTGAGTGGGAAGAGGCAATTACATTCCACAACCCTGGAACTGTGGTGCTGAGGGCCACCCTGAGCCGTTTCCATCCCAACTTCTCCACGTGCGAACAAATCCCCCCTCAAAAGGTGCCAGTGGCTTCCTGCTGCTCCTCGTGACCCCATGTCCTGTGTCCAGGCTGTGGCTGGTCACAGCTTCACTCTGGGGTGTTGGAGACCCCTGCCAGGAGCAGGAATTTGTTCCATGGGGATGTGGGAGCCATTCCCACGTCCCAGAGGGAATAAAAAACGAGAGGAAAATAATCCAAGTGGTGAGGCTGAGCCTTGTGAAGGGGCTGGTGGAGAGCAGGGGGGTCCCACAGTGCCAGCCCCATCTGGGGTGACACTTTGGAGATGTGGCTCCAGCAGCAAGGACACAACATCCCCTCAGACCCCTGCAAGCAGCTGCACCCCCATAATGTGGGACTGGCATCCACCATGGGATCTGCAGGAGGGTGGGTCAGTTTTGGGTGGTGAATTGACTCCAGGGGGGTGTGAGAGGCCTTTGGAAGGAGCAGGCAGGGGAGATGAACAATGCCATGATGAGGGAATTAAACCTTTCCTGTGTTTCTCTTTCCCCACCCTGATGTAATTTGTAATGATCAGACCTGGGGTGCAGCAGGACCAGACGGGGGTGAGTCGTCTCTACAAGAGCAAAACAAGCTCCAGCCCAGCCCCTGCCTCTTCATTAAGTCGATTTGCATTCCTAATCTCCATTTTCCGTTATTATTTTCCCCCTTGTGCGGAGTGAGGGAGATTTGCATAAAGTTCCTTTTTTCTTGTTTTTGTTCACGCTCAAGGTCAGAGACTCGGTGAGACACTGACGAAAACAATCCCCTCCTCACCCTCCTTTAATTCTTTGCAGAAACATGTCCTGGGGATTTTAACATAACAATTGCCGGCGAAGGAAAGGGGGGACCCTGCACGGAGCCCTTGGTGGGGGGAACCTAAAGGGAGCCCTTGGAGGGAGGAGACCCCAACAGAGCCTTTTCTCCCTTTCTGTGCTGGAAACGAGCTGCCCAAAGGAGAGATGCAAATCCACGACAAGGGAAGGGGGAGATGGATCTGGGAGCAGCACCAGTTGTGCCTCATCCTGCTGGAATGGGAGAGCTGGTCCAGCTCTCTCAGAGCAGAGCCTGTGCCAAACCCTCTCTGAGCTTGGAGCACCAAGCAGCACACCCAGGGCACCTGCTTGGCTCCTCCAGCTCCATGTGCTCACAGGGAATGCTGCTTGCCTGGGACAGTTCTCCATTTTATCCAATTTCTTGTCTGGAATCCTTGGAGTTGTGGGATGCCCCGTTTGGGGATGCCTGGGACACCCTGGCCCCTTGCAGTAGTGGGAGTGGGATTGATTTCTGAGCTTGGGAAGGGATGGGGGTCTCTCAGAGCGAGCCCCAAATCCTCTTGTTCCTGCTTCACAATGTTCCTCATGGTTCCCATAGGGAGCAGGGCTGGTGATGGGGCTCAGGCATCCCTCCCACCTCCAGGTGTTGGGACAAGGACAGCAGCACCTCCCAAGGAATCCAATTTCCCTGTGGCTGGTTAAAGGAAGAAGGAAAAACCCTCAGCCAGCTGCTGAGGGGCTCATGCGGAGCAGCCCTTTCCCCTCCTTGGAACAGCCAAATTTCTGATTTCCAGATTTTTCCTGATTTTCCTGGATCTGCTGCTGCATTCAGAGCCTGGGATTGGGCACAGGGGACACCTGAGCTCTGCATGTGCCCAATGGGTTCTGAACCCCTTAAAAGGGGGAAAATCCCTTTTCAGCCTTGGGGTGTTTGCAGGTTTCTGCTGGATAGGGGGAGGAGGGAGTGAGGAATTGGCTCCTTTTCATGTGCTCAAGCTGCGATGGTTTAAACGTGTCTAAATCATGCAAATCCCAGGGTTTGGGCATGTCTGAGGAATCCTGGGGGGCTGCTGAGTGACTGGATGGTGGCAGATGGTGGCTTGGGAGGGTGGTGGCCCAAGTGGATGGGAATGGGGAGGGATTGACTTTAGGAGCAGAGGAATGTCAGGGATTGACTTTGGGAGCAGAGGAATGTCAGATAGCCGGGCCAGGGCTGGCAAGAGCAGGGAGATGGGTTTTGTCTGGTGCTGTGAGCACAGAAATATGTCTTATTTCCCAGCACTGGGAGGTGCTTTTTTTTTCCCGAGGATGCTCCAGGGCTCTCAGCTCCCATGATGTGAGTGTTTTCATGCCCCTTTAATGCTTCACTAAACAGTTTGAGCTGCCGCCTCTTAATGCCCCAGCAAAGCACTGAACGCTCCGGAGCGGAAAGAGCAGCGAGGAAGGAGGGTGATGGAAAAGAGAGGAAAAGAGGCTGTGAGGAGACACAAAATCAGGGAAAAGTCACCTTTTTCCTTTCATACTCCTGGTCCTGGCTGTTGTGAAGGCAGCTGGAGGGATGCTGAGGGTCCCCCAAGCTTCTGCTGCTCCTCCTGGGCTTTGCTCACCCTCTTTCTGCCTTTTCTGGGCTCTGTCCCACACCAGTGGGCACATGGGAGGATGAAGATGGTCCCCGGGACACTGAGGGGCGGATATTTGCAGCCTGTCAGGATTCTCCTGACCTCTGGCTCCCTTTTTGAGCACAACATCCATCAGATTCATGCCCTGCATCCCACGCTGGTGATCCCAGCTGTCCCCACCCGGTGTGTGCTTCCCAAAGCTTGGGAGATGCTAAGAAGAGGGGGAAAAATTTTAAAAAATCGAGTTTTAACCCACCCAGGGGAAGTTTGGCCTCCAGGGGAGGGGAGCTGCCAGCTCTCCTGCTCTTAATTCAAGTCATTGCATTCCCTGCACTCCGTGTCCCCTCCCCGGCACCGCTTGCCCTGCGGTTTGATCGGCGAGTACCAAAGGTACCGCCTCGGGCTGCCACACCGGCATCCTCGGTCGCCATAGGAACGGGAGCTGGGGGTCCCCGGGGCCTCTGAAGCTGCTCCAGGCCGGGGGGAGCGGCAGGAACCCCGGAGCACAAAGACAGAGGTTATTGGTGTCAAAGAACTCGGCAGCTCCACGGGCTGAGCCGCGGCTACAGCTGCTCTGAGAAAGGGGAGTGAAAGCCGGGAGGAGGGAAAGGGAAAGCTGGGAGCTGGAGCAAATTATTGCCAGGGGGTGGGAGGAAGAGGAGGAAGGTGATGGAGGTGTCAGCGGTGGGGAGGATGAGGCTCAGGGCTGGGTTCAATACTGATCATGCAATCATTGAATGTCCTGGGGGAAGGATCCACAAGGATCATCAGGGCCAGGTCATGGGGATGTGTTGTAGGACTGGGGTGGTGGTTTTAAACTAAAATAGCGTGGATTTAGACAAGGTGTAAGAAATCTGTACGTGTGAGGGTGGCAGGCCCTGGCTCAGGTGTGGCTGCCTCATCCCTGGAAGTGTCCAAGGCCAGGTTGGACATTGGGGCTTGGAGCAACCTGGGATAGTGGAAAATGTCCTGTCCATGGCAGGGGGGTGGGACTGGGTGATCTTTAAGTTCCTTCCATCCCAAACCATCCTGAGATTTCGTGACTCATGGAATCATTTAGGCTGGGAAAGACCCTTAGGATCTGTGCCGCTCTCCACAATGTTTGGGAATCCAAGCAGGCCTGGGGGTTTGAGCCTTGGCTGCGGCTATGCTGGGGGCAAAGGCAGCTCCTCCCTGAGGGGACACAGCCCCGGGGCCGGTGGTCCCCACTCCCCACCCCTGGTGAGTGACACGCGGAGCCGCCCTGACTCCCTGGAACCACCTCCACTTCCTAATTGCTGACAGTTATTTACTGTAAAGACAGGAGCACACGCACCACCGCCTCTGACAACTCGTGTCAAAGCCCCGCCAGAAACTATCGCTTTACAGCTTTATTTCTTGCCCCTTTTTTTTTATTATTTTTTTTTCCCAAACAGATCTATTCCCTCTCCCCTCCAGGCTGCTCGGTGGGGCTCCCTGCCCGGAGCCAAGCCAGGATCCCCCCCTTTTCCCGGTGCATGCCTGGCTGGGCGCTGACAGACGGGTGCAAACGGAGCCCCCCGCACGCCGCCGTGTTTATTTGCTGTCTCTCAGCCCCTCGATGTTCAAACATAATTGGTTCTGCTCGGCGCAGTAAACACTGATGTGTCGCATCAGCGAGCCGGAAGGGCACCTACACGCAATTAAAATAATTGGGCGCATACCTGGCTCTGATCCCCCCCTCCCCAGCGCTGTTCTTCCTTCATCTCCATCCTTTGTTCAATCCTCTCAGCCCATCCCACTGCTCTGTGCCAGTGAGGGGGTGCCCCACGGAGTGGGAGGCGTCCCATGGAGAGGGGGCATCCAGCACTGCTGGCCTTGGCCTTGGCACGAGCGCAGGATGAGTTCTGCCATGAGGGAGATGATATTCCAGCCCAGACCCATGAAATATAATGAAGGCCCAAGGGACTGTAGCAGCTCCTCAGTTAAAAATGATGCTGTTATATTTAGACAAGGTAACTGGAGGCCCCTCCGGACAGCGCCGAGTACAATTTTTTGTTTAATGATTCCATAATCTGATATAATATTGGGCCTGTAAGACATAATGAAGACCTGGGGGAGTTTACATCTTCGCAGCTTTAAAGGGTCCCAGCTCGGGGACGCGGCCAGGTGGAGGTTTGAACTTTGATGCAGTCAAACGTGTTTTTCTCTGGATTTGTTTGACATGATTGAGGGAATCCAGCAGCCACAGGGAGAGGGAGTGTGGAGCAAGTGCAGCCATGCTCACACCAACCCTGCAGCTGCTGCTGCTTGTGCTGAGTGGGGGCACTGGAAGAGTTTTGGGGGGGGGGGGGGCAGCAGGGCTGTGCTGGGATCTGCATGAAGGTGGTCATGGTGAGGGGGGCTTCAGGTCATGGTGGTCTTTGGGAGGAGGTTGTGGTGGTCTTTTGGAGAAGGTTGTGGTGGTCTTTAGGGGCCTCCAGAATGGAGCGGCCAAGACCCGCTGTGGGCAGGGCAGAGTGAGGGTGCTTCCACCCCAACTCAACTTCTGCTTTTGCCAGCCCCTGAGATGGAGTGTTTGCTGTTTTAAGCTGTTTTGGCCCAGCCTGGGGATTCCTGCTCCTGCAGCAGCTCACGGTGGGTCCTCCTGGGAGCATCACCAGCAGTGCCAGGCTGGGCACTTGGATGCTCCCTCTGGCTTCTCCCACTCTCCCAGGGTGAAACCCAGCTCAGCCCCACTCCCGGTGCCGTGATGCAGAACGGAGAGCGGCATCAGGGCTGCTGGCACCAAAACTGGGAGAACAGGGCTGGCAGAGCCTGTGCCACGCTCTGCTGAGTGGTTGATCGCAGGATTAGAGTCAGGATTAGGATGAGCGTCCTTTGGAGTGACTTTTCCCCCAAAACACAAACATCTCCAGGATCAGCATCACCATGAATCTCCCTGCTGTGTCCATCTGGGAGCAGATCATGGATCCTCACCTGGAGGAGCTGGTGCTGATACCTGAGCCTGAGTCGCGGGCTGGATGCTCCGGGACCGTTCCTGGCGTGCTCTTGTCTGGGTATCCGTGCCTGGAGATAACCTAATCCCATTTAGCCTCGGAGAGAGCCGGCAGATCCCTCCCCTGGGAGCCAGCCCGCGGCGGGGGGCGCTCTGTAATGAATTCCCATCATTCCAGCACAAAGGGAGCTTACAGGAGCGCTCGCCGCAGAAAATATGAGGGTCGCTGCCCTATCATCCCTCCGAGACGTCCGTCGTAGTTCAGTGATTCCCGGCTGCTGACAGGCAGAGCCCTGGGAGGCAGAGCCGGGCCTCGCCTTCCCGGCTCTTCCCTGCCTGGAAAATGCCTTTTTTCCTGCTGGAAAATGCCTTTTTTCCTGCCAAACCAAAGGATTTAACGCCCTGCCTGCGGCTGTGCTCGCCTATCACCCCCCTGAGCAGGTGTGTGACCCACCCCACGGTGCTCATTCTCCTTCACCCCGGTTTGTTATTCGTTTATATTTCAGCAGTTCCTTGAGGATCCCGATGGGAAAACTCCGCCCCGAGTCCTGTGGGAGCTGAGAGGTGCCTCAGACACCGGGATGATGCTGTGGTGGTCTCTGGGGGATTGTGCCTGCAGACCCCAGGGTCAGGTTTGGGGGTCCTTGAGGAGCCACTGAGGGGTCCCTGTGACAGGGAAGCTCCAGGGAACCATTCCCCTTGCCAAGGCCTGTTCCAGCTCCCTGCTCTGCCTTCTCACCTTTATTTATTTAATTTATTTTTTCCCCCCCCCATCCCACTCATGCAAAACCACACGGTGGAACCTGCCACCTCCAAGCCGGGTTTTCCTGCGGCTCCGCGCCTCGGCCGGGATGTTTCACCTCGGGAGCTGCCAATCCGTCTCTGTCAAGCTGTCAACCCGGAGCGCGGGCTGGAGCCGCTGCAATTCAAAGTGGATTAACTCCTCGGGCTGCCCTCCCTCACCCCCCGCCCCTCCCCATTCCACTTGGGTGGGTTTTGGCCGAACAGAAAACGCTTTTCCCCCTGCGCTTTCCATATTCAAAAGCTCCCGGAGCGCAGCCGGATGGGCAGCGGGGGCTGCGGGGCTGCAGGACGGAGTGCGGGACACGGTGGCCGTGGGACAGGGACACGGTGGCCGTGGGACAGGCACACGGTGGCCGTGGCACTGCGTTTAGCACCATTAATGGGGTTCTAGGAATGGTTTCTGCAGGGATCCCAGAGGGATGAGGGGCTGCAGACCCTCCCCAAAACTCCCGGCTTACCCCAGCGGGTTGTAGGGCTGCGATCTCCGGGTTTTTTTGTTTTCTCGGGTGTTTTCCCCAATCCAAGCAGTGTCCGAGGGTTGTGTCGCATTAACGGCGACCCGAGTGCGCGGTGACAACCCCGGGGGGCCGCGAGGGGCACCGGCACTAGAGGGGGGTATTGCCTAAGCAATGCGGTGCTGCCGCTCCGCCGTCTCCTCAGCTTTGGGGCGAAACCTCGGGATTTTGGCCCTCGGCGCTTTCCCGGCTGCTTTTCCAGGTGTGCGCCGGTGTGCAGGTGCCGTTCCCGCCCCCTTCTCCAGGGGACCGCGGGTTAATTCATGGTGGGAATTGTTTTGGGGACACTGCTGGAGCGGTGCCACCGTCCCCGACGGACGAGGGGCAGCGGTCGCCAAACGCCACCGAGCCCAGGGGGAGCCGCTGTCTCTCGTGGGAAGGATTTATCCGCAGCTGGATGTTGGGGCTGGGCGTTTTAACGAGCATCAGATGGGGCGGCAGAACGCGCCCGGTGCTGCTCGGGGAAGGTGTGAACGGCCCCGGGCTGCGGGAGGGGTTTGGGTGTTCCCGAGCTCTGTGTTCCCACCCTGAGCCGCAGGCTGGGGCTCCCTCCCACCCCGATGCAGGGGAGACACTGCCCGAGATCCTGGGGGCCACACAAGAGCTCAGGGTGCCCCCACATTTGGGGTGTGATTGTGGGGTTTTGCGGTTTTGCGTGTCTGTGGCAGCTTATTTGGTATTCTGAGTAAACTCAGGAGCGTGGGAGGCTCCAGGGAGGAAAACCTGGGAGCCAGAGCAGTGCCACAGTCTGGCCACATGGATGGGTGTCCCCAGCGCTGTGAGCCAGGGATGGGCCCCTCCCTGACCTTTGGAGGGGATCAGAGTCCATGGATGGAGGCTGGTGCCTTTGGATGGGATTGGAGTCCATGGATGGGGGCTGGTGCCTTTAGATGCCACACAATGCCAAGGATCCCTTGGCTGTGGGCATCACCACCACCCTCTTGTGTCCATGCCGGGCATCTCGATCCTGCTACCAGCTGGGATTTCCCATCACACCCATCCCTTCCACTTCAGGAAGCTCCAAGGGACCCTTTTTCTCCTGTTGCAGCTCCATTCCCAGCAGCCTGGCTCTGCTCTGCACTTCTCAGCCTTTTCCCTGTGACTCCTCACCTTTTTAATGGGAAGGGTTTTTCTATCAGGAACAAATATTTTCCATAATTTCCCGGCCGATCCAATTAATGCAGAGGAAGGCGGGTGTGAATTATCCCTCCCTGCATCCAGCCTTGCCCCCTGCATGGAGCTGGGGGCTGGAAATTGCAGGATTTGCAGTAATTAAGGCAAATAGTTGGTTTTGTTTGGTTAGAAAAACAACCTGGTGCTGTTTGGAGAAGCCATAAAAATCCTGGAAAAGGTTTTCCTTCCCATTACCAGGAGTAGAGAAGGAGGAATCATTCCATGCAAAGCAGGGCTGGGGCTGGGCCCTCCCTCAGGTTGGGACTGATCCTGGCAGGGAGGGAATGCACTGGAGCAGGTGTGGGGCTGTTCCTGCCTGATCCCAATGGATCATCCCATTTTCCAGGGAATTTCATCTGGGATCCCCCACAGCTCCAGTAGGACTGAGCTGGGATGCACTGGGCCAAGCTGGGCTGAGCTGGGATGCACAGGGTAGAACTCAGCTAAACTGGGATGCACTGGGTTGAACTGGGCCAAGCTGGGATGCACTGGGCTGAGATGGGATGCACTGGGTTGAACTGGGATGAGCTGGGCTGAATTGGGCTGAGCTGGGTTGAACTGGGATGCACTGAGCTGAGTTTGGCTGAGCTGGGATGCACTGGGTTGAACTGGGCTGAGCTGGGGTGAGCGGGGCTGAGCTGGGATGTACTGAGCTGATCTGGGATGCACTGGGTTGAACTGGGATGCACTGGGTTGAACTGGGCCAAGCTGGGATGCACTGGGTTGCACTGGGCTGAGTTGGGGTGCACTGGGCCAAGCTGGGATGCACTGGGTTGAACTGGGATGCACTGGGCTGATCTGGGATGCACTGGCTTGAACTGGGCTGAGCTGGGCTGAGTTGGGATGCACTGGGTTGAACTGGGATGCCCTGGGCTGAGTTTGGCCGAGCTGGGATGCACTGGGTTGAATTCAGCTAAGCCGGGATGCACTGAGCTGAGCTGGGATGCACTGGGTTGAACTCAGCTAAACTGGGATGCACTGAGCTGAGCTGGGACGCACCGGGTCCAACTGGGATGCCCTGGGCCGAGCTGGGATGAACTGGGAATCTCTGTGCCCATTGGTGACCTGGCACCACAAGGCATGGCTGACCCCTTGGCCAGCACGGCGCCCTTCGGATCATCCCCATTCCCAATCCACAGACACTGATGGGATTGCTCTGTGGGGTGAGAGCTGTGGGTTTTACCACACCCCTGGAGCTGCCCCTGGAATGTGGCTCTGCCAGGGCAGGGAGGAACCGTGGCCGGGCCTCCTGGAGAGCCCGGAAAGGCTTTTAGTGGCTTGGCTGGAGAGATGGAAACAAATGAAGTTGACAGACAAGTGTCGGGGTTTACGGCAGCGTCCGCTGACAGGAGGGAGATTGGCTGTCGGGGGCTTGATGGAGACGGATCCTGATGGGAGCAGGATGAGGAGATGGATAACCTTGATGGAGCCGCGGCGCGGGAGGACGCTCCGCCGGCATTATTCCGAAATCATTCGGTTTTTATTTGTTTTGGTTTGGGGTGGGAGGAGGGATGCTGAGCCCCACAGTCCGTGGAGTTTTTCCTAAACAGATTTGCTAAATAAATAATGAGGAGGATCCATATTTTATTTATATCCCACCTCTCCGTGTGGCGCTGGAGGTGTTTTACGCTGGGCCGCTCCCTCCCTTTGAGCACGGACAAACTCCTAAGAGCTCGTGAGATGGAGATGGATTTGCAGGGATATTTGGATGCTGAGCAGAAGGACAGGCAGCGGGATGTGCTGGAACCGCTCCTCCTGATGGACTTAATGGGCACCTTGGTGCTTTGTGAATCCAACTGGAAGCGTCTTTGCATCTGGAGGCACCTGAGGAATTGTGCTGGGAGCCAGCTCTGGCTCTGAGGGGCTCAGGGGGGACTTATACACCTGGGAGGACACTCCAGGACACCCAGGGGGACATTCCATGGTCCCTGGGGAGGAGGGTCTGGAGTCCCTCAGTGTTCACTCATCCTTCTGAAACAGTTTTTGGAACCTGGGGGGACCTGGGGGGCTCTGGGAGCAGAGCAGGTCCTGTCCAGCAAGGAGCAGCTCCTCTAGACAGTCCAAGAGGAGCGTTCTTGCTTGGGGATGTGACCCCAGGGCCATGGGGTGTCCTGAATTGGGGATGTGGCTCTGGCACTATGGGGTGTCCTTGTTCAGGGGTGTGGCTGGGTGCCACACCTGTGACCAAAAATTCCGCTGGATTTTCTGTGTACTCCCCAAAGTCTGTGTTCCCCAGAGCTGGACATGGCCCCACAGCAGCTTCAGGGCTCTGTGTTATTCCCATCACTGTTTTCTGAGATTTTGACAAAGCAGAGTGATCCCTTTACACGAATTATTGTTTGATTTATCCTTATATCAGAGGTAAAAAATTGTCCCTGCAGAGGGTGGGACCTTCTGTCTGTCTTTCCTTCTCACCTGTGGGTCGCAGGACATGTCCCTGTCCCCATCCCCATCCCTGTCCCCGCCAGTGTGAGCCTCTCACTGCCCCTTCCCAACATTTCCTGCCCATCATCCCCAGGGCACCCCAAACCCCCCAACAACTCATCCCTTCCTCAGGGTAAGGGACCCCAAACCTCCCTCCTGCTCCCAGAGCCCCCCACCCACCCATGTGACCCCCTCCTCCAAAATCCCAACCCCCTGCCAGCGAACCTCTCCCTTTTTCAAAGCCCCCCCTGCTCTGCCAGTGCGACCCATCCCCTCCCAAAGACCCCCCCGCCGCTGTGACCCCCCCCCATCCCAAATCCCCTCAGCCCACCCGGTGCGACCCCCGCCCGTTCCAAAGACCCTCCCACGGTGTCTGTGACCCCCTCCCCACGCAGATCCCGCTCCCCCGGGGTACGGGCCCGTTCCCCCCGCCGGTGTAACCCCCCCATCTCAAATCCCTCCCAGCCCACCCGGTGCGACCCCCGCCCGTTCCAAAGACCCCTCCACGGTGTCTGTGTGTCTGTGACCCCCTCCCCACGCAGATCCCCCTCTCCCGGGGTACCGGTCTGTTCCCCCCGCCGCTGTGACCCCCTCCCCCATCTTCGACCCCCCCCCCCCAATCTTCGACCCCCCCCTCCCCCCCGCAGGGGCGTGGCCGCGGGGGCGCGCGGGAGCCCCGCCCTGGGAGCGCGCCGGGAGCGCGCGCGGCCGCCGGTGGCAACAATGTGTCAGAGGCGGGGCGGGGGCGGGGCGCGGGGCGGTGCCGGTGCCGGGGGCGGGCCCGGCGCGGGGGCGGGCCCGGGCGGGGGGCGCGGGGGGCGCGGGCGGCGGGCGCAGCATGGCGCGGCGGCACTGAGCGAGCGGCGGCCTCCCGGCCCGGCCTTTGTCTCTCCGGTGTCCCCCGGGGCGGAGCAGCCCGCGGCGGGGCCCGGGGCTGAGCCCGCAGGTGCGGCGGCAGCACCGGGGGCTCGGCGCCGGGCGGCGGCGGCGGCGCCGCGGGGCTTGGAGGAACTTGGCCGAAGTTGGGCGCGGGAGGTGGTGGTGGGGGGTGGCGGAAGGTTCCCGGTACCGGGGCGATCCCGGGGCGCCGCGGGAACCGGGCCGGTCCCCGCCGCCCGAGCGCGGGATGCGGCTGCCCCGGCGCCGCCGCACCGCGGCCGCCCCCGAGTCCCCCCGCTGACGGCGCCCGGGGCCGCGGGCGATGGTGAGGGCTGGGCGCCCGCCCGCCGCCGCCGCCGCCCGCCGCCCGCCCGCCGTCCCCGGCCGGCCCCAGGGCCCCGCCGCCCCCTGAAGCGGCCGGAGCCGCGCCCGCCGCCCGCCGGGACGATGGTGCGCTGCGGGGCGGCCGCGCTGCTCGCCGCGCTCCTCGGCGTCTGCGTCTGGACCGACGAGACCGGGAAAGTTATCTCGGACCGCTTCGCCGTCTACTGGAACCGGAGCAATCCCAGGTGAGGCGGGGGGGCGGCGGGGGCGGCCTCGGCGCCCGACTTCCACTCGGTGTTTTCCCCCCGTACACACACCCTCTGAGCGCCCGGTGACAGCGGCCGCTGCCGCCCGTGGCCGCTCGGGTCCCCCTCGAGCCCCCGGTGGGGTCCGGTGAACGGGCTGGGCGGCCCCGGGGAGGGGGGTGGTCCCCGGGGCTCCCTCCCCCGAAAGTTCCCGCGGGGCCCCGGGCGAAGCGTCCCCGGGGGCTGCGGCAGCGCCGGGAGCATCGCGGGGCGCGGGGCGCGTTCCCGGGGGCGGCGGCGGCTGCGGCTCGGCCCCCCCGGCCCCTCCGCGCCCAACTTCGGGGAAGTTCAAGTTCCTCCTCCCGCCACCCCCGGTCCCTCTCCGGGGATGAAGGTTCTGCGAGAAAAACCCCGAAATCCGCCCAAAGCGGCGGGTGCGGCTGCGGGGGAGTGGGGAAGAACGATCTGGGGGGAAAATGGCAAAACGGGCCCGAGGGGGGCACGGGGCGTGCGGGGCTGGGGATGGCCGGCCCTGCTGCTCCCGGGTCGTTCCCATCCTGGGAGCGCAATCCCCACAGTTGGCTTCGTTTCCTGACTCCAGTTGGAATTTCGATTTTTCTGTGTGTTTTTTTTTTTCCCCACCAAGTGTTTTTTTTTTTCTTTGGGGGCAAGAGTTTTGTTTCTGTCGTGTTTCTTTGTTCGTGATTTTGAGGAACCCAAAACTGCTGGTGAGTTGGAAGCCGGAGGAATTCTGCTCTGGGAACGCTCAGGTGGTTGGGACCCTCGGGACCCCCCAAACCCTCCCTGATGGGGACACTCTTTGGGGTCTGAACGGGCCCGTTTGTGGGGATTCCTGTCAGAACAAACACCAGCCACCAAATCCCCATTTCCCCCAAAATTCCTCAAAGTTCTCCCAAGCCTGGCAGTGTCAGTGAGTGGTGAGGGATGAGCTTGGTGGGTGCAGCCTCTGTGGCCCCTGGTTTTGGGCTGTCCTGTTTTCTGGGTCAAGCAGAGTTCTTTGTCCCCCTCAATCCCTGTGTGACAGTGGCCTTGTGGGGCACGGCGTGGCCTGGTCCTCATCCCCAGAGCTGCCAGGGATGTGGGGCAGCTCCTCCAGCTGCCTCATCCCCTGCTGCCATCCATGAGGGGACCCTCGGTGCCACCTTCTCTCCCTCGGTGTCACCAGCGCAGCTGGGTAAAGTTCCATTTCGGCGCTGGGACGTGCGCAGGGCTGGGAGCCCTCAGCAGCACTCGGTGTCCACCCAACCTCCGCACGTCCCTTTTGGGGGACCCATCCGTGCCCCTCTGTCCTCCCCAAAACTGGGGCCAGCCCGTCCCTTTGTGCCTTGCTGGTGGTTCCTTGGCGGTGGTGCCTGCGTCGCGGGCCGCCTGCGGTGCATATGGATTTTATTATCTCCCTCACATTTTTGTGGGGGATTGTAAGAGCCAGGGAATTATTTTTTTTTTTTTCCTAATTTTTTTTTTCTTTTTTTTTCTTTGCCCATTGCGAAGTTTTTTGATTTTTTTAGCTCCTGGTGCTCCCACGCTTTGTGGTTTTTGTTCTTCCAAATGCCAGCCGTGTGTGAGGTGTCCCCCCAGGTCCAACTCTGGCATCGTGGAGATGAGGGTGGTTGGGGCGGTGGCTGGGATTTTGGCACCCAAAGCTTCCAATGGCTGGGATTTGGCGCCCAAAGGTTCTGACGTTTTGGATTTGGCACTCAGGGGTTCCTGGGGATGGGATTTGGCACCCAAGGGTTCTGATGGTGGTGCCAACAGCCAAAACTAACCCCTTGGACAGTGGTGAGGGGCGTCCCGGGACCCAGCACCGCTGACGGCGTCGCCTCCATCCCCTTCGCCCCCTCGTAGAAGCCGCCGAGAATTTCTCCTGGAAAAATCCACGGTGGATCATTATCCCATATATATATATATTTATACATTTCTAAATCGGCTGTTGGCAGGGAAAATATTTTCGAGGACGGGGCGGGGGGGGGGGGAAATAAAAAATGGAGTGGAGGGAAGAGCGAGGGGCTGGGAGGGAAGAGCAGACAATGGCTGGTGGGTTCAGCAGGCACGTCCGCAGCGCCTGGCTCCGGGATGTGACCCAAATTTCCCCAATGTGGGAGCGCCCCGTGTCGCCAGCGCTCCCCGCCTGCGCCTTCGGCTCTCGGAATTCGAGGCAATTTATTAGGGGTTGCAAAGATTGAAATTGCCATTGAGTTTCCTGCTTATTCCCTTTTTGAACCCAGCGGTGGGTTTATTTTTTTTTTCCTCTGGAGTTACTACAAGACCGCCTCATTCTTAAAAATGAAGGAAAAATGTATTTCTGTGTTTTCTGGTCGCTTGTTTTCATTCTTTTCTCCCCCCGCCAATATCTCATTTAGTAAGGGGGAAATAAAAAGGGGTTTAAAAAAAAAAGGGGGAAAAGACCCAAGGTTAAAATGTCCTGTTTGAACCCACAGACCTTCTCTGCCGCTAAATATTTTTCTTCAGGTTTACGCAGCAATCTATATTTTATAAAAGACAGGAATAAATCTCATGGTCGATATGATTTGCCCAGATTAGAATAATTCTATATTTCATAATTGGGGCTAAATTAAAAATAAGTGGTACCTCGGGATGCTGCAATTTCCCTGTTCTGGGGAGAGATTTAACCACTCGCTGTGGATTTACAAGGTTTATTTTTATTTTTAAATGGTTTTGTGAGGATGCGCTGGGAAAACGTTTGGCTGGCTGGAACTCCTAGGTTATCCAGGAATAAAAATGAAGGATGATGAAGGCAGAATTATATAATAATGGGCAGTTTTGTTGCCACGTGGAAGTGTGGGTTTTTGCTCCGTGGCACGTACGGGTGCTGCCGATGGTCGCTCCCCGGGCGTGGATCTGTTGGCCATGGCTGGGCCGGCCATGGGTGGATCCATTGGTTGTGCCCAGGGTGATGTGCCCATGGATGGGACCTTGGGGCTCCTCCCTGGACTGGCACTGTGGGCAGGGGTCTGGCACAACACCCAGGGCTCTTCCCTCCGTGTTTTCTGGTGCAGGAGCCGCTCACCCGTAGCATTCCAGGGTGGATTTTCCATGGGAGCCAACCGGCTCGATTTGGGTGTGCTGGAGTGTCCAGCATCACCAGCGGGTTGGGGTGTCCAGTTTTGAACCCCCATTTTCCCCCCCACCACAGCGGGTTTAGGGTGGATATCTCGGCGCGCGGCGCCGCGCGACAAAAAGTCAGGGATATGGCAAAACCTCCGTGCTATGGGGGAAAGGGTCTGTGGGATGCAGTGACCTGTCCTCAGAAAGTCCCCAGGCCTGTGATCATGACCCATGGCTGTGCTGGAAACCCCTGGGAGGCCAAGGAAGCACGAAGGGTTTGGGATTTGTTGCCGTGCCCCGCTCTGCCGGGTGACGGGCAGGGAATCGTCATTCCCGAACGCTGGTCGGTGTTCCTGCAGCAACCCCGTGGTCACTGCCGTGTGCCTGGATCCACGGCAGGAACGTGCAGGGTGACGGGGCTTCTCCTCCCTCTGTGCACAGCACGGATCCCCGGGACCGGGCGCGATCGTGCCCGTGGCCTGGTTCAGCGCCGAGGTCACGGCGCTGCCTCCGAACGCCTCTTTTGCTGATTTCTGTATTATTTTTTGGCGTGGTTTGTGAGCACAGCTGGGATTTCTGTTCTGCTCCTCTGCACTCCCCAATCCTGGGATCGAGAACCGGAGAAATGGTTTCTGGCAGGGGGATTTACCGAGCCAGGTGATGCTCGGGGTGATGGCAGAGCGGGACTTTTGGGGGGAAAGGTGCCTCTGCCACAGGGGTGGTGGGGTTGAGGTGAGCGGGGCACACCTTGGAGAGGGGATTTAGATCATGTTGCCAATCCTATTGCATTTTGTGCCCCTTTTTCCTGCATTCCCATCTCCTGGAGCTGCAGCCCTGGCGCTTGCCAGTCGCTGGTGCTTTGTCCAAGAGGCTGGAGCGTGGTGGCCATGGCCAGGAGAACCATGGCCGTGACCCACTGACCACGAAGCCAGGGCCAACTTGCCCACCTGTGTGTCACAAGGGGCTGTGGCCAGGCTGCATGTCCCACTTCTCCATCAAGGGAGTGGAGATGATGCCGCATCTGTTTTTTCCGTGGGAATTTGGTGCTGCAGAAGGGTGACCGAGCGAGAGGGCTCAGCTTGGGTGATCCCACCCATGTGTCCATGTTGGATTGTGGGCTGGATCCCAAAACCTCTCTGTCCTGGCTTTGGCTGGGAATTTTGGCGTCCCCAGTTCTCTGTGTCTCCCCTCCCTGCTCCCATGGACATCATACTGAGGCCCACATCAGAAACATGCCCTGTTTCCTCCTTGGAGTGATTTTAATGTGAATTTTGCCCTGTTTCTCCCTTGGAGCGATTTTAATGTGAATTTTGCCCCATTTCTCCCTTGGCATGATTTTAATGTGAATTTTGCCCCATTTCTCCCTTGGCATGATTTTAATGTGAATTTTGCCCCATTTCTCCCTTGGACTGATTTTAATGTGAATTTTGCCCTGTTCCCCCCTTGGAGTGATTTTATTGTGAATTTTGCCCTGTTTCCCGCTTTGAGTAATTTTAATGTGGATTTTGCCCTATTTCCTCCTTGGACTGATTTTAATGTGAATTTTGCCCTGTTTCTCCCTTGGAGCGATTTTATTGTGAATTTTGCCCTGTTTCCCCCTTGGACTGATTTTAATGTGGATTTTGCCCTATTTCCCCTTGGACTGATTTTAATGTGAATTTTAACCCTGGCACTCAGGTTGTTCCTGTGTCACCATCAGCCCCAGTCCCCTCTCGGGGTGCCAGAGCAGTGCTGGGTGTTTGGGTGTGCCAGCTCTCTGCCTCGTCCTGTGCAATTCCTGCTCTTTGAGTTTTTCCTCCTTCTGCTCTCCCTTTGTGCCGAGATCACTCCCAGCCCTTCCCACCCCTCTTTTCCAGCCCGTTAAGCCGTGTTAGCAATTCCTCACCAGCCCAGGGCTGCGGCGAGTGGTTAATGGAGAGCAGACACCAGCGGGCCGGCATTGCTGACAGGATTCTCTCTCCGTGCCCGTCGCCGTCTCCGCCTGTCCCTTTCCAGGGACCGCAATTACATTCCCTGCTGGTTGCACATTTGGTATCCAAATGCCGGCCATGCGCCGCATCCTAATGTGAGGATGGGCTGGGGGTGTGTGGAGCTGCTGGAGGGTCAGAATCCCCCCAAAATCCCCCCAAAATCCCCCCTGGATCCCCCCAAAATCCCCCCTGGATCCTGGGGTATCCTGGGGTACACACAGAGGGTTGGCAGTGGGAACGGTCCATGGGGTGAGAGATGCCCTGGGGTACCATGGAAAGCTTTGAAAGTGCTGCTGTATAAAGAAAGGCACATTTATATTTACATTTATATATATATATATATATATATTGATTTTTATATATATTTACATACAAATATATTTATATCTATTATAGAAATTATCGATTTATTTACATATGTGGGTGTTCATTCACCCCAGCCCCCTCCCACATAAATACACTTTGCACACACAAATAATCCAAATGCCAAAAATTCCCCTGCCTGGCAGTGCTGTGCCACCCCTGTGTGACATTTCCCTGGAATTCCTACCTGGGGGCTCCAGGATGTGCCTGGCCGTGGGTTTACCTGGCTCCAGGGCTGTCTGGCTGTGTCCATCCCAGTGCCACATCAGGAGCTGGCTGGAGCCATACCTGCCTGTGCCTGACAAGGTTCAGCTGCTGGGTTGGCTGGAAAATTGCAGCAATTGTTCCTTAAATAGCTCCTCGTTCCTGATGGTGACAATTTCGGTTCTTTTGTGTTAGATATTAATCGTGATTTCTGAGGCTCCGTTCTGATCCGAGCTGGTTTTCCCCACTTGGGGCAGAGATCCTGCCCCGCTCCCTTGGATTTAATGGGATTTATGGAAGGCAGGCAGCTCGGAGCACTGTTACCTGCAGCCCCTATGAGCTGTTTCAATTCCTTTTCCCCCTGTGCCATGACTCAATGCTCATCCCAATGGTTGCTTCCCTCTGCTTGGAGATCCATCCCAAAAACAGGACCAGGCCCTGTTTGGCCTCTGCAAATACAGGGAGAAGCACTGTGCTCGAAGGGTTCAGGCTGGATTATGGCTGGGAATCAAGATTTTGGAGCTCTTTCTCAATCCAAGTGATTCCATGATTCTTCAGAGTGTTGGGATTAGCCGCTGGCCACTTTGGCCTTTTCCAGATGAATTCCAGAGGCATTTTTGAAGCCCTCCCCAAAGCCAGGGCTGTGTTTAGGGGTATCTGTGCTCCCAAACTCTTTGCCCCATTGTGGATTTGGGGACCCCGTGGCTGTTCCCACTGGCTGGCCGGGCAAATGGCGCCCATGGGGTGTGGGATGCACCAGGGTTGGTTTGATCCCGGCAGGAAAAGCGGGAAGGGACAAAGCTGAGAGCAGGGAAGGCGGATGGAGCCCGTGTCCCTGCTCCGTCCTGGCTTGTTCCCGGGTGGTCACAGTGTTGTTATTTATTTATTTCTCCTCCCTCTTTCCCCCCTTGGCTTGTTGCTGCCGCTGTGCCTGGGCTGCTAAAGAGCTTCCCATTGTTCCGCAGCTAATTACCTCCTAATGAGGCTCCCGGCTCAAAAGAGCGGAGCGGGGGCTGTGGGGGGGTGTTGTGAGTGGGCTGTGCTGGGAGGGGGTGAGGGCAGGGCTGGGGTCACCATCGGGGTCACTCCAATGCTTTCAGCTGTGCTGTCCCGGACGGTGTGAATGGGGCTGGTGATGGGCAGATCCACAGCCATGGAGCTGCCAGCCCGAGGCTTCAGCCTAAAGGGCGGCTGGGAAGTGGTTTTGCCAAAATTTTCTTGTTGAGCCCCAAAGCCGTGGAGAAATCAAAGCTTTGTGGATTTTGGCCAGGCAGGGTGGTGCTCGGAGCCTGGGAGCATTCCCGGCATTTCCCTTGGTGAGACACCAGCTCTGTATGGGACAGGTGTGTCACCTTTAGGGCACATCCTTCATTTTGAAACAACATGAGAGGGATTCAGAAACAGGGATTTAGACTATTTTTTTTTTTAAATTCTTCCACTTTTAAATTTTTCCCCTCTTCCCATTTTTCTTCCCAAGGCCCAGCAGAGCAGGGAGTGATGCTGCTGCTGGAGAGGAACAGCCACAGGGCTGAACCATGTCCTGGTGGGGCTGTGCTGTGGTGGGATCCTTTGGGATACCCCTGTGCTGGGGTGGGATCCCATGGGATAAACTTATGACACGGTGGGACCCTGTGGGATCCATCCCTACGCTCCCTCAGCTCATCACCTCTTCCCGACCTCCCAATTTTCCTCTTTTTGCTTGATGTTTCCGGCTTCTCCAGCCTTGTTTTGTGGGATTTTCCTGTTTTCCTGCAGCTGTGAACCACCAAGCACACGTGTGTGTCCGTGCAAATGCTGGAGCTGCCCGTGCCAGGTCGATCCCACTAAAAACCATCCTAGTGCTGGACCTGGAGCCACAGCTCCCTGTGGATGCCAAAACTGGTATTCCCACCACTGATATTCCCACCACCAGTATTCCCACCACCAGTATTCCCACCACTGATATTCCTACCACCAGTATTCCCACCCCGGTACTCCCACTGTGCTGCCGAAGCGTTCCCAGATCCGCAGAGTTTTACACCATCCCTCAATACCTTTTTTTTGTTCGACTCCAGGAATGGACTTTTTGTTTCAACTCCTTCTCCGCCAGCACCAAAATCCCCCAGGAATCCAACTCTGGATTTCGGATCTTTTGTGCCAAACCTCTCTCGGCTCCAATTCCCAGCGCCGCTGACTTTTTGGGAAAAAAGGGGAATAAATGGTTATGGGGGTTTTTAATGGCTGGGAATGGGGAATCCCCATTCCATCCCCAGCTTCCTCCTCCTGCCACATCCCAATTTCCTCCTCCATCTATTTCCTTGGCGTTCGGCCGAATTTCCCTGGAAATATTTTGCTGTTTCCCCCCAGTGCAACCAAGTTTTGTCGGATTTTTCTTTTTCTATCTGCAGAAGAGGAGGAATTATCCGTCTCGGTTTATTTTTCCTTGAACATTACACGGGAGCAAAACTCACCCATGTGCTGGGAAAGAGATAAAGTGTTTAGACAGCAAATACAAATATTCCAGAGCACTCAGCCCGGCTACAGCAATTCCTGCCAGGATTCCAAATTCCGTGCCATGTCTTCCAAGGGGGTTTTATTTAGACTGTCTTTTTTTTTATTATTATTATTTATCAAAAACCCTATTTATATTTGCAGTAAAATAAAATCAGCCTGACCCTGTAGAGAACTCGAAAAATCCCAATTCTTCCCTTTTCCAATCCTGTTTCCACTGAGGAAAGAAAGCCCCTGGACCTCGTGCCCTGCACAAAATTCAACCGCGACAGGATTATTTCAGCGGCTCAGCTTCTCCGCAGGCGCTGGGACGGTGCTGGCTCCGTGTGTCCCCCACAAAAATCAGGATGCAGGGGAGCTCCTGCAGAGGTGGGGATGGAGCTGGGACCCCCAGGCTCTTCCCATGGAGTTTTGGGGGCTCCCTTGTGCCGCAGGTTCTGGCAGCGCGTGGAGCACTCAAAAAGAGGTGTATTATTTTGATTTTATTTTAATATTCAGTGATGGACGGGCTTCTGCTGCTCCTCAGGAGCATCCCAGTCTCCCATCAACGTCCCAGCCCCACTGGGGACCCCGCGGGTGTCATTGTCACCCGGGTGCCGGGCGCGGGTGCCGTCAGGAGCTGAGGAAGCTCTTTCCCAGCCAGCTCGATAATCCCAATTATTATCTGGATTCTCGATCAGGGTTGCTTATTAAACTTGGCACCGCTGGCTTTGCCGTTCCGGCCGCCTGCCTCAGCAGAGGGATTTATCTCCTGCCGACGCGGGGAGGAAATTGAGTGGAAAAACGCGGGGCAGAGCCCCCCGGGACGGCAGGGAGGGCCGGGGGTACCCGGCTTCCGAAGGGTCGGGAGATGCTGGCACAGCCCCAGCGCTGCCGGGTTGGGTTGGCGGAGCCGCCTGGGCCGTGTCCGTCTGTCCGTTTCCACCCTGTGCTGGGATGGGCGTTTTTATTCCAAGGTTATTTTGGAATGGTTGGTGCTTTTGTACAACACAACAGCGGTTGTTTTCCCTTTTCCCTCAAAATCTAAAGGACCTTTTGTCAGCCGTTCTTCACCTCAGGAATATCAGCTTTTTCCAAATCCAGGAATTTGGAACAATCTTTCCGCTGGAATTCCACAAACCTTCCTGGTTTGCTCGCCGACCCCTTCTTCTTACATTGTGCCCACAAATTGTGTTTTATTTTTACCCAACACTGCGCTGGAGCTGCCTGAGCCAGGGCTGATGTGCCGACCCTTCCAAACGAGTTTTCTCCAAATTTCGCCCAATTCTCAGCACCGACCGAGCAGGGCATCCAGGAGAGTGGGGTGGGAGGTAGGAGAGCTGCTACTGGGAAAAGATTCTCTTTTGCAGGAGCATTTCCCTCCCTCCTGGTGTTTGGATGTTTCAATTTTCCCATTCCGCTTTTTCCTGCCTTTCCAGCATTTTTCTGCATTTTAAAAAACCTGTACAAACCCTGTAACTGGAATTCCCTCTGTTTGTGTGTCCGGCCGCTCTCTCATCCCTGGGTGAGCTCCTGGGATCCCCATTTTAGGGTGAGGACTCTCCCCCATCCCCTCTCCATGCTGCTGCTGGGGGGTTTGGGTGAGGGCTGGGTTTGCTGCAAAATCCTTTATTTGGGAAATCACTGTTTTCCTGAACCTTGCAAGGTTCTTCCTTCAAGAGCAGCCTCATGCTCCAGGGCTTGGTGTCAATCTTGGGAATGCTCCAGGCTTTCTCCTTGGCTTTTTTAAGATCTTTGGTGCTGGGTGGTTGGGAGAATCTGCTGCTCTGGCTGAGGGGCTCGGGATGGAGCCGTGGCCATGCCGTGACTGTCCCGGTGACCGTCCCATTGTTGGAGATCCGCCGTCGGCTACGGCACTGGCACACGGGAATTCTGGCACCTGTCCCGGCTGTAAATGCCGGTCAAAATGGTGCTCCTGTGTAGTTTCCAACAGAGAATCTGAGCTTGTCTGGAATAGAAATGGCTCCTGGCTCTGAGTTCCATCCACGTCTCCGCTGGATCACCGCAGGATTGCGGGGATCGGTTCGGCCAGAGCCGCGCGGGTGCCGAGTCCTGTGGAACAGCAGGATCAGTGCCCCACCACGGCCCTGGCATTGCTCCTGACCCTTTGAGGTGGGATTTAAGGCTAAATTGGTGGAGTTGGAAGCAGGTTTGGGGACGGGGATTGCTTTTGCAGGATGTGTGCTCTGGAGGCAGCGTCCAGCCCAACCAGTGCCGGCTTTCCTAACGCTCATTGCCGCCGGTGACCTTCAGCTCGGACCAGCTCCCGGCTTTCCCTGCCTGCTCTTCCTGGCATTCCCAGCTTTCCCCTGTCTGTGATGGCTCCTGGGGTCAGTGGACCTCAGTTCCAGCACCCAACCGCTGTCTCATCCTGCCACCATCTGCAGTTTTCCATTGTTCCTCAGCTCTTCCCGACATTGGGATGCGGAGTGTCGGCAGTGCGGGAATGTCCAGGGCCCGGTGTCACAGCCAGGATCTGGACTCCAGGAGAACCTGGACTCCATTTCAAAAGCTGAGCAATGATAATCATAAATCATAATGTTGTCTTTTGTGATAGAAAGCTTTGGATCGGGAGCAGGGACTCTCGTCCTGCAAGCTGGGGGTGATCCTGGATCCGGCTTCCAGCTCGTTATTCGGAGACAAATGGCTTCTCCCTCCCCCAGCCTCAGTTTCTCTGTGGGTAAGGTGAGGATTGCTGCCAGGGGCTAAATTAGGGAATTAATGTTGGTGGAGTGATTGAGAGATGGAGAAGGACGTGGCTCTCACAGCACCATGTTCTGCTGCACACCGCGTCCGCCCGCTCCGGGGCTGGATGTGGAAATTTCAGACGGGAGCAGAAATTGAGATGTCGGCAGTGAAGTCCCTTGTTCGTGTCCACAGAGCCCAGGGCTCCATGAGGAGGGACTGGAGCCCCCCAGCTCTTTCCACACTGGTTTGGGATCTGTGTGGGCACACGGTGGCTCACATCTGTGGCTGATTTCGGTGTGCATCCCACATCCAGGTGGTTTGGCAGCGCCAGAGCCCAATTAATTCCGGCTCTTCCCAGCGTGTCCCTCGCTGCCCCAAAATCCCGGTGTCACTGAGACCCCATTCCCATGGGAGGGGAATCCAGCTGGATGGATTTTTGTGACTTTTTAATATTTTTTCCTTAAACGTTGTGATTTTTATTCCACCTTATAAATCACTTCCTTGCTCCAGTTGGAGGGAGGATTTATGGGTGCAGGTGGGAGGAACGCTGCTCTCAGGATCGACCTGCTGGAATGGTTTTGTGGTGATGGTCACAGCAGCAATTCTGGCCAGGGGACAGGGCTCCAGTTGGGAATCCTGTCTGGAGATGTGATGGGAGCAGGGATGGACCCAAATCTCTGGTGTTGTTCGGGATTTTCTCCCTGCTGGACAGTGGCACCAACAGATTGGACCCAAATTATCTGCTGGGGAACAACTGAAAAAGGGGTTCTAAAGCCTTTTCTAAGTCCCTCAAAAGTTTGTTTAAAGCAAGGAATTCCTTTTCTACTGTGTCACACTGGGGCCATAGGAATGTCACTGGGGATGCAAGAACGTTGATAGGAGGCTGCTGATGATGGTGACCCCGGGGCTCGGGGGTCTCGGGGTGCGTGGTGAGGATGAGGATGCTCAGCCCTGGGGAGACCCAGCCAGGGCTCTCCCTGCTCCCTGGGGGCCAGGCCAGCTCCGGGGGGGATTTTCCCTGCGCCAGCGCTGCCCGCAGCAGCACAAACGAACCAAGTAATTGGCAACATGGAAATATTTTGTGCTCATTAAGCAGTGGGAAGCGCTGGGTGAGGAGGCGGCGGGTGAGGAGTCTGGGTTCTCCAGCGGTGTCCTCCAGAGCTCTGCTCTCCAGTGACGCTCCTGGGGACGCAGGGCAGGGAGCACAAACTGGGAGCACCCTGGGATGGGGGGCTGGTGGTGGGAAGGAGGTGAAGGAGGCAGATTCCAGCACTGCCCAGCCAGGATTTCCGTGTATTGGAGACAATGACAAACCAGGGGAGCAGGGGGATCCGGGCTGCTCTATAGGGACATTTGGGAGAACCCCCCCATTTCTCCCAATTCCCATCAATCCCACGGATTAAAACTTGAAACATCAGATCTCAGCAGCTGCATTGGAGCTCCCTAACCCCAGCACTGCAGATTCCCAAGGGGAGCCCTGGGAGGCTCCACGTTCCCTCCGCTCCTAACAGTGGAAATGAGGGGCGATCCCTGAGGATCCTGTCCTTATTCAGGGGGTCCTGGAGGGGTCCCCCCAGCATCCTCAGCCCTGAGCACGTGCTGCTGGTGCCTGTCCCCAGCACGACGTGGGGAGCCCAGCGGTGCTGCAGGCGGGGGAAGCTTTATGGCTGTAGTTAAAGTGACTTTATGATATTGTATCTGAACAATTGCCGGCTATTATCCGGATCGATGCCGCGGGATTGAGACGCTGGTTGATAACCCAGGCAGGGCTCTAATCGCTTTTAAACCACGCAGGGTCGGTGGGGCTTTCCATAAAACCCCTCCGTGGTTTCTGTTTTTACTCCCTGCCCCTGGATCTGGTGGGATTTTCCCCCAGGATGTCCCTTTGGGGATACAGGTCCTGGTTTGTCCCTCTCCGCCCTGCCCTGGGTGGGGATCAGGATGCTGGGACGGGGATGAGGATGCTGGGACCTGGCTGGGGATGCTGGAATCCAGCATTCCTGGGCTCCAGGGTGCTCAGCATGCTCAGCACTGCTGGGTCCTGCCCTGCTGAGGAGCGAGGTGCAGATTTTGGGAACCTGTTCCCACCTTTGCCAGGCTCGCAGTGACCTTGGGCGAGTCACGTCACCTCCACACTCTTGGTTTTCTGCAGCTGTGAAACGAGGACAATGATACCTTTCCCACCTCGCAGAGGGGTTGGGAGGCTTAATTAGTTAATGTTCGTAAAGTGCTTTGAGGATTAATTAATATTGTGACTCTAATTTTTTCCGATGGCGAAACGCCACTTAAATATCTCCGCGCCGGTTCCTTCCTCCCTGACCCTATAAAGCAAACCCACCCGAGAACGTCACAGGGCTCTGCAGGAGCCACGTGGCCCTGTCCCTGCCAGGTGTCACCTCCCCAGTGCTGAAGTGGTGCAGGGGCACTGGTACAGGGGTGTCACAGAGCGTGGGGTGCAGCTCTGTGTCCATCTGGGGCTGATGCTCCTTGGCCAGGCTTTCCCTGCTAGGAGCCATTCCTATTTTGGGAATAAGCCATTGTCACCTCCTGTGACACTGCCCATCCCTGCCCTGCCTGTTTGGGCACCTCTGGCAACCTCAATCTGCTGGGAAACCACCCCCAGCAAATCTCATGTCCTGTGTCTGATCCCATCTGGCATTTTGGGGGCCTGGCTGGGGGGCTGCCAGTCCCTGGTGGGTTGGGGACACTGTGCTGGGCATGATCCAAAGCTCTGGGCAGCCATTGGCAGCACAATCCTGGCTTTTCCAATGGAAAGAAGCTGTTGGGATCACACCTGGCTGTGACATGAGGCCAGTTCCAGTGTCCCCATTTCCATGTGCCATTATTTATGGGCAGCTTTGCTTTCCTCCAGGGTGGTTTCTCAGCAGTGGCTCTGCTCCCCTGTGCTCTCCTGAGCACAGAGCAGACAGGGACAGCAGAGGGTCCCCTCGATGGCAGTGCCATTCCCCAGCCTTTTGGGGTGTGAAACCCGGGATTAGCTCAGCTCCAGTGCTGGGAAGGTCTTGGTCAGCACCAATGGGAAGTTTCCTGTTGGGAGCTGAGTGTGCATCCCAGCTCTGGGTGACCCGAGAGATCCCAGCCTCTGGCTCTGGCACAAACCAGGGGTGTTTGGCCCTGTTGGAGATGTGGGGATTTCGAGAGGGGCTGGTGGAGGGAGCAGGAGGGAGGATGGTCCCAGGTGGGATGGGCTGGTGGGACACGATGGAGAACCAGGGACAACAGCAGAATTCCCAGTTGCGGAGCACTGGAGGGAATTGGGACCTGCCATGGAGGGAGGAAGAGGAGGAGGGAGGTCTGGAGGGAGCCACAATCCTCTTCTCTGGAGCTGCTGGGTGGAGCTGGAGGAGAAGGAGCGTTTGGGCAGGGAGGGGATAATCCAGGAATGTCCAGCCTGGTTGGTGGCTCGTGTCCCTGTCCCTGGTCAATGGTTCCTGTCCCTGATTGTCACCAAGCTCTGTTGGTGGGAGGAGAGGCACATGGATGCTCTCAGTCCACAGGGTTTGGGACAGGACACACTGGTGTCAGTGTCCCCATGCCTGGACCCTGCTCCGTGCCTTAATGACATCCCGGCAATTAAACTGGAACTAATGCACCGATAAAAATAACCTGCTGTCCTTCTGCAGCATCCCACATGCTCAGAGGTGTTTAAAAACCCATTTAACACCAGATCCTGGGCGTGGGGTGCCCAGGGTGGCACCAGGATCTGTGTGGGCACAACTGGGTTTTCCAGCCCCAGTCCTGGCCTTCTGCAAGGTGGGAGCACCCCCAGTTCCCTCCAGTGCAGAGTCTGGTTTACCAAGTGCCACGTTTTAAATAATCTAAATTACATGAATATTTTATTTTTCTTCTTTCTAGAGTTGTGGAATTCCCAGGGGTTGGGTTTTCATGCTTTTCTCCGTAATGGAGGAGCAGGAACGCATTCTTTTAATGGTAATTGAGATTCTTGCATCCTCGAGGACTTGGGAGCTGGATGGGCTTTAAATAATGGGAGAGGGGAGGAATTTGGGTACTGGCTTCTCAGATGGGTTTTGGAGGTTTTTTTAGTGGTTTTCCTCACTCTTGTGGCAGGGTCAGAAAGGTGCATCTCCATCCCACTGCCCTGGGAACCCTCCCCAAAGCAGGAGATGTCCTGAGGTGGTGACAGGGACCTGGGGGTGTGGTGTCCTTTGGGGGACCTCTCAGGAATGGTGTTGGGGGTGACCTGTGACATGCACCCCATTGTTGGAGCCGCCTGTCAGCCCTTCCCCAACCTATGTGCACCCAGATATTGGAGCTGGGTCCTCCCTTGCTGAGGTTTGGGGTTTTTTTATGGCTTTGTTGCCTTCTGACTGGCATGGTGAGTGCCCAACCCAGAGATCACCCATCCTGGTGGGCACCTGTCCCTGTTCTCCTGCAGGGAGTTATTGTGGAGTGTGGTTGGGGTGGCTGTCCCTCCTTCGCCATGAGAGCAGGGTGGTTTTGGAAGGGAATGAGCAGGATGAGGATGAGCAGGGGGTGGAGTGTGGGGGTCCTGTCACTGTGAGTACCCAAATATCAAGTGCAGGAGCACCATGGCAGAGCTGGCATTGCCACCCTGTCCCCTCCTGAGCTGCCTGGTCCCTCTGCTGCCTGTGCCAGGCCAGGGTGGACCCCAGCCCTGTTGTCACCACTCCATGCTGGGCAGGGCTGGTCCCCACCAAGGCCTGTGGGGCAGTGGAAGGAACTGCCGGGATGGGGGAAGCGGTTTCCGGCCGCTGGGGGAAACATCTGGATCCAATTCCTGCTCCACGTGCAGCCAGCAGGGCTGGACCCACTCCTGCCTCACAGAATGACAGGGGTGGCTTTGCTGCAGGGGGACACAGCGGGTCCCTGCCCTGGGCTTGGGGGCTCCATGCCAAATCCCATTCCTAGTGGGAGCCGCAGCATGGCATCCTCATGCCAGCCGGAGCTCCAGCACTGTACTCTGATCCTAGCAGGAGTTCTACCATTGCATCCCCATCCCACTGGGAGCCCAGCCACTGCATCCCCATCCTGGCAGGAATCCCACCACTGTACCCTGATCCCAGTGGGAACCCCAGCACTGCATCCCCATCCCACTGAGAGCTTGGGCACTGCCTCCCCATCCCAGCAGGAACCCCACCACTGCACTCTGATCCCAGCAGGAGTTCTACCACTGCATCCCCGTCCCACTGTGAGCCCGGGCACTGCATCCCCATCCTGGCAGGAACCCCACCACTGCACTATGATCCCAGTGAGGACCCCACTACTGTATCCCCATCCCACTGGGAGCCTGGGCACTGCATCCCCATTCCAGCAGGAACCCCAGCACTGCCTCCCCATCCCAGCAGGAACTCCACCACTGCACTCTGATCCCAGCAGGGACCCCATCATTGCATCCCCATCCCAGCAGGAGCCCCACCACTGCATCCCCATCCCACTGGGAGCTCAGGCACTGCATCCCCATCCCACTTTGAGCCTGGCCACTGCCTCCCCATCCCAGCAGGGACCCCAGCACTGCCTCCCCTCCCTCTGGGAGCCTGGGCACTGCATCCCCATCCTGGCAGGAGCCCCACCACTGCACCCTGATCCCAGCAGGAACCCCATCACTGCATCCCCATCCCAGCAGGAACCCCACCACTGTACCCTGATCCCAGCAGGAACCCCATCACTGCACTCTGATCCCAGTGGGAACCCCACCACAGCCTCCCCATCCCACTGGGAGCCCCACCACTGCCTCCCCATCCCAGCAGGACCCCCACCACAGCCTCCCCATCCCCGTGGCACCCCCGCCACCCTGCCCTGACACTCCCCACATCCCTCTGCCACCCCTGGGTGCCGCCCGTGCCCGTCCCCAGCGTGCTGCCACCCCGGGCGGGGGCGGGGGGAGCCGCTGCCCGCCGTGCCTTTTGTCAGCCTCAGAGAAGTTGACCTTGAAGCGCGCTGGCAGAGCCCTGCAGCTTAATCGTGTTAGAGGTGTCTGACTGCGGCTCGCGCGGCTCTACCTGAGCGGCATCAGCAAGGGGGACGCGGCGCGCTCGCCGCCCCGGCTCAATAATTGATGCGTTTTTCTCAGCTCCCCCTTCCGTGAAAGGAAACCCAAGTTGCTGGCTGGATGGCAGGGCTGGGAGGATGGCAGGAACAAGAGGATGGCAAGATTTAGGAGGATGGCAGGAACAAGAGGATGGCAAGATTTGGGAGGATGGCAGGAACAAGAGGATGGCAGTTTTAGGGTGGAGGATTGGGATAGGATGATAGGAATAGGGGGATAGCAGTGCTGGGAGGATGGCAAAATTTGGGAGGATGGCAGGGCTGGGAGGATGGCGGGACCAAAAGGATGGCAGTATTGGGGTGGAGGATGGAGGATTGTGATAGGATGACAGGGATAGGGATAGTAGTGCTGGGAGGGTGGCAAGATTTGGGAGGATGGCAGTGCTGGAGGATGGTAGTGCTGGAGGATGGCAAAATTTGGGAGGATGGCAGTGCTGGGAGAACAGCAAAATTTGGGAGGATGGCAGGATTTGGGAGGATGATGAGATTTGGGAGGATGGCAGCGCTGGGATGATAGTGAGATTTGGGAGGATGGCAGTGCTGGGAGGATGGCAGGAATATCAGGATGGAAATGTTGGAAGCATGGCAGGCCTGGGAGGATGGCAGGACCAGGAGGATGGCAGAGGCACTGAGATGGGATGGCAATGGCAGTGGGAATGGTGAGGGGCTGGGTTCCAGGTGGATGCTCTGAGATGCCACCCTGGGGTCACCCCGCTGTGGATGGGGATGTGCCCAGGGTACTCTGTGGCCATGGGGAGACACACAGAGGTGGGAGCAGCCCCTTGGGTGCCCTCCTGCTCTGCCCAGCTTCCTCCCCATGAGAAGACCCCAGGCACTGCATTTCCTCCTGCTTTTTTTAGGAATCTAAAACCCTCAAACCTTGCATTCCTATGGAAGCACTGAACAACCTCACACCCAGCATCTCCCTTTTCCCCTGAGCACCTCCTGCCCCAGAGCCTGGCACAGCCCCTTTAGTGCCCCCCTGGGTCTCCCCTGCTCCCACCTGGATCCCCATCACCCTCAGTGACCCTGGACCCCATGTTGGGGGCACTGGCCCTGGGTGCCCCCCTGCTCACACCAGGCAGAGTTGTTTTGCTTCCACACAACCCTTCCTCCCTTCCTCCCCCTTTTTCCCCCCCCTTTCCCCTCTTAGCCAAGCGCACAGGGAAGGGGAGAGATTTTAACCTTCTGCCTGGAACCAATTAAAAAGGTCTTTCCACAGAGACGAAAGTGCTCGTGCACCTTTGTGTGCTGTGAGCGGGGGGAAGAAAGCAGAGGCGGCCTTTGAAGGGGGGATGAGGTCCCTCCGCTGGGACCCCTCCGGGCTTTCAAAGCCTGCGTTATTTCTTTATTTTTAAATAGCCAAATTAAAGTGCCTCCCGCTTCCTCCCCTCCCCGTTTGTGCGGCAGCACGTGGCCCCCACCAGCTGCCAGGGGGATGCTGGTGCCATCCAGGGTGTTCTGGGCACCAAGAGGGGTCAGGGCATGGCCCTAAACCCAGCTGGGACCGCTCTGGGATGGGGCAGAGCATCCCTCCTTCCTGCAGAGGTGCGGGCAGGGTGGTGATGAGGGGGTTCTGGATGAGTCAGGGGGGGCACACTGCACCCCAGACCGGTGGGGTCTGGTGTCAGGGCAGCCCCTGACTCAGCTCAGCACAGCCCCATGAGTAGGGCAGCCCCTCCATCACCAGCACAGTCCCCTGCTCACCTCAGTGCAGTCACCCAGGGGAGCCCATCTCACCCAGCTGAGCCCCCTGACCCATTCCAGCCCCCCTGACCCATTCCAGCCCCCTGACCCATTCCAGCCCCCCTGACCCATTTCAGCCCCCCTGACCCATTTCAGCCCCCCTGACCCATTCCAGCCCCCTCTCACCCATTCCAGTTCCCCCTGACCCATTCCAGCCCCATCTCACCCATTCCAGCCCCCTGACCCATTCCAGCCCCTTGTGACCCGTTCCAGTTCCCCCTGACCCATTCCAGCCCCTCTCACCCATTCCAGCCCCCTCTCACCCATTCCAGCCCCCCCAACTCACCTCAGTGCAGTCACCCAAGGCAGTCCCCCCTGACCCATTCCAGCTCCCCCTGACCCATTCCAGCTTCCCCTGACCCATTCCAGCCCCCCTGACCCATTCCAACCCCCTGACCCATTCCAGCCCCTCTCACCCATTCCAGTCCCCCTGACTCACCTCAATGCAGTCAACCAAGGCAGCACCCCCTGACTCATTCCAGTTCCCCCTGACCCATTCCAGCCCCTCTCACCCATTCCAGCCCCCCTGACCCATTCCAGTTCCCCCTGACCCATTCCAGCCCCTCTCACCCATTCCAGCCCCCCTGACCCATTCCAGTTCCCCCTGACCCATTCCAGCCCCCCCGACTCACCTCAGTGCAGTCACCCTGGGCAGCCCCCTCTCACCCAGCAGAGCCCCCTGACCCATTCCAGCCCCCCTGACCCATTCCAGCCCCTCTCGCCCATTTCAGTCCACTCTCACCCATTCCAGCCCCCCCTCGCCGCCCCTTGAACTCAACCATCCGATCGCATCAGTGCCTTCCTTCAAAGCCCCCTGCCCAGCCCCGTAAGCCCCCGCTGAAAGGGCCGCAGAACAAAGCACAGGAAGGGATTCCGGCGGTTTCCGCACGGGCCTCAATGCGGAGCCGCTCAATGCAAGAGGAGCCGCGGACGCGCCGGCGCTTTTCATTTCCATCCATCCCCGCATCCCGCTCCGGCCGCGGGGCCGCGAACCCAGCGATGCCCCCCTCCCCTCGACTCCTTTCTCCTTTATTTTATTTTTTTTTTAATTTTTTTTTTTTTTGTATATAGTAGTCTCAGATTTATTTTTCCACAGTGTAATTCTGAAAGACAGCGGAGATGAATTATTCATTCCCCCTCTCTCCGCCTTTGCATACAATCCCTGCCGTGGCGAATGCGTTTGTGTGCAGGGCTGGGCCAAGGGGAATGGAAATCGATGGTTAAGGTTTAAGATGGGGGTGTTGGGTGATTTTTTGGGGGGCTGGAGCATGTGGGATAAGCCAGGAAGTTTCTAGTGGGGAGTTGTTCCTTTCTATTGGGAAATTGCTCCAGGGTGGGCACCGTGGTCCTGGTTTCACCCCCTCACCCACTCATGATTCTGGGTGAAAAGAGGAGGAGAAGTTAAAAAAAAGTACCTTTTTTTCCTAAATTTCTCCTAAATAAAATGCTCCTATAACTCGACCTGGGATGTGAAGCCAGGCTGAGGAGGAGGAGGGATTCTTCAAAGAGCAGGATGGCTTTAGAGACCTGTGGTTGGTGCTGCCTTCATCGCCATCCTGCCACCCTCTTCATCCCTGCCTTGCACCCTCATCACTCCAGAAGATTATTCCCCCTTGTGTACCCCCAGGACCCCCACTCTGTGCCCTTCCCTGGGGACACAAGGGCAGCTGGTGCCACCGCTGACCCCTGGCATGGCCATGCCCGGACCTTGGAGTTGGCTGCCAAAACCTGACAGGGGAAAAAGGAGGTGAAGCGATGGGAGGGGGGATAAGGGGGTGAATCTGTGCGAGGGGAGGCAGCACCCCGGGCAGGGCTTTAATCTGATTAGCCTTGGAGTGAATGGATGGAGTGAAAAGGCTTAAACCCCAGTGAAAAGAGAGGGGAGGATGGGGCCACTGAGAAGTAAAGACCCCGGCCGGTGTCACCAAATCAGGTCAAATTTGGCCGGTGGGACACAAGGGGAAGGGATAAGGGGGGAAGAGTCAGGCGAGGAAATCAGTGTGGATCTGCTGGCACTGTGACCTCACAGGGACCGCTGGGCTCTGTGCCTCTGTTTGTCCTTCTCTTCTCTTCTCTTCTCTTCTCTTCTCTTCTCTTCTCTTCTCTTCTCTTCTCTTCTCTTCTCTTCTCTTCTCTTCTCTTCTCTTCTCTTCTCTTCTCTTCTCTTCTCTTCTCTTCTCTTCTCTTCTTCCCCTTCCCCTTCCCTTCTCTCCTCTTTCTTCTTTCTTCTCTCTTCTTCTCTCCCCTTCCCTCGCTGCTGCCTGTGCCCTGTGTCACCTGCAATGGTGACAAGGACCCTCTGGGTGCCGGGGGATGCTCCCCTCGGCGGGGGTGGCCCCTTTCCCTCCATCCCCTCCCCACCCCATCGATCCCTGCCCCGATCGATGGGCGCTTCCCTGCGGGCGAGGGGCGGTGCTGCCCGGCCGGGCAGGAGAAATGGCTTTTCACAGAGCCTGCAGCGGGATCCGGCAGCATCGATCTCTGGTGCCTCGTCAGAGATCAATTAGGCCGGTCATTAGCCGTGCCCAGAGCGCATCGGGAGCCTGGGGTGGGAGGGGAGAAGGGAAATGCCAGGCTGGCAGAGGGTGCCCAGCTCACACATCCCACCCTGCACTTCCACAGACCTTTCCCTGCCTCAGTTCCTTTCCCTGCCTCAGTTTCCCCGATCAGGACTGAGGTAAAAGCTGTTCCAGCATGACTGACACTCCGGGGATTGTCCCCTCGTGGCTGGGCCGTTCCTGGCTCATCCTCCTGGTGGGAATGTTTGTTTATCAATCCCAAGGAGCAGGAAGGGGCCTGGCAGGAGCATGGCTGTCCCGGGGGCTGACAAGTGACAGGGTGTTCTCAAACACCAGGGCGTGTGTCTGTCCCACCCGGGCGTGTGTCCGTCCCGGCTTAGGGAAAGCAGCGCGTGGGAGTGCGGAGGAGCAGGACGGTGACCAGGTCATTGTCCTGCTGGGAGGACACGTGGAGTGGCTGAGACCACCCAGGCACTGCTGAGGGGACTGGACAGGATGCCCTGGACAGGAGAGCACGGACAGGGATCCTCAGGGAAGGTCTGGCTGGGAGAGAGGCACAGGCAGTCCATGGTGGGGCAGCAGGAGTGGTGCCTGCAGGGGTGTGAAGGGGAGCAGGACCAACATCACCTCTTGGGCGTGAGTTTTTAAGGCTCTGAAGGACCTGATGGTCCTTGGCATCTGTGCAGGGAGATGTTGTGAGCAACCTCTGTGTGCCTCTGACCTGGCATCTTCCTGACCTGGCTCAGCATCCCCTATCACTGACATCCCTCAGCCTCATCCTGTGCCCCTTTCCCCCTCTGGCTCAGGGTTTGTGCCCATCCAGCAGAGGATGGCAGGAACAGCCATCATGGCACAGCGTTTGGCATCCACCCTCGGTGCCACTGCCCTGTCATCCTCCCCTCAGCCAAACCCCAGCTGGAGAGCAGCTCTGAGCACAGCAAACCCTTGGGTTTGGGGAGGGTGACCTGGAACAGGTACTGCCTGCAGCAGCCGCCTCTGCCCGCGAGCTGCAGCTTCTAAGAAACAGAAAATAAGGAGAGTTTCAAAAAGGAAAAAAAAAAAAAAAAAAAAAAGAGGAAAAAAAAAAGAGAAAAGTTCCCCGATTACATCTGGTGAAGTGACAAATCTGCCAGGCAGGTGATTATTCTGGGTACGGACGTGCCGAACACAGACGCCGATAGGATTAAAGGGGAAGGGGGGGGAGCTCACCCTGTTAAACCAACACCTGATAAAAGAATAAACCAACCCAAGGAATAAATTCCCAGCGCTGCCAAGGTCGTGCTGCGCCAGGCCCGCTGCCTCTACCATGGGGAAAGGATGATGTCCGAGCTCTGGGGTGACCCCTGGGCTGCTGGAGCCCCCCGTGCCCGGGCAGTGCCGCAGCCCCCGCTCCCGGGAGCGCCCGTACCCGGCATGCCCTCGGCTGCCTGGTTGCTTTCCAGGCACGTCCCGGGCATCCCCTTGGGATGGCGCAGAAAATTAACAGCAGTTCAGATCTGAGGAACTTTATGACACGTGTATGATAGGACTGAACCAGGGCGTAATTGAATGACGGATGAGCTTCCAAGAGCCACATTTCCAGGGAGTAATGAAAAATAGAAGTGCTATTGACTAAAGGAGCTTTCGGCGGCCGGGCGGCACGGCGCGGGATGAGCCGCTGCCGGCGGGGGGAATGCATCAATACGGCGAGTAATAGCTCAGTTATTATAACTCTGGAAATGTCATTCAGGCCTAACCAGAGAACACTGGCTATTAACTAGCCTTAAACAGAACGCGCCGGGCGGGAGCCCGAGCCGCCAGCGCCCGATAATTATTTTACTTCTTTTCATGGCTCTGTCGCCTTTCCCACTGCAGGGAGCCCGGCCTGAGTGCCTGCAGCCCCGGGGGTCGCTGTTCCTGCCTGTGGCACTGAGCCAGGCCAGGCTCCTTGGGAGCTGCTCCGGGGCAAGGGCCCAGCGCACCCCAGTTTGTCGCTGTCCCTCGCAGGGATTGCTGGCGTTGCTCTTGTCACCTGCAGCTACAACTGCAGCTACAAGCTCAGAGCTGCAGGCTTTGTGCACAAGGCTCCCTGTGTCCCTTCCTGCATCACTTGCCATGCACATCCCTTCCTGCATCCCTTCCTGCATCTCTTTCTACATCCCTCCCTATGCGCATCCCTTCTTGCATCCCTTCCTGCATCCCTTCCCATGCAAATCCCTTCCTTCATCCCTTCCTGCATCCCTCCCTGCATCTCTTCCCTCATTCCCTCCCATGCACATCCCTCCTCACATCCCTCCAGTCCCTCTGCTGAGACATCCAGCCATCAGCGATGGGATCTGGGCTGGCAGAGGCCGGCTCAGGGCCCGGTGCCCTGCAGAGCCCCGAGGTGTAATGAAAGCCCAGGGGAGAGTATCGAGTGATCCTAAATGGATTTTCTCCATTAGCTCAGCCCCATCAGCCGGTTATCCCCTCCTGGAGCGCTCCAGGGCTGCCGCCAGTGGCACTTAGAGTGCTGCCAGCACCTGCTGCCGCAGCACAGAGCAGCACCCACCTGCTGGCACCGCCAGAGGGGACCCATCCTGCCTGCCCAGCACCATCCTCCTGCTTTTGGGGCGCCCTTTTTGGTGGGCAGCGTGCCTGTGAGAAGGACGGTGAGATGCAGGGTGGGGGTCTCACAGCCCAGCCTTATCCCTGGGTACCCCAACATCCCACCCTGCCGTGGGAGGGGTTGTGGTGAGAGGGCAGAGTGGGGTGAGGGAGGGTTTGCCACGCAGCCGCTCCCTGCTTGGCAAGTCGGAGTTGATCATTAGCCAGGAAATAATTAATTGTTGGGCAGACAAAAGGCATTGCTCAGCCCCCCCGGAGACCCTGTCAAAGGGAGCTGTCGGGGCGGGTGTGATGAATTCCGGCTCCGCAGCCCCGCGCTGTCAGGACAGGGGGACAGTGGTGTCATTTGGCTGGGGGTCTGGAACCCACCGGTGTCCCCTGGGAGTGCCAGGGTGGCACTGAACAGAGGCGGGGGGCACACAGCTGTCCGCTGTGTCCTTCCTTCTGAGCCGTGTCCCCGTGCCCGCTCCCGCTGGGCAGCGGCGGCCGATTTCCACCGCGTCGGCGTTTTCCCGGTGATTGCGGGGCCAGCGCTCGCCCGGCTCCCGCCGATCAAATTACCGACACTGCTCGCCCCAAATTCCCTGCCAGGCCAAGTGCTCCAAGGTTAAAGAGTCACCAGTGCTCCTGCCAACCCCCTGCCCTGCTGCCACCCATCTCGCCACTGCCCGGAATTCGGCCGCTGGCTGAAAATAGTGGCCAATAAGTGAAATAGTGCAGCAGTCTGTGATTATCCGTGTTAATTTGTGTGTCTTTAGCCAGTTGGGATGGGGAATGTGCTCTTCTGTCTCTCCTGCTGCTGGACCCGTGCTGTGGAGGAAGATCCAGCCCTGGGGCAGGTAAACTGAGGCACGGAAGCAGTGGATACTGTGCTGGTGTAATAGGAGGACTGTGCCATGTCTCCATTGTGGCTCTGGGATGAGACAAATGGAATGGCTCTGGGACAGTGGCTGGTTTGGCTCAGAGACCAGAGTGTGACACTGATCTATCTCCTCAGTGGCCTTTCCTGCTGCCACCCAGGCCCTCACAGCACCCAAAATCTCCCTCCAGGTTGGTGCCAGTGGGACTGGCAGGGTGGATGTCCCTCACCCCCAGCACAGCAGGGAGGTGACAGCAGATGCGGCAAGAGGCTGGCACCGACACCGTGGTGACCCCACATCCCGAGGCTCTGCCTGCAGCATGCCAGGCCCAGCCACAACAACATCGGGGCTCGGCCGTGCTAATGAGGTCACCCCTGGGGGGGCTGTTTACCCCATCCCCCGCCCCTTGGAGACCCCCAAAGCGCGCCTTGATCCGGCTGTCCCAGCGGGCTGCGGCGCGGGCGGCGGGGGGCCCGGCTGTCGCCGCCTGATAACCCCCGGCAGCTCCGTCCCGTGCCCGTTATCAGCGCCCGCCCGCCTGGCCAGACGCGGTAATTAGGGCGCTCAGCGTGAGCCGCCGGAGCACGGATGAGCACGCGTGATCCCGTGCACGGCTGGCACGTGCCCGGCTGCCACAGACGTGAGCGGGGACATGAGCAGGGCTGAGCGTGCACAGGGACACAAGTGCCAGGCTGGTGTCTTTGGGGTCATTTGTGCCAGGCTGATGGCCATGGGGACACAGGTGCTGGATGGTGACATGATCCCCAGGCTGATGGCCGTGGGGACACAGGTGCTGGATGGTGACATGATCCCCAGGCTGATGGCCGTGGGGACACGGGTGCTGGATGGTGACATGATCCCCAGGCTGATGGCCGTGGGGACACAGGTGCTGGATGGTGGCACGCAGTGATTTGGGAATGAATCGCCTCTCTCTGGTGGGGTCTGGTGTCCCTGTCACCTTCACTGTCAACCATCGCTGTGACTCCTCATGCCACCAGGCTCTGTGGCTGTCTGGGTCTGCTGGACCTCGCCCTGATCCCTGTTGGATCCTCACTCCCTCCCCCTGGGCCTGACAGATCTGGGTGTCTGGTGAGCCCCTGTGCTGGCATTGCCGTGCCCACCCCATCATGACCATCCTTGTATGCCCATTGCTCTGTGCCACCCTGCCATGCCCACCTCACCATGCCCCTGGCTCCTGGAGCAGCCGTGGCCCTGCTGGCACTAACACGATTACCGTGACACTTCCCAGCCCTCGTCTCTCCGACAGCTCAGTTTCTGTTGATTCGATTTGCGCGGAACCGGCCGCGGGCCCGGCTGGCTGCCGCCATCCCCGGAGCCAGCTGGGCTGCTGGCACTCCCTGCCCTGGCCAGAGATCCCCCCAGTGCCATCCCACAGCAGTCACCAAGGGCTGGCAGCAAGGGGTGTCACATCCGCGGTGTCACATTCATGATCCGGTGTCACATTCGTGATCCTTGTGCTTCCCTGTGTGGAGCTGCTCCGTGGCGATGGCAGAGCTGTGCTGGGGTGTGAGGGTGGTGCCAGCTCCCAAAAATGTGTGGGGAGGGATGTGGGGCACCAGGCTCCGCTCTGGATGGGGTGCCAAGGGGAGGAGATGGGCATGGTGGAGTCTGGGGTGCCGTGAGCATGAAGGGGGCACAGAGGGGCACCAGGGTGGTCTGTGGGGCCTGGGGTCACTCACCCACAGCCCAGCCTGGGCTCAGGGTGTCTCCTCAGTCCCCATCCATCCCAGGGACCTGTGCCTGGCACCACTTGGTGGCTGCAGGTCGGGCTGGAGCAGCCGTGGGAGAAGGAGCTGGAGCAGGACCTCTGCGCCGCCCCACTTTATTATTGAATTTAACCTACAGTCTTCCTTACATGCCACAGTGCCCGTAACTAGTGCAGAGGCTGCTTTTATGTGCAAATGAGGCTTTTTTTTTTTTAATCTTTGACAGAGAATGTGCTGTGTTTACATAACAGAGGGCCCTGGTACTCTGGAGAGGGCCACTGACAGTGCTGGCAGGAGATGTTAAGAAAGATCTAACATTTCTGATCTCTGTTTAGCCAGAGGCGCTGCGAGGCGGCGGGAGCAGCAGGGGAGGGTGGCTCTGGGGTGCCCTGGAGAGCAGCTTGGCTGTGCCTGCCCGGGGCTCCAGGGCCAGCAACCTGGGGCAGAAGGGATGGAGGAGCTGCAGGAACGGTGTGGCACCAGAGGGTGACGATCTGGGTGTCCCTATGCTGTGATGGAGACCCCAGAACCCTCTCTAGGGTCTCCAACTCGATGGCTTGGGACAGGGTTGGAGACCCTAGAGAGTCTCCAACAAGCTTGGGATGACCAAAAAGCGGTGGTGAGCCCAAAGCTGGTGCTGAAGCAGCAGCCAGGAGCTGAAGGGATGAGCTGTCCCAGCTTCCCTGTCATCCAGTGCCACCAGCACAGGGAAAAACTCCTCCTGCCAGGTTAAGTGGAAAAATGACCAATATCCTGCGGCCTGCCAGGTTCAAGCGCATTAATTCCAGGGAGTCGGTTAATGGCAGTATTGATTAGTCTCAGCGCTGGGCTAATGAGCATCCATGCTAATGAGGGGTGAGTGGTGGGAATTGCAGCAGCTGGAGCAGTTCCAGGGAGCTTTGGTTGTGGGGTGAGGGTAGAGCTCCCCCAAAAGAAGCTCCACCTGCCCAAGGAGGGGGTTCATCCCCCTGGATAGGCTGTGGCATGTGGAAAATGGAATATTTGTGTGCCAAAAACACGATTTCTTTCTGACACCTGCATTTTTTTCTGGACAAGAGGGTGACGTCATGAGTCTGAGGGAAAAACCTGTCTGCTCCATGCTTGGCATCATGGCAGGGTCCATCCGTGCAGCGTGTCTGTGTCGTGCTGGGTCGTGTGGAACTCCCAGCTCCCGGTGCATCCGTGGGATTGTGGCTCTGGTTGGGTTTATCCAGGCACTGTGAGCTCTGGGATCCCACTCAGGGAGGTGTTGTGTGGGAAGGAATCTCCCAATCCCAATCCCATGCACGGCACTGTGGGGCTGAGAGTGAAGCTGCCCTGGCTCTTCCTTAGAAAGTTGCTCAGTTTTTGAACTCTTTACTTTTTTCTCTCTTTTTTCTCTGCAAACACTTGAAAGGCCCCGTTCCTCCCCCTGGCCCTGTCTCACTGCAGTCACCCTATGGGGATGGGGAGATGACATCCCAAGTTTGGCTTTGCATTTCCTTTGTGCAGCCTGGCAAAAAGTGGGATGGGGAGGGAGAATGAACTTGGAATTTGGAGAGCCAAGAGCAGGTTTTGCTTTGGGGTGCCCAGGATTATCCTTGGAGTGATCCCAGTGACCTCACTGCAGTGGGGTGCAGGACATGCAATGGGGTGCCAGCCCCACAATGGGATTCCTGTCCAATATTGAGGTACCAGCCCCACAAAGGGGTGCCAGCTTCACAATGGGGTGCCAGCCCCACAATGGGGTGCCAGCCCCACAATAGGATACCTGTCCAATATTGAGGTACCAGCCCCACAATGGGGTGCCAGCCCCACAGTGGGGTACCAGCCCCACAATGGGATTCCTGTCCAATATTGAGGTACCAGCCCCACAAAGGCGTGCCAGCCCCACAAAGGGGTGCCAGCCCCACAGTGTGGTCCCAGCAGCAGCTGTTGATGAGGCTCAGTTCCCTTTTTCCATCAGCATCCCTGCAGCAGGAGGAGGCTGAGCTGCTTCCGCGCCGTTTTGGTGGGAATCCTCTCCCAGCCACCACGTGCCCGGGCCCCGCCAGGCTGGCGCTTACATTTAAACAAATTTTATTTTCTTGTGTGTGCTAAAAGCTCCCCACAGCCTGCGGGATCGGGCTCGGCTCCGCTTCCGGATCCGCAATCAGGCTGAAATAACAGCTCCGGGGGTCCCCATTTATCTCCGCGCCTCTCTCCTCGTGCGTCCCCGCTCATCCCGCTCTGTCACCCCGTCCTGTAATATCTCAGCATCTCCCTAAAGCAAAAGATGACAATAAAGTGTAAATGGGGAGTGTTGGCTCTGGAGCATAATGATGGCAATTTAGATGCCAGCCGTCATTTCCCCGCCGTTGCCCCAGGTAACAGGAGCCGCTGAATCCTGTGGGAACGCGGCCGAGGCGGGACGAGGTTACCTCGGAGGCTGATGGCTGTCCTGGGATTTTCTGTCATTTACCTTAAAAGGAGGGAAAGGGAAATATCCGTCAGTGGAGGTGTGAGCTCCGCTGAGCCGGGCTGGGGGTGCTGCTCGCCTGCTCCAGCTGGGGCAGTGCTGCTCCCTGAGCAGCTCCAGGGATGCCAGGGCTGGGGAAGTGCCCCTTGGGTCTGCATGGAATTTGGTTTTGTTAGCCACAACGCCTGCCCCAGTCCTTATCCTCATCCCTGTGCCCATCTCCATCCCTGTGTCTATCCCCGTTCCATCCCCACCACATCCATGCCTCCCTGCTGTTCTTATGCTTGTCCCTATTTCCATCCCCAATCCCATCACCATCCCTGTCCCTGTCTACATCCCCATCCCAGTCTCTATTGCTGTTCCCATGCCTGTCCCCATTTCCATCCCCAATCCTATCCCCATCCGTGTCCCTATACCAGTTTTTATCTCCATCCCCATATCCATCACTGTCCCTGTCTATCCCCCCCTGCCACTCCTGTCTCCATCCCTGTCTCTGTCCCCATTCCCATCCCTGTCCCCATCCCTGTCTCTATCCACATTCTTATCTCCATCCCTATCCTCATCCCTGTCCTTGTGTCTATCCCCATTCACATCCCTGTCCCCACCCCTGTCCCAGCCCTGTCCCATCCCTGTCCCCATCTCTGTCGCTGTCCCCATTCCCATTCATGTCCCCATCCCTGTCTCTGTCCCCATTCCCATCCCTGTCTCCATCCCTGTTCCTGTCGCATTCCCATCCCTGTCCCCATCCCTGTCTCTGTCCCCATTCCCACTCCTGTCCCCATCCCTCTCCTTATCTCTGTCCCCATCCCTGTCTCTATCCACATTCTTATCTCCATCCTTATCCTCATCCCCGTCCTTGTGCCTATCCCCATCCCCACCCCTGTCCCCACCGTGTCCCCAACCGATGTCAAACCCAAACCCAGCTGCCATCATTGGGAGCCGTCACTGTCGCTCCCAATGCCGGTGATGGAGCTCCTGAGTGTGGAGCCGGGCTCGGAGCTTTGGAGCACAGATAAATATCGGCATTAAAGCTGTCAGGGCCGGCGCCGCGGTGCTCTCACGGTGTCACTGACGGGGTCACCGACGGTGGCACTGCTGGGACCGGACGCTCCTGAGGCTCCCAGTGACAGCCCCGGGGCTTTCATCCCATCCCGCTGCTCCCCAAACAGGGAATTGTTTCCCAGAGCACTGGGAGGGCCAAGAACCCCAGCCTGGCACCAGCACTTCCCAGGTACCAGCATGTTCCTGGGATTCCCTGGCTGGAAAGCTCCAGGAAAGAGGAAAGGGATGGGAGAGAGAAAAGGGAAGGGAAACTGAAAAGGGAAACTGAAAGAGAAAGAACATAAACATGATGGGCATCCCTGAAGCCCCTCCACTGTCTGGCTGGGCCCTGGGGGACCCCCTGTGCCCCCTGCCCCGTGCCCACCTCCCCGTGCCCCCCAGCCCCATGCCCGTGCCCCCCACGCTCCCACTCACCCCCTCTTGATTTTTTTAATCAGCGGCGTCGCTTTCTGGCGCCGAAGCATTTCCCAGCCCCGCACTCAGGAAACCTCATTAACACAGATCAAAAGGAGCTTTTAATGATTTATAAAGGTGCAGCAGTTTGGAGAAATTAAATAATTTAGGTGCTGTGTGTACGGCGGGGTCCCTCCGGCCCGCATTACTGGCGCTCCGTGAGCCACGACGCCGTCCCCGCTCTGTCCCACCAGGGACAACCCCAGAGCCTCTGGGGACTGCGACTTGTCACTGCCACCCTCCCAGGGGTTGGGGTTGATGGGGACAGGGCATGCCCTGAATGCCATCTCATCCCTGCCAGCGTCAGGGCTTGGCCATGGTGGGATGCTGGGATGCTCCGGCACAGCCTGGAGGGAGTTTGGGGACGGTCTCTTCTGCCATGGAAAATATTTGAAAACACGGTTAAAATCAACCTTGGAACTGGTGGGATGGGGCAGTGGGATGGGGTCTGGGGTGGCCAAACCCACTGGACCAAACTGGGTGGACACAGGTGTGCATGTGCATCCAGCTCCGGCTCCCTCCCCTCCCAGCTCTGTAAGTGACTTCTGCCTCTCAAGCAGGGAATCGGGATCAGCCTCCAGGACACTGGGACAGCACATGGCCCAAATTCCCCCTGGTGGCCCCGTCCTGCTCCTGCCCAGCGCTGCCATTGTCATCCCGAGGGATGGCTCCGGGCTTGGCAGTGATTCCTGCCCAAGGAGAAGGAGAAGCAGACGGAAAACCGCCTTAAACATTCCTGGTGTGAGCTCCATTGCCGGCCACAGAGCCAGCTGAGCAACAGGATTAATGCAGAAAAGAGCTGTGCAAGGGGCCAGTGGGCACCTGCACCCCAGAGACCCTTCCCTGCCACCCCCCCAGCTCCAGGAACCACTTTGTCCCCATTTCCTGAGCAGGGGGACACCTGGGGGAGCTGGGGAAGGAGTGACATTGGCTTCTCCACATCTGAATTTCTTTGGTTGTGTTTAATAGCCCCAAAGAGGGCAGGAGGGCTGGGGGGGGGGCTGGTTTGGGGGGGTGTGGAGGGGGAGGCTGCTGTGTTTTATTTTGCTCTGTAATAGGCTTATTACTCCTGATCACGCTGTGACTATTTGAATGAAGGAGATTTCGGGAGATGAAAGCGGAAGGGAGATTTTAAATCTCTCAGCGCCTGGCCCTGCAAGGACGGGTGCCCTTGGAGCGGGGGGGACCCCATACCTGGCCCCCTGCCCCAGTCCCCCCCTCGCCCCTCTGCCCCTGTGAGCCCCCAGTGGTTCCAAACCTCCTAATTTCCAGCCTCAATTTATTCATGGCCGGTTTATACCCATTTGTTTATGTGCCAACACCGTTCCTCAGCTTAAATAGCTCTTTTCCATCCATAATATCCCCCCCCCCTCCTGTATTCCAGTGGGCGCAATCATATCTCTTTTCAAGCTGTTCAGGAAAGAAAAATCTGAATTATTTAACCCTTGGGACACTGGCTGGTCTCGCAGGGTGTAGAGAGACAAATCCGCTTTGTTCCTGCACTGGGTCGCTGCCCGAATTTGGGAATTTTGGGAGGATGCTGCTGCAGCTCTGAGGGGAAACTGAGGCACTGGCTGTGGTTTTGGGGAGCAGGACCAGGGTTTGGGTGTGGGATTTGCTCTCCTGGTTGGGTCTGGGGTCTCCATCTGCGGGTGCCTCTCCCGTTGGAAGGGTTTCTCCCCTCCACGGTGAATATCCAAGAGGTAAAAACTTGAGAGGACAATGTGTTTCCAGCATGGAATTGCCACCCTGCCCGGTGTGGTGAGATTTTAATTCCAGACAATTTCCTTTCCGTGGATTCTTGCTCCTGTCATGGAAGGGGCAGAGGTGTCATGGTGCTGAGAAAGTGTTGGTTAGACCCAAATCTGATGGAGCCAGGCTCAGTGGGTGACATGTCCTGTGCTGGAGGGTGGGAGCATGGAGCTCTGGAGCTGGGGTGTTCATGGATCTGGGGGTTGTCCTGGGTGCATCCCTGGTGCTGAAATCATCCCCATCCCATAGCATCAAACTGGGATGCACTGGGGGAGCCCAGAACATGGGGTGCACCATGCTGGGGGTCCCCTAAACCCCCTCACCCAAAGGAGGGTGACTCCTCCCCACAGCCCCCTAGACAAGGGTAGCCTCCTCCCCGTGGCCCCCCTGCATCCATCTGTGTCTGGGCCATTAATCAGCTTTAATCAGCTTTAATTCAGCAATTTGTCACTCCCTCAAAGTGAGTTTTTCCCCCAAAATGTAATAATTATTACCACTATTATTCCCCTGGTAAGTGGGGGCCCCCCCGCCTCTCTTTGGGCTTTAGTAACGATCATTAAAATAAATAATTTTTTTTAAATAAAAGGCAGCGAGAAGAAGCTTTTTTTTGTTGGTTTTTTTCCTCCTTTAAATATTTTTTATTGTTCTCCGCGCATTTGAAAATTGTTTCCCTGTAAATTCCAGCCCTTTGTATTAATTTTACATTTTCCAATGTTACCTTGCCAGGGGCAGGGTTGGCACAACTGGCTCGGGAAAGGAGAGGGAAGGAGAGGGAGAAACCCTGCTCCTTAATTAGCGTGTTCCCTGTGTGATCAGAGAGCTTATGAGGCAGGTAATGAGCTGGAGGGGGGCTGCAGGACCCCCCCAGTCCTCCCCACACCTCCTCCCTTCTTGCCCCCCTTCCCTTTTGGGGGTCACTCTCTGCTCCCATAGGGATGGGGCTGCACTTTTGGGGTGTTTCTGATTGAGTTGAAGACATCTCAGCAGCTGTCACAGCCTCAGGGGGTGTTTGGGAGCCCCAAAATTCTGCTTTGGGAGGTTGAGGGGGTTGTGGTCACAGTCCCCAACCCACCAAGGCTGTGCTGACCCCTCCATCCATGGCCAAACCCTGGAGCTGTGGGGTGAGCACTGTCCTGGCAGTGCTGAGGTTTTCGGGCTACCTGATGCAAGGAACCTTAAATTGATATAAAAACCCTCAAATTGATAGGAAAAAACCTCAAATTGATAGGAAAACCCCTTAAATTTATATAGAAAACCCTCAGTGATGAGAGGAAGCCAAGCTGCCATGGGGGAACGGCGAATTTGGCCTTGAGCTCCACCAGCTGTGGTGCTGGGGGTCTGGAATTTGGGGAGGGGGTCACAGGGGCCACCCTGTGAGGAGATGGAGGGGTTTGCTGGCATGTGCCACGGGGTTCTCCAGTGCTGATAATCCCTTAATCTCTGGGGTTGTCAGTGCCAAGAACACCAGTGACACCGGGATTGCGGCGCCGCCGGGAATCGCCGTTTTTGTGCGGTTTCCTGCCAAATGGTGCCGGTTTGTTGGCATGAAACGAAGAGGATTTGGGTTAACCTGGAGGTTAATGGGGCTGGTGGGGTTGGATCAGGCTTTGGATCACACAGAGGTGAGGCCCTGGCACAGGGTGCCCACAGCAGTTGTGGCTGCCCCATCCCTGGAAGTGTCCAAGGCCAGGTTGGATGGATTTGGAGCAACCTGGGATGGTGGAAGGTGTTCCTGCCCATGGCAGGGGGGACTGGATGGGCTTTAGGGTCCTGGGATTCCATGATCCTGTGTTTGCCTGCCCCTCCTTACCCCTCATATCTGATAGTCCTGGATCAGCTGAAGGCACCACTTGATCTCCTGCCAATGTTCTCCTTGGCTTGTTCCTGTGAAGCAAGAAGGATTTTCAGTCCCAAAAAGAGCAGCGTGGCAGGGTCCCATCCCAGGACACCAAAAAGAGCACAGAAGCAGAACACCCACAGGGACTGGATGGGCTTTAAGGTCCTTCCCACCCAAACCATCCTGGGATTCCATGGTCCTGTGTTCACCTGCCCCTCCTTACCCACTCATATCCGACATCTGGAGGCACCACTTGATGTCCTGGGAGTGTCTCTCCTTGGGTTTTTCCTGCAAAACAAGGAGGATTTTCAGTCCCAAAAAGAGCAGCTTGGCAGGGTCCCATCCCAGGACACCAAGCTGGGCACAAAAACAGATCACCCACGGGGACTGGATGAGCTTTAAGGTCCCTGCCAACCCACACCTCCATGTGATTCCACGCCGGGAGGGGTCTCCAGACGAGTTTGTGACCCTCTGCCCCAACACCTCCGCAGGTTCCACCGCGGGGACTACACGGTGGAGGTGAGCATCAACGACTACCTGGACATCTACTGCCCTCACTACGAGGAGCCGCTGCCGGAGCGGATGGAGAGGTACATCCTCTACATGGTCAACTACGAGGGCCACGCGTCCTGCGACCACCGGCAGCGCGGCTTCAAGCGCTGGGAGTGCAACCGCCCCGACTCGCCCAACGGGCCCCTCAAGTTCTCCGAGAAGTTCCAGCTCTTCACCCCCTTCTCGCTGGGCTTCGAGTTCCGACCCGGCCACGAGTATTACTACATCTGTGAGTGGGCATGGGGTGGTCCTGGTGGCTGGGTGGGTGTTGGTTGAGCCAAAATGCTGCAGCATCCTCTCAAAAATCCAGCTCAGGGCAAACAAACATCCCATGGAAACGTTTGACTGGGCATGAGAATGACCAGGACTGTTCAAAGGTACTGGTTTCATTCCAGTGGAAATGGAACTGGGAATGTCCCCAGCCCCAGTGCAGTGTTCCCATAAACTCCTGTGTATTCTTGTGCTCTCAAAAATATTCATGTGGTTTCACATGTAATTCCTGTGCTATCCCATGTAATTTCCATCCTCTCATATGTATTTCCATGCTCTTACATGTAATTCCTGTGCTCTCCCATACACACCTGAGCTCTCCCATGTAATTCCCATGTTCTCCCATGGAATTTCTGTGCTTTCCCATCTATTCCCATGTTCTCCCATGTATTTCTGTGCTCTCGTGTGATTCCTGTGCTCTCCCATGTAATTCCCATGCTCTCACATGTAATTCCCATGTTCTCACATTTAATTCCTGTGCTCTCCCATGTAATTTCCATCTTCTCACGTGTATTTCCATGCTGCTACATGTAATTCCATGTGCTCTCCCATCTATTCCTGTGCTCTCCTCTTTATTTCTGTGCTGTCATGTAATTCCCGTGCTCTCGTGTAATTCCTGTGCTCTCCCATGTAATTCCCATGTTCTCACATGTAATTCCTGTGCCATCCCATGTAATTTCCATCCTCTCATATATATTTCCATGCTGTTACATGTAATTCCTGTGCTCTCCCATCTATTCCCATGACCTCCTATGTATTTCTTTGCTCTCGTGTAATTCCCGTGGTCTCCCATATACACCTGAGCTTTCCCGTGTAATTCCTGTGCTCTCCCATGTAATTCTCATGTTCTCACATGGAATTTCTGTGCTTTCCCATGTAATTTCCATCCTCTCATATATATTTCCATACTCTAACATGTAATTCCTATGCTCTCCCATCTATTCCCATGCTCTCCTATATATTTGTGCTCTCGTGTAATTCCTGTGCTCTCCCATGTAATTCCCATGTTCTCACATGGAATTCCTGTGCTCTCCCATGTAATTCCCCTGTTCTCACATGGAATTCCTATGCTCTCCCATGTATCCCTGTGCTCTCCCGAATCTGGGCTCCCTTTCTCACCCTAACCTGAACTGCCTGGCCTGCTCAGGAGGAAACTCCAGTGCTGGCTGCAGGACGGGGGCTCCCAGCAGGGAATTTCCACTTCCACAACATCCACAGGGCCAGGAGGGGGAGAGGAGCCCACAGGAAAAACAATCCAGCATTGCTGGGGGCAGGTGCTGGGATAAAACCCAACCCCAAACGCGGCAGCGCGACCCCAACCCCGCCGCCCTCTCCAGAGCCACGGCCACGCTCCTCCGCCTTATCATTCCTCCTCTTTTTCCTAAAGCAGCTGTTTTCAGCCCACTTAATTTGTTCCTTTTATCTATATTAAATTACCATTTCCCCCCTTCTCTCTTCTCCCCCCGTAAAATGTCACCGGCGCAATAACTGCGGCCACAACTCTCTCTGTCTCTCTTCCTCCCCCCCCCCTCTCCGCTTTTATTTTATTTTATTTTTTTTTATTTTTTAATGTCGTTAGGGAGAGATTACACAGGAGTAAATGGGAAGCTGATCATTGCTAACCCGGTTAGAATTCCCGTCATGCGGAACATTAGAAATTATGCCTCTTTGAGGAACCGTATTTAGCAGACATGAAAGAAAAGAAATTACCTCCTCCTCGAGCCCACGGATTGGAATCCATTAACCCGCCGGCACCGGGACACGCTCGTGCCTCTGGAGCGGGTCAAGGGCAGCGCTGGCCCTGGGGATGGAGCTGGGATGCAGCGGGATGGGGTGGGATTCTGTGGGTTCAATGCTGTGGGATGGGATGCTGTGGGTTAGGATTCTGTGGGATGGGATGCTGTGGGTTGGGATGCTGTGGGATGGAATTCTGTGGGTTTGCATTCTGTGGGGTGAAATTCTGCAGGATGGGATGTTGTGGGATGGAATTCTGTGGGTTGGGATGTTGTGGGATGGGATTCTGTGGGTTAAGATCCTGTGGGATGGGGCGCTGTGGGTTAGGATGCTGTGGGATGGGATTCTGTGTGTTGGGACATTGTAGGATGGGATGCTGTGGGTTGGGATGCTGTGGGATGGAATTCTGTGGGTTTGGATTCTGTGGGATGGAGTTCTGTGGGATGGGATGGGATTCTGTGGGATGGGATGTTGTGGGATGGAATTCTGTGGGATGGGATGCTGCAGAATGGAATTCTGTGGGATAGGATGCTGCAGAATGGAATTCTGTGGGTTGGGATGCTGTGGGATAGAATTCTGCAGGATGGGATGCTGCGGGATGGAATTTTGTGGGTTTAGATGCTGTGGGATGGGATTCTGTGGGTTAAGATCCTGTGGGATGGGGCGCTGTGGGTTAGGATGCTGTGGGATGGAATTCTGTGGGTTAGGATGCTGTGGGATGGGATTCTGTGTGTTGGGACATTGTAGGATGGGATGCTGTGGGTTGGGATGCTGTGGGATGGAATTCTGTGGGATGGGATGGGATTCTGTGGGATGGGATGCTGCAGAATGGAATTCTGTGGGTTGGGATGCTGTGGGATGGAATTCTGTGGGTTAGGATTCTGTGGGTTTGAATTCTGTGAGTTGGATGCTACTGGATGGGATTCTGTGGGTTAGGATGCTGCAGGATGGAATTCTGTGGGTTTAGATGCTGTGGGATGGAATTCTGTGGGTTAGGATTCTATGGGATGGAATTCTGTGGGTTGGGATTGTGCAGGATGGGATGCCGTGTGTTTGGATTCTGTGGGATAGAATTCTGTGGGATGGGTTTCTGTGGGTTGGGGCGCATTGGGATGGGATTCTACAGGATGGAATTCTATGGAATGGGATTCTGTGGGTTTGGATTCTGCGGGATGGAATTCTGTGGGTTTGGATGCTGTTGGATGGGATGCCGTGGGATGCCTGTGGTGCTGCTCAGTTCAGCACTTTCTCTGTCCCCCCATGAGGTGCAGCACCACAAAGGAAAAGAATATAGGAGGGTAAAAAAATCCCCACCCCTATGGAGGGTTGGCAGCAGCCCTAGAGGAGCTGGGATGGAGTTGGGATGGAGGAGTTGGGGTGATCATGGTCCTGCTCAGCTCAGCACCTCCTCCTTCCCTCCATGGGGTGAAGCACCAAAACGGAAAACAAAAGGGATGCGTGAAAAACCCCTTGCTTTAATTAAAAAAAAAGAGAAAATTAAATCTCTTTTTATATATATAAAATAATCCCATTTTCTCATCCCGAGAGGAAGTATCACCCTGATAATTACTGCCATTCCTCCCTCTCCCTTTCTCCCAATGTTTATTATTTTTATTCAGTGCCTTGACCCTTGTTTTGCTGCTTTCCCCTCAATCCACCCCCTTTGTCCCCTTTTCCTCCTGCAGCAGCGTCCCCCCCGAACACGGTGGACAGGCCCTGCCTGAAGCTGAAGGTTTATGTTCGGCCAACAAGTAAGTGAGAGGTTTGGGGGGTCCCTGGGGGGGTCCCCAGGTCCTGCCCTGTGGGTTGGGGGCGAGTGGTGGCCTTTGGGTGCCACCCTGATGGTGACAGGGATGGGGACAGGGCCCCTCAGCTCTGTTGGAGCCATCTCAACACTGTCCAGACAGAGGGAAAAAAAATATATGAATAACAATAATCATCCCTGCTCAGTGGCTACTTTTCCAACTCGCATAAATCAGCCATTTAAAAAAACAAATTAATAATTTTCTTCTCCTGTTAACGTGTAATTAGCAAATGGCAGCAGCTCTCCCTGGGGACAGCGGAATGTCACCGGGTAACCGATGGCTCTCGCCTCCCTTCCTTTGGTGGCTTTAAAATAAAACCCAACATAACAGAACCATCTGTAAAAACTCATCATGTTCCATTCAGGATGGGGGGGGGGGGGGGGGGGAAATCTCTCCCGATATTATTTTTTAGTATTTTAATAATATTGGGATTTTGTTCTGTCTTGTGAAGGGGAAGAGAAGGGAAGGGGGAGAGAGGCTGGGCCTGGGGGGTGGTGGGAGGGGGCACCCCTTGAGTGGGTTTGGCCCTGGAATGAGTCTGGAGTTGACTCATTCAAAAATGAGTCTGGAAACTTCATCCTGGCACGAGGGACCCTCTGGAATTGGGGATCAGCTGGGTTGAGCATTGGAGCATCCCTAGGCAGGACCAGACTCTGTTTTTCCTGCTGTAAAAATCCATAATCCAGTGGCAAACTGGAGTGAGCTGAGTTGGGGAGCAGCCACATGGGGTCCTGTGTGTCCCCCCAGGCTGTGGGCAAGGGGTGACCCTGCCCTGAGTGGGTCCAACCCTGGGGACAGTGTCACCTCCCTGTGGCACACGGGGATGGGGTACAGCGCTCCCTAATCCCAGTAAAGGGCAGGAGCAGGAGCACCCTGGGCATTCCCACCCTCACTCCCACACTTGGATGTCCCCGTGTCACATCCCGGGGGTGGCAGCTGGGATTTGGGGAGGGGTCAGCAGCGGGGATGCTGCCAGATCCCAATCCTGGTGCGCCGAGCATCCCCGCGCCTCCGCTTTCATCCGGGACTGAGCATCCCCGCGCCTCCACTTCCATCCCAGACCGAGCATCCCCGCGCCTCCACTTCCATCCCGGACCGAGCATCCCCGCGCCTCCACAGCCATCCCACCGTCTCACCCTCCCTCTGTCCCTTCCTTTTCCACAGACGATTCCCTCTACGAGTCCCCGGAGCCCATTTTCACCAGCAACAACTCCTGCTGCAGCCTCAGGGTGCCGCCGGCGGCGCTGGCGGTGGTGCCGGTCGTCTGGACGCTGCTGGTCTCGTAGCACCGGCACGGACGCGCCGGGAGCGGCTCCGCGGATCCCGCCCGCCCCGAATGGTGCCCCGGGAGGGTCGTGTCGCCGCCTGAAGTCCCCGCCGTGGCACGGCCGTCCCGCCGGGAGCGGTGCTGGGCTGTCCCCGGGCAATGGGTCCCGAATTTCCATCCCTGCCCCGCAGCTCCGGCTGTCCCGGCGGGGCGTTGCTTTTTACATTTCTAGACCAAATACAGTGTCCTCGTCCGTTTGGGGTTTTTTTCCTTTGTTGTTTTTTTAATTTTTGGTTTGTTTTGGTTTCGTTCGGTTTTTTAAAAGAAAAAATATTTTTATTTTTATTCGTTGAGTTGTTCCCGTCGGGTCCCCCTGGTGCCAGACTGACCCGCACGGGCCGGGCTCGAGTGCCCGCTGAGCCCTCATTGTCCCCACCGCGGGCAGAGCCACCGGGAGCACCGGACACGGCCATGGTGCCGCCGGCCCCGTGGGCACGGACTCCTTCCCAGCCCGGCCACAGGACGTCACGGAGCCGGACCTGCCACCCCCGGCCACCCCCTGCCCCGGGCACGGGGGGCCTGGATGGACACAGCCCCCCCTGAGCACCTCCCCACTCATGCCAGGATGTCACCGCGTCCTCGTGGGACACCGGGGTGGCTCCGTGAGCAGCAAACTGGATGCAGCCACAAGGAGAGAGCACTGGGGACACTGGGGAGCATCACCGGGGATGTCTGGGCAGCACGGCAGCACCGAGGATGGCACTGAGAGAGCAGCGAGGACACCCAGGGAGCAGCAGGAACGGCCAGCACCGGGAGCACCGGGGACACCGCACGGAGAGCACCGGGGACGGCTGGCACTGAGGATGGCTGGCACTGGGAGCATCGGGAAGGGCTGATATTTCCAATAGCCGGCACTGGGAGCACCGGGAATGGCTGGCACTGAGGATGACTGGCACTGGGAAGGGCTGGCACTGAGAATGGCCAGCACTGGGAGCACTGGGAAGGGCTGGCACTGAGGATGGCTGGCACTGGGAGCATCGGGAAGGGCTGGCACTGAGGATGGCCGGCACTGGGAGCACCGGGAAGGGCTGGCACTGCCAATGGCCGGCACTGGGAGCACCGGGAATGAGCGGCTGGCACTGGGAGCACCGGGAAGGGCTGGCATTGAGGATGACTGGCACTGGGAGCACCGGGAATGGGCGGCTGGCACGGGGAGCACCGCCGGGCGCTGGGAGCCGGCAGGCCGGGCTCGCCCAGCCGTGGGCATCGCTCCGAGGGCGTTTGGCTGGCGCCGGGGTGGGAGGAGTGTGTGCCGTGGATTTTGCTCCTCCCCCCTGCTCCGTGTCCCCCCGATGCCTTGGGGGTACAGGAGCCCCCATGGGGGGGCCGGTGAACACGTGTGGGACCTTCCTGGCGCTCCCCCATTGTCCCCCGACATTGCAGGGCTGGGCTTGGGGATTTTTCCCATTTTCCTTTGCATTAATAAGTGAACCCCCCCTCCTCCAAACCCCCAATCCGAGGTTGGCCGTGACCCCAGGGGTGGCAGATCCCCAGGGAGGGGTCACCCCGCAGCCCCGGGGTCTGACCCCTCCTCGCCTTAAATCTGGGGCTGTCCCACCTTGGGGAGGTGCTGTGCCCATCCCACAGAAGCCAGGGGTGGTCGGTGGTCCCGGGGGATGCCAGAGATGGGCTCAGACCTGGCTGGAGCCCCCCCATTCCGAGTGGATCCCGCAGTGGGGGCCGGGGGGGGCTCTGTCCCTGTACATACAGCGCTATACTGTGAGCGTTTTTTTTTTTATGTATTGTTGAGAATGGATTTTATGGAAGGGTTTATCTTATTTTTATTTTATTTTTATTTTTTAGACTAGGAAGCTGGAATCTTGCAATAAGCTCATCCCGACCATCCAAAAAAAAAAAAAAAAAAAAAAAAAGAAAAAAAATTTACAAAAAAAAAAGAAAATTACAAAAACAAAATCCCACATAAGTAAAAAAAAAAAAAAAAAAAAAAAAAAATCGCATTCCCTGCCGTCCCTGTCCCTGTCCCGTGTGTCCAGACCAGGTCGTGGTTCCCGAAGGTGACAAAAGCATTGTGTTTATGGGGGGGGGGATGCGGGGGGCACCGCCGGGCTCTGCCACGGAGCCGGCAGCACCCGCCTGGCCTTCGGTCTGTGTTTTATATATATATAGATTATATATATAAATATCTATATTGTGTACAGCGACTGTGGGAGAGTGGAAGGACGGAGGCGGCGGTGGGGGAGGGCTGGGGGTCCCCTGGAGCAGCCCCCCCTGCCCCTGGTGCTGTCCCCCCCCCCCCGGTGCTGGTCCCCGTCGCGCCTCGCTCCGTCCTTCGACATTTCCGCTTTCGTCCTCGACGTCGTGCTGATGGTAACCGGATCTCTCACCCCCCCCCTCCATTTGGATTCTGTATTTTTTTATAATAAAATACAAATAAATGTCGTGTGAGGCCCTTGCTTTTGAGGAATCACTTCTCCCTCTCTGTGTGTCCCCTCTGTGGGGGTGGCTGGGGTTGTGTCACCAAAGGGCTCGGGCTCCAAGCTGGTCCATCCTTGCTCCCTTTTCCCAGGGCTCTGCAGTCAGACCTCTCTGCTGGGTGGTGTGTTAATTACAGGAAGGACTTAATTACCCTGTTAATTAATAATAATGGATATTAAATTAATTAATGTGCGGTTGTTGATAGTACTTAATTATCGGAGGCGAGGCCGCCTGGCGGGTGGGCGCTCGGGGCTGGCAGTTCCCGCAGCCCCGGCTCCTCACCTGCCACTGCCTCAGTTTCCCCAGAAAAGAGACACCAACAGGTGACATCCTGGCAGGCCACCAAAGCCAGGACAGGCTTCTTTGAGGTGGCATCACGAGCATCCTCTGCCCCTGCTCTTTCTTTTCTTAAATCCTAAACTTTTTTTGGAGCAGCCCATGCTCCTTCCTGGCATTTTATGCCCATTCCAGCATAATTAGCAGCAATAGGAACAACCCGCTGGTAATTAATTGAGGCTCCCACAGCTGATCCGAGCTCTGAAGTTTTGCCACCAGAGGGTGAAAGACTGATTTTGCTTTTTAATAAAGGCCATATGTGTGCCAGGAGCGGGAGAGATGCCACCCACCACCGGGGACGTGGGTGCCACCTCCAGCTCCTCCGTCACAGGGAACCACCAGCGAAAGAGCCTGGCAGGGATTGACCAAAAAATGAGTTTTTAGACCCGCTCAGGAGGTTTTCTGAGACCCGGCTCATGATTTTTTTAACGCTGGGAGTTGGAAATAGGGAGGTAAAAATAGCGAGCGGGCAGGCGCGAGGCTGAGACGGATCGTCGTTAGTAATTAATTAATGGAGTCGTGGGGCTTTAGGGCCTGAATGGGATCGTTTAGAGCCCGTCTCTTCTGCAGAGGCATCGAGGTTTGATGTGAGGAGTGGCGCTGATGGAGAGCTGGATGCTGCGTGTGCTGGATCCTGTTTGGGCTGCGGGATCCCCGTCGCAGCAATGTCAGAGCAGGAGCGGAGCTGAGTCATTCCAGCTGATAACTGGGGCTGATTCCATGGAGTCAGGCCGGGAGATGCCATCCTGCTCCCCACCTGCTCCAGGGCAAAGGCACCAGGACCCCTGGGTGATCCTGCACCATTCCGAGGTCTCCACTCCCGCTGCTCCTTTCAGCATTTCAGCATTAATCAGGTTATTTTGGCCCATGGAATATCCCAATCCCACCTGGTGCAGCATTCCAGCTGTGGTGAGCACAGGGATGCAGCTCCCCCAGTGCCAGGGTTGTGGTCCAGGTTGGCACCGTGAGGAGGCTCAGGATGGTCCCCAGCTCCCTCCCTGCCCTGGTGCTCACTCCAGGGACATTCAGGCAGGCAGGTTTATTCATTCACCCATCCCTGCTCGGCTTTCCAGAGGTATTTTCCCATTTTGTGCTGCAGGGCAGGGCACTGCAGCTCAGGGTAACCATGCCCACTGTGTGCCACAGGAGGAGGCCAAACCCTCCCCGGAGCTGCTCGAGGCAGAGCAAGGAGTTGGGATGAAAATAAATTTTTTAATCAATATCCTGGGATGGAAATAAATTTTTCTCCAACACCCAGCTTCAGTTTGCTCCATTGAAATGAATCCCCAGTGGCCAGGCTGTCCCTTTGCCACCCTGGGTGCCCCGTGGCATTGTGGCTTTGCAGGGGCTGGTGGGTGCTGCAGGGCTCAGGGTCTGGGATGGAAGTGGCACAGTGACACTGAGATTGGCACAGAGGCCACCGAGATTAGCACAGTGGGCACTGAGGTTGGCACAGTGACCACCGAGGCTGGCACAGTGACACTGAGATTGGCACAGTGGCCTCCAAGGCTGGCACAGTGACACTGAGATTGGCACAGAGGCCACTGAGATTGTCACAGTGGCCACTGAGATTGTCACAGTGACCACCGAGGTTGGCACAGTGGCCACTGAGATTGGCACAGTGGCCACAGAGGTCGGCACAGAGGCCACTGAGATTGGCACCGAGGGCACTGAGGCTGACCCAGTGGGCACTGAGATTGGCACAGTGACCACAGAAGTTGGCACAGAGGCCACCAGCCCCTCTGAGCGTTGCAGCAGGGCTGGGGGGGCTCATCCCTTTGTCCCCCTGTCCCATCCCACTCAGGTGACCACCCCACCCCGCACACCGTGTGCTCCCCGCGGGCTCACCGGCACATCCCGAGCTCCGTCACGTCCCTCCAGGCGGTTCCTGCCCCGATCCAGCTCGCAGGGGATGCGCGATATGCGGGATGTCCCTCCTGTCATCGCCGTCCCCTCCCCGCCTGCCCGGCCATCGCTCTCCTCCCGCCCTTATCTCCTGATAGGTACAAGCAGGAACGCTCCTGGAACAAGCTGCCAGCTGCGGAACACCTGGAGAATCCCCGAGCGGGGATGATTAATGGGAACAGAACGGGAGAGCAGAGCGGGGAGGCGGGCGCGCAGCAGCGGCTCCCTCGGGCCCATCGGGATGCGGGGCCGTGCCCGGGGATGCTGCGGGGATGCGGGTGCCAAAACCCACGGCCCTTTGCGGCCATCGATTTGCAGGAGCCAACCCAGCCGGGTGTGTAATTGCGCTCAGCCGTGGCCGCTCCCTCTGTGGCGGGGCAGGAAATGGAACTTTTCGGGCCGCTGGAGATTTGGTTTTGTTTCATTCCCCCCGGAATGGAGAGGAGGGAGGGTGGTGGAGGGGTGGGAGGGGGCTGCCGGGTGGTGCGAGATTCCTGGGAATCATCGATTCAGCGAATCCCAGAATGGTTTGTGTGGGAAGGGGGCATTAAAGCCAATCTCATCCCACCATGCCAGGCACATCTTCCACCACCCCAGGTTGCTCCAAGGCCTGTCCAGTACACTTCCAGGGATGGTGCAGCCACAGCTTCTCTGGGAAATCCATTCCAGAGCCTCACCACCTTCACAGGGAAGGATTTCTTCACAGTATCCCATAGGTGAGGGCACCTCGGGAGGTCACCGCATCTCACCCACCCCCAGACCACCTTCCCTGCGCCTTTTCCCCCATTCCAAGCCCAATTTGGCCGTCGGCACACACGGACCTGAGCGGCGCCGCTCATCCCCACCGCAACCCCCGAGCCTTGCAGGGAGCGATTTCTCCCCCAGGCACGGAGCGGGAGCATCCATTCCCCTCGGAGCTGCTCTCTCGCAAGGTAACCGGCATTATATCCGGACCAATTGCTCCAGCATGATCCTCCTGAATGTTGCACAGCATGTACACGGCGTCTTATGGAAAATACATGCCCCTGGGTGAGCCTTTTAATAGCGCCGGCTCCTGCCCGGGGGGCGGGGGGGCCGCGCTCTGCCACGGCGCTGCCAAGGAATGATTGAAAAGTTGGGGCTCGCCGTAGGAAACCCCCCGCTGCGGGGAACAACGTGTTTTCATTCCCCTGCCAGGTAACAAATGAAAAGAATTGCCATGAATGCTAATGGAGGAGGGAGCAGGACGCTGCCGCCGAGGCTGCCGGGGGCTGGAGGTGGGGATGAGGTGGGGATGAGGTGGGCAGGGATGGGGGATCTGGTCCCAGGAATGCGGGAGATGCTGGAGAACCCCGGGGTAGCAGGTTGGACCTGGTGGAAAACATTCCCTGGTGCTGCAGGGAGGATGCTCTGGGGTCCCAGGGATGTGGGAGATGCTGGAGAAACCTCGGGGTTGCAGGTTGGAGCTGGTGGAAAACATTCCCTGGCAGGGGGAATGTTTTGGGTGTATGCTGCAGGGAGGATGCTCTGCGGTGCTGGACCAAAATAATTTCTTTTTGCAACAAAATGCAGCTGAGGGGATGTGTTGGTCCCAAAAATTCCTCTTGATGAACTCCAGTCCTCGCAGCAATCCTGGTTTTGCCATGGCATGGCAAACACAACCTGGCATGGGGCTGGTGGGCGCTACGGGATGGATGCTCTGGGGTGCTGGACCAAAATAATTTCTTTTTGCAACAAAATGCAGCCGAGGGGATGTGTTGGTCCCAAAAATTCCCCTCAGTGAGCTCCTATCCTTGTGGCAATCCTGGTTTTGCTGCCTGGATCTGGTCATGGCATGGCAAACACGCCCTGGCATGAGGCTGGTGGGCGCTACAGGGAGGATGCTCTGGGGTGCTGGACCAAAATCACTTCTTGCAACAAAATGCAGCTGAGGGGATGTGTTGGTGCCAAAATTTCCCCTTGGTGAGCTCCTATCCTTGTGGCAATCCTGGTTCTGCTGCCTGGATCTGGTCATGGCATGGCAAACACACCCTGGCGTGGGGCTGGTTGGCACTGTGGGGAGGATGCTCTGATGCTGCACAAAAATCACTCTTTTTTGTACATAAATCCCCAAAATTCCCAGCTTTCAAGCCCAAGGAGCCTGTCCCCGTGTCACAGCCGAGGTGCCATTGAGCTGGTGAAGGGCTGAGCTGTTTGTCACCAGAGCCGGGCTGGGAAGCGGGAGGGTAAACACGGATGAACAGCCTTCACCCGCTCCAGTAAATATTTTATATCCCACACCAAGAAAAGACACTCCTATTTAAATGATTTATCAAGGAAGATCATGTAGAGGTTTCCATAAAATATGTAGGGCTCCTAATCCCGACATCATCAAGCCAAGAGGACCGGAATAATTTATTACCTTCCCAACAGCCGTGCGGCTGCGGGGACACGACTGACAAATAAAAGTGTGTTTACAGCTTTTGGGCTCCTCTGGGGAGAGGTAAATCACACAGAGGGTGGGAAGGGGAAAGGGAGCCGGAAATTGAGCAGCAATTCTTGTCTGTCAGGGCAGTGTGGTGTCACACGGTGTCCCCATCGCCGATGTCACGTGCTGGGCGCAGCCACGCTCGTTCTGCCATGGGATTTATGGGGTGGGCATTGAGTGTAACCCCTCTGGGATGGCCAGATGTGCCCAGATGTTGGTGCACCTCGAGTCTGTGCTGGGATTGGCCATCTGGAAAGGGACACCAGCAGGTTTGGGGATGGGACCTACAGGGATGTCACTGAGCCCACATTGACACTGGACAATCCTGGGGGGTGGACACCAGGCACAAACCCCTCTGGGATGCCCAGATGTGCCCAGATGTTGGTGTACCTCGAGTCTGTGCTGGGACTGGCCATCTGGAATGGGACACCAGCAGGTTTGGGGATGGGACCTGCGGGGATGTCACACCTTTCCCCATGGGGCTGTCACTGAACCCACATTGCCACTGGACATTTGGGATCCTGGGGGGTGGAAACCAGGCACAAACCCCTCTGGGATGCTGCCCAGATGTGCCCAGATGTTGGTGCACCTTGAGTCTGTGCTATGCTCTGTGCTGGGATTGGCCGTATGGGATGGGACACCAGCAGGTTGGGGATGGGACCTGCAAGGATGTCACTGATCCCACACTGACATTCCATATGGACAATCCTGGGGGTGGACACCAGGCACAAACCCCTCTGGGACGCCCAGATGTGCCCAGATGTGCTGCAGGTTGCTGCTGGACAGGGACCAGCAATCTCAGATGGGTTTTCCACGGGCACCAGCAGAATCAGGAGGGACTCAGGGATTTGGCCTCTTCCCCCTCGGAGCTGGTATCCACCCCATGCTCACCTCTCCTACCACTGCATCCTTTGGATCCATTCAGGAGGATTTCCCCCCATCCTCTGCCACTCAGTGATCTCATCTCCCCATCCTTTTGCATAAATTTATTGATAATTATCCCCTTATCCTTTGCCACTCAATGACCCTCATCTCCCCATCCTCTTTTACCCATTATTTATGGAAGCTTTTCCCCCATCTCCCCAACCTTTTAGGTGGGGATTTTCCCCCATTCTCTGCCACTCAATGATCCCATCTCCCCATCCTTTTTTACCCATTTATTGGGGCTTTTCCCCCATCTCCCCAACCTTTTGGGTCCATTTATGGGAGATTTTCCCCCATCCTTTGCCACTCAATGAGTCTCATCTCCCCTTCCTTTTTCACCAATTTATTGAGATTTTTCCCACATCTCCCCAACCTTTTACTCCCATTCATGGGAGATTTCCCCCCATTCTCTGCCACTCAATATTCCCCATCTCCTCATCCTTTTTTACCCATTTATTGAAGCTTTCCCCCCATCTCCTCAACATTTTAGGTGAGGATTTCTTCCCTCATCCTCTGCCACTCAATGACCCTCATCTCCCCATCCTTTTTCACCCATTCATTGAGGTTTCCCCCCATCTCCCCAACCTTTTAGGTGGGGATTTCCCCCCATCCTCTGCCACTCAATGCTCTCATCTCCCCATCCTTTTTCGCCCATTTATCGACGTTTTCCCCCCATCTCCCCAACCTTTTGCACCCATCCATCGCTGATTATCCCCCCATCCTCTACCATGCCCACCTCCCACCATCTCCCCGCACCTTTCGGGTTCCAGTACCGCGTTTTTCCCCCCGTTTAGCGGCACCACGGCCCCGCGGGGTCCCGGGGCACCCCGAGCCGGGCCGCGGGCTCCGGCAGCGGCGGCGATTTGGCCGATTTGGCATTCAGCGGCGGGAGCGCAGCCGTGGGGCCGGCGCCGCGTTATTAAGGGATTAGCAGGTTGTCTTGGCGCTCAATTGTAGATAAGTGCCGCGGTTTGTATTATCTTTTCACGCTGCACCGCGAAGGATGACAAAGAGACAACATGGGTGTCATGGCCTTCAGCATATCATTAAGGGTAATTTGTCTTGCGGGGAGGGGGAGGCGAAGGGAGAGGGGAAGGAGAGGAGGCGAGGGAGGACAGGGAAAGGCAGCCTGGGAGGAGAGAGGGGATTAAAAACGAAGAGAGGAGATTAGGAGCGAAATGGGAACTGTATGGAGAGTCAGCCAGGCGGGGAGAGGCCGTGGCCAGGGAGGGGCGGGGGGGGTCACCCTGGGACCGGCTCTGGGGCCGAGGAGGGTGAAGGAAAAGCGGGGCTGGGATGGGCTGGGGGCTGCGCAGACCCTCCCTTTTCTCCCGCACTGGAGAGCCCGATCCCTGCCCAGCCTCTGTCATGTATAGTGGGGAGACGGCTCCAGATGGATGCCCAGGATCCCGGGAAATGGGACACGCCCCAGGGAATCCGGGGAATCCAGGGAATCCAGGGAATCCAGGGAATCCAGGGAATCCAGGGTATCCACCGTCATGTACATTAATCTATAGTAAGAAAGCCTCAAGAAAAAGCGGGGCTGGGATGGAGGAAGAGCCCCGATCCCTGCCCAGCCTCAGTCATGTACATTAATCCACAGTAAGGAGACGGCTCCAGGCAGATGCCCAGGATCCCGGGAAGTGGGACACGCCCCAGGGAATCCGGGGAATCCAGGGAATCCACTGTCATGTACATTAATCTATAGTAAGAAAGGCTCAAGAAAAAGCGGGGCTGGGATGGAGGAAGAGCCCCGATCCCTGCCCAGCCTCAGTCATGTACATTAATCCACAGTAAGGAGACGGCTCCAGGCAGATGCCCAGGGTCCTGGGAAGTGGGACACGCCCCAGGGAATCCGGGGAATCCAGGGAATCCACTGTCATGTACATTAATCTATAGTAAGAAAAGCTCAAGAAAAAGCGGGGCTGGGATGGAGGAAGAGCCCCGATCCCTGCCCAGCCTCAGTCATGTACATTAATCCACAGTAAGGAGACGGCTCCAGGCAGATGCCCAGGGTCCTGGGAAGTGGGACACACTCCAGGGAATCCAGGGAATCCAGGGAATCCAGGGAATCCACTGTCATGTACATTAATCTATAGTAAGAAAAGCTCAAGAAAAAGCGGGGCTGCGATGGAGGAAGAGCCCCGCACAGAAGAGCCCCGATCCCTGCCCAGCCTCTGTCATGTACATTAATCCATAGTAAGGAGACGGCTCCAGGATCCCGGGAAGTGGGACACACCCCCGGGAATTCAGGGAATCCAAGGAATTCACCCCCATCATCACTGATCGATCAGCGTCATCAGCCCTGGGGCGATCACGGCAGCAGCCCCTCGGTGCCACCCACTCCTTGTGCCACCTTACTCCTCGGTGTAACCCTGTTGTAACCCCACTCCTCGCAGCCTCCCCATCCCCCTGTGCCCCGCAGCAGCCGCTGCTCCCCCCTCGCCCTGCTCCAGAAAGTAAAGAAGAAACAGGAGGGGCAGCAAGGGGAATTCTCCGAGGCCCGGGCTCGCTCCGTCGGTCAATCAATCAATCCATGAGGAGCACCGGCGTGGCGATCGATCAGGCGCGGAGATGGCTTTTCACGGGGACGGGAATGTTGGACACAGCCAGACGGAACCGCTCCTGCCACGGTGGCTGCCCCTCGTGGTGCTTTGGGGAGGAGAAACCCCAAAGCGGTGGCAGCTCCTGCTCACCCCAAAGAACTCGGGGCGGGCAAATCCATGAGGGGTGAGGCTGGATCTGGGGGCACGCAGCCATTCCAGGGGTGATGGATACCTGGGTACTGCCCTGATGGATCCCTGGGTACTGCCCTGATGGATACCTGGGTACCGCCCTGATGGATCCCTGGGTACCGCCCTGATGGATCCCTGGGTACTGCCCTGATGGATCCCTGGGTCCTGCCCTGATGGATCCCTGAGTACGGCCCTGATGGATCCCTGGGTACTGCCCTGATGGAGACCTGGGCACCGCCCTGATGGAGACCTGGATATCGCCCTGATGGATCCCTGGGTACTGCCCTGATGGATCCCTGGATACCGCCCTGATGGATCCCTGGGTACCGCCCTGATGGATCCCTGGATACTGCCCTGATGGATCCCTGGGTACCGCCCTGATGGATCCCTGGATACTGCCCTGATGGATCCCTGGGTACCGCCCTGATGGATCCCTGGGTACTGCCCTGATGGATACCTGGGTACTGCCCTGATGGATCCCTGAGTACGGCCCTGATGGATCCCTGGGTACTGCCCTGATGGATCCCTGGGTACTGCCCTGATGGATCCCTGGGTTTTTCCCTGATGGATCCCTGGGTACCGCCCTGATGGATCCCTGGGTACTGCCCTGATGGATCCCTGGGTACCGCCCTGATGGATCCCTGGATATCGCCCTGATGGATGCCTGGGTACTGCCCTGATGGATCCCTGGGTACTGCCCTGATGGATCCCTGGGCACCGCCCTGATGGAGACCTGGATATCGCCCTGATGGATCCCTGGGTACTGCCCTGATGGATGCCTGGATATCGCCCTGATGGATCCCTGGGTACTGCCCTGATGGATGCCTGGGTACCACCCTGATGGATCCCTGGATATCGCCCTGATGGGGACCTGGGTACCACCCTGATGGATCCCTGGATATCGCCCTGATGGGGACCTGGGTACCGCCCTGATGGATCCCTGGATATCGCCCTGATGGGGACCTGGGTACCACCCTGATGGATCCCTGGATACCCCCCCGATTCCCCCGATGCCACCCCCGTGCCCCGACCTCTCCCCCCACCGCAGGACCGGGTCTCCGGGGGCTGGGGATGGGGATCCTCCCGCACCCCCTCCCTCCTTCCCCTCCCCTCCCCTTCTGATAATCCTATTTTTGAACCAGGGGATTAGGATCAATACTTCACTCCTAATGCTGTGGTAATACAGTGTTACACCGCCAGCGCCAGTTCCCTGCTGAAACACTTAAGGTAGTTTAAACCCATTTGTGCCGGGGAGTGCCGTGAATCCACAACGAGCTCTGAGCCGAGCCCGTGCCAGCCTGGGGCTGCTCCTGGTGGCCCAGGAGGCTTCGGGACCCCAAAAGGGCCACGCTGGGCAGGGGTTGCGGCACCGGGGCAGCCGCTGTGCCCTTCACACAGCTGGTGTGGGCAGCATCTGCTCATCTGGGGATGCTGCTGATCCCAAAGTGCCTCGTGCAGGGATTCCTCATGGAAGGATCCCTTGTGCAGTGCAGTCCTGATGCTCCCCAAATTCTGAGTGTCCCCAACTCTGCGTGCCCCTGGCTCTGCCCTGAGTTCTGTGCGCCCCCAGTTCTGCATTCTCCCAGCTCTGGGTGCCCCCAGCTCTGCATTCTCCCAGCTCTGGATGCCCAGAGTTCTGTGTTCTCCCAGCTCTGGGTGCCCCCAGCTCCACGTTCTCCCAGATCTGGGTGCCCCCATTTCTGCATTCTCCCAGATCTGGGTGCCCCCAGCTCTGCCCTGGGTTCTGGGTGCCTCCAGTTCTGCATTCTACCAGCTCTGTGTGCCCCCAGCTCTGCTCTGGGTTCTGGGTGCCCCCAACTCCACATTCTCCCAGCTCTATGTGCCCCCAGTTCTGCATTCTCCCAGTTCTGGGTACCCCCATTTCTGCATTCCCCCGTCTCTGGGTGTCCCCCAGCTCTGTCCCCCCTGGCTGGCCCTGGGGCTGAGGGATGCTGTCCATCCTTCGCTCCAAATTGGCCGAGGGGTTTGAGCAGCTCCCGGGGAGCAGAAACCAAAACATTTTCATCCCGGCGCTAATTCATAATTAGCCGCGTTTTTATTAGGTGCTAATGGAGAGCGGGGATTTGGGATGCCTGGCACAGCTCGGAAATGCTGATTCACCCAGAGACCTCCCTTTCCTCAGGCCAGAGCCTGCTCCAGGCAGCTCCTGGTCAAAAAATCCCAGCCCAGCAAACTCCAGGAACATCTTGGGAGCTGAGCAGCAACTCCAGCAAGCACCATCCAGGGATCCACAGCATGGAGTGGGCTCTGTCCCTGCACACAACGCTCTGGGGACCCCCTGACTTCACCTGGGGACTCTCTGACCCCACCAAGGAGTCCCTCACAAGCTCCTTCCCTCCCCTATTTCCCAGCAAAGGCATGCTCGTAACATTTGGGATAAACTAGTCCCATCCCTCGCACCGGGGAGGATCCAAATCCAGCCCCTCCTCTCTGGCTACTTTTCCATTAAAACCAAAACATCCCCTAATAACCCACAGAGGGTTTTTATTTCCTTCCCTTTTTATTTTTTTTTTTTTTTTTAATAAATCTATTATGAGGAGCTTAGAGATGGATGTAAAACCGGTGAGGGACGATTTGAGGATCAGGGATCGTCGTGTCCACGAGCAAAGGAAGGACAGACCTGACGGGGCTGGAATCAGGCCGGGAAAGGATCAGCGAGCCCAGCCAGGCCAGGAAGGGGGAAAAAGGGATGCAGGGCTGGGAAGAGGAGCTGGGAAGGGATTGTGGAGCAGGAGGGGTCGATGCCTCTGGAAGCAGCAGCGAGATCCCGAGGCGCTCCCAGCGGCTCCCGCCCCCCGCATCCCGTTTAGCATAAAAGTCATTTTGGTCGGGGACCCCCGGCTGCTGCTCCCTCATTCCCAGGCACCGGGGCCCCCGCGGGACGGCTGAGCGGGGCCAGCAGCGTTTAACCCCCCCGCCAAGGGGAATTGGCTGCCTCGCCGTTTCCCTGACCCCAAAAAGACAATGAGATCCTGCACGAAAGCAATAGATTTTAGCCACAGGCCTGCGGAGAGGCGAGAGGAATAAAATACAGATGGAGCCTCGTGCGGTGGGGATGGGAATGGATTCCGAGCAGGGGCCGGGACGTGCCGGGGCTGTCCGGGGTCGGGATGAGGTGACACCCCCTAAATCCCTGCGCACCTCCCAGCCATGCTCTGGGTGGCTTTTGGGCCCCAGTTCTTAATTTCCTGTAAAAAAATCCCTAATTTCTGCCCCGATTGCAGCACCCAGCCTGAATTTAGGAGCAGTTTTGATGGTTTTTCACCAGGTTCTGAGCAAAATAGAGCTGGGATGCTGCTGGATGGGGTGGGGACACCCGGAGCATCCCGGGCTGGCTCATTCCGTATCCCCGCGGAGCCGGAGCCCTCAGGGGCTGCTCATCCTCCTGCCTTAACGCACCACCTCTATTTATTCTGCTCCTGTAACTGTAAAATTGATTTCCTTGCAACAAGCCGCTCGTCTTTCACCACCCAACGCACCCAAACGCTCCGACATAAGACACTGGCAATTTTTAATTAGTTTCCTTTCTCCCTCCTTCCTCCCTGAGCAGGCATGTGGAACCGGAACAGGGCAGCCCGGAAAGGAGCGGGATCCAAAGGTGACAAAAGCACTTTTTATCCTTGATATGATTATTAATAATGCACTCGTTTACCTAACGAGGCGGGAGCGCGGGGGGTGGCGCGGGGAGGTGATTAGTGCTTCTTTCAGCCGTGGGGATGGAGGAGCAGCTTCAACCGCTGGGATCTTTAAATATTGGCTTGGAGCTGCTCAGGGGTGCTGCTCCCCTCCCCAAAAACACCCCCAGGCCTCCACCCCATCCCTGGCTCTGCTGGTGGCTTTGCTGGCACAATACAGTGGGTGCTGCCAATGTCCTCTGGGTCAGGGGTGGAATTTGTCATGACCTCGAAACACCCCCACATGGATGACCACAGCCCAGGATAAACTGGAAAACCCACAGGGCTCATTACACCTCTCTGATAATGAGCCTGGAGTAATTAAAGCCTCACTGGCTGGGCTGAGGGAACCACTCTGCTCTTCCAGGCTCCATCCAGCCCCACAGGGGGATGCTGTGAACTCCCAATTTGGGGGTCCCACCCGCCGTGTGCTGAAGCTGCAGCTGGGTGCCAGCACCACGTGTCCTCTGTCACCAACACCCTGGCTGGAGGTCACAGCCCCGTGTCCCCCTGTGACCGTCCGGGTGGCAGAGGTGACCACAGCCCCCAGCATCCTGCTGTGGGAAGGGTCCCTGGGGGCAAGGAAAGGGCAGAGGGGCTGCAGGGAGGGAGCAAAGCCCCCAGCAGCAGCGCAGGGACACGTGTGCGCCCCGAGGAGCCGCCCGGGAAAAGTTCCTGGGATGGGGAATGGTGGGGGGGGGAAAGGGAGAATGAAAGGGGAAAAAAGAAAAAAGAAAAAGAAAAAAAAAAAAGAAAAAAAAAGGGGAAAAAAGGGCAGGAAAGTCCTGCGGCCTTTTGCCTTGTCAGTTCTCCGTCTGCTGTCACTCAGCCGCCGAATTCTCCTTCAAGTTGTCATAGCGAGGCTGGCGGGGATTATGCCGCGGCTCTGTCCAGAATTGATTCATGTGGAACGCGTGCTTGACGGGCGGAACCGCTGGTGTGAGCGGGAGCCGCTGAGACCCCCGATTTTCCCACCTTCCTCACACAATCTGGTATTGTTTGGCCGCAGCCTTAGTGATCCCTGCGCCGGGGCTGTGACTGACACAGCTTTGAGGCTCTAAGGCGTATTTTGAATTTCTAAAACCTCTCAGGAAGTCCCCGGGGTGCCTTCTGCCATTGTCTTGTTTCTCCTTTCGCCTTTTTCCCTTTCCACCCCGAACCCCTCCTGCATCCCCCACCACCTCCTCCCCTTTTTTTTGCCCCTTTCCTCCCCCTAATTCCAACCCCTCAATCCCTGACACAAGCCAGGGTTTTTTGGGCTTTTTTTCTTTCCCCCCATATTTATGCTCCAACTCTCTCCGGAGCTGCTCAGCCACTTCGCAAACACGATTTAAAAAAAAAAAAATTAAATAAAACAGAGAAAAACTAAATAAAGCTCTAAAAGTTCCCAAATCCTTGATCCGCCACAGAGAAGAGGAGCTTTACTTGTTTGCTTTTAATCAGCTGACACAAACCCCAGGATGTGTTGAAAAATAATAATAGTAGAAATAAATCTTCCAGCGAGTCATAATAGAAATAAATCTTTCACCTAATCTTAATAGAAATAAATCTTTTACCTAATCTTAATAGAAATAAAGCTGTCGGCTAATCTGTGGTGAGTTGGTGTCCATCCTGCTGTCCACACTGCTCCAGACGTCCATCTCCATATATCCCATCCATCTCCAACCATCCTCATCCATCCCCATCCATGCTTGCTGGGGTCACTCAGAGTGACCATCCCATGGGATCTGGATGAGGAATTTCCCTCTGGATGGACTTTTCCCACCCAGGGAGAGCAGATCCTCTGTGGCTGCTCCTGGTGCAGGGTCTGGGCTCTGCCCCCATCCATCCCCATCCATCTCCATCCATCCCCATCCATCCACAACCATCCTCAACCATCCTTTCTGGGGTCACTCAGAGTGACCATCCCATGGGATCTGCATGAGGAATTCCCCTCTGGACAGACTTTTCCCACCCATGGAGAGCAGAGACTCTGTGGCTACTCCTGTTGCAGGGTCCAGGCTCTGCCCAAATCCATCCCCATCCATCCCAACCATCCTCATCCACCCCTGCTGGGGTCACTCAGAGTGACCATCCCAAGGGATCTAGGTGAGGAATTCCCCTCTGGACAGACTTTTCCCACCCATGGAGAGCAGAGCCCCCAGGGCTGCTCCCAGTGCAGGGTTCGGGCTCTGCCCCGATCCATCCCCATCCATCTCCATCCATCCCTGTCCATCCACATCCATCCCCATCCATCCTTGCTGGGGTCACTCAGAGTGACCATCCCATGGGATCTGGATGAGGAATTTCCCTCTGGATGGACTTTTCCCACCCAGGGAGAGCAGATCCTCTGTGGCTGCTCCTGGTGCAGGGTCTGGGCTCTGCCCCCATCCATCCCCATCCATCTCCATCCATCCCCATCCATCCACAGCTATCCTCAACCATCCTTGCTGGGGTCACTCAGAGAGATCATCCCATGGGATCCGGATGAGGAATTCCCCTCTGGACAGACTTTTCCCACCCATGGAGAGCAGAGACTCTGTGGCTACTCCTGTTGCAGGGTCCAGGCTCTGCCCCAATCCATCCCCATCCATCCCAACCATCCTCATCCACCCCTGCTGGGGTCACTCAGAGTGACCATCCCAAGGGATCTAGGTGAGGAATTCCCCTCTGGACAGACTTTTCCCACCCATGGAGAGCAGAGACTCTGTGGCTACTCCCGTTGCAGGGTCTGGGCTCTGCCCCGATCCATCCCCATCCATCTCCATCCATCCCTGTCCATCCACATCCATCCCCATCCATCCTTGCTGGGGTCACTCAGAGTGACCATCCCATAGGATCTGGATGAGGAATTCCCCTCTGGACAGACTTTTCCCACCCAGAGAGAGCAGAGCCCCCATGGCTGCTCCTGATGCAGTGTCTGGGCTCTGCCTCCATCCATCACCATCCATCCCCAACCACCCTCATCCATTCCCATCCATCCTTGCTGGAGACACTCAGAGTGACCATCCCATGGAATCTGGATGAGGAATTTCCCTCTGGACAGACTTTTCCCACCCATGGAGAGCAGAGCCCCCAGGGCTGCTCCCGTTGCAGGGTCCGGGCTCTGCCCGGTCCCCGTCACGTCCCCCGACCCCTCCGGGCTCAGCACTTTATAACCATTTCCCATTTCCAGTCTTAATCTTATAAGAATGAATTGAGAATGACCAGTGTAAATACACAGGTGCCACTGGGAGCAGAAAGCACTCTTTAATCTCGGATATGAAAACAATTCCCTGCTCCGCGCGCTGGCAATCAGCGAGTGCCATCAGCGCCGCGCTCTCCCCGGGAACACGAGAGCTTATAAATATGAATTAGTGCAGAGAAAATCTACTCTCTTACCTAAAGCTAAATGTTATCTGGGTCCCTTTCCAGCAGTGGCTGACATTTCCAGAGTGCTTTTAGTCACATCTGCGGGAAGACAACTCATTTCTTGTCTTAAAAAAAAAAAAATAAAAAAGAGAGAGAGGGAGAAAGGGAAGAGGGAGGAAGTGGAGGAGGACGTAGGGAGATGCTGGGAAAGAGGGAATGCTGGATGGCTGAGCCTCCTCTGGAAAGAGGAGATGCTGGGTTGGCTCCTTGGGATGAGGATGGAGCGGCTGGGGAAGAGAAAGCCCCAAGGAGGTGGCACAAGGTGGCACCTGAGAGAGGCCTTGAAGTGTGGGTGCTCCTGGCTGGGGCACTGAGCAGCCTCAGGGTGGCTCGGAGTGCCTGCCACTTTCTGGGGTCCTGTTTGGGATGGGACACGAGGAGTGGGGTCCCCAGCTGGCCCCTGGAGCAGGGACAGCATCAGTGCCACAGGAACGGAGCATCCCATGGGCTCGGTGCCCACAGCCCTGGCACGGAGCCCCTTGGGTTGTCCTGGGTGAGGGGACACTGGGAGGGGTCCCACAGGATCCTCTTCCCAAAATCCTGGTGAAAAAATCCCAAAATTCCAAAATCCCAAAATCCATGGCCAGGCAGGGCTGGGGCAGCACCTGCAGGGCCTGACCCCAGAGCTGGGGATGGAGCCAGGAACATTCCTGGGGACACCTGGAAAATGGGAACGCTCAGCACCCACAGCCAAGGCCCTGCCCGAGCTGGGGAAACTGAGGCACGGCGTGGGAGCTGTTCCCAAAGCTCCACTGAGGGAATCTCCTTGGAAAGAACGGGGATGATGGAGCAAGGCTGGCCCTGGGTGTCCCCAGCAGCAGGAGCCTGACCCAGGCACGGGGTTTGGGATGCTCCAGCGCCTCTCCTGCCCCTGGAACCCCCCAAAAAACCTCCAAAGCCCCCCAAAGAGCCGGCAATGGGGCAGGAACCGCAAACCCCCTCCCCGTACCCGGCTCTCCCCGCAAACCTCAGCGAGGGAAGGCTGCGGAGCCCGGCTCGGCTCTAATGGGATGCTTAAGCCGCCTTTTAGGTTTTTAATGAGCGGATCCCGGCAGGAATGCTAAACATGGGCAGGTACAGCCCTGTCTCGCGTGTTCCCGTGTCCTTGTCTGGCTCAAGTGAGCTCTGACCTCATTTGCTTCGCGCCGTTCAATTAACGAGGCGAGCGGCGCTGGGGGGAAGGGGGGGATGCCGTGGGGGGGTCGCCCCATGTATTAATTTCCATTTTATGTTCCAAACAATTGAGCAGCACACGTCCCTGGTGGGGCCGCTCTCAGACTCCGCTGTCTCTTTGCACCAGACCCCCAGCCTGAGGGGTTTGGGGGGACCATGTGGACCCCATTTCAGCCTCTCCATCCCATTTTCCACCCAGAAAAGGCCGTTTTGCCGGGTTTGGATAATGTCCCTCCATCTTGTGCTTCATCCGGAACGTCGATGGCTGCCAATGAGACAGAAATGATTGGGAAAAGGGCGAGGGAGGGAGAGAAATGTTTCCCGGGATGTTAAAATAGCCACTTCAGGCACCGAAATTTATGCCGCTCAGAAATGGATTTTTTAGTCCGGGGTAATGAGAGAACAAAATAATTAATTCCTCTCCCGCAGACAAAAGGCTGGAGGCGCGGATCCAGCCCCAGCGCCCCACCAGCCCGGCAGGGAATGGGGCAATTCCTGCTGCCAGCAGCTGGATCTGCACCTTAGGGACATGTCCTAGGGCTGGGGACAGCTCCTGCAAAGGGTATCCCTCGCCTCATGGGGGTTTTGGGGTGTGCAGGGGTCGGGGGACGCCCCATTCCCACCCCCATTTCCCTCTGTCCATCCCGTGCCCACCCACGGGTGTCTGTGGGTGCCAGGAGGGGTTGGACCTCTCATTAACATCCCAATTATGAGATTTCCAAAGGGAAGGAGCTGCCAAGGCAGCCCCCCACTCTTTGGGGATGAACGTGGGGGGGGGATTGTTCTTGTGATAAATATTAATTATGCCAAGCAGCCTCTGCAGCCCACCCTTGTCTCCACAACATTGCAGGGCAGGGAGAGAACGGAGGCAGAGTCAATTTATTCATGGAGCAGGTCACTCCCTGCACGGAGAACATCCCTTTCAAAAGGGAGTTGCAACTGGAGGAGATCAAGCAGGGCTGAGTTTGCCTCCCTCAGATATGATAAAATATTCTAATAAATACTTGGGGAGCCCATGACAAGGAGAATGTTTCCTGCTGGTGAGACCTTCATGGCGGGGCCTTTTGGGGGGTCTCCTGTTTGTGCTGAGGGATCTGGGGGGGGCTGAAGCATCCTCAGGGCCTGTCTGCCCCTCAGTCCCACTGGAGGGTCACTGTCCTATGGGATGCTCTCCTTATTTCTAATTCTTAATAGAAAAACATGAAAATCTGTTGTTTCCTTGCCTTGGATGTTCAGGAGGGATTTTCTGCTCCCCTTGCCATGGGGAACACAACACTCCCTGACAGTGTGGGTGGCCCCAGACACAGGGACAGCAGTACCCCAACCCCATCCCCACTCCCACTCAGTTCCTGGCCCCATTCCAGCCTCATTCCTGTCCTTTTCCCAGCCCTATCTTCACTGCCACCCCATTCCTGGACCTGTTCCATCCCCACAGTTCCATCCCATCCCATCCCTGGCCCCATCCCATCTCCTTCTCTAATCCTGTGTCCATTCTGATTCTGTTCCTGGCCCCAATCCCAATCCAAGTCTCACCCCGGCCCTTCCCATCCCATCCCCATTTCCATCTCATCCCTGACCCCATCCCAACCCAATCCCATCCTCACTCTCATCCCAATCTCAGTCCCAGCCCTGCCCTATCTCATCCCATCTCCATTCCCTGTTCCAGACACCACTCCCAATCGCAATCCCACCCTGAACCCACTCATGCCTGATCCCCTGATCCCATCTCACCCTTTACCTCCACTGTTCATCCTCCTCCTCCAGCTGGGCCCCACCATTCCCAGTGCCATTCCCAGTGCCATTCCCAGTTCCATTCTCACCATTCCCAGTGCCATTCCCACCATTCCCAGTGCCATTCCCAGTTCCATTCTCACCATTCCCTGTGCCATTCCCACCATTCCCAGTGCCATTCCCACCATTCCCAGTGCCATTCCCAGTTCCATTCTCACCATTCCCTGTGCCATTCCCAGTGCCATTCCCAATCTCTTTCCCACCATTCCCAGTGCCATTCCCAGTTCCATTCCCAGTACCATCCCCACCATTCCCAGTTCCATTCCCAGTACCATTCCCAGCGCCACTCCCAATTCCATTCCCAGTGCCACTCCCAGTACCATTCCTACCATTCCCAGTGCTATTCCCAGTGCCACTCCCAGTGCCATTCCCACCATTCCCAGTGCCATTCCCACCATTCCCAGTGCTATTCCCAGTGGCCCTCCCAGTTCCATTCCCACCATCCCCAACCCATTCCCGGCCCAGCCCCGTACCTCAATCCCTCTCCAATCCCAATCCCATCCCCGCCCCGTCCCCTCCCACCCTCCCGTTTCCCCCCCGCCCCCCCCGTTCCCATCCGGTGGGCGACGGCGTCACCGTGCGGCGGCTCCGGGCAGCGCCCGCGCCCCCCGACACCGGGAGAGGGGGGGGGGGGGGTTCCCGGTTCCGGCTGCTCGGGGTGGGGCACAGCGCGGCCCCGGTGCGTGCGGGGCGGGATGGGGGCCGCGGCCCCGGGGGGGTTCCGGTGCTCCCCGAAGCGGGGCCGGTTCTGCCGGTGCGGGCGGGGGTTCGGGGCCGCCCGGGCTCCCCCCGAGCACCGCGCGGGTCCCGTAGCCCCGGGGGGGCTCGGGGGGGGTGCAGTGGCGGCGCCGGGCCGGGGGGTGGCACGGCCGAGCCAGGCGGGAGCCGCTGATGCTGCCGGGGAGGGTCCCGGTGCTCCGCAGCCCCGGCCCAGCATCCTCATCTTCCTCTCTCCCTGCAGCGCTGCGCTCCCGCTTCCCGGCAGCCTCGCACCGCCGCCTCCCGGTGCTGCCCGGTGTCCCGGCGTCCCTGAATCCTTCCATCCCGGCGTCCCTGAATCCTTCCATCCCGTCCCGGCATCCCTGCATCCTCCCAGCCCGGCATCGTGGCAGCTGCATCCGTGCTGGCCGGCATCCTCCCATCCCTGCTCTCTCTATCCTCCCATCCCTGCATCCCTCCATTATCCCATCCCTGCATCCCTCCATCCTTCCATCCCTGCATCCCTCAATTCCCGAGTTCTCCCATCCCTGCATCTCTCCATCCTCCCGTCCCTGCTCTCTCCATCCTCCCATCCCTGCATCCCTCTATTCCCGAGTCCTCCATCCCTCCATCCTCCCATCCCTCCATCCTCCCATCCCCGCATCCTTTCTCCCTCCATCTTCCCATCCCCGCACCCTCCCAGCCCCCTGAAGCCCCCCCGAAGATCTGAGCCGTGACGCCCCGGTTCGGGGAGCACCGGGAGGGCCCTCGGGCAGGCTCAGCCCCGGAGCCGCGGGCTCGGGACCCCCCGTGCCCACCCTCGGCACGGCCGCCCCGCGGCGGGGATGAGGCGGCACCGCAGGTAATGGTACGTGCCGGGCCACGACCCCACCCCAAAATTACCGTGGGGCGTGCGGAGGGGCTGGAGGAGGCTGCAAAGCCGGGGGGGGACCCAAACAGGTGGGAAAAGGGGGAGGGGGTGATGGAAAAAACCGGGAGGGGGGGAAACATCTCAGAGCAGGGGGAAGGAATTATCTCGGGAAAAGCATCGTACGTGCCGGGTGGGAAGGGGATTTGTGGTTCCGCGGCGCTCGATAATCCCCAGCGCTGGTTTTTCCCGAGCCATCTGGGCTCTGCGGGAGGCGCGGCGGGGATTTGGGTGCGGGTGAGGCGCCCATCCATGCCGGGGGCTCCCCTTTGCCTCGCCAGCAGCTGCAGGCAGCTGGCAGCCCCCAGCCCACCATGCCGACGTCCAAGAGCGAGGGCGAGAGCGAGTTCTGGATCGATGGATCCCACCGGGAGGCGGCACTGGAAGATTTCTACGTCGTGGGGCCCGAGCTGGGACGGTACCGGGCGGGGAGAGCGAGCGGGGAGGGGCTGGGAGGGGCAGGAGAGGGTCCTGGATGGGGCAGGGGGGGATGGAGGGAAGCAGGAGGGATGGAGGGATGTGGGGAGGGATGGAGGGATGTGGGGAGGGGTGAGGAATACAGAGGGGATGGATTGGGGGAGATGAAGGATTTGGGGGGGGTGGATGAGAGGAAATGGGGGGTGAAGGGATGCAGGAAAGGATGCGGGAAGGGAGGGACAGATATGAAGGAGATGGATGGATGGAGGGATGGAGGGATGGATGGATGGATGGATGGATGGAGGATGGATGGATGGAGGGATGGATGGATGGATGGATGGATGGATGGATGGATGGAGGGATGGATGGATGGATGGATGGATGGATGGAGGGATGGATGGATGGATGGATGGATGGATGGATGGATGGAGGGATGGATGGATGGATGGAGGGATGGATGGAGGGATGGATGAAGGGCTGGACAAGCAGGATGTAGAAGGGCTGTGGAAGGATGGGTAAGGGGGTGGATGCTGACAGACCCTCCCCTCTGGTGTGACCTGGCCCTGGCCTGTGCTGTGACACTGCAGGAAGGGTCTGGCAGAGCTCACTGGGGGTTTGCAGGTTGGATCAGGGGTCCCTGGGCCTGTGGAGATGGATGCCCCTCATGTCCATGGCAGTGGGATCATGGGGACACCCATCTCTCCTCTGAGCACCCCAAAGCTTTGGGTGTGGGCAATGAGGGTCCTGCCTGCTGCAGCCCCCTGCAAAGTGCCAGATTCTGAATTCCCAGCTCTGGGTTTGGCTTGGAGAGCCCATCTGAGGGCTGTGATCCCTCCAGGGGTGCCAGGAGGCCGTGCTGGGAAGGTTGATGATACCATGTGTGGGGGCTCTGGGCTGTGCCATGGGGGGAGGCAGCTCTGCCTCAGAGCCCTGGCTCAGAACAGGGGGATTTGGTGGCTCAGGCTGGGTGGCTCAGAATACTGAAAAGCAGCAGTTTTGGTGAAAGCGGGAATTTAAGGGTTTGTATCAAGGTGTGGCCACATCAGCCCAGGGCTTGGGCAGCACCCAGCCTTGCACAGAGGGATGTAGGAGAGAAGGACAGGCCTGGGGCCCCTGGAATCCATCCATCCATCATCCATCCATCCATCCATCCATCCATCCATCCATCCATCCTCCATCCATCCATCCATCCATCCATCCATCCATCATCCATCCATCCATCCATCCATCCATCCATCCATCCATCATCCATCCATCCATCCATCATCCATCCATCCATCCATCATCCATCCATCCATCCATCCATCCCTCCATCCATCCATCCTCCATCCATCCATCCATCCTCCATCCAGTTCCAGCACCAGATTTAAATCAAACTCACAGCGTGGTGGGATTTGGGCTGCTGGGAGCCCACTCTGCATGCACAGCTCTCCCTCAGAGCCTTCCCTGCCAAGACTGGACCCAGATCCAGCCAGGAATCCCCATGGAGCAGGAAAGGGATGGAGAGGGGAGGACCCAGCCCGGGGCCGCTCCCAGCCGCGCATTCCAGGCTCTCTCGGCAAACCCCATCGCTCGACATTTTCCAGTTCATCTGGAAAGCAAATGCAATTATCTCCCGTGGCGGGCAAGGCTGATTTGGGATATTTATTGGCGGCTGCGGGGCCGAGGCGTGGCGAATTCCGAGCGCTGCAATAATTGGGGACGCGTGAGGGGCAGCGCCGCGGGCACAGCGGGCACAGGAGCCACCCCGAGCCCTCCTAAACGCCGAGCCGAGCGCTCCTAAACGAGCTCGTTAGCGCCGGGAATCGGGCTGCGAATTGGCCGTGCGGAAAAAATGTGAGAGGCGACAGATCCTGGCTGGGATTCAGCTCTGGAGAAGGGATGGAGGGTCCTGCCCAGTGTCCAGCACAGCTGGGAAATTCCAATTCCAAGATTAACCTCGTGGCGTTGTTGTGGCGGTCACAGCAGCAGCGATGCCATTTTGGGGTCAAATTGCAGCTTTTTGCCCTTTTTCCTGAGCTGCAGCAGGTGGTGGCCGCTCCTCCCCTCCTGTCCCAATTTGTTTCCAAATCCATCCATCCATCATCCATCCATCCATCCATCCATCCATCCATCCATCCATCCATCCATCATCCATCCATCCATCCATCCATCCATCCATCCATCCATCCATCCAGTTCCAGCACCAGATTTAAATCAAACAGATTTAAATCAAACAAGCTGGGAAATTCCAAGGATAACCTCCTGGCGTTGTTGTGGCTGTCACAGCAGCAGCAGCGATGCCATTTTGGGGTCAAATTGCAGCTTTTTGCCCTTTTTCCTGAGCTGCAGCAGGTGGTGGCCGCTCCTCCCCTCCTGTCCCAATTCGTTTCCAAATCAGTTTTTAATTGTAAAATGAAGTTTGCTGGAGGATGTTTGGCAAAAGAGAGGAAATTTTGGAGCCGGGCAGGGTTGGATCCCGCAGCATCCCGGAGTGGTACCCAGCGCTGCAGTTGCCATGGGAACGCCGTTCCCAAGTTCAGCCGGATGAGGGTGATGCAAAATCTGCTCTGGGTTTGGAGACAAATCCCTCATTCAGGAGAGCACCCGGGAGCTGCCTGCGGGGATGTCGGTGCGCTCAGGGGAGGTTTTGGTGTGAAAATCGCTGATTTTGGGGTCTGATCTTGCCGGGCACCTCCGGGCACAGCCTGAGCTCCGTCCCACGAGGCGGCGGAGCCAAAGTGCGGTGAAACGCGGCCGATGGCTCGGGGGCAGGAATTAATCTGCTGCAGGAGCCGGGCAGGGAGAGATGGAATTGTAAATGAGCCCCTGGGATGATTTCACCGTCCAGCGCTCGGGAAACGCGATTAACCCGAGCTGAGATCGCCATGGGCTGCGGTGGCGGTGCCGGTGTCACCTGGCGGTGTCACCTGGCGGTGTCTGGTGTCGGGACGGGCTGGGATGGAGCCCCGGCGGTGTCGCCGCTGTCGCCGAGGGGCTGCGAGCGAGCGGGGACGTGGCGGCTCCGTCCCGTGGTGAAAGCAGCTTAAGGATTTAAACCCCCTGTAGGAGTCGGGTTTAATTAAAATGGGCTTGGAAAGCCGGGATGGGCGCGGGAGAGGGAGGCATCAGGATGAAGGGGGGGTCGGGATGAAGGAGAGGGGAATGCAGGAATTGGGGGAATTCAGGAATTGGGAGATGCAGGAAGGGGATGAAGGGGACGGGTTCAGGAGAGGAATTCAGGAATTGGGGGAGAGTGTGGGGTGAGGATGAAGGACAGGGGTACAAGAAGGGAATTCAGGGATTGGGGGGATGCAGGAGGAAAAGAATGTGGGGATGAAGGAGAGGGGGTACAAGGGGGGAATTCAGGAATTGGGGATGCAGGTATGAAGGGGAGGGGTTCACGAGGGGAATTCAGGAATTTGGGGATGCAGGAGGAAAAGAATGTGGGGCTGAATTAGAAGAGAACAGGAGGAGAATTCAGGATTTGGGGGATGCAGGAGGACGGGGATGTGGGGTGGGGATGAAGGGGAGTGGTACAGGGAGGAATTCAGGAATTTGGGGATGCAGGAGGAAGGGAAGGTGGGGACGAAGGAGAGGGGTACAGGAGGGGAAATCAGAAATTGGGGGATGCAGGAGGAGGATGAAGGGGTGGGGATGAAGGGGAGGGGTACAGGAAGGGAATTCAGGAATAGGGGGATGCAGGAGGAGGGGGATCCATGAAAAGCAGGATCCGTGAAGAGTGGAATGAATGAACCCACGCTGAGCTCCCAGGGCCTGGCACTGCCAAAGGTGCTGCTGGGGGGCACAGGGGGAGCGGGAGCCCCAGCTCTGTGCCAGCCTCACGCCCCTCTGCCCTCCAGGGGAGCCACCTCGGTGGTGTTCAGCTGCCAGGAGAAGGGCACGGGAGCTCCCTACGCTGCCAAGATCCTGAAGAAAACGGTGAGAGGGGCTGGGGATGGGAAGGGGGGCATCAGGGAGCTGGGGAGAGGGTGCTGGTGTCTCTCCTTCCTTCCCCATTGGCACCAGGATGGGCATGGGGCTGGCACTGGGCATGGCTCCCACAGTCTGGGGGTCCCACATGGACAAAAGTGGGATTTGGGTGGGGTGGGCTCTGGAACAGATGTGAAATGTGCTGGGTGTGATGTGGGGAGGCAGAGCCAGGCCTGGCAGCGCAGGTGACACAAGATCTGTGCCACACAGTTAAAAAAATCAATTAATTTCCGTCGATTCCCAGATTGACAAGAAGATTGTGAGGACGGAGATCGGGGTCCTGCTGCGCCTCTCGCACCCCAACATCGTGAGTAGGGCCCTGGGGACACTGCTGCCACCTCCTTTTGGCTGCTGGGGGTGGGTTTGCACCCTTAATTCACCCTGGTGCTGCAGGAAGGGCTGGAATATCCTTGTTCTCATCCTGTCTTGGCGTAAAATGAAGGCGTCACCCCATGGAAAACCTTTCCTGCACCCCCTGATCCCTCCCTGTGCCCCCTGATCCCTCCCTGCCTCACTCACAGCATCCAGGTGATGCCCCTCTCTCTGCCACATGAAATTCCTGCCCCTTGCAGCTCCTTTGAGCTCCCAGCTCTGATATCCAAGGGTGAGGACCCCCCTGTCCTCCCCCTTCCCACACCCTGGCTTGAGATTTCCACCTCAATTTCCATCGAGGAGATCAAATGAATCCCAGGGGAAAATGCCAGGCTGGAAAATATCCTGCCCCAGAGATAAAAGGGAGGCCAGGGCTGCAGGGCTGGGGCTGTGTCCTGCTCACTCAGCACGGCAGGGATAACAGGAGCAGGGCTGGAGCTGATCTAATCCAGCAGAGCCCCTCTGGAATGCCAGGGGCCCCCCCAAAAAAGGCTCGTTCCCGACTGCATGGTTCCTGTGGGGAAACTGCAAAAGGAGCTTGGAGAACACCTGAGTTAAGGGAATGAGACAGAAAAAAAACACCTGGGAGCTGCTGTGGGGCTGAGGGGTGGGAGAGGCCCTGCTCCCGTTGGGATTGTGATCAGGACATCGCTGGGACATCGTTGGGACATCACTGGGACATCATTGGACATTGTCAGGACATCACTGGGACATTGTTGGACATTGTCTTGCCAGTGTCTGCAGCACCCCTCAAATCCTGGGCACGGCTGCTCCCGGCCCATCCTCGGAGTTTTGCTCTCTGGAGAAACCCAGAACCTTCACGCCAAGAGATGAAGCCAAGAGAAATCCCAAAGATCCCAAAAACAGAGATAAAGAGGCCAAAGCGCTGGGGACAGGTTGTCTCTAAAACTCTCAGCCTGTTTTGGGGTGTTTCAGTGGTTTTGGGACAATTTGGTGCTTCAGCTTCTTCCATGGAGACATTTCCCCCATCCCAGCACATCTGGACAGACACAGGGATGGGAATCACACACCTGGGGCAGCCCAGGTGGGTGGGAAGAGGCTCCTCTCTGATGTGTTATCAGGAACACCACAGAAAATCCAATTTTCACCCTCCCCTCTCCTTAAAGCACAGAGGAGGATCCATCCTGTTGGAATATTTAAATCCCCGAGGTTTCCATGGGGTTCTGCTCATCCCCAGGTTCAAGAGATGTTTGAAGAGGAGCTGCTCTGCCCCATTATTTGCTGCTATCGTGCAGCACCGACCTCGGCAGAGGCTGATAATAGGATTGTAAACTTTTGAAGTTAATAGGAAAATTATAGTGCTCTGTGTATTATTATAATGCAATAAGCTGCCGCATAGTGTCTCTCACCCCGCGGGGGATCAAGGCTTGTCACCCAGCCTGGGAAGGGAATGATTAAAGCCCCATGAAATTCGCAGTGTCACAAAAGTCTTAAGAAGCATGAAATTCTTGGGTTTCTATTAAAAAAAAAATAATAAAAAATGGGGGGAAAAAAATGAAAAAAATTGCATTTGGATGTTGCTTTAAGAGGGAATTGTTAATTCCAGATGGGCTGTGGAGGCACAAAGGGAACTGAATCACAAAATGTCAGGAGGAAAACGAGGGTTTGGTGCCTCTTCTGCTGCAGGACATTTTCAGGGCCTTGATCCCAGAGTGGCTGTGACCCCACAGGGTGCGTCTGGCTCTCCTTCATCCCCTCCCAGGTGTGCAGGACCAGGATCCATCCCAGGTGTGCAGGATCCATCCCATCCCAGGTGTGCGGGAACAGGATCCATCCCATCCCAGGGGTGCAGGATCAGGATCCATCCCAGGTGTGCAGGACCAGGATTCATCCAGATGTGCAGGACCAGGATCCATCCCAGGTGTGCGGGAACAGGATCCATCCCATCCCAGGTGTGCAGGAACAGGATCCATCCAGGTGTGCGGGAACAGGATCCATCCCATCCCAGGTGTGCAGGATCCATCCCATCCCAGGTGTGCAGGACCAGGATCCATCCAGGTGTGCAGGACCAGGATCCATCCAGATGTGCAGGATCAGGATCCATCCCAGATGTGCAGGATCAGGATCCATCCAGGTGTGCAGGACCAGGATCCATCCAGATGTGCAGGATCAGGATCCATCCCAGATGTGCAGGATCAGGATCCATCCAGGTGTGCAGGACCAGGATCCATCCAGATGTGCAGGATCAGGATCCATCCCAGATGTGCAGGATCAGGATCCATCCAGGTGTGCAGGACCAGGATCCATCCAGATGTGCAGGATCAGGATCCATCCCAGATGTGCAGGATCAGGATCCATCCAGGTGTGCAGGACCAGGATCCATCCCAGGTGTGCGGGAACAGGATCCATCCCATCCCAGGTGTGCAGGACCAGGATCCATCCAGGTGTGCAGGATCCATCCCCTCCCGGGTGTGCAGGATCAGGATCCATCCAGGTGTGCAGGATCAGGATTCATCCCAGATGTGCAGGACCAGGATCCATCCAGGTGTGCAGGATCAGGATTCATCCCAGATGTGCAGGATCAGGATCCATCCAGGTGTGCAGGACCAGGATCCATTCAGGTGTGCAGGATCCATCCCCTCCCGGGTGTGCAGGACCAGGATCCATCCCATGGGATGCAGCTGGAGTTACTCCACAGGGCTGGATGGAGGATTTGAGGTGCCCACAGACCTCCAAAATTCCAATGTTCTCTGCCAAACAAGCTCAGAAATGAGAAGACAATCAAGGCTCTGCACATTCCCACGTTCAGCTTCAATCCATGTTAAGTGAGTGAGGCTGCTGCGAAAAAATTTTAAAAAATTCAGGTGAAAACAAATCAAGAAAAACCAAGCAAACAGAGGAAGGAAATGTTTGCTCTGAAATGACCCTTTCCACCCTCCCTGGTGGTCAAAGTCTCCTCCCAGCACAGCATTCCTGCGTTGGCACTGTCACATTTTCTGGAAAAATCCCTTCAGCCAGGATTTCCTCTCTTGGGAAGCTCAGAGAAAAATGAAAACAAAAATTATCTGGTTGCTTCTCCTGCGTTTTGCTGCTTTGGAATGTGGTTGGAGATTGGTTGTCCAACATGGGAATTGTTTTTATTTAATGACAAATCATGGTCAGGCTGTGTCAGGACTCTGGAGAGTCACAGTTTTATGTTAAACCTTCTGTAAGTATCCTTTCTCTATTCTTTAGTACAGTTTTAGTATAGCATTTTTAATAGAATATAATACTATAAAATAATAAATTAGCCTTCTAAGGACATGGAGTCAGATTCATCATTTCCCCCCCTTGATGGGTGACCCCAGAAAATACCACACTGCATCCCACATCCCATATCCTGCATTCCACATCCCTAAATCCCTTCTGTCACCCTTCCCTTCCCTTCTTTCTTTTCTTTCTTTTCTTTTTTATTTTCCCTTACTTTATTTTTATTTATTAATTTATTCAGTTTTATTTATTTCCTCCATATGGGTATGATTTCTTTTATGATTTCATTTTTAATGCCTTTATTAATTAATTACTTTATTTATTTATAACATTGTGATTGTTTCTTTCATGGTCACATTTTTATCAATTTTCCAGCTTTATTTTATTTTATTTATTTAATTATTTTCCTCCTTATGGGTATGATTTCTTTTATGATTTCATATGTATCCCTTTATTAATTACTTTATTTATAACATTGTGATTGTTTCTTTTATAATCTCATTTTTATCTATTTTCCAGTATTATTTTATTTATTTATTACCTCCATATGAGTATGATTTCTTTTATGATTTAATTTATATCCCTTTATTTATTACTTTGTTTATTTATGACATTGTGATTGTTTCTTTTATGATGTCATTTTTATCAATTTTCCAGTTTTATTAATTTTATTTATTAATTTTATTTATTTATTTATTTATTTATTTCCTCCATATGGGTATGATTTCTTTTACGATTTCATTTTTTATCCCTTTATTTATTAATTACTTTATTTATTAATTACTTTATTTATTTATATCATCGTGGTTGTTTCTTTTATGATCTTATTTTTATCCATTTCCCAGAACAATTTATTTTATGATTTCATTTTTATCCCTTTATTTATTAATTACTTTATTAATTTATAACATTGTGATTGTTTCTTTTATTATTTCATCTTTATCCATTTTCCCAGATCAAGCTGAAGGAGATTTTCGAGACGCCCTCGGAGATCGCGCTGGTGCTGGAGCTGGTGACGGGAGGAGAACTCTTTGACAGGTGAGGATCAGCACCAGGGGACGGATCCTGGGAGGGGGAGGAGGAGGAGGAGGAGGAGGATGGAGGGGGCTGAAGGCTCCGTGTGCCCGCAGGATCGTGGAGAGGGGGTTCTACAGCGAGAGGGACGCGGCGCACGTGGTCAAGCAGATCCTGGAGGCTGTTTCGGTAATGGGGATGGGGTGGTACTGAGGGGGCTGCAGCCAAATATCCCTGGGGAGAGGGGCCTGGAGCTGCTCCCATCCCAAATATCCCTGGGGAGAAGGGCCTGGAGCTGTCCCTGTGCCAAATATCCCTGGGGAGAAGGGCCTGGAGATGCACTGTCAGCACTGATCCCAAATATCCCTGAGAAATGCCTGGAGATGCCCCCCATCCCAAATATCCCTGAGGAGAAGCACCCAGAGCTGCCCCCATCACAAATATTCCTGAGGAAAAGGGCCCCGAGCTGCACTGATCCCAAATATCCCTGAGGAGAAGGGTCTGGGGCTGCATTGATCCTAAATATCCCTCAGGAGAGGCACCTGGAGCTGCACTGATCCCAAATATCCCTGAGGAGAAGCACCCAGAGCTGCCCCCATCACAAATATCCCTGGGGAGAAGGGCCTGGAGCTGTCCCCATCCCAAATATCCCTGGGGAGAAGCACCCAGAGCTGCGCTGATCCCAAATATCCCTGGGGAGAAGGGCCTGGAGATGCGCTGTCAGCACTGATCCCAAATATCCCTGAGAAATGCCTGGAGATGCTCCCCATCCCAAATATCCCTGGGGAGAAGTTCCTGGATCTGTCCCCATCCCAAATATCCCTGAGGAGAGGCATCTGGAGCTGCACTGATCCCAAATATCCCTGGAGGGAGGCACCAGAGCTGTCCCCATCCCAAATAATCCTGGAGAAAAGGGCCTGGAGCTGCACTGATCCCAAATGTCTCTGAGGAGAAGCACCTGGACATGCCCCCATCCCAAATGTCCCTGAGGAGAAGTACCTGGAGCTGTACTGATCCCAAATATCCCTGAGGAGAAGTGCCTGGAGCTGCCCCCATCCCAAATATCCCTGGGGAGAAGCATCTAGGGCTGCCCTGATCCCAAATATCCCTGGGAAGAAGTGCCTGGAGCTGCACTGATCGAGTGCAGCAAAAAGTTAAAAAAATTCCCAGAGAAATTCCTGGAGCTGCCCCCATCCCAAATATCCCTGAGGAGAAGTTCCTGGATCTGCTCCCATCCCAAATATCCCTGGGCAGAGGCACCCAGAGCTGCCCCCATCCCAAACACTTCATTTCTCCACTCACCCTTGCCCTTCCAAAGGCACCACTGGGAGAAGATGGATCTGCTCTCAGAGGTGATGGAGAGGAGGAAGGAGGAAGGTCAGGGCTGCTCTGCATCCCACAGTTTCCATGGCAACAGGAGGGTTTAAAAACCAGGAAATTCTGACTGGAAATGGATTTACCACAGTGGTGACTGTTCCTGAGCTGGTCCCGAGTTTGTGACAGGTCCCCAATCGCTGCTGTCACCTCCCAATTTCTGTCTGAGGCCATTCACTTCCTTTTCACACCCCACTTTTCCTTTTTTTTGCAGTATTTGCACGAGAATGGGGTCGTGCACCGGGACCTGAAGCCGGAGAATCTGCTCTATGCTGACCTGTCCCCCGATGCACCCCTCAAAATCGGTGGGTTGGGGACCTGGCCAGGGGTCCTGGCATGAGGGGGGGTACCAGTGCCCCTCCCTGATGGCACTGCCACTCCCTTGTGTCCCTGCAAGGTGACTTTGGGCTCTCCAAGATCGTGGATGAACAGGACACCATGAAAACCGTGTGTGGGACACCGGGGTACTGCGGTGAGAGGGGAGGGGGACAGGAAAATTGGGGTGGGAGGGATGGAGGGACATTTTGGTGAGAGGAAAATTGGGGTGGGAAAGAGGGAGGGATATTTTGGGGACAGGAAAATTTGGGTGGGAAAGATGGAGGGACATTGTAGGGACAAGAAAATTGGGGTGGGAAAGAGGGAGGGACAGTCTGGGGACAGTAAAGTTGGGATGGGAGACAGGGAGGGACATTGTGGGGAGAGGAAAATTGGGGAGGGAGGGAGGGATATTTTGGGGACAGGAAAATCAGGGTGGGAACAAGGGAGAGACCTTTTGGGGAGAAGAAAATTGGCAAGGGAGGGACATTTTGGGAGAGGAAAATTGGGGTGGGAGGGATGGAGGGACATTGTGGGGAGAGGGAAATTGGGGTGGGAGGGATAGAGGGACATTGTGGGGAGAGGGAAATTGGGGTGAGAAAGAGGGAGAGACATTTTGGGGAGAGAGGGAGAGAGGGACATTGTGGGGAGAGGAAATTGGGGTGGAAGAAAGGAGGGACATTTTGAGGACAGGAAAACTGGGGTAGAAGAGAGGGAGGGAAAATTGGGGTGGAAGAGAGAGGGAGGGACATTCTGGGAGAGGAAAATTGGGGTGGGAGGGATGAAGGAATATTGTGGGGACAGGAAAATTGGGGCGAGGGAGAGAGGGGCATTTAGGGGAGAGGAAAATTGGGGTGGGAGGGATGGAGGGACATGGTGGGGAAAGGAAGATTGAGGTGGGAAGGATGGAGGGACATTTTGGGGAGAGGAAAATTGGGGTGGGAGAAAGGAGGGACATTTTGGGAGAGGAAAATTGGGATGGGAGGGACATTCCAGGGGGTTTTCCCCACCTGAGGCTGGGCACAGCTCAGTGCAGGAATAGCTGGGGTTGTGCCACATTTGGGTGGCACAGAGCCAAATTTATCCCCTTTCCTCCTCCTTTATCCCCTTTCCTCCACATTTATCCCTTTTTCTCCCCATTTATCTCCCCATTTATCTCCCCATTTATCTCCCTTTCTCCCCATTTATCTCCCTTTCTCCACACCTGTTGGTGCCCAGCAGAGTTTTCTCCACTGGGACTCCCCCATGGGTATTTTTGACCACCAAATTTTCCTTCCAGCCCCCGAAATCCTGCACGGGTGTCCCTATGGACCAGAGGTGGACATGTGGAGCGTGGGGGTCATCACCTACATCCTGTGAGTGTCACAGCCAGGGGACACAGCAGGGGGGGCTTTGTCCCCTCTGTCCCTGCTGGGGGGTGTTGAATTCACAGGGTCTCCAGGACGAAAGAGGAAATTAGGGAATTTGACTCTATGTTTTTAGAAGGAATATAATATAATATAATATAATATAATATAATATAATATAATATAATATAACATAATAGTATATAATAGTATATAATAGTATATAATATAATAGTATATAATAGTATATAATAGTATAGTATAGTATATAATAGTATATAGTATAGTAGTATATAATGGCATATAATAGTATATAATATAATAGTATATACAATATTATATTATAAACATATATTATATTAAATATATCATAGCATATACTATAATTATAATATTATAATTAATTATAACATTATTATGATTAAATGATAACAAATTATAATTTAATCCTAGTGATAAACTTAATTATAAACTTATAATAATTTAATTATATAAATTAAATTATCAATCATATGTTAATAAAATTTTAATAAATTATAATTATAAAATATAATAATTTTATAATATATTAGAATCATCTATTATAGTATATATAATAGAAATATATATTGCGATATATATAATATTATATTATAAATTTATATATTATATTATATTATATTATATTATATTATATTATATTATATTACATTACATTATACTAAAACAATATGAAAGAATAGAGAAAGGATACATCAGAAAGCTTAACAAGAATGATAATGAAAACCTGACACTTTTTTCCAGAGTTCTGACACAGCTGGCTGTGATTGGTCATTAAGCAAAAACAATTCACATGAAACCAATCAAACAATGACTAATTGCTAAACAATCTCCAGCCACATCCCAGGGCAGCAAACCACAGGAGAAGCAATCAGACAATTATTGTTTTCATTTTCTCTGAGGCTTCTCAGCTTCCCAGGAGAGGAAATGCTGGGTTAGGGATGTTCCAGAGGGTGTGACAGTGACAGTGGGGGTGGCAGGGTTTGTCCCACCTGTCCCACGGCTCTGTCCCCCCAGGCTCTGTGGCTTCGAGCCCTTCTTTGACCCGCGGGGGGATCAGTACATGTACGGCCGCATCCTCACCTGCGACTACGAGTTCGTGTCCCCCTGGTGGGACGAGGTGTCCCCAAACGCCAAGGACTTGGTGAGTGCGGCAGCGCTGGGCTTGGGAAACTGTAACTTTTTTTTTTTTTTTTTTTTTATTTTAATATATTTTATTCTAGTATATTTTATTATAATATATTTTATTATAATATATTTTTATCTTATTTATTTTATTTTATGTCCCTTTATTTTATTTTACTTCTCTTCTCTTCTCTTCTCTTCTCTTCTCTTCTCTTCTCTTCTCTTCTCTTCTCTTCTTCCCTTTTCCTTTCCCTACATTATTTTTATTTATTTATTTATTCGGTTTTATTTATTTCCTCCACATGTTTATGATTTCTTTTATGATTTCATTTTGATCCCTTTATTTATTAATTACTGTATTTATTTATAACATTGTGATTGTTTCTTTTATGATTTCATTTTTTTCCATTTATTTATTAATTTCTTTAATTCTCTTTTTTTATCTATCACATTTTATTATTGATGTATTTATTTATGATTTTATGTTTATGTGTTTATGTCAAATTTCCATTTATTTATTTATCACTATTTTCATTATTGGTTTCACTTCTTTTATGATTTTATTTTTATCTATTTATTGCTTTTGTTTATATCTTTTCATTTATTAACCACATATTTTTTTTATTTCTTGCATTTCATTATTTTATTTTAATGTATTTTCTGCATATATTTATCTAATTAAATTTATTTATTTCCCCCACATTTCTATTAATGTTTTATTTTTTATGTGAATTTATTATTTATTTCTTTCTTTATTATGATGCACTCTTGCTTTCTTTAATTTCGTTTATTTAGTTTTTATTTTTAATGATTGATTTTATGATTAATTTATTGAATTTATTATTTTGATTTTAGAAAAAATTAATTTATTATTGATTTTCTTTCTATTTTCTATTTCTTTCTATTTTATTTCTTATTTATCTGTTTTTATTTCTTTCTTTCTTTATTCCTTTTTTAATTGATTTTATGATTAACTTTACTTCATTCTATTTATATTTTCTATTTCTTTCTATGTTATTTTCTTCCTTCCTTCCTTCCTTCCTTCCTTCCTTCCTTCCTCCCTTCGTTTTTTATTATTGATTTTATTATTAATTTTATTTCTTTCTATTTTATTTCTTATTTATTTTTCTTTATTTCTTCCTTCTTTTTATTGTTGATTTTATGATTTATTATGCTTAATTTTATGATTCATTACAATTATTTTGATTATTTACTTGATTTTATGATTTATATGTTACATATTAATTATAATCTCCCTTATTTTACTGCGAATTACTACAAAATAACAAAAATCGGCGATTTTGCTGCTTTCAGGTGAGGAAATTGATCGTTTTGGATCCCCAGAAGAGGCTGACGGTTCACCAGGCCCTGCAGCACCCCTGGGTCACTGGGAAAGCAGCAAAATTCGCTCACATGGACAGCACGCAGAGGAAACTGCAGGAATTCAACGCCAGGAGGAAACTGAAGGTGAGATGGGGACACGTGTGACAGCACAGGGAGGGGACACCTGAAAGGAAAGTTCATTTTCTGCCTCTAACAATTAATAGATTTCTAAAAGTGGCAGTGGATTAAAAAGTAAAAATGCCCCTTCTCCAATGACACGAAACAAACCAACAGCCTATCAAATTCCTCTTCTTCCATAAAAGAATGCAAAATTAGAAGTTATTTACAAAAAGTGGGTGAAAAAGTTTGTCACGAAAATGTAAACATCAAAAAACTTAGAAAATCTTAAAAAATCAAAGGACAGACAACTGTCCCCTTCCATGGCCTGGAAGAGCAGAACTCTGCCAACACCCACTTGGATCCCAAGGGATAGTTTGGAGCAGTGTCAGGGGATTTTTGGGATGGATTTTAGGGAAAGGTTCCTCCCCCAAGGGTGCTGGGCATTGAATTTCCTCAATCTGAGGCTGCCAGAGCTGCAGGAGTTTGGGGTGGGATTGTTGGGGTGGGATTTTTGGGATGGAATTGTGGGGATATGGGATTGTTGGGACATGGAATTGTGGGGATATGGGATTTTTGGGGTGGGATTGTGGGGATGGGATTGTTGGAGTGGGATTGTGGGGATGGGATTGTTGGGGTATGATTGGGATTGTGGGGATGGGATTTTTTGGGATGGGATTGTGGGGGCCAGATTTTTGGGGGTGGGATTGTGGGGATGGGATTTTTGGGATAGGATTGTGGGGAATGGATTGTTGGGATATGGGATTGTGGAGGCAGGATTGTTGGGATGGGATTGTTGGGGTGGGATTGTGGGTATGGGATTTTTTGGGGTAGGATTTTTGGGATATGGGATTGTGGGGGAGGGATTGTTGGGGTGGGATTTTGAAGGTGGGGATGGTTGAGGTGGGATTGTTGGGGTGTCCCAGGCCAGGCCAGGATTTGTGCTGGGTGATCCCCTCGGATCATTCCACAATTCCCTGATTCTCTGCCTCCATCCCAGGCTGCCATGAAGGCCGTGGTGGCCTCCAGCCGCTTGGGCAACCACGGCCACCACGACTGCTCCCGCAGCGGCCGCGGCCAGGGGGGACCCCGGGGCCTGACCCAGCCCAAGGGGAACGGCGGCCCCGGGGCTGGCATGGAGCTCAGAACGTTCCAGAGTGACCACCCCAGTGTGGGCCCAGTGGCCTCATTCCAGAGTGACCATCCTGCCATGGTCCAGAGTGACCACCCCACTACATTCCAGAGTGACCACCCCAATGTGGGCCCGGTGGCCACGTTCCAGAGTGATCATCCCACCAAGGGCCCAGTGGCCACATTCCAGAGTGACCACCCTGCCATGTTCCAGAGTGACCACCCCAATGGGGCCCCAGTGGCTACATTCCAGAGTGACCACCCTGCGAAGGGCCCGGTGGCCACGTTCCAGAGTGACCACACCACCAAAGGCCTGGTGGCCATGGCCCAGAGTGACCACCCCACCATGGTGCAGAGTGACCACCCTGCCACGTTCCAGAGTGACCACCCCGCCAAGGACCTGGTGGCAACGTTCCAGAGTGACCACCCCAATGTGGGCCCGGTGGCCACATTCCAGAGTGACCACCCCACCGTGGGCCCAATGTCCGTGTTCCAGAGTGACCAACCCACCATGGGCCCGGTGGCCACGTTCCAGTGACAATCCCGCCACATTCCAGAGTGACCACCCCGATGTGGGCCCGGTGGCCACGTTCCAGAGTGACCACCAAGCCCTGGTGGCCGTGCCAGGGCCTGGCTGTGACAGTTAATGGCCCCACAGCAGCGGTGGCACTGCTGAGCCTTGGCCACTGCTCTGGGCCATCCTCGTGTCCTGTCCTGGGACGTCCTCATGTCCTGTCCTGCCAGCCCCCCTCGCTGTCCCTGTGTCTGTCCCCACCACCTGAGGGGACACTGCAGTGGCTTTTCTTCCCACTTTGCAGCAGTCTGGGCCACTGTGGTTTGGGAAGATCCCAAAAATCGAGGCACAACCAGGATTTCTCCCACCTTTCCCTGCAAAGGCACTGAGTTGTCTTTAAGGGGCTCCTGTAAATAATCCTGAAAATTGTTTTTTTTATTTTTCTGCTGTAGTTGTGACACATCCAGTGCTGTCACCAGCCCAGCTATGGGGCTGCTGCTGTGTTAGGAGGGGTTTTAGGAGCCCCAAATATTCAATCCTCTCTGGAGAACAGCCCATGCCAGTGCTTCCCTTGTCATTCCTGAGCCCTGGGTTGTGGTTTTTGGGTGTGTTCCCCACCTTCAGCCTTGCTGTGGATCCCTGCTGGTGGTGGTGGGGTCTGGGAATGCTGGTCCAGCCTCCCCTTGGTGTTCCAGGTCAGGATTGACACAATTTTAACGCAAGAATTTGAATATTGTGAGATTTTGCCACATAACTGCTGTTCCCTGAGGGAGGCCAGTGCATTTATACTTTTTAATTTTTATTTTTTAATGAAAACAGCAGACAAACTTCTTGAAAAGGAATTTTTTTTTTTTAAGGCAGGAAAAAGAATAACCAAACCATTTACAAATTTTGAGAGAGAGCAAGTCAGCAAAAGCCATATTCCATGTGGGAATTGCAGGTTGAGCCCTAAGGGAGCAACCATCCCCTGCACCCCCACATTTTGGGCTTAGAATGATGTGTTCAGGGTAAAAATCCCACCAAATTTATACAGGAGGTTCACTCCCCCAGAATGGGGTTGCAGAATTGAGCAGCTGAGGCAGGAAGGGGAAAAAAACCCCAAAATTGGATGTTTTGCCAAAGGTGATGCAGCAGTGACGGACCTGAGGGTGACAGAGCAGGGGGAGGAAAATTGGATTTGGGATTTTTCTCCAGCACGAACAGAAATCAAAATATCTCAGAGTGAGGATCCATCCTGGAGCTCAGGGGGTTTGGGGAGCCCAAGACAGCAGAGAAATGGGGTGTTCAAGAGGAGTTTTGAGCGGGGAAAAAAATCATGGCTTGGCCTGAGCTGCACTTTTTGAACTTGAACTGCTCTTTTGTGGGGAGTAGCTGCCCAGAGAGGTGTCCCAGGGTGAAACAAAGCCTCTGATCCCGTGGGACTCTGCAGCAAAGGGAAATTCCCCCTTATTTTGCATTTTTGGCATTTTTCCCTCTTCTTTTCCTAACCCTGAGGGCTGAGCCTTGCAGGGTGCTCAGCTCCAGCTCTGTGTTGTGTCTCTGTGGGACCTGAACTCTGCCTTGTTGTTCCCCAAGCCAGGTTTTAAAGACTATTTTCTATCCTTTGACATGAAATGCTGATTAATGACCAGGCTGGCACCCCCAGAGCCTGCAGAGCAGGGAAGAGGCTGAGAAACAGCTGCAGGATTCCCAATAAAATGGGAATTACATTGACAAATCAATTACACAGACTATCTCCAGCAGTGGGATGAAGGAGGGAACTGCAAAGCAAACCAGAACTGGAGTTTATTTATTATTATTGTTATTCCACAGGTATTTAAAGATGGGGAAAATGCACTCCTGGTGGGGAGTGTTTCCTGATGGGGAGGTGAATTTTGGTCTGTTTGCAGAGTGTGTTTGAGTGAGTGCTGCAGTGTGGTGGTGACCAAGTAGAGACAGTGAATAAAACATCAAACCTCTGAGCGTGGGCTCTGTGTTTGCTGTTTTACTTAAAAATCTAAAGATTAGGGATGGAATGGGTTGGTGTTCTAAGCTGGTAAGGAACTGAGTTTTTTAAGAAGTTGTAGTTCAACCAGTTTGTGAAAAGTGGATATTATGTGGCTCTACAGATATTTATTATATGTATTTTGTTGTATTGATTAGTAGTGCTGTATTAACATTTTTATAGTGGGGTAAATGTAGTTTTGTAGTTAAAAGGTAATTTTTGTAGTTAAAATAGGAACTGTGTATATGGGATATTTTTTAAAGGAATGAGGTACTTGCACAGGACACCAATCTTTCAGAGAAAAAGAATTTATTGTCCCATTATCAGAAGAAATGAACTTTTTCCTACCTTGCTCAGCCCTGAAGACACCTCAGGATTCAGAGGAAGAAGTTGACACTGACCAGACAGAATTCTGTGTTTGAATGGAATTTATGCATAATGTATGAATATGCAACAGGTTATTGTTTTTAAGGGTTAATCTTCTGTTCACTGTGTCCTTTTTTGGGCTTATTTTACCCAGAAAGAGCTACCCAGACATCCATAACTCTTTGTTCTTATTGTCTCATATTGTCCTAATCCAAATTGTCCATATTATAATTACTCTAATTACATTGCTATTTTTATAACCATTCTATCTATCTGCTGTGAGTGCCTCATTCCTTTCTTAAAAAAAATCCCACGTACATAGTTACATGATGTTATAACCTAAACTATATTTAACACACTACTTAAATAATTAATACAGCATAATTTAATATGTAAATTAATACAGCATAACCGTAACATAACACGTATAATATTCACTTTAATATTTGCTAAAAGCCCATATAAAATACGCATTTTTCACAACGGTGACCCTGCCCATGGCCGGGCTCGCAGCTCCCGCCCAAACCATCATATGACGTCACAGCTCCTGCCTATGACGTCACTCGCCCCGTTGCCATGCCGCCCTCCCCAGACTAGGAGCGGCTTCCGCCCAACTGGCCAATAGAAGATGGTAGGCGTGGCTAAGGCAGCAGCGCGCACTCTGATTGGATGAGCCTCGTGTTTTGGCCTCGGCGAGGAGGGCGGGGCGCCAAGCGGCGCTCGCTGATTGGTCCGGGGGGGCGGTGCCGGGCGGCGCGCACGGCGCGTGCGCAGACCCTCCTGTGGAGGGCGGCGTTGTCGGGAGCGCGCACGGTAACTGTGCCCCCTCCCCCCCAAGCCCCCCGGGCCTTAAAGCGGGATCTGGGGGTGAGACGGTGGTCTGGGGCCCATCACCGGCATCGGGGTTGTGTTTGGGAGTCTCGCCCGTCCTATGACCGGGCGAAGCGGGGAGCCCTGTCCCTCCCTTCCCCGAGGCGTTTTGGGGGGGGTCCCGTTGTTGCCCTCAGCAGGGAAGGTTGTGGGGTGACCCCTGTGAAGGGAGGGTGTTGAGGAGTTCCGTGCTCCCCCTCACCGCGGTGTTTTGGGGGTGCTGTTCTTCCCCTCCCCGAGGCGTTTTTGGGGGTGTCCTGTTCTTCCCCGAGGCGTTTTTGAGGGGGTCCCGTCCCTCCCCTCCCCGAGGCATTTTGGGGTAGTCTCGTCACTCCCCTCACAGAGCGCTTGGACCGTTCCATCCCTCCCGGAGGGGGGTTTGGGGTCCCGTCCCTAATGGAGGGAGCTCTGTACGGGGGGTCCCGTCCCATCCTTCCCCTCACTGATACGGCTTTGGGGGCCCTGTCCCGTCCCTCACCGAGTGCGGGACTCTGGGTGTCTCTGCCCTCAGCGAGGGCGGTTTGGGGAAGGGTCCCGTCCCTCCCTTCACGGTGCCGGGGGGGTTCGTGCGCTCCCGTCCTTCCCCTCACGGTACCGGGGGAGTTCGTGCGCTCCCATCCTTCCCCTCACGGTACCGGGGGGGTTCGTGCGGTGCCGTCCCTCCCCTCACGTGGGGCCGGGCGGTTCCCGCTGTGCCCGCGCCGCCTCACGGGGCCCCGCACCGGTCCCGCACCGGCCCCGCCGTTCCGGGCTCCGCTAACGGCCCCTCGTCCCTCTCTCCTTCCCTCCCTCCTTCTCTCCCTCCGCAGGGCCGCGATCCCGGAGCCGCGGCCATCCCAGCACCTGGAGCTTGTAAGTACAGGAAGATCTTTAGTATGTGTTTTTTTAAAGCCCGTAAGGAAGCCCTGAGGGCTCTGAGGCTGCTCTGCTCGTGTTTCTGTTGCAAATCGTCTATAAAAATTGGCATCAAACGACGTGTAAAATATCCAGAGCGTTATTTTGAGGGTGTAGTTCCCTGTTTTCAGGGTTTGGTCGCAGGAAGCTGTGGATTGGGCAGGCCCATGGCTGCATTGTGTAATTGCTGATAGTGTTTTCCTCACACAGTGAGAGCCGCTTGTGCTCCTGGAATTATGGAATTCTTGAATCCTGGGGTTGTTTGGGTTGGAAGGACCTAAAGCCTATCCAGTCCCATCCCTTTCACTATCCCTGGTTGCTCCAAACCTTGTCCAGCCTGGCCTTGGACACTTCCAGGAATGGGGCAGCCACAGCTTCTACAGAAAAATGGAATTTAAGATATAATATTGGGGAAGCTGCAGAGTAATATCAGTGCAGTGATCCCTTCACTGGTAACAATAATAACTATAGTAATATGTTTGATTAAATCCTGTATTTCCTTCAAAAAACAAAGACTACAATGGAAAAAGGTGGGTGACTCCTTTATTCCCTTTTTCTCCCCTCAGAACACCTTGGCAATTGCCCTCTTCCACGTGAAGCTCAACCATGACTGACCAAGAATTCATTCTCTGCAAGTGGAAGAGGCGTTTGTGGCCAGCCAAGGTGAGGAGGAACGAGGAAATGTTTGTGGAGGTTGCTTGGAGCAGAGCAGGAAGGAAGGGAGAGGTCTCAGCAAACGTGTCTGAGCTTGTGTGAGCTGTGGAGATGCCAAGAGGAAAAATGGAGATGGCCTGGAGCCATGGGGAATAACTTCTCATTGCCAGACGGCAGGGTTGGATGGGGCATTGGGGAAAAATTCCACCCTGGGATGGATTTCCAGAGCAGCCTGGGATGAAATGGGATTTAAGGTCCCTTCCCAACCAATCCATCCTGGGATTTTATCATTCCACGATCCCAAGGCTGCTCCCAGGCACTGTCAAGCTGCTCTTGGAGAAACGTTTTGCTCTTGGTCAGGATTTTCAATGGAGATTTCTCACTTTTATTGTAGGTTTTGTGCAAACCTGGAGTTGCTGGGAGCAGTCCTGTTGCCACCACAAAAAGGATGGGATTTAAAGCTGAAATCCTTGGCTTGGAGAAGCAGTTGAGTATCCTTGTTCCTATCCCACCTTTGCATTCTCAGAGGTTAAAAACATAAGGGGAAGAAAGGAATCCTTTTCTCTTTTTGTGTTCCAGGGTCAGTGTGAGCTCTGCAAACGTGGTTCCCCTGACAGAGGAGAGGATCAAGGCCATCGCCTCCACCCTGGGTGAGGAGGGAGGGGCCCAAATGTGCTGCTTTTTGTCTTTTCTGGGTGAAAAATACCTCTAAAAACTCAGCCCCAAATGTGCTACTTTGTGCCTTTTCTGGGTGAAGAATCCCCCACAGAAACTCAGCCTGGGGGGATAAAACTTGTATATTTCACTTTATTTTCTTTTCCTTTTTCCATAAAGTTGGGAAATAGGTTAAAAATTCATCATTTTCTTCTTCCCTGGGGTGATTTGTTGGAGGGATGGTGAGGAAATTTGAGTTTCCCTCAAAATGAGGCACATCCAGCTTGATGTTTGTGTGTCTCCATCCTTTGCCTTGGGAACTGTGGGTGATTTCAGTGGTAAAAAATTCACCTTAAAGCAAATACTAGGAGTAACGTTTATGATGGAATAATGATGATAATTTCATTTATTGAATCTTTTTCCTCATCAGAGCAAAAGAAAACCATGAGTGAGGCCGTGGAGGAGCTGCAATATCGCTGTTCCCTTAAAATTGCCCTGGATATTCTCCATGAGATTGACTCCAGCACTCAAATGCCACTTGCAGAAGGACCAAATTCTGAATTTTCCCGGGAGAAATCTGCCCCACCCACCCCCTCCCACAGCTTCTCGTTGCGCTCTCGCTCGAAAAAATCAGAACCTGAGGCTGCCAAGAGGAAAAGGAAAGCTCAAAATAACTCTGGGATGAAGGATGATCCCAAAGCACGCAGCCAGGGAGGTTCTGTGGCTCCAGGGAGGAGTGGGAAAGCTCCTGGAGGTGGCACAAACCCTGCCAGGTGTGGTGCCAGGGACTCGAGTGTGGCACCAGCCCCTGATGGTCACAACTGCAAAAAAGCAGAACCAAAATCGTCACCCAGACAGAAAAAAATGCAGCCCAAAATGGGGAATGGAGTCTCCTGTAAGGCAGAGGTTGGAAAAAATCAGCAAGGAAGGAAAAGAAGATGGAGGGATGATTCCACCCAGGATCAAGCACAGGTGGCTCATGAGGAGGGGTCTCCCTCTGTCCCCTCTAAGTCTGGCACTGTGGAACCTTCCAGAAAGAAAGGAGCTCGGCCTGGGAGAGCATTCCTGGATTCCTGCAGTGAAACTGCCTCGGATGAGTTGGAGAAAAGCATCAGCAGTGAGAGTGAGAGCCTGGCAAAGCAGCTGGATGGGAGGAGAGAGGCAGAGGGTGGAAAACACCTGGATGGGGCAGACAGGAAATGCAGGAACCACCCTGGATCCTCACCTGGCCCTTCTGGTGCCTTCCCTCAGCCCCAGGAGCAGGAAAACCAGGATCCCTCACACCTGCCTGGGAGCAAAGCCCCTGACTCTGAGGAGGATGAAGGTGGGCAAATCCCTTGGGGGGAAGGGAAACCTTCATCCCATGTGGGACCTTGGAACGTTGCTTTGTTTTTGGGGAGTGGCTCTTGAATTGCTGATTTAATTCCTTTTGCTTTCCATTCCTGGGGAGCAGAAATGGAAACCATTCAGAGCTGAGGAGGCCTTGGGTGGTGGTTGGGTTTTCCATGGAAAACGGGGGGTTTTTTAGCTCACACTTGTTTTCCCTTACTGCTCTGTCTTTGGAAGGGGACCAGGACACCAGCTGGTTCATCACAGGTCCAGTTTATTAAAGAAAGCATCAAACACTTATACAGCAAATAATAAGCTTATGAATATTCTGTAAGCCAAGCAATCTATTGGTTAAACTATACCATGAACTCTTCCCCATTCCTTAGGGGTTACATCTCTCTTTTCTCATGTCTCTTTCACTATTTGTTATCCTACTACAGCTAGGCCCAAGGACACGCTGTCTCACAGGTGCAGGACTTGGAATTAGCCACTGCTTTGTACTTTTCCATTCTCTAGTCTCCTAAATTTCCCAACACTGCTCTCTGATAAATTGAGATTAAGTGTCTCTGAATGAGGTCCTGAGAGCAGCCCCATTTTTTTCCCCTTTTATCCACATGATCAGTGAATTAGGATTCCCTAATTAAAGTGTGCAGGTGTCTCAGGTCCCCTCTGGGTCACACTCAGGTGTCTCTCACCTGCTCTGAAGCTGATCCTGTCCTAATCCCTGGATCCTGGTGCTGTTGGCAGGGCTGGAAGCCTCTGGGATGTGTTCCAGGAGAGTTTCCTCGGAGAGCCTCCCTCCACTCTCACCTCTGGCCGATGAAGAGGAGGAAAATTTCCCCAGTGTTCTGTCCCATCGAGGTGAGACAGCAGCACACAGGGCTGAGGCTTTTCCTGCTGGGGGAGCTTCAGTTTGCCTGAAATCCCTGGGGATTCCAGGAGGGGATCCAGCTGTGTCCAGGCTTGGGATAAAATGCATTTCCTGAGCATTTTACTGCAGAATGAAATGAAAAAATCCTTGAAACTGGATAAGGGCCTGGCATTGAATTTGCTGGGTTTCAGTTCAGGACTCTGTGCTGCATTTTGGGGTCACTGTAAAAGCACTGGAGAGAAACTCCTGGAGTAGAAGAAGAGATGGGCAGCACCTGTTTTGTTTTATTGTTTTTAAGGAAAATTTCCCCTTTTTTTCACCCCAGAACCCAAATTCTTCGAGGAGGGGATGTTGGTGTGGTGCAAGCTGCGGCGCTATCCCTACTGGCCAGCCGTGGTAAGAGCAGCTCCTGCTTCCTCATATCCTGCTGATAAGGAGCAACTCCCATCTCTGGAGTGACTTTTGCCCTTCCTGGAAGTGTTAAAAACCTTCCAGTAGAAGCATTTCGAAATTGATAGAAGTAAATTTGTGCTAAAAGCACTCAAAATGTGGTCACTTGACAGCTGTTTGTGCAGAGCACAAGATTATCCCAGTTCCTTTGTCATGGAGCAGAACTTTGTTCCCAATTTGCAAAAGAAAGGGGAGGCTCTTTGTGCACTGAAAATGTTCCCTTTGGGGAACTGATTGCTGCTTCCTCTTGAGTTTTTCATATTTGTGTAATAAAGGAAAGTTACAGCAACAGGCGAAATTTAAGTGTGGGTTGTAGTGCGTGATATCCACAGAAAAATATCCCTGATTATCAAGATCAGGATTTTTGAGGCTTTATCCTCTCTCCAGGTGAAAGCAGTGAAGAGGAAGCACCGGAGGGCCTGTGTGCTCTTCATAGATGGCACCACAAATGAGAAGAAAAAAGGGTAAATGTGGATTTCCATCCCATCCTGAATTTCCAGTCTCTGATATTCCCGGGGCAGGGTGAGGACAAACCTCTCCAGGTTGATCTGGGAGGGAGGGGCTGGGCCAGGTGAGGGTTGGAGGTGCTTTGTCATGCTGCAGGTTGAGGCAGCTCCCTGTCCCTGGGAAGAGCTGAGGAGTTGAAAACAAAACAAAAAAATCCCTGGAATGTAGAAAAACTTTCCAAGAACTTTCTGGAAACACTGAGCTGCCTTTAACTTTTCTCTAAACCAGGTACTTCTCATTTGTTAGAAGATTCCATACTTTTAACTTGCTCTGAAAGCAAAAACCATTAAAATTTGTGCTCCTGAATTCCTTGGGAAATGGGATTTTTGGGGAGAAGCAGAACTGCAGTAAATAAAGAGGGAAGTGGGGCAGTTGAGTTGCACCTCTGACTTTGTTTCTTTAAAAGTTTCTCAGTGTCTCTGAAGAGCCTGAAGCACTTTGACTGTGAGGAGAAGCAGGAGCTCATTGTGAGTATCCCAGAGATGTGGAACTGCAGGGTTTGGGCAAATACAGTGGGAAATTAAGATATAAATGGCCAGGGGGGGAATGTGGGGTTTAACCCCCTCTCAAAGCCACTCTCATCCCTGTGACAGCTCTGCCAGGAGTTGCTTTAATGCAAGGAAAAAATTGTCATGGACTATTTCTTAGAGGTCTCTTCCAACTTCATTATTCTGTGATTCTGTGTGAGTGCCCACAGCCAGCCAGCTGCTCCCAAGCTCCCTGAGCACACCCTAGAGGAGCAGCATGTCTTCCAAGAGTAACAATGGCTGATGGCAATAATGACCCAGTGAAAAATCAGAGTGTGCCATCCTTTCCTGTCTCCTAACTGTTGGATCTCGTGGCTTTCCTCTGTTCTCACATCCAGGAGCACCCTGGTTGTGAGCCCTTGTGGTGATGGGTCTCCAGCACTTGGGAACAGGGAGGAGAGCTGATCTCACCAGCACATGAAATACTTGCACGGCATTGTCTTACAAAAGACAATGGACATCATTTGAATAATGCCAGGAGTGCTAAATTGAGACAGAAAGGTTGAAGAGCAAGGTTTGGTTTTCTGCTTAAAACAGATTGCTATTTCAGAGCCATTCATAGGGATTTTGGTCCATGGCATCCTGGGCTGAAACTCTTGGGGAGCTGCTGGATTTGGGACAGCAAATCCTCCTTGCTTTGCAGGAACGAGCCAAGGAGAATTATTCCAGGGAAATCGAGTGGTGCCTCCAGCTGATCCAGGACTATCGGATCCGAGTGGGTGAGGAGGGGCAGTGGCCATGGAACCACCAAATCCCAGCTTGGCTTGGGTGGGAAGGACCCTCAACCCCATCCAGTCCCCTCCTGCCATGGCAGGGACACTTTCCACCATCCCAGGGTGCTCCAAGCCCTGTCCAGCCTGGATTTGGGCACTCCCAGCTTCTCTGGGATCTCATCCTGAGATCCACCAGGAAAAGGGAACCCCAGGTTTTGATTTCTGGGTGAGTGGAACTGATCTCTGCCCCTGTTTTGGGTTTTAGGCTGTCGTTCTTTCACTGGGTCCTTCCTGGAGTATTTTGCTGCTGATATCAGTAAGTGAATCCATTCCTTTGGGAAAAAAACTCCTCTGAGCAATAAAATTCCTTCTTTTCTATCGACATGGCTATAAAAACCCTTTGTAATGTTGAAAACCCATTTCAATAGAAATTGTTGTGGTTTCTCTTTCAGGCTACCCAGTGAGGAAAGAGGGGTACCAGAGTGCGGTGCAGATGGCATTCCCAAACACAGGGGAGGAAGGGGCTGGAGAGTCTTCCTCAGACACCTCCCCACAGAAACCCCCCAGGAAACTCCTCCCTGACAGGACCAGAGCTGCCAGGGACAGGGAGAACAAGAAGCTGGTGGAGTTCATAGTGAAGAGCAAAGGGGCTGAAGAGCATCTCCTGGGGATCTTGAAAAGTGGCAAACAATCGCGCTGGCTGAAGAAATTCCTGAATTCCAGCCGCTACATCACCTGTGTGGAGACTTACCTGGAGGATGAGGAGCAGCTGGACCTGGTGGTTGGGTACCTGAAGGAGGTCTACAGGGAGATGGACACCAAGAACCTGCACCAGATCCTGGGGGATGGCATCAGATTCATCTCAGATGTGCTTTTACCTGAGGTGAGGGAGCCTGAAACAGGAGGAGAAATGAACTGGGGCGTGATAAATGACACAAATTTATTCCAGCGACTTGAGTGGATCGCTGGGGGTGAGAGAAAGACGGACGAGAATCTTGTTTCTTGATCAGAAGGCTGGATTTATTGATATATGATATATAATACATTATAACTATACTAAATAGCATAAAGAGAGAAGTTGCAGAGCTGCTAAGCTAAGAATAGAAAGAAAGAATCTATAACAAAGTTGTGTCTAGGGACTCTGTCCCCACCTTGCTCTTGTGATTGGCTCTTAATTAAAAACATGAAACATGAACCAATCACAGGTGCATCTTATTGCATTTTACAGTAGCTAATAATAATTGTTTACATTTTCTTTTTGGGGGCCCTTGCTTCCCAGAAAACGAACAAGTTTTAAAGAAAGGATTTTTGTGACAAAATGTCTGCGACACAAATTCCCATGATTTATTCCTTTGTTGTGGTGTGGTTCCTATGGAATGATGTGGGGAGAGTTCCCAAAGCTGAGCCAGGCAGGAATATCCACCCCTGCCTACAGCCTGACTCACTCAAATGCTGATTTTTAAGCACAGAAAGGAGAAGCTTCAGGTAGATTTGTTTTTAAAAGCAGACTGATAATTTCCTGGTATATTTTAATTACCTCTGAAATGCTTCAAAGCTTTTTTTGGGGGGTTTTTTATTGAATTTGGTAACTTCTCAGGGTTTTCTTGTTCCTTTGTGTGTGTTGAGGTGGGGGGTGGTGTGTTGGCTGTTTCACAGTTGTTGTGGATACTTTGTGTTCTTCCCAGGAATTTTCCCAGGAGAACATTAACTCGTGTAGAAACAAAATTACTGTGAAGAATATTTTAATCAGAGCATAAAAATACCCCCCAGGGGATGATACAGAACAATTTTATATTTTTTATTTAAGAATTTCAGGCATTCAATGAGGAGTTTCATCCAAATTTTCTAAGTTACTGAGGAACCCTTTTCTCAAAACGTGCTCAGCTGAGGCAGTTTCAAATCCCTGGCTGTGGTTTAATTTTGCTTATTGATTATTATTATAAATTATTCAATGCTTTTCTAGGCCATCATCTGTGCCATTGCTGCTGTGGATGACATTGATTATGAGAAGGCAGAAGAGAAATACATTAAAGGACCCCCTGTGAGCAAAAGGTAGCTTTGTTTTCAGGATTTTCCAAGGGGTTTTCTCCTTTATTGTTGGATACAGAAAAGGTTTCAGGGTTTTTCAAGGGTTTTTCTCCTTTTTTTTTGGATACAGAGAAGGTTTCAGGATTTTCCAAGGGTTTTTCTCCTTTTTTTGGATACAGAAAATGTTTCAGGATTTTCCAAGGGGTTTTCTCCTTTTTTTTGGATACAGAAAAGGTTTCAGGATTTTCCAAGGGTTTTTACTCCTTCATTGTTGGATACAGAAAAGGTTTCAGGATTTTCCAAGGGTTTTTGCTCCTTTCTTGTTGGATACAGAAGAGGTTTCAGGATTTTCCAAGGGTTTTTACTCCTTTCTTGTTGGATACAGAAGAGGTTTCAGGATTTTCCAAGAGTTTTTACTCCTTTCTTGTTGGATACAGAGAAGGTTTCAGGTGAGGGCAGGAGAGCTCAGTGTCCTCCTCCTTTGAGGGACAAAATGTGGAAAATGTCCCAGCTGAGCTACTCCAACCCTGCAAATTTAATTTGTCCAGGTGATGTAATCTGGACAATAACATCCTATTTTAACTTAAAACCTTTTCTATTTTTCTTTCCAGAGAGAGAGAATTGTTTGATGAGCAAGTCCTGGGAAGCAAAAAGCTCAAGACTGAGCCAGAACCTGTGGAGAGCTGAGGAGTGGCCAGGGCTGTCCTGGGGGCCACCAGGTGTAAATAACCATTGGTGATTTGTATAAAACGTGGCATTCTTTGTAAAGTCTGTGTGTATATTCCGAAACCCTCTGCTCCCAGCTCTTGCTGCTGCTTCATGGCCTCGCTGTGTTCAGGATCCAGTGGATCCTCATCCATCAGTGCCCTCCTGGGGGGTTTCCAGAGACCCCAGGGTTGTGCAGAGCTTCTGCTGCTCCCACGTGGGTTCTTTCAGCCAAACACCCGACTTGGGAAGGGATCTTGTCCTGCTCCTGATAAATCCAGGGGGTTCCTGGCAGGGAAATCAGATTGGTGCCCAGAGCTGCCACCTGGATCACAAACATTTGGGTTCTTGTTTTGTCCTCACGAGTCAAATTCCATGGGGAAGGAATCCAGGTTTGCTCAAACAAAATCATTCCCTTTTCCTCTCACTGAACCAGTGTATTGCCTCTTGTGAGGCTGTGAATTTTGGGAGGCTTTTAATTGTCTTTTTCTCATCTAAATTCCCAATTTAATCCTGCCCAGGTCCCTGCTCATCGTTGTTGGAGCTGTGGCACATGGAAGCAGTGTCACCAAGAACTAATTAATGATGAATAATGATAAATGATACATAAAACCCCCTGATTAGGGTTTTTCTGTGATAATGAAATAGGATCTCCTTGCTTGTCCAGTAAAACCCAAGATGATTTGAAATGAAGAAGTTGAAATTGGGATCCAGATGTCTATCCTGGCTGTAGTAATTATCTGAATATATTTTAATTACACTTTTAATTGCTCTGTGCTCTCTAATGAGTTTTTCCATGCAATCCTTATTCCCGTTATCTCAAGTACCTCAATTATAGGGACAGGCCAGGAAGTGTGAGGGTTTTATTAAAGCCTGTGACGAGGGATAATGAATTTTGTGGGTTAAGATAAAAAAATTAATGATGGAGTTAACTCAGAGCTGTGTGTGGCACTTTCCCTTTGGAGATGGAAAGGGGAGGGACTGCCTGCCCCTCATCCCAGTGCTCTGGGGTCATTTTGGAATTGAGGGGTTCAACTTCCCCCCTCCTTTCCATGAACCCTGTGTTCCCTTTTCCATCAAAACTCCTCGAGTTCTGCAAGGATTGTGTTCCAGACCTCACCTTCCCTGCAGCTGTGGAATCCTGGAATGGTTTGGGGTGGAAGGGACCTTGAAGGGCAGCCATGGGCAGGGACACCTCCCACTGTCCCCTGGGTGCTCCAGCCTGGCCTTGGGCACTGCCAGGGATCATCCTGAGCTTGTGCCACCCCCTTGCAGTGCTGCCCCACCGCTCACTCGCTGGCACTGGGCACCAGGCTCAGCCTCACCATGTATCAATCATGTGGATCAATAAAGTGGGATGAAGTGATTCATCAACATTTGCTGCTTTTGTTTGATTATTTTAATCTGTGCTGGGTGGTGCTTCCACCCCAGTGTTACAGCAGGTGAATATAGGATCTTACAGCTTTATCTGGTGCATAAAAACCGTCTCAGTCTCACATTATTAATCACTGGGAAATGAACTCGCTGGGTTTTGGTTTTGTGTTTTATTTAAAATGGGCTGACACACACTGCCTCTGCTTGTAATTGTCCAGTGTTAATTAATCCATGTTCCCTCAGCTGCCTCCTCAATGTAAGATAATGGACTCATATTTATTATTAATTCATATTTATTTAAAAATATTTATCACTAATCCAGTGTTACAGTCCTTCAGCCCTCTCTGGTGTGTGTGTGTTTCCAGGATATTAAAACAATCAAGTGCAGAGTCTGGGGAGAGGCTAACGAGCTCCGAAGCCTCGGGGGGTGTTTTGGGATGAAAACAGCGCTTTTGCAACCCCGATCCCGGGAGGGGAAAAAAAAAAGCTTCTGCCGAAACCCGGGATCGAACCAGGGACCTTTAGATCTTCAGTCTAACGCTCTCCCAACTGAGCTATTTCGGCTGCACGAGGGTGCTCCGCCCCCCCCACCCGTCACGGCCGGTGGCGCCACGCTGGGCGGGGGGACATGGGAGGGGACACGAGGGGATAGAGGGGCGGGATGGGGGACACGGGGCACAGGACAGGCGGGATGGGGGACACGGGCACGGGACAAGCGGGACGTGGGACAAAGGACATCAACACGGGACAGGCGGGACACGGTGCCAGGCGGGAGCCGGCGGCAACGCGGTCTCTGTGGCGCAATCGGTTAGCGCGTTCGGCTGTTAACCGAAAGGTTGGTGGTTCGAGCCCACCCAGGGACGTCCGCTCGTTATTTTCCTGCGCGATCGTGGCTCCGCAGCTCCAGGACAGGCACTCCCTGCCGAGTCCTGCGGCGGCTCCGGCACGGCCCCGCCCGCCGGGATCGTTTTGGGGTCGATTTCGGGTCCTTTTGGGATCGTTTTACCGCGGGCCGCGGCGGAGGCGGAGGGTGCCTGCGGAACTCCTGGCCCGGGACGCGTTTCCCGCCGGAGCGCTGAGGCGGTTTCGCGCCGGGCCCTTTAGCGGGTGCACCGCGCGCAGAGGTTGCCTGAAGGGCTGCGGAGAGATGGCGGCGCTGGGCCGTGAGCGGGGCCGGGACCGGGGACGGGGATAGGGGTGGGAACGGGCATGGGGATGGGGATGGGGATAGGGATGGGGACGGGCATGGGGATGGGGGACCGGGACCGGTCTGGGCACCGAAACAAGCCCCCGGCCCTCCGCCGAAGGAGTGACCGGGGGGAGCCCTGAGGGGACACCAGGCCCCGCCGTGGCCCACAGCCGGGCTGAGCTCTCCCGTTCTCTCCCGCAGGTCTCCGGCTCCCCGCGCACGGAGTGCTGGGCTGGCGGTGAGCCCGGGGCTGGGAGCACCGGGGCGGTGGGACCCTGGGCGGGGACAGCGCTGACCCCGGGGCTGGCGGTGGTGGGGCACCGGGGGGACCCCGGAGCCGCGGCTGAACGGCTCCCCGAGTTTGGGGGTGACTGGGGGCTCCTTCCCGCTGGGTTTGTGGAGCACCGGCTCCTGCGGGGGCTCTGTCACCCCTCACCTTGTGCGGGTCCTTTCTGTCCCCAGGCCCGGCTCTGTGAGTCCCGTGCTCGCCCAGCAGCTCCATCAGACGCCGGCGGCCGATCGCGCTGACAGGTGACAATTCCTGCCCTGGGGACAGGGAACAGCTGGTTGTGCCACCATTCCCGGGCGGGGGTCCCAGTGGCACCTCCTTGTGCTAAAATCCGGGGGGTTCTGGCAGCTCTGGAGCCCCGGGGAGAGGCAGCCAGGGGCTCTCTATGGTTGGGGTATGGCTGAGGGGCTCTGCCCCAGCCCCAAACCCACAGATCCCACTCTGCCACAAACAGAGGGGTGCCATTGTCATTCCTCAGCCCCGTGGAGGGCTAAATGCTGATTCTGCAAGGTAATAACTGGAGGGTGATGGTTCCTTTCAGCTCTGTCCAGGTCCAGAAGAGCTCTGCTGTTGTCCAGAGGAAATCCTACGTCCCCAGCAGCCGTGGCGAGTACGTCATTGCCAAGCTCGATGACCTGGTCAACTGGGCACGGCGGGTGAGTCCTGTGCCACCAGGCTCCCTGGCACCCAGGGACAGAGGGTGGCACACCAGAGGCACCTCCTGCTCGGGATAAAAATAGGCTCAGAGCTCCCTTGGCCGAGTTCTGTGGCCAGAGGGTGACACTGGGGTCCAGTGACACTGTGGGACACGGGCTGAGGGTGGGGGGGGGGTCTGGAACTGCCCTTTGGTCACAGGAAAAGGGACTTCTGAGTTGTCCCTGCCCTGTGGGGAAGGGTGGCACAAGTGACAGTGCCCTGGGTGTGCTGTGCTGTGCCTTAGCTGGGCTGGTCCTTATCTGGCCGCCACTGTCCCCATGGGGCTGTGAGCTATCCCTTCTCTGCTCTCCATGGGTGGCTCTGAGCTGTTCCCTCTCTGCTGTCCCCATGGGGCTCTGAGCTGTCCCCTCTCTGCTGTCCCCATGGGGCTCTGAGCTGTCCCTTTCTGCATTCCCTGGTGGCTCTGAGCTGTCCCTCTCTGCTGTCCCTGGGTGGCTCTGAGCTGTCCCTGGTGGCTCTGAGCTGTCCCTAGGTGGCTCTGAGCTGTCCCTGGTGGCTCTGAGCTGTCCCTGGTGGCTCTGAGGTGGCCTCAGCAGTGTCAGGGGATCAGCCCTGCAGCTCTCCCTGTACCCACTCCCCTTGCTCCGTGCGTTCTCCTCCTGGAACTCTCCCTCTGTGTGTGTCCCCCTGGCTGTCCCTGAGCCCCTGGCTGTCCCCACAGAGCTCCCTGTGGCCCATGACCTTCGGGCTGGCGTGCTGTGCCGTGGAGATGATGCACATGGCCGCCCCTCGCTACGACATGGATCGCTTCGGGGTCGTGTTCCGGGCCAGCCCCCGCCAGGCCGACGTCATGATCGTGGCAGGGACCCTCACCAACAAAATGGCCCCGGCCCTGCGCAAGGTATGGGGAGCTGTGGGATCTCAGCACAGCAGTGCTGATGTGCAGAGTCACCGAGACAACCCTTGGGGGGCTCGGAGGTCCTGGAATGTTGCCAGAAGTGTCTGGTGGCTGGACTTTGATCCTGCACAGGGAAACGACACCTGTATGAGGACGGGAGGATCACACTGGGATAAATGGTGAAGGGATAGGTTAATTAGAGTGTGAAACACAGGTTTTAGAATCTCGGTACAGGGGGGTTCTAGGGAGACAAGATGGAGGAATTAGGGCGTGTCCTGTCCTTCTTCTTCTCCTTCTTGGCCTCCATCTTCTGTGGTGGTGGCACTTTGGGATTGGTTCTTACTAAAAGTGCACTTGTCAATAAGGGTGAAAGGTATTGGGGAAAATAGGTAAATATCTTATACGTAGTTTAGGGTATAAAGATCAGTGACCGCCCCGAGGGCTCTCAGTGTGCACATGGCCGACGTGCTGTGCTCTGTCGGGCCGAGAGAAAATTTTGTAGATAAAAACTAATGAACACTGAAGACCGAGAAAAAACCTGGAGACTCTTTTCGTCCTTTGGAGCGCGGGCTGTCCCAAGGCCATCCCGAGCCTTTCCAGGCCATCAAAAACAGCCGAGAACGGGACAGGGAGCTTGGGGGCCTCGGGGAACTTGGGCACGGTGGGGAGGTGGGCATCACCCCAAACATCCCTGTTCTGCAGGTCTATGACCAGATGCCAGAGCCTCGCTACGTGGTGTCCATGGGGAGGTGAGTGCTGGCGTGTCCTCGCTGCTGTGGGGGGATTTTTTCACTTGTTTGTGTTTCTAAGTTCTTAAAAAGCCTTGTAGAGCAGAGAAATGTTCCTTCTGGGAGTGCTGTGTGTGAATCCTCCCAGGGATGGATTCAGGGGCTTTGCAGCTGCCAAACCTGTGTGTATCCAGAATGCCAGAGTTTCCTTTTGGCTGTTAAAATGCTTTTGCTGTGCTGGAATCTGCTCCATGGGGGAACTCAATTGAAATCTACTCCATGGGGAAACTTGGTTGGAATCTACTCCATGGGGGGATTCAGTTGGAATCTGCTCTGTGGGGGAACTCAATTGGAATCTGTTCCATGAGGGATTTGGTTGGAATCTGCTCCATGAGGGGACTCAGTTGCAATCTGTTCCATGGGGAAACTCAAATGGAATCTGTTCCATGAGGGATTCAGTTGGAATCTGCTCCATGAGGGGATTAATTTGGAATCTGCTCCATGGAGGAGCTGAATTGGAATCTGTTCATGAGGGACTCAGTTGGAATCTGCTCCATGGGGGATTCAGTTGGACTCCATGGTCTCAGAGTTCTTTTCCACCCTCAATAATTCCATGATTCTCGCCATTTTCTTTCCCCACAAGTTTTTTTTGTCCCCACTGGCTGAGGGTGGCCGGTCCAGGCTGGAACAGGGCAAATTCTGGGAAAGCTCTGAGGCAAAATGGAAGGGTTTGTAGCAGAGAGGGACGGCTGTGGCATCTGATTTGTGAGGGAGATGGGCACAGTTCAGCTGGCTTGGATTCATCTGAAACCCTCCCAGGCAGGGCAGTGTCAGCTGTGGAGTGGAGGCTCTGAGCCTGGCAGTGCCCACCTGCCCAGGGCCACCTTCCTTGGCCTCCTGCTCACCTTCCTGTCCCTGTCCTGCAGCTGTGCCAACGGTGGGGGCTACTACCACTACTCCTATTCAGTGGTGAGGGGCTGCGACCGCATCGTGCCCGTGGACATTTACGTGCCAGGTACAAGGGGCAGCTCCTCCTGGGAGCAGGGCAGGGAGAAGAGGGGGATTCTCTGCATTCAGGTGCAGCTTTGAAAGGTTTTCCTGTTTCAGTTTGGAAGGTTTTCCTGTTGCAGTTTGAGAGGTTTTCCTGTTGCAGTTTGAGAGGTTTTCCCGTTTCAGTTTGAAAGGTTTTCCTGTTTCAGTTTGAGAGGTTTTCCTGTTTCAGTTTGAAAGGTTTTCCTGTTGCAGCAGCTCCAGGGATTGTGGGGTGGGGAGGTTGTGATGGTGGTGGCACCATCAGTGGGGTGAGAGAGGGGTTTGGATACACTTTGATATTAAATAATTGCTATGTTTGATAAAGATCTTTATAAACAGCATCAATTTAGTTTCTTTGCACTCCACACAAAGTCAGAGGGCTCAGCTTTGGGATAAGTCCTGGGGTTGGCACCTCTGCTGGCTCCAGCTCTGTGCAGGTACCTGCCCTGAGACCTTCCTCCCTTCTCTCCTTTCTCTCTCTCAGGTTGCCCCCCCACAGCTGAGGCTCTGCTCTATGGGATCCTGCAGCTGCAGAGGAAAATCAAGAGGGAGAAGAGGATACAGATCTGGTACAGGAAATAGCCTTTATTTATGTCCCCACTCACTGCTCACATTTACGCACAAATCTGGCTCCTCTCACGCCTTCCAATAAAACTCTACCTAGTCCTGGTGCTTTTTTGTCTTTAATAAACCCCTCTGGTCTGAGGGGCTGAAAAACTGGGCTAAAAAGCAGGAGCTGAGTTTGGTAACACTGCTGAGTTGGTCTGAACAATCTGTCAGGGAAGTTGATGTCATATTGTGACATAAAGGCTTTGCCAGAATTATTTTTTTAGTTTTGTTGGGAAGTTTTGAGACCCAACACATGTCCAGGTGATTTCTGAGCACTCCCTGAGCTCGTCCCTTACTCACCACCTGCTCCTTGTTGGTAATTCCTACACAGGATTTAATAAACCCTGTTTATTAGGGGCCAGAAATTAATTCTGTTTCTGTAACAAGTCAAATACTGATGCTTAAAATCAGAATGTGATTAATAAATGTGAATGTAGAGCTCCTGAGCAGGGCAGGGATAAAGCAGCCTGTCCTGGATGCATCCCTGGAGCCTGGGATGAGGAATGGTCGTGCCTGAGGGACAAACAGACTTTGGAAAGACAAATAAATCGCTCGGGAACAGCAGTTTGGGTATTTCATTCCTTTTAATGGACTTTATCCCTTCTGGGGAGAGAGGAAACCTCATTTATTGAGCTTTGAGGGGGGGTTGGGGTGAGGATTTGCTGCCGTGGGCTTTGGCCAAAAATGTTGGGAAACTTCCCTGGGGAGTTGCTTCAGGAGAAGCTGAAATGCCTCAAAATGCCCCTGGTTTGGATTATTTGACTCTTGTGAGGAGCCACCTTGTGATTTCTCAAAATGATGCAGTTTTTAGAGGAAATGGCTGGTTCTTTTTGGCCAAAGGCTGTGAACCACACTGTGAAATTCCAGTTTATTGAGAATTTGAAGTCTTGAGGGGACAGAGCAGGGTGAGATCTTCCATAGAGCCCACAAGGACAGGGGGCTCCTGGGGCTGGGGGTTTCCTCTCCTTTTGTCCATCCCAAGCCTCCACCCATCTCTAAAGGATTTTAAGGAGATCAGAGCTGTTCTCCTCCTCCTCAGCTCACACCCAGCTCCTGCTCCCACCCCTCAGTGTTTGAGCACGGTGGGGGTGATCATCCTGGGGTGGGAGTAGTAGCGGCACTCGGGGGGCGGCTGCAGCTCCATCACCCTCGTGCTGATGTTCTCCCTCCTGAACCCGGCCTGCAGCAGCGGCCCCACCTGGGTTTCCTGCGGGAGAGGAGGGCAGGTGGGTGTCTCATGTGAGACAGCCAAGGAAAACCCCTCCGAGCTGCCCTCTGGCGTCCCGCAGCACCACAAATGAGTTCCACGGCTTCAGGGAGGGGAGCGGCTCACCTCAAACATCTTCTCGATGTCGCTGTACCTGGTTTTGAGCAGCTCCCCCCACGAGGTGAGGTTGCAGTAGGTGAGGACCCCTCCTGGCCGCAGCAGGCGGAAGGCGTGGCCCTGCCCCGGGAATTTTGGGAATTTTGGGAACTGGGGTCAGCTCCTCCCGCTCAGCCCCCGGCAGCCCCAGCTCCGCCCCGAGGTGTCACCTTGATGAAGTTGAACTGATGCGTGTGCCAGGTGTCCTCTGACAGAGGGTAGGTGTCGTACAGGATCCCTGCCCGGGAACAGGGGGCTGGCTGTTAGCTGGGAGAAACCTGAGGGGCTCCTGTGTCCCGGGAAAATCCCCCTCCACGGCCTGGAATTGCTCTGTTCCCATTGCAATTCCCTGCCCATGGCTCTGATCCCTGGAAGGCAGCGATGTGATGGCCCCCAGGACAAGGATCCGTCCCAGGACAAGGATCCATTTCCCCAGGACAAGCATCTGCTCCTCAGGACAAGGATCCAGCCCAGGACAAGGATCCATTTCCCCAGGACAAGGATCCAGCCCAGGACAAGGGGGAATGGGATCCATTTCCCCAGGACAAGGATCCACCCCAGGACAAGGATCCAGCCCAGGACAAGGATCCAGCCCAGGACAAGGATCTACTGCCCAGGACAAGGGGGAATGGAATTCATCCCAGGACAAGGATCCATTTCCCCAGGACAAGGATCTGATCCCCAGGACAAGAATCCACCCCAGGACAAGGATCTGCTCCTCAAGACAAGGATCTGCTCCCCAGGACAAGGATCCATTTCTCCAGGACAAGGATCTGCTCCCCAGGACAAGGATCCACCCCAGGACAAGGATCTGATCCCCAAGACAAGGATTCATTTCCCCAGGACAAGGATCCAGCCCAGGACAAGGACCCCAGGGACACAGCTGTGCCCTGTCCCCAGCCCCATGGGACAATCTGGTCTCCACCTGCACCCTGGCCAAACTGCTGCCCCTTTCCATGGCTCAGGGATGTCCTGGGATGCCCTGGGCTTTGCTGCACCCCTATTTTGCAGTGGGGTGCCCAGCCCAGCCCCTGCCCATCCTGCTGGTGCTGTCTCACCACTGAAGTGCCCGTCCGGCAGCGTTGGCACCACGTCCTCCCAGAGCCCCTTCAGGGGCACCACCTGCGGGTGGGGGGCACAGGGGTGAGCTTGGGGGGCCACAGGCATCCCCCAAGCCTGGCACAGCCCAGCGTGCCCCTGACCTTGTGCGGCTGTGCCTTGGCCCACTGCTCCAGGCGCCGGAAAACGCCCTCGTTGCACTCGATGATCCAGTGCTCGTCGATGCCGAATTCCTGCACCTTGGAGGCGGCGATGGCCATGCCAAACCCCACCTCCAGCACGCGGCCGCCTGCAGGTGGAACCCGGCACTCACAGCTCGGGGTTTTCTGTGCCTCAAACCCCTCCCCAAGCACTGAATTCTGAGCCGTTCTTTCCCCAGATTGAGCTCTTTGGGTGCGGGTTGGGAGCACGCGGTGCTGCTGGCACCGAGAAGTTGGGAGCAGCCTCATGTCCCTGTCACCTGCTGTCCCCTCAGCTGCCCTTGTCACCTGCTGTCCTCCCACAGTGGCCCTTTGTCCCCAACTAACACCCCAGGTGATCCCAGTGAGAAAAAACAACGTCCAACCCTCCCTCTGCCAGGGAAACGGCCCCAAAAGTGGCAGGGACATGGGAGGGCAAACAGCCCCAAAAGTGGCAGATCCTGGGAGGGGAAACAGCCCCAAAAGTGGGAGATTCTGCCAGGGAAACAGCCCCAAAAATGACAGATCCCAGGAGGGGAAAGAGCCCCTAAAGTGGGAGATTCTGGGAAGGGAAACAGCCCCAAAAGAGGCAGATCCCAGGAGGGGAAACAGCTCCAAAAGTGGCAGATCCTGGGAGGGGAAACAGCCCCAAAAGTAGCAGATCCCGGGAGGGGAAACAGCCCCAAAAGTGGCAGATCCCGGGAGGGAAAATAGCCCCAAAATCATTAGGGCCATGGGAGGTGGCTGCATCCCCTCCCCATGTCCCCATCCCTGGCACAAGGACACAAGTGCCACCATATCCCTGCTGCCCCGGGGGGCACATGCAGTGGGGGGCACATGCAGTGGGGTCTCCCAGCAGAACATCTCCCCCCACCCCAGCTGCTTTAGGGGAAGCTGCACCCCCAGCACACCCCAGAGCCCCCTGGGGAAGCTGCACCCCCAGCACACCCCAGAGCCCCCCGTTACCCTTGGATGCAGCCACGGTGGCCAGCGAGTGCATGTAGGGCGTCTCCCAGCGCTCCATCACCGGCTTGCCCAGGATCTCCAGGTGGGCATCGGGCTCATCGTAGCCAGCCTTGGCTTCCCTCCAGGCCGCCCTGCAATCCTCACCCTCGGCAAAGATCGGCCCTGCTGCTGCTCCGGAGCTCATGGCTGTGGGAGGAAAGTCCAGCTGGACAGGGAGGGAGGGAGGGAGAGAAAGGGCCACCGGGCTCTTGGCCGGCTTTAAATAGCCCTGCTGGAAAGTGCTGAGTGTGCACAGCCGGCTGGGGCCCCTCCGGGGATCGGGGCCTTATCGGGAATGGGAGTCGTTATCGGGAATGGGAGCACTTATCAGGAACAGGGCACCACGGGGCTGCCAGGCCTGAGGGGTCACCGGGGTGTCCCTGCTCATGGGCAATGGGACCCCCAGGGATGGGCAATGGGATCCCAGAATGGGGAATGAGACCCCTGGGGATGGGCAATGCGACCCTGGGATGGGCAATGGCACCCCCAGGATGGGCAGTGGGACCCTGGGATGGGCAATGGGATCCCAGAATGGGGAATGGGACCCCTGGGGATGGGCAATGGGATCCCAGAATGGGCAATGAGATCCCTGGGGATGGGCAATGCGACCCCCAGGATGGGCAATGGGGATCCTGAGATGGGCAATGGGGACCCTGGGGACAGGCAATGGGACCCTGGAATAGGCAATGGGACACCCGGGATGGGCAGTGGGACCCCAGGGATGGGCAATGGGACCCCTTGGATGGGTAATGGGACCCCTTGGATGGGTAATGAGATCCCAGGATGGGCAATGCAACCCTCGGGATGGGCAATGAGACCCTGAAATAGGCAATGGGACCCCTAGGATGGGCAACAGGACCCCTAGGGATGGTCAATGGGACCCCAGGGATGGGCAATGGAATTCCGGGATGGGCAATGGGGACCCTGGGGAAGGTCAATGGGACCCTCGAATAGCCAATGGGATCCCGGGATGGATCAGTGGGACCCTGGAATAGCCAATGGGATCCCGGGATGGATCAATGGGACCCTGGGATGGGCAATGGGACCCTGGAATAGCCAATGGGATCCCGGGATGGATCAATGGGACCCCGCGCAGGCCCCGCCCCGCCGCGCGCGCGGACTGCCCTTCCCGCCGGCCCCCGCGCGCGCGCGGCCACGCCCCTCTCTGCCCCTCCCAGGGCGCGGCCCCGGAGACCCCGTAGCGAGGGGCGGGTGCGCGCGCAGCGGCGGCGCTGAGGGAGCGCGAGCGCGCGGTGGGGGGGGCCGGGCCGGGCCGGGGGCGGCGGGGGGGGAACCGGGACACGGGAACCGGGACACGGCCGGGAGCGCCCGCCCGCGGCCCCACGACCCGCCGCTGGCACCGCCGCCACCGGAGGGAAGAGCCGGGCGCGGCCCCGGAGGAGTCGCCGCCATGAACAGCGTGGGAGGCGCCGATGAGATCGGGTGAGAGGAAGGGGAGGGCAGCGCGCTGGGACGATGGTGCGAGGTTCGGTCACCTTTTCCCGCAACCTCAGCAGAGCGTCCCGCCGGCGCTCCCGCGGGCCGGGGGGCTGAGCGGGCGCCGGTGGCAGGCTGGGTGGACACTGAGAGCCGGTCCCGGGCCGGGGGTGCTGGGGGGGGGCCGGTCCCGCCATGTTGGGGCCGTGAGGGCGCACACACCCCCCCGCCCCCCCCAGCCCGTCACGTGACCGGCGCGCGCGCGGGGCTGCGGCAGGTGCGCGCGCCCAAGGTCACCCGCCCGCGGCGCTTCCCGCGCCCGCCCGCACCGGAGCCCCCCGGGCCCGCCCGCGTCCCACCCCGGCCCCTTCCTTCGGGCCCTCCTCTCCTGTCACACCGGACACGGGGACACGGGGCTGGGGGGGACAACACGCTGGTGAAAGGAGGGCATCGTCCCACTCTGCTGGTGCGGCCTCACCTTGAGTCCTGCGCGCAGTTTAGGCGCCACAGTATAAGGAGGATACTGAGATGGTAGCGTGCAGAGGAGGGCAGCGAACGTGGTGAAACGCCTTGAGGGGAAGCCTTAGGAGCGGCTGAGGTTTCTTGGTGTGTTCAGCGTGGAGGAGTCTGAGGGGAGATCTCATCGCAGTTTAAAACTTCCTCGTGAGGGGAAGCAGAGGGGCAGCTCCGAGCTCTGCTCTCTGCCACCAGTGACAGAAGCCGAGGGAGCGACTGGAGCTGTGGCCGGGGAGGTTTAGGGTGGCTCTCAGGGAAAGGTTTTTCCCCCCAGAGGGTGCTGGGGCACTGCTCAGGCTCCCCAGAGAATGGTTCTGGCCCCGAGGCTGCCAGAACTCCAGGAGCACTCCCAGGGACGGGGTGGGATTGTTGAAGAGTTCTGTGCAGGGCCAGGAACTGGACTCGATGATCCTTGAGGGTCTGTTCTGTGATTCTGTGACCTCACTGGGGTTTTTGTTCTGGTGACTCATCAGGGCCACCCCGAGGGGCTTGCGGTGAGGACGGGGAAGGTGATGGGACAAAGGTGGCACCAGGAGCCTCCCCTCGCCCTCCGTGTCCCCCTCAGGGCAGGGCTGCCCTCCCAAGCTCCCCTCTGCTGTCCTCTGCCTCTGTTCCAGACAGAAAAATCCAGGTTTTAAGCGTTCCCAAACCAAAAACCTGACACTGGTTCTTCTGACGTGCTTTTAGAATCATAGCAAGGCTTGGAAGGGACCTTAGACATCATCCAGCTGCAATCAGTATTATTATGCTTGAGAGCTGTACCCTGGTGACATTGAAATGATCAGGCTGCAGGCTTGGGCATGGTAGAACTCAAAGCAGCAAAAACCAAATTATAAAATATCCTTGACTGGTTCTTGCAGCGCAAGTTTTGGCACAGTGTTTGCCCATCAGGACTGCTCACCCTCTTTGAAACTGGAAACACAAACCACTTGTCCCATGCTGCTTGCACTGCTTTGTAAGCTGCTTATTTACTGCATGTTCTTAATTTGTAAATCCTAAAAGTACAGGAGGCAGGGTGAGTGACTGGAATATCACATTGGAATGGTTTGGGTTGGAATGGACCTTAGAGATGGTCCAATTCCAGCACACATTGCACGAGGCCAGTTTAAATGAGTGGGTTTTGCTCTGAATGTATTTTTATTTGCTCCTGGGCCTTGTCTGGTGCCTTGTGAGAGACCTGATCAGGTCTGATTTCCTGAGCTGCAGGTGAGTGCCAGGCTCCAGGTTATTCCATGGAATATCAGCTCCCTTCTGAGCATCTGGGCTGGCACAGACTTTGTTCCCAGTCACAGGCTGGGATCCTTTGGGGCTGTAATCAGATTGGGGGTTAATCAGAGAGGGAAATTTTCTTTATTCTCCTGCCCCAAAAGTGCTCAGAGGGAAGATGAGAGCACAGAACAAGCTCAGCTGCTCCAGCCCTCAGAAGGAAGCTCTGGTTTAAAGCTGTTGGGAGAGGCAGGTGTGGATGGGAAGTTTGAATTCAGCTGCTTTTCTGGGCAGAGATTTTCAGAGAAAATACCTAAGGGAGCTCTGAGCCTTGCAGGTGTGTTGGCATGGGTGGGGAGGGGCCTTGTGAGTGTTATTTGTTATAATTAATTAATTCTTGGGGCTGCTTTGGGTGGAGAAAGTGCTGACCTTGATCCTTTTGTCCTGCAGCTAATGGGGGCTGTGCTGAGGTGTTGATCAGAGCTATTAATTAAACCCCAGACTGATTATGTAGGCAAAGAGTTTGTGCTTTTGTTGGTTTATAAAATACCTGTACATGCTTTTTTTACTAATCCTGAGTTGATTTGCTCCAGCAGCAAGGATGTTTATGGCAACAAACGAGAAATTGGCGATGAAAATGAGAAATTGGCGATGAAAACGAGACATTGGCAATGAAAACAAGAAATTGGCCATGAAAATTCCCACAGGAAGTAGCGAGGCAGAACACTTGGTTAAAACTTCTTATCCAGCTGCAGCTTCTGAGGATTCATTGTCCCCCTTTGTGCTCCTGAGGTGATCCCTGTGGGGAATTCTTCTGCTTCAGGGCTGTTGCACCTGTCAGGATCTCATTTTTGTGATGGACAGACTGACCTGCCCCAAAGCCAGGCTGGTGCTTTGTGCTGGAGGGGCTTTGCATTCCAGCAGGGATGGATGTGGTGTCCTCCAGACTGTAAATTTGAGCTTTATGGAGGTGTGTGGGCTTTGGGGTGTGACCTACAAACATGAGGGGACACTCAGCGGGGTCTGCAGCAACCTCTGCTCTGTGGGAGCAGGGGCAGAACCTGAGGCTGGGGCTGTGCCTGGGGAGTTCAGGTTGGAGATCAGGTGTTGGGAATTTAGCTGCTAGAGACTAGAAAATTACAAAGTTGTGGCTAATTTTAAGTCTTGCACTTGTAAAGATAGTGTGTCTTTAGGCTTAGTTGTAGTAAGATAACAAATAGTGAAAGAGACATGAGAAAAGAGAGATGTAACCCCTAAAGAATGAAGAAGAGTTCATGGTATAGTTTAACCAATAGATTGCTTAGCTTACAGAATATTCATAAGCTTATTATTTGCTGTATAAGTGTTTGATGCTTTCTTCAGTAAACTAGACCTGTTAGACCTGTGATGAACCACCTGGTGTCCTAGTCCCCTTCCTACGACAATCAGGGAAGGTTCTTCCCCCCTGAGGGTGCCCAGGGAATGGTCCCAGCCCCCAGAGCTCCAGGAGCATTTGGATACTGCTCCTAGGGGTGCACAGGGTGGGGTTGTTGGGGTGTCAGTGCTGGACTCAGTGCTCATGGATCCCTTCCAGCTCAGGATATTTTATCAATTTTGTACATTTCTATGAATTGAAGAGCTGCCAGCCCATGAGCTGTTAGGACCAAAAGTTTTCTGGTGATGCAGCTGAGCATGGGGAGCACTCACACCCCCATCCTGCCTCACAGCTGTCCTGTACCACACCACATCTGGATTTTTGGGAACTTTGGCCCTGCTCAGTGTCTTCAAACCCAAGGCAGAGGATTCCTGGTTTTTAGTATTCCACAGGATGTGTATAAACCAGAGCTGTGGATTTCCATACAGCTGCTGCAGCTAGCCTTGAGCTACCCCAGCTTTGCTGTTCCAGTCCATGTAGGGTGACTACAAATAATTCATGGTGGAATTGGAAGGTTTGAGTGACCTCCCTCCCTCAGACAGCTTGGTGTTCTCTCAGAACGCAGCTGGTACTTTTACAAGGATGTAAAATCGATTAATCTTTTATACCAAGCTATCAAATTCAGTTAAAAACACCCCAAAACAAACCAAAACCTCCAAGAAAATGCCACTAACACATATCAAAACGTTATTGTGAATATAGCAGTAGGTCAGCTGGTTTTATTTTGCTACTAGGAAATTACTTATTTTTCTTAAAAGTAAAGACACAGAGGGGTTTGTGTCCTGTGTGTGGGGAGGGAAGGTGGTCAGGGGACGATGGTGAGGCCACCTTGGCCAAGCCTGGACCTGTTGCTGTGAACTGGCTGCTGTTGCACAAGGCCCTTGAGCCTATGCCAGGAGCCAGAGCTCTGCCCAAGGGAGCTGGGGGCACTTTTCCAATCCTTGAGGGAAACTTTGTCATGCCCAGCGTGCCCACAGAACACAGGCCTGCTCTGACAGAGGGCAGGGCTGCAGGGCATAACCCAGGGCAGGGTGCAGGGCCTGCCCTGCTGCTCCCAGGGAGGGCTGGCACGTCCTTTAGCGTGATGATAACACAGCAGTGACACTGAGGGCTGTGTGTGCCTCACGTGTCACCAGCTCAGTTGTTTGCTGGCTGCTCAAGGAGATGCTTTGATCAGTGCTTAACAGTTGCTCTGTTTTGGTGAAAGACAAGACTCGTGTCACGTCTCGGCCTCACTTAGAACAGAATTTGCCTCAATGGAACAAGGCTGGTAGGTGCTGTGTAGTGTTGAATTTTGTCACTTTGGCTGGTGCAGAAGGGTTGTGACACAATGTCCTATCAGAGAAGGGGATCAAAGGGGAAAGGGACAGGCTGGTTTTGTCAGTGAGCTGCCCTGCTCCACAGGAACTTCATTTTCCTGGTACTCCCAGTGCACCTGCAGCTCTCACTGGGGGTGACTGGCTCTCCTGCCATTACCTGCCCCTGAGAAGAGCAGGTGAGAGGAAGTTCAGTATTTTATTTTTGTTAGGAGAAATCCAACTTTGCCCATGTAAGTGAGGATGCAGGAATCCCCACCACCCTCAGCTGTACTTGGGTATTGGTGAAGGTGAAAAGATTCGAAGGAAGAAGGTGTTTTTTCTCTTTGAGGTCTGATGGAGAACCAGAGGGCATCCCCCAAAAATAAACTATCCCAGTGCTTGTTTGTGCAGGGCCATGGAGCCATTAACAGCAGAGTTTTTCACAGAATCACACAATCCTGAGCTGGAAGGGAAGGCCAGGGATCATCAGAGCCCTGCACAGACACCCCTGAGAGCAATGTCCAAACACTCCTGGAGCTCTGACAGCTTTGGGGCCGTGCCCATTCCTTGGGGAGCCTGGGCAGTGCCCAGCACTGTCTGGGGAGGGACCTTTCCTGATACCCAGCATGAACCTCCCCTGGCACAGCTCCAGCGTTGCCTGGGTCCTGCCCCTGCTCCCAGAGAGCAGAGGTGGATGCTGCTCCTCAGGAGGAAGCTGCACACAGCTCTGAGGGTGTTTTTGGGGTTGATTCTTGGTACTGACAAGGGCCAAGTGTTGAGGCAGCTCTAACCAACCTTTAATTAGTGAGTAAATGACTGCTGGAAGTTTTGGCACACCCAGGAGCTGATAAAGAGCTGCAGAGCTCCAGCCTGGCACAGAGCTGCTGCAGCACCTACCCAGCTCCTTGGGCATGCTGGGACAGGAAACCCTGCAGATTTGGGGTGCTCTTTGCAGAGGAAGAGTTGAATCAGTGTTGAGCAGTTTAGTTTGAGGTTTAGCCATGACTGTCTCACCTGCTCATCACTATCTGGAAACTGGGCTGTGCAATGGTTTCACAACTGCTGGATTAGTGCTGCTCTGTTATTAATACCTGCTGCACAGGTTTGACTTCTGGCTCAGCCTGGCAGTTCTGCTTTGCTTTCAAGGTGCTGGCAGCCAAGTGAGTGTTCTGTGGTGAGAGAGGGAGGAGCAGAGAGCAGGGATGGAGGAAGGGTTTGGTTTGAGTATGGTGCCAGCTTTGTAGGGCGTGTTGGAGGTCCTGGTACCCCCAAACCTGGCCAGAAGAGCTGAGCTGTGCCTGAAATCAGATGGAGCATCTGCTGTAGCCACTAAAGCTGCCCTGTGCTTTGTTTGCAGAAAGCTGTTCGTGGGTGGCCTGGACTGGAGCACGACACAAGGTGAGCAACGTGTGCTGCAGGAGTTGGGCCATGGTGAAAACCCAGCCAGGAGCTCTTCACAGGCGTTGCTGTGGGGGAGAGTGCAGTGAGAGCCTCCTCCTTGACAATTAATAAAACTTTCTCTAGAGACAACTCAGCTATTTTATTTATATATATATATATATATTTTTTTTTTTTTTTTATATATTAATACTTTTTGCACTGAGAGCCTCCTCCTTGCTAATTAATAAAACTTTCTATAAAACTTTCTCTAGAGACAACTCAGCTATATTATATATATATATATATATATTTTTTATATATATATGTATATTTTATATATATATATGGGTATATATTTTTATATATATTTTATATATTTTTTAAAATATATATATATTTTTATATATTAATACTTTTTGCACTGAGAGCCTCCTCCTTGCTAATTAATAAAACTTTCTCTAGAGACAACTCAGCTATATTATATATATATATTTTATATATTATATATTAATACTTCTAGGTTTATATTATTTGATGCTGAAATTTTTGTTAGCCCAACAGACAACCCTTTTTATAATCACTTCCCTGCTGTTTTCCACTTGAATGAGTGGAAATAAACTGTTGTCTGCCATTTGTTTACAGGAAGTAAGATGTGATCATTTTCAAAAGATGAGTTTGAAGCTGTGTTCCATGTTTGCTGATCTGTTGTCTCATCATTGCAAACACAGTCTGGTGCTGTTAATATCTGGCTCTGTTTAATGCTTGCTTTTTTTTTTCTTTGACAGAAACTCTTCGTAGCTACTTCTCCCAGTATGGAGAAGTTGTAGACTGTGTAATAATGAAAGACAAAACAACAAATCAATCTCGAGGATTTGGATTTGTCAAATTTAAAGATCCCAACTGTGTGGGAACAGTGCTGGCCAGCAGACCTCATACGTTAGATGGCCGAAATGTAAGTTGATTTTATTTTATTTTCATTTCTTGCACCAGATTCAAAGATTTGCTTTAAATTCTGGCTCCTTATTTGCAGAGTGTCAGAGTTAACCTGGTTGTTGGTTTAAATGATTTATTGTAAGGCAGCTCTGAACTCCATGACTTGTGTTGTTTGAGCTCTGAGGAGCTGCATGTCAGCAGGGCTGGGTTCAGCTGCCACAAATGTAAATTTTAGAGCAAAATTGTGCTGAATTCTGACCAAAGTGGAACTTCTTCCAGATTGACCCAAAGCCATGCACACCCCGGGGGATGCAGCCGGAGCGGACACGGCCGAAGGAAGGATGGGTAAGGAGAGATCCCTGTGTGTCCTCTGGAGTTCCTTGGGGTTATATCCATGTTTTAAAGGCAGAACTCGAGTGTAAATCTCATTTCTAAAAAGTCTTCAGTTCAGATTTCCATGGGCAGGCTCTGTGCAGAGCAGTGTCACTTTGGGTGTGGTGTTTCCTAAGCTCTTAGTGATGCTTTTAGTGGAGTTGTTCACATTTGAGAGCACTGGCAGGGCTGATGCTGTTCCAGCCCTCTCCACCCTGCAGCTTCACCAGATTTCAGTTTAGAATGAGCCAAAGGCCTCAGAACTCAGGCCCTGCATTCCTGGTCCTCTGAAGAACAGGAGACACTGAACCCCTGAGCTCAGAACGTGCTTCCCTTTCATGCCTGGGAGACTTCAGGGCTGGAGCTCTCCCCTCAGCCTGCCAGAGCCCATTGTTCATGTAAAATGATAAAGCAGCCACCCTTATTGTTCTTCTGACTGAATTTTCTCCTCCTTGATTTAGCAGAAAGGATCCAGGAGCGATAACAATAAATCCAATAAAATTTTTGTTGGTGGGATTCCTCATAACTGTGGCGAGACAGAGCTCAGGGAATACTTCAAGAAGTTCGGAGTGGTGAGTCCTGGGGGGAAGGTGCCTCCCCTCCCTGCTGCCTCCTCTCACATTTCCTCAAGCTGTCAAATTTGGGGGGAATTTGGACAAATTGCTGAAGCATTTTGTGAGGAACTGTAGTGAACATTCATCATCTGGAAATGTCCCTTGGCAGAACCTGCTGCTCATGTGGAATTCGCTTTGCTGCTTCTGTCTCCTCGTGTTTAAGTCTACCTGATGCATTATTCTGTCCCTTCTTCCAAAAGCTCCTGAGGTGCCTTAAGAATGATTCTTTTTATTATTATTATTTCCACCCTTACCCCCCTTACTCTTGATAACTTTCAGCTGGGCAATTAAAAATGTCTGCTGATTATTTTTTGGAACAGTGAGTCTCTCAATGGGCTGGATTTTAACATCCTGGTATTTGACTGTGTGTACAGACAGGTTAAATTTGGGTCTCCTGCCATTGTTTGGGGAGCAGCAGCTGCTTTCAGACCATCTGGAATCTCAGCTCTGATGTCCCTAGAACCTCCATTCTGAGACAAACTGCTCCTCATGCACCTTCTTTAATTCAGTTTGTAACCTTGGACTGAAATGACTGTATCTTCTCTATTTTTTTAATTTAGTTTTTATTTAGTTTTAATTCCCATTTATCCCAGCTCTCACTGCCCTCGAGGAAGTGGGGGCATATGATAAACTACTGAATTAAATAATTCAGCTGTGAATAAGTTTGAGGAAGTTAAAGATTGTGTGAGTTAAATTCAGGACTGTGCTGGTAAAAATGAACTTAATTAGCATTTAGTGTAGTTTTTGATACTTTTTTTCAATAACCTCTTTCTGACATTTCTTAGTGGCAGCAAAGGCTTTATTGAGAAACAAATTCTTAAGTTTATCAACTTAAATCAGTGTTTAAAATTCCATTAAGATAATTCATTTAAAACCACAAAAAACAATAGCTAACAACTGTTTCTTTAGCTTGAAAGGCTGCAGTAGACTAATAATAAAAACAGGGAGCACGTTCCACAGCTGTGGGATGTAGTTTCAAAAGGCTCTTCCTCACAGACTTGGCTTTCCAGCTGTGCCCTGGATGCTGGGGAGATACAGGGTATGTCCTGCAGGTGTAGAAGGCAACAGCCACAACTGTAAGTGCCCTTAAAAGTAAGTAGTAGCACTTTACTCATAGTATAGAAATCAGAAAATCTTCCTGGAGTTGTAACGAGTCCCTTTTGGAGCAGTGGAGTCTCACAAAGGTTTTGTGGCCACCAGAGTGAAGAGCCCAAGGCAGGCACTGATTTTTCAGCCCTGGTAATTGCTGGGTCATTAAGGCCAGGGTGAAGAGGACCCAAATGGAGCAGGGGAGGGACAAATGTGGCACTGACTGGGGGCATTATCCCCACCTGGATGCCTCAATAGGATGTGCTCAAGTGAGTGCAGCAACTCAAACCCAAATGTTTTCTAGCTGTAAGTAAAGATAAAATTGTGTCAGACTTTAAACTCATTTTTACTCATGAGTTAAAATATCCTGAGATTGTCTTGAAGATGCAATTTTACAAAATCACACCCATTTTGTGACCACTTCTCTGCATCTGAGAGATTTCAGAGCAGTTCCCTTCTGCTGTTTTAATGTTGACATAAACATTCCACCTCAGGTTTTGTTTAAATTGTAGCTCACTGTGGTGCTCATTCTGAGAAGAATAATCCTGAAGCCTTTGAACAGCTTGCAATTTCCATTTTTTCTTTTTTTAGGTTAAAATCACACTGATACTGCTCATCCAGAACTTAGAGGGGTTTTGTAAAGCTGTTTAAAGCATTGGTTTAACTGGTGCTCCAGTAATTCAATCAGAGGAGCCCTGCATGTTCCTGGAGGTGCCTGCAGCTCAAGCTGCTTTTCATGGCAAAAGTGAAAATGGTTAAAAATGGGGAAAATCATGTTTTAAAAAGCTACACTGATGAGTTGTTGGAAAACAAACCTTTGGGGTGTGTAATAGGCATAGATTGGGTACAAATAGTGCAAACCCTCAATGTTAAATTAAAATGTCAAGTGTGATGAGACAATAGATGAGCTCAGGCTTTCTGAACTCCCAGGAAGAGCAACATTCCCTATTTTTGTGCTGTTGCTGGGATGATGGCTGCACTTGGCTTGTGCTTTGTGGGTAGAGAGCAGGAACCAGCTGGTGGTGACTGTTCCAGCCCTCCCCTTGGAGCACAGGGAGTAGAATTTCCCTTCTCTCTTCCAGGTCACTGAAGTTGTAATGATCTATGACGCAGAGAAACAGAGGCCCCGAGGTAAAGGCTGATCTAGTTTGTCCTTGAAATTTCTTCATACTCTCCTATAGTCAGATGGCAAACTATTTCACACCATCAGAAAAGGTAGATTTTTTTTTTTTTCCCCTCCTATGTTGCCTCAGGAAAAAGAATAATTCACTGGGCAAACCTCACTTCAAGTCTAGACTCTTCATCTGCAGCTTCACTTGGGTCTGTGCATTTCAACTCAGATGTTTCATGCTCATTGATGGGTTGGGGTTTTTTTTATAGTTGAATGAAATTTGATTCTCAAGCTACTCCTGTGGCTTAAGGTACTTTTGAGAGGGGGAAAAAATCAGATTTTCCTCCTGTTCCACATGAAAGGTACGTTGGGTCTGTAAGTGCATGTGGGGTGCTCCAGCCAGAGCACGAGACAGGACAGAATCCATCCATCACCTGCTTTTTGTTTTGGTTAAATGGCTTCACCTCAAATTCAAGAAAAAACTCTTCTGAAACAACACAAAATAATTCTGAAATATATATATATATGTATATTTTTAATTGGGATATACAATCCCTGTATACCAGATTGCTTTTTAAGAGGGGAGGAGAATTAAAAACCCCAAAAACCTGAAAGATTCATTAGATATTGAATCAAACTGGGAACCTTTGGTCAAAATATGAAGCAATTCCATGTCACCCTTTGCATCCACCATTTGTTTGCCAAGGAAGAGGCAATATTTTGGCACATGAAGCTTAGCTGTGCTCCCACCCTGTAGCATGTTGAACATGCTAGAGAATAGTTTGCCATCTGAACTTTTCATTTCTCTTCTGCCTCATTATTAAGAAATATATCCTTCACTTCATATTTATTAAGCTGTTAAGTCTTAGTTTTATTTTTAATTTAGACATACATCCTTAGTGACATATTTAAGTGTTTCATAGTAAAGTATGGTAATGTTAAGTAAGTTCTTTTTTTTGTTTCTTTTCTCTCTGTGAATTGTTTGACTGTGATTAACGATATCTCTTTAGATTTCTTCTCTCTAGGTGATAATTTATCACAGAGGTACAGGCCAGTTCCGCAGTCAGAGGAGGGACGGGCTTTGTCTTTTATTGGAGTGTAAACGAAGTTTCAATATATTTGTTTTTTTGTTTTCTTGCTTTAGCTCTCCTAATCTTCTTCCAGCAGATCCCTTTGATTTAAGCAGCACATAAATTCATCTGTTTCAATGCTTTAGAGCAGCTGGTTTTGGATAGAGGAGACAAAGGCACTGGCATTCAAATGGAATTTGGGGCTGAAGTTTTAAAATATTTCAGTAATTATTGTATCATCTCTATCTTTGCAATATTTAATCCCAGCCTTGCAGCCTCTGTGCAAAAGGTACTTAAACATCATGCCTGGTCTGGATTAATCCTGTCTCAATTAATGGCTTCTCTGCTTCAAGCTCTACTAAAAACAACACAGGCAAAGGAGGGCTTGGGGTGCAGAGCACAAGTGCCAGGTGGGGGAAAGGTCTTGTCTCCACCCACAGAAAACTTCCTCCCCTAATTCATCAGACTCCTTAAGCACTTCTTGAATCCTCTCTCTCTCTCTGCCTTTTGTTTCTGTGCTGTTCCAGGCTTTTTTTAGTGTGCTGACTAACACATCTCCCAAAATGGCCCTGGCAGTCCCTGGGGGGTGCTAGGAAAAATTCCTCGAGTTTGTACTGGGTACTCCTGGTTGTGCATCCCAGAACACATTTTCTCTTGCCTTCTCTCTGTGTTCTTTTGCTGTTCTGTCCCCTTATCCTTTTAATGACTGTAGATCAAATTCCAGAGGCCAATTCAATGCCATCTCTCCTTAGACCCTTCTGAATTTTGCCTTTTCCCATTCACTTTACCACCCTTCCTGTGGGAGTGCACATTGGTTTACTGGTAGGAGGAGGGAACATGATCCCTGTTCTAATCCCTGTAGCATCCATTTACCTCCAGCTCCTCAGGAGGCACCAAATTCTCAGGTGATGTCCTTGAGGAGCTGGCTGGGGTCAGGTATCCACATGATCTTTGTTTGCTTCCTCCCAGTCCTGCCTGCTCCTGCCAGCTCTGCCTCATCCAAACTCTTCCCACACCCCAAGCACAGCAGCCATGGCACATCTCTGAAGGAACCAAGGGGCTTTGGTGCACTCTCAGCTTCTCCTGGTTCCACCAGCTGGGAAGGGATTTCCAGGTTCTTGCTCTGTCTGTTCTCCTCCTCTCTTGGCTGCAGAGCAGCTCTGTCACTCTGCTCTGCTCCTCTTGGATTCCTGCTGGGTGCAGTTCATTTCTCCAGCCTTTAGCAGAGTCCTGACCTTCAAAAACTAAACTGCAGGTGGTGGATTTCATCATTTCTGCTTAAAGCTTCACCTTGGAGTTTTGCTGTGTTACTCTGATTTCTGTGCTCTTCTTTATCTTGTGCTGTCTGACCCTTTCAAATCCCCTTTTTAAAATTTATTTATTGCTTTTCTCAATGACCTCTTGCCCTCCCTGTTCCACTCCTCCAACCCCATCCCACAATCTATTCCCCTCCTTTAGCTTTGAAATCAGATTTAACAACAACCTTCACATCCAGATGGAATCCATTGTTTTTCCTCTCCATCTCTTTTTAGACAAAGGCTGGAATACTAAACATGATTTAAATACAAACACTTTTCCTTTGGCTCCAACACTCGGATTTCTGGTTAACTCAGACAAATATATTGTGATGAAATGCTGCTCTCAGCTTCGAGGCTGCTTTCATCACAGCTCCACAAAACTTCGTTTATACTGCCAGTTTCTTGTGTGTGGGAAATGCCAAGTTTTTTCCTTTTTATTTTCAGTTTATTTTAGTGATGTCTTTTGCTCTTGTTGCTGACAGCAGAATTTGACCTGCTGGAATCTATTTTGGCCTGTATCTTTGTGTATTTTTATATATATATATATATATAAACTTTCTCTACACTAGGCCTCTTTGGGCTTACCCAACACAGTTGGATAAGCGTGGAGAGACATTCCTGTGCTAGATCTGTATTCTGTAACGCTTTAGAGCAAGATTTGGCTGCTGTCAGCACTAGCTGCAAAGCAAAAACGCAAACCAAGGGGGAAATCTTGGGTTTCAGAAAAGCAAAACCGCATCCATGTTCCATAAACGCTTCCCACGCCGCACCTCGGGTTTCTTTTTCGAATTTTTATTGCTCTCCCCCCTTTCCCCCCCTCTCTGTAGCTAATCCAAAGAATGGCACAATTCCTGTACTGCATGTGTCCCTCCCTGCCCTGGGTTGTCCCCACCAGCAGCCAGTGGGTGATGGCATGAAGCAGCCGCCTTGTCCTGGGGGATTAACCACTATTTTGCCACTCTCTCGGCTGTGTCAGCAGCTACAACCTACTGCAGTGGTTCTCAGAGTGACCTCCAAAAGAGGAGCTTTGCCTCCTTTCCCAGAGTTTTCTCTCCAAGCATTAAAAGCTGCTGGATCCAGCTGAATCCAGGGAATGAGCCACCCATTGGGAAGTTGTGTGGATTTTTCAAATGGAAATCAACGATTCAGGACGTGGCAGCACCACCACGTTCTGTGTGAGCAACACCTCATAGGGGAGCTGCCTTGTTGGGAAGGAGTAACACCTGTTCTGTGCTTTTTCTCCAAGGTGTGGAAAACTTGAGAACCTCTGATGTAGGTTGTTAGTTTCTGAAGCTTCTCATTCATCCATGGAGTGGTAAAATTTCTCATGCTTTAACAGCTACATTTCAAAACTAACTTTCTTTTCTATGGAAAATATTTCCCTAACTGGAAGCTGGGCTAAGGGATTGGGAGGAAGTTGCTTTGCAGCTTTGGGGAACAGGGATATATGATAGGTTTTCCTTGGGAAATTAGGCTGAATCAAAGGGAGGAGCAGCAAAGTTGCTTGACTTCAATCTGCTGTCCCACAAATATTTTGATTTTAGCAGTTTTTTTCCATTTCCTGGTAGGTGGATGAGGAATAAAATCAAATTAAAAGCCGGTTAACGAGCTCAGTTTGAAGCTGCATGCGCGCAATCGAGACGAGGCACTAAAGCCTCTCCACAGGAAGTATCCATTGCAATTTCCTCAGAGTTTTTGCCAATTGAACACAAGTGTCGTTATCTGAAACCCCTGCTTGAACCCTTGGTCTGCCCCTAATACTGTTCATCATCCTGTTTTGTGTCACAACACCCTGCTACCTTGATTCACTCTTCGTCGTTGGCTAGGTTTTGGATTTATTACTTTCGAGGACGAACAATCAGTGGACCAGGCTGTCAACATGCATTTTCACGACATCATGGGCAAAAAAGTGTGTAGTTGTAGTTTTATTTTACCTTAAGAAAGAACCAAGTCTTGGACAACGAGCGATTTCACTGGGGAATCCAACTGGATTTGTTGATGGGAGAGCACAGCAGTCCAAATTCAAGGCTTTATCCATGGAGGTGGGGAAAGTCTGAGTTTGTGGAGGAGGGAAGTGAGGATGGGGCAGCCTGGGGGAGGGAGGGATGGAATCCTGAGGATTCAGGCTGTGGGCTCTGCTTGGGGTGAGGCCTTGTGTGTACAGACCTGGGGGCTGCTCTGGCTGAGCAGATAAACTGGGATCATCATCTCTGGGGTGAACTGGTGCTCACTGCCTGTGCTTTGAGCACTGCTGTGATGCAAGGAGACAAATCAGTGATTTCCAGCTGTTGGAAAAGCAGAATCCCAGTGAAATCTTGAGTTCTTCAAGGCTTGGTTTAAGATACCACTCCTTCAGATGTGTACTTGATACTCTAATCTTGAGGTGGTGTCAGACGATCTGCTTTATATAATCTTAAACTTGAAAAGAAAAAGGGAGGAAAAAAAAACATCCTGAAGGATTGGTTTTTTAAAAAATTGGGTCACTTACTGTGAAACTTTGATACCAACCCACGTACTCTATATAGTATTTAACCACAATGCAGTTAAGTGACCTCTGGTTGTTTCATCTTCATACTGTGTTGTCAGCAAATGGGACTTGGATAGGCAGGAATTTTTTAGGCTCCTTTGATGTTACTCAGCAAGGAACGAAACTTTTACCTGTGGAAGGAAAAAACCAAAAAAACCCAAACCTAAAAGCAAAATAAATTGTTGCAGGACACCCAAGTTTTAAAAGAGTAATTTAAAGAAAAATGAACCACAGGAAATTCTGGTAAATTTAAATCCTTGCACAGCTTTAAGGTATATCCAGATTTTAAACAAATTGTTAAAGCTTCTAAACTTGAAGTGAAGGGGTTCAGGGAGACACAGAAGATTCTCACATTCCTTAAATTATGTGCATTGTGTGAGGTTTTAATTGTCTTCAAAGTCTTTTATATTTCATAAGCCTTTCCTTAGCTAGCAAGGGCCACACTCTGCATGTCAGTGGAGTCCTGGTTCATTTTGCAGTGCAATAATGCCTTTAATCCCTGTGAACCTGTTTTGGGGTGCAGGGCTGGCTGGTTTCCTGATAATGGGAACAAAGGAATGGACTTGTGGGATCCAGAACATCAGTTCTTGGTTCCTGGTGTGACACTCCCAGGTGTAGTAAATCACACAGGGGTGTGTAAGGATCACCTGTATCCCCCCAGTATTCCCTGATCTGCCCTTGGAATTGCCTTCAGCAAAACCCTAAAGTGGGAGCTGATCCCACAAAGCAGCAGATCCAAATAGGAACAAAGGATAAACACCCACAAGGTGCTGGGAGAGGATGGAGAGCCCAGTGTGAGCCTGGATGTCCCCTCATTGCTTTGCTGCTGACACAGCACTGGGACTTGGAGTTCTCTGTGTTCCCCAGACAAACCCAATTCCAAACTGAAATAATTGATTTTTGCCCTTCCCCCCCCTTTCAGTGACAAAAAAAAAAATCAGGATTCAGGGATTTTTAGCTCAGATTAATAGAGTTGCCTCAGTTCTTGGGGTAAGCTGGGCTCTAGGCAGGTGTGGAATTTGAACCTCCCTATTGCACAGGGAATTTTCAGTGCTCACTTTGGCAGTTCCCTGCTTCCAAGTGTGCACTGAAAAATTAATGGGATTCTTCCACAAGGATTAATGAGCTCCAGATCCCCTGCTCTCTCCTTCACTGCCTAATCATGCCTGCTTTAAAAATGGTATCTCTGTCTTTTTTGGTAATTAAAAAGGTATTGCTGAAATGAATCCATATGTTGTTGAAAGGAGGGGGAAAAAATTAAAATTGCAAGAAGGCCTCTGCTTTTGTAAGCAATAACCGAATTCCCTCAAGGCAAATGTGTTAAGACTCATTAATTTGAGTCCTTTGAAAAATTCCCTTGGTTCCTCTCTGGAAGGGCCTTGAGCTGACAGAGATTTGGTTACTGTCATGTCTCATGTCCTTGGGGCATTGGCAGGGGGGTGTGGGGGGCTTTGTCCTTGCCTTGTGCCTGTTTCCTGTTTGTTCTCCAACATGAATGGCTTTTAAGACATGGCAGGAAGAATTCTGAATACTTTATTTTCCATACTACTCAAGCCCATTGATGATTGAGATTTATTTTCTTTGTACTCTGGCACCCATTAAAATTAATCATGGGAAAAAAAAAAAAGCCTCAAATTCAGCGAGTGCTGAGAGGGTTTCATTAAATCAGAACTGGATTTTTTTTTTTTTTTTGAGAGGTTTATGTTGAATGTGCAGCTTATTTTAAGTAGGTCAAATGCACTTATTCCATGGCTGGGAACACTAGGACATTTTATCTTGGAATGAACTAAGTTAAGCACTGTGGTTACTGATTTTTTAAAACAGGAGGGGTTTTGTCACTGACTTAACACAGTATGAAGATTGCTTCTTATTGACTCAACTGTCCATTTTTATTACTTGCATGTTTGTTTACTTTTTTGTTAGATGTAATGTAAGATTCTCTTATCACATCCATTCCCTCTGACATTGTTTGAGTTAACTGAGATTCTTTAAGCGTTAGCCTGGGGAAGGTAAGTCTTTATCTTCCATTAGACATTTAAATAAAATCTTAAGTTTAAAAAAAATACAACAATACAAAAAAAAAAATCTCAAAAAATGTGTGTTTCTCAGGTATGAGCAGAGCTGAAATTGCAGTTAGTTGGGGTGGGTTAAACTGTCACTTCCAAATGGACCCCAAACATGTTTGGTTAAAGCATTAGTACCCTTTTTCAGAGCAGCCTCTTCACTCAAAATTCTGGTTTTTTAACTGAAAACGTCATCTTCGTATCTCCTGCCTTGAACATGAAATCAGCCTGTCATTAATGTCCAAGATTCTGCTGTTTTAAGTGCAGAGCTGCTGTAAGAGGGTACTGCTGTTTTAAGATTCAAGCCAACGAGACCGAAGCGATTTGTAGGATGCTTTTCTCGGAATCCCTCAACAGTAGGACTCGTAATTCCTTACCATCACCTACACTGTACCTGAGAAACATTGTAAATTACTTGGCCTTAAGTTTTTAATAATTAAGTACTTAGACATAAGTCATAAGATGCTAAGTGTAGTCTTAAGTGTACCTGCGGGTGTGTGTGCGGGGCCGGGGGGCGCGGGGCCGCCCCAGCCCCGCTGAGCGCTGCCTCTGTTTGTTCAGGTGGAGGTGAAACGTGCTGAGCCTCGGGACAGCAAGAGCCAAACTCCGGGGCCGCCAGGGGCCAGCCAGTGGGGGAGCAGGATCATGCCAAGCGCTGCCAACGGCTGGGCAGGGCAGCCCCCTCCGACCTGGCAGCAGGGCTACGGCCCCCAAGGTACTGCCCAGGGTGCAACCCTCTCCTTGTCTGGCCTTTGCAGTTCATTCCGCTTTGGGTTTCTGGTGTAGATTTTGTTCCCAGCTTTATTTCCCTCATAGCACCCCAAGGTATTGCCCACCCTGCCCAGGGTGCCACCCCCTGCCTTTCCAGCTCACTCCAGTTTGGGTTTCTGGTCTAGATGTTGCTCCCAGCTTTGTCTCCTTGATAGCACCCCAAGGTATTGCCCAGGGTGCAACCCTCTCCTTGTCTGGCCTTTGCAGTCCATTCCGCTTTGGGTTTCTGGTCTAGGTGTTGTTCCCAGCTTTATTTCCCTCATAGCACCCCAAGGTACTGCCCACCCTGCCCAGAGTGCCACCCCCTGCCTTTCCAGCTCACTCCACTTTGGGTTTCTGGTCTAGATGTTGTTCCCAGCTTTATTTCTCTCATAGCACCCCAAGGTAGTGCCCATCCTGACAGGGTGCCACCCTCTCCCTGTCCCACCTTTCCAGCTCGCTGCACTTTGGGTTTCTGGTCTGGATGTTGTTCACAACTTTATCTCCCTGATAGCACCCCAAGGTACTGCCCAGGATGCCAACCTCGCTCTATCCAGCCTTTCCAGCTCACTCCAGTTTGGGTTTCTGGTCCAGATGTTGTTCCCAGCCTTATTTCCCTTATAGCACCCCAAGGTATTGCCCAGGGTGCCACCCCCTGCCTTTCCAGCTTGCTCCACTTTGGTTTTCTGACCTAGATGTTATTCCCAGCTTTATCTCCCTGCTAGGAGTCCCCCCATAGATTTCCAGCCCCCCCGCAATAGATTTCCAGCCCCTCCCATAGATTTCCACCCCCCCATAGATTTCTACCCCCCAGTCCTTTGTAAAGTTTTTTTCACTGATTTTCCCCAAAATCCATTTTTTCACTGGCAGAAGGCAGTGCCAGGCCTGGCACATGTCCCAGGTGTGTCCCACCTGTTCCCTTTGGAGCTGCCTCTCCCCACATGGAGTCCCCATGGGTTGGGGGAACTCAGAGAAGCTGTTGGGAAGGCTCCAGCTGTGACTCCAGCTGTGGAGTGAGTTCTGCACAACACCCCAATGATAAATTTGGCTGATAAATGGCTTTTCAAGGATGAGGCAGTTTCAAAGGAAGTTATCAGGAAAATCTGAAAGGGATGAGGGGGAAATGAATGGCCGTGCTTTTGAATTTTATTGCTTAATGTAGCTTGGGGAAGCACCAAGGCAGCTCTGGTGCAGGGAGCACTCAGTGCACACCAGGAGCCCTGCAGGGCTCAGGAGCAGCCTGGGTTTGATGGCTGCAACCCCCCTGAGATTCCAGAGGCAGGATAAACATGCTGAGTTGATCCAAAGACAATTTTGATAACTTCTGGAGGGATAATTGAGTTGCTGTGACTTGCTTGCTCTGAGAGATGAGAAATGTTCACCTGGGGGGCGCAGGGAGCGTGGCTGCTCCATCCCCACTCCATGGATGGAAATGCAGCACAGGGATTGCTCATTTCCCCACGGTGCTGATTAACTTGAAAGCTGCAGCTGAGGGTTGACATTGTGCACAGATGTGCTAATCTGCAAACTGAGAAACTCCCATTATTTTCCATGCAGTGATTAGTAGGGAAAATGATATCTGATCTCCTGGCAAGATTAATGTCAGACACGAGCACATTTATCCTTCAATCTCAGCACTGCACAAGGGATGGGAAGGGCTTTTTTATGCTTCAAAAACTGCAAAAATAGCTCAGATAAACCTGGTAGTAAATTAAGAATCCCTTGGATGTTTAGTCTGCTGGGGTTCTCCAGGGTTTTGTTCTCTGTAGTGCTGTAATTTCTTGCACTTGGTATGTGGCAGCTCTCAAATGCTGCATCTGATTTGGGATTGGGAACTGCTGTCTTTTCTGAGTGTCATTTGCTGAATGATTCAGAGTCTTTCCAGAATTACACATTCAGAAATAGTCCCACAATGTTGCTTAGGCCATAAAAATAACTCTGTAAAGGACATGGGGAGGATACCCAGTGTATCCCAGAGCCAAATCCTTCTTCTTGCATCATCCCTGCTTCAGTGCATGCAACTTCACTGATGTCTAAAGCTCTTTTTTTGTTTTGTTGTAGGGATGTGGGTGCCAGCTGGACAGGCAATTGGTAAGTACATTATATGGGACCAATTCTGAAAGGAAAAAATCCTCCCAAGCACGGGTGCAGCTTCTTTGAGCATTCACAGTGATTTTTGGATTTCTGTAGGATTTAACCTACATTTAAAAGCTTGATTGAATTTGTCCTGGAAGAACAGAGGAGAAGACAGTGGCTTCTTAGCAGCTCTGTAATAGGAGCTGACACACATCCTGCTGTTCCAGCCACATTCATTTGTTACCAAGGGATTACATGCTAAACTGCAATTATTTACAGTGGGGACACTTGGAGGACAAATATTTCCCAAAGTGAGGATTCATAGAAGGCTGAACCTGCATTTGAAATCCACCCAACAGCCTTACCCCATCTAGAGGAGGCTGACTCCAGCAGCAGCTCCTTGGTATTCATGTGCTCAGTTTTTGGTTTTCTCTTTATTTTCCAGGTGGATATGGACCCCCTCCTCCAGGCAGAGGAGCTCCTCCCCCACCACCTCCATTTACCTCATACATTGTCTCCACACCTCCTGGGGGATTCCCACCTCCACAAGGATTCCCACAGGGCTATGGCACCCCTCCACCATTTAGTAAGTGACCCCCAGGAGCTGGAGCTCATCCAGCTTTTCCTCATTGTTTGCTGGGCCTGGTTTCACCTATCCTTAATTATTTTCTCCAAATTATATATTCAGAGCAATAGCATTATTTTTTTCTTTGATTATTTTATTCTTGCAGGAAGTAATCATTTCTGTTCTCTAGTTTAAATCTGTGTTGCTAAATAAATTTAGATACATTGTGCACCTTTGTTAGGACATCAGAGAGAAAACTTAGAGCTCACTGCTGGTGACCTGGGCCAAACACTGGCTGGGTTTTTTGGAGGAGCTTAAGGAATTAAGGTCACAACTGGGACTGGAAATACAAATAGGATTTTAGCACCTACCTCTCAGGCCACCATTGCAAAAGTCTGTTACAAACCTGCCTTAAAGAAGATGGAAAATAGTGTCCAGTTATCACTTTTTACTTCTAAAATCTTGGTTAATTTGGCTTCCTCCTCACTTCTCATGTCTGTAAGCACAATTTGCTCCTCAGTTCTGCTTTATCCCTTTCTCTGTGCTCTGCCTTTGGGGGGGACATTTCTCCCACCTGTGCAAGGTGAGCTGTTGAGATCTTTGGGCCATGGGGGTGACCAAGATGAATCTGTGCAGCCACTGGTCACAAACAGCATCAGAAATGTTGGTTTTTCAATTGTATCATCTCTAAAGCCAAGCAGGATGTTGATGTTCACCTGTTGTGTCCTTGCAGGTTTTAGTTATGGTGCTCCACCTCCTCCACCTGACCAGTTTGCCCCCCCTGGAGTCCCCCCTCCACCTGCCACTCCAGGGGCAGCACCACTCGCTTTTCCTCCACCACCACCTCCATCTCAGGCAACTCAGGACATGAGCAAACCCCCGACTGCTCAGCCAGAATTCCCTTACAGTCAGTTTGGTGAGTAACTGCTGCCATTCATCCCCTTTCCCTTTAGGCCTGGGTTCAGTGTTGGACACAGTTTGCTGCAGGCATTCTCCAGGATGGGAATGTTCCCACCAGCTCAAGCCATCCTTAAATCATGCAGTGTTCTAGCCAGAGGGAATTTTCTTAGCTCTAAAGTGTTGCTTTTGTGCTGTAAAATGAGCTTCAGGGATTTGTGCATTGCCAGAGTGAATTCCTGGTTTCCACAAACTTCCTCTCTAACAGCTTTGCAGAGCTTGTAGTGAACTTTTTTGTGTGTCTCGAGACCTTGGAGAACAGATTTGAAGAGTAAAAGCAGCATGGAGAGACAGGCAGTGCATGTGTAAGGATCCAAACCTGTGCCTTTTCCTCCCTTTTCTCATCCCTTCCCATCTCTCTGGAGGTGCAGTTCTGTACAAAGCTTTGTTGTGCTCTGTAGGAAACTTTGAGGTGGAAGGCACTGAACTAACAAGTTTTACAGCAGGCAGGCAATGCTACAAAAAACAAATGCTTTTTAAAATTGTGCCTGTGCTCCAGAGTGAAATTTCTGCTGCTGCTCCCTGAGGGAGCTCAGAGGGAATTCTCATTCTCATCTTGCTCCTCTCAGCCCTGTTTCTCAGCAGTGCTCTCCAAATAAGATCTCTCCAAAGAGCTCTGTACTAATGTGTTTTTTAAGGGATTGTAATTGGTCAGTTTTTACCTCTGAAGGGAATTTTGCAAGCAGCAGCCCGTGGATTCAGGCTGTTCCCTGCTGGAACACGTTCTCCATGTGGTAGTGCTGCCTCAAGTTCCTGCAGAAACTTTCCTATGAGATGAAAACTTCACAACATTTATTTAAATAGATAATATTCAAAATTCCAGCAATGTAAAGCAGCCTCTGAAGGAAGATGAGCCTTTGAGATGTGTTTGTGAAGCAGCATCTTCTCATGTTGATGAGTTTGAAATGTTTTTTCATTTGTTTCTTACACGGCTGATTTCCTGGATAGTTTTGCCCTTGTGATTCAAAGTTTTTCTTGTTCTGCCAGAACTTGGCTCTTTGCAGACTCTTTTTGGAGTGGGTTGGACTCTTCTAAATAAAGCACAAATCCCTGCACAGCCAGTTACATCAGTGAGGAGCAGCCAGAGTCTGGGAGGAGTTGGAAGTTTAGGAAGGATCTGATGGAGAGGGACTCTTCATCTGGAACTGGTGACAGGACAAGGGGAATGGCTTTGATCTGGAAAAGAATAGGTTTAAACTGGATATTAGGAAAAACTTCTTCACTGTGAGGCTGTTGAGACCCTGGCAGAGAAGCTGTGGCTGCCCCATCCCTGGAAGTGTCCCTAATTTGCATATATTTACATAAATGCATAAAGCTTGTGGGCTTTAAAGAGCCACACAGTTCCCTGATGAGCACAAGGCAGTGTAAGGTTTATCCTGGGCAGTGTCCTAAATCCCTCAGTGTGTGCTCCCAGGGTGTCAGCACTAACACTCACCCTGCAAAATCAAATTAATTACATTAATTTAAACTAATTAGAAATTCATTATCTCTGTGCAGTCCCTTCAGTTCTGTCTAGGATGGGTTTGTCTGCTCCACACCCTTCAGGCCTCACCCCAAAGTTTTGTCTGCACTCCCAAAGTCAGGCTGAGCAGGGAAGTGGAAGATTCCCTGAGGCAGGGACAGGGCTCAGGTTTGGGGTTTGTTGGGGCAGTGCAGCTCTCCCAGGTTTGGGGTTTGTGTTGGGCCAGTGCAGCTCTCTCAGGTGTTTGGGGTTTGTTGGGGCAGTGCAACTCTCTCAGGTGTTGGGGTTTCTTTTGGGGCAGTGCAGCTCTCTCAGGTTTGGGATTTATTGGGGCAGTGCAGCTCTCTTAGGTTTGGGGTTTGTGTCAGGGCAGTGCAGCTCTCTCAGGTTTGGTGTTTGTTGGGCCAGTGCAGCTCTCCCAGGGGTTGGGGTTTGTGTTGGGGCAGTGCAGCTCTCTCAGGTGTTTGGGGTTTGTGTTGGGGCAGTGCAGCTCTCTCAGGTTTGGTGTTTGTTGGGCCAGTGCAGCTCTCTCAGGTTTGGTGTTTGTTGGGGCAGTGCAGCTCTCTCAGGTGTTTGGGGTTTGTGTTGGGCCAGTGCAGCTCTCCCAGGTGTTGGGGTTTGTGTTGGGGCAGTGCAGCTCTCTCAGGTTTGGGGTTTGTTGGGGCAGTGCAGCTCTCTCAGGTTTGGGGTTTGTGTTGGGGCAGTGCAGCTCTCTCAGGTTTGGTGTTTGTTGGGCCAGTGCAGCTCTCTCAGGTTTGGTGTTTGTTGGGGCAGTGCAGCTCTCTCAGGTGTTTGGGGTTTGTGTTGGGCCAGTGCAGCTCTCCCAGGTGTTGGGGTTTGTGTTGGGGCAGTGCAGCTCTCTCAGGTTTGGGGTTTGTTGGGGCAGTGCAGCTCTCTCAGGTTTGGGGTTTGTGTTGGGGCAGTGCAGCTCTCTCAGGTTTGGGGTTTGTGTTGGGGCGGTGCAGCTCTCCCAGGGGTTGGGGTTTGTGTTGGGGCAGTGCAGCTCTCCCAGGTGTTGGGGTTTGTGTTGGGGCGGTGCAGCTCTCCCAGGTGTTGGGGTTTGTGTTGGGGCAGTGCAGCTCTCCCAGGTGTTGGGGTTTGTGTTGGGGCAGTGCAGCTCTCTCAGGTTTGGGGTTTGTGTTGGGCCAGTGCAGCTCTCCCAGGTGTTGGGGTTTGTGTTGGGGCAGTGCAGCTCTCTCAGGTTTGGTGTTTGTTGGGGCAGTGCAGCTCTCTCAGGTTTGGGGTTTGTGTTGGGGCAGTGCAGCTCTCTCAGGTTTGGGGTTTGTTGGGGCAGTGCAGCTCTTCCAGCTGGACCCTACAGTGAGCTGTGCCAGGCCAGGCTTTATCCTGGTGATCCATCCAGGCTCAGGTTTGGAGCCAGACACTCAAACCACACAGGGAAGCAGAGCCAGCTGTGGCACTCAGTGAGTCCTGAGTGGCTCTGCAGGTGTGTGCTGTGGGTTTCCTCCATCACAAACAACCTGAGCTCTGGGATTTGCACCACTGTGCAGAAACAGCAACTCGAGGTTGTGTTTTTCCACTCCCCCTGGCAAACAATCCCCTTGTAGTTTTGGGCTCCTGCTTATCTGTGTCTGAACAAATGCCAAGAGGAGCATTTGCAGCTCCCAGAGCCTGAGCTCGCTGTGTTTTAGTGCTCATTAGTGCCAGCAAGTCCTTGAGGGACAGGCAGAGCTTGAAATTGAACTGCTGAAGATGTGCTAAGAGACTTTGTTTGGGATTAAGAGAGCTAAACCTGCTCTAAGCCTGCACAGAGAGAGGCAGCACTGCAGAAATGCTCTTGGTAATTAGGAGCCTTAATAGCATCTTTCAGAGCAGGGGCTGGCACTGATGCCAGGATTAAGAGTCATATTTAATTAGGAGAATTTGAATTAAATTTCTCAATTTCTCAGTTGTCTTAATTTACATCTAGTAGTGAATTTTGTGTTGGTAGCAGGGATTCCAGCCAGTCTTTTCTCTTAGGGAGAAAAACAGGAGTTTCCTTTCCATCCCTAAATTCTGCTCACTCCAGACTGGCCTTTGATGCAGGTCCCAACCCAAAATCAAACTGCTCCCAAAGCTGTGAGCAGATGGTTGAACTGCCAGCCTGGCTGGGATTATTCCAAATAGAGTTCCCCCTTCCTACACACCTGTTCCCTTCTGCTTTTTGTAAAAAAGGAGGGGAGATCCCTGCAGGACCCCAGAGCTGCTGCTCCTCCTGGGGAGGGAGCACTGTCAGGTGTGGGGTTCACACCAGCCATGGTTGCTCCTAGAAACTCATCCTGTGCCTTTCTCTTCTCCCCAGGGTATGGACAAGACTTGAGTGGGTTTGGACAAGGTTTCTTTTCTCTTGGAAAGGAAACTCCTGTTTTTCTCCCTATCCCTAAACTCTGCTCACTCCAGAGTGGCCTGTGGTGCAGGTCCCAACCCAAAATCAAACTGCTCTGAAGCAAAGCTGTGAGCAGATGGTTGAACTGGGATTACCCCAAACACAGTTCCACCTTCCTGCCCAGCTGTTCCCTTTGCTTTTTGTAGAAAAGGAGGGAAGATCCCTGCAGGATCCCAGAGCTGCTGCTGCTCCCAGGTGTTTTTCTGGGTTGTGTTAGTGAGAAGGGAGCACTTTCAAGTGTGGGATTCACACCCGTGGCTGCTCACTCCAGAGTGGCCTGTGGTGCAGATCCCAAGCCAAAATCAAACTGCTCCCAAAACTGTGAGCAGATGTGTCATGGTTTAGGCACAGGATGGTTGAACTGCCAGCCTGGCTGGGATTACCCCAAACACAGTTCCACCTTCCTGCACACCTGTTCCTTTGTGATTTGTGCAGAAAAGGGGGGAAGATCCCTGCAGGACCTCAGAGCTGCTGCTCCCAGGTGTTGTTCTGGGTTGTGTTAGTGAGAAGGGAGCACTGTCAGGTGTGGGATTCACACCCACGGCCATTCCTAGAAACTCATCCTGTGCCTTTCCCTTCTCCCCAGGGTATGGACAAGACTTGAGTGGGTTTGGACAAGGTTTCTTTTCTCTTGGAAAGGAAACCCCTGTTTCTCTCTCTGAAGCAAAGCTGTGAGCAGATGATTGAACTGGGATTACCCCAAACACAGCTCCCTCTTCCTGCACAGCTGTTCATTTCTGATTTTTGCAGAAAGGAGGGAAGATCCCTGCAGGACCCCAGAGCTGCTGCTCCTCCCAGGTGTTGTTCTGGATTGTGTTCCTGACAGGGAGCACTTTCAGGTGTGGGATTCACACCCTGGAAGCTCATCCTGTGCCTTTCCCTTCTCCCCAGGGTATGGACAAGACTTGAGTGGGTTTGGCCAAGGTTTCTCTGATCCCAGCCAGCAGCCCCCTCCCTACGGAGGCCCCTCGGTGCAGCCCTCCAGCGGCCCCCCGGCAGGAGGCAGCGGCTTCGGGCGGGGACAGAACCACAACGTGCAAGGATTCCACCCCTACCGGCGCTAGCCTGGGCTGCCAATCAGGGAGTGAGTGCTGCCCGCAGGGACCTCTGGGCCCAGCTGAAGCCCGGGATCCCAGACTTCTGAACTTGTGACAATCACATTACTTGATGGAAGAAAAACCTAACAACAGTTTTTGTTTTTTTTTCTTCGGGGGGAGGGCGGGGGTTGGGGGCAGATGGCTTCTGAAGGCAGAGCTGTGGGTGTTTGGACTGCAGTTTTTAAAGATTTTCCTTTCTCTAACCCATCAGCACAAATAAAGAAAATGTCACTGGTTCAAATTACAGGGTTTTAAAAATGTCTTCAGCTTTAATTCAAAACTTCAGGTTTCTTTTTTTTGAAATTATTTTTCCTGAGCCTTTGTTTTACCGTATATTGTAAACTTTTATGTTTAAAAGAAAAAAAAATATATACATTTACAGATTGTGAAATTTTTAAGAGAAATTTTCTACTATGTATGCTGGCTTATTTTTTAATTTAAAACAGGGTTTCCGTGAGCGCTGTCGGAGGCGGGGGAAGAGCTGCAGCCCCTCCCTCCCTCCCTCCCCGCGGCAGTGCTGGGGCGGAGGGTTTGAAACTCTGGGAGTTGACAGAAACCTGCTGAGTGTATTTTGCTGTTTGTTCTGGGGGCGGAGCTGGGCCTGGGCAGGCGCAGGAGCCGCTCGGAGGCTCCACCTGCCTCCCCCTCCCGAGGCCTCGGCCGGACGTGGATTTCCCTCAGGCGAAAAGGTTTTGGTGCGTTTGGCACTGAGCAGTGCCAAGCCCTGGTTTGAATAAAGACAAGAACCTTTGGATTAGAAACACCAGCCTGTCTCCATTTTTCTGGGGTTTTTTTTTGCTTTTCTGAGTGTGGGTTTTCTGGAGGAGTCCTGGGGCAGCTTTGTGGTGTCACCAGCTGTGCCCTGTGCAGGGTGGCACTGCCAGGGCGCCACTGCTGCGTAGGGCTGACTGGGGAGGGGTCCTGCAGCCTGGAGCAGATCCAGCCTCTGGAAGAGCTTTGATCCAGCCTGATGTGGTGAAGGACTCACTGGTGTAATTAATCCCTGTTAATGAGGTGGAGCTGGGGGTGGGTTGGGATGTGTCTGTGCTCTGGAGGTCGCTGTGTCTGTTCAGGGGGAATTTTGTATATTGTGTGGTTCTGGTTCTGCTTGCTGTGAATGCTCGTGGCTCTGCTCCTCACTCTGTTACATCCATGAGCTCGAAATTCCAGCTGGGACAGGAGCTGCTCCAGGATGGCTGTGCAGGTGTCACTTCTGAGCCCAACTGGATCCCCCTCAGGGGTGTGAAACCATGGAAATGTCACAGCACCACCCTGGGGACACCTGGAACAGAGGACACCCACCATCTTCACCTCTTCTGGGATAAAACCCTTTGGATTTGGCTCCTGTCTGTGCAGAACCAGCTCCTCCAGGCCCGTGTGGGCCGTTAGATCTGGGACCTGCTGTGGGGGCCAGACCGGACCAACCTGTGCAGAACGAGCCGGTTCTGCTGGGCCACACCCGCAGCTCTGATCCCCGTGGGGAGGGGAAACCCCACAGGTGAAAGATGAAGGCGGCATCCCAAAAAGGTGTGGGATGCTCAGAGCCGGGCTGACTGTGACCTGTCACTGCTGGGTTCCACCTTGGGCCAGCGGGAAGGAAACCCGACATTTCCCTGGATCAGCAGGGGCAGGTTTGGGGGGAAGAGGAGGCTCCGTCCCTCTCAGCTGTCCCCGCGCTGTCCCCGGGCTGGGGGTGCGGCCCCTTTAAGGGCAGTGATGGCGGAAGCGCTGCCCGGCTCGCCTTCCCCGCCCGTTCCGCCCGCGCCGCTCTCGCGAGATCTGCCGCTTCCGGTGCGAGCGCGGCCTTTCCGAGCGGCCCAGGCCAAGATGGTGGGTGCGGGGGAGGCCCTGCCGGCACTATCGGGCCCCATCCGCCGCCGTCCGGGCTTCACCCGCCGCGGCGGCGCTGCCCGGGGCTCGGGGCTTTCCTGGGGAATGGGGAATGGGCCTCCCCGGGGCGCTGCGGGGCGGGAGCGGGGCTGAGGGGAGGGGGCGGCCTTGGCGCCCAGCGGAGCTCGGTGGGGCCGCGGCCTCCCCGTGTGCGGGGCGGGGAGCGCGGCCTTGAATCCCATGGTCCCCCTGCCTTGACCCGACCCCCCTGTCCCGCTGCAGGCGGAGGTGGAGCAGAAGAAGAAGCGAACCTTCCGCAAATTCACCTACCGCGGGGTGGACCTGGACCAGCTGCTCGACATGTCCTAGTAAGGGCTGGTAGGGGTTTGGGGGTCGGGGGAGCCGGGTCTGCTCCATACTCGGGTTGTGTTCAATTACCGGCAATAACGGGGGTTTGGGTGCTCAACTGCTGCTTTGTGGGTTGTTTAAAGTCCCTTAGTGGGTGACACTGTCATTGTGAGGTCCTGGCTCGGTTCGGGTGATGCTGAGGGTGTGGGGTCCCCAGGGGTCTCCCTCCTGTGTACCCATCTCCGTCTGGGTGACAGACTTTGGGGTTTTCCCGCGGCTGTACCTCAGGCTCAGTTTGAGGTCCCTGAGGGTGTCCCTGGGCTGTTCCCCAGGCTCTATCTGGGTACCTCTGTGGCTGTGGGGTCTCTGGGCTGTTCCCAGGCTCAGTTCAGGGTCTCTGGGCTGTCCGTGTCTGGCTGTGGGGTCTTTGGGCTCTCCCCAGGCTGTTCCCCAGGCTCAGTTTGGGATCCCTGAGCTGTCCCTGTCTCCTGGCAGCGAGCAGCTGATGCAGCTGTACAGCGCATTCCCCAGGCTGGGTTGGGGTGTCCCTGGGTTAGGGATCCCTGGGCTGTTCCCCAGGTTGGGTTAGGTCTCCCCAGTCTCAATTTGGGGTCCCTGGGCTGTTCCCCAGGCTCAGTTTGGGGTCCCTGAGCCGCCCTGTCCCTGCAGCGAGCAGCTGATGCAGCTGTACAGCACATTCCCCAGGCTGGGTTGGGGTGTCCCTGGGCTGTTCCCCTGGCTGGGTTAGGGCTCCCCAGGCTCAGTTTGGGCTCCCTGAGCTGTCCCTGTCCCTGCAGCGAGCAGCTGATGCAGCTGTACAGCACATTCCCCAGGCTGGGTTGGGGTGTCCCTGGGCTGTTCTCCAGCTGGGTTAGCTGTCCCTGGTCTGTCCCTTAGCCATCCCTGTCCCTGTCCCTGCAGCGAGCAGCTGATGCAGCTGTACAGGACATTCCCCAGGGTGGGTTAGGGATCCCTGGGCTGTTCCCCTGGCTGGGTTAGGGCTCCCCAGGCTCAGTTTGGGGTCCCTGAGCCATCCCTGTCCCTGTCCCTGCAGCGAGCAGCTGATGCAGCTGTACAGCGCGCGGCAGCGGCGGCGCCTGAACCGCGGCCTGCGCCGCAAGCAGCACTCGCTGCTCAAGCGCCTGCGCAAGGCCAAGAAGGAGGCGCCGCCCATGGAGAAGCCCGAGGTGGTGAAGACCCACCTGAGGGACATGATCATCCTGCCCGAGATGGTGGGCAGCATGGTGGGCGTCTACAACGGCAAGACCTTCAACCAGGTGGAGATCAAGGTGAGCTGGGGGCTCTGGCACTGAGCTCAGTGTCTGGAGTGTTGGCTTGTAACTCTCTGTAAATCCTGCTCGTTCCCTGTGTCTGGGGGGGTCCAGGATCTTCCACAGAGCGAGGTTGGCTCAGAGGGACACCTGGAAGTGTCATCCCAGGGAGGGCCAGCTCCCACTGGGTCTCAGTGTGGCTCTGAAGCACTGAAATGGCTGTGGAGTGATCCATGTGCTCAGCCCAGCCTGCCAGCACTGCTTGGGGATGAAACAGATCCCTGAGTGGAATTCACTCCTTTCCCAGGAGTGGAATTACCCACGAGGTGCTGTCACCTGATACCACCAGTGGGATTAAATGCCATTTTCTTGCTCCTACCTGGCATTAAATCCCACCTGGAAGGGCACAAATGCCCCTGTGGCTCCTGTGTCACCTCCCCAGGAGGGGCAGAGCTGGGGAAGCCCATCAGGGCACCAGGGGAGGAGCAGGGCTGGAATAACCGGCTGTGCCAGGCTCCTGGCAGCCGTGGGATGGGGATGGGGATTGGGTGGGGATGTCCCCGTGTCCCCAGCTCTGTCCCCAGCACGGATCTCTCCCCTTGCAGCCCGAGATGATCGGCCACTACCTGGGCGAGTTTTCCATCACGTACAAGCCGGTGAAGCACGGCCGGCCTGGCATCGGTGCCACCCACTCCTCCCGCTTCATCCCGCTCAAGTAGCTCCAGGAGGGAGCCTCCTGCAGTGTAAATAAAGAAATTCCACCTGGATCCCTCTGTCTCCTGCCTCTCCATTCCTGGGCTGGGGTGTGCTGAATTCCACTCCACCATCTTTGGATATTTTCCTGAGTGTTGCCAGGGTTTTTGGCTCTGCTTTCTGTCAGCACCTGCAGCAAACAAATCACCTTCATGTGGGTTTAGTAAATGAATTATTCCTTGTTCTTCACTGGGAAGTGGGGAATGCACTTTAATATTTACAGCATTTCCATGTATTTAACTTCATTTGTTAATAAAAATACTGGGAATGAGGAAATGTGGAACTGGGGGAAGGCAGGGGGGGTTCCCAGGCTCAGAACCAGCCTGAGCCCCAGGAGAAGCTGCCAAGGCCCATCATGGCACATTGAAACCCCAAACTATTATTGTCTTGTCCTTAATTTGGGAACCCAAAGGATTTTGGTGACAGGGATCACAGAGTGGCACCGGGTGGGGGCTGAGCTGAGGGTTTGCAGCTCAGGCTGGGAGGGAGGGATGTGCTCTGGGGGATGCTCAGGGGTGAGTGGTGATGGGAGAGAAGATGAGAGGAGTTCATCCCGGGTGGATGAATCTGGTTTGTCCCTGAACTGAGCCAAATGAACCCAGTGCTGGTCACCAGTGCCAAGTCCCATGGTGAAGCCATTGGTGGAGAGGGACATTCGTCCCCAGGGTCATCCTGCTGTCTTGGGGACTGCTCAGGGGTCCCTTAGGGCCCAGCTCTTTAAGTCTCACACCTTCCTCATCCCATTCCCCTAGCCAGTGGTGCCGGGGCCGTTTGTCCTGTAGGGAAAGTCCCAAAAAGGGCTCCAGGTCCCTTTTTGTTCAAGCAATGTGACCTTGAGAGGGTGGCCTCAGGACAAGAGGGCTGGGGTCACTGTCCTGCTATGGTCACTGTCCATCTGGGGTCACTGTCCAGCTGTGGTCACTGTCCTGCTATGGTCACTGTCCTGCTGTGGTCACTGTCCATCTGGGGTCACTGTCCATCTGGGGTCACTGTCCAGCTGTGATCACTGTCCAGCTGTGATCACTGTCCATCTGGGGTCACTCTCCTCCTGTGGCCTTGTGGGGTCTCTCAGCCCCTTGGGGCGATGCCCAGAGGGCCAGGAGAGCCCAGCTGGGAGGTGAGTGACAGTGACCCCGGCGGGTGACAGTGACCTCGGTGGGTGACAGTGTCCTGATCACACGGCAGCAGCTGCAGAGGGGTCGTCATGAGGGTCCCGCTCATCCCGAGGGAGTCCCCGAAGTTCAGCCGGTGCTGCCGCACCTTGGGTGGGTCCCCAAGGACATGGGGACGGCACCGGGGGGCTCGGGGGGGCAGATTCGGTCGAGAGGGACCGGTTCGGTGTGGAAAGGCCGGTTCGGCCTGCAGAGACCGGCTCGGTTTGAGGGGACAGGTTCGCTCTGGAGGGACCGGTCCGGTCGGGAGCGGCAGGTGCGTCCCGTCGTTTTGGCGGAGGCTGGAAAGGCGGCGGATGGAGGGGAACGGAGCCCTCCCGGCGGGTCCCGTCCCCCCCGCCCCGCACGGGCCGGGGGGGCGCGGGGAGCCCCCGGTGCCGCCCTCTAACGGCGCCGCTGGAAAATCCCGACCGAGAGCGGGGGGGCGGGGGCGGGATGCGGCTGCTCGGGGCCGCGCCGGAGCCTCGCCCAGCTCCGCACCGCCCCGCACGGCTCCGCACGGCTCCGCACCGCCCCGCACCGCCCGCACCGCCGGGGATGAGGTACGGCCGCACCTGCCCCCCGCGCCCCCCGAGCCCCCCGCGGCTCCGGGGATGGGGGAAACCGGGGAGGGATGCGCGGAGGGGCCGGGGGGGATCGGGGTGCGGTTGTTGGGGGGCTTGCGGGGGGTTGGATGCACCGGGGGGGCCCCGATCTGCGCCCCCTCCCCGCGGCGGGGATGCCCCCGGCCCTGGATGCGCTGTGTCCTGCGGCGGGCGCGGCTCCGCCCGCGGGATCGGGGGGAATCGGGGGGAATTTTGGGGGACAGGAGGGTTCAGGGTGGATCAGGGGGTTCAGGGGGAATCGGGAGGGTCGGGCAGCGTTCACCCCCCGCATCCTGCAGGAACAAAGGCCGGACAATGCCGGGGCTCGGCGGGGAGCCCGCGGGAGGGGAGGGAGGAAAGGAGCAGCATCCCCGTCCCCATTCTCACCTTCATCCCCATCCCCATCCCCATCCTCATCCCCATCCTGCGGGCGAGGCGGGGGGGTCGTTCCTGGGGTGGCAGCAGCTCCCCCCGCCCCGATGCGAGTTCGGCTCTGCAGATCCCCCCCCTCCCGATGCTCCCCCAGCGCGGCTGGGCCCGGCATTGCGGCTGAGCCCCAAAACCTCACCCAAAGCCTCCCCACCAACCCACACCCCAATTCCACCTCCCAAACTGGTCCCTAAAATCCTCGGCCTCTAAACCAGCGCACCAACCCCCCCGGGGGGCACCCCCAGGGTCCCCGTGCCGTGTCCCCGGGCAGGGCTGTCCCCAGTGTCCCCGGGCAGGGCTGTCCCCAGTCACCCCCATGGGATGGGGAGGTGGCTGCACCTTCACCCCGCTGGATCCCACGGGCACCCGGGGGTGTGGGGTGGATAAAGGGGACCCTGCATTGTGAGGGGGCTGTGCTGGGGGTGTTGGGGACCCCACATCCACCCCTAGGCCACGATGTCGGTGTGTGTGTGTGCAGGGGCTGTGCGGGGGCTGCGGGGCTCGGGGCTGTGTGAGGAGAGGGGGATGGATCCCAAATCCCCAAATCCCCCTGACCCTGCAGGGTGGAACTGGGGGGGGCTGTGCTCCCCGGGGGGGGTTTGCTGTGGTCGGGGGTCCCCGGGGCGGATCGATCAGCCCGGGCTGGTGACAACACGCTGTTTGTTTAATGTCCCCGGGGGCTGCAGGAGCCGCAGCCGGGGCTCAGCTGTGCCTTTGGCGCTGCGGCCACACTGGGCTGATGGCGGCGGTCCCTGTCACAGGCTCACCCGCAGAGCCAGGCTGGAGTGAGAGAGGGGTGCAGGGAGATTGGGGTACCCCCAGGGCTCCCCAGGCTCTGCCCAGGCCAGGGTGGCACTGGCTAAGGTGGCATCACATCTGTGGGCAAGGCACTGCGGTGTGAACAGTGCAGAGGATGGTGGGGTGGTGGGCACTGTGGGCACTGGGGTGGGCACTGAGTGCTGCAGGCAGTGAGGTGGGCAGTGAGGTGGGCACTGACTGGCACTGTAGGCAGCGGGCACCCTGGGCAGTGTGGAGGGCAGCAGGGTGTGCTGGGTATCGCAGCTGCTGCTTCATCTGCAGCAGAATCTGCCCTGCCAGGAAATTGCTGGATGGATCCAGGCCCCACCAGCACCCTCGGCCATCCTGGGGTGCCCTCAGCAGAGAGAGGCAGATTTTGGGGGTAGGAGGAGACACACCCAGGACCCCGAGCCATCACATCGGCCCAGGGCCAGCCCACGGCCCCGCTTGGGATCCAGCCCTGGGGGACACCGGGTGCTGTGACAGTGACAGTCATGGTGCTGGAATGGAGCTGCAGCCCCAGGCCTCCATTCCCACAGCCCTGAGCCCCCCATTCCCACAGCCCCAGCCTCCCATTCCCACAGCCCGGCCCCCCATTCCCACAGCCCCAGCCCCCCATTCCCACAGCCCTGAGCCCCCCATTCCCACAGCCCCGGCCCCCCTTTCCCACAGCCCTGAGCCCCCTTTCCCGCAGCCCCGGCCCCCCATTCCCACAGCCCCAGCCCCCCATTCCCGCAGCCCCAGCCTCCCATTCCCACAGCCCGGCCCCCCATTCCCACAGCCCGGCCCCCCATTCCCGCAGCCCCGGCCCCCCTTTCCTGTACCCCTGGCCCCCCTGTTCCCACAGCCCCAGCCCCCCTTTCCCACTGTCTCGCCGCTCTCTGGATGCAGGTGCGGCCCCGGCCCCTCCCCGCACGCTGCAGATCCCGGCGCCGCTGCGGCTCCGTCCCTCGGCCGGCCCTGCCAGGAGCTGGGGGGAGCAGAGCTCGGCCCCCAATCCATCAACCCCCCCAGATATCCCTGCCACAGGGCAGCCAGAGCACCCCGGGTTCTTTCAGGGTGGGGGTCCCCAGGGGAGGGGTCTCTGACTGAGCAGTTGGGGAGTACCCACAGGTTTGGGGTGCTGGGGAGAGGGGAATGTGTTCCCCTGGAGGAGTGGAAGCCCCTGGCTGCCATTATCCCCTCCAGCCCCATCCTCCACCTCTGAGTCCTCGGGAAGGGCCGGGAGCCGCCTGTGCTCCCCCATCCCTGTCACCATAGCAACAGCAGGCAGTGCTCATCCCGCATCCCGCATCCACCCATCCATCCATCCATCCATCCATCCATCCATCCATCCATCCATCCATCCATCCATCCATCCATCCATCCCCCCCCTCCCTCCTGTGGGGTCCTGCCTTCCACATCCCCAATCCTTCACCTCGCATCCCTCATCCCACACTCCTCACCCTGCATTCCCCATTCCCACATCCCTCATCCTGCATCCCATATTCTGTATCCTGCACCCCTCACCTTCCACATTCCTGCATCCCATATTCCATATTCTGCACCCCTCACCCTGCATTCCACATTCCTGCATCCTTCACCCTGATTTCCCCTTTACCACATCCCTCATCCTGCATCTCTCATCCTGCATCCTTCACCTTGCATCCCTCATCCCACACCCCTCACCCTGCATTCCCCATTCCCACATCCCTGATCCTGCATCCCTCATCCTACATTTCACATTTCTGCATCCCTCACCCTTCCTTCCCCTTTCCCACACCCTTCATCCTGCATCCTTCATCCTGCATTCCTCACCCTGCATTCACCCTCCCAAATCCCGCACCCTGCATTCCCCATTCCGGCCTCCCTCACCTTCCCTCCCCAATTCCCTCCTTGTCCACCCTCCATCCCCAATCCCCCATCCCTCATCCCTCTCTTCCCCCTTCCTCTGGCCCCCACCCTCTCCCATCCCCTCTTCCCTGGGTTATTTCTCTCCTGGGGGGAATTTTCAGCAGTTGGGGGGGATTCACACCCTGGGGGTCTTTGGGAATCTGGGTGGGGTAGGGGGCACCCCCAGCAGGACCCATAGGGCAGAATTTGGATCCCCCACCCCTGTGGGGTGCAGGAGTGAAGGAGCAGTTTGGGGGGCCGGAATGGCTCCTGGGGGTGTGCAGGATATCCATGGGGGGCTTTGGGGGGTTCCTGTGTTCCATCAATGCTGGGGGCGCTGGGCCACCCAAAAGGATTCATGGGAGCGGAAAGGCCCCAGGGAGCCGCCGTGGGGCAGATTTGGGGGCGTCAGAACCTGGAGGGGGATCGATCTCTGCCCCTCCTGACCCATTTTGTTGGGGGGATGTGGGGTGGGGAGGAGGGGAGCCCCCATCCCCATTGCCCCCCTTTGCCGGCTCCCCCCGCTCACACGCGGTGCTCACGGAGGCTCCGCGGGGCTCCCGGTGCCACCAGGACCCTCTGGGGGGGCTACGAGGGGTCCCCGATCCCCCTCCCGGGTGTGACAGCGCCGTGGGTGCCCCCCCGGGCAGGTGCGAGGGGCGGCGGCGCTGCGGCAAAGGCGGATTTGGGGGGCTGGGGGCGGCTGGGGGGGCTCAGAGGGGCCGCGAGGGTTTGGGTGGGGGGCACAGGAAGGCGGGGGGGCCCTGCAGGGGCCGGGGCTGCCCCCGGAGCCGGAGGGAGCGGAGCGGGAGAAGGTTGGGAGCGGGAGAAGACAAAAGCGAGACAAAGGGAGCGCGGAGCTCTGCGGAGGCTGCGGAGCGGGCGGGGGCTGGGGGGCCCTGCCCGGAGCCCCCCTGAGCCGGGGCCGCCCCTCGGGGGGGTTTGGGGGTTCCGGCTCCCCCAGGGGTGCGGGTGTTGGGGTGCCACGATCCCAGGTGGGTCCTGGGGGGCTCTGAGGGTCCCCCGGGCGCTGCCGACCCCTGAACCCCCCCAGGCGCTGGAGGAGGTGAAGATGTCCGGCTCCATCGCCTCGTACGATCAGCTGGTGCGGCAGGTGGAGGCGCTGAAGAAGGAGAACAGCCACCTGCGGCGGGAGCTGGAGGACAACTCCAACCACCTGTCCAAGCTGGAAAATGAGACCTCGGACATGAAGGTGGGGACAGAGCCCGAAATGGGGGCGGGGCACAGACCCCCAAATGGGAATGGGGGGGGGGGGGTTCCATCCGCGTCTCCCCATCCTCAACATCTCCATCTCTGTTCCAGGAGGTCCTGAAGCACCTCCAGGGCAAGCTGGAGCAGGAGGCGCGGGTCATGGTGAGCTCGGGGCAGACCGAGGTGCTGGACCAGCTCAAAGGTTGGTGCTTGAGCAATGTGGGGAAGGGGAGACCCCACCAAGCCCTCCCTGACCCCGCTGTCCCCGTGCCCAGCCCTGCAGATGGACATCAGCAGCCTCTACAACCTCAAGTTCGCCCCGGAGGCGCCGAGCACCGGGCGCGGCCCCGAGGAGAGCCCGGCGGGCCCCGCCGCGCACCGGGACGGGCCCGGGGAGCTGGGCAGGGCCACGTTCCGCATGCTGGAGGAGCTGGACCGAGAGAGGTGATGGGGGCAGAGGGACCGGGGGTTGTGCTGATCCTGTCGGGGTCTCTGCTGGTCACAGTGACCCCCAAAAAAAGTTCCAAAGTCTCTTTTTCCAAGCCCGGCACTCGAATGAGTCAGAGCTCTTCATTTCTCGGTGTCAATGTTGTTTATTTTATCTTATCTATAACAAAATTTCTCCTGCCCTGCCGAGGTCAGCCCAGCAAGACAGTCCAGGCACTCGGCCTGCCCCCAGGGCAGTGTTATGTCTTTATAGTAAAAACTACCTGTACAATGTTTACAATAACTTCCCAACACCTATCACCTATGTTAGACATGTAAACCATATGTAAATATATATATTTATATATATTATATTTTATTTATTAATTATTTATTATATTAATATTTATATATACATATTTAAATATGTAAACGAATCTGTAAGTGCCACCATCACAGCAGAAGATGGAGGCCAAGAAGAAGAAGGAGAAAGGCTGGACACACCCAGTTCCCCCCATCTTGCCCCTTGAACCCCCATTCTAAAAAACCCCCAAAATCTCCTTTTCCACCCCGTGATCACTAATATTCTACTTAAACTGTTGTGGGTTGCAGATCTTCATATAAGGTTGGTAATAATCAAACCCACAGGTGTTTTGGGCTCTGTGCCAGGGTCTCTGAGCCCCCTGGCAGGATCTTGGCAGTCCAGGACAGCCAGAGGGATGTCCTGAATTCCAACACCACTGGAGCTTGTTGCTCTGGCCATTATTGATGTCTGCCATTCCCAACTTGTGCCGCCATCACAGCAGAAGATGGAGGCCAAGAAGAAGAAGGAGAAAGGCTGGACACACCCAGTTCCCTCCATCTTGCCCCCTGAACCCCCATTCTAAATCCCCAAAATCTCTTTTTCCACCCCATGACAACTTCACTGTTATTCTACATAAACTGTTGTGTCTTGCTGATCTTCATATAAGGTTGGTAATAATCAAACCCACAGGTGTTTTGGGGTCTGTGCCAGGGTCTCTGGGACAGCCAGGGGGATGTCCTGGCTCCTGATATTATCCCCCTCTCTGCAGGTGTTTCCTGCTGGGGGAGATCGAGAAGGAGGAGAAGGAGAAGGTCTGGTACTACTCGCAGCTGCAGAGCCTGGCCACGCGCCTGGACGAGCTGCCCCACGTGGACACGGTGAGTGGGGGACCCCCCCTGTGCCCCCACAGCTGCCCAGGCCCTGCCCCGCTCACGGCACCCCCCGTGCGCCCCCAGTTCTCCATGCAGATGGATCTGATCCGGCAGCAGCTGCAGTTCGAGGCGCAGCACATCCGCTCGCTGATGGAGGAGCGCTTCGGGACGGCCGACGAGATGGTGCAGAGGGCACAGGTGGGTCCTTCACCCCCAAACTGCTCCTGCTCTGCCTTTGGGGGGCCCCAGGCTGATGGGCTCAACTCTGGGTGCCCTCAAGCAGCTCTGGGTGCCCTACACCAGCTGCTCACAACCTACTCCATCTCCTCTCACCCTACTCCATCTCCTCACACTCTACTCCAGCTACTCACACCCCACAAAAGCTCCTCATGCCCTGCACCAGTTCTTTACACCCTACACCAGCTCCTCACACCCTACACCATCTCCCCACACTCTACACCAGCTCCTCTCACCCTACACAAGCTCCTCACGCTGCTTACACCCTACACCAGCTCCTCACACCCTACACAAGCTCCTCACGCTGCTTACACCCTACACCAGCTCCTCACACCCTACACAAGCTCCTCACAACCTACACCAGCTCCTTACACCCTACACCAGTTCTTTACACCCTACACCAGCTGCTCACACCCTGTTCCTTGCACACCCACACCCCTGTGTTCCTGGGGGGTCCCAGCCCTGTCCAACGCCCCCTGTGCCCCCCAGATCCGGGCGTCCCGGCTGGAGCAGATCGACAAGGAGCTGATGGAGGCGCAGGACAAGGCGCAGCAGCCGGAGCCGCAGGTACTGGGGTGTCCCCGCTCCCTCTGGAGCCGGGAATGGGGGTGGAGGGGCCGGCCCGGCCCCCCCGCGCTGTCCCCACCGGCACAGCCGGGCTTTGTGCGGCTCGGGCACCGTGAAATGGGCAGTTGCCATGGAGACCAGAAGTAGGCCATGGCGGGCGGGCGGGCGGGGGCTCCAGCAGCATCTGCTGCCGCCAGGGTGGGCAGGCTGCCATCGTCATCGGCATCGGCATCGTCATCGCCGTGGGCTGCCATCGACACGGGCCCAGTGTCACACACAGCCCCACCACCATTGTCATGGGCTGCCATCGACGCAGGCCCCGCCGCTGTCATTGTGCCACTGTCACCCACAGCTCCACTGCCATCATCATCATCATCGCCATGGGCTGCCATCGACACGGGCCCAGTGTCACACACAGCCTTGCTGCTGTCATTGTGCCACTGTCACCCACAGCTCCACCAGCATCATTTTCATGGGATGCCATCACCATCGCCATGCTGTCACCCACTGCCCCACCATTGCCACAGACCCACTGTCACCCCCCAAATCTCCACCATTGTCACCATTACACGCTGCCATTGACATTGTCCCACTGTCACCCACAGCCCCGCCACTGTCACCATCACAGCCCCTGTCCCACTGTCACCCACTGCCCCACCATTGTCACGGACCCACTGTGACCCCCCAAAGCTCCACCACTGTCACCATCACAGGCTGTCATTGTCATTGTCCCTCTGTCACCCATAGCTCTGTCAATGTTACCATCACAGGCTGCCATAGCCCCTGTTCCACTGTCACCCACAGCTCTGTAATTGTCACCATCACAGGTTGCCATCACCATTGCCACACTGTCACCCACACCCCTGTCATTGTCACCATCACAGCCCTGCCATCACCATTGTCCCACTGCCACCCACAGCCCTGCCATCAACACAGTCCCATCATCACTCTCCTCCCACCATCACCACAGCCCCACATGGCAGCACCCACAGCTCCCATCACCCCCAGACACCCCCGGATCCTCCCAGCCCCATTTCCCACCCCGCAGGCTCAGCCCCAGCCCCCTCCCCGCCGCCCACCCACGCTCTCCCTTCCCTGAGCTGCAGCAGTGCCCCCCATCCCCATCAATCCCCGATTTTAGCTCCAAACCCCGCCTGGCTCTGACGGAAACAGATTGGGGACCTCAGGGGGCGGCAGGAAAGTGGGGAGGGGCACGGGGGGGGGCGAGGGCTCTGCAGTGCAGCCCCCCCACCTGCCCCCTCCTCTGCAGCTCTGCGGGAAGGTCCCGGGCATGGAGGGGGACGGCAGCCTGGACCCCCCGACCCACCCCGAGGAGGGCGGCAACACCAAGGTGAGGAGCACGGCCGGGCTGGGCTGGGCCCGCCGTGGGGCTGAGCAATGAGCCCGTGTTGTGCCGCCCGCAGGTGGAGGTGGTGTTCTGGCTGCTGTCCATGCTGGCCACGCGCGACAAGGAGGACATGTCCCGCACGCTGCTGGCCATGTCCAGCTCGCAGGAGAGCTGCCTGGCCATGCGCAAGTCGGGCTGCCTGCCGCTGCTCATCCAGATCCTGCACGACTCCGACGGCGAGCCGGGGCCCCCCGAGAGCCCCACGGGCGCCAAGGACGCCCGCATGAGAGCCAACGCCGCCCTGCACAACATCGTCTTCTCGCAGCCCGACGAGGGCCAGGCCAAGAAGGAGATGAGGGTGCTGCACGTCCTGGAGCAGATCCGCTCCTACTCGGAGACCTGCTGGGACTGGCTGCAGATGCAGAGCAGGGATGGGGGACGGGGACCCGAGGGTGCCGGTACGGCTGGGTTGGAGCAACCTGTGCTGGGAGGGACTGGGAGGGACTGGGAGGGACTGGGAGCATCGTGTGTGCCTGACCCTCATCCCCCCGCAGTGCCAGTGCCCATCGAGCCGCAGATCTGCCAGGCCACCTGTGCCATCATGAAGCTCTCCTTCGACGAGGAGTATCGGCGGGCCATGAACGAGCTGGGTGAGCGCAGGGAGGGAGCTTCTTCCCTCTGCACCGCCCCAGACAGGCTGCTGGAGGTGGGGGAACCCAAAACAACCCCCTCCTCGTCCCACAGGTGGGCTGCAGGCCGTGGCCGAGCTGCTGCAGGTGGATTACGAGATGCACAAGATGACCAACGACCCCCTGAACCTGGCGCTGCGACGCTACGCGGGGATGGCCCTCACCAACCTCACCTTCGGGGATGTGGTCAACAAGGTGGGGAGGGCGGTTTGGGGAGCATCAGAAGGGTCTGGGAGGGGGGATCAGCAGGGTCTGGGGGTCGCAGCATCACCCTCACCATCCTCATCCTCCCACAGGCCACGCTGTGCTCCCGCCGGGGCTGCATGGAGGCCATCGTGGCTCAGCTGGGCTCGGACAGCGAGGAGCTGCACCAGGTGGGTGCTGGTGGGGCTACCTGGGGTGGGGGACAGGTAAGGGGACAGTCCCTGTGCCCACTCACCCCTCTCTGCCTCTCCAGGTGGTCTCCAGCATCCTGAGGAACCTCTCCTGGCGCGCTGACATCAACAGCAAGAAGGTGCTGCGGGAGGTGGGCAGCGTCACGGGGCTGATGCGCTGTGCCCTGCACGCTGGCAAGGTGAGCCTGGGATGGTGACAGTGACCACAGACAGACCTGGCAGGGCTTTGTGTGCCCCTGGGGTGGGTGACAGCAGGCACAGGGTGACAGGACACGGCTGACAGGAGTTGTGTGTCCCCTCCCGGGGCAGGAGTCGACGCTGAAGAGCGTCCTGAGCGCGCTGTGGAACCTCTCGGCGCACAGCACGGAGAACAAGGCGGCCATCTGCAGCGTGGAGGGCGCCCTGGGCTTCCTGGTCAGCACCCTCACCTACAAGTGCCAGAGCAACTCCCTGGCCATCATCGAGAGCGGCGGTGGCATCCTCAGGAACGTCTCCAGCCTCGTTGCCACACGGGAGGATTATAGGTGAGGGGCACTGAGGGGTGGGGTTGCACCTGAGGGACCCAGGGCACCATGGACCGAGAGATGGCACTGGGGGTAGGATGGGAATGAGGGATCCTGAGCTCCATGGACCCCAGGATGGCACTGGGGGTAGGATGGGAATGGGGGATCTCAGGCTCCATGGACCCCAGGATGGCACTGGGGGTAGGATGGGAATGGGGGATCTGAGCTCCATGGACCCCAGGATGGCATTGGGGGATGATATGGCTGCAGGTACAAGGGTGATGGAGATGGAGAACCCTGGGTACCAAGGGTGGTGTTGCGGGATGCAATGGCTGGGGGTGCTGCAGGATCAGGGGCACTGCAGCCCCCAGGGACAGCACTGGGGGGATGCCATGGCTGGGCAGGGGTGGGGTCACCTTGCACCCCTGGGATGGGGCAGGGAGCGGGTCCAGGACCACCCTGACAGCCGGGGTGGGGTCCCCTCTGTCCCACAGACAGGTGCTCCGGGACCACAACTGCCTGCAGACGCTGCTGCAGCACCTGCGCTCGCACAGCCTGACCATCGTCAGCAATGCCTGCGGAACCCTCTGGAACCTGTCGGCCCGCAGCCCCCGCGACCAGGAGCTGCTGTGGGACCTGGGGGCCGTCAGCATGCTCCGCAACCTCATCCACTCCAAGCACAAGATGATCGCCATGGGCAGCGCGGCCGCGCTGCGCAACCTCCTCACCAACCGGCCTCCCAAGTACAAGGACGCGGCCGTGGTGTCGCCGGGCTCCTGCATGCCCTCGCTCTACATGCGCAAGCAGAAGGCGCTGGAGGCCGAGCTGGACGCCAAACACCTGGCTGAGACCTTCGACACCATGGAGAAGCAGAGCCTGAAGGGACAGAGCGCCAAGAAGCCGATGCGGCACATGGAGAGCCTGGTGAAGGATTACGCCTCTGACTCCGGCTGCTTTGACGACGACGAGGTGCCCAACATCTCCACCGGCGTGGAGACAGCCAGCGCCTCCGTGCTCTCCATGTTCCTCAACTCCTCCTTCCTGCAGGGCCAGGCGCTGCCGCGGGCGCTGGCCCAGAGGCGCTGCCCGGAGCCGGAGAAGGACGGCAGCGGGAAGGCGGCCGAGCCCAAGAAGGCGCCGCTGCCGGAGGACGACGTCTCGCTGGCCGCCGAGAAGTTGGCCAACAAGATCTCCAGCACGGTGGCCAAGATCGACAAGCTGGTGGAGGACATCTCCACCATGCACAACTCCTCGGACGACAGCTTCAGCCTCAGCTCCGAGGATCACTGCCTGGACTGGCAGTACGGCCCCGAGGACGGGCACGAGGCGCGCGCCCAGTCCTGCTCGCCGTGCCGGCTGTCGGACGCCGGCGGCTTCGCCAAGCGGGAGAGCCTGAGCCGGGCTCACACCCTGCTGAGGCTGAAGACGGCCTACACCAGCCTGTCCACCGACAGCCTCAACAGCGGCAGCACCAGCGACGGCTACTGCACCAAGGAGCACATGAAGCCCTGCCCCAGGGCCGCCTTCCTGGATTACCGCGACGAGCTGCAGCGCTACCAGAAGCGGCCCAGCAGGCTCGACCTCAAGAGCATCCTGGGCAAACCAGAGCGGGCTGAGCCCCCCGAGCCAGACAAACCCGAGCAGCAGGACCTGCCCGAACGGGCCAAGAAGGTGGTGACTTTCCCCAGCCCCAAGGTGCCGGAGAAGGAGACGGAGTGGAAAAAGGAGGTGGGCAGCAAGCCCCCCACTGACCCCCACGTTCGCACCATCAAGCTGTCTCCATCCTACCAGCACGTCCCCATGCTTGAGACCCTGGCCAAGAGCAGCATGGCTGCTGGCCACCAGCCCTCCCTCCTGGGCAGGAAGCAAGCCTGGCTGCCCCCAGCACTGCTGCAGGCAGCCGAGCCCCTGAGCAAGATCCCAGAGAAGCTGCCGGCCCAGCCACCGGCCTCGGCAGAGCAGGAGTCGGTGCAGAAGTACTCGGTGGAGGACACCCCAATCTGCTTCTCCCGGTGCAGCTCCCTGTCCTCGCTCTCCTCAGCAGACAACGTGCTGGACGGGCAGAGCCACAGCGAGAACGACCTGGATAGCGACTCCTCCCTGGAGATCCTGGAGATGGAGGAAGGGGAGGAGGATCGGAGGCAGGAGAAGGAGAAGGCGGCGGATCCAGGTCCCACCACGCCGGTGGGGATCTCCCAGCCCATCACCATCCCCTTCCCGAAGCGCGACAAGGTTTTCCTGCGGGAGGCCTCGCCCTCGCGCCAGGAGGACCTGACGCCCTCGAGCTCCTCGGAGAATTACATCCAGGAGACGCCGCTGGTGATGAGCCGCTGCAGCTCCGTCAGCTCCCTGGGCAGCTTCGAGAGCCCCTCCATCGCCAGCTCCATCCAGAGCGACCCGTGCAGCGAGATGATCAGTGGCACCATCAGCCCCAGCGAGCTGCCCGACAGCCCCGGGCAGACCATGCCCCCCAGCCGCAGCAAGACCCCGCTCTTCGACCTGGGCTGCCAGCCCGAGAAGGAGACCAGCCAGTTCAACATCCAGTGGGAGAACAACGTCAAGAAGTTCATGGAGATCACCGACTTCAAGGAACGCTTCCAGCTGCCGCAGGACCTGGACTCCATGGTTTACTTCACGGTGGAGAAACCCAACGAGAACTTCTCGTGCGCCTCCAGCCTGAGCGCCCTGCCCCTCCACGAGCACTACGTGCAGAAGGACGTGGAGCTCAAGCTGATCCCCACGTTCCCGGAGAAGAACAGCCTGAACTTCGCGGCTCACGAGAAGAGGGAGGAGCGGCGGGAGGAGCGGTACCTGGAGGGCCGGCGAAGGGCCGAGCGCCCTGAGCCCCCCGACGACGACGACATCGAGATCCTCAAGGAGTGCATCAGCTCGGCCATGCCCTCCCGCTTCCGCAAGGTCAAGACCTCGCTGCTGTCCGGGCAGGTGCTGCACCCGCAGACCAAGAAGCCGCTGCACGTCCCCGTGTACATGCTGGTGCCGGCCCACAGCCACCCCGGCGTCCCCAAGCACCTGCGAGCCGCCTCCCGCGACCTCTTCAAGGACGACGACTCCTTCACCGACTCGGCCGACGGGACCCCGGTCAACTTCTCCAGCGCCGCCTCGCTGAGCGACGAGACGCTGCGGTACCCGGCGGGCGAGGAGACCGAGCACCCCCTGGGCGAGCGGCGCCGCCAGCCCGGCCCCATCCCGGCCCGCAGAGCCGCCTCCGGCAGCTCGGCCCCCGCCCGCCTCGGCTCCGCCGCGAAGGGCAAAGCGGGCCCGGGCCGCGGGGAGGGAAAGCGGGGCCAGACCCCAGCGAAGGGCACAACCAGCCTGGAGCTGGGGGCGGGCAGGGCCAGCGGAGCCCCCGGGAGGAAGGATGAGGCTCTGGAGGATGGCGTGGTGTTCCAGTCGCTGTGCCACACCACGCCGACGGAGGAAGCCGTCTACTGCTTCTACGACCCGGATTTGGACGAGCTGCCCGAGGCGGGCAGGGATGGTTCCAGCAGCAGAGCCCAGCCCGGCCGGGCAACACGGAGGGAGCGCTGGGGAGGCTCCGTGCCCCACAAGGACCCCGAGCCCGGTCCCCGTCAGGCCAAGACGAAGCCTCAGAACAACCTGATCGCCGACGAGACGCCGCCGTGCTACTCCCTGAGCTCCTCCATGAGCTCCCTGAGCGACGCCAACCTCTCCGAGGGCGAGGAGCGGGGCCAGCCCTGCGGCAAAGCCACCTGGCCGCGCTCGGCTGCAGCGGGGCAGGCGCAGGGGGGCTCGCCCAGCTCCCCCAGCCTCAACTCGGAGGATGATCTGCTGCAGAAATGCATCGGCTCGGCCATGCCCAAGCGCCGGCGGCCCGCGGCTCGCCGCAGGCTGGTGGAGAGAAAGCAGAAGCCGCCGGGAGCCGGAGGGAGGGAGCGGAAAGGCGAGGCCAGGCATCACCCCGAGGAGGAGGCCGGTTCTGACCGAGGCTCCGACCTGGACAGCGTGGAGTGGCAAGCCATCCAGGAGGGAGCCAACTCCATCGTCACCTGGCTGCACCAGGCGGCCGCCTCGCTGTCCCGGGAGCCTTCCTCCGAGTCCGACTCCATCCTGTCCTTCATGTCGGGGCTCTCGGTGGGCTCCACGCTGCAGCTCTCGCTGGGCAGGCAGGAGAAGCAGCGGCCCGGCAGCGCCTCCGGCCGGGACGCGGCGCGGAGGGAGCACAGCAAGGGCCGCCCGGAGCGCAAGGACGCGCCCGGTGCCCGTCCCGCCGGCCGCGCCAGCTCCAGGGCGGAGCGGAGCCCGGCGCCCGCCAAGCCGGTGCCCAACCTGCCCGTGGTGTTCCGCGGCAGGACCGTCATCTACATGCCCAGCCTGGCCAAAGACGCCCCTAGCCCACGAGCCACCCCCAAGAAAAGCCCCGCGGCCAAGCCCGAGGCGCAGCCGGCCAAGAACCTCTCGCTGAGCCAGCAGCGCTCCCGGAGCCTGCACCGCCTGGGCAAAGCCCCCGAAACCGCGGAGCTGGCGCTGCCCAAGAGGAGCACGACCCCGCCCGCCCGCATCGGCAAAGGCCCCCCCTCCTCGGGCTCCTCCCGCACCTCCACGCCCTCCCAGCACGCCCCCAAGAAGCTGCCGTCGCCCTCGCAGGTCACCAAGCAGGGCGGCCCGGCCGCGGGCAAGGCCAGCGGCTCCTCGTCCCCGCCGGGACCCCCGGCCCGCGCCCCGGCCCCCAAATCCCCGGCTCCCAAGCAGTCCAAGACGCAGAAATCTCCCGTGCGCATCCCGTTCATGCAGAAGCCCAGCAGGAAGGTGCTGCCGGGCCGGGCGGCCATGCCGGTGCTGGAGGAGCAGGTCGACGGCTCCAAGGCTCGGCCCGGGGCGCCGGGGGGCAGCCGGCTCAACCTGGTGCGGATGTCATCGGCCCGCTCCAGCGGCAGCGACTCGGACCGCTCCGGCTTCCTGCGCCAGCTCACCTTCATCAAGGAATCCTCGAGCCTGCTGCTGCGTCACCGCTCCGAGCTGTCCCCGGCGCCTCCGGCCACCTCGCTGCCTCGCCGGGGCTCCCCCCAGCGCAGCCGAGCCGCGCTCCCGGCCGTGTTCCTCTGCTCCTCCCGCTGCGACGAGCTCAAGGCGGCCAAAGCGGCCACCCCGGGCCAGCGGCCGCTCATCCCCAGAGCCCAGCCCGGCGGCAAAGCCGCGGCCGGGGCCAAACCTCCGCGCCGGACCAGCTCCGAGAGCCCGTCCCGGCTGCCGGTGAAGAGCAGCGCGCCCGCGGCCGAGCCCTTCAAGCGCTACTCGTCCTCGCCCAACATCAGCGTGGCCCGGCGGGCGGCCAGCCCGTCCTCCGTGCGCTCCGAGGCACCGGCGGCGGCGCGGCGGCGGCAGAACGAGCCCGCAGCTCCCGGGGCGCCGCCGGGAAAGCCGCCGGTGGTGGTGATGAAGGGCACGTGGCGGCGGATCCGCGACGAGGACATCCCGCACATCCTCAAGAGCACGCTGCCCTCCTCCGCGCTGCCGCTGGCGGGCTCGGGAGACGAGGAGCCCCCCGGCACCCCCGGCACGGCCAGGAAAACGAGCGACGCCGTGGTGCAGACCGAGGATTTCGCCACGTCCAAGACCAACTCCAGCACCTCTCCCACGCTGGAGAGCCGCGAGGGACCCCCGCACCCCCGCGCCACCGGGGACGGAGAAGCCCCCGCGCCCGCCAAGGCCGCCCTGCCCATCTCGTTCGGGCACGAAGCGCCCGCCGGGAGCTTCCCCGGCAGCCGGCACGGCTCCCCCAGCAAGGCCGCCCGTGTCACCCCCTTCAACTACGTGCCCAGCCCCATGGCGGTGACGGCGGTGGCCGACAAGGCGGTGGAGAAAATCCAAGCTTGATGATGCCCCAGTGAGGGTCGTGTGACGCCCCCAGCCCCACGGGAGCTGGCCAGGGCTGTGTTTGGGACACGTGTGGGACAGCTGGGGACCAGAGAGTCACCCCAACCTGCTGCTGGTCCTGGTTGGGGCTTGCTGTGCTGAAGCATCACCATTCCCAGCAGAAAGGACTGGACAGAACTGGGAACGTTCCGGGTCTGGCAGCCCGAGCTGGGGTGGTTCTCATGGACCGTCCCCTCCCACTGATGGACGCCCAGGGACAAACTGAGGTGGGGCTGTGTCCCCGTGTGCCCCCATCCTGCTCATCCAGAGCCTGATCCCACACGCCCGGGAGCTGACACAGCACATCCAGCACCAGGAAAACCCCACACGCTGCAGCTTGTCTGGCTGATATCAACTCATGGCAGCTCGTTTATTAGCAGGGGAAGAGGCTTTGGAGGGGGAGATGGGGACCAGGAGCCCCGTTTGGGGGATCAGGACCCCGCGCTGGAGGTTCCTCGTGGCTGATCTGTGCCGGTCCGAGGTGGTGGCAGAGGGAAATGGTGCAGGAGGAGCCGGGCAAAGCTCGTGGAGGGGGCCGGGGTCCCGATGGGCTCATCCCAGGGGCTGCTCACAGGGGGCTGTCACCAGGCTGGGGGGCTGCTCTGGGAGGGGACAGCGTGCTGAGCTGGCACCAGGATGCCCAACCCTCAGGAAAGGGTCTGGGGTCCCTCAGTTTCACCCAGAGCTCCCCAGCCTCCCACCCCCAGGGCAGGAGAGCCTCAGCTCGCAGCCAGGATCCCGGGGTGTCCCTGTGGATGTGGACACGAATCCATCCAGGACTGGATTACGCCCACGAGCACCAAACCCTGGGGACACCCCCACTCCTGCTGCCAGCCGGGCCCAGGTGCCAACACTGGGGTGTGTGGGAAGTGCCTCAGCCCCTGGGAATGGGCTGGGCTGCAGAGGGACCCCCAATCCTGGTGGTCCCAGACCCTCGGATACCTCCAGTCCTTCACCATCACTCCCTGCTTTGGGTGGACCTTTGTGCCCCCCATCCCAGTGCCACGGGGGCTGCAGGGACAGACACAGGGCTATGGGGACATGTGCAGGGGACACACCTGGGCGGCTTTGGGGACACAGGGAGGAGCTCTGAGCTGCACAGAGGGGCCAGGGAGACACCAGAACTGTGGGGATATGCAGGGGGTCCCCAGGGATGTGCACTGGGGTGATGGGGATGGGCACACCAATGCCCACTGGAGCCCCCCTGCCCTGGCAGTGGCCGGGACTGAAGAAAAGGAGGAAAATCCCAGGAGCAGCACTCCCTGGTGCTGTAAAGGAGCACAGGGGTGGCGGGAGGACCAGATCGCCCCCCGGCTACAAACCACCGCCCTCCTCCTCCTCCTCCACCGACAATCCCGCCGGGCTCCGCTCGCCATCACTGTATCTATGTACTAAGGATGTTATTTTACCAGACTCTGGACAGCATTCCCAATTAAAAGCCAACCTCTGTAAATAGGAAGGGCTGTTTGGTCTATCCCGTGTGTTCGGGTCGGCCGGACCCGCAGCCTCTCCGCAGAATTTTCTGGATCCATTTCTTGTGCTTCACGGTCGAGGTGGCCACAGGTGGCTTGAAAGGGTCAGTGGCGTTCTTGCTGCTGAAGGAGATCACGCCGGCCACCGCCGGCCGCCTCCCGCACACCAAGGGTCCCCCCGAGTCACCCTGAGGGGAGGTGACACCGGGGAATGGATCAGGGGACAGAAACCCCCACCATGGCCAGGAGAACATCCCACCTGCTCAGGGGGAGCATCCTCCCGCAGCCAGGCTCGGGTTTTTGGGTTTTTTAGCACCCTTGGACCCCCAAATTCTCACCTTGGCGGGCGCGGAGCCGCGGCGCAGCCCCTGGAAGCAGATCATGGCGGGGCCGATTTTGCCGTGCCAGAAGCGGCTGTTGTTGCACATCCGCGTGTCCATCACCGTCACGTCGAGCTCCTGCAGGGTGGGTGACAGCCTCCCATCCCGGGGGTCCGCGACCCCCCAGCCCGCCAGGCTGCACCGCGCCCCCGGCGCCGGCTCCCGGCTCGCCAGCGCGATCAGCCGCCGTGTCCTGCTCAGCGTCACCTTCCCGTCCAGCTGCGGGCGGGGGGCGACATCAGAACCCCCCAGATGGGCAGAGGGGCTGGCGGGGAGCACCCCAACACCGCGGGTGGGTGGGGGGTTAAAGGGGAGCACCCCAATGCTGCAGGTGGGGGACTGAGGGGGAGCCCCGAACCGATCCTTGGCCCTAAACTCTTTTTCTTTTTGGCCTTGAGATGTAAGGGAGATGCTTCCCAACAACCGCATTTTCCAACTCAGTGCTTCATCGTGCAAGAGGAAGCACAATAAAAGGTAAAAGTGTTATTTTTGTAGAACGTGTTACTCTATGTGAGCCCTTCTGCTCCAAAGAGGAAGGAAAACAACCAAATGGGTACAATAAATTCTCTCTATATTCCTCTGCTTGCACAGCACCAGTACGTTTGTGCCCATGTAAACTCAGCCCCGATCTCAAGAGGGACAAGGTACAAGGAGGAATGGAAAGACCTGAGGGGTTCTGATGTTTTGTTTTGCCACAGCCTCCAGCAGGATTGCGTCCCTTTGAATGCTGTGGAATTGGGATTGCTCAGCCTGGAGAGGAGCAGGTTTCGGGGTAATGACAGCGGGGAGATGACACCCAGGTGTGAAATCTCTTGCGGGTGAGAAGAGGAAATGTCACCGAGCCGCTCGCCCCGGCCCCGTGCGAACTCCCCGCCCCTTCCCGGCCCCGCTCGGAGCCCCCCGAGCCGCACCTGCAGCAGCAGCAGATCGTTCTCCATCGTGTCTGGGTCGTAGCCGGGGTGCGGACAGGCAGCCCGGATGGTGAAGCTCTGCGCGCCCTCCTCCTCATCGTCCCGCCGGTTGTGCAGCCCCACCAGCAGCCGCCCCTTGTGCCGCGACCTGGCCCGGCCCGGGAGCGGGGTCAGCCCGCGGCCGGTCACCGGAGCCCCGCCCCCTTCCCCGGGCAAGACCGAACCGTGCCGGGCAGGACCGAACCGTGCCGGGCAGGACCCAAACATACCGACAGGACCCAACCGTGCCAGGCAGGACCCAGCCGTGCCAGGCAGGACCGAACCGTGCCCAGCAGGACCCAGACATACGGGACAGGACCGAACTGTGCCAGGCAGGACCCGGCCGTGCCGGGCAGGACCCAGCCGTGCCAGACTCACCTCTCAGGCAGGCAGTGCGCGGCCGTCAGTGCCCAGCGCTGGTGCAGCAGCGCTGCCCCGCACTTATGAAGCCCCCCGACCTGCAGGGACACCATGTAGGGCCGGGAGTGGCGTTTGGCCTCGTGTCCCCCGATGATCGATGGCTGGAGCCACGTCCTGTCCCCACCAGCAGCTGCCACCGCCCCGGGCAGTGACTCCGAGCCCACGCCGGAGCCACCGGCCCAAGGGAGGAGCAGCAGCAGCAGCAGCGGCCCCAGGCAGCCCCGAGCCCCCATCCTGCCCTTCCACGGCTCCCGGTGCAGCTGCCGAGCTGGAGGAGCCCCGGGGGCCGTGTGACAGCAGCGGGGCACGGATGCAGCTCAGGGGAGGCAGGAAGGGGAAGAAGCACCCACAAGGTCACACCTGTGAGGGTGGGAAACACCCACGGCCCCCCCAGCGCTCAGAGCAGACAGAAAAGCGGCACCTCCAGCTCGCAAAAGTGGGCGGTTGTGAGATTTGTGCTGGGTGACCCATTCCCACCACCTTTATTAGCAAAACAGGGCAGTTTTCACACCACGGGGCGCTGCTGGCCCCCCACCCAGCCCCCTTTATGGGGGTCCCTCAGTTCATCCCCTTGGGCGGGACCCTCCTGGCCCCGCTCCTCGGGCGGGACCTCAGGCTGGCCAGCAGCCGCTGGAAGAAGAACTCGTTCTGGTATTCCAGCGGGACCAGGTGCTGCAGGAACGGCGGCACCTCGGCTCTGCTGACCCCCACGCACACGGGCACCACCCTGGGGCCGCGCTGCTGCTGGCGGACGCTGTGGAACAGGTTCCACTGGGACACGCGCTGGCACCAGCGGTCACGCACGGACTTGGCCGAGAGGAGCAGGATGGCCACACGGCTGGCCTCGATGGCCTCCACGGCCGTCAGGATGACGGAGGTCCCGGCCACCCGGTCCTGGTGCTCGGTGAAGCCCCGGAATCCCTCCTGCCTGAGGCGCTCGGCGATGCGGGAGGCGATGGGGTCATCCTCGGGGAAGTACCAGAGGGAAAAGTCGTAGGGAGGAGAGGATGTGGCACCCACGAGGGACATGGCAGCCGGTTCGGGGGCACAGGGAGGGGTGCAGGCCGTTGTCCCAGCGCCAGGATCCCGCTGTTCCCTGGGAAAAGGTCACTGGGGTGGCACAGCCGGGGCTGTGCTGCCAAATCCGGATTTTCGCGATGCAAACGGCGTTGGGAAGGTGAAATCACAGCGTGGAGGTGCCCAGCACGGTCCCTCAGAACGCTTTCTGCCTCATCTCAGCGATGCCGCGCTCCAGCGCCTCCCCGACCCTCTGCAGCTCCCGGCGCCGCTCCTGCAGCTGCTCCCGGGACTGCTGCAGCCGCTGGTTCATCCCCACGTAGGAGCGGATCTGCCGGTACAGCCGCTCCCGCTCCTCGGCCGCGGGCTCGGGGCAGCCTGGCGGGGGCAGAGCCGGGGCTCAGCAGGGCCGGGGGGTCCCCACGCCCCCATTCCCACACGAAGGCTCACCTGGAGTGGGCCTGGGGGGCTCAGGGGGTCCCCATGTTCCCCATTCCCCAGCGAGGGCTCACCTGAGGGGGGCTCAGCGGGGCTGGGGGGTCCCCACGCCCCCCATTCCCCACCGAGGGCTCACCTGGAGCGGGGCCCGGGGGGTCCAGGGGGGGCTCGGCGGGCAGGACGAACACGGGGTCGGAGGGCAGCGTGCCCTGCACGTCCGCCAGGATCTGCTCGGCGCTGGGGGGCTCAGGGCGGGTGGGCAGCACCCGCTTGGCCTTGGAGCTCATCCCGGGGGAGGCTCATGTGGGGAGGGGGCTGCGGAACGGGGAGGGGGGGGAGGTGAGGGCGCTGCCACTGCGGACGGACGGACGGACAGACAGACAGCTCCCCTTTTCTATCCCCTCAAGACGGACAGACCCCCTGTGCTGCCCTTTGGACAGACAGACAGACAGACCCCCCCAGCAGGCAGAGCCCCCTCACTGTACTCCCGGGTGGACAAACAGAAACCTCCCCATCTTCACCTCCGGACAGACAGACAGCTCTCCTTTTCTATCCCCCCCCCCCAAGACGGACAGACCGACCCCCTGTGCTGCCCTTTGGACAGACAGACGGACCCGCCGCAGCAGGCGGAGCCCCTTCAGTGTAACCCCGGATGGACAAACAGAACCCCCCCCACCTTCCCCTCCGGACAGACGGACAGACGGACACCTGCCTGCCTCCCAGACAGACACACAGATCCCCTGTGCTGCCCCCCTTCCCCAGACAGACCGACTCCCTTCCCCCCCCCCAGACTGACTCCCTCACCCCGCCCTTCCAACGGACAGACAGACGGACAGACCCCACCCCCGCCGCTGGACAGACAGACAGACACACAGACAGAGCCCCGCACAGATCACCCGGCCCCCTCCGCCCCCCGCACACACAGACAGAGCCCCCCTGATCCCCCCCACCGGACAGACCGACACCTCGGACCGCACACGGACCGACAGACGGACGGACAGACTGACCCCTCTATGCCGGCCGCACTTCCGGACACGTCATCAGACAAAGCCCCGCCCCTCGCCCAAAGGCTCCGCCCCCCGCCGCTCTTAAAGGCGCCGCGCGGGGTCGCGGAACACGCTGGACGGGAGCGGCGCTCGGGGGGCACCGGGGTTTATTGGGGGGCTGGGGTACAACACACTCGGGCTGCAGGAACTCGGGATCCCGGGCGGGCACTGCCCGGGCTGGCCGGTACCGTCAGCAGGGCCACGGGGCCGGTACCGGCGTCTGTACGGGGGATTTCGATGCCACAACGAAGGATGCCGGTAGCAATACCGGGAGCATTGTGCCGGTACCGGCGTCTGCATCGGGGATTTCGGTGCCAGAACGGAGGATGCCGGTAGCAATACCGGGAGCATGGTGCCGGTACCAGCGTCTGTAGTGCCGGCATGGGGGACTTCGGTGCCAGAACGGAGGATGCTCGTACCAGTACTGAAAGCATGGTGCTGGTACTGATCCCAGTACCGGAGCTGTGGTGCCGGTACCAGTGGCTCCGGTGCCACTCTTACTTCGCCTTCTCTGCCAGGTTCAGGGATGCTCTGACGCCTGCGGAGACACGGACGCCGTTAATGCCCGTTCCCGGTGTCCGGCCGGTTCCCCGCATCACCGTCCCGCTCCCTCCCGGTCCCGCTGAGCATGGCGGTGACAGCTCCGGAGGGGAGCCCCAGCTCGGCAGCAGCGCTAAAGGGGCACAGGGATGGGCACAGGGGTGGGCACACGGATGGGGTCTGGCTATGGAGAAGCGGGAGAGAAACACCTGCTCTACCCACGCCCCGGGAGAACGGGCCGGTGCTACCGGAGCAGAGCGGTTCGGGCGGTGCCGCGGCGGACACGGGGCTCGGCCCGGCCCCCGCGGCTCGGTACCTACGGGCAGGCTGGGCTGCGGGGCCACCCCGGCCGCCAGCCGGGCTCTGCTCCTGGCCAGAGTGTGCAGGACTGGACCGTGCAGCACAGGGAGGAGAGAGAGGTTAGAGAGGGCACCGCGACCCCCCGAGCACCCAGAAATAATCACTCGCGGTTAATTAACATTAACGAGCTGCCCAGCGCCCCTGAGCCGGGAAAACCTGGGCACGGAGCAGGTGGAGGGACAGGGGGAGCGGAGTCACCTTCTCGGGTGACACTGGAGGCCGCGTCCAGGGCCCTGGTGCCGATGCCACCCATCACGTTGTCCACGGCCTGGTGGTGCTTGAGGAAGAAGGGTCGGATGACGCTGTGGTAGATGAGCTGGGAGCCGTTCCAGGGCACCGGGGCCATGCACCACACCAGGAACAGGCACTGCGGGCACAGGGGGGGCTCAGCGCTCCAGGGACCCCCAGCTCACTGGAGAACCCAGATCCGGGCTGGGTGCAGCCCCTCTGATGCTTTAAGTTCTAGCTTTCATATTTTCCACATTCTGTACTGTATTAGTTTATAACTCTGAGCTTTATATAGTGTTAGCAAGTTCTCCTCACAGCTCAGTCACACAAAATCCTTTTCCAGCCCCAAAACCAAGGACAGCACTGGAGTTTCAGCCCCAAAAAGTGTAAAAAAACAGGGAATTGAGGTGAGCAAACTGGGAGGATGAGACTGCACAACCTGGAGCTGTGATTGAACAATTAACCCCAATATGGAAACAGACCAAAACTTATAAAAGTGTGAAAACTCATGACACACCATCCAGCTTGGGTGTAGCCTTGGCTGGGCTCTTACACTGCCCAAGGTGAATTCTGTGAACCCTTTTAATAAATCCCTGCTTTATTCCTTTAACTCTGTTAACCCAACGCTGTTCCAGGGAGCCTCTTTGGGCATCACCACCCACCAGAGCCCAGCACACCCAGCTCCTCCCGTCCAGCCCCGGCATGGGAGGAGCCCGGGACAGCCCCGGCACGGGAGGAGCTCAGCGTTACCTTCCCGGCGTAGTAGAAGGGGAACCAGTAGAGGAAAAGGTCGGAGAAGAACTCGGCGATGCTGAAAACGCCGTAGACCACCCAGTACGTGAGCCACATGGTGTCATCCTCCTTGCTGTTGCTCTCGATGGCTTTGATGCTGAGGAAGGAAAGGAAAAAGGAAAGGAAAGGAAGAAGGAAAGGAAGAAGGAAAGGAAAGGAAAGGAAAGGAAAGGAAAGGAAAGGAAAGGAAAGGAAAGGAAAGGAAAGGAAAGGAAAGGAAAGGAAAGGAAAGGAAAGGAAAGGAAAGGAAAGGAAAGGAAGAAGAAGGAAAGGAAGAAGGAAAGGAAAGACACAGCTGCTTCAGCCCTGGGCTGATCACCTTCCCAAACCCTCCACACTCCATAGGGAACCTGCCCACTGCACTGGCACAGTCCCAGCGTTTCCAGGAAGGTCTCAAAAGCTTCCCAGCCATCATTGCCCCTTGACTGAGCAGGCAGACCCTCAGCCAAGGGCGGGCAGCGCTCTCCAGGTGTGGGCCAGGTACTTACGAGACGTAGGCGGGGTAGACGAAGCCGATGATGTTGCAGAGCAGGGAAGCGCCGTAGCCGAACATGAGGTAGAGCCCCAGGAAAGTGACGGAGCCTGCGGGGACAGGGGACAGTCTGGAGCCTGCTGCCACCAGGGGAGACCCCTGAGCTGGGTCTCCTGAGCGGGATTCCCATCCCAGAGCAGGAACAGGGCTGTGCCGGGGGGCAACTGTCACAGACATCTTTTCATTAAAAATCCTTTCTTAGGATTTTTCCTCCTGAGAAGCTGGGAGGCCTCAGGAACAAAATGTAAACATTGATTATCTGCTGCTGTGGAATGCAACAGGTGCATCTGGGATTGGTCTCATGTGGTTGTTTCTAACTAATGGCCAATCAGCAGAGCAGACTCGGACAGAGAGTCTGAGACACAAACCTTTGTTATCATTCTATTCTATTCTATTCTATTCTATTCTATTCTATTCTGTTCTGTTCCGTTCCGTTCCATTCCATTCCATTCTATTCCGTTCTATTCCATTCCGTTCCATTCCATTCTATTCCATTCTATTCTTAGCTTAGCCAGCCTTCTGAGATGAAACCTTTCCTTCTATTCTTTTTAATATAGTTTTAATGTATGTATATCATAAAATAATAAACCAAGCCTTCTGAAACATGGAGTCAACATTTTCGTCTCTTCCCTCACCTGAAAACCCCTGTGAACACCAGGTAACGACCACCCCCCGTTAATTCCGATGCTCGGTGGAACGGGACATCGGAGCCTGCTCCTCCCCGGGGCACCCGTGAGCCGCTCCTGTCACCGTCTGTCGCCTCCCCTGGCTCGGAGGGGACTTTTACCAGCCCAACCTCGCCGCGCTCTCGGCCCTTGGAGCGGGGCCAGCACGGCAGGAACCGGAGACGCTGGCAACACACCCATGGTCCAAAGTCAAGGCTCCGCTCCTCTCCCCCGCTCGGCATTGCCCGAGCCAGCCGCGGCTCAAGGACGAGCCCCGCTCCCGGATCGGGCTCCTCCCGCAGCCGCAGCAAGGCTTGGCTCCCCTGGGAGCGGCAATCCAACCCCGCTGCCCTGCTGCTGCCGCTCAATTAGATCGCTCAATTAATTAAATGCGAGCCGCAGCCTTATGGTGGAGCCTGCCCAGCGCTCGCTGGAGGCTGGGGAAGGTGGGACGGGGAGGTTTTGGGGTGGAAAGCACCACAGAGCCCTGCTCACATCAGGAAAACCTCAGGGATATTTGGGATGGAGCGATTTGTGCAGCCCAGCACCGGAACAAACTCCTGCAGCAGCAGCAGCAAGCAAGCTGGGAATTAACCTGTGTGGGTGAATTAAAGTCCTTGTCGGGCTTGGAGGGAGGATAATCCCAGCTCTGCTCGCTGCAGCATTCCTGGGCAGGAATTTATTAGTTATAAACTAATGCGGCCCCGATCCGGGCACCCACAGCACAGGAGACGGGCAGGAGCAGCGCGGCTTTGGAGCGATCCCAAACCGCCCTCCGAGCAGGGCAGGCAGGTCCAGGCAGTGCTGGGTTTCACTCCCCAAGAGCCTTACAAGGGATTTCGCAGGATTTGAAGCCCCAGAGAAATTTATGTAACAGCAAAAGCCCAGGGAGAGGCTCTGCTGGGAGAGAAGTTGGAGGTGGTGCTGCCCACAGGTTGCTCCAAACCCCAGTCCATGGGTTCAGACACAAACTAGGGATTGCTCCAGAGCCATGGGAGGGAGAAATTGGGAACTTTTAGTTCAGCAACAGCTTCTCCATTCCAGGACAGGGATCCAGAACGTGTAACCATCCCTTTTTGGTGCGTCCACTCCTGTTCTACCATCACATCTGAGCCTGGCCAAATCCCCAGGATTGTTTTGCTTCAGTGGCACCACATCCAAACCCAACCTGCACAGCAGTTTGTGCCCCTTCACGGACACTTTTCCCCTCAGAGTGGGAACCCCAGCCCTGCTGCAGGTGAAGGGCCAGGAAATCACACCTGGAGGCCAAAGGCTTGGAGGGACACAGCAAACAGGGAAGCCCTGAGCCCATCCCGGGAGGTTTGATATGAAATCTCGATATGGAGGGCGGGGACGAGGCCGGTTCAAGTTGGCAGAGAGGGCACAGGGCCGAGGGTCAGGGGAGAGGATCCCCGGGGAGAATCTGGCTGGTTCCTCATTAATGAACAACAGGGATCCGGGTAAAGGCCGGGTGCCCACGGTCCCCACGGTGGGACATGGGGACAAACTCCCATCCCCAGTGCTCCATCTGACCCACCACAATCTGGGGGCTCACCAAGAACGGGAACCCCTCATCAGAACCAGGGGTCTCGAGGGTCTCTCTGACACCTCTGACACTGGGACCCTGCTGCCTTTAGGAGTTGGGGATTTGGTGCCTGCAGAAGGAGGGGACAGTGCGGTGACAGCGATGTCACCCCCGGCACCCCCTCCCAGCCCTGCCCCGCTCCGCACCCAAAACCATGCCGAGCCCAGAGCCACGGCGAGCAGCCGCCAAGGCGCCCCACCGTACGGGGCAGAACGGGAGAACCGGGGAGGCCCCGCGGTAACGGTCGCACCTGAGGCCAGGTAGAGCCGTTGGACGCCGGTGCGGGCTTCCAGATGCGCCAGCAGGTCGCCGATCGGGCCGGGGCTGTGGAGGAAGCGCTCCAGGCGCTGCTGCAGGGCGGCCATGGCGGCGATGCGGGAGCTGGAGCGGCCCCGGTCCGACCCCGACCCCGACCCCGGCCCCGGTCAGCGCGGCGGGAGGGCGTGGCCAGCGGCAGACGGGAGGTGCAAACCGGAGGGGCGTGGCCAATGAGAAGGCGGGGCGGGGGTCGAGGCGGGCCAATGAGACGAGGCCGTGCGGGGGGCGGGGCGGACGCCGTTGCCATGGCAACGCGCGCAGTGGCCTCATGGCGGCTCGGCCCGGGCGCGGCCCGGCGCTGGCGCTGTCGCTGTTCCCGGTGCTGGTGGCGCTGCTCGTGGTGGCCGCCAGCGCCTCTCCGGGCCCCGCCAAGCCCCCGCGCGTCTACCTGAGCAGCTGGGCTGTGCGGGTGGCGGCGGGGCTGCGGGACGCTCGGGACTTGGCCCGCCGGCACGGGCTGCTCTACCTGGGTCAGGTGCGGCCTGGGCGGGCCCAGCTCACCCCGTGTGGCCCTGACCCAGCTGACCCCCTGTGCCCCTGGTCCGATCTTCTCGCTCATACCCGCCCTGTGCAGCCACTTTGACCCCTTCTCTTATCCCATGGGCAGGGGCATCTTCCCTTAGGCCACATTGCTCCGAGCCCCATCCAACACTTCCTCTCAAACACGTGCTGGGAATCTGGGAATCCTGTGCCAGCGTCCCCACACCCTCAGAGCAAACAGCCTCTGAGCATGCAGAGGATACCCAGCCCCTCCCCAGGACTCCATTCTGTCCCCCCAAGTGACACTTTCTGCCTGTCCTGCACTGTAGTGTTGAATTTGCCATCCTGACCTCCACATCTGCCCCTGGCAAAGCTCAGAGCAGCTCTTTGTGCCCGCAGGTGATGGAGGGAGAGCCCTTCTACCACTTCAGCCACCGCGGCACCAGGCAGAGAGCCCTGAGCAGGCACTGGGGGTGGCACATGCGGCTCTCCAGGGACCCCCAGGTAGGGAGGAGGAGTGTGGTGGTGCTCACAGGGGTCTCAGGTTGAGGGAAGAGACAAGGATTGATGTTTCAGAAGGGTTGATTTATTATTTTATGATATATATTACATTAAAACTATAGTAAAAGAATAGAAGAAAGGATTTCATCAGAAGGCTAGCTAAGAATAGAATAGGAAAGAATGATAACAAAGGTTTGTGGCATGGATTCTGTGTCTGAGCCAGCTCACTTTGATTGGCCATTAATTAGAAGCAACCAACACAGGCTAATCAAAAATCTACCTGTTGCACTCCACAGCAGCAGATAACCATTGTTCACATTTTGTTCCTGAGGCCTCTCAGCTTTTCAGGAGGAGGAATCCTAAGGAAAGGATTTCTCATAAAAGATATCTGTGACAGAGCAGGACACAGGGAGCCGGGGCACAGCTGTGGGCAGGCCCTGCCTGGCACCCACAGCGCTGCTCCGTGCCCAGGTGCTGTGGTTTGAGCAGCAGACGCTGAAGAGGCGCTCCAGGAGAGGTGCCCACGGTGTGCCACGCTCCAGCGTGGTGCCCACGGATCCCTGGTTCCCCAAGCAGTGGTACATGGTGAGAATGGGCTCCTTCCCCTCCCGATCCCCACCCCAGTCACGGCATGGAGGGGAGCAGTGGTGCATCCAGTGCCACCTCCCTGCTGGGCACCACCCCAGAGGGCACAGGGTTGTTCTGGGTTGTTCTGGGATACCCCAAGTGAGGGAGAGCCCATAGATCATCTGGTCTCTGCTCACTGCACACTGAATAAATTCTTCCCTCTGTGCAGGGGGAATTTCTGGGATCAGTCCCTGCCCTGGTTCCGCTGGTGCCATTTCTGCACACAGGGACACCCCAGGGCCCCTCTCAAGGCTGAGCATCCCCAGCTCCCTCAGCTTTTCTTTGTCAGGATGCTCCAACCCCATCCTCACCCTTGTGACCCTCCACTGGACCCACTCCACACCCACAGCACCCCAGAGGTGCCTCCAGGGCTGGGCAGAGGGGCAGGATCCCTCCCTGAGCACTGGCAATGCCCTTCTCAGGCCACAAACCCATCTAACGCCGGCAGTGATGAGGCAGCAGGGCTCTGAGGTGACCCCTGCCAATCAAATCTAATCTGTTTTTCCAGAACAACGACATCCAGCCCGACCTGAACATCCTCACGGCGTGGAGCAGAGGCTACACGGGGCTGGGGGTGGTGCTGACTGTGCTGGATGATGGGCTGGAGAAGGATCATCCCGACCTGGCTGCCAACTACGTAAATATGGGGGTGTCCAGGGAGCTGAGAAGGGGGGGGAAGCCTTCATCCCATCCCTAGCACTGTGAGGAGGGAGTTTGAGGGGTCAATTCCTTCATTCCATCCCTGGAACTGTGAGGAAGGAGTTTGAGGGGTCAATTCCTTCATCCCATCCCTGGCTTTGTGCAGAGGGAGCTCAGGGGTCAATTCCTTCACCCCAGCCCTGGAATTATGCAGAAAAAAAGCTCAGAGGGTCAATTCCCTCACCCTGGCACTGTGCAGAGGGAATTCAGCCTCTCCAGGGCTGGATCCAAGGTTTGGAGCCTCCCTCAGTGCAATCTCACCCTGAGGAGGAAATGTTAGAACTTGTACACGCTCTGGAGCCCCCAAATTGGTGTAATTACAGCAAGCTGCAAAGCCAGTACAGCTGGTAACTGTGCTGCACAGGGAAGGGAAGGGAAGGGAAGGGAAGGGAAGGGAAGGGAAGGGAAGGGAAGGGAAGGGAAGGGAAGGGAATTCTGGGGGTGTGGAACGCATCCAACCTTTCCTGTGGCTCCTGGCTGCTCTCCTGGGGCTGTGTGGCCAGCGAGGGTCACCCTCAGGTGACAGGGCTCTGTCAGAGGAACAGCAAAGCTGTGCTGCTTTCACCCCTTTGTGCAGAACCCCAGAGTCACTGAGGGTGGAAAAAGGATTCAGGATCACAGTGTCCAACCTGTGCCAGGTCACCAGCCCAGAGCACTGAGTGCCACCTCCAGCCCTTCCAGGGGTGGGCACTCCAAACCTGCCTGGGCCATCCTTTCCATGGGGAAATTCCTGCTGTTGTCCCACCCTGAGTCTGTTCCCTCTTGTCGCAGCCTGAGCACTTTTTCCATGCAGAAATTCCTGCTGCTGTCCTCACCAGGCAGACCCTGAGGCTGCTCCCTCTTGTCAAATCCTGAGCACCTTTTCCATGCAGAAATTTCTGCTGCTGTCCCCACCTGGCACACTCTGAAGCTGCTCCCTCTTGTCCTGTTGTCCCTGAGAGCACAGCCTGACCCCTCTGGCTGTCCCCTCCTGTCAGGAGCTGTGCAGAGCCACAAAGCAGCCCCTGATCCCCCTTTTCTCCCTCTGAGCCCCTTCCCAGCTCCCCCAGCCCCTCCTGGTGCTCCCTTTCCCCCTCAGGGCTGGGTTCAGCTCCAGCTCCCAGCGCAGCCGGGCACGAAGGGGCCCCGCTGTCCCCGGGGCTGGCAGGCAGTGCCAGCAGCAGGCTCGGTGCCAGGCGCCTGTGCCGAGCTGTCACAGCCCTGCCAGGGCCCTTGGGGACAGCCACTGCCTCCCTGTGTAACAGGACCCGCTGGCAAGTTACGACTTCAACAGCAACGACCCCGATCCGCAGCCCCGATACAGCGACAGCGACAAGAACTGGTGAGTGCTGGGTTCCACCCAGCTCCCCACACTGGGGGGGCTGTCCCAGGCCCCCCACCCCTCACAGGGTCACTCTGTGCCCCCCCAGGCACGGGACACGCTGTGCAGGGGAAGTGGCAGCTGTGGCCAACAATGGGATCTGTGGGGCAGGCGTCGCCTACAACGCCAAAATCGGAGGTGAGAGGTTGCTCCCATGGGAGGGAAGATGGAAATGAGCTCCAACCTCATGTGGGGATGCAGGAGCCCAGGGGGGATGCTCTGGGATTTACTGGGGTCCCCAGGGTGGGTGCTGCCCCATTTAGGGATGCTCTGGGATTTACAGGGGTGGCAGAGTAGGTGCTGCCCCATGTGAGGATGCTCTGGGCCTTATAGGGTGCCCAGGGTGGGTGCTGCCCCATTTAGGGGTGCTCTGGGAATTACAGGGGTGGCAGGGTGGGTGCTGCCCCATTTAGGGGTGCTCTGGGATTTACTGGGGTCCCCAGGGTGGGTGCTGCCCCACATCAGGGGTTTCATGCTCAGTCTCACACCCAGCAGCAGGCTCAGGCTCGGCTGTGGAAGTGAGGGTGGCAAAGGGGGTTAAAAGCTCCCTGGGCTTAATTACAAAAGGCTTAACGAGGAGCTTTGGGAAGTGGCTCATGGCAGGGCACACATGGCAGGGCACAGACCCATGGGGGACTGATCTCCTTAGGGCAGGAGTATGTGAAAGCTGCTCAAATCTCTGGGGGGGGGCCTGGCAAGGTGTCCCCAGGCCCTGCCCTCGGGGTGGCAGTGTGTGGCTCCTGTCCCTGTCCCCTTGGAGCCACCTCTCGGCCACGGCTGCCCCGTGCCTGCCCTCAGGTGTGAGGATGCTGGACGGCTCCATCATGGACATAGTGGAGGCCCAGGCCCTGAGCCTGCAGCCCCAGTACATCCACATCTACAGTGCCAGCTGGGGCCCTGAGGATGATGGCAGGACGGTGGATGGGCCTGGAGTCCTGGCTGCGGCTGCTTTCCACAAAGGAGTCATCCAAGTAAGCCCAGCCCTGCCCTTGGGGACACAGGGACACGAGGACACCCTGCTCACCCCCTCTGCTCTTCAACAGGGACGGGGTGGGCTCGGCTCCATCTTCATCTGGGCCTCAGGCAATGGTGGCACCAACTATGACAACTGCAACTGCGACGGGTACACCAACAGCATCTACACGGTGTCGGTGGGCAGCGTGCTGGGGGACGGGCACCGGCCCCTCTACAGCGAGAGCTGCCCTGCCATCCTCACCACCACCTACAGCAGCAGGACCACCAGCAAGGTGCAGATTGTGAGTGTCACAGCAGCAGCTCTGGGGCTGACACAGATCCCAGCATGGGTTGGGCTGGGCCCAGTCTGCCTTAGCTGGGTGTCTGTGTAGAGCCCCAAAAGCTCAGAGGGATCTGAAAGGAGAATTTACTGAAGGTACCCAACCCCAGGGAGTTTTATTGGAAGGAGTCCTGAGACTCCTCTGTAGGAGTGTCAGGGGTAGGATGGTCAGGATGGATGGAGATGAGAGATCTCTGCAGCCAGGTCATGGAATTTGGGGTTTATTGCAAAGGGCCTGGGTGCAGGGCCCTGCTGGGAGCTGCCAGCCACAGCTCAGAGCAGGCCCCAAAGAGGGAGAGAGAGATAAAGAGAGTGGTAAAGAGAGAATGAGAGAGTAAAAGAGAGGATCAGAGGGTGAGGTTCCCATTACAATACAATAAATCTTCTTCTGGTCTTGGAATTTGGGGTTTATTGCAAAGGGCCAAGTGCAGGGCCCTGCTGGGAGCTGCCAAACACAGCTGGAGCAGGCCCAAGAGAAGAGAGGGGGAGAGAGGATGAGAAGGTGAGAGAGTAAAGGGGTAAGAGCGAGAAGCTCCCATTACAATACCATAAATCTTCTTCTGTGTTGAATATTCTAATTCTCACTAACCAATCTAGTACAATATACAGATCCTATAGCACTTCCATACAGCCTATAAGAATCATTACATTGCCATACTGTGTTACATTTTAAACCCTAAAAACTCCTCTTTGGGTCCCTTCTGCCAAGCTGGCAGGGTCTGCTCTGACCCTTAGACCTGTCTGCAGGCAGAGGGTATGGTTTCATCAAAAGGAGATTACCTTCAGCCAGCCACACCATTGTTTTCCAGTTATTCAGTAACTAAGAGATCTCAAAGCTTGCTTTCATTTCAATCTCACAGTTTCCATATTCTCAAAATCTTTTGCCAGACAATCATATTTATCAGGCTTTCCTGTTTCATCTTCCCCAACATCCCTCTCTCTGTGCCCCCTCCAGGTGACCACGGACCTGCACCACCGCTGCACAGACAAACACACGGGCACCTCGGCCTCGGCCCCGCTGGCTGCGGGAATGGTGGCCCTGGCACTGGAGGCCAAGTAAGTGACACCAAGACACAGGGACACTGCCCAGGGAGAGCTGGTGCCCAACCAGGGAGGAGAAAAGGGAGGGACAGCAGGAAGGTTGGGGTGCAGAGTTGTGGGAGTGCTGTCTTCTGGAGTTCTTTGCTCCCATTTTGGTACCGGAGGAGGTTGTGGGGGGATCAGGCCCAGATAATTGCTCTACCCACCCCACACGAGCCAAATCTCCCCCTTAAGAACCAACCCAGACCTCTGTCCACACCCTCCTTGCTTCCAGCCCAGCCCTGACCTGGCGTGACCTGCAGCACCTGATCATCAGGGCCTCCAGACCCGCTCACCTGCAGGCAGAGGACTGGGCTGAGAACGGCGTCGGGCGCAGGGGTGAGTGCAGGGCTGGGCCCCTCAAACACCTTCCTGCAGCCCCTGGTGGCACTGAGGGGCTCACAGGTCCCTTTTTGGGTGGCACCTGTGTCCCAGTGAGCCACTACTATGGCTATGGGCTGCTGGACGCGGGGCTGCTGGTGCAGGAGGCCATGACGTGGACAGGGACCCGGCCACAGGAGAAATGTTCAGTCCAGGCCATCCAGGTCCCCAGGTAAGGGACTGTGACCCCAGCTCCAGCCTCTCACAGGCACAGGGACACAAAAAGTGAGTCTGCTGTGCTTGGAGGCCATAGGAGAGGGAATGTCCTCACCTGCAGCTTGTCTTTGTCAGGGACATCAACTCCAAGCTCGTCATCTCCACAGATGCCTCCTCCTGCTCCAAGAGCATCCGCTCCCTGGAGCACGTCCAGGTGCAGCTGTCCCTGAGCTACAGCCGCAGGGGGGACCTGGTGGTGGCCCTGAGCAGCCCCATGGGCACCACGTCCACGCTGGTGACAGTGCGGTAAGGACAGAGGGGGCACCGGGGCTCCCACGGCCACCCCAGGGCCTGGAGAGTCCCAGAAAGGGCCCAAAACTCCTCTGGACCCCTGCCACGGGGGAGTGTCCCCTCAGAGCGAGCACAGGGTGACCCCTCAGGTCACCCCCTGCCCCTGCAGGGCCCTGGGCTGGCACTCCCAGCTCTGCTCTCCTCCTCCAGCCCCTACGACACCAGCCAGGACGGCTACCAGGACTGGACCTTCATGTCCACTCACTTCTGGGATGAGAACCCCAAGGGGATCTGGACCCTGCAGCTGGAGAACAGAGGTGATGCTGAGAACACAGGTGGGTGCCCTATTTTTACTGAGGTCACCCTGTGCTTGGTCATTCTTCCTTCCCCACCTTGGATGGGCAATTTGTTGGCTTCTCCTTCCTGGCCATGAGCCCTCCTGTGTTGGCTTTGAGGGTCTGACTGGTCAGACAGGGCCAGGAGCAGGACAGAGCCCCAAAACTTCCAGCCCCATATCCCTGACCTGGCAGCCCCTGTCCCTCCTGTCCCCAGCCCCCAAAACTTCCAGCCCCATGTCCCTCACCTGGCAGCCCCCTGTCCCCAGGCCTCAAAGCTTCCAGCCCCCTGTCCCTCCTTGTCCCCAGGCCCCAAAGCTTCCAGCCCCATGTCCTTCACATGGCAGGCCCCTGTCCCCTAAAGCTTCCAGCCCCTTGTTCCTCTTGTCTCCAGGCCCCAAAGCTTCCAACCCCCAAAAGCTTCCAGCCCCACATCCCTCATCTGGCAGCCCCCTCTCCCTCCTTGTCCTCAGGCCCCAAAATCTTCCAGCCCCATGTCCCTCACCTGGCAGCCCCTGTCCCTCCTTGTCCCCAGGCCAGCTGACCACCTTCATCCTGCACCTGCATGGCACAGATGAGGACATGCCAGCCCGGCGCTCCATGGCCACTGCCACCGACGAGTGCCTCAGGAGGGACGAGCAGGGAGCCTGTGAGGGTGAGCGAGGCTTTGTGGGGACAGTGACATCGCTCTGCTCCCCAGGGCCTCACCCCAGCCTCTCTCCACAGACTGTGGCAGCTCCCTGTACATCCACCACGGCTCCTGCCTGTCCTACTGCCCCCCGCGCTACTACGGCCAGAGCCGCGGTGCCAGCCCCAGGGGCACTGCCCTGGTGTGTGCCAGCTGCCATCCCTCCTGCTACACCTGCCAGGGCTCCTGGGCCAACAACTGCACGTCCTGTCCCTCGGGCCACACCTTCCAGGACGTCACCCACACGTGCCAGGAGCCCGCAGAGGGCTCCCCCAGCCCGGCCAGGCTGCGCAGGGACCTGGTGGTTGTCACTGTCCTGGCCTGCAGCAGCCTGGTTCTGGCAGGGGTGCTCTACCCCACCTACAGGGTGGGTTTCCGTGCTGGCAAAGGTGCCCTGTGCTGTCCCCGGGCCAGGAGGACAGTGTGACACCAGGGACAGGGCAGGGATGCTTCCTGCCTTCCCAAATAAACCCGTTGTTGCCTTTCCTTTCCAAGGGTGATTCCCCTTCCCAGCAGCGCCCGTGAGGGGACAGTGGTGGATTCCCCTTCCCAGCTGTGCGAGGGGACAGCGGTGGTGGCTCCTCCCACACCCCTGGGGACAGGGACGTTGCCGGGGGACAGAGCCCTGTGCCCTTTCCCAGGTGCAGAGGGACGAGCTGTGACATGTCCCCAAACAGCTGCACCCGTGTGGCTTCCAGCACAGCAGAGGCCTCCAGTCCAGCCCAGAACCCCTCCAGAGTCCCCAGTTCCTGCTCACCAGCAGATTTAGGCCTTAAAAGGGGTCCTGGTGTGGCTGCACCCCCAGCCACTCTGTCCCATGGGGACTGGCACAGTGGCACCAGGCACGGATGGCACAGGGAGAGCTGTGGGGCACCAGCCCCATGCCAGCACCCTGGGCTGCCCCAGGACACTGGGGAGGAGTGGTTTGTGTCCCCCCCCTTCCCCAGCACTCTGTGTTTGTTCAGCTGAAGAGTTTTGGGAATTAAGGCAGAGCCAGACGTTTCTCCAAAGCTTATAATGAATGACCCGTGAGAACCTTGGCTGGACCTTCCAGAGCAGGGGGAGGAGGGAGCCAGGATGGAGTTTGTCTCCAAGGGCAGGGGCTCTCCTCGGGGGCACCCCCAGGGATGAGCTGGGACCCCTGCAAACACCAAGGGAGAGTCCTGGCACCCAGCCCAGGTCTGTAGGATGAGGGGCTAGATGCCAAGCTTGTCCAGGCCTCTCCTGGAGGTGCTCCCCATCCTGGCCTAACCCTCAGTGGGCAGCTGGTGGGGCTGGAAGTGCCGCTGGATCTCGGGGCGCACGTCCTCCTGCACAGGGAGAGAGAGATGGGGTAGGGGCAGGCTGTGCCAGAGTGCCTGTCCCCTTCCTGTCCCTTTCCTGTCCCCGTGTCCCCTTCCCCATGTCCCCCATCCCCAGCCCTGTGTCCCCTTCCTGTCCCCATCCCCATGTCCTGTGTCCCCTTCCTGTCCCCATCCCCATGTCCCTGTCCCCACATCCCCTTCTCCATGTTCCCATCCCCATTCCTACATCCCCTTCCCATCCCCACATCCCTTTCCAGCCCCCTTCCCCATCCCTGCATCCCCATCCCCATGTCCCACTCCCCCATCCCCACCTCCCCTTCCTGTTCCCATCCATCCCCATGTCCCCCAGCCTGTCCCTTTCCCATCTCCATCCCCAAATCCCCTATCCCATGTCCCCATCCTGTCCCCATCCCCACACCTCCTTCTCCTTGTCCCCATCCTGTCCCCCTCCATCCCCACATCCCTTTCCAAACCCCATCCCCGCATCCCCTTCCCCATGTCCCCATCCCCACATCCCCTTTCCCATCCCCTGTCCCATGTCCCCATCCATTCCCATCCCCCTGACCCCTTTCCTGTCCCTTTCCCCTTCCCATGCCCAGGTCCTACCGCCCGTCCCAGCTGCTCCAGCACCGGGATGAGGCGCAGCAGCTCCTCATCCTCAGGGTCCCCAGACCACGGTGGCACCTGGATCCAGTTGGCAGCCTGGGGAGGGGACAGGGAGAGGGTTGGACCCCGCACAGCTCCAACCAGGACACGTGAATCCCCCAGGGATGGGGACACGTGAATCCCCCCGGAGTGGCACTGCCCTACCTGGGCAGGGAAGCCCTGCATGGTGTGGTCCAGGCCCACCATCGTGGCCAGGTCCCTGCCCAGCTGGGTCAGGTCCTTCCAGTAGCAGCCCTGGGAGCAGACACAGTCCTGCTGGGAGAGGCAGTGCCTGGCAGAGAGACAGAGCCATGGGGAGCCTGCCCTGGCACACTGAGGGTGCCCAGCAGGGCACTGCCAGCACCATCACCTGATCAGCTTCTTCTTGGGGTCCAGCACCTCCAGGAGCTTCTTGGCATAGTCCTTCTTGGCAGTGGTGTAGATGAAGATCTGGCAGAGAGAGGGTGAAGGTCCTGCATGGGCTGCTCGAGTCACCCCAAACCCCTCAGGGGTCACCCCACAGCCTCCAGGGGCTCTGGGTACCTCGTAGGTCTTGGAAAGGCTCTCCAAGAACTCCTGCACGTGTGGTCGCAGCTTCACATGGACCTGGGAGGGAACAGCAACTTGGAGAACCTCCAACACCCCCGTCCTGACAGTGAGGGGAGCCCCAAGGGGGGTTCAGTGCCCTCGGCAGGACCCCTCACCCACGGGATTCCAGGGCTCCTTCAGCCACAAGGGGCATTGGCACCGAGGCCACACGGGGTGGCAGTGAAGAGCCACCTCAGCCACGGCCCCACATCACAGCTCCACACCCACCTTGTAGGAGCTGGCCTGGAAGTCCGTGGTGAAGGTGGCCGTGGCATCCTTCTGCCCGTGGGCGAGCAGCGAGGAGTAGAGCAGGGTCCCATCCTGGGAACAGGGTCAGGAACAGGGTCAGGGTCGGGAACAGCCCCTGCAGAGCCCCCCAGACCCCTCCCCAGCTCACCAGCTCCAGGACCAGCGTGTGCTGCAGCTTCCTCCGCCCCCTCCGTGCCCTCGCTGGGGTCAGAGCGCCAGGGCTCGGCCTGGAGGGGGAAAACAGAGGGTCAGCGCTGCTGGGGGGGCTGCTGGACCCCCCCACACATATTGGGGGGTTATGGGAACCCCCCTCACACTCACAGGCTGGGGGCTGCAGGGCCAGCAGGGTCCTGATGCTCCAGCTCAGGGAGCCCTGAGAAATAGAAGCTGCCGGGGCCGGGCGGTTCTGGGGGTCCCGCAGGGTCTGTGGGGCAGGGGAGGGGTCCCATCAGCACGGCCAGAGCAGCGTGGGGCCTCTCATCATCCCTGGCATCACCTCAAGCTCCTTCCCATTCCTCTCATCATCCCTGGCATCATTCTGGGTCCCCACGAGCAGGGTGTCCCCTCCATGTCCCCACGAGCAGGGGGTCCCCTCGGTGTCCCCAAGAACCGGGATTTCCCCGTGCCCCGAGCAGGGATTTTGGGTCCCTTCAGCACATCCAGGGCAGCAGGGATTTCCCCGCGTACCCCGCAGGGATTTCCGCGGGCACGGACGCGCTCACCGCTGTCCCCGGGGCTCCCCTCGGGTCCCCGCCGGACCAGGCGCCCCTTGCCGGGCGTGCCGGGCGAGCCGGGCACCCGCGCCCACCCGCGCTCCCCCTCTCGGTGCCGGCTCTCGGCCCGAGCGCGAACCGCAGCCCTCGGGGTGCGGAGCCCCTGCTCCTCCCTCGGGGGATTCTTCGTGCGTGGGGTGGCCCCCAAACCCGCCATGGCCAGGGACAATCCCCCCCCTCCTCAGCAGCCCCAAATTAACCGTGGGGTAGGTGTGGGAGGGAGGGTTTTATAGGGTGGAGGCGCCTTTACAGCCCAAATTCCACCTGGAATCACTCAGACTTCACTGGCACCAGCTGGGCTCAGCTCCGCGCTCCCCAGCTGCTCCCGGCGCTCATTTCTGGCTCCTGCTGGTGCCACCCGATGTGCCAAGGACCCTCCTGGGCTGGCAGCTGCCGAGTTTGGGGACAGTCCCCAGCCACACGAGCTCCAAGCCCACCCCAAGGGACCCCCGAGTGCCCCAGAGCCCCCCCCAGTCACATCCTGTCCCCACAGGGGCCCCGCGGTGGCCGCCACCAGCCCCAGGGTTGGGTTACGGCCGGGGGGGACACGCCGGGCTCCGGCGGAAGGGAGATAAGCGAGAGGGCCCCGACCCCGGCAGGCAGAGCCTGGCACGGAGCCATGGACAGACGCGGCGACACGGGCTGGGAACGGCTCAGGGGCTCGGAGCGGGGACACGGAGCGACCCCCAATCGTGGGGACACACAGGGGACCCCTCGAAGTGGAGGGACACGGAGGAGCCCCCCTGAAAAGGGTGGGACACAGAGGTGACCCCCTGCTCATGGGGTGACAGAAGGGAACCCCTAAAGTGGAGGGACACGGAGGGGACCCCCTGAAGTCATGGAGGAGCCCCCCTGCTCATGGGGTGATAGAAGGGACACCCCCAAAGTGCAGGGGCAGGGAGGAGACCCCTGCTCATGGGGACACAGAGAGGACCCCCAAAGTGGAGGGACACGGAGGAGCCCCCTCTACTCATGGGGACACAGAAGGGACCCCCTGAAGTCACAGAGGAGCCCCCCCCCTGCTCATGGGGACACAGAGGGTCATGGAGGAGGCCCCGCTGCTCATGGGACACAGAGGGGAGCCCCCAAAGTGGAGGGACACTGAGGAGCCCCCCTTGCCCACGGGGACACAGAGGGGACCCCCTGAAAAGAGAGGGACACAGAGGAGCCCCCCTGCCCACAAAGAACCCCCCCTGAAAAGGGAGGACCCCCCTGGACCATCTCCAGCCAGCAAGGGACACACGGCGACCGAGGGGATAAACAATTTATTTCCTGCAAAAAAACCCAATAAATTACCACCCCCCTCCACCCCCCCGCCGCCACGCGGACCCCAAGCACGGCGCGATGAGTGGGGGGATCCATAGCGGGGAGGGGGGCACGGGAAGGGCTCGGTGCCCGGTGGGAGCCCCCGGTGTGCCCGGCGGTGCCCGCGGGGCCGGGCTCAGGGCGGCCGGGGGTGCGGGCAGTGCCGCGCCGCCTCCCGCACCAGCCGCGCCTCGCGGGCCGTCCAGGGCCGGGCGTAGCCGTCGGGGGGCAGCAGGACGCGGTTCAGGGTGTGCTCGTGGTTCACGTGGCGCCGCGCCATCAGCACGTACTCGGCTCCTTCGAGCAGCGCGGGGCAGCCGCAGGTGCTGGGCACCCACAGGTACTCCCGGGCCACCAGCGGGAAGCGCTGCCGGTACCGAGCCTCCACCGCCACCTCGTAGCGCGTCTCCCGCCCCACCAAGCGCCGAGCCAGGATCCGCCCGTGGAAGACTGCGGGGGGAGGATGGGGCAGCCTGAGCGCCTTCCTGTCCCCTGGCATCGCCCTGAGACCTTTCCCACCCATGGCATCACCCTGAGCCCTTTCCTGCCCCTGGCATCATCCTGAGTGCTTTCCCGCCCCTGGCATCGCCCTGAGCCTTTTGTTGCCCCTGGCGTCACCCTGAGACCTTTCCCACCCATGGCATCACCCTGAGCCCTTTCCTGGCCCTGGCATCACCCTGATCACCTTCCTGGCCTTGGCATCACCCTGAGCCCTTTCACACCTTCTGGCATCACCCTGAGCCCTTTCCCACCCTCTGGCATCACCCTGAGTGCCTCCCTGTCCCTGGCATAACCCGGAGACCTTTCCTGTTCCTGGCATCACCCCAAGCTCCTTCCCATCCCTGGCATTGTCTCTGGCATCACCCCAAGCCCCCTCCCATTCCTCTCATCATCCCTGGCATCGTTCTGAGCCCCTTTCCATCCCCGCATCGCCTCTGGCATCACCCTGAGCACATTCCCGTCCCCAGCACCGCCCTCAGTATCACCCCGAGCTCCTTCCCGCTCCTGGCAATGTCCCTGGCGATGTCCCTGGCGATGTCCTTGTCCCTGTCCCGCCCCCGGGACCCTCCCGAGCCCCTCCCGGCCCGGCTCTCACCGAAGTCGCTCTGGCAGAAGTGCCGGATGCGCTGCGAGCGCCCCTTGGGCGGGCGGCACCTCCCGCAGCGCCCTGCGGGGATAAAGCTGCAGCAATTTAGGGGCAGAGGGGACTCCTGACCACCAAAATCCCCCTCACACACCCTTGGGAGAGAAGATTGAGAGTCCACACCCCAGAGAGGGTCACACGGGGCTCCTGAGAGCCCTGGCGAGGGATTTTAGGGTCCTTTTAAGGATATCCCCCCACCAGGGCAGCCCAGGATGCTCCAGCAGGGGCCTGGGGGTGCTGTGGGGACCCCCGAGGATGTACCTGCGGCATCCCCATCCTGGCTGCGGCCCGGGGCGCTCCTCGGCGGTGGCTCCGTGGCCAAGCCCCGGGGCCGCGGGGGCTGCGGGGGCTGCGGGGGCTCCGGGGGCACCGGGGGCTCCGGGGGCGGGGGGCTGCCGGCCCCGCGGGGCTGCGGCTGCCGCAGGGCGCTCGTGTCCCCGCGGCCGAGCTGCGGGTGCCCGCGGGGCAGCCAGAACTGGTACTCGATGCCGGGGTTGGGCTCCTGCAGCAGCACCTGGAGGGGATGGGGGGACACGAGCGGGGCTGGGAGGGGCGGTGGGAACGGGGGGTGGCTGCTGTCCCCAGCGCCGTGTCCGTCTGTCCTCACCATCACGTGCAGGTCCTCGAGGGTGGGTCCGGACGCCTCCAGGCTCTCGGTGCCGTCGGGGGCCCGGTTGTAGGTCAGGAGGGTCCCGGCGGCCTCGTAGGGCCCCGGCCATGCGATGGCCCAGTCGCCGTTGAGGACGTAGCGGCCGTCGCTCGCCATCAGCGCTGCGAGACCGAGCGGCTCCGCTCAACCGAGCCCCGCACGGCCCCCGGGACCCCCGGCCCGCTCCCCTCCCGAGGCCTCTCCCGTGGGCCGGGAGCCGCGCTCGGGGCTCCGGGAATCCGCGTTCCTGTCGGATCTTGGCTCCGAGCCCGAGCCGCAGCCCGAGCCGGGTGTGCAGAGCCAGCCCCGAGCCCCCACAAAGCCCGGCCGGGAGGGGGGAAGGGGCTCCGGCTGCATGGGAACGGGGAAAGGGGACGGGAGTGGGGACGGAGGTCCCTGTCCCGGTGCTGCAGCCCCGCGCTGGCCCCGCTCCAGCGCAGCCCTTCCCAAAACGCGGCCGCGGCCTCTGGAAAATTGCCCCGAGCGCTTGGGAGTTCAGTGACCCCGCGATGCTCAAAACAGCATCCGAGGGAGGGAGCGGCGCGGCACGACAAGGGACAAACAAGGGACAAACATGGGGCAGCGCGGCGTGACACGGCCACCCCTGCCCTGCCCTGCCCTGCCCTGCCCGCACACACAGCTGGCACCAGCCTGGGCCAACTGGGAGGCACTGGAGGGCACTGGGATGGGGGCAGTTCGGGTCCTACCCAGGTAATTGCGGCTCTTGTCCGTCACCTTGATGTTGGTGGCCCCTGCCGGGATCTTGGTGACGTTCACATACCCCAAATATCCTGGGGGGGATGGAGGGGGGGCAGAGTCAGGGCAGAGCCCTGGGGGCACCACGGGGGGACAGAGAGGGAGGGGACGGGCACAGAGGGGACCCGGGGCTGGGGCATTGACCCAGCTGGGCCCCACGTGCTGGGACATCAGGGACACGTGGGGACAGGGACTCTGGACACCCCTGGGGACATCACAGACCCCCCACAGGCCAGGAGTGACCCCTCTGCAATGAATTAACCCCCCCGTGAAGGCACCAGAGACCCTCGGGATGGGGGACAATGGGGCACCCAGGCCACGCCTTGGGGACACGGGTGGGGACAGGAGGACAGGGGAGCCAAGAGCCAAAGCATTCACCCATGGAGGGGGCCGGGGCAATGGTTCATTCACCGGAGGAGGGGTCGGAGCCCTGGAACAGCCGGTGCACCAGCACACACGAGCCGTGGCCGCTGCCGCAGTGCCCGCAGGCGTCGGGGCCCGAGCCCAGGATCCCGTCACAGCCCACGCTCTGTGGGGAGCGCAGACCTCCCCTCAGCGCGGGGGTCGGGCCTGGGGGGTCCCGAGGAGGGTCCCCAGTCCCGTTCACACCCACCAGGCAGCGCCCGCCGACGCACAGGTCCGGGGAGCCGGGGCTGCAGCGCGTCCCGTCCAGCACCCGGCCGAAGCTGTAGTAGAAATTGTGTCCCTCGGCCAGGCAGTTGAGGTCGCAGAGGTTTGGGGCTGCCGGAGCAGGGTGGGAAGGGGTTGGGGTGATGCCGGGGACGGCCGGGATCCCCCGGTGGTGCCGTCAGCACGGCGGGACTCACCTCCGTGGAAGGGCACCCAGCGGTAGCGGGCGGAGGTGCCCAGCACGGGCCGGTTGTCGTAGAGCGAGCACTGCATGGCACGGAAGGGCACGGAACTGGCGGGGCAGCCCTGCGGGAGCACCGGGATAGAGCGGCCACGGGCACCGGGGACAGCCCCGTGGGCGCCGCAGCACTCACCTGGAGCTGGCAGAGCCGGTACTGCCGCGGCTCCCCCGGGCACGGCTGCTCCTCGCTGCTCCTGCGGGCACAGGGACAGCAGTGTCCCCTCCGTGTCCCACACAGGGAACCCCCAGTTCCAAGGCTACAATGCCACCCAGCCACCACAGGGTTGGCGACACCCTGGTCCCACACAGGGAACCCCCAGCTCCAGGGCCACGATGCCACCGAGCCACCACAGGGATGGTGGCACCCTGGTGGCACCAGGCCGAGGTGGTGGCAAGGCCGTGCCGTGGGGTTTGGGGACACCTGGGGGGGTTTGGGAGCTGGGGGGGTCTGTGCTGCCCCGTCCCCCACTCACCGCAGGCACCGCCGGCTGCGCAGGGCGACCCCGTCCCCACAGGAGCTGGAGCAGGAGCTCCAGGGTCCCCAGGACCCCCAGGTCCCCTGGGGCCGAGCAGGGGCTGGGGGCTCGGGGACCCTCGCTGGTGTCCCCAGGGCTGGGTCCTGAGTGAGGAAGGTGATGGTGAGCGCTGGGGTGGGATGAAGGAGCCCGGGGGTGCCATAGACCCCCTCAGGTGCCCCCCAGCCCCCTCACCTGCGCCGTGCCCACCAGGCTGAGCCAGGCCAGCAGCAGCAGCCGCCAGCACCTGCGGGGCAGAGAGCCCTGAGCCCGGGGACAGGGGGTGACACCAGGCTGTCCCCCTGCCCAGCACGGCCACCGAGGTGGGGACACCACCGAGACACCCCCGGGACCACAGAGAGAGGATGGGGGTGAGGGGGGCAAGGCCAGGCCCCAGGGAGGGGATGTGGGGTCTGGTGCCACCAGCGGGGACAGGCGGGTGGGGGACATGCAGTGGGTGATGCTGGGTGGTGGCACGGGGTGGGTGACACCGGGTGGTGACATGGGGTGGGTGACACAGGGTGAGCAACACAGGGTGGGTGGCAAGGGGTGGGTGACACGGGGTGAGGGGTGACACGGGGTGGTGACGGGGGTGGTGACACAGAGTGGGTGACACAGGGTGGGTGAGACGGGGTGGGTGACACAGGGTGGGTCACACAGGGTGGGTGACACAGGATGGGTGACACGGGTTGGGTGACACAGGGTGGGTGACAGAGGATGGGTGACACAGGGTGGGTGACACGGGGTGTCCCCCCCACGTGCCCACGCAACCCCGGCACGGGCGACGGCCCCGCTGCCCCCAGGGCCCCGCGGCGGGCGCCGGGCCGGGATCGCTGCCTGCCGGGGCAGGACCAGACCTGCTCGCCGGGGCTCCCGCGTCGCTCCCCGATCCGGATCCGGCCCCGCCGTGGGGCGAGCGGGGTGGGGGGCAGCGGGAGGCCCCCACAGTGCCCGATCCTGCAGCCCCCCACAGCGCCCAGCCCGGGGCTGAGGGAGGCGCCGGGAGGGTGCGGGGGGTGCGGGGGTCCCATCCCCGTGTCGGGGAATCCCCGGTTGGGCGGTTCCGTCCCGTCGCGGGCAGCCCCCGGCTGTGGGTGCCCCCAGCAGGACAGGGGAAGGGCCGGGGGTCGCGCTGCCGCCTCTCCAGGGGGGTGTTTGTATCGTCCGGACCCCGCCGAGGCTCGGGCGATGCCCGCTGGGTGATGCCCAAACCCCGCTGGCACCGCGTGCCTCAGTTTCCCCGCAGGATCTGCGGGAAGGCGCGGAGTCTCGGGACAAGGGGGGTCCGCGAGGGTTAAAGCACAAACCAGGAGCTTACCCGGCAGCGTGGGGGTCCGAGCCGCCCCCACGGCCCCTCCCGGCCATGCCGCCCCTCGTCTGCCGCGTCGCGGCGGCTCCGTCCCGACTCGGCGTGCGGGCGGCGCGGAGCGGGGGGGACCCGGGGCCAGCGGGCATCGCCTGCGCAGCTCCGGGGGGGCCGGGCGAGGCTCCCCCCCCCACACACACCCTCCCCGTTCGCCTGCCGTCCCTCCCCGCCGCGTTATTAATATCCAGCCCCAAAGGTGCGCCCAGCCCTCCCCGGCCGCCCGTTAACCCTTGGGGGCCCGGAGCTCCGGCGGTTGGGGGGGGGGGTGGTGGCGTCCCGAGGGCTGTAAAACAACATCAGCGCCCCCGGGACCCCCCCAGCACCAGCGGAGGAGGCGCCAGGACCTCCCTGCACGGTCGGATCATGATCCGGGACCCTCCGGTGCTGCCCAGCCCCGAGGGCCGGGACCCCCGCGGGGGTCTCCGCTTTGTGACCGGGGTCTTCTGAGGGGGCTCGGGGGGACAGAGCGGTGAGTGTTGGGTGCGGGGGGGGGCACACAGCACCCCTGGGCGCCAGGGACACCCGCAGCCGGAGCTGAAGGGGTTACAGTGTCCGGTGTCCCTCGGGGTGTCCCCGGTGCCGAGCAGAGCGGGCAGGATGGATCCGGGGAGCGCAGGGGCTGAGCCCCCTCCGGGCTGGCTCCTCCGGGATGAAGGCAGCGGGACGCTCTACAAGCGGGGACGGCTCCTGGGAGAGGTAAATCCCCTGAACTGCCCCCTCTGAACTGCCCCCAGCGCCCCCTCCCCACTGGGCACCATGGGGGGGGTCACACACCGGCACCCCCCGAGGGTCCCGATCCAAGGGGGGGAAGGGGAAACTGAGGCACGGGGCTGACCCCCAGCAGCTCCGGTCCCTGGGGCTGCGAGCCCCACACCTGGGTGGGCCCCCCAAGCCCACAGGGTCACTCGCAGGGCACCTTCGGCCGCTGCTACCAGGTGACAGAGGTGACAAGTGGCCGGCGCTACGCGGCGAAGGTGATCCCGAGAGCACGGCTGGCTGCCGCGGGCGTGGGGGACAGGGTGAGTGCGGGGGGACACTCCCCGGGGAGAGGGGACAGTGCCCGGGGAGAGGGGACAGTGCCCGGGGAGGGGGGACAATGCCCACTGAGAGGGGACACTGCTCGCGGGTCTCCGCACAGCCCCTCCCGTGCCCCTCCCCGGGTGTCTGGGTGGGTTCCCCTCCCCGCGGGGTCAGTGCCGGGGGTCCCCGAGGGTTCCTGAGGGTCCCCCCGGGGCTGCCGGGCTGCTGTCGGTGCAGGTGGAGAGGGAGCGGGAGCTGCAGTGTCGCCTGCGCCACCCGCACATCGTGCGCCTGCACGGGCACTTCGCCGACGGTGGGCACCTCTACCTGCTGCTGGAGCTGTGCAGCCGGGGGGTGAGACCTGCGCCCCGAAACCGGGCTCCTGAACCCCGAAACTGAGCCCCTGAACCCCGAAACCGAGCCTAAACACCCTAAACCCGAGCCCTTGAACACTGAAACCGAGCCCTTGAACACCCCTGAAATTCTGCACCTCAAAACCGAGTCCCTACACCCCCAAACTGAGCCTAAACACCTTAAAATTGAGTCCCTGAACCCCAAAACTGAGCCCCCTCAGGCCGGGGCTTCAGCAGGGCCCAGCCTGGTGCCTTGCTCTTGTCCCCAGGCCTCCCTCGCTCTGTCCCTGTCACTCCACCCCCTATCCCTGTCACTCCGTCCTCGTCCCATTTCATTGTCCCCATCCCTCGTCACTGTCCCAGCCACTGTCCCTCTGTCCCCAATCCCTTCTCAGTGTCCCCAGCCACTGTTGCTCTGTCCCCAGTCTCTCCTCAGTCCCTGTCCCTCTGTCCCAGTCCCTGTCACTTCATCCCCAGTTCCCCTCCATTGTCCTCAGTCCCTCCTCAGTGTCCCCAGCCGCTGCCGCTCTGTCCCAGCAGTCGCTCTGTCCCCAGTCCCTCCTCAGTTTCCCCAGTGCTGTCACTCTGTCCCCAGTCCCTCCTCACTGTCCCCAGTCCCTCCTCAGTGTCCCCAGCCGCTGTCGCTCTGTCCCAGCTCTGTCGCTCTGTCCGCAGTCCCTCGCCGCCATCCTGCGGGCGCGGGGCCGCCTGACGGAGCCCGAGGTTCGCTATTACCTGCGGCAGCTGCTCTCGGCCCTGCGCTACCTGCACGGCCACGGCCTCGTGCACCGGGACCTCAAACCGAGTGCGTGGGGCTGGGGGGGACCCGGGGGTGTCCCCAGGGTGGCCCGAGGGTGACACAATTCCCGTCACTCCCTGCACAGGTAACTTCTTGGTGACGGAGAGGATGCGGGTGAAGATCGGGGACCTGGGGCTGGCTCAGCGGGCGGCACCGCCCGGGCGGCGCTGGGGGTGAGAGGGGCTGGGGGGATGCAGGGAGGGGGTTTCACCTTGTCCGTGTCCCCTGGGGTCACCGCTGCTGTCCCCACTCAGGGCGCTCTGTGGGACACCCGCGGGGCTGGGGGGATGCAGGGGGGGTTTTCCGTGTCCCCTGGAGTCACCTCTGCTGTCCCCTCCTCAGGGCGCTCTGTGGGACACCCGCGTTCCTGGCCCCGGAGGTGCTGGAGCGCAGGGGACACGCGGAGCCCGCGGATGTCTGGGCACTGGGGTGTGCCGTGTGAGAGGGGATGGGGAGATGGAGGGAGGGAGAGGGGAGATGGAGAGAGGGTAAGGGAGAGATGGAGATGGATGAGGGGAGATGGAGGGAGGGTGGGATAAGGGGAGACAGATGGAGGGAGGGAGGATGGGATGAGGGGAGATGGGAGGATTGGGTAAGGGGAGATGGACAGAGGGAGGATGAGGGGTGATGGAGGGAGGATGGGAGAAATGGAGAGGGCAAGGGGAGATGGAGGGAGGACTGGATAAGGGGACATGGAGGGAGGGTGGCATAGGGGGAGATGGAGGGAGGACAGCAGAGCTGGAAGGAGGATGGAGAGGCTGAAGGGAGGACAGAAAGGACGAAGAGGGGTGATGGAAGCAGGCCAGGGACACCGGAGGGAGGAAGAGGGGTGATGGAGGCAGGCCAGGGACACTGAAAGGAGCAAGAGGGGTGATGGAGGAAGGCAGGGACGCCGGAGGGAGCACAGGCCCGCCGCTCTCCCGCAGGTACACGGCGCTGACCGGGCACGCCCCGTTCCAGGCCCGCCACCGGCCGGAGCTGTTCCGGCGCATCCGCAGCGCTCGGTACCCGCCGCCCCCGGGGCTCTCCGGCCCTGCCCGCGCCCTCATCGCCCTCATGCTGCAGCGGGAGCCCGCGGCACGGCCCGGCCCCGCACGGCTGCTGCAGCACCCCTTCCTCACACAGGTGCGGGGCTGGGGACACCGGGGACACGGGGGACACTGAGGGACATGGGGGGACACACAGGGACACGGCAGGACACTGAGGGACACTGAGGGTCAAGGGGGCACAGAGGGACACGGGAGGACACAGAGGGACACGGGGGACATGGTAGGATACTGAGGGACACTGAGGGACACAGAGGACACTGAAGGACACTGAGGGACACGGGGGACACTCAGGGACATTGAGGGACACGGGGGGGCACGACGGACACTGAGGGACACTGAGGAACAAGGGGAACACTGAGAGACAAGGAAGGGACACTGAGGGACACGGGGGACACTGAGGGACACGGGGGGCACGGGGGGACATGGAGGACACTGAGGGACACTGAGAGACACGGAGGACACTGAGGGACATTGAGGGACATGGAGGGACACTGAGGGACATTAAGGGACACTGAAGGACACAAGGGGACATTAGAGGACACTGAGGGACACTGAGGGACACGGGGGAGTCACCGCCAGTCCCTCCCCAGGGTTTCACACCCCACACGCTGCCGCCCCGCGCCTGCCACTCCGTGCCCATCTTCGTGGGACAGGAGCCCCTCTGCTGGATGCTGCGGTGCTGTGTCCCTGTGACCCCTCCCCAAAGGAGCTGAGCCCCAACATCCGCGGAGGAAAACCTTTATTAGTGCTGGGAACCGTCTAAAATCCAGAAATCCAGTCATGGAAACAAGCAGGGGATGGGACGTGAGCAGTACGGACAGCGCACACATACACACACACACACACACACACACACACCCCCTCACACACACACACACACCCCCTCACACACACACACACCCCCACACCAGTCTGCCCTTTAAAACTGTTAACAGGAATAAAACAACCCCCAAAATCCAAACCACCAAAATAAAAAGGAGCTCTCTCTTCCCTGCCAGCCTGGGATGGGGATGGGGAGGTGCAGCTCCATGTCCTGGTGTGGGACTGGAGAGGTGCCAGGTCACCCCCACGGGGCAGTGGGGACACTGGAGAGGGGACAGAGGGAGGAAAGTGCGTGGTTTCCCTGTTTAGCTTCACTTCTCCCTCTCTCTGGAGAGAAGAGTCGGAGGAAACGCTGAAAGCTCAGTAAAACAGGACACTAAAAACACCCAGAAAACACGGAGGGGAGGGGACAAGGACAAGATGCTCGAGGTGGCCCCAGCAAGCACCAAGGAGCCGCCTCCAGACCCGCCCAGGGGGTGTCACCAGGGTGTCACCGACCTTCCTGTGTCACCAGCGGGGCCTGGGGGACAGAGGTGACAGCAACGACTTTGTCTGCACTGGGGGGAGCCTTGTCCCAGCGCTGGTGACAAAGGACAGGGGACAGCCTGCAGTGGTGGATGGTGGCAGTGAGCTGGGGCACTCAGCTGTCACTCGTGTCCCCAGACCATGGCAGAGTGGCAGGGATGGATCCCACAGCCCTCAGATGGCCTCACACAATGCACCCGAGGCTGGGAGGGGTGGGACACAAATCCCAGGTCACCCTGAAGCTCCTCAGCCCCCAAGGAAGCCACCCCAGACAGGGGCAGGAACCTTGTGCCACAACACCCTGTGCCACGCAGGGTCCTGGGGCACACTGGGGACAGCCCAGGCTGGCTTGGGGCACCCTGGGGACAGCCTGGGGCAGGTGGCACAGCCCGGGCTGGCTGCTGCCCCTCCCCGTGGCCGGCAGCTCAAGGCCTGGCAGGGAGCCCAGGGGATATTTTGGATATTTTTATCCCGGCATTTGTGTTGTTTGAAGCTGTCAGCTCCGTGTTTTCAGTCATAAACACAACCCTGCCCTGTCCCAGGAGCTGACAGCAACAGCAACACCCTCAGCTGCCACAGCCTGAGCCCCTGGCATGACCCTGAGATGGGACACAGAGGCCACAGAGGTCCCCAAAGCCCCTGTTCTGGAACACCTGCACCGGGCACCTCTGTCCCCCTGCCAGGCAGGAAGGTCCCTGAGGGGTTCAGGGCAGGATGTTCCAGTTCATTCCCTGTGGGTTTGGAGCTCTGGGATCTCCCCATCTTTACTGCACAGCCAAGAGGTGCCCAAAGATGGGGAGAGCAGGGCTGTCCCTGCCCTGGTGACAGCTGTGTCACAAACCAAGCCAAGGTGGCAACAACAACAACAACGAGGCTTCTTAAAAGAGAAGGGATTTAAAAACAAAGATTCAAGTTTGGGAACTCCTCTCCCCCTCCTCCCCGGCTCCACACGAAGCCAAAACTCACCCTTGTGCAGAAAATCAGGTTCAAAGTTCAGCCAATTGATGGGGGTGACCCACAAAACCCTGGGGTGACAAGGGCAGGTCACCTTAGTGTCACCACAGAGCCTCAGGAGGGGCTCAGAGGGGCAGCTCCAGGCAGGGGGTGTTTGGTAACAGGAACCAGGCGAGGGCAGGTGCGTGGGCAGGAGATTTTCCCCCTTGCCAGGGCCCTGCAGCACCTCTCAGGCTGAAGGCACCGAGTTGCTCTCCACCTTCAGTCCCTTGCTGGCCAGGAAGGCGTCCTGCTTGGGCTCCCTGCCCAGGAACCTCCTCAGCATGTCTGAAGCATCCACGGAGCCACCGGGATGGAGGATGCACTTCCTGTAATCCATGCCCACCTGTGGGCACACACAAACACACACACATATGGGCAGGGCTGGCACACCCACCCTGGGCATGCACACAGAACCCTGCCCCTGATAGTGGGGCCCTGGAGAAATGTTAAAGATGGACTCTGAAAATGTCAGAGTTTTGCCAGATCATTGCACCTGCATAAGCAGTATATTATATATATATATATATATGTTAATATATCAATATATAATAATATTAATAATAATTATAACATCAATGATATATAAATATATAATAATAATATTACTAATAATAGTTAATATGTATGTGTGTATATATGTATGTATATATATGCATGTATATATATGTAAATATATATGTATATACACATATATATGTATATATATGTAAATATATATGTATATATATGTAAATATATATATAATTGTTAGATGTGATGATTGTTTAGTAATTAAATATAATTACTGTATAATCATAAGAAGAATCTTGAGAAACTATGTTAGAATTTTAAGGGGGGCCATGAGGAGCCCATGCTTGGCTGAAATCTATGTATACAATATAAGTTTAATAATTAACATGAAAATTATATAAAAATATAAAAAGATGTTCATCCCAAAATTCGGGAGGAACATGTCAGATTTGGGTTTGTACCCCTGACACCCAGAGCTCCTCAATAAAAGCACCTGCACAGAATCATTCTGGTGATTCTGTGTTTTGAACGCTGCCATCCCTACCTTGCAGTTCATGATTCCCTCCTGCTTGAAGCGGGTGTGGAACATGTCCATGGAGTACACCTCGCTCCAGAGGTAGCCGTAGTACTGAGCATCATAGCCCCCAGCCAGGTGGCCAAAGGTGGCTGGCATGTTTGTACCTGAGGGGACAAAAGGGGTCAAAAGGGACTCCACTCCTCCCCATGGGAAAAAACCCCTCCAGTGCTGTCCCAGCTGCTCACACAACCCAGGGGACAAAGGGAGGAACTTTCCAGCCCTGCTTTTCCCAGAGCCAGCAGGAACTGTCCCCACACACACGGGAGGAACTCGCTGAGCTGTCACAGGGCGAGAGGGACAGGAGGGTGGCACGGCGTACCTGGGGTGGCAGGGACACCCAGCACCTCCTCACAGAGCTGGGCAAACACCTCCACGGGGTCAGCCTTGGTCTGGGTGTGCAGTGCCTGGTCTACCTTGGCCAGGACGATCTGGCGCAGGTTGAAGAGCCCTGTTGCCAAAAGGAGGAAGAGGAGGAAGGGGGAAACTGAGGCTGGGATGCTGACACTGAGGCAGGTGGCAGCTGGGCAGGCTGGGTGACACCTCTTTGTCCCTTTCACGTGCCACATCACCCTCTCTCTTCCCACATGCCTGGGAAGAGAAAGGGTGATGTACCATGTGAAAGGGACAAAGGGGTTCCTTCTCCCCATCCCCTCAGAACCCCCAGCACCACGGCGAGCAAGGAAAAGCCTTTTTTGTCCCCAGCCAGGTCACTGAGTGTCCCCTTCCTGTCCCCACACCCAGAGGACATCCAATCCCTCCCACCTGTGTTTGCCTGCCGGGATTTAATGAGTTTCTCCAGCAGCTCATCCGGGATGGGGCTCCCTGTCTTGTAGTGCCTGGACATGCGCAGCAGAGGCTCCTTCTCCCACACCCAGTTCTCCAACATCTGCGACGGGGCCTCCACGAAGTCCCTCTCCACGTGTGTCCCGCTGAACATGGCAAACTCCGCCTGGGGGACACGGCCAGCTCGCAATTCCACAAAAAAACGGGATGGGGGAAAAGCCCCAAGCTGTGCCAGCGCAGGGAGGCCTCACCTGAGAGCACAGCTGGTGCATGACGTGCCCAAATTCGTGGAAATAGGTCTCCACCTCGTCGTGCTGCAGCAGGGAAGGGGCGTCTGGTGTGGGCTTGGTGAAATTGGCCACCATGGCGGCCACTGAGATCTGGCGGCTGGAGTCTGGCAGGAGGCAGCCGGGCTGGAGGCCAAAGCAGGCAGCATGGCCGTACTTCCCTTCCCTGGGGAGAGACAGGAGGCTCAGGATCCTTCCAAAAGCCACACAGAGCCATGGCATCACCCATTGTGGTCCTTAGAGCCGCCCCAAGTGACGGCCCTTGGTGACATCCCTGCCCCAGCACACGGCGCTCCCTCCACTCCACACAGCTGGGAGCAGGAATCTCCTCCTCCTCCTTCTCCTCCTCCTCCTTCTCCTCCTCCTCCTTCTCCTCCTCAGGCTCTGCTCCTCCTGCTCCCACATTTCCCCTCTCCCCAGGTCTCACCGTGGGTACAGGTCCAGGTAGAACTTGCCGATGGTCTCGCCGGAGGACGCGTCCCTCACGGTGTAGAGCTGCACGTCCTCGTGCCACACCTGAGCCTTCTCCTCCAGGTGGAAAGTGAGACCCAGCAGCTCCTGGTAGATGGCCAGGAGGCCCGTGGTGACCACCTGCATGGGGAAATACTCCTTGAGCAGGTTCTGGTCCACGCTGTACTTGGTCTCCTCCACCTGGTTCATGTAGTAGCGCATGTCCCAGGCGTTGATGCGGTTGTCGAAGTCCAGCCCGCGCTTCTCGCACTCCTTCTTCTTCAGGTCCAGGATCACAGCCCGCTCCTTCTCCCCCAGGGGCTTCAGCTTCTGGGCCAGCTCATCTGGGGAAGGCAGGCAGGGTTGGGATCAGGGATCAGAGCAGCACACCCAGCCCAGGATGTGCTGGGCAGGCCCCAGGACGTACCCAGGAACGTGGCCACCGTCTGGCTGCTCTTGGCCATGTTCATCTCCAGCACAAAGTCAGCGTGGGTGCTGAAGCCCAGCAGATTGGCCTTCTGAGCCCTCAGGTCCACCAGCTCCTTCAGGATCAGGCAGTTCTCCTGCAAGGCAGAGAGTGAAGTACACGTGTGGTGGTGTTGTGGGTGCCAGGAGAAGGTGAGAGATGAGAATTTGATTGCAAGTTCTCAGAAGGCTGATTTGTTATTAAATAAATTATATTGTACTATATTGTATTGCAATATATTATATTATATTGTATTATATTGTATTGCAATATATTATATTATATTGTATTATATTGCATTGTATTGTATTATATTGTACTATATTGTATTATATTGCAATGTATTGTATTAATTATATTATGTTATGTTATATTGCATTATATTATATAACATATAATATATTATATATTTATATAAATACATATTATTTCTATAATTATATCAATATATATTGTAATATATTATATAATATAAAGAATATATATTCTAATAGATATTATATAAAATATATATTATATATGTAATATAATATACATGATATGATATAATATGATATGATATGATATGATATAATATGATATGATATAATATAATATAATATAATATAATATAATATAATATAATATACATAACATAATTATATCACATTGTATTATATCATATTATATCTCATTGTATTATACTCTAAAATCATATACCAAAACTATACTAAAGAAAGAGAAAAAATATATCAGAAAATTAGAAAAAAAATGATCATAAAAACCCATGACAGACTCAGAGAGTCTGACACAGTTGGCTGTGATTGGCCATTAAATTAAAACAATTTACGTGCTTAATAAACAATTCTCTAAATCACATTCTAAACCAGCAAAACAGAGAGAAGCTGAAGCTATCCAGGAGAATAATTATCATATTTTATGAAAAATCCTGGTGAAGAGATTGTTCATAAAATATCACACAGGGGACAAGGGAAGCAGTGTGGAAAGGAGCACAAATCTCTCCCTGGGTGCCCTGATCAGTCCACCGACCTCTTTGCACCTGGAGTTGAACATCTCCTCCACCTTCCTCCTGGTCTCAGGCACGTAGCACTTCTTCAGCAGGGGGAAGTAGTGCGGGTACTTGAGGGTGACCTTCAGCTTCCCATCCTCTGTCTTCTCCAGGGAGTTCAGGAAATCCTCAGGGAGCCCCCCTGGGAAAAGAGCAGGGAGGAGCTGAGCTCTGGATTCTGCAGGAATGCCCTGGGACCATCCAGTGTGAGCCCTCCATACCCAGTTCCTCCCTGGAGAAGGGCAGGAAGGTGGTGTCCTCGTTGAGGTTCTTGTTGAAGTCGATGCACAGCACGCTCAGCTTCTTCTTGATAGCTTTGATTTTCTTCAAAATGCAAAAAAAATCGGAGAGAAGTCAGAGCTGGGGGGGCACTCAGGCTGTTCCCACCCTGCTGAGCTGCCCAGCTCTGAGCCAGCCCAATTAATGATGGTGCACAATTAATGGTGGTGAGCCAGCAGCCCAGAAAGGCTCCTGGGGTCACACCTGGCAGGGCTCAGCCACCTCAGCAGGTCCTGCCTGTTCCCTGCTGCCTCAGGAGTTGCAGGTGCTGCAGAAACAACCTCCTCCCTCCTTATTTCCCATTTTTTTCTGGTTTTAACCCAGTTCTGAGCTCCTCTGCTGGTGCATGGTAAGAGAGGGAGGCCCCTGAGCAGCTCAGCCCAACTCCAGCCCTTGGCATGTGGGGATTTGGTGCTAATTCCCCAATTTCACCTCCCCAGGAATTCCTCAACTCCCACTTTGTTAAAATCACCCTTTAAACGGAAAGGAAAAAGGGGGAGCTGGAGACATCACCCAAAATCACCAGAATTGGGAGCAAAACCCAAACCTGAGCCTCACACCCTGCCCCGAGCCCTGCCACAGCAAGGGGAAATGCATTCAGACTGGCAGGAAATAGGATTAAATGGGATTTTAGGAAAAAAATTCCTTCCTGTGAGGGTGCGGAGGCCCTGGCACAGATTTCCCAGAGCAGCTGTGGCTGCCCCTACCCTGAAGTGTCCAAGGCCAGCTTGGAGCAACCTGGGACAGTGGAAGATGGGCTTTAAGGTGCCTTTAGCCCAAACCATTCCAGGATTCTGTGCTCTCACCTCCTGTGTCTCCTCGGGGAGGTGGAGCCCGTTCCTCTTCCCCAGCTTGATCAGCCTCTCCAGGTACCTCTTTGCCTCAGGCTTCAGGGAAGCACTCTCTGCTTTCTCCTGGAAAACAAAACAAATCTCCTCTCCTCAGGGAGCTGCAGGAAGCTGCTTCCCAGTGGGAATTCTGGGAATACCACAGACCCAGCAGCAGATGGAAAAGCCCCAGGGAAGGCTCTGGTTTGGTGCAGAGGTTCCTGTGTCACCTCGGGGAAAGGATTCCTCCCAGATTGCTTTAAACACATCACCTTTGTGCCACGTCAGCATTTTGGGGGACATCACCACTGAGGGGGGTTGGATTTACCAACAAAGGGGTGATCAAGGCTCTGAGTGAGGGGGCAGAGCCCTCAATCCCAAATTCCCCATCCCAAATTGACTCTCCCAAAAAATCCCTCACTCCAGCTGTGCCACTCTGCCGTGACCCCACCGCGCTCCCTCCCCACCCCTGCATCCTTCCCTCCTGCACCAAAACTGCACAAAAAATTCCAGCAGGATTTAGTTTCCTAAAAAATCCCAGCGGGATTTATTCTCCCAAAAAATCACAGCAGAACTGACTCTCCCAAAAAATAACGGCAGCATTGACTCTCCCAAAAAATCCCAGTGGGATTTATTCTCCAAAAATCCCAGCAAGATTTATTCTCCCAAAAAATCCCAGCAGGATTTATTCTCTCAAAGAATCCCAGTGGGATTTACTCTCCTAAAAAAATCCCAGTGGGGTTGACTCTCCCAAACATCAGAGTGGGATTTATTATCCAAAAAAAATCCCAGCAGGATTTATTCTCCAAAAAATCCCAACAGGATTTACTCTCCCAAAAAATCACACCAGGACTGATTCTCCCAAAAAATCACAGTCGGATGAAGGAAAAGGATTTGCTGGAATTCCAGGGGGTTCCAGCCAGGCAGGGGACACACCTGGAGCCACACAATCCTCTGGTACACGTCCTGCCTCATGCTCATCTCCACGTCAAACTCCGAGAGCTTCTTGTCGGCCTCGGTGCTGGCGGCGCGGATGGCCTTGCATGGGGACACGTGCTGGGGGAAGTCCAGCATGTTCCTACGGACTGGGGGGACAAAAAGGGACAGGGATGGTGGCTTCATGTCCCAGTGAACACCCACAGCCAGGCTGGCAGCCCCAGAGCCTTTCCCTCCCCTCACACACGCACAAAGGGAGAGATGGGATGCACATCCACCTTTCACCTGCCCAGCACATCCACCCGTTGGATTCCCACCACAATCCTCCTAAAATCCACTGGAATTCTGTGCCTGTGAGCCCCCAACAGCTCTGACATCACAGGGAGTTTTGTGCAGGGCTCGATGCTCCCTTCCAGCTCCAGAATTCCATCACTCCTGATGGTAACAGCTCCTGCTCCCTTTGGTCCCTTCCCTGCTGCCCAGCACACCCACCCACTGAATTCCCACCACAATCCCCCCAAAATCCACAGGAATTCTGTGTTTGTGAGCCTACAAAAGCTTTGCCAGCACAGGAGGTTTGGGGAGTTCTGTGCAGGGCTCCATGCTCCCTTCCAGCTCCAGAATTCCATCACTCCTGATGGCAGCAGCTCCTGTTCCCTTTGGTCCTTCCCCTGCTGTCCATCTGCTGGATTCCCACCACAATCCTCTTAAAATCCACGGGAATTCTGTGCCTGTGAGCCCCCAACAGCTTTGCACAGGAGGTTTGGGGAGTTCTGTGCAGGGTTTGATGCTTCCAGCTCAAGGAATTCAAAGATTCCTGATGGCAGCAGCTCCTGCTCCCTTCGGTCCTTTCCCTGATGCCCAGCATGTCCATGTGCTGGATTCCCACCAAAATCCTCCTAAAATCCACGGGAATTCTGTGCCTGTGAGCCCTCAAAAGCTTTGCCAGCACAAGAGATTTGGGGAGCTCTGTGCAGGACTTGATGCTCCCTTCCAGCTTGAGGAATTCCATGATTCCTGATGCTAACAGCTCCTGCTGCCTTTGGTCCCTTCCCTGCTGCCCAGCACATCCACACACTGGATCCCCACCAAAATCCTCCTAAAATCCACAGGAATTCTGTGCCTGTGAGCCCCCAACAGCTTTGCACAGGAGGTTTGGGGAGTTCTGTGCAGGGCTCAATGCTCCCTTCCAGCTTGAAGAATTCCATGATTCCTCACGGTAACAGCATTCCCTGTCTCCTTTAACTCTCAAAGTGGGACAATCCCTTCCTACAGACACTTCCCCAAAAGCCACCACGCCCCAGGTGTGTCCTGTGCCGATGCAATTCCACAGGGGAGGAAAGCAGGGAGAACATTCCCTGCTGCCATCCCTGCAGGAGCTCCAAGAGCAGCACTCCAGGTGCTCTCCAGACACCTGGATCCTCTCTCCAGGAGAAGCTGAACAGGCAGCTCAGCCAGGGAAGTGCTGACAGCCCTGCTGAGCTGAACACTCCTCCTGCTGAGCAAGAGGAATTATTTTTTTCCCTATTATTTCAGGAAAAAAGAACGGGGAGAGGAGGAAGATGAGGCTGCTCCCTGCCCCAGACAGGTGGGGCAGCTTGAGCAGCCCAGGTGTCACGAGGAGGGGCCACCTGAACTGTCACCCTGCTGCAAATAAACCACCAAAGCTGCACAAAAAAATCCCAGCAGGATTTATTCTCCTAAAAATTCCCAGCAGGATTGACTCTCCCAAAATATCCCAGCAGGACTGACTGTCCCAAAAAATCCCAGTGGGATTTATTCTCCTAAAAATTCCCAGCAGGACTGACTGTCCCAAAGAATCCCAGCAGGATTTATTTTCCCAAAAAATCCCAGCAGGATTTATTCTCCCAAAAAATCCCAGCAGAACTGACTCTCCCAAAAAATAATGGCAGCATTGACTCTCCCAAAAAATCCCAGTGGGATTTATTCTCCCAAAAAATCCCAGCAGAATTTACTCTCCCAAAAAATCCCAGCAGGATTTATTCTCAAAAAAAATCCCAGCAGGATTTACTCTCCCAAAAATCCCAGCAGAATTTATTCTCCCAAAAAATCCCAGTGGGATTTACTCTCCCCAAAAAAATCCCAGTGGGGTTGACTCTCCCAAAAATCAGATTGGGATTTATTCTCCAAAAAAAATCTCAGCAGGATTTACTCTCACAAAAAATATCCCAGCAGGATTGATTCTCCAAAATATCCCAGCAGGATTTATTCTCCCAAAAATAATCCCAACAGGATTTATTCTCCCAAAAAATCACACTAGGACTGATTTTCCCAAAATATCACAGTAGGATTTACTCTCCCAAAAAAATCTCAACAGGATTTATTCTCTCAAAAAAATCGCAGTGGGATTTATTCTACCCAAAAATCCCAGCAGGATTTATTCTCTCAAAGAATCCCAGAAGGATTTACTCTCCCAAAAAAAAATCCCAGTGGGGTTGACTCTCCCAAAAATCAGAGTGGGATTTATTATCCAAAAAAAAAATCCCAGCAGGATTTATTCTCCAAAAAATCCCAACAGGATTTACTCTCCCAAAAAAATCACAGCAGGATTTATTCCCAAAAATATCCCAGCAGGAAAAAGGCCCATGGAGAGACATTTGCCCACTGCCCCAGGGAAAACTGAGGAAGGAGGTGAGAGTTCCTTGGATCTTTTCTGCTTTTGTTCCCACTGGTGACACATGAAAGCCAGGACAGCCTTGGCAAAGCAGCTGCTCCTGCTGCCAAAGGGCTGCCCTTGGGTTCATTTGTTGTTCCAAATCTGTTCTTTGTGCTGGTTCCTTGCTGTATAAACATTAACTGGGAATAAAACCAACATTCTGCTGGCAGCCACAGGGAGAGAGAAGCAGGTGACAGCACAGAGCTAAAAAAAAAAAAAAAAAAAATAAAATCCAAAAATCTTAATAATCGTGGGAGGGGGTAGAAGTGACCTCAGAGCTCAGCCCTGCTGTGGGCAGGGACATCTCCCACAGGTGGCTCCAACCTGGCCTTGGACCCTTCCAGGGGGCAGCCAGAGCTGCTCTGGGCAAGCTCAGAGCCTCCCATTACTGTAAAATTAGGCAACACCCCTGACTCTGTGATATCAGAAGGCGAATTAATTATTATATTATATTATATTATATTATATTATATTATATTTTTATACTATAGTACACTCCTCTAAACTGAAGCTGTACAAGCACTCAACAAAATTTTGTGATTGTCTCCTGTCAGGACACAGCTTGTAGAGATCGGTGAAGAAAACAAAACACACTAGAATCTAATCAAATTCTTTCAGGTAAATAATTTAACACATCCCACGTGTTCCAAAACACAGGAGCAGCAAATAAGAATTGTTTTGATCTCTGTGCTTCTCCCTTTTAGCTTGAGGAATTCCATCATTCCTGATGGCTCCTGCTGCCTTTGGTCCCTTTCCTGCTGCCCAGCATGTCCATCTGCTGGATCCCCACAAAAATCTTCCTAAAATCCACGGGAATTCTGTGCCTGTGAGCCTACAAAAGCTCTGCTCTGCCAGCACAGGAGGTTTGGGGAATTTTGTGCAGGGCTCCATGCTCAGTTCCAGCTTGAGGAATTCCATGATTCCTGATGGCAGCAGCTCCTGCTCCCTTTGGTCCCTTTCCTGCTGCCCAGCACATCCACCTGCTGGATTTCCACCACAATTCTCCTAAAATCTACAGGAATTCTGTGCCTGTGAGCCTACAAAAGCTCTGCCAGCACAGGTGGTCTGGGAAATTTTGTGCAGGGCTCGATGCTCCCTTCCAGGTCCAGAATTCCATGATTCCTGATGGTAACAGCATTCCCCGTCTCCATTAAAGCTCGAAATGGGACAATCCCTTCCTACACCCACTTCCCCAAAAGCCACCACGCCCTGTCCTGATGCAATTCCACGGAGCAAAACAAGAACATTCCCTGCTGCCATCCCCGCAGGAGCCCCAAGAACAGCACTCCAGCAAAAACCTGAGACAGAGCGAATCCTGTCTGTCTGTCTGTCCAGACAATGTCAATGCCACATCCCGGCATCCATCCCACCCCACCCCTGCCAGCAGGATCAGCCTCCCCACCTGTGTATTCCACCTCCACGTCGGCCAGAGCCTTGAGGGTGTTCTCGTAGGAGACCTCGCCGCGCTCCTGGGCTCCCACGCGGTCGTACACGAGCTTGGTGCTCTCGGTCAGCTCGGCCGCCATGGCCTCGATCTGCTCGGCCGTCAGGTCCCAGCGCAGCTGGCTGGCCAGGGGACGCGGGGCCTGGCTGTCCACGACATTCCCTGCGGGGCAGAATTCCAGGGAGGGCCCCAGCGTTGGGGATTCGCGCTGGGATCATGTCCCGGGAGATCCGAGCCCTCCCGGGGCTGGGAAATGCTTCACCGAAACCCGACCCCGTGCCCGGCCCGGTGTCCCTGCCAAGGCTGTCCTGCTCGGGGACAGAGGTGACCTGGCGGCACAGGAGACCCCGGCCGGCCTGAGGGGCCGCCTCCGGTCCGGTCCTGCCACCCCTGGTCCGGTCCCGCCGCCCCCGGTCCGGTCCCACCGCCCCAAAGCTCCTCCCGGTGTCCCGCTCTCCCCGGTGTCCCCGCGCCCCCCATCCCGCCGGTACCTGTCGGAGGGGCCATGTCGGCTGTGCCGGGGATACCGGGAGGCCCCACGTTGCTGACGAGGCCGGGAGGAAACCGGGCCGGCCCCACGCACCGAGCATGTGCCCCGACCGGAGAGGCGGGCGGGAGAGCGGGGCATGCTGGGAGCCTGGAGGACCGGGCCGCTCCCGCCCGCACGGCACCGCACCGGGACGGGGCAGCGGGGGCGGCTCATCCCCGCCGCGACCCTCAGAGCCGGCCGGGAGCGGCCCCGGGGCGGGCGCGGGGCGGGCGCGGAGCATCCCCGGGTCCCGCCCGCCCGTTCCCATGGCAACGCCCCCGCGCGTTGCCGGGACAACGCAGCATCTCTATGGTACCGCTGTGGGCGGGGCTTCCGCCGCGGGCCACGCCCATTCTTGTGCTATCGGGAGGGGCGGGGCCGCAGCGGAGCCGGCGCGCCGAGGGCGCGGCGCATGCGCAGTGCGGGAGCGCGCCCGGCCCAGGCGAGTGTCCGGTGAGCGCAGGGGGACCGGGGGACACCGGGAGCGGGACGGGGGCACCGGGACCGGCCCTCCGCCGGGACCCCTCCGCCTCCAGACCCGCTGGTGCCGGGCCGTGCTGCCGCCGTTCTGTTCCGCATGGGGGCAGTGGCACCGGGGGGGTACCGGGTGCACCGGGGCCTGGCCTGGCGGGACCGGACGGGACGGGACGTACCGGGAGCGGGCTGTGCCCTCCGTTGGGACCTGTGTGTCTCCGGTGTTGCCGGTGCCAGGCTCGGGGATCGCCCGTCCCGGTCCCTGTGAGCGCACCGGTAACCGGGGATCCCCGGTTGTTTCCACCGGGGCAGGGTCCGGGCGGTGCTCGCGGGGCTTTGGGGACACCGGGGAGCGGCGCCTTCCCCTCTCCGCCCGGTGGGTCCAGGGGCTGCCGGGGAACGGGAGCCAGGCGGGCCCGGTGCTGCTCCCGGGGCTCTGGGCGGACGGGACCGGCTCAGCTCCGGTGGGCTCGCGTTAAACGGAGCTCGTGTCTCCGTTAACTGAGCCTGGCTGTGCTACAAACCCACTTAAAGGGCGGGGAGTTTGCTCTGGGAATTCCCAGCTCCGGGCGCTGCTGGTTGGGCTCTCCCTGCTTTGGGATTTCCCTCCCTGTGCCCTGCCAGGACGGGCTGGCACTGCCCGGGCTGCCAGGGGCTGCCAAATCCTCCTGGGCTCTGCTTTGGGGCCACCAAAATCCTCCTTGGTTTTCCTTTAGGGCCACCAAACTCCTCCTAAATTCCTCCCGCTCCTGGCTCTGGTTTGGGGCCACCAAATTCTTCCTAAATTCTTCCTGCTTTTGGCTCTGGTTTGGAGCCACCAAATTCCTCCTTGGCTCTGCTTTGGGGCCACCAAAATCCCTCTAAATTCCTCCTGTTCTTGGCTGTGGTTTGGGGCTGCCAAATTCCTCCTGGTTCTGGTTTGGGGCCACAAAATTCCTCCTAAATCCCTCCTGCTCCTGGCTCTGGTTTGGGGCTACCAAATTCCTTATGCTCTTGGTTCTGCTTTGGAGCTATCAGATTCCTCCTGGTTCTGGTTTGGAGCTGCCAAATTCCTCCCAAATTCCTCCTGCACTTGGCTCTGCTTTGGGGCCCCCAAAATCCCTCTAAATTCCTCCTGTTCTTGGCTGTGGTTTGAGGCTGCCAAATTCTTCCTGGTTCTGGCTTGGGGCCACCAAATTCCTCCTAAATTCCTCCTGGTTCTGGCTCTGCTTTGGGGCCACCAAATTCCTCCTAAATTTCTCTTGCTCCTGGCTCTGGTTTGGGGGTCACCAAATTCCTCCTAAATTCCTCCTGCTCTTGGCCCTTGGTTTAAGGAGCAAGAAAACTGTGAGTTTTTCCTGGTGGGTTCCAGGGATTTCAACACCTCTGGGTGCTTCCCTTGGCATGGTTGTGCCGAGCAGAGGGCGAATCCAAACCTGGAGAGTTCCTAAAGAAAATAAAGAATGTTCCGGAGTTCTTACCAACTCCAAAACCATCCTCACCTCCCCAGCACCTCCCTGAGGGGCAGCAGCACCAAAATCCTTTTCCCTTTCGTGTTTCAATGCCCGGTTTGTGTCTCTGCAGGATTTTTTGGGAAGCCAGGAGCGGTGGAGCCCAGCATGGCAGACCAGAAGCGTCTGGCCTTCTCCATCATCCAGTTCCTGCACACCCAGCTCCAGAATGGGAGCATGTCCCCAGATGCTCAGGAGAGTTTGGAAGGTGGGTGGATCTGCCTCTGTCAGGCCAAAATTTGGGAGAATTTCGCCGTTTTTTCCCTGTTTTCTGGCTGGGCTGCTCCCGGTGCTGAACCTCGCTGGAATTTTGGGGTTGATTTTTTCCGTTTGGGATTTATCCAGGGATGCTGGTGGCTTGTGTGGCCTCTGATCTCTGCCAAGAGCAGCTTAGCTGGATGTACCTGGGCTCAGAATCCTCCCTGATCCCTGCTTGGAGACTCGGAGGGTTCATCCAGGCCAAGCTGGGAGCGCTCTGTGGGGTGGGAAATGAGAATTCCCTGACTCCAGGGAAACTTTTTGTGCTCCTGGAGTTGTTTCTCCTCTTTTGCTCCCCAAAATATCATTCCTGAAGGTTTTTCCAGACCTTTTCAAAGGGCAGGGATCTTAAAAGGTCTCCTTAAGGAGATTAAGGTTTAGCCCTGGGTTTGTGGGTTTGTCACAGTGAAAGGAGCGTGGCTGTGGGGTGGGGGGACATTGCTGGGAGTGGGATATTTTGGGATGAAAAATGTGGCAGGAAGGCTCTGGGAGGCTCTGCTTTTCCCTGGGAGCAGCTTCCCAAGCCTGTGGAGGGAGGAGATGGCTCAGGGCTCCCAGAGTGAGGGGAGTGTTTGGGTCTGGAATGATGGGGAAGGATTTTTCCTTGGAATTCTGGGGCATTCCCACATTCCCCAGCTGTGGAAATGCTGCAGCAGCCTCAGCCTGATTCACTTCCAACCCCAGGAATCCTTCAGGGAGTGGGAATTGGGACTGGCTCCATCCAGGATATCTAGAGGGAAGCTTTGCCCAGCTCTGAATTTTTTGCAAAATTTGAAAATACAGCCCAAAAATCCCATCCAGTGTGGGGGAAATATTGGGGTTTTTTCCTGATTTTTTTAAAAGATGAGGGAGAATCCCTCAAGGGATGGGAACTGGATTCATCCAGGATACCCAGAGGGAAGCTTTGCCCACCTCTGAGTTTTGGCAAAATTTGAAAATACAGAACCAAAATCCCATCTGGTGTGGGGGAAATATTGGGATTTTTTCCTGGTTTTTTGAAAGATGAGGGCGAATTCTTCAGGGAATGGGAATTGGGACTGGCTCCATCCAGGACATCCAGAGGGAAGCTTTGCCCACCTCTGAGTTTTGGCAAAATCTGAAAATACAGCCCAAAAATCCCACCTGGTGTGGGGGAAATATTGGGGGTTTTTTTCCCTGTTTTTTTGAGAGATTAGGGAGAGGGATGAATATTTAATAATTAATAATTAATTAATTTTAAAAACTCTCCTTATCCAGTGGCCATCCAGTGCCTGGAAACAGCGTTTGGGGTCTCCATGGAAGACCAAAGCCTGGCTGTGTCCCAGACCCTCCCCGAAATATTTGAAGCCGTGGCAGGGAAGGTGAGTGAGAGCCCTGGGATGTTCCCTTTTCCCTGAATTCTTCTGGATTTTCCAGGAGGCTGCTGCTCCCCTCAGAGAGTGTGGGAGGGGGAAAAATTGGTGGGAATTGTGGGAATGCTCAGCTCAGCTTGTGCCTCTCCTTGGAAGGAGCTGGAACACTCCAGGACGAACTCGGAGCCCGTCACCCCCTCAGAAGATGACGTGGCTGAGGCTGAAAGACTCAAGACTGAAGGTACCAAACCCCTGGAGCTGCTGGATAACGAGGGTTTGGTGCTAATTGGGACCAAATCTCAATTCCCTGGCACCTGGAGTTGGAGGAAAAAAGGGAATCTTTTCTATTTTGTTTTCTATTTTGTTTTGTATTTCTGCCTCTTGCTCTGCTTGGGATGCAGGAATGTGGGGAGGTTTTGCTGTTGGATCTGTGGGATTTTTATTCCAAAAATCCTGTGGGGTGTGGAGCAGAGCATCCATCCTTCCTGCTCTGTGCATGGCTTTTTCCTGGGAAAAATGGGATGGGTGTGGGTGCAGCACCTGGGGTGGTTTTTGGGATTCAGGATCAGGAATGGGAGAATTTCCAGCACAGCCTCACTGCTGGCCCTGCCCCACTCTGACAAACCTCTCCCCTGTGCTATTTCCATGGATCCAGCCCTTTGCTTTGGTTTATCCCAGTTTTTTCCCATCTTTTCCCACCCTCCTTTCAGGAAATGACCAAATGAAGGCAGAAAACTTCGAGGCTGCCGTGTCTTTTTATGGAAAAGCCATCGAGTTAAACCCAGCCAACGCCGTTTATTTCTGCAACAGGTACTGGGCAGCTCCCCCTGCTCCAGAATGCCCAAAAATCCCAATTTTAGAACAATTCTGTGGAGTTTTTTGAGCAGTTTCTTGCTCATTGTGGGATTGTGCCGTGTTTTGGGATCTCTGGGTGGGATGTGGGTGTGGAAATGAACTTTTATCAGGTACTGGAGAGATGAGGGATCCAGGGAATGGGATCTGCTTCCATGCACAGTGGGATGTGCTGGGAATTCAGGGTGGAATGAGGAGCTGGAGGCCCAAAAATCCCATTTTTAAAACGATTCTGTGGCGTTTTTGAACAGTTTCTTGCTCATTGTGGGATTGTGCCGTGTTTTGGTGCCTCCTGGGATCTCTGTGTGGGATGTGGGTGTGCAAATTACCTTTATCAGACCTTTATCAGATGAGAGATGCCATGGAATGGGATCTGCTTCCATGCAGAGTGGGATTTGCTGGGAATTCAGGGTGGAATGAGGAGCTGGAGGCTCCTCGTGGAGAGTTAAGGGAGTTGTGTGTGCAGAATCAGCAGTGGAAGGAGGGAGGTTTTTGTGTTTCTCTGCAATTCTTGGATGAAGGAGATTTTGAACTTTAATTTGATTATACCCAGGTAGGAATGTTTGAAATCTCAGATTGTAGGAATGTTTGAAATCTCAGATTCTATCCAGGTAGGAATGTTTGAAATCTCAGATTGTATCCGGGTAGGAATGTTTGAAATCTCAGATTATATCTGGGTAGGAATGCTTGAAATCTCAGGATTATATCCAGGTGGGAATGTTTGAAATCTCAGATTCTATCAAGGTAGGAATGTTTGAAACCTCAGATTCTATCCGGGTAGGAATGTTTGAAATCTCAGATTATATCTTGGTAGGGATGTTTGAAATCTCAGATTCTATCCGGGTAGGAATGTTTGAAATCTCAGATTACATCTAGATAGGAATGTTTGAAATCTCAGATATATCTGGGTAGGAATGTTTGAAATCTCAGGATTATATCCAGGCAGGAATGTGTGAAATCTCTGGATTATATCTGGGTAGGAATGTTTGGCTCCTCCCTCTGGGCTCCCATCTCCCAATGGGGTGCTGCGGTTCTTATCAGCCATGCAGTGACATTCAACAGCCTCTTATCAGCAGATGTCTGCCCAGTTGTGGAAGAGATAAGGAAAACTGCCCACTGAACAGAAGCCATCTGCCATCCAGATAACAAACAGAATCCAATTTGCTTGGCAATGCGGGAGATTGTGGATTTTTCCCGTTTTTCCAGAGCTGCTGCCTACAGCAAGCTGGGGAATTACGCGGGAGCCGTGCGGGACTGCGAGCGAGCCATCGGCATCGACCCCAGCTACAGCAAAGCCTACGGCAGGATGGGGTGAGCAGCCTCCTCCTGGGGGAATTCCCACCTTTCCTTGGGAGTTCTGCAGCCCTGCACACCCCAGAACAGGGATTTTATCAGTTTGTTACACCATGAAAAATTCCTGCTGTTTCGGCTTTATAGGGTGGAGAAAAACTCACATTTTTCAATTCTGAGAAGGTTGGTGGGGACAACTGGATTTAAAAAGTGCCCAAAAAAAACCCATCTATGACTTTGATTTTTATTTCCACCTTTCCTTGGGGAATTCTGCAGCCCTGCACACCCCAGAACAGGGATTTTATCAGTTTGTTACACCATGAAAAATTCCTGCTGTTTCGGCTTTTTAGGGTGGAGAAAAACTCACATTTTTCAATTCTAAGAAAGTTGGTGGGGACAACAATTGGATAAAACAAGTGATCAAAAAATTAATCTGTGGTTTTGATTTTTATTTTCTTTCCACCATTCCTGCTGGAATTTTCAATTCCCACAGCAAGGATTTTATCAGTTTCTTCCACCGTGAAAAAATTCCTGCAATTTCGGCTTTTTAGGGTGGAGAAAAAATTTCACATTTTTCAGTTTTTAGGAGGTTGGTGAGACAATGGTTGGATAAGACAAGTGACCAAAAAATTCCTCTTAGATTTTTGTTTTCTTTCCACCTTTCCTTGGAAATTCTGCAGCCCTGCACACCCCAGAACAGGGATTTTATCAGTTTGTTACACCATGAAAAATTCCTGCTGTTTCGGCTTTTTAGGGTGGAGAAAAATTCACATTTTTCAATTCTGAGAAGGTTGGTAGGGACAACTGGATTTTAAAAGTGCCAAAAAAAATCCTCTGTGACTTGGATTTTCATTTTCTTTCCACCTTTCCTTGGGAATTCTGCAGCCCTGCAAACCCCAGAATAGGGATTTTATCAGTTTGGTCCACCATGAAAAAATTCCTGCAGTTTCGGATTTTTAGGGTGGAGAAAAATTCAGATTTTTCAATTTTTAGGAGCTTGGTGAGACAATGGTTGAATAAGACAAGTGACCAAAAAAATTCCTCTGTGACTTTGATTTTTTTCATTTTCTTTTCTGCTGGAATTTTGATTTCCTGAAATTTTCTTATTTCTCAATTCTAAGAAAATTGGTGGGGACAACTGGATTTAAAAAGTGCCAAAAAAAACCCCATCTATAACTTTGATTTTTATTTTCTTTCCACCATTCCTGCTGGAATTTTCAATTCCCAGAACAAGGATTTTATCAGTTTGTTCCACCATAAAAAAATTCTGCAGTTTCGGCTTTTTAGGGTGCAGAAAAAATTCACATTTTTCAATTCTGAGAAAGTTGGTGGGGACAACAATTGGATTAAGAAAGGTGACAAAAAACCTTTCTATGACTTTGAATTTTCTTTTTTTTTTCCCAGCTTGGCCCTGTCCAGCTTAAACAAACACACAGAAGCCGTTGTTTACTACAAAAAAGCTCTGGAGTTGGATCCGGACAACGAAACGTACAAATCCAACCTCAAAATAGCTGAACAGAAAATGAAGGAGACTCCCAGTCCAGTAAGTTGTGGAATTTGGGAATTTATTGAGGTTAAAAGAGGGTTTTGCAACAGCAATTTCCACTTTTGTGATGAAATCTCTCCAAAATTCAGCTTTTTTTTTTTTTGTTTTCCTGTAGCACCAAAGGTGTTTTTAGGTGGTTTTTTTTTTTACACAAAGAAATTTTTTTTTTCCAAAAGAATTATGGAGTTTTGGTAGGAATGTCCTTTATGGATCGTTTTGAAGGGGATTTTAATTTTCCAAGGTTTTTTTTTTTCCAGGGTAGAGCTGAGGGAGGGAGGTCACAGAGAGGGTGAGCAGGAATCTCTGGGATTTTCCAGAGGGTTTGGACAGAGCCTCTCGCCCCTGTCAGGGTTTAAATGTTGGGTTTGGGATCCTCCAAAAAAAATGGGGAAGGGTTTTTCCAACAGCTTGGAGAGACAGGACAAGGGGAGTGTTGGGAAGGGTTGGGTGGGAGAATGGGAAAGAATCCTTGGATGGAATTCCCAGAAAAGTTTGGAGTGTCCCAAGGAAAGGTTGGAGAAGCTCCAAGGAGTCGCTTACAGGGGTTCAAGGAACTCCAGGAGAGCTGGAGGGGGATTTGGGACAAGGGATGGAGGGACAGGACACAGGGAATGGGGTTGAAATGGGAAAAGGGAGATTTGAGTGGGATTTTGGGAAAGAATTCCTGGCTGGGAGGGAATGGGATGGAATTCCCAGAGCAGCTGGTGCTGCTCCATCCTTGGGAGTGCCCAAGGGCAGGCTGGGACAGTGGGAGGGGCTGGGAATGGAATCCCTTGATCCCAACCCATTCCTGCTGGGATTCACTGGCTCTGGCAGCTCTGGGAATGGGGAATGAGAAATGAGGAATTGGGAATGGGGTTTGGGAATGGGGGATGAGGATGAGGAATGGTGTTTGGGAATGGGGAATGGGGATGGAGAATGAGAAACGAGGAATTGGGAATGGGGTTTGGGAATGAGGGATGGGGTATGAGGAGTGGGGAATGGGGAATGAGAAGTGAGGGATGGGAGAATGGGGAATGAGGGGTGGGTAATGGGGAATTGGGAATGGAGAATGGGAATGAGGAATTGGGAACAGGGATGGGGAATGAGGAATGGGGTTTTGGAATGGGGAATGGGGTTTGGGAATGGGAAATGGGGAGTGAGCAGTGGGAATGGGGATTGGGGAATGGGAAATGAGAGATGGGAATGGGGAATTGGGAACAGGGATGGGAAATGAGGAATGGGATTTTGGGAATGAGGAATGGGGTTTTGGAGTGGGAATGGGAATGGGGAATGAGCAATGGGAATAGGGAATGAGCAATGGGAATGGAGAATGAGGGATGGGAATGAGGAATGGGGAATGGGGAATTGGGAACAGGGATGGGCAATGAGGAGTGGGGTTTGGAAATAGAAATGGGGAATGAGGAATGGGATTTTGGAATGGGAATGAGGAATGAGCAATGGGAATGGGGAATGAAGGATGGGAATGAGGAATGGGGAATTGGGAACGGGGATGGGGAATGAGGAATGGTGTTTGGGAAATGAGGAATGGGGAATGTGGGATGGGAATGAGGAATGGGAATGGGGAATTGGGAATGGGCAATGGGCAATGACAGCAGCTCTGGTTTCTCTCTTCCAGACCAGCGGCCCCGGAGGGTTCGACTTGGCCGGATTGCTGAACAACCCCGGCTTCATGAGCATGGTGATTGCAGATCCTGGGGTTCCCTGGGGTGGAGCCTCCCTGGGGGCTCCCCTGGGTGGAATTCCCTGGGATGGAGCCCCTCTGGTGTCTCCTCACATGGAATTCTCTGGGATGGAGCCCCTCTGGAAGCTTTCCCCACTCCCTGGGGCTGTGTGGAAGCTGCTGCTGCTCCCTCCTGCTCAGACAGAGCTGGGAATTTCTCCTCAGGCTTTTCCCAGGGCCTGCTCTGCTCTGGGCTTGGCCTTCGCTCTCCTTTTTGCCATTTCCCCCCTTTTCCTGGATTCCCAAGGATTCCCAACCGTTCCCACCTTCCCTTTGGGGTTGATCCCACCCCGTCCCTGCTGCCTCACCCAGGTGTTGTTTTTATTCCCCACAGGCCTCAAACCTCATGAACAACCCCCAAGTACAACAGCTGTGAGTTGGACCCCACTTTTATTTATTCGCTCTTGGAATTCTGGGTTTGTTCCCTCTTGGAATTCTGGGTTTGGCCTTTCCCAGTGGGAGCAGGAGGGAATTTGGGCCAGGAATGTGGAGGGAGGCTCAGAACCAGCCCAGTTCCCTGAGCTTGGGGGGTTTGGGTGCTCTGGGAGATGTTGGGAGAGGGATTGAAATAAAATTATTCCAAGGGGAGATGGATCATGGTCCTGGAATTGGTTCTGCTGCAGCTTTATGGGATTTCAGGAATTTCCCAGCTTGGTTAAAATGGGAATATTCCCATTCCTGGATGGCTGTGAGGAGCAGTTCCCAATATTTGAAGAAAATGGATAAATTCATTCCTGAATCCATTCCTGAGCATCCCTGTGGAGCATGGCAGGAGGGAGAGACCCTCTGGAGCCCCCAAATCCTTGGATTTTGGGATGACACCACTCAGCTCCCTTTGGTTTCTCCCTGTTCCTGGTGCCATTGGGAATTCCCACCTGGATCCAGCTCTGGAGGGAATCCAGGGAGGCAGAGCAGGGCTGGAATTCCATAAATCTGGGAATATCGACATTATTTTAATAATTTTATTTATTGTTCAGCTTAATTAGTTATTTCCAGCCAACCAAAAGCTGCTGCTGGGAATTCTGAGATCCTCAGGATGGGAAGTTGCTCCCAGCAGTCCCCAGGTGATTTTTTGGGATTTTTTCCCAGTTCTGACTCTTTTTTCCCTCCCCAGAATGTCGGGGATGATCTCAGGAGGCCACAACGCCATGGGAGCGACCGGGAGCAGCCCCTCCACCAACGACCTGGCCAGCCTGATCCAGGCGTGAGTGGGGACACCTGGGGACAGGGCTGGGGACACCTGGGGACGGGGCTGGGGCATAGGATTGGGGAACAGGGCTGGGCTGGGACTGGGGACAGAGATGGGGACAGGGCTGGGGCATAGGGTTGGGGACACCTAGGACAGCAGGGGACAGGATTGGGATGGCTGGGGACAGCTGGGGGACAGGGCTGGGGACAGGATTGGGGTACAGGGCTGGGGACAGGGCTGGAGACAGCTGGGGACAAGGCTGGGCCGGGACTGGGGACAGAGATGGGGACAAGGCTGGAGGATAGGATTGGATACAGCTGGGGACAGGGTTGGGGGACAGTTTGGGACAGGACTGGGGACAGGATTGGGGATAGGCTGGGGACAGGGTTGGGGGACAGGACTGGGAACAGCTGAGGACAAGCTGGGAACAGGATTGGGGGCAGCTGGGGACAGGACTGGGGGCGTGACTGGGGACAATCCAGGGGGACGATCCTGGATCCAGGGCTGGGAATGTCCCAGGGTGTTGCCTGTGTCCAGGTATCCCCAATGCCCCTGCTGTCCCCTGTGTGTCCCTGCTGTCCCCTGTGTGTCCCTGCTGTCCCCTGTCTGTCCCCATGTCCTTGCTGTCCCCTGTCTGTCCCTGCTGTCCCTGTGTGTGTCCCTCTGTCCCTGCTGTCCCCTGTGTGTCCCTGTGTGTCCCTGATGTCCCCTGTGTGTGTCCCTGATGTCCCTGTGTGTGTCCCTGCGTGTCCCTGCTGTCCCCTGTGTGTTCCTGTGTGTGTCCCTGCTGTCCCTGTGTGTCCCTGATGTCCCCTGTGTGTGTCCCTGATGTCCCTGTGTGTGTCCCTGCGTGTCCCTGCTGTCCCTGTGTGTCCCTGCTATCCCCTGTGTGTCCCTGTGTGTGTCCCTGATGTCCCCGGTGTGTCCCTGATGTCCCCTGTATCCCCTGCCTGTCCCCGCTGTCCCCTGTGTGTCCCCCATGTCCCTGATGTCCCTGTGTGTGTCCCTGCTGTCCCCTGCGTGTCCCTGCTGTCCCCTGTGTGTTCCTGTGTGTGTCCCTGCTGTCCCTGGTGTGTCCCTGATGTCCCCTGCGTGTCCCCCATGTCCCTGATGTCCCTGTGTGTGTCCCTGCTGTCCCCTGTGTGTCCCTGCTGTCCCCTGCTTGTCCCTGATGTCCCGGTGTGTCCCTGTCCCCAGGGGCCAGCAGTTTGCGCAGCAGATGCAGCAGCAGAACCCCGAGCTCATTGAGCAGCTGCGCAGCCAAATCCGCAGCCGGACCCCGAGCGCCAGCAACGAGGAGCAGCAGGAGTGAGGTGGGGATTGATTATTGGTTATTGGTTATTGATTATTTATTGATTCAGTACAGGAATTGATAACTCAGGAGTGAGGTGGGAATTGATTATTGATTATTGGTTATTGATTATTGATTGATTCCGTACAGGAATTGATAACTCAGGAGTGAGGTGGGGATTGATTATTGATTATTGGTTATTGATTATTGATTGATTCCGTACAGGAATTGATAACTCAGGAGTGAGGTGGGAATTGATTATTGATTATTGGTTATTGATTGATTGGTTATTGATTGAGGACAGGAATTGATAAATCCAGTTCTAATCAGGCAGCAGTGAGGTGGGGCAGGAGCAATCATTGATTATTGATTGATTGATTGATTGATTGATTGAATACAGGAATTGATAACTCGGGAGTGAGGTGGGGCAGGAGCAGGGCCATTGGTTATTGATAGATTATTGATTGATTATTGATTGATTCAGTACAGGAATTGATTACTCCACAGTGAGGTGGGGCAGGATCAGTGCCATTTATTATTGATTGATTATTGATTGATTGATTGATTCAGTACAGGAATTGATAACTCCAGTTTGAGTCAGTCAGGACTGAGCTGGGGCAGGCATCAGTGGCTATTGATCATTGATTGATTGATTCAGTACAGGAATTGATAATGTCAGTTTGAGTAAATCAGGAGTGAAGTGAGGCAGGATCAATCATTGATGATTAATTGATTATTGATTGATTGATTGATTGATTGATTCAATACAGGAATTGGTAACTCCAGTTCTAATCAATTAGGAGCGAGGTGGGGCAGGATCAATCATTGATTATTGATTGACCGGTTGATTCAATACAGGAATTGATCGTGTCAGTTTAAGTCAATAAAGTTTTAAATTTCTGTTCTAAATTCTTGAGAATTTAAATTTAAATGTTTTAAATAAAGTTAAATTACTATTTAGATCCAAATTTAAAATAAATTAAATATGCAAATGGAAAAGAATTAAAAAATTGAATTAAAATTAATTAAGTTAAAATCATTGAAATAATAAAATAATTTTAATTAATTAAAGCAATTTAAATCATTATTTTTATTTGAATTTAAAATAATGAGAAGGAGTTAAAATAAAATAAAATTTAAATAAAATTTTAAATACGTAAAATAATAAAAATTAAATAATAATAAATAAAATGATTATATAAATATATATTATATAATTTTATATGTTAATATATTAGTGTTGTAATTATAATAGTAATAATTAAATAATAATGAAATTCGTATTAAAATTAATCATGAACATAATAATAATAAAATTAATATTAAAAATAAAACAAAAATAAATTGAAAAAAATTGAAAATAAATTAGATTGAAATACAATAAAATAAAGTCAAAATAAATAAGTTAAATTAAAAGAAAATAAATATAAATAAATAATCCAGATGAAACTGATGAAATTCCCTTTTCCCCAGGTGAATTCCCTGTTTTCCCTCTCTCCACAGCCCCTGGAAATTCCAGAATTTGCTTTTCCAGCTGGGAGCCACCTCCGTGTTGCCAATTCTTGACTTGGAAGTGTCCAAGAGGGGGAAAAAACCCAAAACTCCAACGGATAAAAACCACAAAAATTCCCAAATCTTCCCATGCCCTGCATGTCCCTGAGAATTCCCATTTCCCTCCCTTTTTCCCCTTTTTTCCCCTTTTTTTCCCCTTTTTTCCTCTTTTTCAGGTTTATTTTTTGGGGTTTTTTTCCTGGCAGCCCCAGCAGAGCTGAACTCAGAATTCTGTTGGGAAATTCCCAAATCCCTGCAGGATTTGCTGCCTGGGGGGGTTTTATTCCCAATTTTTTTTTGGTTTTTTGGAGCATTTCCAAGTGAATAATTCTCTTTTTTTTGCCCCAATTTTCCCCTCGGGAGCCACTTCCAAGAAGTGTTTGAGTTCCTGCTCATCCCCACCCTGGAATTCCTGGGATTTTCCATCTCTGGAAATGAAGATTTTGCTCCAAATCTGGGATTTTTTGGGAATTTTGCTACGTCCCCCTCTCCAGGATCCACGGGGGAGTCAGGACTGAACCTCCCCCAGGCATTTTTGGGGTTTTTTTCCCAATCCCAAAAAATCCTGGAAAATCCCATTTGAGTGTTCAGCAACTCTGGCAAAAATGGGGATTTCTCCCTTGGAATGTGAGCAGGGAGGGAGTGAAGGTGTTTTTAGTGTGTTTAAAGGAGTTTTTTCTGAATTATTTTGATTTTTTTTTTTTTTTTAATTGCATGTCAATGATCAGCCTGGCTGGGCTGGGGGTGGAATGAATCCAAAATCCCCCTTTGGATCCAAAATCCAGGATTTGGGCAGGGAGAAGCTCCTGGAGCCACCTCAAATCCCAGCTGGGGGAAACCAGAGGGAATTTTTTTAAAAATCCAAAATGGATTTAAATCCAAATTTTGGCTCCTGGGGGATGAGGAGCCCCTCTGGAACGTTGGGGAGACGGAAAAAATCATGGAAAAAAGTGATTTTTTTTGGTCGAGGCTCCGTGGAATTCATGTGGTTCGTGTCACTCGTGAGGAATAAAAACCATTTGGACACTTTGGTTGTTATCCCTGCGTGCTCAGGTGATTTTCCAGAACTTTCTGTGGGCTCTGGGTCTGTTTGGGTGCACATTTTATTCCCATTTTCCCCAATTTTTTTGTCCTTCCCAGCAGGAATTCTCCTCCTGCGTGTTCCTACAGCACAAAAATAAGAAAACTTTTATTTTCCCTCCATTTCTCCTTCCCTAAATTGCTTTTAATTTCTCTCCAGCTGCTTTTTTTGTAGCCCCACCAAAGGAATTTCAGACTGGAAATGAAAATATTCTGGAATTATCCAAAAATGTGGAAACCACGGTGCCATTTTCCTGCTGTTTTCAGCTCATTTTGTGCTGTTTCCTTTCCTTCGCCCTCCTGGCTCTTTCCTGACCCGTTTTTTAAATATTTTTTTGTATTTTTCCTCCTTTCTAAATTGGGATTCTCCAGCCCTGAATTCCAGGTGAGATTTTCCAAGGAATTCCTCCTGCCCTGCCTGGAGCTTTCCCTTGAACTCCATGCTGAACTGCCTGGAGTTTCCCAAAAATCCCTGAGCTGACAGCACCAAAAAAAAAGGAAAATTTATGGATTATTGTGGAATTTTATGGGATTTTCAGGTAGGCTGCAGGTCTCCCTGCAGCACCCACAGCTGCCATTGGTGCGGTTTGATCACAGAGCGGCAGGAGTACGGGGTGTGGGCGTGGCGGACGCTGTTCCAGGGATTGTTTTCCCGTTCCCGGTTCCCGTTTTTTTCCTGATTCCCGGTTTTCCCATTCCCGTTTTTCCCGGTTTTCCGGTAATCCCGGGCCCGGAACCCAGCGCTGCGGGACGCGTTTCCGGCGGAACTCAATCACCGCTTCCCCCGCGTCGTGCTGTAGGCGCGTTGATTGACACCTCTATCGACCAATCACAAATCAGCTTTCCCACCTCAGCCAATGGGAGGCCGCCGTGGGCGGGCGATGCGGGGCGGCCGGGCCGGGAGCGAGCGGGGCCGGCCGTGAGTGGGGGGGGGGGGGCGGTTACCGGGGTAACGGGGCCGAGGGGGTCGTGAGGGGATGGCGGGGCCGCGCCGGGGACCCCGGGGTCACAACGGGGCTGGGAGAACCGGGGCTACGGGGAAGGGGCGGGAGAGCGGGGCTGGGAGGTGTGAGGGGTTGGAGCCCGGCCTTGCTGTGAGGAGCCGGGGATGGGCCCGCTCTGGGTGTGAGGGGTCAGGGTGGGCCCCAAGGTCCTGTGGGGGGAACTGGGGTCCCCTCCTCATGAGGGGCTGGACCCTTTCCCCATCCTGAGGGGCTCCTGTGAGGGGCTGGGGCCGCGCCCCTTCCCCAGACTGAGGGGACGCATTTGCCTGTGAGGGTCTGGAGCTGGGCCCCCTCCCCACCTTGGAGGGTTCAGAGCAGACCCCGAACCCCTCTGAGGGTCTTCCCAGCTGAGCTCTGCCCATATGAGCTGCTCACGACCCTCCTGAAACCTCTCCCCTCATCTCTGCTCCCTTTAGGTGGGCTCAGGGTGGGCTGGGAGGAGCCCCTTCCCCATCACCCCCTTTCTAAAAGTGATAGGACAGTCTCAAAGGGCTTGGAAGGGCCGGTTTTTAACAGAAACATTGGGATTTAGAGGCTCACAAATGAGGAACCCCTTTGTTTCTCCTCCCACAGAGCTCTGCCTGCTTTATAGAATATTTCTCATCGCTTGGATGCTTCATTTTGAGCCAGTGACCCGAGCAGGAGCTGAGCTGGTCCCTTGGTGCAGCAGTTCTGGGGCTGGGGGCACAGCCCAGGTGTGCAGGAGGAGCAGGTGAGGAGTTCCCCAGATATTCCTGGGGCTTCCTTTCCCTCAGGGCTGCTCCAGCCCCATTCAGGGATGCTGGATGTGGGGGCAGGTTTGAGTTAAATATGGGGGGGAAAAGGAAAAAAACCTGAGGTTAAAGGGTTTCTGGGAGGAGCCAGGTGTGTTCCAGAGCTGTGAGCTCTGGAAAAGGAGGATTTTATCCCTTCCCTCCACCCTGGCACGGGCGTGGCTGTGCCTGGGCCCAGATTTTGGGCTTGGCCAGACCTGCAGTGAGTCAGTGTCACCTGATGGGCTCTGAATTCTTCTCCTTGTCCCTTAGAGACAAAGAATTGGGGTGGCAGCAGGTGGGGAATGGCTCCTCCCCACTGCCAGGGGCTGGGATGGGTGAGAGGTTGGGGAGGGGATGGATGGGATTTTGGGGAGAGGATGGGCAGGATTTTGGGAAGGGGATGGATGGGATTTTGGGGAGGGGATGAGTGGGATGTTGTGGAGGGGATAGATGAGAGTTTGGGAACAGGATGGGATGTTGGGAAAGGGAGGGGGATAGATGGGATATTTGGAAGGGGATGGGTGGGAGATTGGGAAGGGGATGGGTGGGATGTTGGGAATTGGGTGGGTGAGAGTTTGGGAATGGGATGGATGGGATTTTTGGAGGGGGATAGATGGAATGTTGGGAAGAAGATAAATGGGATGTTGGGAAGGGAATAAATGGGATTTTGGGAAGGAATTCCTCCCTGGGAGAGTGGGGAGGCCCTGTCAGGAATTTCCCAGTGCCTGCCACATCCCTGGAAGTGTCCCAGGACAGGGCTTGGAGTCCAGCCTGGCCTCAAAGACCTGACCAGGTGACCACAATTCCAGGGCTTTCCATCCAGTTTGAACTTTTCCCTGCCGCTTCCTCCAGCTCATAAAGGAAAAATCTCTGTGTTCTCCCCATCCCCAGGCAGCCTCTCTCCCCGAGGCCCACCCAGGCCGATGTCCCCGCTCTGAGCACACCCAGAGCGTCCCCTCAGGGCCCGGATCCGGGGCAGGATGAGGATCGTGGTGGCCAAGGTGCTGTGCCTGCTGGGCATCTGCGTGCTGGTGCTGGCCGGGGCGCTGCTGCCCGTCCGGCTCATCGAGGCCGACCACGAGAAGGCTCAGCGCTCCCGCCGCCTGCTGGCGCTCTGGAACTCCTTCGGGGGCGGCGTCTTCCTGGCCACGTGCTTCAACGCGCTGCTGCCCGCCGTCAGGGGCAAGGTGAGACCTGGGGGTGTCCTGCCTAAATCTGAGCCTGCAGGGACCCAGCTGTAGGGGCTGTGCCCACTGGAGCAGCTCTGCTGTGCCCAGAAGCTCACCGAGGGGAGCTGTGCCCACCTCCTGCCTTAATCTGAGCCTGCAGGGGCCCAGGGCAAATGGATTTAGGGGGCTCTGCCTGCTGGAGCAGCTCTGCTGTGCCCAGGCCCTCACCAAGGGGAGCTGTGCCCACCTCCTGCTCAGCTGGGAGTGGATTTAGGGGTCTGTGCCCTCTGGAGCAGCTCTGCTGTGCCCAGGAGCTCACTGAGGGGAGCTGTGCCCACCTCGTGTCTCAGTCTGAGCCTGCAGGGACTCAGGTGGGACTGGAGCTGGGGGCCTGTGCCCTCTGGAGCAGCTCTGCTGTGCCCAGGGGCTCACCAAGGGGAATTGTACCCACCTCTTGTCTCAGTCTGAGCCTTCAGGGGCTCAGCTGGGAGGGGATTTAGGGGGCTCTACCCCCTGGAGCAGCTCTGCTGTGCCCAGGAGCTCACCAAGGGGAATTGTACCTGCCTCCTGTCTCAGTCTGAGCCTGCAGGGACTCAGGTGGGAGGGGAATTAGGGGGCTCTACCCACTGGAGCAGCTCTGCTTTGCCCACGAACTCACTGAGGGGAGCTGTGCCCACCTCCTGCCTTAATCTGAGCCTGCAGGGGCCCAGGGCAAATGGATTTAGGGGGCTGTGCCCGCTGGAACAGCTCTGCTGTGCCCAGGGGCTCACCAAGGGGAACTGTGCCCACCTCCAGTCTCAAGCTGAGCCAAGGGAGATGCAGGCTAGAATTAAGGAGGAAGTTTTTCACAGAAAGAGTGGTCAAATAGTGGAATCATCTACCCAGGGAGGTGGTGGAGTCGCCATCCCTGATGTGTTTAAGGGAAGACTGGATGTGGCACTTGGTGCCATGATCTAGTTGAAGTGTTAGAACATGGCTTGGACTCGATGATCTTAAAGATCTCTTCCAACCTAAAATTCTGTGATTCTGTCTCAGTCTGAGCCTGCAGGGGCTCAGGTGGGAGTGGATTTAGGGGGTTGTGCCCACTGGAGCAGCTCTGCTGTGCCCAGGCCCTCACCAAGGGGAGCTGTGCCCACCTCCTGCCTCTCTTCGTGGAGAAAGTGGAGGTTTTTGGGATGCAGAGGAGGCTGTGGGGTGTGAGATCAAACAGCAAGAGATTCACTGTGCCCTGCCAAGGGTGCTGTCCAAGGATGTGGCAGCATTGTGGATTGATGGAGTGATGGATGAACCATCCCTGTGAGAATGGTTCCATTCAGGAGACTAAAGGGATGTGGATCAATGGGAATGTGGGAATGGGTCTGTCCAGAGGGATAAAGGGGTGGATTCACTGTGGATGTGTGGGAATGTAGGAATGGTTTAGGGGATGGATTTATTGTGGATCTGTAGGAATGGTTCTCTCCAGAGGGATAAAGGGGTGAATTCATTGTGGATCTGTGGAATTGTTCCCTCCAGAGGGATAAAGGGGCTGGATTTATTGTGGATTGATAGGAATGGGGAAATGGTTCCCTCCAGAGGGATTAAAGGGTGGATTCACTGTGGATCTGTGGGAATGGTTCTCTCCAGAGGGATAAAGAGGTGGATTCACTGTGGATCTGTGGGAATGGGTCTCTCCAGAGGGATAAAGGGGATGGATTCAGTCTGTCCATGTGGGAATGGTTCTTCCCAGAGGGATAAAGAGATGGATTCACTGTGGGAATGTGGGAATGGTTCTCCCCAAAGGGATAAAGGGATGGATTCTCTGTGGGAATGGTTCTCCCCAGAGGGATGAAGGGATGGATTCACTGTGGGAATGGTTCTCCCCAGAGGGATAAAGGGATGGATTCACTGTGGGAAGGGTTCTCCCCAGAGGGATGAAGGGATGGATTCACTGTGGGAATCGTTCTCCCCAAAGGGATAAAGGGATGGATTCACTGTGGGAAGGGTTCTCCCCAGAGGGATTAAGGGATGGATTCTCTGTGGGAATGGTTCTCCCCAGAGGGATGAAGGGATGGATTCACTGTGGGAATGGTTCTCCCCAGAGGGATTAAGGGCACATCTTTTCCTCCCTTCCAGCTCGATGAGGTGCTCAGGCAGAACAACGTCACCACGGACTACCCGGTGGCCGAGACCATCATGATGGTCGGCTTCTTCCTGTCAGTCTTCGTGGACCAGCTCTTCCTGAGCCTGCAGAAGGAGAAGCCATCCTTCATCGACCTGGAGACCTTCAACGCGGGCTCGGACGCGGGCAGCGACTCGGAGTACGAGAGCCCCTTCATGGCGTCGCCGCGCGGGCGCGCGCCCTACGGCGAGCACGGCCCGCACCCGCACGGCCTGCAGCTCCCCGAGCTGGCACGCTGCGGGCCCCGCCGCCTGCTGGGGCTGGTCTTTGCCCTCTGCACCCACTCCATCTTCGAGGGCTTGGCGCTGGGCCTGCAGGAGGACGGCAGCAGAGTGGTCAGTCTGTTCCTGGGAGTGGCCGTGCACGAAACGCTGGTGGCCGTGGCCTTGGGGATCAGCATGGCCAAGGCGTCGCTGGCGCTGAGGGACGCGGCCAAGCTGGCGGTGGCCGTGTGCCTGATGATCCCGCTGGGCATCGGGGTGGGCATGGGCATCGAGAGCAGCCGCAGCGCCGCGGGCAGCGTCGCCTCCCTGCTGCTGCAGGGCGTCGCCGGCGGCACCTTCCTCTTCGTCACCTTCTTCGAGATCCTGGCCAAGGAGCTGGAGGATAAAAGCCACCGGCTGCTCAAGGTGCTGTGCTTGGTGCTGGGTTACGCCGCGCTGGCCGGGCTGGTGCTCGTGCCGTGGTGAGCCGGGAGCCTCAGGAAGCCGAGGGAGCACAACCTCACCTCTCCCCTCCCACGGCGCCGGGAGGAGCCGCCCCTTTCACCGCTGGAACGGCCCAAGCCGGGCGGAGTTTCCGTGATGACCTGCAGGAGGAGAATCTCTTCCCGTGTGCTCAGAGTGAGGAATATCCCGAGGGATTGTCCCTGCCCGAGGGGCTGCGGGGATTAGCGGACACAAACGTTAAGGATCTGGGTAAATTCTGCTCCCAAGAGCTCCTCGAATGTGTGTGTGCCTCCCTCCTTCCCCTCGGCCACGCCCCGGAGGCTCCGAGGAGGTGAGGAACAAACAGGAGTGGAGGCAGAGCAGGTGGGAGCAGGGATTGCCAGGCTGCACTAAGCTGCTTTCGCTGGCTTAGTTGGGAGTAAAACCTGGTTGTAAGAGCTGCCAAAAATAACATCCCTGTGGGGCTCTGGCCTTCCAGGCCCTGCTGCCTCCACACAGCTTCCAATGCTCCACCTGGGGTTTGGGGAGCTCAGCTTTCCCAGGGATTCATGGAAGAAATGAGGCCAGGCCCCTCTACCCTGCTTCCTTCTCAATGTTGTACCCATAGGCTGAGCATTCCCTAAGGAAAACTTCTGAAAATCAGATCATGAATCCCAGGATGGTTTGAGTTGGGGAGGACCTTAAAGCCTGTCCAGTGCCATGGGCAGGGACACCTTCCACTGTGCCAGGGTGCTCCAAGCCCTGTCCAGCCTGGCCTTGGACACTTCCAGGGATGCAGCAGATCCTCACCTTATCCAGAGCCTGGAATCCGTGAGCTTGCAGGAATCGGGCAGTAACAATTCCCAGCACTGATATTTTGGGGCAAACTCTTTGTGTTTTCAGTGCTCTGCAGTCAGGGGGGCTGAGCTGCTCCCATCAGGGGCTGCTCCAAGGCTTTTCCAGGTTTCCAAAGGAATGGAATGATGCTGAGAGGCACGAGGAGCCCCTGGGAAGCTCCTGATCCTGCTGGATTTGCCTTTGGGAGCAAGGATCTGGGATCAGAGGCTGGAGCTGGGACTGTGCTCCCCCCGAGCTGTGAAACACAGCCTGGCTGTGTTTTGGGGCAAACTCTCTGTGTTTTCAGTGCTCTGCAATCAGGGGGGCTGAGCTGCTCCCATCAGGGGCTGCTCCAAGGCTTTTCCAGGTTTCCAAAGGAATGGAATCAAAGGGGTGATGATTGGAGATGATGCTGAGAGACACGAGCAGCCCCTGGGAAGCTCCTGATCCCGCTGGATTTGCCTTTGGGAGCGAGGAGCTGGGATCAGAGAGGCTGGAGCTGGGAATGTGCTCCCCCCCAGCTGTGAAACACAGCCTGGCTCAGGCAGGGGCTGCATTTCAATTACCCGGAGCTTTGGCTCCTGCAGCAGCCGGGCCGGGCCCTGGGAGCGCTGATGGGATTGTGGGGATGGCGCAGCGCCGGCAGCGGGAAGGAGGTGCGGAGCCTCCGCGGTGGCCCAGCTGCAGCATATGGAGGCAGCTGAGCATCATCTGACAGATCCTGGGGCTCGTTAGTTTAATTGCTGCAACATCCCCGAGTCAATTAATCTTCCTTTGAAAACCTGGAGTGGAAAGGGGAGGGGGTGGAGGGAGGTTATTTTGGGCCTGGCATGACACAAAGCAGCAGGATGAGAGGAGAACGTGATTTGCCTCGGCGTGGTGAAGCCTCGGGGCTGTTTCACCTCTCTCCTAGGGGGGAGGTGACACGGTGCTGAGTGTCCCCTGTTGGGCTGTCACCTCCGTTTCACACCCTCCTCCCGCTGCGGTTTGGGATGGGGGGCTGTGAAGTGCCAGGGGGTGCTGAGCTCCCCCATCCTCATCCCGCTGCCCTGGGGGGGTTCATCCACAGGGTGGAGGAGGAGGAGGCCCTGCTGCTCCCAATAAATTCCCTGCCCTTCTCCCCTCGCTGTCACTCGCTTTTTTTGATGTCCCCCATGGCTGCTCCGCGTCCGGCTCACGCGGCATCCACACGTGCCCGGCTCCAGCGTGGGCTGAGCCCCCTCCCCGCGCATCCATGAGCCCCCCAGAGCCCCGCTGAGCCCGGGGGCGGGGGCCAGGACCCCCCAAGCACCCCCCGCTCGGCAGCGCCGTGATTCAGCCCTGCGTGAGCGGCCGCCCCGTTGCGTCAGGCCTGGCGGGGAGCTGCGGCTCAATGGAACGAGGAGGAGCCGCAGGAAAATGATCAAGGGGAGCTCATTCATTCCCTCTAACGAGGAGGATCCGGCCGGCTCCGAGCGCGCCGGGGGGGCTGAGGCTGCCACCACCCCCCCGGCATTGTCACCTCGCAGGGCGGGGCGGGCCGATGTCCCCGTGCCCCCTCCCGTGCCCTCCCCGTTCCCGTGGGGACGCGGTGCCAACGCGTGGGTGCCACCGTGGCCCGGTGCCCGCTGGCTGCTATTAATAGAGGCTGCGGATTTTAATTGCTGCCACTCAGGAGTGGGGCGGGGGGGAGGCAGGAGCAGACCCCGGCTGTGACAGGGACCCCGGAGCCATCGGTCACCTCCAGTGGTGTGACACAGAGCTGGGGATGGTCACCCTGGGGCTCTTCTGGTCCCGTTCAGGCACTGGGGGAGGGCTCAGCCACTGCTTGAGTGTCCCACAGCCCCGCCAGGACCCCCAGTGTGTCCCCTTAAGGGTTTTGGGGCTCTGCCATGAGCAGGTGACACCAGTGTGTGACAAAGGCCCTGCGGTGTGTGCACAAGCTCCCAGCCCTGTGCTGGGGTGGCACCATGGCCTCTGTGTCCCCAAAGCCCAGCATGGCCGCCCAGGCCACCCCCAACTGCCAGTGGGGCTCACAGCACCCTGTGCCACCTGTGCCCTGCCTGGCTGGGACGTTGGTGTCCGTCTGTCCTGTCCCTCTGTCCCATGTTACCACCTGTGGGGCTTTGTCCCCATCCACGGGTCCCTTGACTGTCCCTCCTCATGTGGATTCAGTCCCCACCTGTGCAGGTGTCCGTGTGGGGTCCCTGTCTGTGTGTCCGTGTCCGTGTGTCCCCATCCTGTGTCTCCATGCCTGGCTGTCCACTCTCACTCCTACATGTCCCCATCTCTCTCTCCCTGTCCCCATCCCCGCATGTCCCCATTCGTGTGACCCTATTTGAGTCTCTTCTCCGTGTGTCCCCATCCCGTTCCTGTCTGTCTGTCTGTCCCTGTGTTTCCATCCCGTGGATCCCCATCGCTGCCCGTGTGCATCCCTGTCCGTGTGTCCCCATCCCTGTCCGTGTGTCCCCCTCCCGCCGCTGCCGGGTCCCGGAGCCGCTCGGGGCCGGGCCCGGGGGTCCGGGGCCCCGGGCGGGGCGGGCGCGGCGGGCGGGGCCGGCGGCGGGGCGGGATCGGCTCTGCGGCGGCCGCACCGCACCGAGCCGAGCCGAGGCGAGCCGAGCCCGCCCAGCCGAGCCGGCCCCGCCGCAGCGGCCGCAGCCCCGCCGAGCCCCGCCGAGCCCCGCCGCACCGAGCCGCGCCGGGCGGAGCGGAGCCGCCGCGCCGGGGCCGCCCCGGGCCGGGCCATGCGCTGAGGCCGCCGCGCCGCCCGCAGCCAAGGGCGGATCCCGGGCAGGACACGGTGAGGCGGCGGGCACCGCAATGCGACCGGCGCGGCGGGGGCCGGGGGAGCGCGGCCGGAGCGGGGAGCGGGGGTGCTGCCGGCAGGGGCGGGGGGACCCGCGAGCCTGCCCCGCCATCTGTCCGTGCCCTCCTGCTGCCGCTGCAGCTCCATCCTGAGCGGGATGCTCGTCCCTCCCGCCCCTTCTCCCGCTCCTCCATCTCCATCCTGCCCCTCCATCCTGCCCCTTCTGCCTCTCCGTCTGTGTCCTGCTCTTCCTCTGCCGCTCCATCTCCATCCTGAGCGGGATGCTCGTCCCTCCTGCTCCTCCGACCTCCATCCAGCCCCTTCTCCTGCCCCTTCATCCCTCCATCCTGCCCTTCCCTGCCTCTCCATCTTCACCCTGCCCTTCCCCTGCTCCCTCACCCCTGCCCTGCCCTCCGTCCTGACCCCCGGGTCCCCACCAGTGTCACCCCCGGTGCAGGATCGGCCCCGGGTGGTCCCTGCCCACGAGCAAAGGGGGGGCCGTGCTCCGGACCCTCGGGCACCAGGGACTGTTGGGGTTGGGGTGCTGCTGGGCACAGGCCGTGGGGTCACCCCAAAGATCCCCCCGGTTCCGTGGGGGTCTGTCCAACCCAGCCCCTTGGCTGCGAGTTTGGGGGCACTTTTGGCTGTGCCATGGACAGGTGGGATGGACAGGTGGAACAAGTGGGATGGGACAGGTGGGACAGGCAGGTGACACAGGTGGGATGGGAGCGGTGGGACAGGGTGGGAGCATTGCCAGCCCTGGCCGAGGTTGGACGTTCCCACGCGCCAGCTCAGCCCCGGCCCCCGCTGCAGCCCCAGCCCCCAGCGCTGGTGATGCTCCCAGCGTGGTGGGATCCGAGGAGCCCACGGTGGGATGAGCTCCTGGGCTCCTCCAGCTGCCAGCCTCGCCTGCCTCTGGTGTCTGGGGACATGCCCAGGGTTTGGGGCTGCTTTGTGGGGTCCAGACCCCCCAGTGCTCTGGGATGAGGATGGGGTGACCGTGGGAAGGGGCTGCTTCCCCCAGAGATGCTCAGGGATGCAGGAGCTGCTGTACGGGGGTGTCTGGGGCACTTTGCTGTCCCCCTTACCTGAGCTGGGGTGGCAGGAGTGGAGCTGACTGGGGACAGTCCTTAAGCAGTGCTCAGCCCCCTTCCCTCCCCTCCTTCCCACTCATCCTGTGACCGGGCACCTTTGGAAACCCTGTCCCGTGGTGGGTTTAATGTCCCCAAAGCTCTGTGAGGGTCCCACACACCTTGGGGACCCTCGTGGGATGGAGCTGGTGCTGCCACCCCTGCGCTGCACTGGGGGCACCAGAGCAGGGCCCTGCACACACGACCCTTTGTGCCACCTCATTTCACATCACTGGGGGGCACTGGGGACCTTGCCCAGGTCCAGGTGTCCCCTGTGGGTGGGCACTGAGGTTTGGCAGCATGAGGGGGGCTCTGACCCATTACCCACCACCTGCAGCCCACGGCTGTGCCACGCTCCTTTCCTGCACTCCCCAACGCATCCCTGGGGTGGGAGCAGAGCAGAGGGATGGCACGGCATGGGACAGGGTGACAGGGAGTGACAGGACACCAACAGCACAACCTGCGTGTGAAAGGGCAGCTCTGTCCCTGGTCAGAGAGCCCAGCTGGGTGCTCCAGGTGCCACCGTGACCTCACTGGGCCATTTGCTGCCCTGCAGAGCTGCTCCCACTGCCCAGGCAGGCTGAGGGGGGGGTCCCTGCCCAGCGAGCCCCCCCGGCAGCCTGGGCAGCAGCTGCGGTGCCGGTGGCCGCGCTCGGCCATATGGCCACGGCGGGCGGCCGGTAAAAATAGCCAAGGCGGCCTCACCCCTCCCCAGCCGGCAAGGGCGACCCAAGGGCAGCGAGCCCAGCTCCCGGCCGGGGCTGCATCTCGGGGGGGCCACGCCTGGAGTTGGGGGGTGACGCCTCGCTGTGCCCCCGCAGCCACCGCCGGGCCAAGATGCCGGAGCAGAGCAACGATTACCGCGTGGTGGTGTTCGGAGCCGGCGGCGTGGGCAAGAGCTCGCTGGTGCTGCGCTTCGTCAAGGGGACCTTCCGCGACACCTACATCCCCACCATCGAGGACACCTACCGGCAGGTGATCAGCTGCGACAAGAGCGTGTGCACGCTGCAGATCACCGACACCACCGGCAGCCACCAGTTCCCGGCCATGCAGCGCCTGTCCATCTCCAAGGGCCATGCCTTCATCCTGGTCTTCTCGGTCACCAGCAAGCAGTCGCTGGAGGAGCTGAAGCCCATCTACCAGCAGATCGTGCAGATCAAGGGCAGCGTGGAGAGCATCCCCATCATGCTGGTGGGCAACAAGTGCGACGAGACGCAGCGCGAGGTGGAGAGCAGGGAGGGGGAGGCCATGGCCAAGGAGTGGAAATGCGCCTTCATGGAGACCTCGGCCAAGATGAACTACAACGTCAAGGAGCTCTTCCAGGAGCTGCTGAACCTGGAGAAGAGGAGGAACGTCAGCCTCACCATCGACGGGAAGCGCTCCAGCAAGCAGAAGAGGACAGACAAAATCAAGGGGAAGTGCAGCATCATGTAGAGCCCCGGACTGGCCCGCGCCCCCTCCCCACTCCGGATACCCCCTCCCCTTCCCTCCTCCCGCCCACGGCTGGACGTGGCAGTGGCATCGCAGCGGGACCGTCCCCTCGTCCTCCGTGTGCCATCACTGTGACTGTGCGGGGCCGCCGGGGGTGAAGACGGGGCCGAGGTGAGGGACACGCGGCCACCTCCCCTTCCCCCGGGCACGGCGGCACCGGGGACACCCGGACCACCCCCCCCGCACTCAGCACAACCGGAGCCACCGGGCCCGGCCCCCGTCGGTCCTCGCGGGAGGGAAGGACGGTGCCACGCGGGGATGGCGGTGTCACCCTTTGGGGACAGTCCCGCGCGTCCCCCGTCCCCACGCCATAGCGCTCTGCTCCTGCGGGCAGAGACCCGGGGCGGGGGCAGCCCCTGCGCGGCGCCCGTGTCCCCCTGCCCGGTGTCCCCCTGCCCCATCCTGGTGCCATGACCCCCTCCCCAAACCCCCATCCCCGTCCTGGTGCCACAGCCCCCTCTGCCACCGCAGCCCCCCAGCCTGACACCGTGGTCCTCTTGCCCCCCAGGCCCATCGTGGTGCCCCCCGTGTCCCCGCCACCCCCGAGCCGGGGCCGCAGCCGGAGCCGCCAGCCCAAGCACAAAGCATCGGGTCCGAGGGAGGTCCTGACCCAGCACAATCCTGGCGAGCTCCGGCGGGAGAGCCCCGGCCCCGCAGCCGGCCGGGCCCCCCGCTGCCCCCGCTCCCCCTCGGTGCCACCCCGTCCTCAGAGTCCCCCCACGGGGACCCCCGGCACCCTCCAGCTCTGGCTCAGCCCCGCTTGTCCCCCCCCGGCCGGAGCGGGGTCCCCGCGCTGTCACCAGCCCCTCGTCCCCTCGAGGTTTGTCCCCTCGCTCCGGCCCCGCTCCTTTCCCGCCGCCGCCACCGGGATGTCCCCGCGGGGGTGTCCCCAAGGGAGTGTCCCCGGACAGGCCGAGCCCCCCCCAGCTCCCCGCACCCCCCCGGCTTTTTACACGAGGATCCGAGCGCCCAGGGGACAAGGTGACGATGTAGCCTTTATTCTAGAAATAGTCTTCCTTCAATAAAGAGACGAGAAACGCTCCCGCGTCCCCCGGAGCCGCCCCCGGCCGGGGCGGGAGCCACGGGGGGAGCACGGGAAGGGGGCGAGGTGAGTGTGACGGTGAGTGTGTGATGTGTGTGTGTGCACACCTTGGGGACAGCCACAGACACGCGTGTGCAGGTGTGGGGCACGTTGGTGTGTGTGCAGGGCTGTGGGCATGTGTGACATATGTGACATTTGTGTGTGCGGGGCACAAATGTGACATGTGTGCACAGGTCTGTGTGTGACACAAATGTGATGTGTGTGACACAAATGTGACGTGTACACAGATGTGTGTGAGTGTGACACAAATGTGATGGTGGGCACAGGTGTGTGTTGGGGGCACAAATGTGACATGTGTGCACACCTCTGTGTGTGACACAAATGTGATGTGTGTAACACAAATGTGACAGTAAAGCACAGGTGTGTATGGGGCACAAATGTGACAGTGGGCACACCTCTATGTGTGACACAAATGTGATGTATGCACAGCTCTGTGTATGTGACACAAATGTGATGTGTGTGACACAAATGTGACAGTGTGCACACCTCTGGCTGTGTAACACGAGTGTGACGTGTGGGCACAGCTCTCTGTGTGTGTGACACGAATGTGACAGTGGGCACAGGTGTGTGTGTGTGTGACACGAATGTGACGTTTGTGCGCACCTCTCTATGTGTGACACGAATGTGGCACGTGTTCCGTGCGTGTGACACGCGCGTGCCCCGTGCCCCGCTCGTGCCGCGCGTGCCCGCCTGTGACGTGCGTGCGACACGTGTGACGCGCGCGCGCTCCCGCGTGTCGCTGTCCCCGCCCGTGCCCGCGGGAAGGGGAGGGGGGGGCGAGGGGGGGGGGCGGGAGCGCGGCGCGTGCGTCATCACGCCCGTCGCCATGGAAACCAGCGCTGCTCCCCGGGCGCGGGAGCCGCGTGGGCTCCGGGAGCGGGAACGGGGAGGGGGGAACGGGGGGGAACGGGGGGAACGGGGAGGGAACGGGGGGGAACAGAGGGGAACGGGGCTGCCGCGGGCACCGGGGAACGGGCAAGGGCACGGATCCGTGGGGATGGGCAGGGATCCGTGGGGATGGGCACGGATCTGTGGGGATGGCACTGATCTGTGGGGATGGGTACGGATCTGTGGGGATGGCACTGATCTGTGGGGATGGAGCGGATCTGTGGGGTGAGCATGGATCTGTGGGGTGGGCATGGATCTGTGGGATGGGCACGGATCGCTTGGGATGGGTACGGGTCCGTGGGGATGGGCACGGATCAGTGGGGACGGTGATGGTTCCATAGGGATGGTGGCGGATCCATAGGGATGGTGACAGTTCCATAGGGATGGTCATGGATCCATAGGGATGGGTGGTGATGGATCCATAGGGATGGTGTGGATCCATAGGGGTGGTCATGGATCCATAGGGATGGTTGTGAATCCATTCAGATGGTCATGGATCCATAGGGATAGACAGTTATGGATCCATAGGGATGGATGGCAGTGGATCCATATGGATGGTGATGGATCCATAGGAATGGATGGTGATGCATCCACAGGAATGGTGATGGATCCACAGGGATGATTGTGGATCCATGTGGGTGATTGTGGATCCATAGGGAGGGTCGTAGATCAGTAGGGATGGTTATGGATCCATAGGGATGGTTGTGGATTTGTGGCAATAGCCACAGCTCTGTGGGATGGTCACAGATCCATGGGGATGCTCTGAGCTCCCTGGGGACAGCGCCAGCTCCGCAGGGATGTCACAGCTCCCTGGCACTGCTCATGGCCCCTGCTCCTGTCCCCGTGTCCCTTCTGTGGCCTGGGGGAATCCAGGCCCCTCTGTGGGTGCCAGGGCAGGACAGTGGGACAGGCACACACGGACATGGGGACACTTGGTGCCAGTCCCCACCTGCTGGGACCCCTCAGGACTCACTCTCAGGTATTTGGGGTGGCACCATCACACCAAAACTCAGAGCGCTTCCAGAGGGTCCACAACGCCTTGGGGGCAGAAAATCTCCCTTTCCCTTCTCCCCATCTTTGCCCCCTCTGTCCCCTCCCATTTCCCCTCACCTAATGGGGACCTGTGCCCGCTCCGGTCCCGGTCCTGCTGCAGCCCCGGCTGTCCCTCGGGATGCTGCCAGGGAAGCGCTGGGTCCCTGCAGCCCCCCCAAACCCCATCCTGAGCCCCCAAAAATCAGCGCAGCACCGGCAGGGATGATCCTCGCCGGGCGCCCGGAGCCTCCCCCGGGTCCAGGCGTTAAACAAAGCAGCTCCTGAGCGTTAATTAACGGGATGAGCCCCGGGATGAGCCGCGGTGCAGCCAATTCCCGTCCACGAGCAGCCCTGGCTGCATCCCGCGGCCATCAATTTCGCAAATGCAGATTTTGGGATCCAAACCAGCTCCTGGCACCGCGTCTCGCACTGGAATATTGTGAATATTGTCCCTTGTGTCCCCCACCGGGGGGACACCGCGGCTCCCGGGGCTGCCCATCTGCAGGGAAAGCGGATTAGGGCTCTGCGGGCCGGGACATACGGGAGCAAACTGGATTAGGGGGAAAATCAGCCTTCTTCCCACTAACAGGATTATGGAGTTTTCGGCCCGATTCCAGCGCTGTCGCCGCCGAGGTGGGGACAGCCCCGGGCTCGGCATTTCCCTCCACCTCAATTCCTGCTGCGATCGCAGCTGCAACTGGTGCGTACTGGTGCGTACTGGTCCGCCCTGCAGACTGGGAAGCGATTGGGACGTGGCCGTGTCCCCCCACGGTGACTCCCGAGGACCCGGCACCACCGGGACCCGCTCGCCCGGTGCCGGTGGCAGCCCCGGGGGGAATCAAAGCCTCGATTCGAGGCGTGATTTCCGCTCCCCCCGAGCCGCCAGCGTGACTCCCGCCCGCCGCTGATTCATCCCCGCGGATTTTCCCCTCCGTCCCCGGGGGCAGCCGCTACCCGAGGTGGGGGCAGAGAGAGGCCGCGACCCTCGGTACGCAGAGCTGGGCAGAGCCCGGGGATGGTTTGGGGCATCTGGGGGGCTCCAAGCTCCGCAGCGGGTCACAAACGGGATCCGGTGGGGCTGCACCGAGGGCTGCGGAGGAGCACAGACCGGGGGTCCCGGGGCGTCCCCTCACGGTGCTTCGCGCCCCGGCCGCCACGTGCCCCCTCCCACCTTATTAATATTAATGAGCTACTTATGCGACCGCGCCCCATTTCCAGCCCCGCGCGCTGATTGGCCGTTCCTCCCGCCGCTCCTCCGCTGGCCCCGCCCCCTCCCGGCCTCCCTCCGCTCCGCCGCCGCCGCAACCGAACTTGGCGGCCGCTCCAAGCCCCGCCCCTCAGCCGGCCCTCCCCCCTCGCGCCGCGTTCCGCGGGTTCCCATTGGCTGGCGGCGCTGTCCGTCAGGCGCGCGGGGCGGGGCCGGCACCGCCCGCGGGCCAGCAGGGTGCGTTGCGCCGCGCGGTGTCTGAGGCGGCGGCTCCGCTCCGCGCCCGCCGCGCCCGCTCCCGCCGGTACCGGTGAGGAGCCGCCGGGAACGGGGCGGGACTGCCGGGGACAGCGCGGGGGGACGCCCGGCTGCTTCAGGCCGCGGCTTGGCCGAGCCTCCACCTCGGCGCGGCCCTGCCCGGGGCCCCCCTCCGCCCGGGGGGGGCGGCGGGGCTGGGCCGGGGAGGCTCCGGGGGGCTCGGGGGGTCTGGGCGGGTGAAGGCGGGCGGCGGTCCCGGGGAGGGCGGGGAGGCTCCAGGAAGGGTGTGGGGGGCCCGGGCAGGGCTGGATGGGGGGGCTCAGGGCGGGCTGGGGGTGTTCGGATCCCTGGGGAGGTGGAGGGACCCTGGGGATGGGGAGGGGGCTCCGGGTACCGGGGGCTCGGAGTGGGACGGGAGAACCCCCGGGGCAGCTCCGGGGGGAGGCTGGGGAAGGTTTGGGGGTCCTGGGGGGGTTTGGGGGCTCTGGAGCCTGGCACAGGGCGGGGGGGGGTTGGCATGAGAGGCTCGGAGGGACCCCCAGAGGGTCCCCATGGGGGGATTTTGGCACAAGGATCGGGGTGAGGAGATAACGTGGGGGGGTTTGGGGGGTGCACAGAGGGGCCCTGGTGGATTTTTGGGAGGTTTTGGATGAAGGAATTGTGGTGAGGGGCATCTTTGGGTGGGCGAGGTGACAAGGGACAGTGGCAATCCATGAGGGGCATGGCTCGGTGCCAGCTGCTTGGGAAGTTGGGTGACTTCATGGCGAACCAGCCCCAGGTTTTGGGGGTGAAAAAGGAGATTGGGGAGCTGGGCAGAACATCCAACATCGCATCGTTTACTTGTTTGTTTCCCACCGGCGAGTTGAGGGTGGGTTGGAGTGGTGGCATCCCGCCTGATCCGGGCAGGATTTGGGGAATTGTGTGGGTTACATAAAGGAGGGGTGGCTGCAGGATCTGGGTTTTGTGTTCTTGAGGTGTAGAGGAGGTAAGTGGGTGCCGCAGACAAAGGCAGAGAGAGAGAGAGAGAGAGAGAGAGAAATCTGTCTCCTGCTCCTCACTTCCACTTGGAGGTGTGCAATGGGAAGCTTTAGGAGTTGGGGAAGTGCAGGAAGCAGGATTGGAGCTGTGGGGACAAACCTGAGCTTTGCCTCCGTTCTGTGGCCTTAAACCAAAGCCAAACAAGCTGGGCTGGGGCTGTGTCTGCCCTGAGACACCTCTGCTGCTGCTTGGGGGAAGTTATTGTGGCTAAATTGGTTTTTTTTTTAGGGGAAATTGGCACCTTCCAGCTCTGTGAGATTCTTGTGGATGTGTCCAAAGGAAATTTGGTGTGTGGCAGAGCACAGGAGTCAGCAGCTCAATTAATCCTGGCAAACTCGAGGCATTTTAGGTGATTGCTTGGTTTTCCTTCAGGCCTACATCCCCGGGAGGTTCCGCAGGTCTTTGTGGCCCTGCCGTGTGGGATGTCCACAGGCAGGTGAGCAGATCCTCGAGGCTTCAGCTCCATGGCCATAAAGCAAATTTATGGGAATTTGTGGCTCTGTAGCCACCATTTATCCTGTTCTTTTGTAGGGGAAAATGGAAAAAATACCCCCGAAAATACCCCATAAAACAAATTCATGGGAATTTGTGACTCTGGAGCCACCATTTATGCTGTTCTTTTTGGGGAAAAACCCCTAAAAAACAAAAGTACCCCATAAAACAAATTAATGGGAATTTGTGGCTCTATACCCACCATTCATCCCGTTCTTTTGGGGGGAAAAACACCCCTAAAATCGAAAATACCCCATAAAACAAATTCATGGGAATTTGTAGCTCTGTAGCCACCATTTATCCTTTTATTTTGGGGAAAACACCCCTAAAAATCAAAACACCCCATGGAACAAATTAATGGGAATTTGTGACTCTGTACCCACCATTTTTCCCATTTTTTTGAGGAGGAAAAATAGGAAAAACACCCCAAAAAATCTGGATCAATAGGGTTAAACAGAGCTGATTGTCCCAGAGGTTTAGGTGATTTATCCCATTCTTTTGGGGGGAAAATGGGAAAAACACTCCCAAAAACACCCCATAAAACAAATTAATGGGAATTTATGACTCTGTAGCCACCATTTATCCCGATCTTTTGAGGAGAAAAATGTGAAAAACACCCCAAAACTAAAAACATCCCATAAAACAAATTCATGGGAATTTATGATTCTGTACCCACCATTTATCCCAGTTTTTTTGAGGGAGGAAAAAAAGGGAAAAACACCCCCAAAAAAATCTGTACCAATAGGGTTAAAGGGAGCCGATTGTCCCCGAGGTTCCTGTGCCATCTGTGGCTGTGACACGAATGGCAATGGCTCCTTTGTGTGGCAGCTGGGGGCGCTGCCATTCCCCTTTTTTTGTGCCCATTCCCCTTTTTTTGTGCCCATTCCCCTTTTCCTGCTGCTCCCACCCCAGCCCTGGGTGTGTTTTTAAAACCCTGGAGGGAATTGGTGCCCCCAGAGCTGGGGGTGGGACAGGGGACAGGGGACACAGAGCTTTGTCCCTGCTCGTCCCCCTGGCCCTGCCAGGCTCTCATGTCCCTTGGAAAAAGCTGATTTTGGTGGCACTTCCCTGATTTTGGTGGCAGTTTCCTCACTGGGAATCGTGGCTGTCCCTGTCCCATTAGTGCTGGACATTCTGTCCCTTGGAAAAAGCTGATTTTTGTGGCACTTCCCTGATTTTGGTGGCACTTTTCTGATTTGATGGTTGGTATGGGATTGGCTGTCCCTGTCCCGTTAGAGCTGGACACTCTGCCCCTTGGAAAAAGTGATTTTTGTGGCAGTTTCCTGATTTGATTTGGTGGCACTTTCCTGATTTGGTGGCAGTTTCCTCACCGGGAGGGAATTGTGGCTGTCCCTGTCCCTGCCCTGTCCCTGCTGGACACTCTGTCCCTTGGAAAAAGCTGATTTTGGTGGCACTTTCCTCACTGGGAATCGTGGCTGTCCCTGTCTCATTAGAGCTGGACACTGTCCCTTGGAAAAAGCTGATTTTGTGGCAGTTTCCTGATTTGATTTGGTGCCCCCAGAGCTGGGGGTGTGACAGGGGACAGGGACACGGAGCTTTGTCCCTGCTCGTCCCCCTGGCCCTGCCAGGGCTCTCAGCAGTGCCTGCAGCTCGTTAGGCTAATGAGGAACCCCAGTTCTCATCCCTGCCCTTGGCTCCAAGGAGCTGGACACGCTGTCCCTTGGAAAAAGGTGATTTTGTGGCAATTTCCTGATTTTGGTGGCAATTTCCTGATTTTGGTGGCACTTTCTTGATTTGATTTGGTGGCACTTGCTTGATTTTGGTGTCTCTTTCTTGGTTTTTGTGGCACTTTCCTCACTGGGAATCATGGCTGTCCCTGTCCCATTAGAGCTGGACACTCTGCCCCTTGGAAAAAGTGATTTTTGTGGCAGTTTCCTGATTTGATTTGGTGGCACTTTCCTGATTTGGTGGCAGTTTCCTCGCTGGGAGGGAATCATGGCTGTCCCTGTCCCATTACAGCTGGACACTGTCCCTTGGGAAAAGCTGATTTTGGTGGCACTTTCCTGATTTTGGTGGCACTTTCCTGATTTGGTGGCTGGTAGGGGATTGTGGCTGTCCCTGCCCTGTTAGAGCTGGACACTCCATGCATTGGAAAAAGCTGATTTTGGTGGCAATTTCTTGATTTTTGTGGCACTTTCCTGATTTTGGGGGCAGTTTCCTGATTTGGTGGCTGGTAGGGGATGGTGGCTGTCCCTGTCCTGTTAGAGCTGGACACTGTGTCCCTTAGAAAAAGTGATTTTTGTGGCAGTTTCCTGATTTGATTTGGTGGCAGTTTCCTCACTCTGGAAGGGAGGAATTGTGACTGGGAGGGAATTGTGGCTGTCCCTGTCCCATTAGAGCTGGACACTTTACCTCTTGGAAAAAGCTGATTTTGGTGGCACTTTCCTGATTTTGGTGGCAGTTTCCTCACTGGAAGGGAATTGTGGCTGTCCCTGTCCCATTAGAACTGAACTCTGTCCCTTGGAAAAAGGTGATTTTGGTGGCACTTTCCCGATTTGATTTGGTGGCACTTTCCTGATTTGGTGGCACTTTCCCGATTTTGGTGGCTGGCAGGGGATTGTGGCTGTCCCTGTCCCATTAGAGCTGGACACTCTGCCCCTTGGAAAAAGCTGATTTTTAGTGGCAGTTTCCTGATTTTCCTGATTTTGGTGACACTTTCCTGATTTTTGGTGGCACTTTGCTCACCGGGAGGGACCCTGGCTGTCCCTGCCAGCTCTGCAATGATCCCCCTGGGAAATTTCTGGAGGGCTCCAAGGGGTCGCTTGTGCAGCGGCCAGAGGGTGGGAGAAGCTCTTTGGGGAGGAGCTGCCACTTTAAAAAATCATTTCCTTGCCTTTTCAGCCCTAAAAATGAGCTCAGGGTGGAAATTGGGGGTGGTTTGGTTGGGTTTGTACCCCCAGTGAAGCTCTGGAGGAATTTCCAGAGGATTTGAGGAGCAGCGGAGTTGGGAGAGCCCCAGAATTCCAAGCTGGCCTCGGTGTAAAGATCTCATGGTGGAGCTTTGAGGTGGAATTGCTCCAATATTCTGGAATTCCTGAAACCTCTGATTCCAATATCCCGGAATTCCTGAGTTGTGGAAACCTCCAATTCCAATATCCTGGAATTCCTGAAACCTTTAATTCCAATATCCTGGAATTCCTGAAGTGGTGGAAATCTCTGATTCCAATATCCTGGAATTCCTGAAACCTCTGATTCCAATATCCTGGAAATCCTGAATTGTGGAAGCCTCTAAGAATTCCTGAAGGGGTGGAAACCTTTAATTCCAATATCCTGGAATTCCTGAATTGTGGAAACCTCTGATTCCCATGTCCTGGAATTCCTGAAGTGGTGAAAACCTCTAATTCCAATTTTCTGGAATTGCTGAATTGTGGAAACCTCTGATTCCAATATCCTGAAATCCCTGAAATGGTGAAAACCTCTAATTCCAATTTTCTGGAATTCCTGAATTGTGGAAACCTCTGATTCCAATATCCCGGAATTCCTGAAGTGGTGAAAATCTGTAATTCCAATATCCTGGAATTCCTAAATTTTGGAAACCTCTAATTCCAATATCCTGGAATTCCTGAAAACTCTTAATTCCAATATCCTGGAATTCCTAAATTGTGGAAACCTCTAAGAATTCCTGAAGTGGTGGAAACCTTTAATTCCAATATCCTGGAATTCTTAAAGTAGTGAAAACCTCTAATTCCAAAATCCTGGAATTCCTGAATTGTGGAAGCCTCTGATTTCAATATCCTGGAATTCCTGAAGTAGTGAAAACCTTTAATTCCAATACCCTGGAACTGCTGAATTGTGGAAACCTCCAATTCCATTATCCTGGAATTCCTGAAACCTCTAATTCCAAAATCCTGGAAGTCCTGAATTTTGGAAACCTCTAATTCCAATATCCTGGAATTCCTGAAACTTCTAATTCCAATTTTCTGGAATTCCTGAAGTGATGAAAACTTCTGATTCCAACATCCTGGAAAGCCTGAAACCTCTTAATTCCAATATCCTGGAAGTCCTGAAACCTTTAATTCCAATATCCTGGAATTCTTGAAGTGGTGAAAGCCTCTGATAGCTCCAATGTCCTGGAATTCCTGAGGTGGTGGAAACCTCTTAATTCCAATATCCTGAAATCCCTGAATTGTGGAAACCTCAAATTCCAATATCCTGAAATTCTTTAAGTGGTAGAAACCTTTAATTCCAATATCCTGGAATTCCTGAACTGGTTTAAACCTCTAAGAATTCCTGAAGTGGTGGAAACCTCTAATTCCAATATTCTGGAATTCCTGAATTGTGAAAACCTTTGATTCCAATATCCTGGAATTCTTGAAGTGATGAAAACCTCTAATTCCAATATCCTGGAATTCCTGAAAACTCTTAATTCCAATATCCTGGAATTCCTGAGGTGGTGGAAACCTTCAAGAATTCCTGAAGAGGTGGAAACCTCTAATTCCAATATCCTGGAATTCCTGAAACCTCTAATTCCAATGTCCTGGCATTCCTAAATTTTGGAGACCTCTGATTCCAAAATCCTGGAATTCCTCAAGTGTTTCAGCCACAGAACTAAAACCACAAATCCAGTTCCCATCCTGCCCATTGCCACATTCAGACAAAAAAAAAAAAAATAAAATTAAACACTAAAGAAAGCAAAGCTGGGAGAGAGAGAGAGCTTTGTCTTAAACATTAATTAATCCGAGCTTTACCCATTAATTGGTCCTTGCCCATCAATTGCTGGGACTCAGAGGACTGGCAGAGCCCAGGCCTCGCTTTTGGTGCCCCCTGGCATCATCTGGTGCCAAAAAGGGCCTGGGTGGGACAAAGGGGACAAAGGAGCCGTTGTGCCCCAAAGCTCGGTGACATTTGGGGTTTCTGAAAGTGAAACTCGCTCCAGTTTCAAGCTGAAATGTTGTGTCTTGCACAATCCTGCTCCAAAATTCCTTTTTCCTCCTTTAAAAATGCCTGAGCAGCCACTAATTAATTTAAAAAAAAAACCCCCTAACCAAATGTGGTCACGGGGATAAATGTGTTTGATAATTGGGTTTAATTTTTGGGTTTAATAATTGTGTTTAATAATTGTGTTTAATTTTTGGGTTTAATAATTGGGTTTAATTTTTGTGTTTAATTTTTGTGTTTAATCATTGGGTTTAATTTTTGTGTTTAATAATTGGGTTTAATTTTTGTGTTTAATTTTTGTGTTTAATCATTGGGTTTCATTTTTGTGTTTAATAATTGTGTTTAATAATTGTGTTTAATTTTTGGGTTTAATTTTTGGGTTTAATAATTGGGTTTCATTTTTGTGTTCAATAATTGGGTTTAATTTTTGTGTTCAATAATGGGGTTTAATTTTTGTGTTTAAGTTTTGCGTTTAATAATTGGGTTTAATTTTTGTGTTTAATAATTGGGTTTAATTTTTGTGTTCAATAATTGGGTTTAATTTTTGTGTTCAATAATGGGGTTTAATTTTTGTGTTTAAGTTTTGCGTTTAATAATTGGGTTTAATTTTTGTGTTTAATAATTGGGTTTCATTTTTGTGTTTAATAATTGGGTTAAATTTTTGTGTTTAAGTTTTGTGTTTAATAATTGGGTTTAATTTTTGTGTTTAATAATCGGGTTTAATTTTTGTGTTTAATCATTGGGTTTAATTTTTGTGTTTATTAATCGGGTTTAATTTGGTGAATTTTTGCTGCTGGGGGCTCAGAGGGGAGGATTAATCTTCATTTTAAGCTGGATTTTTCCTTGGGAATGAGCTCTGGATGGTTCCCATTCCAGCAGGGTTGGAATTTCCAGCAGTTCAGGGTTGGGTTTGTGTGGAATGGGTGGGTTGGGGTTGGATGTGACGTTAAGGACAAAAAAAAAAAAAAAAAAATTAAAAAAATAAAAAAAAGGAGGAAATTCAGGCGTGCTGTTAACACTGAGACACAAAACAGGAAATTTAGTTAAGGGTTGTGCTTTTCCCTCATTTATCCTGTGGTTTAAAGTCCTTCAGCCTGGGTTGGGTCTGTACAGCTGAAAACATTCCCCAAATTTCCACTTCAAAATGGATTTTTGGTGACTTTTCAGAAGCTGCATAAGCCAAGAAACCTCAGCAGCTCCTGAGGTTTTATTCCTCTTTTATTTTTATTTTTATTTTAATTATTTTTTAAAAATTAAAACTAATTTTTATTTATTCCTCCTTTATTTTCATATTTGAGGAAAACAGAGTTGTTTGAAAAATAATCTTGGTGCTGATGGGAATGGGGGGAGCAGGAAAATGGGGAAGGAAATTCCCTCTCTTGGCACTTCAGGTCCCTCTCAGGTGACAACCAGGGATGGACACTCTGAAAAAACCCTCAAAAATATTCTTTGTTTTATTCCCAACTTGTCCCCTCTGGAAATACAAAAGAAATCTATTTTTAAATCTACAGAATAATTTGAAAAGTTTTTTTTTTTTTTTTTTTTTTTTCAGCCCTGGAGGCATTTTGTCCATTTCTGCCTCATCTGCTGGTGGAAAAATACACAAAATTTCAACATTTCTGCTGTGGTTTAACCCCTCCAAATCTCCTGTGAGCTCAGGAACTGCAGGATTTCTCTGGAGCTGCTTTTGGGAGGGTTTTTTTGTGTTTTTTTTTTTTTCTTTCATTTCCTCCACTCTGAGTTATTTCTCTTTTTGCTGGCAAGGCTTTGGTGTTTATGCTCCATAAATCCTGACGTGGCCTGGCTGCTCCTCCGAGCACTTGTGGTGCAATTCCCAACCAAAGATTGGGAATCTCATCCAACTTTTCTATCTAAAGGCCTCAGGAGCTCTTTATTTCCTTTTTTTTTTTTTTTAATTAAAACAAGAAGTTTCGGTAAGGCTGAGAGCTGCTGGTTGTGTTTCCATCCTGGGAATTCTGGATCCAGGTGGGTGAGCAGGGAGCTGCATTTCCAGGGATCCACAGGGTCTGGCAGCTCCTCACTCCTGGGTGAAATTTGGAATAATATTTCTTGTAATCCACGAGTTCTGTGGGAGAATCCATGGAATCCTGCTGGTTTCAGGCAGATTTAATTGCACTAATCCCAAATTAATGCAATTAAATATTTAATTCCCATTGTTTGGGATATGGGATCCTGATCCATTGGCTTTTTTAGGATAATCTGTTTTCTCTCAGTGCTTTTCCTTCCAATTTAATCCCATTGCTGCTTTCCCTACAAATGCCAGATATTCCCTGGAATTGTCCCCCAGGAGCAGGAGGAGGTGTCCCTGCATGGCACTGGGATTTACTGGGATTTACTGGGATTCACTGGGATTTACTGGGATTTCCAACCCAAACCATTCCAGATTTTCCACACCAGGGCTGTGTGTGGATCCACAGGGTCTGGCAGCTCCTCACTCCTGGGTGAAATTTGGAATAATATTTCTTGTAATCCATGAGTTCTGTGGGAGAATCCATGGAATCCTGCAGGTTTCAGGCAGATTTAATTGCACTAATCCCAAATTAATGCAATTAAATATTTAATTCCCGTTGTTTGGGATATGGAATCCTGATCCATTGGATTTTTTAGGATTATCTGTTTTCTCTCAGTGCTTTTCCTTCCAATTTAATCCCATTGCTGCTTTCCCTACAAATGCCAGATATTCCCTGGAATTGTCCCCCAGGAGCAGGAGGAGGTGTCCCTGCATGGCACTGGGATTTACTGGGATTCACTGGGATTTACTGGGATTTACTGGGATTCACTGGGATTCCCAACCCAAACCATTCCAGATTTTCCACACCAGGGCTGTGTGTGGATCCACAGGGTCTGGCAGCATTTCCAGTGAGCTCCTCACTCCTGAGTGAAATTTGGAATAATATTTCTTGTAATCCATGAGTTCTGTGGGAGAATCCATGGAATTCTGGAAGTGTCAGGCAGATTTAATTGCACTAATCCCAAATTAATGCAATTAAATATTTAATTCCCATTGTTTGGGGTATAGAATCGTGATCCATTGGATTTTTTAGGATTATCTGTTTTCTCTCAGTGCTTTTCCTTCCAATTTAATCCCATTGCTCATTCCATACAAATGCCAGATATTCCCTGGAATTGTCCCCCAGGAGCAGGAGGAGGTGTCCCTGCCATGGCACTGGGATTCACTGGGATTTACTGGGATTTACTGGGATTCACTGGGATTCACTGGGATTCACTGGGATTTACTGGGATTTCCTACCCAAACCATTCCATGCTTTTCCAGACCAGGGCTGTGTGTGGATCCACAGGGTCTGGCAGCATTTCCAGTGAGCTCCTCACTCCTGAGTGAAATTTGGAATAATATTTCTTGTAATCCACGAGTTCTGTGGGAGAATCCATGGAATTCTGCAGGTTTCAGGCAGATTTAATTGCACTAATCCAAATTAAACCTTTCATTCCCATTGTTTGGGATATGGAATCCTGATCCATTGGATTTTTTAGGATAATCTGTTTCTCTCAGTGCTTTTCCTTCCAATTTAATCCCATTGCTCTTTCCCTACAAATGCCAGATATTCCCTGGAATTGTCCCCCAGGAGCAGGAGGAGGTGTCCCTGCATGGCACTGGGATTTACTGGGATTCACTGGGATTCACTGGGATTCACTGGGATTCCCAACCCAAACCATTCCAGATTTTCCACACCAGGGCTGTGTGTGGATCCACAGGGTCTGGCAGCTCCTCACTCCTGAGTGAAATTTGGGATAATTTTTCCTGTAATCCATGAGTTCTGTGGGAGAATCCATGGAATTCTGCAGGTTTCAGGCAGATTTAATTGCACTAATCCAAATTAAACCTTTCATTCCCATTGTTTGGGATATGGAATCCTGATCCATTGGATTTTTTAGGATAATCTGTTTCTCTCAGTGCTTTTCCTTCCAATTTAATCCCATTGCTCTTTCCCTACAAATGCCAGATATTCCCTGGAATTGTCCCCCAGGAGCAGGAGGAGGTGTCCCTGCCATGGCACTGGGATTTACTGGGATTTACTGGGATTCACTGGGATTTACTGGGATTTCCTACCCAAACCATTCCAGATTTTCCAGACCAGGGCTGTGTGTGGATCCACAGGGTCTGGCAGCTCCTCACTCCTGGGTGAAGATTTGGGACAATTTTTCCTGTAATCCATGAGTTCTGTGGGAGAATCCATGGAATTCTGGAAGTGTCAGGCAGATTTAATTGCACTAATCCCAATTAATGCAATTAAATATTTAATTCCCATTGTTTGGGGTATGGAATCGTGATCCATTGGACACAGTGGCTGAGCTGGGAATGGATTTTTGGGAATTTCAGAGAGATGGAGGACAAGGTGTGGCTCCAAGGAATTTATCCTGGTGATATTGGGTGCAGTGGCTGAGCTGGGAATGGATTTTGGGGAATTTTTCCTGGTGGTGTTGGGTGCTGGGAATGGATTTTTTGGGAATTTTTGTGTTATTGGGTGCAGTTGCTGACCTGGGAAAGAATTTTTGGGAATTTATCCTGGTGGTGCTGGGAATGGATTTTTGGGAATTGCAGAGGGGTGGAGGACAAGGAAGGGTTGGCTCCAGGGAATTTATCCTGGTGGTTGAGCTGGGAATGGATTTTTTGGGAATTCTTGTGGTTTTGTGTGCAGTGGCTGAGCTGGGATTGGATTTTTGGGAATTTTAACCTGGTGGTGTTGGGTGCTGTGAATGGATCTTTGGGAATTTTTTCTGGTGTTGTTGGGAAGATGCAGTGGCTGAACTAGGAATGGAATTTTGGGAATTTTTGTGTTATTGGGTGCAGTTGCTGACCTGGGAAAGAATTTTTGGGAATTTATCCTGGTGGTGCTGGGAATGGATTTTTGGGAATTGCAGAGGGTGGAGGACAAGGTCTGGCTCCAAGGAATTTATCCTGGTGGCTGTGCTGGGAATGGAATTTTGGGAATTTTTCCTGGTGTTGTTGGGAATGGATTTTTGGGAATTTACCCTGATGGTGTTTGGCACAGTGGCTGAGCTGGGAATGGATTTTTGGGAATTTTTGTGGTGTTGTTGGGTGCTGAGAATGGATTTTTGGGAATTTTTCCTGGTGTTGTTGGGAGGGTGCAGTGGCTGAGCTGGGAAGGGATTTTTGGGAATTGCAGAGGGTGGAGGACAAGGAAGGGCTCCAGGGAATTCATCCTGATTTTGTTGGGTGCTGGGAATGGATTTTTGGGAATTTCTCCTGATGGTGTTGGTGCAGTGGTTGAGCTGGGAATGGATTTTTGGGAATTTTTGTGGTGTTGTTGGGTGCTGGGAATGGAATTTTGGGAATTTCACAGGGGTGGGTGACAAGGTCTGGCTCCAAGGAATTTATCCTGGTGGTGTTGGGTGCTGGGAATGGATTTTTGGGAATTTCTCCTGGTGTTGTTGGGAATGGATTTTTGGGAATTTTTGTGGTGTTGTTGGGTGCTGGGAATGGATTTTTGGGAATTTCTCCTGGTGTTGTTGGGAATGGACTTTTGGGAATTTTTGTGGTGTTGTTGGGTGCTGGGAATGGATTTTTGGGAATTTCTCCTGGTGTTGTTGGGAATGGATTTTTGGGAATTTTTGTGGTGTTGTTGGGTGCTGGGAATGGATTTTTGGGAATTGCAGGGGGGTGGGATGGAGCTGCCACAATTCCCACACCTTGGAGTGCAGGATGAGCCACCCAGAGCAGGTCAGCCCCTGATCCCAGCTCTCCTCCCTCTCCCTCTCTCTCTGATTGCTCATTAATTACCATTCCCTCATTATCCCACCCTCAGCTTTTCTCCCTGAGCATCTGAACCTTCCCAGAGGCTCCAAACTCTCACCCTGGATTGAGCAGCAAACCCAAATCCCACATTCGTCATTTTTAGGGATATCCATGAAACCAACTCCAGAATTCCATCCCGTTTTGCTGGTTTTGATTTATGGGGGACAATTCCCATTCCTGCATTGCCAGGATGGAGGAATCAGCATTTCCCTGCCTGCTGGTGAGGAATATCTTTGTGGCAGCACAATTTAAATCTCTTTTCCCCATCCCAACAGGGACTTTAATTCCATTTTAACACTCCACGAGCTCATTAATGCTCTTTGCTGCAGAGGCTTTTTACCCTGTGGCAAAACTTTGAAAAATCTGTGATTTTTTTTTCAATTTTTTTCAATTTTTTTTTTTTCTGTTAAGGTGTGAAAAACGCTGTTCTCTGGAAATAATTCTCACCTTTGGAATAATACTGGAGAGGGAGAGAGAGGCAGAGCTGCTGAAAATAGCAGCAGCTGCCATAGGCCAGGATGGAGTTGTGTTGTCAGTCATGGGAACAGAAATCCAATTCCACCTGCAGATGAGCATTCCTGAAATAGAAGAGGGGTTGTCAACCACCAGAGGAGATGCATTGTGTGCATCCCTGGTGAGGGGAAAAAATGAAAAAATCAGTCAGATCCACGGTTTGGGAAAAGTTGGGAGACTCCCAAGCTGCTTTTGGCTAAAATTTGGGGGTTTGGAGGCATTCCAGGTGCAAATTCTCCATTTTTCCTGCAATTCCTGAGGAATTCCAAATTCTCCATTTCTCCTGCAATTCCTGAGGCGTTCCAGGTGCAAATTCCTGAGGCACTCCAGGTGCAAATTCTCCCCTGCAATTCCTGAGGCATTCCAGGTGCAAATTCTCCATTTTCCTGTAATTCCTGAAGCATTCCAGGTGCAAATTCTCAATTTTTCCTGCAATTCCTGAGGGATTTCTGGTACAAATTCTCCCTTTTTCCTGCAATTCCTGAGGCATTCCAGGTGCAAATTCTCCATAATTCCTGAGGCATTCCAGATGCAAATTCACAATTTTCCTGCAATTCCTGAGGCATTCCAGGTGTAAATTGTCAATTTTCCCTGCAATTCCTGAGGCATTCCAGGTGCAAATTCTCCATTTTTCCTGCAATTCCTGAGGAATTCCTGGTACAAATTCTCCATTTTTCCTGCATTTCCTGAGGCATTCCAGGTAAAAAACCTTCCCTGCAATTCCTGAGGCATTCCAGGTGCAGATTTTCAATTTTTCCTGCAATTCCTGAGGCATTCCTGGTTACAAATTCTCCATTTTCCTGTCATTCCTGAGGCATTGCAGGTACAAATTCTCCATTTTTCCTGCAATTTCTGAGGCATTCCAGATGCAAATTCTCAATTTTTCCTATAATTCCTGAGGCATTCCAGGTGCAGATTCTCCATTTTTCCTGCAATTCCTGAGGCATTCCAGGTACAAATCCTCCATTTTTCCTGCATTTTCAGCACCCACAGAGCCTCTGCTGCAGCTGCTTTTTTCCCCAAACTCCCTCAATCCATTTTTCCCCCTGATTTATTCATCTCATCCTCAAAACTCCTGTCCTGCATAAATAATCCCTCCCTGCCTGGTGTTTTCCATGTGCAGGCTGCTGTAATTATGGGTTTGGATTCCTGCTGGGACTGATTGTGTGGAGCTGATCCAAATTCTGGTGCCCATGGATGAGCTTTGGGGCTGCTGATTTCAAATAAATCAGAATGGCTGGGTGGGAGAAGGGGTGGGCCTGGCCACCTTCCATTTCATTCTAGAACAGATTGGAAAAAGCTTTTTGTCCACATCTATATTTTCCTGAATGTTCTCTTAGGTTTTATCCAAGCAGAAATGTTTTGGTTTTTTTTCTACTCAGTGTGGTTGTAAATTGCAGGAGTTGTAAAATTTGTTATTTCTGCAAAGTTCAGTGGGATTATCCAAGGAAAAAGTCATTTTTGCCAGGTTTTGTTGAAATAAAACCAGGGATGCTGAGGGCTGGCAGTGCTGCTCATGCATTCCTTCCAGGATAACACCATGATCCTGCTTTGAAAGGTTGGTGTGGAGGAGAAATTCCAGGATTTGATGAATTCCCTGATTCCCCAAGGGAGTGGGAATGGGAAAAAATTCCACGAGCAGAGCAGGATAAAGCTGCAAAAATTCTGTACAAAAACAAGTTGGTTTGGGAAGTGAGAGCTCATAAATCTGTCACCTCCCCAGGAATGGGAATTTCTCCATTCCCTGCATTCCCAGCAGATCCTGCTCTAATCCAGGGCTGTAAATAATCCCAGTTTGCCTTGCTGGTGACAGGGATCCCATTAGGAGCAGGATTTGGGGGAATTCAAAGGTTTTTTTTGCTCTTTGAAGGTTTGGTGGTGGGGCTGGCAGTGAGGATGACACAAGGAGAGCTGGAATCCCATTCCTGTCAGGATCCTGGGATATTCCCTCCAGCCTCCTGAGCTGGTCCATCCTGAGGGACACGGATTTTCCACATTTTCCAGGACAAATCCTGACAGATTTTCCAGCTTTGCCAGCTCCAGGAGGGATTTGGGGAAGGAATTCCTCCCTGTGAGGGTCTGAAGGAATGGGATGGAATTCCCAGAGCAGCTTTGGATCCTTGGGAATGTCCAAGGCCAGGCTGGAGCAACCTGGGATGGTGGGAGGTGTCCCTGCCCTTGGAATGGGGTGGGCTTTGAGGTCTCTTCCCACCCAAATCATCCTGAGGTTCTTCCTAAATCCTATTTAGGATTTTTCCTGCAATTCCTGAGGCATTCCAGGTGCAAATTCTCCATTTTTCCTGCAATTCCTGAGGCGTTCCAGGTGCAAATTCTCCCTTTTTCCTGCAATTCCTGAGGCATTCCAGGTACAAATTCTCCCTTTTTCCTGCAATTCCTGAGGCATTCCAGGTGCAAATTCTCCCTTTTTCCTGCAATTCTTGAGGCATTCCAGGTGCATTCTGTGGGCAGGGAGGAAAAGGTTCCCTTAAACTCCACTGAATTTCCAGTGGGTTTCCTGTAATCCCAACTTGTTTTCCTGAGGTTCCATTTAGGATCTGAGGATCCTAAATAGGATTTTTCTCCAAATCCCACATCCATGATCCTGTCAGGGCAGCCCTGAGGGGTTTTGGTGTAAATCCCAAAGTTTGGGAGCTCAGAGCAGACAGAGAAAGGTTCCCTTAAACTCCACTGGCTTTCCTGTAATCCCAGCTCATTTTCCTGAGGTTCCATGATCCTAAACACAATTTTTCTCCAAATCCCACATCCATGATCCTCTCAATGTAGCCCTGAGGGGTTTTGGTGAAAATCCTGAGGTTTGGGAGCTCAGAGCAGGGAGGAAGAGGCTCCCTTAAACTCCACTGGGTTTCCTGTAATCCCAATTTGTTTTCCTGAGGTTCCATGACGCTAAATAGGATTTTTCTCCAAATCCCACATCCATGATCCTCTCAGAGCAGCCCTGAGGGGTTTTGGTGTAAATCCCAAATTTTGGGAGCTCAGAGCAGGCAGGAAAAGGCTCCCTTAAACTCCACTGGGTTTCCTATAGTCCCAATTTGTTTTCCTGAGATTCTGTTATCCTAAACACAATTTTTCTCCAAATCCCACAGCCATGATCCTGTCAGTGCATCCTGAGGGGGTTTTGGTGTAAATCCTGAGGTTTGGGAGCTCAGAACAGGCAGGAAAAGGCTCCATAAACTCCACTGAACTCCCACTGGCTTTCCTGTAATCCCAACTTGTTTTCCTGAGGTTCTGTGACCCTAAATAGGATTTTTCTCCAAATCCCACAGCCGTGATTCTGTCAGTGCAGCCCTGAAGGGTTTTGGTGTAAATCCCAAAGTTTGGGAGCTCAGAGCAGGCAGGAAAAGGCTCCCTTAAACTCCAGTGGTTTCCTGTAATCCCAACTTGTTTTCCTGAGGTTCCATGATCCTAAACACATTTTTTTCTCCATATGCCACATCCATGACCCTGTCAGAGCAGCCTGAAGGGGTTTTGGTGTAAATCCCAAATTTTGGGAGCTCAGAGCAGGCAGGAAAAGGCTCCATAAACTCCACTGGTTTCCTGTACTCCCAGCTCGTTTTCCTGAATTATTTCTCTGTGTGTGGGGCCAGCTCTGCCCCACCCTGTGCCACGTCCTGGGGGGTTTGTCCTTGTCCCCAGCAGGTCCTGGTGGCACCACAGAGCTCTGGGTCCAGGGCCTGGCATCAGTTTTCCCAATTCCCAAACAAATGGATGGGTTTCCCAAGTTCCCAAAAAAATTGGTGGGTTTTTCCAGTTCCCAAAGAAATGGATGAGTGAGTTTTCCCAATTCCTAAGCAAATTTATGGGTTTTCCCAGTTCCTAAATAAATGGATGAGTTTTTCCAGCTCCCAAACAAATGGATGGGTTTTCCCAATTCCTAAACAAATTTATGAGTTTCCCCAGTTCCCAAACAAATCAATAGGTTTCCCAATTTCTAAGCAAATTTATGGGTTTTCCCAGTTTCCAAATAAATGGATGGGTGAGTTTTCCCAATTCCTAAACAAATGGACGGAAGAGTTTTCCCAGTTTCCAAACAAATTTATGAGTTTTCCCAATTCCCAAACAAATGGATGGGTTTTCCCAATTCCTAAACAAATTTATGAGTTTTCCCAATTCTTAAACAAATTTATGGGTTTTCCCAGTTTCCAAACAAATAGATTGGTTCTCCCAATTCCTAAACAAATGGATGGGTTTTCCCAATTTCTGAACATATTTATGAGTTTTCCCAATTCCCAAACAAATCAATAGGTTTCCCAATTCCTAAACAAATTTATGGGTTTTCCCAGTTCCTAAATAAATTGATGAGTTTTTTCAGCTCCCAAACAAATGGGTGGGTTTTCCCAATTTCTAAACATATTTATGAGTTTTCCCAGTTTCCAAACAAATGGATGGATTTTTCCAGCTCCCAAACAAATGGGTGGGTTTTCCCAATTCCTAAACAAATGGATGGGTGAGTTTTCCCAGTTTCCAAACAAATTGATGAGTTTTTCCAGCTCCCAAATAAATTGATGGGTTTTCCCAGTTCCCAAACAAATGGGTGGGTTTTTCCAATTCCCAAAGAAATGGATGGGTTTTCCCAATTCCTAAACAAATTTATGGGTTTTCCCAGTTCCTAAATAAATAGATGAGTTTTTTCAGCTCCCAAACAAATGGATGGATTTTCCCAGTTCTTAAACAAATAGATGAGTTTTCCCAATTCCCAAATAAGTGGATGGGTTTTCCCAGCTCCCAAACAAATTTATGAGTTTTTCCAATTCCCAAACAAATGGGTGATTTTTCCCAGTTCCTAAATAAATAGATGAGTTTTTTGAGCTCCCAAACAAATGGATGAGTTTTCCCAATTGCCAAACAAATTGATAGGTTTCCCAATTCCTAAACAAATTTATGGGTTTTCCCAATTCCCAAACAAATGGATGAGTTTCCCTGATTGCCATTGCTGCTGTCCCCAGGGCAGAGCCACAAGAGCAGCTGGGTTTTGTCATCCTTGGAAAGAATTTGGGATAATAATTTGTATTCTCTGCTCCCTCTGGGGTTATTCCATTAAAATTCCAGCATGAATTGAGGGGTTTCTCTGCCCAGAAGAGAGAAATGAAATTTCAGAGTGCCCACAAAGCTGGCTGGGATGTTTGCCCTGGAGCTGATGACGCTGGCGGGGCTGGGTTTTATCAGAGGGATAAATTAAACATTGGGAAGGGTTTTAGGGAAGCAGAGCTCTGTAAGCACATCCTGGGCACTCGTTCCAAACAAAAGCAGGAACTGGGGAGGTGTGAGGGTTGGGAGGGCATGGGGGTCTCTGTCGTAGGAAGGGGACCAGGACACCAGCTGGTTCATTGTCGCTGTCTCGGCTGTTTGTGATGGCCTGCAAAGGCTCGGGGAGGCCTTGGGCAGCCCGCGCTCCGAAGGACGAAACAAAGCCTTCAGGTTTTTTCTCGGTCTTCAGTGTTTATTAGTTGTTTATCTACAAAGTTTTCTCTCGGCCCGACAGAGGTCTGCACAGCAAGCCAGCCATGTGCACACTGAGAGCCCTCGGGGCGGTCACTTATCTTTATACTCTAAATTACGTACACAATATTTACCTATTTTCACCAATACCTCTTATCCTTATTGACAAGTGCACTTTTAGTAAGGACCAATCCCAAAGTGCCACCATCACCACAGAAGATGGAGGCCAAGAAGAAGAAGGACAGGACACGCCCCAATTCCTCCATCTTGTTTCTCTAGAACCCCCCTGTACCGAGATTCTAAAACCTGTGTTTCACACTCTAATTAACCTATCCCTTCACCATTTATCCCAGTGTGATCCTCCCATCCTCATACAGGTGTCGTTTCCCGTGCAGGATCAAAGTCCAGCCACCAGACACTTCTGGCAACATTCCAGGACCTCCGAGCCCCCCAAGGGTTGTCTCGGTGACTCTGCACATCAGCACTGCTGTGCTGAGATCCCACAGTTCATCACAGGTCCAGTTTATTAAAGAAAGCATCAAACACTTATACAGCAAATAATAAGCTTATGAATATTCTGTAAGCCAAGCAATCTATTGGTTAAACTATACCATGAACTCTTCCCCATTCCTTAGGGGTTACATCTCTCTTTTCTCATGTCTCTTTCACTATTTGTTATCCTACTACAGCCAGGCCCAAGGACACGCTATCTCACAGGTGCAGGACTTGGAATTAGCCACTGCTTTGTACTTTTCCATTCTCTAGTCTCCTGAATTTCCCAACAGGTCTCTGCTCAGCTCTGTGCCCTGTCCATAGGTATTGAAGTGAAGGGAGAAGGACCATCCGATTGATGCATCGAACTCCGATTTATTGATCAATCAGCCACTTTAAATAACAGTGTTAATTAACCTCATGCATATTGCAAAATCCAAGCTCACGATAGGCTAACAGAGAAAACTCTAACCACTCCTTTTGTTTTACAATACCTACAATTGTTTATTCAAAACAGAACCAACGTTCCCATTGTGATATGAGAGTTTCCCAAAACTTCCATATCTGCTCCCAGGGAGCCAGCTTTTCCCAGACAGAGTGCTTTGCTTGTTATGGGAAGACTGTCTGAGAACCTTATTATTTATAAAATTAAGCCTGGAACTGCTTTAGGAACTGCTTTACTTTTACCTTTTACTTTTCTCTCAATTGTATGTCTTCATGGCCTTTTTCTTTAAGCCATTCTCCAACACATAGGGATGGGGTTCCTTCCCTGAATTCCCTCCTTTTCCTTTGCTTCTGCTGTGCTGGGCCCCAAATCTGCTTTTTTTTTCGCTTTTTTTCTCCTTTTTTTTTCCCCCTTTGCAGATGTCATTCTCTGCCACCTGACAAAGGAACAGAACGCAGCAATTTTCCCTAACCTAAATAGTGGCTCTGTATTTCCAGCTCCCCTGGAACTGGAATTAATTTGGTGTGTGGGCTTTTTAATTGGCTGGTTGTGGGGAGGAACAGAAGATGAAAAGCTGCAGCTCTGCCTTCCCCTTCCCTTTCTCTGTCACTCTCCTTGGCTCTCACTACCATCAGGTGCTCAGGTTGTTTTTCCCCGGTTTCTTTTGTGGGAGCCTCAGGGATGTCATGGATGTGGCCTGGTTCCTTCAGAAGGGAGAAATCCCCTTGGATGGGGGAGGGAATTGGAATTGTGGGGATGGATGGATGGATGGATGGATGGATGGATGGATGGATGGATGGATGATGGATGGATGGGAGAGATGATTGGATGATGGATGGACAGACATGGGGATGGATGCATGGATGGATCCATGGATGGATCCATGGATGGATCCATGGACACAGGGATGGATGGAGGGATGGATGGACATGGGGAGGGATGGATGGATGGATGGATGGATGGATGGATGGACACAGGGATGGACACAGGAATGGAGAGATGAATGGACACAGGGATGGATGGATGGATGGATGGATGGATGGATGGATGGATGGATGGATGGATGGACACAGGGATGGACACAGGAATGGAGAGATGAATGGACACAGGGATGGATGGATGGATGGATGGATGGATGGATGGATGATGGATGGATGGATGGATGGATGGATGGATGGATGGGAGAGATGATTGGATGATGGATGGACAGACATGGGGATGGATGGATGGATGGATCCATGGATGGATCCATGGACACAGGGATGGATGGAGGGATGGATGGACATGGGGATGGATGGATGGATGGATGGATGGAGGGATGGATGGATGGATGGATGGATGGATGGATGGATGGATGGACGGACTGATGGAGGAAGGGAAGGATGGATGAAGGGATGATGGATGGAGGGATTGATGCATGGATCCATGGACTGAGGGATGATGGATGGATGGATGGATGGATGGATGGATGGATGGACGGGTGATGGATGGATGGACGGACGGACACAGGGGTGGATGAGTGGAGGGATGATGGATGGATGGATGGATGGATGGATGGATGGATGGATGGATAATGGAGGGAGGGATGGATAGATGGATGATGATGGATGGATGGACAGAGACAGGGATGGATGATAGATGGGTGGAAGGAAGGAGGGAGGGAGGAATGGATGGATATGGACAGATGGACGGACGGACGGACACAGGGATGGATGGACGATGGATGGGTGGAGAGATTGAATAATGGATGGATGGACACAAGGATGGGTGGATTGATGATGGATGCAGGATGGATGGACGGATGCATCCATGGATGGATGGATGGACACAGGGATGGACACAGGAATGGAGAGATGAATGGACACAGGGATGGATGGATGGATGGATGGATGGATGGATGGATGGATGGCATCCCTCATTCCGATGGAGCCATCTTCAGACTCACATCTGGAATTGCACAGTGACAGCCTGGGAGCTGCCAGGCTCCTTGGGGAAAGACTTTCCCCCCCACCACAAAATTCTCTGTTGGATTCAATGTGTTCAAAGCCAGGTCTGAGTTGGTAGAAATTGGGTTTTTTTTATCCCCCATTCCATGGATGAGCATGGAGAAAGCCTCAAGTGCCACCTGCATCATCCTCACTAAACCTCTCCTGTGAGGGCTTTTAGGATTTTATCCCCCTTCCAAAAAAATCTCCAAGGCAGGTCCTGAACAGATTGAAATGTAAATAAACCACCCCAAAGGGGACACTCCTCGTGTGGCTGGGTGGATTTAAATCAACTTGGAGTGGGCAGAAAATGGGGAAAACACATGGAAAAAATGGGCTGCTGGAAATGGGGATAAAGCTGTGAGGTGCTTTAAATAGTTCAGGAAAGGGCTGGATTCCAGCAGGGAAAAAACAGGGCAAAAATGGGATGATGGGGATGGGGAAAAGGTGTGAGGTGCTTCAGCTGCTGGGCTCAAACCTGCTGTTGAGAGGAGCTGAATTCCCTGCAGGATCCTTTCAATTGCTGAAAATTCTCTCCTTTTTTTATTTATTTTAGGAGATTTGTCCTTTCCCCCTGCAGCAAGTGCCAGAGGAGGTGGGGACGCCTGCCCAGGTAGGTGCCAGCAGCACCCACAGACACCCAAACGCCTCCTGAGCTCTAAATTGGGGCATTTCCCACCTGGAATTTGGGTGGGAAGGATCCTGAAGCCCTTTCCACCATCCCAGGGTGCTCCAAGCCCTGCCCAGCCTTAGCATGGGGCTGTCCATGGTCACCTGTGCCAGGTGGGCACTCAGAGGTGGTGGCCAAGCCCTGGGGACACACAGAAATCTGATGTGGAGCTGCTGCCTCCGACTGGAATGAAACAATTCCATTCTTTTCCCTGGAACTGGCTGATCCATCCCAAACCCCTCTGTGACACCACACCATCACCACTCTTTAGGTGTTTCAATATTCTCCATCTTAAAAATTCTAAATTTTAAAAAATATCTGAGTTTTGATAAGAAGATGTAAAGGTTTATCAAGGTCATGAGTCACTCACCTGCCTCAGGAGCAGCTCCAGAGGTTTCTCCAAGGAATTCCCAGCCAGAATTGGGCAGAAATAATTTTTTTTTGGAGATTCCAGGAGGTTTTTGTCCTCACTCCCGGCTTTAGGCTGCATTTGGAGTTTCCAATTGAAGTATTCTCCATCTTTAAAAATTCTAAATTTAAAAGAAGATCAGCGTTTTGATAAGAAGATCCAAAGGTTAATGAAGGTCCTGAGTCACTGACCTGCCTCAGGAGCAGCTCCAGAGTCGTTCCCCTGTTCCTCAAGGAATTCCCAGCCAGGCCAGAGTTGTTTCTTGGGCAGAAATCTCTTTTTTTAGGAGATTCCAGGAGGTTTTTGTCCTCACTCCGAGCCTCAGGCTGCATTTGGAGTCTCCAAGAGAGGGCACTGTGTCCCTGGCAGTGGAGCCGAGGATGAGCTGCCAGCTCTGAGCTCCTCATCCCAGCGAGCCCAGTAATTAACTGAGACACTCATTAGCAGCTGCTTTGGGGGCTGGACATCCTCATGTGACCGCTGCTCCTTGGCACAGCTTCCTCTTGCCTCATTTTCCTAAAAAAATAACCCAAAAATGTCCTTTTTGCCCTGATTTGTGCACTTGGGGTTTCCTCAGGAGGGGATGGATGTGGGGTCCCCGAGTCACAAATTTCATCCAAACCAGGAGCAAAACAGAGAAAAACAAAAAAAGGAAAACTCAGCGAGGTTGTTCTCATTGTAATTTATTGTGGGAAATATTTGTGCTCCAAATCTTTGTTCACAATTTTTTATGGAAGTGTGGAAGGGGGGATTTCATTTCTCCAGCCCTGAGTGCTCAGGATGGACCTGAGAGGAGGATTTGGAGCTCTGCCCTGGATGTTTTGGGGTGATTGCCCTGGTGCCATTGTTGGATAATTTGCTATTTATACGGGGGTGTTTTTAGGGATGTGACAAGTCTGGCTCTGGACGTGGATTTGGGGATGTTTATGGTGCACAAAAGGGGCAGAACGGAAGCTGTGGTGCTGCTGCATGGAGGGGATTGAATGGTGGGGGTGAGCTGGGCATCCAGAGAGACACCAGGGCTGGGAAAGGGATGGAGAATTCCTGAGGGAGATGGGAATGGAATGGAGAATTCCTGAGGGAAATGGGAAGGGGCTGGAGAATTTCTGAAGGAGATGGGAAAGAGCTGGAGAATTCCTGAAGGGGTTTGGAAAAGACTGGAGAATTCCTGAGGGAGATGGGAAGGGAATGGAGAATTCCTGAGGGAGATGGGAAGGGAATGGAGAATTCCTGAAGGGGTTTGGAAAAGACTGGAGAATTCCTGAGGGAGATGGGAAGGGAATGGAGAATTCCTGAAGGGGCTGGAGAATTCCTGGGAGAAATGGGAAGGGAATGGAGAATTCCTGAGAAAAGTGGGAAGGGAATGGAGAATTCCTGAGGGAAATAGGAAGGGAATGGAGAATTCCTGAGAAAAGTGGGAAGGGAATGGAGAATTTCTGAAGGAGCTGGGAAAGAGCTGGAGAATTCCTGAGGGAGATGGGAAGGGAATGGAGAATTCCTGAGGGAAATGTGAACGGAATGGAGAATTCCTGAGGGGGCTAGAGAATGCCTGAGGGAGATGGGAAGGGAATGGAGAATTCCTGAGGGAGATTGGAAGGGGCTGGAGAATTTCTGAGGGAGATGGGAAGGGAATAGAGAATTCCTGAAGGGGCTGGAGAATTCCTGGGAGAAATGGGAAGGGAATGGAGAATTCCTGAGGGAAATAGGAAGGGAATGGAGAATTCCTGAGAAAAGTGGGAAGGGAATGGAGAATTCCTGAGGGAAATGTGAAGGGAATGGAGAATTCCTGAGGGGGCTGGAGAATTCCTGAGGGAAATGAGAAGAGGCTCAGCCTGGAGCAAAGCAGGATCAGGGGGACATTCCCAATGTCCCCAAGTCCCCAACAGGAGTGGCGCTGCTCCCAGGGGACACCAGGACAGGAGGCAGCAGCCCCAGGTAGGACAGCAGCAGGAATTCCCTCATGGAAAGGGTTTTTCTCTTTCCCTTGGGAAGAGAATGATCCCATGCTTCTGATTTTCCCCCTTTTTTAATGTCTTTGTGGTGCCAATTAAGACTCTCACACACATTTCTGATTTTTAGGAGCAGCTTTTCATGCCCTCAGTTCTCCCCCCATTCCTGAAATGACACAAATCCCCTTTTTTTTTGGGATTTATATCCTGCAGAAATGGAGCTGCCCTGGCTCAGCAATCACTGATGGATCCCATTTCCCAGGGGTCATTAAGACATTTAATTTTTTTCACTAATTGCCTGGACAAAATTGCTGATCCTGGAAGATTGAGGCCACTTGTGTAACACAAACCACATTGAAACAACCTCAGAAATTGCTCTGAGGTGAAACAACCTCATTTAAACCCAAACCTTGCTTCCAAATCCTTCCTCTGGATATTTTTCCTCCTTTCCCTGTTTTTCTGTGGTGAATTTTTGCCAGCTGGAAGGAAAAAGGGGAATATCCCCACCCTGGGGAGTGTTTGGTTTATCAGAATTATTTTTGTGGGTGTTTTTAGGGATTTTAAACAACTTGATATTTAATATTTTACTGGAGAAATCCCCAAATTGTTGGAGCAACCTATGGGATAACTCTGAGAACCCTGCAAAGCAAAATTCCTGCTGGTTTTTCCAGCAGCACTCCAGGAATCCCAAACCTCAGCATCTCATCTGGTATTTACAGTGTCAGGAATTCCCCTCAGCTGGATCCTCTTTCACCTTCCACACAGTTGTTGGTGTGCATTTCAAAATTCCTGCCCTTTTTGGATTGTTCTTAGTGTGGATTTTAAAATTCCTGCAGTTTTTGGGATGTTTTTGGTGTGCATTTCAAAATTCCTCTCGTTTTTGGGATGTTCTTAGTGTGGATTTTAAAATTTTTGAGATTTTTTTGTGTGGATTTTAAAATTCCTGCCCTTTTTGGGATGTTCTTGGTGTGGATTTTAAAATTCTTGCAATTTTTGGGATGTTCTTGGTGTGGATTTCAAAATTCCTCCCATTTTGGGGATGTTGTCAGTGTGGACTTTAAAATTCCTGCTGGTTTTAAGATGTTCTTTGTGTGGATTTTAAATTCCTCCCATTTTTGGAATGTTCTTGGTGTGGATTTTAAAATTCCTCCAATTTTTGAGATGTTGTTGGTGTCGATTTTAAAATTCCTGCTGGTTTTAGGATGTTCTTGGTGTGGATTTTGAATTCCTCCCATTTTTGGGATGTTGTTGGTGTGGATTTCAAATTCCTCCCATTTTTGGGATGTTCTTGGTGTGGATTTTAAATTCCTGCGGGTTTTAGGATGTTCTTGGTGTGGATTTTGCCATTTTTGGGATGTTGTTGGTGTGAATTTTAAAATTCCTCCCATTTTTAGGATGTTCTTGGTGTGGATTTTAAATTCCTCCCATTTTTGGGGATGTTCTTGGTGTGGATGTTTAAATTCTTGCTGGTTTTGGGATGTTCTTGGTGTAGATTTTAAAATTCCTGCTGTTTTTGAGATGTTGTTGGTGTGGATTTTAAATTTCCTGTTGTTTTGGGGATGTTGTCAGCGATACAAGAGATCCCTTTAGATCCTGGCAGGGTCTTTGGGCTGAAATAATTCAATAATTCCATTAAACCTCAGGAGCAGGGAAGGGTTTGATCCCTGGTTTGATCTGCTTGGAACAGCTGCAGGCATTAAAACAGGAGGATTTAAACACAAATTTCTTTTTTTTTTTTTTTTTTTTGTGGCTGTTTTGCCCTGTAAAAGGAAGAAAAGATGATTTTTATTTTTATTTTTTGGATGAAAGGAAGCTGGAAAGTCAAAGGCATCCCTGGAGAACCCCGAGCAGGAGGAGCTGCTGCTCCAGCACAGTTTGTTCCATTAGCATGGGGACATTTTAAACATCTCATTTTCCAAACAACTCCTGGAAATTGGCATCCCAGAAGCAAAAAAAAAAAACTCTTTTAAAAATAGCTCTGAAATGAGATGAGCCCTGTTGTTTCCATGGCCCCTTGTCCTGAGGATCCCTGAAACTCTGAAGGGTTTGAGGAGATTCTGCTCAGCACAATCCCCACACATTTCCTGTGAGGAATGAGCTCCTGCTGCTGTCTGAAGGGTTTATTTTAAATTCTTTTCCCCTTTTTTACAATTCCTGGGCAGGAATGCCCTGAGAGGGTTGGAAGAATCCTTTGGAATATCCCAGGTGGGGAAATGTGCAGCTCCTTTTCCTTGGATTCACATTTTAACTCCACTTGTGCATGAATTTGGGTTATTTCACCTTTTGCCCACACACAGGTGTGTGAAATCCCAAAATTCCTGATCCTCCCAAAATTCCTGATCCTCCCAAAATTCCTGATCCTCAAACCCCTCCAAAACTCTGAGGGCTTTGAGGAGATTCTGCTCAGCACAATCCCCACACATTTCCTGTGAGGAATGAGCTCCTGCTGCTGTCTGAAGGGTTTATTTTAAATTCTTTTCCCCTTTTTTACAATTCCTGGGTAGGAATGCCCTGAGAGGGTTGGAAAAATCTCTTGGAATATCCCAGGTGGGGAAATGTGCAGCTCCTTTTCCTTGGATCCATGAGGCTTTCTACATTTTAACTCCACTTCTGCATGAATTTGGGTTATTTCACCTTTTCCCTCCACACAGCTGTGTGAAATCCCAAAATTCCTGATCTTCCCAGGGGCAGGGTTTGCTTTAGGAAATATTTTAAAATGCCAAGCGTGGTCACTTTGCTGGGATTGTGAATCCTGCAGACCCTTTTTGCTTCCCTCTCCTCCAATTCTTCCCTTTTTAGGACTTTATAAAAATATTCCAGATCCAGTTGCCAGCACAGAACTTCCAACAGCAAATGAGTGCTGGCTGCAGCAGCTGTTCCCAAAAAAAAACCCCCAAAAAACCCCAAAAATCCCAGCTGGAAAAGGGCACAGGGAAAGAAGGATCTGCTCATCCCTTGGAGGAGCTCCCAGGGAAAAGTTCACGTTTGGAGCTCTGCCCTGGATGTTTTGGGGTGGTTGCCCTGGTGCCATTGTTGGGTGATTTGCTATTTATAGGGGGGTGTTTTTAGGGATGTGACAAGTCTGGCTCTGGACGTGGATTTGGGGATGTTTATGGAGCACAAAAGGGGCAGAACGGAAGCTGTGGTGCTGCTGCATGGAGGGGATTGAATGGTGGGGGTGAGCTGGGCATCCAGAGAGACACCAGGGCTGGGAAAGGGATGGAGAATTCCTGAGGGAGATGGGAATGGAGTGGAGAATTCCTGAGGGAAATAGGAAGGGAATGGAGAATTCCTGAAGGAGCTAGGAAAGAGCTGGAGAATTCCTGAGGGAGATGGGAATGGGCTGGAGAATTCCAGGGTTGGAGAATTCCAGGGGCACAGAATTCCTGCAGCAAAGAATTCCTACAGCACAGCATTCCAGGGACACAGAGTTCCAGGGGCACAGAATTCCAGGGACATGGAATTCCAGCAGCAGAGATTTCAGGGGCACAGAATTCCAAGGACACAGAATTCCAGGGGCACAGAATTTCAGGTGCATGAAATTCCAGGGGCACAGAATTCCAAGGACATGGAATTCCTGCAGCACGGAATTCCTGCAGCACTGAGTTCCAGGGACAGAGAATTCCTGCAGCACAGAACTCTTGCAGTACAGAATTCCAGGGGCATGGAATTCCAGGGACACAGAATTCCTGCAACACAGAATTCCAGGGGCACAGAGTTCCTGCAGCAAAGAATTCCTGCAGTACAGCATTCCAGGAACATGGAATTCCAGGGGCACAGAGTTCCTGCAGCACAGAACTCCAGCAGCAGAGAATTCCTGCAGCCCAGAATTTCGGGGCCACAGAATTCCAGCAGCAGAAAATTCCAGGGACACAGAATTCCTGCAACACAGAATTCCAGGGACACAGAATTCCTGCTGTACAAAATTCCTGCAGCACAGAATTCCAGCAGCACAGAATTCCAGGGGCAGAGAATTCCTGCAGCACAGAATTCCTGCTGTACAAAATTCCAGCAGCACAGAATTCCAGGGGCACAGAATTCCTGCAGCCCAGAATTCCAGGGACGTGGAATTCCAGGGACACAGAATTCCAGCAGCAAAGAATTCCTGCAATACAAAATTCCTGCAGCACAGCATTCCAGGGACACAGAATTCCTGCAGCACAGAATTCCTGCAGTACAAAATTCCAGGGACACAAAGTTCCAGGGGCGCACAGAATTCCTGCAGCAAAGAGTTCTGGGAGCACAAAATTCCTGCAGCACAAAATTCCAGGGGCACAGAATTCGGGGGACACAGAATTCCTGCTGTACAAAATTCCAGGGGCACAGAATTCCAGGGACACAGAATTCCTGCTGTACAAAATTCCAGCAACACAGAATTCCTGCTGTACAAAATTCCAGGGACACAGAATTCCTGCTGTACAAAATTCCAGGGACACAAAATTCCAGGGGCACAGAATTCGGGGGACACAAAATTCCTGCAGCACGAAATTCCTTCTGCTGCTGAGCTGGGAGCTCCTCCTGGGAAGGCTCCTGCTCCTCCCCTCGGCATTCCTGGCTCCAGGGGGGAATTCTGCTGGGCTGGGCTGCAGGATCCGGTTCCTTTCCTGGCTCTGGCCCCTCCAGGATGCTTCACATTCCCAACTGTTGGTGCTTGCAGAGAATTGGGGAAGGAATTCCCCTTCCTGCTGCCCGCACCCGCTCCGGGCATCTCTGAAAGGGATGGGTCAGGCTTGGCAGGGTCAGGGGAGGAAGGGCGGGCAGGAAAAGCTGGATGGAGGCAGGGAAACATGGATAGAGGCAGGAAAACATGGATGGAGGCAGGAAAACATGGATGGAGGCAGGGAAAACTGGATACAGACAGGGAAACATGGATGGAGGCAGGAAAACCTGGATAGAGGCAGGAAAACTTGGACAGAGCCAGGAAAACTTGGATAGAGGCAGAGAACCTGGATAGAGGCAAGAAAACCTGGATACAACCAGGGAAACCTGGATAGAGGCAGGAAAATCTGGATGCAGGTAGGAAAACCTGGATAGAGGCAGGGAAACTTTGATGAAGGCAGGGAAATCTGGACAGAGGCAGGAAAACCTGAATCCAGACAGGAAAACCTGGATACAGGCAGGAAAACCTGGATACAGGCAGGAAAACTTGGATAGAGGCAGGAAAACCAGGATACAGACAGGGAAACTTAGCCACAGGCAGGGAAACACTCAGGGAAACCTGGATAGAGCTAAGGAAGCCTGGTTACAACCAGGAAAACCCAGATCCGGGCAGGATTTTGCCCCAGTGTGACATTCCCAGCAGGAATCGCCTTTGTGGGGAGGGGGCAGAGCCTTGCCAAGCCCCCCAGCCCCAGATCCAGGGAACGTTTCCCAGAGGGAATGGCAGAGTCTGGGGGACAGGGAATTCTCAGTGTCCCCAGAGTGTCCCCAGAGTGTCCCCAGCTGGGCTGGCAGCAGAGCAGGGCTGCTCCGCTGCCGTGTGTGTAAACAGGAGCCTGTGGAATATCGAGTTCCAAACCTTTGCACCGGGACAGGGCTGGCAGGAAGGAGGGGGCAGAGTTTATTGCAGAGTTTCTTCCAGCTGAGGTCAGCCTTGTTTTCCCTCGCAGAGCTGGGATCCTGCAGGGCTGTAAACAACAACCCAGAGATGGGATCCTGGCCCTCTGCAAAGCTCCAGGGTTGTTTTTTTTCCCCTCTGGTTGTGGTGTGGCTGCTGCCAGGTCCCCGTGGGGTCTCTGGGAGCAGCTCTAAAAACGAAATTTAATAATTTTTAGGGCAGGAAAACCTGTGTGGCTTTGGAAAGGAAAACAAAAAAGGAAAACCCAAAGCAGCCTAAAATTCCAGGGAAAACTGACAGAAATGAGGCACAGGTTGTGCTGTCACTGCAGGATTTCAGCTCAGCTCGGTCTGAAGGGAAGGGAATTCTCATTATTGATTAATCTGACCTTAATGGGTTCATTTTACCCGGCTGAGGGGTTTGGAGGTGGTTTGGTTTGGGGTGCTTTGTGTGGAGCTGATTTTGGCAGCAGCTTCACCTCCATGGAATTGTTTGCCTTGGAAAATCCCTCTGCAGTCAGGATGGCAGCTGAAGGTTGGATCTCATCCCAAAATTCCTGGTGGAACCTCCCAGGTGCTGCTGCATTTTGTCAGCTCATGCTCCTGTTTGTTCATCAGCTGCACTGTGGGGATGAATTCCCTGGAATTTCAGACCTTTTGGGGTCAGTTGCAGGATTCTGGAGGGAATCAGCAGGAAGGAGGAGTGATCCTGATGATCCAGGTGCTTTTTTTCCATCCTCTCATCCCAAATCCAGCTAAAACCCCAATTCTGCAATCCCCCCACCCCAAATCCAGCTAAAACCCCAAATCCACAATTGGCTGTGTGGATCCAAGGATTCATGGGTGGTGCTGTGGAAAATCTCTCTGGAGCAATGGGAATGGCTGGAAATGCCCAATTCCAGAGGTTTGGAGCAGTGGGAAGGGTGGAACTGGGTGGGATTTGAGCTCTTTCCAGCCCAAACCGTTCCAGAATTCCCTGAGCCTCAGGGATTTCACCTTCCAAGGGATCCTGATGATCCAGGTGCTTTTTGCCATTCCTCCATCCCAAATCCAGCTGAAACCTCCCCAGAATCCAAGAATTCATGGGTGGTGCTGTGGAAAATCTCTCTGGAGCAATGGGAATGGCTGGAAATGCCCAATTGCAGAGGTTTGGAGGAACCTGGGGCAGTGAACTGGGTGGGATTTGAGCTTTTTCCATTCCAAACCATTCCAGGATTCCCTGAGCCTCAGGGATTGCCCATTCCAAAGCCAATTCCAAACCTGGAGCTCTTTGAGGTGTTTTTGCCTTTGTCCCCAACTCCTTTTTGCTCCCCTGACCTTGCCCCAAATTCACCTTTTTTTCCCCTCTGCCTTCACCTTGCTATTTCCACACAGAGCTGGCCCTGCAATGTGAAACCTGTCAAAAATCTCTGTTAAAAACCAAAACCAAAACAAGCTTAAACTTGTTTTTTTTGGCTGTTCCTCACCCCTGAACCCACTGCAGAGAAGGAGGAGGTGAAAGGAACCCCAGCCCAGAATCCCTGACGTGGGGTTTGACTCCTTCAGAGGAAAAAAAACCAAACCAAAACAAAACTAAAAAAACTCTGTTTGTGCTCAAGCGAGGAAAACAAGCAGGGCTGGATTTCAGCTCTGGTGGATTCTTGGAATTCTCCTCTCTGATTTCAGCTGGGTTGAGCAATGCTGTGCTGGGAAGGGGACGTGAGGCACGAGGGGTTCTGGGGAGGCTTTTGGGAGCTCTCCCAAGGGCAGCTCGTTCCTGCAGCCTGGGACTGAGCTTTTCTTGGAAATTCAACCGTCCAGGATGTGCTCAGCCACGGCAGGAAACTTTTTTTTTCAGTGCTGAAATGCTCAGGAACTTTTTTCTGTGGTGAAACCTCTTTTTTTTGGTGGTGAAATGCTCTGTAACCGTCCCTGGAATGATGTAAATGCTTCTTCTTTCTTCGTATTCCCCCCTAAAAAAATGATGCAAATTTTTCTTCCTCATCTTCTTCTCTGAAATGGGGCAAAAACTCCTCCTCTCCTTCATATTCCCCCCAAAAAATGATGCAAAATCCTCTTATTTTTATTCTCTTCTGAAATGAGGCAAACTCCTCCTTTTCTTCATATTCCCCCAAAAAAATGATGCAAATTCTTTCATATTTTCCTCTGAAATGGGGGAAACTTCTCCTCTTGTTCATACTGCCCCTAAAAATGGGAGAAACTTCTGCCTCCCATCATCCCCTTCAAAAAAGGGGGAAAACTCCTCCTCTTCTTCATATTCCCCCCAAAAAATGATGCAAAATCCTCTTATTTTTATTCTCTTCTGAAATGAGGCAAACTCCTCCTTTTATTCATATTCCCCCCAAAAAATGATGCAAATTCCTTCATGTTTTCCTCTGAAATGGGGCAATCTCCTCCCGTTCTTCATATTCCCCCCAAAAAATGGTGCGAACTCCTCTTCTTCATATTCTCCTCTAAAATGGGGGAAATTCCTCCTCTTTTTCATATTTCCCCCCCAAAAATGATGCAAAATCCTCTTATTTTTATTCTCTTCTGAAATGGGTCAAATTCCTCCTTTTATTCATATTTCTCCCTAAAAAAATGATGCAAATTCCTTCATGTTTTCCTCTGAAATGGTGCAAACTCCTCCTCTTTTTCATATTACCCCTAAAAATGGAGGAAACACTTCTCCCTCCCATCATTCTCAAAATTGGGGCAAACTCCTCCCCTTCTTCATATTCCCCACAAAAAAAAAAATGCAAACTTCTCCTCTTATTATTCTTCTCTGAAACAGGGCAAACTCCTTCTCTTCTTCATATTCCCCCCAAAAATGGGGGAAATTCCTCTTTATTTTTCATATTCCCCCCTAAAAAATGGTGCAAACACTTCTCCCTCTCCTCATTGCCCCCTAAAATAGGGAAGCACTTCCTATTTTTAACATTTCCTCCAAAAAATGAGGCAAGCAAACACTTTTCCAATTCCTCATTCCCCTCAAAAATGATGCAAAATCTTTTCCTTCATTTCCCCCCAAAAATGAGGCAAACACCTCTCCCTCTCCCCATTCCCCCAGAATTATACAAACCCCTTTCCCTCTCTGCTTTCCCCCCAAAAAATACAATTTAGACCCAAATATTTCCCTGAGCCCTCACTCAAGCTGTGATTTATAAAAACAAAGGAAAATTCCACAACTTCTCTGTCATTATTCTGATTTTTGATCAATGAATGTCAGCCCTGATTTTCCAGTGAATAATTGGATATTGATCAAACCAGGCATGTCCCTCACCAATTATAATTAATGCCATGATGGGGTAAATATCCCAAATTATAACTTTATTAATAACCCAGCTCCATCTGCTCAGGCTGGTTTATCTGAATTCCCATTTTTCTTGGCAGGACAATCCAGGAATCCAGAAAAAAATCAAGGAATCCACCTGGAGAACGAGGCTGCTCTGCAGTAGGAAGGTGAGCACATTTGTCTCATTATTGATTGATTTCCTATTAATTGGTTAATTTATCTGGAAAACTGTCTGGATGAGGGGTTTGGATGTGAATTTGGGTTCTGTGGGTGCTGCTGGTTATGAGGCCTCATTATGTGCTGCAATTACCTCATTAATTAGGGAGAGAAATCTCTGCATTCCAGAGGGGACCTGGAGCTGTGTGGGAGCTGCTGTTCCATGGGAAGCTCTGTGAAGGGGTTGTTTGGGGTTATTTGGGGTTTTTTGGGGTTGTTTTGGGGCTTTTTGGGATTGTTTGGAAGTGACAAACCCAGAGCTGGGAATTGTGCCTTTGTTGTCCCAGGGCTGGATCCTCCTCAGGGTTTTTGTTGGAATAACTTTGTGAATTCAAGGGGCAGGAGGCTGAGCCCTGTCTGGATTTGGGAGGGGTTTGAGCTCCCCACAGGAGATCAAACTTTGGGACAAGAGGACATTGAGGTGATGAGGATGATGATGATGATGAGTGGTTGCTGCTCCTGGCTCACCCAAAGAGCTGAGATCCAGGTGGATCCAGAGCTCTGCGTTTCCCCAGCTTTGGGAAATGGAAATGGGCTGATTTTGTGCATTTTTTGTGAAAAATCCCTTAAAATCCCATTTTTTAAGGGAAAAAAATCTCCCAGGATTTCCTTGCCTGCAGTTCCTCAGTGCGGCCCGCAGAGGGCGCGCGTGGGCCGCGCTTGTGGGGCTTCGCTTTTATTATCTATTAATTAGTTTAATCTCATTATTTCTGTGGAAATTCCTTCATCAAAACGCTCCCAATGCTTTAATTAAAACTGGAACCACCAGCAGAGCGGGGTGAGGCTCTGCAGGGCCACCAGGAGCAGTGGGGTTTTTTGGATGAGGATGATGAGGATGAGGATGGATTTTCACCCTGAGCCGAGGTCTCTTCACCACAACCCCAACGCCCAAAAAATCACCCCAAAAATCAAATTCGCTGCCAAAGCTCTGGGTGCCATCGGCAGGTGGCAGCAGCCTGCCCTGCTGCCCCGTGTTATTCCTGGCTGGGAGATTCCCTGGATCCAGCCCCACAGTCTAGACCGACTGACAGACAGGATTCCTGTGCTCTTAGGTAAGCACGGACAGACACCCATTATGCAAATCCCCAGCCTGAGCAGCCTCCCAAACATTCCTCAGATTGTCTAAATAAGGTGCTGTTTCAGACCCAAGCTTTTGGGTGCCTTCCAGCTGGAGGTGGGATTTTTTTTTTCAATTCTTTTCTTCTTCTGATCAGCACAGCCTGAATTTTGGCCTCAAAAACTGCCCAGATGTGCAGGGAGGAGAGAAAATTGGGCAGATAAAAAAAACTTTTAGGCTCCTGTCGTGCCTCTTGCTGCTGGGTGCTGTTAAATGTGTTTTATATTTATTTTTTGCACAGAACTCATGGCGTTTTTTGCAGTCAGCTGTGAGTGGGGAAGGTGCAGTGACCCAGCCTTGCACGGAGGTGTTGCCCTGCTCAGGGCCTGCCTGACTCATTGCTGGGGCTGGAGGAGGTGGGGATGGATCATCAGGGATGATCCAGAGCCTTTGGAGCGCTCTGTGCCATTTGCACTCTGTCCTTTTCATGCACACAGAAATTCAAAGAGCCTTTCAAGCCCTGTGGCTGCAGAGTTGTTTGTGCTGCTCTGGCTCTTCCACCATTCTGAATTTCCCAGGAATTTTCCTTCCATCCTGCTTCTGTCCCTAAAATCCATCCCTAAAATCCATCCTTAAAATCTGTCTGTAAAATCTCTCCCCCAAATCTCTCCTTGGAGCACACAAAGAACTCAGACTGAGCTGCTCCAGGAGTTGAGAATTGGCTCTCAGCCCTGCCAATGTTTTCCCTCAGGAAAACATTGGAAACCCTCCTGCTCCTGAATCCACGTGATCTTCCAGTCCCTAAAATCCATCCCTAAAATCTCTCTGTAAAATCTGTCCCCCAAATCTCTCCTGCCCCAACCTGGAGCACACCAAGAGCTCAGACTGAGCTGCTCCAGGAATTGGGAATTGGCCCTCGGCCCTGCCAGGAAAACATTGGAAACCCTCCTGCTCCCGAATCCACGTGATCTTCCAGTCCCTAAAATCTGTACCTAAAACCTGTAGCTAAAATCTCTCCCCAAATCTCACTTTGGAGCTGCTGCAGCCCCTTCAGAGCACACAAAGAGATCAGGGCTGAGCTCCTGAGCTGCTCCAGGAGTTGGGAATTGGCTCTCAGCCCTGCCAGGAAAGCATTGGAAACCCTCCTGCTCCTGAATCCACGTGATTTTCTGGGAATTCACTTGGAAGGCTGGCTCAGAAATCCCTGCATGGGGTGGTGCTGGCTCAGGGTGAGGAGTTTGTTCTGGTTTCTTTGTGGTGGCCTCTCAGCCTTGTCAGTACCAGCTCTGCTCTTCTATTCCTTGCCTTTAAAAAAAAGGCAGGAAAATTAATCTGTTGTGTTGTTTTTCTTTTTAAAATTGCATCATCCCTCCTGTTTTCCTGAGTGTTGTTTGTTTAGGGGCACAGTTAATCCTTTAAGGATTAAAGGGAAGAAAAGTTGGGATGTTCACTCTTGTTTTAGGGAGAAATGAGGAGAGGGAGAGGGGTTTGCCCCATTTTTGGGAGGGAATGAAGAGAAGTGTTTGTCTCATTTTTAGGTGGGAATGAGGAAAAGGAGAGATATTTACTCCATTTTTGGGGGGGAATGAGGAGAGGGAGAGGTGCTTGTCTCATTTTTAGGTGGGAATGAGGAGAAGGAAAGATGTTTTCCCCATTTTTTGGGGGGAATTAGAAGGATAGGAGCCGCTTCCCTCATTTTTGGGAGGGAATGAGGAGAAGGAGAGGGTTTGCCCCATTTTTTGGGGGGGAATGAGTAGAAGGAAAGATGTTTTCCCCATTTTTAGGAGGGAATGAAGAGAAGGAGAGGTATTTACTCCATTTTGGGGGGAAATGAGGAGAAGGAGAGATGTTTGCCCCATTTTTGGGAGGGAATGTGAAGGATGTGAACTGCTTCCCCCATTTTTGGGAGGGAGTGAGGAGAAGGAAAGGTGTTTGTCTCATTTTTGGGAGAAAATAAGGAGAAGGAGAGATGTGTTCCCCATTTTGGGGGGAAATGAGGAGAAGGAGAGGTGTTTACCCCATATTTGGGGGGTATTGGAAGGATAGGAGCTGCTTCCCCCATTTTTGGGAGAGAATGAGAAGAAGGAGAGGTGTTTGTCTCATTTTGGGGGGAAATGAGGAGAAGGAGAAGTTTTTGCCCCATTATTGGGAAGGAATGAGGAGAGGGAGAGGTGTTTGCCCCATATTTAGGTGGGAATGAGGAGAAGGAGAAGTGTTTGCCCCATTTTTGGGAGGGAATGAGGAGAAGGAAAGATGTTTCCCCCATTTTTAGGAGGGAATATGAAGAACAGGAGGAATTCCCCCAAACAGAGCCACGAGGGAAACTCTGAGCAGGGTGGGACCCTCATTTCCCACCATGAGAACTGTGATTCTGTCTTTTCCTGGGTGGGACCCTCCTTCCCACTGTGATCTGTGTTTTCCTGCTGGAAATTCTGTTTTTTGGGGGTGATCTGCATCCCCCATTTCCATCCACGCTCACGGCGCCGCCTTTGTTTGCAGCTGCATCCCAATTCCCCCTCATCTCTGCCAGATTTTCCTCTCTGGCAGCAGGAAAATCCCAAACCCAAGCCCTGCCTGCAGTTCCCAGCAGCTCTGGAGCCCTTTTCCAGCTCAGCTCAGCTCAGTTTTGCTGCTTTGCCCTTTCTGCTCGGAGATGGGAGATAAGGAAGCAGCCGGAGCGCTGCTGACTCACTCTGGGGTTTGTCCTTCCTGCCCTCCCACACTGCACCTGCACACCCAGAAACCTTCACCCCGCTGCCCCCACACGGCTTTTCCAACCCCAAAATTTCCCTTTTCTGCTGCTCCACCAGCTGAGGAAACCCCTGGGGTTTGTTTTTGGGGAGATGTGGGCAGGACAAAGGGATCACCGGGGTTTGCTTGGTGCTGCTTTTCCCATCCTGAGTCACCCAAGCTTTCCCTGGGAATGCTGAGAAATAAACACCAGGATCATCCCAATAAACACCAGGATCATCCCAATAAACACCAGGATCATCCCAATAAACACCCCCAGACGTCCCATTCCAGCTGCAGGAAGGTTTGCCTTGTCTGCACCCCAAACCGAGGAGCAAATCCTCATAAATCCACACAAATCCATAAAATCCTCCCCACAAAACACCCCCCATCCATAAAAAAAACCCCAAATCCCTGGGTTTGGGGTTGGTTTGGGGATTGTTTCCCAGCAAGGCTCACGTGCTCTCCGAGCTCAGGGTGATTTGTCAGAATTCTGAGAAGTTCAGAGCTGTCAAAGCACAAAATGCTCGTTTGGGGATGGCTCAGCTGAACCTTTTTGGGGGAAATAGGAAACGCTGCCTGGAAGAGCTGCTGAACCCACAGAAAAGCTGGGAAAAGCTGAGGAAATTGCAGCTCTTGGAAGTGAGATCACTGATGAAAGATTTGGGTGAAAAGCCCAAGTTTTCAGGGAAAACCCAACAAACTGGGAAGGGTTTTTAGGCAGCAGTGAAACATCTGTGGTTTGTAAGAAACCTTTTGCTTCCTCCTGAGCTCCTGCACTTGAGCTCACCAGCACAAAACTGATTTTTAAACCATTTTTTTTTTAACGTAAAACTGAAACTTGAAACTTGAAAACTGATTTTTAATCGGTTTAAATATTTTTGAAAGCCTCAGGTTTTATCATAAACTCAGTCTGCAAACACAGGGAACAAGCTGGAATTGCTGATCCTTTGCTCCTTCCCTCCTGGATGTTGATTTTCCTCCCTTCAGAGAGTTGACACCTCTTTGTTTTCCCAGGTTTTGGGGGAATTTGAGCTCAGTTTTCCCACAGAGGGGGATCCCAGCCCCTGGGAAAACTCAATTTTTATCTGGGTGCACATCTGGGAAAGGCATCACAGGCTGGGAACGGCTCCAGCCGCAGTTCCCAGCCCCAAATTCAGGATTTTTTGGAGATTCCTAGAGCAGCTGTGGATCCCTGGGAGTGTCCAAGGAGCCACCTGGGGTTGGGAATGTTGAGGAGCTTTGGGCTGGAGCTGCTGCAGGAGGTGACAGGGGAGGGACAGATGAGCAGGAACCTCCTGTCCTGTCCTGTCCTGTCCCAGGAGTCAGGACTGGTGGAAAAATTCTCAAATATCAGCATTATCCAATTATTAAATATCAACGTCATCCAATTATCAAATATCAGCATTATCCAATTATTAAATATCAGCATTGTCCAATTATTAAATATCAGCATTGTCCAATTATCAAATATCAGCATTATCCAATTATTAAATATCAGCATTATCCAGTTATCAAATATCAGCATTATCCAATTATCAAATATCAGCATTGTCCAATTCTCAAATATCAGCATTATCCAATTATTAAATATCAACATCATCCAATTATCAAATATCAGCATTATCCAATTGTCAAATATCAGCATTATCCAATTATTAAATATCAGCATTATCCAGTTATCAAATATCAGCATTATCCAATTATCAAATATCAGCATTGTCCAATTCTCAAATATCAGCATTATCCAATTGTCAAATATCAGCATTATCCAATTATTAAATATCAGCATTGTCCAATTATTAAATATCAGCATTGTCCAATTATCAAATATCAGCATTATCCAATTATCAAATATCAGCATTATCCAATTATTAAATATCACCATTATCCAATTATTAAATATCAGCCTTGTCCAATTATCAAGTATCAGCATTATCCAGTTATTAAATATCAGCATCGTCCAATTATCAAATATCAGCATTTTCCAGTAATAAAATAGCAGAATTATACAATTATCAAATATCAGCATTATGCAAGTATCAGATATTATCTTAATATCAAATATCAGCATTATTCAATAATCAAATGTCAATATTATCCAGTTATCAAATATTAATATTGCACAATTATCAAATATCAATCTTATCAAATTATCAAATATCAGTATTATCCAGTTATCAAATATAAACATTACCAAATGATCAAATATCAATATTATCCAATATCAAATATGAGGATTATACAATTATCAAGTATCATCATTATCCAATTATTCAATATCAATATTATCCAATATCAAACATCAGCATTATCCAATTATCAAATATAAACATTATCCAATTATCAAATATCAATATTATCAAATTATCAAATATCATGATTATCCAGTTATCAAATATCGAATATCAGCATTATCCAACTATCAAATATCAGATATCAAATATCATTATCCAATATCAAACATCAGTATTATCCAATTATCAAATATAAACATTACAAATGATCCAATATCAATATTATCCAGTTAGAAAGCATCAGCATTATCCAATTATCAAATATGATCATTATCAATTATCCAATATCAATATTATCCCATTATCAAATATCAGGATTATATAATTATCAAGTGTCATCATTATCCAATTATCCAATATCAAGCAGCAACATTATCTAGTTATCAAATATGAACATTACCAATTATCAATTATCAATATTATCAAATTATCAAATATCAGTATTATCCAGTTATCAAGCATCAGCATTATCCAATTCTCAAATATAAACATTACAAATGATCCAATATCAATACTATCCAATTATCAAATATCAGGATTATCCAATAATCAGATATCAATATTGTCCAGTTATCAAACATCAGCATTATCAAATATCAATATTATCCAGTTATCAAGCTTCAGCATTATCCAATTATCCAATATAAACATTACCAAATTATCAAATATCAATATTATCAAATAGCAGGATTATACAATTACCAAGTATCATCGTTATCCAATTATCAATTATCCATTTTATCCAATATCAGCCATCAGGACTCTGCAGTTATCACACACCAGCACTCCTGGGGCTCTGATCCCTCTCCCTCTCTCCTGTTTTTGGCAATCCCAGCCAGCAGAATTTCCTCACATGGCACCAGAGCAGTGCCACGTGCCTGCATCCATCCAAAAATCCCCATTTTTAACCAAAAATCTGCATTTAAGGCTCTTTGCATGCCCAAATTCTGTCCTTGTTTCATCCCTCGGGACACGTTCCCTGCAGCCTCCCATGGTGACATTTGGGAATTTGGGGATTTGGGGATTTGGTGATTTGGGAATTTGGTGATTTGGGGATTTGGGGATTTGGGAATTTGGGGATTTGGGAATTTGGTGATTTGGGGATTTGGGGATTTGGGAATTTGGGGATTTGGGAATTTGGTGATTTGGGGATTTGGGGGTTTGGGGATTTGGGAATTTGGTGATTTGGGAATTTGGGAATTTGGTGATTTGGGGATTTGGGAATTTGGGGATTTGCGAATTTGGGGAATTGGTGATTTGGTGATTTGGGAATTTGGTGATTTGGGGATTTGGACATTTGGGAATTTGGGGAATTGGTGATTTGGTGATATGGTGATTTGGTGATATGGTGATATGGTGATTTGGGGATTTGGGAATTTGGTGATTTGGTGATATGGGGATTTGGGAATTTGGGGATTTGGAGATTTGGTGATATGGGGATTTGGGGATTTGGGGATTTGGGGATTTGGGAATTTGGTGATTTGGTGATATGGGGATTTGGGAATTTGGGGATTTGGGGATTTGGTGATATGGGGATTTGGGGATTTGGGGATTTGGGGTTGTGTCCCAGCTGACTCAGCCCTGTTTGTGCCCAGGTTTGGGGCTGGGGCTGCTGTGGGATCCCCCAGCACCTGCCACGGGCTCAGCCCCACCTTGCTGGCAATTCCAGGATATTTCCCCTGCTCTGTTCACACCCAGAGAGGAAAACTGGGCTGAGTGGGTTCCTCAGGGAACGTGACTCATGTGCCAGGGAAGGATGGGGAAGAGGAGGAGAAGGTGGAACAGGAGGAGGAGGAGGAGCCACTCTGTGCCAAGGACTTCACTCCTCCTGCTGCCTCCTTTTTTTAGCCCTTAGTAGCAGCTGAATTCCCAAATTGGAATTCCAAATTCCCGTTTTTTTTCACACCATGCTAAATTCTCCTTCTCCTCCCTCTATTTTTAAGCCCTGGGAGACTCCAGGTAGGAGCAGCACAAATTAATCTCAAATTCAGGATTTGAGGACTGGAGGTTAAGTTGAGTTCCTTCAGTGCTGTAAAAAGCGCTCAAAAGTGAATTTTGGGCAAATAAAACCTGAATTTAGGTGGTTGGGGGGGTTGGATTTTTGACCCTGAGTTTTAAATTCAGCTCTTAAATGCAGATGGTTTTGCAGCAGGTTGGGTGGGTGGGTGTTGGCTTTAAAATAGTGAAATTTGGGATAAAAATACATGGAAATTAACAGTTCACAAGCAAAAATAAGTGGATTAAAAGTAGCTGGAATGGGTGAGGAGGAGGGGGACGGGATCAGCTGTGTCACCTCAGTGTCCTGGCACCGAGCTCCTCCTAATTTCACCTGCTAAATGAAGGTGCTAATTAGGCAGGGATTGCACAGGGCCAGGTTGGCCAGCTCAGGTGAGCCTCTCCTTCATCCTTGTCCCAGTTTATCCCAGTTTATCCCACTTTGTCCCACTTTGTCCCAGTCTGGCCACTCCAAGGCTTTTCCCAGCAGCACAGAAATGTTGTTTATCCATTTTGTTTTTATCCAATTAGGGATGCAAATTGGGATTTGCAGCTGGGAATTCCAAGCCAACACCATTCTGCCACGAGCAGGGGACACTTTCCACTGTCCCAGGTTGCTCCATCCCTGGAATTTCCAGGGATCCAGGCCCAGCTGCTGCTTTTCCTCCTCCACCCATCCCCACAGTCCTGTGACTTTCCCTCCCCAGCTTTGTTTTTGTTCCTGCTGGAGCTCCAGAGGGTGACAGGGTGACAAAGCCACCCTCAGTCATCCCCAAACACCACGAGGCCTCAGCCAAAGCTGGGTTCAGAGCCTGATGACTCCTCTGCACTTGTTTCACCATCAAACCCCAGCAAAGGCCGCAGCTTCTTCAGAAATCCCATTTCAACCCCTCAGAGGCAGGAATTCCTTCCCAAATCCCACCCAAATCTCCCCTTTTTCAATCTGGAAGCCATTCCCTCCTGATAATTTTCTTGGCTTGATCATTTCCTGATGACTCCTCTGCGCTTGTTTCACCATCAAACCCCAGCAAAGGCCACAGCTTCTCCAGGAATCCATCCCAGCCCCTCTCAGGCAGGAATTCCTTCCCAAATCCCACCCAAATCTCCTCTTTTCCAGTTTGGAAGCCATTCCCTCCTGATCATTTTCTTGGCCTTATCATTTTCTGATCAAGCAGCTTCTCCAGGAATCCCATCCCAGCCCCTCACAGGCAGGAATTCCCTCCCAAATCTCACCCAAATCCCCCTTTTCCAGTCTGGAATCCATTCCCTGTATCCTGGCTCTCTGTAAATAACCCCTCCACCTCCCTGCCAGCTCCTGCAGGCTGCAATCAGCTCTCTCCAAAGCTGGAGAATTTTCCCTCTTCCCCCTCTCCCTGTTTTTCCCCAACCTGCAGCAGATAATTTTCTAAATTTAAACCCCATCCAGCCCAAAGCTGCCCGTGACCCCGGGGCAGCTCCCTCACGTGCCTCAGCCCTTTGACACAGTGGGGAAAATTCCCTTTTTTAGCCTGGGCCGGCCGCTGGCAGCAACCCCAGCCCTGAGCTCAGCCCTGGAGCCGTGCCAGCCCAGCGTGACCGAGAGAAAAGAACCTTCAGCTTCCTCCCAGCCCCAGCAGGGAGGGCAGACCCTCACATGACGCTGCAGTCATCGGCCTTTTCCCAAAAAGCCGCGGTTTTGCGGGAAAACGCAAAAAGCCGCCGGGCTCCAGCAAGCACAGAGGAGTCATCGGGCTCTGAACCCCTCGTGGGGTTTGGGGATGATTTAGGGTGGCTTTGTCATCGCTGTCACCCTCTGGAGCTCCGGCGGGAATGAAAACAAAGCTGGGGAGGGAAAGTCACAGGACTGTGGGGATGGGTGGAGGAGGAAAGAGCAGGGGGTGGCACTCATGTGATGGCCGTGCCCCAAAGGGCACTCACGTGGCCAGGGAGCGGGAAAGGGCCGGGAATGAGCAGGGCCCTGATGCCAGCAGGGCCCTGGAGCTGCTCTGTGTCCCCATTCCAGAATGGGAATGAGCCCCAATGCCAGCAGGGTCCCCATTCCCTACATTTCATTTTGTAGGGGATGGGGGTCCTGGAGCAGCTCTGTGTCCATTCCAGAACAGGAATGAGCCCCAATCCCTGATGCCAGCAGGGCCTGTTTGTAGGGAATGAGGATCCCACAGTGGCTCCGTGTCCCCATTCCAGCCCGCAGCTGGAGCTGGGTTTTCATCCCAGAGTTTTGGGGTTCATGTTTTGGGGTTTTGCTCCCCAGCAGGGCTGAGTTCTCCCCCTCCAGGTGAATTCCTGCCTTAGGGAGAAGATTCTCCCTTGGGCTTCTGAGGCTCCATTAGCAAAGGGCTGTTAATTATGGGGCTGCACCTGGGAAATTGGGGAGAAGGAGATTCCAGCCAGGCCTGAGCTCCCTGGAATGGGAGAGAAGGAAAAAAGGGATGAATTCCTTGGGGATGCTTCAGGTTTCCCTGGATTTTAAGGTTTGGATGGATTGAAGTGGGATGGAGCAGCTCCAAAGGGTCCGTGCATGCTGTTGGTGGGACATGGAGTGGCTGAAAATCCATTCCTGAGCAGAGCCCAGGAGTTTTTAAGGAGTTTTTAGAAGTTTTTAAGGAGTTTTTAGGAAATTTTCAGGGGAGTTTTCCCACCCTGCGATGGCTCCTGGTCCCACGCCACAGAAATCTTGAGGTCTGAAAGGAGGTGAAGGGAGGGAAAAAAAAGGGAATAAAAACTTGCTGCAGTCAGGGAAAAATTCAATGGCTCATTGAGGCGGCTGCAGGAAGTGTGAAGGGAAAATGGAGCCGGCTTTGTTCTTGCCCAGACAAGGAGCGAGCGCCGCGGCCCCAACAGCCGCGCTCTGTTCCCCAGAGCCATGAGGTCATCCCGAAAAGCAGGAACGGGCTCTGGGATCGCCGGCCCGGCTCCCCCCGCTTTTCCTGGCTCCGGGCTCGCTCCAAGGAGGTGGCGGCGGCTCCTGGGCCGGCTCCAGCCAGGGGGAGCTGCTGCATCCCCGGATCCCAAAACCCTCGGGCTGCTCCGTCCCTAAATCCCAAAACCCTGGGGCTGCTCCATCCTTAAATCCCAAAACATGGAACTGCTGCATCCCCAAATCCCAAAAACCTCAGGCTGCTCCGTCCCTGCATTCCCAATCCTGGTGGGTTTGGAGACCCTCGAGCTGCTCCATCCTGAAATCCCAAAACACGGAGGGTTTGGAGACCCTGGGGCTTCTTCATCCTGAAATCCCAAAACACAGAGCTGCTGCATCTCTGAATCCCAAAACACAGAGGGTTTGGAGACCCTAAGGCTTCTCTGTCCCTAAATCCCAAAACACAGAGGGTTTGGAGACCTCCCTAAATCCCAAAACATGGAGAGTTTGGAGACCCTCAGGCTGCCCCATCCTGAAATCCCAAAACACAGAGGGTTTGGAGACCCTGGGGCTGTTCCATCCTGAAATCCCGAAACATGGAAGTGCTGCATCCCTAAATCCCAAAACCCTCAGGCTGCTCCATCCCGAAATCCCAAAAAATGGAGGGTTTGGAGACCCTGGGGCTGCTCCATCCCCGAATTCCCAATCCTGGTGGGTTTGGAAGTGTAAATGCAGTCCTGAGAGGTAAATGGGGTCCTGGAAGGGTAAATGCACCCTTGAGGGGTTTATAGGGTCCTGGAAGGGTAGAGAGAGGGTCTTGAGAGGTTTATAGGATCCTGGAAGGGTAAATGAGACCCTGAGGGGGTTTATAGGGTCCTGGACGATAGAGAGGGCCCTGAGGTGTTTATGGGGTCCTGGAAGGGTAAACGCGGTCCTGAGAGGTTTATGGGGTCCTGGAAGGGTGAGTGCGGTCCTGGGAGGTAAATGGGGTCCTGGAAGGGTAAATGAGACCCTGAGGGGGTTTATAGGGTCCTGGAAGAGTAAATGCAGCCCTGAGGGGTTTATGGGGTCTTGGAAGGGTAAATGCGGCCTTGTGGGGTTTATAGGGTCTTGGAGGGGTAGAGAGGGTCCTGAGAAGTAAATGGGGTCCTGTAAGGGTAAACGCGGTCCTGAGGGGTTTATGGGGTCCTGTAAGGGTAAATGCGGTCCTGAGGTGTTTATGGGGTCCTGGAAGGGTAAACGTGGCCCTGAGAAGTAAATGGGGTCCTGGAAGGGTAAACGCGGTCCTGAGGGGTTTCTGGGGTCCTGGAAGGGTCAACGCGGCCCGGAGAGGTTTATGGGGTCCTGGAAGAGTGAATGCACCCTGAGGTGTTTATGGGGTCCTGGAAGGGTAAATACAGCCCTGAGAAGCAAATGGGGTCCTGGAAGGGTGAGTGCCACTCAGGCTGTGGCTGTCGGAGGAGTGGCACTCGCAGCTATGGGAGGAATGCAGGAATTGCCGGCGCTCTCGGGATCAGCGCATTTTTCCGCGCTGCCGTCAGCCCGGGCAGGTGGCACCGCGGGCCGGAGCCGCCCGGGAGCCGTGCCAGCCCCGGTGCCCGTCAGGCCGGGACAGGCCCGGCTTCCCGAACGGTTTCACCCTCGTGACCGCGATCCCCGCGCCGCGTTTCGGTTGGGAAAGGCTGGGAAAGGTTGGGCTGAGCCCGGGGAAAAGGCAGGGGTGGGTTTGGGGATGGGTTTGGGGATGGATTTTTGGGGGATCCGCGCCTCCTCCACGTAATAATAAATCCATGAATAAATCAATCAATAAATAAATGGATGAAAGGGCAGAGGCTGCTCGGAGCCAGCCCAGCTCCGTGATGGGAGAGGAGGAGGAGGCGTCTCCTGCAGCACGGAGCCGCTGCTGAGTCACGGCTCGGCAGAGCCAGCGCTGTTGTCACCGCTCTGTCACCGCGCTGTCACCGCGCTGTCACCCGCCGCTGCTGCGCGCCGCTGACTCAGGAGCTGCGCGGGTTTGCGCTGCTTTTTCCCAAGAAAAACAGCCCCAAATCGGGACTTGCTCAGCCTGCCGGGCACACGCAGGGAGAGGGAGCTCGGGAACAAAGCGGCGCCGTGGGACGCGGAGGGGCCGCCCCGGCCGTCACTCGGTGCTGCCGTGACGCGACACCGGGAGGGTGGCACAGCCTCCACTGTTCTGGGGGGAATGTGAGCACAAAACTTCGGGATTTGAGCTTGGAAATGCAGGGATGGAACCCAGGAGAGATTTGGGGCTGTTCATGAGTCACACGTGGCTCTGAGCGTCCTGGTTTTAGTCCTGAATATCCAAACCGGTTTAAAACACCAAATCCTGACCATTCCAGGGTTCATCCTGACCTCAGTGCTTTCCCTAAAAAGGGCATGAGTGTTCCTGCCCCAGCCAGACCCTCCTGAGCTGTGTTTGCATCATTCCCAAACCTCACCTGCACTGTGGGATCCCGGATTTCCCAACCTCCCTCCCACCTGTGCCACTCTGGATGATCCCTCCCTGCCCTTGCTTTGTGTTTCCCTTTATTTGTATCGGTTCCCTATAATCGATACCCTGTATTTGCATCGATTTCCCGTGGTTTCAGTGCTGCTGGGAAAACTTTCTGTCAGATTTCCCTGTGCTGGGATCTGCCAGACCCAGGAGGAGCAGCCCAGTGACTCCATCCCTGCTGGAGTTTAAATCCTGATTAAACTCCTTATTAAATTAAATCCTGATTAAACACCAAATCCTGATAATTCCAGGGTTCATCCTGACCTCAGTGCTTTCCCTAAACCATTCAAGAGTGCTCCCGGGGGGTTTGTGCCACAGCCAGACCCTCCTGAGCTGTGTTTGCATCATTCCCAAACCACACCTGCGCTGTGGGATCCCGGATTTCCCAACCTCCCTCCCACCTGTGCCACCCCGATGATCTCTCCCTGCCTTTGCTCTTGTGTTCCCTGTATTTGTATCGATTTCCCGTGGTTTCAGTGCTGCTGGGAACCCTTTCTGTCAGTGTCCCCTGCACTGGGATGTGCCAGACCCAGGAGGAGCAGCCCGGTGACTCCATCCCTGCTGGAGGAGCTCCAGGGCACAGCGTGAGGAACAGCGCCACCAGAGCCATTCCCGAAAATCGCCCGCCCTGTCCCGAGCTGCCGGGAGCAGGCGGGAAGCGCTGCTGCAGAATTCAGGAGGGTTTTTGTTTGTGCTCAGGAGGGCTGCGGTGACTCAGGCCCGGTGCTGAGTCACGGAGCAGAGCCAGGCGAGGCAGGAGTCAGCGCTGGCCCCGCTCCAGCAGCAGCAGGAGGTGGGACCACGCCGGGCTCCAGAGGTTTGCCCCCCTGGCAGGAGGAGTTCTGCCTCTGTGGGGGTCATTGCTTCACTTTTGGGGGTGTGCAGGAGACCTGGGTGTCCCCGCTGTCCTGTGCTCCCTGCCCAGGCTGCAGGCGTCACATCCCAGCCCTTTGCCAAACGATGATTGCGTTAAAAAATGGGCAAAGGGACGATGGAGATGGATCCAAAATCGGAGCTCTGCTGGATCCAACCCAGGGCAGTGCTGGATCCACAGACAGGGCAGTGCTGGATCCAGACCAGGGCAGTGCTGGATCCAAATTTGGGCACTGCTGGATCCAAAACTTGGGCAGTGCTGGATCCACAGCCAGGGCACTGCTGGATCCACATCTGGGCACTGCTGGATCCAAAACCAGAGCACTGCTGGATCCACATCTGGGCACTGCTGGATCCAAAAACAGGGCAGTGCTGGATCCCAAACCAGGGCAGTGCTGGATCCCAACCCAGGGCAGTACTGTGGATCCAGCAGTTCCCAGATGTGGATCCAGCAGTGCCCAGGTTTTGGATCCAGCAGGGCCCTGGTTTTGGATCCAGAAGTGCCCTGGTGTAGATTCAGCACTGCCCTGGCTGTGGATCCAGCAGTGCCCTAGTTTGGATCCAGCTGTGCTCTTGGTTTGGATCCAGCACTGCCCAAATCTGGATCCAGCACTGCCCAGATGTGGATCCAGCACTGTCCAGGCTGTGGATCCAGCACTGCCCTGCTTTGGATCCTCAGGCTGCTGCAGGGACAGGGATGGGGGTGGGAGCAGCTCCCAGAAGTTCTCTGAACTCTCCCTGGGCTGATTCATCGGCCTCGCTCCGTAAACAGGAAGCTGAGAAAGTCCAGGCAGGTGATCCTGTGCTGCTGCAAACACTTGGGAACACAAATTCCTGGCATTTTTTCCCCCCAGCTGCCTGCTAACTCTTGTCCAGGTGAAGTGTTGTTCTGGCAGTTGTGCAGCAGGAAGGGCTCTGGAGGTCATGGCACGGGTTTGGAAGGAGCTGGAGTTTGGCACAGAGCTTTTCCCTGCTCCTGATCCCATTGCAAAATTTGGGATTGGGAGGGATTCAGATCCCACTGTGGGACAGCACTGACTGCTGCTTCTGTCTGCTCTTGGGGGTGGAAAATGCCGTGCTGGGAAGAAGGAAACTGGGATTCACTGGGATTCACTGGGCAGCTGCAGCTGGGCTGTTTGGGAGCGCCTCAAATGGGAACAGGGAAACTGGGATTCACTGGGATTCACTGGGTTTCACTGGGTTTCACTGGGATTCACTGGGATTCACTGGGGAGCTGCAGCTGGGCTGTTTTGGAGCGCCTCAAAGCGGAGCAGCAGCTCCTTCCCCAGGGAACAGCCTCCTTCCTCCTCCCGTTTTCCACAGAACCGGACCTGATTTCACCCTGGCAGCTTCCCCGTGCTGGCCTGACTTAACTTCCAGGACGGGAGAGAGGCGGAGATTCCCAAACAGCGCCGATAATTCAGGGAATCCTCCCTCCCTCCCTCCCTCGGGGAGCCGGGAATGCGGAGCTGCACTTTCCTCCTTCCCTGCCCCATTCCCGAGTGCTGCTCAGGGATTGAGGAGCTGAGAGCGCTGCCAAGCAAAATAATCCCTGAGAGTGCCCTCGTGGTCTGGAATGAACTCCTCAAACGTCTAAACATAGGCGAGACAGCGAGGATTTGGGCTGGGCCGGGCGCTCCCACCCCCGGTCCCGCCGGGAACGCTCGGCTTTGAAGCTGCCAGGCCCGGGGAGAAGCTTGGAGGAGCCTCTAATTAAGGCATGGAAGGGCTGCAGTGGGCGGCCGGCGGGTTTGCTTTGGCTCCTTCCCCTCCTGGAATCGTGTCTGGCTCTGGTGGGAGGTGGGAGCTGCCCCCCGTGCCCTGGGGGCTGAGTCAGCGGCTGGGACACCTCCACGGGGGTGGCACAGAGGGGACAGGCCAAGGGTGGTGTCTGGACAAGGGGTTTGGTGTGGCTGGAGGTGCCCCCGGGACAGAGGGGATTGTTTGGGTGTTGTGGAAAAAATCCGTCAGTTCCTGCTGTGAAACCAAGGAAGGGGTTCAGGGCCTGTCAGGGCATTGTGGGGGTGTAGGGACAGCCCCATTAACAGGTGGGATGTAAATCCCATGGGCAGGTTGGACATAAATCCCATGGGCAGGTTGGACATGAATCCTATAGGCAGGTGGGACACAAATCCTATGGAAAGGTTAGAATAAATCCTATAGGAAGGTTGGACATAAATCCTGTGGGAAGGTTGGACACAAATCCTATGGGAAGATTGGACATAAATTCTATGGGAAGGTTGGACATAAATCCCATGGGCAGGTTGTATATAAATCCCATGGGAAGGTTGGGCATGAATCCTATGGGAAAATTGGATATAAATCCCATGGAAAGGTTGGACATAAATCCCATGGGCAGGTGGGACACAAATCCCATGGGAAGGTTGGACATGAATCCCATGGAAAGGTAGGACACGAATTCTATGGGAAATTGGGATATAAATCCCATGGAAAGGTTGGGCACAAATCCCATGGACAGGTTGGACACAAATCCCATAGGAAGGTTGGACATGAACCCTATGGGAAGGTTGGACATGAATCCCATGGAAAGGTTGGACACAAATCCCATGGACAGGTGGGACACAAATCCCATGGAAATGTTGGACACAAATCCCATAGGAAGGTTGGACATGAATCCCATGGAAAGATTGGACACAAATTCTATAGGAAGGTGTCATGGTTTGACACCAGGTGCCAATATTCAAATCTCAGCCCTGATTGGTTTGACCACAAACTTCCAAAAATCTCACTTCCTTTTCAAACCAGGACAGAGGTTTGGACACAAATCCCATGGGCATGTTGGACATAAATCCCATGGGAAGGTTGGACATGAATCCCATGGGAAGGTTGGACACGAATTCTGTGGGAAATTTGGATATAAATCCCATGGAAAGGTTGGACACAAATCCCATGGAAAGGTTGGACATAAATCCCATAGGAAGGTTGGACATGAATCCTATGGGCAGGTGGGACACAAATCCCATTGGAAAGTTGGACATAAATCCTATGGAAAGGTTGGACACAAATCCCATGGAAAGGTTGGACATAAATCCCGTGGGAAATTCAGATGTGGTCCCATGGACACAGCCCCGTGTGCAGGTTGGATGTGACCCACATGCAGGTGTCACCTGTCCAGGGACCCCAAAGCCCCCAGGGCTGTCCCAGAAGGTTCCAGGAGCCCCCCAGGGACCCCAAAGCCCCCAGGGCTGCTCCAGGAGCCCCCAGAGCCCCCCTTGGTGCCCAGCCCTGGGGCAGAGCTTCCCTCCCACAGAACCGGGCGGATTTTTCCGTCTGCTCAGCAGAGCTTTCAACAGAACTCCCTGGAAAGGGGATCCTGAGAGCTCCTTCAGGGAAAGGGGAACTTGAAACAAGCTCAGGAAGCATCAGTGGGGCCACCAAAGCTCTTTTTGGTGGCTGTGGGTGTGGGGGATGAATTTTAACCTCCCATCCCATCCATCCATGATGCTGGGATGGAGCACAAAGTCAGGGCAGCTCCAGCCCTGCTCCAGCCCCTCTGTGCCCGTGTTCCCTGCAGGATTCTGCTGTGCTGGGGCCCGGAGCCGATGGCAGAGAATGTCCACGACTAACAACATAGCTCAGGCCAGGAAGCTCGTGGAGCAGCTCCGCATCGAGGCCGGGATCGAGAGGATCAAGGTGAGGATGGGACTGGGAATGTGCTCTCTTTGTTATGGGAACTGTTATAGGAATGTGCTCTTTGTTATAGGAACTGTTATAGGATTGTGCTCTTTGTTATAGGGTTGTGCTCTTTGTTATAGGAACTGTTATAGGAATGTGCTCTTTGTTATAGGGTTGTGCTCTTTGTTATAGGAACTGTTATAGGATTGTGCTCTTTGTTATAGGATTGTGCTCTTTGTTACAGGAACTTGCTCTTTGTTACAGGAATGTGCTCTTTGACTTTGTTGACACAGTGACAAAACTCTCCTTTGTCCCCTTGAAAAGGAAATAAGCTCAAAGTGTCTCTCCTTAATGAGGTGAAAAGGCATCTCATAGGACTTGGGAGACTTCACTTCATTAAGGATAGCTAATTGGACAAGAGTTAAAAAGTCTGGCTTGGACAATTTACTAGAAAAAGAAGAGAACAAAAAAACTAGTGGCTTTTGTGAGGTGTTTTTCTGGAGGACAAGAGATGCACTTAGATTAGTTTTTCTCTATAAAAAAATTTGTTATTTTGCCTTTTATTAAAACCTTTTTGTTTCCAACACTGCCACAAAAGCCATCTCACTCATTTTATGCCTTCTAAAGTAGCTGAGCTATCTTAGGTGTGAAATCTCCCAAGAGTTGATGAGACCTGGCTCCAAAAGACTCCTAATTCAGGTGGGAGTGGGAAGAGATCCTGGGTTTCCCCCCAGCATTCCAGGATTCCCTCCAAGGAAGCCAGAGAGGGTCTCTCCATCAGGATTTGGTGACAAGAACAAATGGATTTGGATGGAAAGAGGGGAATTTTAGGGTTGGTGGACAGAAGGAATTCTCTCCATGGCACAAAACAGCTCTGGCTGCCCCTGGAAGTGCCCAGGGCCAGGCTGGATGAGCTTGGAGGGAAAGAGAAACCTCCAGATGCGGCTCCATCTCTGCCCTGTGTCATTAAGGAAATTGAAATTAATAAAAACAAGATCAGGAAATCTCCAGAGCCTCCAGCAGCTCCCTGGGGATTTGGAGCCTCCTCTGATCCCTCCAAGCTCTCCCTTCCCAAAAAACCAGCTTGGAACTAAACCAAGCACTGCCTTAAACAATGGATCCTAAAGTTTTCCAAACCTTGACAAGAGGCTGCACTCAGGGAATCTTTTCCTTCACTTTTTCATCCCAAATCCATGAAAAACGCAGCTACCATAATATCCCTTTGAAATCCTATAGAGAAAAGCTGGATGTAAATCCCCAAAAATCCTGGGAATATTCCCATAAATTCCTGCTTTTTTCTCCAATATCCAGATCTTTAAAGCTCATCCCAAATCTCTGAAAAACACAGCTACAATAATATCCCTTTTAAATCCTATAGGGAAAGGCTGGATGTAAATCTCCAAAAATCCTGTAAGCACTGGTGACTCTGAGCTGGGAATATTCCCATAAATTCCTGTTTTTTTCTCCAATATCCAGGTCTTTAAAGCTCATCCCAAATCCCTGAATAACACAGATACAATATTCAATTTAAATCTCCCAGCTGGGGCATTTCCCCACACTCCTCACTGTAAACTCTGATTTTCCACCTCCAAAATTCCCATTTTCCTCCTCATCTCCCCAGAATTTCTCTTGGGAAAAGCTGGATGTCAAAGCCCAAAAATCCTGGAAGTGCTGCTGACTTTGAGATGGGATTATCCCCCAAATTCCTGTGATTATCCCTCAAATTCCTGCTTTTTTTTTATCCCCAAACTCCAGGTCTCCAAAGCATCCTCGGAGCTGATGAATTACTGTGAGCAGCATGCTCGGAATGATCCTCTCCTGGTGGGAGTTCCTGCTTCTGAGAATCCCTTTAAGGACAAAAAGCCCTGTATCATCCTATAGCTGTGGATCCTTCTGGAAGGAAATCCCCATCCAGCCTCTGGATCCAGGCTCCTCCACAGCTCCACCTGCACCCAGGGGTAAAAACTCAACGCTGGCTTCAAACAGAACTTAAAAATTTCCTGAGAAAAACAAAACAAAACAAAAAAAAATCCAAGAAAAACAAAAATATCCAAGAAAAACAAAACAAAAAAAAAATCCCAGAGAAAAACAAAACAAAAAAAATACCCCAAAAAGTAAATTTGGAATGGGGGGTTTTTAGGGAAAGGGTGGCTGCTTCCTGGGGAGGAAAGTGGGATTAAGAATTGGAATCAGGATTTTAAAATTTACCCAGGGTTGAGGGAGGAAAGGAAGGTGGAGAGGGGGATTTTTTTTAATCGGGATATTTGGATTTGGGAAAGGGGTGCTTGTGGGGTCATTCCCAGTGGGATGTGAGAGCTGGACCTGGATCCAATCAGAGCCAAATCAGCAGGAATTTCCTCTGGAGAAGGGGTGAGGTGGGATCCATTTTGTAAAAAATCAGTACAAAAAGAAAAAAAAAAAACCCCAAAACCCCCAAATCCAGCTGGAAAAATCCCAGTTGGGAATGGCCAAAGGGAGGCTGGGGAGGCTTTTCCCTGAATCCCAGGGCTCTGCTGGGATCCAGGAATGGCCCTGCAGGGCAATTCCCAGCTGGGAGAGACCCCAGGAGGAATTTTAGGGATCCCCAGGGATGGGGGAGGTCGGGATCTTTGGGGGTCTCTGTGCTGTCCCCAAATTCAGGGAGGGAGGGAAAGGAAGGAGCTTCCTGGTGCATCCAGAATCTTGGAAAAATCAAATTTTGGGGGAGTTTCAACCCGAATCAACAAATCCCCAGCGTTTCCCATCTCCCTTTTCCAACACTGGAATTCTTCCCACTAAATCCAGGGCCTGGGAATTGTCCAGGGAGGTTTAGGGCAGGTGGGGAAGGGGAATGGAAGAATCAGTTGTGTTCCCATCCCTTGGGAATCTGGGACTGGGATTGAACTGGGAGCGCTTGGATCTCATGGGGATGAGCTGGCATGGAGGGGAGAGCAGGAGAAGGGGAGCAGGGAAAGGGGAGCAGGAAAAGGGGATCTGGAAAAGGGAGCAGGAAAAGGGAACAGGAAAATGGGAGCAGGGAAAGGGGAGCAGGAAAAGAGGGAGATAGAAAAAGGGGAGCAGGGAAAGGGGATCTGGAAAAGGGGAGCAGGAAAAGGGGAGCAGGAAAAGGGAGCAGGAAAATGGGAGCAGGAAAAGGGAGCAGGAAAAGGGGAGCAGAAAAAGGGAGCAGGAAAAGGGGAGCAGGAAAAGGGGATCTGGAAAAGGGGAGCAGGAAAAGGGGAGCAGGAAAAGGGGAGCAGGAAAAGGGGAGCAGAAAAAGGGAGCAGGAAAAGGGGAGCAGGAAAAGGGGAGCAGGAGAAGAGGGAGATAGAAAAAGGGAGCAGGAAAAGGGGAACAGGAAAAGGGGAGCAGGGAAAGGGGATCTGGAAAAGGGGAGCAGGAAAAGGGGAACAGAAGAAGGGGGAGCTGGAGAAGCTTCCATGGAGCCCCTGGGTGGATGCTCAGGAGAACTCCAGGAATTCCACAAAGTGGGAAAAGGACAAATCCCAGGATTTGGATGCAGTGCCCAATCCATGTCCCCAGGGCCCATCCTGGGGCTCAGCAGCTCCTGGGAGACATTCCCAGAATCCCAGAATCCATGAGGCCGGAAAAGATTTCCCAAAACCACCGTAGGCAGAGGCCATTCCTGGTTATCCTGAGCACAGGATTTTTGGGGAGAGAAGGGATAAAAACAACCCAGCCAGAGCTGATGTCAAATCCTGGGAGTTTCCCCATTCCCCACAAAGCTTTGGATGGAGTTGGGAATGCCAAGGATGGGGTTGGGAATGCCAGGGATGGGAATGCCAGGGTTAGGAATGCCAGGGATGGGGTCAGGAATGCTAGGGGTGGGTTAGGAATGCCAGGGATGGCAATGCCAGGGATGGGGTTGGGAATGCCAGGGTTAGGAATGCCAGGGATGGGGTCAGGAATGCCAGGATGGGGTTAGGAATGCCAGGATGGGGTTAGGAATGGCAGGGATTGGTTTAGGAATGACAGGGTTAGGAATGCCAGGGATTGGGTTAGCAATGCCAGGATGGGGTTAGCAATGGCAGGGATTGGGTTGGAAATGCCAGGGTTAGCAATGCCAGGATGGGGTTAGGAATGCCAGGATGGGGTTAGCGATGCCAGGGATTGGGTTAGGAATTCCAGGGATGGGGTTAGGAATGCCAGGGTTAGGAATGCCAGGGATGGGGTTAGGAATGCCAGGATGGGGTTAGGAATGCCAGGGTTAGGAATGCCAGGGATGGGGTTAGGAATGCCAGGATGGGGTTAGGAATGCCAGGGTTAGCAATACCAGGGATCCCATCACGGGGCAGGGAGCAATTCCCATGGGAGAGGAATTTGCAATTCCCTGGATTCCCTCTGAACCCCCGCGGCCCAACCTGGTGCTGCTGGGAGGGGTCACCGGTGCTGGAGCTGCTCCAGCCCTTTTCCAGAGGCAGATGGAATTCCAGGGGCCTCCTGTCCCCTCCCCGGCTGCAGGAATGTCGCTGTTCCTCGTTTTCTGCCATTTGCCTTTGCCACAAAGCCGGGGAAATGCCACGTTTAACCCTAAAGCTGTGCGGCTTTTCCTGGGAATGCTCCCCGAATTCCAGAGCTCGGGAATGTCCCCCCCCATCCATTGGGGGGGAGCAGAGCAGGGAAAACGAGATTATTTCCCAATAATTTCCCTCCCTGTCCCTCAGCCCCAGCAAAGCCTTTATTGGAGGGTTTGATCCCAAATCCCGAATCCCAAACCCCGCTCCAAGCTCCGCCCGCCGGGATTCCCGCGGCCACTCCCGAGCCCAGCCCGGGATTCCTCCTCCAGGAGGGAATTCCCTCTTGTCCTTAATCTCTCGGACAGTTCCAGCCTTATTTTTCTACTCCAGATCTGATTCTTCCTCTGTGTTCGAGACCAGAGCTTGGTGCTATCCTTGGAGCCGGGGCTGGAGCCGGGAATTCTTCCTCCTCCTCCTCCTCCTCCTCCTTCTCCTCCTCCTCAGGGGCTCCAACCCCTCCATCCCGGGAGGATCCCGTGGGATGGGAATCCCGAGGGATGCTGGGTCAGATATTTTGGGGTCTGGGTGCTTTGGGGTCGCTCTGCCTCCCCCGTGCCGGGGTCCTGCCCGAGCCAAAGCCACGCTGGAGCCGGGAAATGGGAAAAGGGAAAAGGATCTGGGAAATGGGAAATGGGAAAAGGGATGGGAGAAGGGAAATGGGAGAAGGGAGATGGGAAAAGGGAGATGGGAAAAGGGATGGGAGAAGGGAAATGGGATGGGAAAAGGGAAAAGAGAAAAGGGAAAAGGGAAAAGGGAAGAAAAGGGATGGGAAAAGGAGGCAGGAAAAGGGGCAAGGAGCAGGGAAAAGGGATAGGAGAAGGGAAAAGGGATGGAAGAAGGAAAAGGGGTGGGAGAAGAGGTTGGGAGAAGGGAAAAAGGGGTTGGGAGAAGGGAAAAGAGATTGGGAAAAGGGAAATGGGAGATGGGAAAAGGAGCCAGGAAAAGGGACAAGGAGCTGGGGGAAATAGGGGCAAGGAGCAGGGAAAAGGGGTTGGGAAAAGGGAAAAGAGGTTGGGAGAAGGGAACAGGGGTTGGGAGATGGGAAAAGGGATGGGAGAAGGAAAAGGGATGGGAGAAGTTTGGAAAAGGGAAAAAGGGGTTGGGAGAAGGGAAAGGGGGTTGGGAGATGGGAAAAGAAGACAGGAAAGGGGACAAGGAGCTGGAGGAAAAAGGGACAAGGAGCAGGGAAAAGGGGTTGGGAAAAGGGAAAAGGGATGGGAGAAGAAGTTTGGAAAAGGGAAAAGGGGTTGGGAGAAGGGAAAAAGGTTTGGGAGAAGGGGTCAGGAGAGGGGAAGGTAACTGGGAAAAGTGAAAAGGACTCAGGAGAAGGAACAGGGGCAGGGAGAGGGGAAAAGGGGTTGGGAAAAGGGAAAAGGAGCCAGGGAAAGGGGCAGGGAGAGGGAGAAAGGCCACGGAGCATCTCCCATGGGATCCCTGAATGCCAAGGGTCCCACCAGGAGCTGGGGGTGGGAGCTGCTGGCAGGTGCTGGTGTCTCCATGGATGACTCATTTTTGTTGGGAAAAAAATTCCTTAATTTTTTTTTTCTTTTTTTTTTTTTCCCCACCTTTTTTTTCCCCTTTTTTTTTTTTTTTTCCCCCAGAATTTTCTCCTTGTCCGAGTAAATCCGTGCTCATGCCGTGGGTGTTTTTTGTATGGCAGAAATAGAAGTGCAGATTCCCAGTAGTTGCTTGTACTTTGTTCAGTGCATTTGCCAAATCAATTTATTTAAAAAAAAAAAAATTTAAAAGAAAAAAAAAAAAGGAAAAAGGAGGAAAAAAAACCCACAAAAAAAAAAAAAAAAAAAAAGAGGGGGAAAAAAACAAAAAAAACACACAAAAAAAGACTTTTCAGAACTTTTTAAGTGCTGGAAGGGGGAGCAGGAGGAGCTGGAGCCCAGCTCCACAAAAGCCTTTTTTTTGGGATTTAACCACATGCCCAGATCTGCCCGGCCTTTCTTTATGGGATGTGGTGAAGCCAGTGCCAAAAATAGAAATCTGGGAATAAAAGGGCCAGGGAAACCAAACATTGCTCCTATTCCAGTTTTCCTCCCCTCCCTGTCTCGGGGGACGGAGCTGGGACACCCCGGAGCCTCTGCATCTCCCAAATGCCCCTTTTCATTTCCCCCCTTAAACTCCTTAAAAAATCCACCTTTATTTAACAAAATCCCAATAATTCCTTTACTCTGAACCCACGCGGGATCCTTGGCTCTCCTCGTTTTCTCCTTCTCTCTGGTCTATCATTCAAATAATCATTAATTATTATTATTAATATTATTATTTGCCAAACTCTGATCTCGTTGCCAAACGCCAATCCAGGTTTTTTCCGGACTGTCCTTAGGAAGTGGTCGGTGTCTGTGCCGTAGGCTCCTCATCCGTCTGCAATTCCTGATTTTTTTTTGGGGTTGTTTTGTTGATTTTGCCCTTTCTCGTGTGCCATAGCCCCAAACCCCTCCTTGCACCGTGTTTAATATTTCGTGGAATCGTTGTTCCCAAGTGAATGGATAACACAATAAAAAAGGCTCACTTTGCATTTTGCCAATTTGCTCTGCCTGCCTGTGCTGAGAATTCCGTGTGGGAATTCCGGATCCTCCCTCGGGATTTCCCTTGTCCCCTTTTCCACCCTTGGGATTCCCCTTTCCCACCCCCTGGAGCTCCCATTGGGATCGGGAATGCCAATTCCCAGGAATTGCAATTCCTCAAGGGTCTCAGCTCCTCGGAAATCCCAAATCCTTGGGAATTCCTTCACTTTTTGGGATTCCCCTTTTCCACCTCCTGGATGCTCAGGTGGGATCGGGAATGCCCATTCCCAGGAATTGCAACTTCTCAAGGGTCTCAGCTCCTCAAAAATCCACCCCAGGGAATCCCTCCACTTTTTGGGATTCCCATTTCCCACCCCCTGGATGCTCAAATGGGATTAGGAATGCCAGTTCCCAGGAATTGCAACTTCTCAAGGGTCTCAGCTCAGAAATCCACGTTGGGAATCCCTCCTCTCCCCTGGATTCCCCTTTCCCATTCCCTGGAGCTCCCATCGGGATTAGGAATTCCAATTCCCAGGAATTGAAGCCCTTCAAGGATCTCAGCTCCTCAGAAATCCCAAATCCTTGGGAATCCTCCAACTCTCAGGGATTCCCTTTTCTCATGCCCTGGATGCTCAGGTGGGATCGGGAATGCCAATTCCCAGGAATTGCAGCTCCTCAAGGGTCTCAACTCCTTGGAAATCCACGTTGGGAATCCCTCCACCCTCAGAGATTCCCCTTTCCCATCCCCTGGATGCTCAAATGGGATCAGGAATGCCAATTCCCAGGAATTGAAGCCCCTCAAGGATCTCAGCTCCTCGGAAATCCCAAATCCTTGGGAATCCCTCCACTTTTTGGGATTCCCCTTTTCCACCTCCTGGATGCTCAGGTGGGATCGGGAATGCCAATTCCCAGGAATTGCAACTCCTCAAGGGTCTCAGCTCCTCAAAAATCCCTCCTTGGGAATCTCCACTCTCAGGGATTCCCCTTTCCCATCCCCTGGATGCTCAGGTGGGATTGGGAATGCCAATTCCAAGGAATTGCAGCCCCTCAAGGATCTCAGCTCCTCAAAAATCCCCCCTTGGGAATCCGCGGCTCTCAGGGATTCCCTTTTCCCACCCCTGTTCTCCCCATCCCTGGTGGCTCCTCCTGGGACCTTTTGGGAATCTCCTTTTCCCCGGGAATCTCCGGAGCCATCCCACCCCATCCCACAGAGAAAACCAAACCCAGCGCTGAATTCCTTCCCTTTTATTTCCCGTTAAAAGCGATCCCGGCCCGGCTGGAAACCCAGCGGGATCCAAGGCCGGGAGCGAGTCCTTGGAATGCGCCGCTCCCGCTGCAGCCGCGGGCCGGGAATTGTTGGGATTTTTCAGCGTCTGCTCCCAAAAACGCCGCTGGGGAGGGCGGGATGGACACAGGGGGACAAACAGCAGGTCCTGTGTCATTGTCCCCAAGCCAGAATCCCAAATTCCCTTCTATACCCGGAGGTGGCAGCGGGTGGCGGTGCCAGCGCCAAAGCGACACCGGCCGGGTGGCACCGGGCTGGGAGCGGCTAAAAATAACCCTCCCTCCTCCGCCGGGCTATTCTTAGCCTGGCTGCCGCTCTAATTAACTCCCGGCAGCGCTAATTAACTCCTTACCCCCGGAGCCGCGGCCACCGGGACGGCGCGGGTGGCGCAGGGACAACCGCGGGTCCCCCCGGTGCCACCGGAGCGGGGGCAGCACCGAGGTCACCCCGCGGCCGTGGAGGATCCCCCCGTGTCCCCACGCGGGTGACACGGGGACACCCGTGACGCAATGGTGCCACCACGGTGACGTCACGGGCGGACTTCCCGCTCCGGGCGTCACCGGCGGGGGAGGGGAGGCGGCTCCGTGCCTCAGTTTCCCCCGATTTGCAGCGGGTTTGGGGTATCGGGGTGGGCTGAGCTGCCCCCCGGGGGGGGGTTTGGGGTGGGCGGTGTCCCCCTGGTTTCGTGTCCCCGATGTCGCTGCCAGGGTGGAGCCGGAGCCGCCGGAGCCGCCGGAGCCGCCCAGGCCAGACTCATAAATCAGCGGCTCCGGCGCGGCTCCGGCCCTGCCCTGTCTGGCTGCGGCCGCCCCAGAGCCGGGAAGGGGCTCGGTGTCCCCACCCGAACCGAACCCCCCCCGTGTCACCCCCCGTGTCACCCCCCGCCCCCCTGGCGTCACCCTCGGGGCGACATCTGCGTCCCCCGTGTCACCGCCACCCCCCAAAAAACAAAAACCCGCCGTGTTACCTTTTGGGGGGGGTGCCCACCACCCACCCTGCACCCCCAGGGCTGGCTGCGACCTCCTAATTAATTATTAACTAGCTAATTATCGCTCAGGGTTTAATTACCGCGCGTATCGAGGCGGGTGGTCCCGCTGGGTGGGCTCCGGGGGGGTCCTGAGGATTTTGGGGGGTCTGGGGGGGTCTCACCCTTCGCAGCCCCGTGACACGGCCCCAGCCTGACACAGCGGTCACACGAGTGGCACGGCCGCGGTGACAGCGGCGACAGGAATGGCCGCGTGACCCCGCGGTGACAGCGGCGACAGGCGGCTGCCTCATCAGTGAAACGAGTTTGGGCGGCCTCAGCCGCCCTCGGGCCCTTTCCCTTTGTGATTTTCCCAGGAACAGCGCGACCCCGCCCCGAGCCGAGACCCCCACAGCTGGGGGACCTGAAGGGATCACAGTTCGGGGTGTTGTCACCGCTTTGTCCCCGCCAGGACGCGGCGGAGTGGCCGTCACGCCGTGCCTCAGTTTCCCCCGCAATCAACCCCCAAAGGAGGGCACAGGGCACGGTCCCCAAGGCACGCGACACTCCGGGACGGCCACCGTGTCCCCAGCCGGGGCTGGCCGGTCGTTGTGTCCCTGCCCCGGCGGACGCCGTGTCCCGGGCTCAGGATCCGCCTGGCTCCGGGCCGGGGCTGGCGCCGCTCCCGGGGCTGTCACCGGGGCCACCCCGGGTGACACCGCGCGTGTGACGGGGACAGCGCGAGCTCAGGTGAGCCCCGCATGCACCGGGGCGGGGTCCGGGGAGCCCCCACTGCCCACAAAAGGGGGACCCCACCCCTGAGCCCACCGCCCTCGCTGTCCCCGCAGCCCTCGGGGTTCTCCTTGTCCCCACCCCCGGAGGACAAAGGGAATTCCCCAGCCGGGATTGGGGCTCCCCCCACCCCCGCTGCAGCCCCCGGCCCGGTTCCCACGGTTTCTGCGCGGGTGGGGGAAGCTCCAGCCCCGAGCCTGGGGGGGGGGGCCGTGCCTCAGTTTCCCACAGAGCCCGTGGGTGTTTTTCTTGGAAAAACCCTTATTCAGAGAAGGGTGGGGTGGGAATTTCTCCTCCAGCAGCAGCAGCGAGGCCACACACGGGTGGGAACCCCCCGGCCCTATAAAAGGTGGAGCCCACCCCAAAACCCACCCAGGAAGCGCCGATCCCGCTCCCGCTCCCTTGGGAACGGCTCCAGCAGAGCACAGGGAAGAGCAAACACCACTAACGTCAGACATTTTATTGCAAATAAATTTAGTTCCTCGCTCGGTAGAAGAATAAACTCTGGAAAAGGTTCAGCTCAGGGTGTCCAAGTGCAAAAGCAGCACCCGGAGGGTGCAAGTCCATCCGCGCAGATGTCCGTAATTCCTTGGAAAAAACAGTTTGTGCACCAAAAAAAAAAAAAAAAATTAAAACTCCAGCTCTCTCTGCAGTCCTCGCCTCCATCGGGTCCCAAAATCGCGACAGTTTCCAGCTCGGGGGTCACCCCCGCGCTCCGCAGCGCCCGCCCGGGGCTCCCCAGCTCCAACACGACTCCTCGGCCGGCGGCTCCGGCCAGCGTCCATCGGGCTCCGGGCTCCGGCCAGTGTCCATCCGGCTCCGGCCAGCGTCCATCGGGCTCCGGGCTCCGGCCAGTGTCCATCCGGCGTCCCCCGCCGGGCTCGGCCCGGCTCCCTCCATTCCCACCGCAGCCGCCGCGCTCCCCCTTCCTCCTCTCCGGTTCAAAAGAAAAATAAAATCGGTGGGTTTTGTGGGGCGTTGTGGGTTGGAACTGGCTGTTTCTCCCTTCTTTTTTTGTTTTTTTTCCTGCTGTTTAGGTTATTTTTTTTTTTTAAAAAGGGTTTTAATCCTTTCAAGTCCAGGCCGGGAAGGGCTCAGCGCTCCTGCAGACACACGAATGGCACCCACTGGTTCCTATCGCGACTCTCGGCGCAGTAATTCGCCACCTCCGCCAAGCCCTGGCTCTTCCAGGCGTCCGTGTGCGGGTTCTGGAGGATCAGGAGCATGACATTAGTGCCACCAGCGCCCCGACACGTGTCCCCGAGCCGCCCCGTCACCCTCCCCGGCCGTGTCACGGGGCCGGCGGCGTCACCCCCGTGCTCACCGTGACAAGCAGGCAGTGCAGGTCGCGGGGCTCGGAGTCCGCCTGCGGCTCGCCCAGGATGGCGGCCAGGCGCTGCATGCCCGACACGCGCAGGATGTGGATGTCGTTGTCGCAGCAGAACGCCTGGATGAGCGTGAAGTGGATCTGCAGGGCGATGTCACCCTCGTCCTCCTCGTCCGTGGCCAGCACGCACAGCACCACGCTGTCCGGGTCCCTGCGGGGGACAGGCGGGTTAGGGGCGACCGGGACAGCTCGGGATAATGGAACCCCTTCCCGCGGACCTGTCACTCCTCTGTGTCACCCCGCTGTCGCGACAGACCCCCCAAATTCTGTGTGGTCACCATCACTCCGTAAAACGCTCCAGCCCTGCGCTAAACGGGCCGGGATGAACCCCGCCACACGAGCCAGACCCCCCCGACAAACCCCCCGACAGAGCCATATCGCGATACTCACACATTCATCAGCTTGGCCGACTCGTAGACCCCCACGGTGAGGCGGTCCTGCCGCTGAGCCGCCACCAGCACCCGCTCCACCGCCTCGCTCACCGCCTGCATCCTGTCGGGAGGAACGGCACAGCCGGTGAGCGGCGACGGCGACAAACACAGATTCCCCCTCCGAGCGCCCCGAGCCGCCCGCCACTTACTTGCTGCTATCGCAAGGCACCAGCTCCTCCAGGGTCATGGTGCAATTGTAATCCGCAGGAGAAGAAGGCAGACTCCAAGAGCAATAATCCCGAGCGCGGCTACGACGGGGATATCGCGGAGATACCGCGGCGCTATCGCGATCCCCTGTCCCGCTCCGCTCCCGCCGCCGCTCCAGCGCGATCGCTCTGAGCCCCAGCCGCGCCCTGCGCCTCATTTTATATCCTTCCTCCGAAGGGCGTGGCCTCGCGCGGCGCCCCCGCCTCGTCTATTGGCTGGCGCCGCGCGGAACCACCCACAGGCGCGGCGCTGATTGGGCGCCGCCGGCGGGACCCACGTGGGGGTGAAACGCGGGGGGGGAAAGCGCGGGGGAAACCCCCGCCCTGAAACTGCGCCCCCCCCGCGGGCACGGGCGTGGGACCGGCGGGACCGGGGGGAAACCGGGGGTCGGAACCGGGCTGGGGTCGGTCTGGGGGACCGGGACCCGCTCCGGGGGTCGCTCCGTGCACCGGGGACTGATCTGTGGGACCGGGGGCTGCACCAGGGGTCGCTCCGGGGGTCGCTCCCTGCACCGGGGGTTGATTTGTGGGACCGGGGGCTGCACCGAGGGTCGCTCCGTGCACCGGGGGTTGCACAGGGGGGTCGGTTCGTGCAGCGGGGGTCGCTCCGGGGGCGGTCAGTGCACCGGGGGTTAATCTGTGGGACCGCAGGCTGCACAGGGGGGTCGTTTCTTGCACCGGGACCCGCTCCGGGGGTCGCTCCGTGCACTGGGGGTCGCTCCGAGGGTCAGCCGGTGCACCGGGAGTGGGTCGGTGGGACAGGGGGCTGCGCAGGGGGGTCGCCCCGTGCACCGGGGGTCGCTCCAGGGGTCGTTTCTTGCACCGGGAGTCGGTCGGTGCGCCGGAGGGTGATCTGAGAGACTGGGGGCTGCACCGGGGGTCGCTCGGTGCACGGGTCGGCCCTTGACACCGGGGGCTTTTGCAGGGGCCGGTTCGTGCACAGGGGTCTGCACGGCGGGGGTCGGTCCGTGGGCGGCGGAACGGTCCGTGCACCGGCGGCCGCACCGGGGGTCTGTCGGTGGAGCGAGGCCTGCACCGGGGGCGGCAATTCACGCACCGGGCCGCGGGGGCGGTCGGTCCGTGCACCGGGACCCGCAGGCGGGGGCGGGAGGGGTCGGTGCGCTCAGAGCCGGGGGAAACGGGGACACGCGGGGAGCTCCGGGCGGCGCGGGCGGCGGCCGCCACCTGCCGGGGACACAGCGGGGACACAGCGGGGACACACCGGGCCCGCCGGGGACACAGCGCTCCCGCTGTCCCGGGACTTGGGCACACCGGGGTCACCTCACTTTGGCCCCGAGTCCCGCAGCTGCCGGGCCGGACCGGTCCGTGAACCCCCGGGGGTCGCGGAAGGCGCCCACGCCGTGCCTCAGTTTCCCTCGGACGCGTCCTGAGCTGTATTCCCCACGCTGCCCCCGCCCACGGCGGTGCTGGCGCTACGTGCGTGTCGCCGCTGTCCCCTCCCGGTGTCCCCTCGGCGTCCCCCGTGTGCCACCACAGCCATGGCCGCGCTCCCGCTCCGACTCCTCCGAGCCGCCAGGCGGCGCTGTCAGCGCCCTCTCTATGGCCGCCGCCGCAAAGCCTTCTGGGAAGTGTAGTCCGGCAGCGCCCGCCTTTCCCGCGCCATTACACGGAGACTACATTACCCAGAAGGCTTTGTGACCACGACTGGGCGGGGACTCGGGGTGTGGGCAGGGCGCGGTGCCGCCAAACGGGGACCGAACTGGGCTGGGGGCAACCGAAGGGAGACCAGACCGAGTGGGGGAGCCGAAACTGAGAGGGGCCACTGGACCGGGACCGGACCGGGACTGCGGGGGTTGCGCTAGACCGGACCGGGGGGAGCGGACTCGGCGGTGGTCGGGTCGGGGTTCCCCATGCTCCGGTCCTGCCGGTGTCCGCCGGTGCCCCCCCGTCCCGGGTGTCTGTGGGGATCCTGTGGGTTTTGGGGATCCCTGGGGACCGGAGGGACATAAAGGGACCGGACAGGGATGGAACGGGACCGGAGAGCCCCGCTGGGGATGCTGGAGAGCCCGGAAGGGCTGTGGGACAACAGAGCGGCAGCGCCCCTGTGTCCCCCTGTCCGTCCCTCTGTCTGTGTTCCCTGTCGATCGCCTGTCTGTCCCCCTGTTGTATTCCCTATCGGTCCCTTCTCTGTTCTCTCGGCTATCCCCCTCTGTCCCCAGGTCTGTCCCCCTGTCTGTATTCCCTGTCTGTCCATCTGTCTGTATGTCCTCTCTGTCCCCTGTCTGTCCCCCCCTACGTCCCCTGTTTGTCCTCCTTTCCCTCCCCTGTCTGTCCCCCTTTCTGTCCGCTGTCCGTCCCCTATCTGTCCCCATGGCTGTCCCCCTGTCTGTATTGCCTGGCTGTCCTTCTGTCTGTGTTTCCTCTCTGTCCCCCCCGTCTGTTCCCCTTTCCGTCCCCCCGTCCGTCTCCTGTCTGTTCCCTTGTCTGTCCCTTTTCCATCCCGTCTGTCCCCCTGTCTGTCCTCCTTTCCATCCCCCGCCTGTCCCCTGTCTGTCCCCACCTCCCCGTCCGTGCCCCCCCGGTCTGAGCGGTGTCCGGAGCCGCTCCCGGTGTTTGTTTGCTCACGGAATTGGCAGCGGCTGCGGCCCGGGGGGGTCACCGGGGGGTCCCCGCCTGGGCCCGGCTCTGACGTCCGTCCCTGCCCGCTGCCCGGTGGCCGCTGTGTCCCCAGGGCCGCTGTGTGCCCCCCGCAGCCCGGTGACAGCGACAGTGCGGGGCTTTGGGGGGACACAGGCGCCCCGTGTGCGTCACTGCGTGTTTGGGGGTGTCCAGGGGTGGGGGTATAAAGCCGAGCTGGCACATCCCGGAGCATCCAGGGCATGCAGAACATGGAGAGGGCTCTGCTGTGCCTGCTCTGCCTGCTGGGCTCCGGCCTCGTCCTGCTCGGCACCCCCGAACCGGTACCGGAGCTCCGGCCCGGACTGAGCCCGCCCGGGCACGGCCGGGAGGAGCCGGAGCTGGTGAGGGGCTGGGGAGCTGGGGCGGGGGGTCCCCAGCACCCCCGGGAGGGTCTGGGGCATTTCGGGGTGTTCCTGTTCCCCCCGTGAGGGTTTGGGGCGTTTTGGGGTGTTCCTGTCCTCCCCATGAGGGTTTGGGGCGTTTTGGGGTGTTCCTGTCCTCCCCAGCCCGGTTGAGGGGGTTCCTGTTCCCTCCGTGAGGGTTTGGGTCGTTTTGGGGTGTTCCTGTTCCCTCCGTGAGGGTTTGGGGGTGTTTCTGTTCCCACCGCGAGGATTTGAGGCGTTTCGGGGTGTTCCCGTTCCCCCTGCCCGGTTTGGGGCGTTTCGGGGTGTTCCTGTTCCCCCAGTGAGGGTTTGGGGCGTTTCGGGAGGTTCCTTTTCCTTGGGCGTCCCGGGAATGACCCTCTGGAGTCCCTGGGTGTCCCGGGATTTGGGGGTGCCCCTCTGGAGCCCCTGATATCCCGGCATTTCGGGGTGCCCCGCTGCTGTCCGTGCGTATCCCGGCATTTCGGGGTGCCCCTTGGAGCCCCCGATATCCCGGCATTTCGGGGTGCCCCTTGGAGCCCCCGATATCCCGGCATTTCGGGGTGCCCCTCCCCGCGGCAGGCAGGGGCGCTCCGGGAGGTTCTGGCCGAGCTGGGGACGCGGGAGCCGCCGGCGCTGGAGAAGCGGCTGAGCCGGGTGCCCTGGGTACGGCGGGGCTGGGGGCGGCTCGGGGGGACCCCAAACCCCCCCTTCGGCGGGGGTCCGGCCCCGGGGCTGACGGTGCCGCCCCGCAGTGCTTGCTCGGGGAGCCGTGCGCGGTGCGGCGCGGGGCGCGCATCGGGAAACTCTGCAGCTGCCCCCGCGGCACCTCCTGCAACCTCTTCATCCTCAAGTGCTCCTGAGGGAGCGGGGACACCGGGGGACACCGAGGGACACCGGGGGACACCAGCTGCCACCCGCCCGCGACCCGGGATGGACCCGCACGGCATCGCCCGTGCCCCGGCCCGTGGGGCTGGCGGTGTCCAGGGACACATTAAACCCTTGGATCCATGCCTGCCGCCTGCTTTTTTGGGGGGATTTTGAGGTTCCCAGCTCCCTTTGCCTCCTGAGCGGGGTGGGGGTCCCATCCTGCTCGCCTCCCGTGTCGGGAATTTGAGGTTGGGGCGGGAATGGGGGACAAGGAATGGGAATCTCCTCCCGCTGCGGGAGAGGGGGAGCGGGAATGGGAGCGCTGCGGGGACGGGCAGGGAGGTGAGTCCTGGATCTGAGTCCTGGATTCCCGAGCTGATGGACGGGGATGGACGGAGGATCCGAGGGATGCGGGGGGCTCATACGGCCCGGCCCGGCCCGGCCGCATCCCAAATCCCGCATCCAGATTCCAAATCCGCATCCAGAATCTCGGATCCCCGCCCAAAATCCCGCATCCCCATCCAGAATCCCGCATTCCCCATCCAGAATCCCGCATTCCCCATCCACGATCCCAAATCCCTATCCACCATCCCAAATCTCCATCCACGACCCCGCACCGCCCGCGCGGGCCCCACCCGCTGCCCCACCCCGCGCGTTGCCCCTTTAAGACCCCTCTCTCCCACCTCCGCTCCGCCCACCCGCCTCCCATTCTGCCTCTCCCATTGGCTGTCGGTGACATCAGTGGGTGTGGTCTGGGCGGTGGTGACGCAGGGGGCGTGGTCAGCGGGGCGGGCGGGGGGCGCCGAAGATGGCGGCGGCTCCGGTGGCTCCGGCGGCTCCGGCGGCTCCGGCGGCGGGGCCGCGCCGCTTCTCGCTGCTCGCCATCGTGGGCGGCGGCTGCCACCGGCCCGGCCTCAGGGCCGCCGCCCTGCAGCAGCTGGAGCGAGGTGAGACTCGCGTGATGCTCCGCGGGATCCTCCGGGACCCGCCCCGCCGCCACCGGGGGAGCCCCCCCGGGGATGCCGCGCTCGGTTCCGTTCGGTCCCGGGGTGTGATCGCCCCTGTGGGGATGCCCCGTTCCGCCCCAGCCCGCCGGGATCCGCCCCTGCGCCTTCCCAGGGTTTGCGCCCCGAAATCCCGAAATTCCCAGGATTTGCCCCATTTCCTGCCCCCCCCCCGGAATCTGCGCCCTCTCCTCCCTCTCAGCCGCCTCGATTGCCCCTCAGAAATCCCAGATCTGCCCCTTTTTCCTGCCCCAAAACCCTCGGGGATCTGAATTCTCCATCTCTTTATTCTCTCAAGACCTCCGGGATTTGCTCCTCCTGGATTTTCCCCCTCCAGGATCTTCCCCTTTCCCTGCAGCCCTAAATCCCCGGATCTGCCCCTAAATCCCCGGATCTCCTCCCAAATCCCCAGGACTGACCCCACATTTTTTAGGGACCCCCCTCCAGCCCCCACACCCCTCCCTGAGCCCTGCCCAGATTTTGGGGGGGGGGGTCTCAGGCCGTGACATCCCAACGGGAGCAGATCCCAACCCCACATTCCCCACTCCATTGTCCCCTCCCTGTCCCAAACCTCACCGAAACCGCCCCAAAAACGGCCCCAAACCCTTGTGCAACCCCGGTTGCACCATCCCCCACCCATTCTCTGGCCGTTCCCGGCAGCACCCGGAGCCACCCCAAAATTTTTTGGGAATAAAATCCCAAAAATCCCTCCTGGGAAATCCTGAAGGGTTTTTTTTTCGGGTGCTGCACCTGTCCCGGTGCTGACAGGTAGCACCAAATCTTTTAATACCTTAATTGGCACCTTTGAGGAGGCGTTGGCAGAGCTGCTCCGTGCCCTGGGGGGTTGGGATTTGGGATTTGGGATTTGGCAGAGCCGGGGTGTGAATCACAGCACAAGGAGCTCACCTGCCGGGCAGGTGTTGGCACAGGTGGGCTTGGAGACACCCCAAAAATACCTTAGAGGGGATTTGAGGAGGGGATTTTACAGGATATTTAATGGGGTCAGCTCCCATTGGCATTGTGTGGGGTTTTGGGGTGGTGCTGGTGGGTTTTGAGCCCCCCAAATCCCAAATTTTTATTGTTTTTCTCCTCAGGGATCCGCTCGTGGGACATCGACCTCACCTGCTGCAACCTGGACGAGCAGCTGAAGCTCTTCGTGTCCCGGCACTCGGCCACCTTCTCCAGCATTGTCAAAGGTAATAAAAGGGGTAAAAAATGGGAAAAAGGGGATGAAAAGCTGCCAGGGAAGGGTGGGAATGGGGGTTGGGATCAGGGACGCTCCCTCCCCCCAGATTTTGTGGGAACAGGGTTGGCTTTGTGCCTCCCCCATCCAAACCCCGTGATCCCCACGTGAGAAGCTGCTTCCTTTTCCAGCGTGGAAAAATGGGATTTTCCACAGAGGGGTGGAAAGGGGAAAACGGAGCTGGGGCTGCTCCAGGGCCTTTTTCCTCACCCTCAGCTGGGTCCTGGTGGGTGTTTCCTTGCTGAGAGGGGGAAATGAACCCCAAAATCGCCATGGGAGCACCCAGAGAGTTTGGGGGAGTGTCCCTGTCCTGTTCCCTCCCGTCCCTGGGCAGGAAGGACACGGGAAATGTGTCCCTGGTCCTTCTTCCACGGGAAAACTGGGCAGTGCCACCGCCATGGGGACAAACTGGGGGGGCATGGGTGTCACCCCACAGGTCAGAGGACCCTCCACCACCGTGGGGATGTGCTGGAGACCCTGGTGCTGCTCAACCCTTCCGACAAATCCCTGTGTGACGAGGTGAGCCGGGGCGGCATGAGCCTTGGGGCTGTCCCCTCAGTGTCCCCTCTGTGCTGATGTCCCCTCTCTGTCCCCAGCTGAGGAACCTCATCACAGATGTGTCCCAGCACAAGCTGCTGGTGTTTGCTGGGCCCTGTGTGGAGGACACTGGGGAGCTGATGCTGCAGACCGGCTGCTTCTCCCTGCGGGATTTCATCCAGATCTTCACTGATAAGGAGGTCAGGGAAGGGGACAGGGAAGGGGACAGGGGGGTTTTGGGGCTGGAGCTGCTGTCTGAGCATAGAGCAGCTCCTGGGAATGCTGGCACATCCTCCCCACTCCTCACAGGGGGGTCCCCGCAAGGTGTGGGGCAAAGCTGTGGGGTTTGTGGCAGGAAAAGGGGCAAATCCTGGGGATTTAGGGGAGTTTTGTGGGGCAGACCCTGGGGATTCAGGGGATAGATGCTGGGAGTTTTGTGGGGCAGGTCTTGGGGATTTAGGGGATACAGATCCTGTGGATTTAGGAGGTACAGATCCTGGGAATTTAGTCAGGTAGATACTGGGAATCTGGGAATGTAAATCTCAGGGGCAGATGCTGGGAGTTTGGGGAGCAAATCCTGGGGGTGTTGGGGGGAAGATTCTGGGGGGTTGAGGGGCACATCCTGGGGATTTAGAGGTACAGATCCTGGGGATTTAGGGGTGGAGATTCTTGTAGTTTAGGGATGCAAATCCTCTAGTTTAGGAGGGCAGATTCTCAGCTGCCAGCCCTGGGGGTCCACAGTCTCAGCCAGGATGGGGGGTCAGGGAAAGCCCCTCCTTGGGAGCCCCCTGCCCAGCAGCACCCCAAAATCCCCCCAAAAACCAGGCAGCAGGTGTGGATCCAGTGGTTTAAGGTGTCCCACCCCCATGGGTCCATCCTGGTGGGCCATGGGGGCAACCCCAGTGCCCCCTCCCACCTGGAGCTGCCCCTCTGTGCAGGTGGGCGAGATCCTGAGCTCTGCAGACCCCTCGGCCAAGGCCAGGCTGACCATCAGCTGCCCCGATTTCGGGGAGTGGAGGGACTCGGGCTTGGAGCACCACAACCTGCAGGACTTCATCGAGCTGCGCTACAACCCCGGCTGCGTCCTGCCGGAGATGGAGGGGCTGGAGGAGTTCATGGAGTACCTGTCCGAGTCTCTGGAGCCCCAATCCCCTTTTGACCTGCTGGAGCCCCCCACCATGGTGGGATTCCTGAAGCTCTCCAAGCCCTGCTGCTACATCTTCCCGGGCGGGAGAGGGGACTCGGCTTTCTTCGCCGTCAACGGCTTCAACGTCTTGGTCAACGGCGGCTCCAACCCCAAATCCTCCTTCTGGAAGCTGGTGAGGCACCTGGACCGCATCGACTCCATCCTGGTGACCCACATGGGCACCGACAGCCTGCCTGGCATCAACAGCCTGCTCCAGAGGAAGCTGGCCGAGCTGGAGGAGGACCCATCCCAGAGCTCCCAGGGCAACGGCGACTGGGCCAAGAACCTCATCTCGCCCGAGCTGGGCGTCGTCTTCCTCAACGCCTCCGAGAAGCTGAAGGACATCCAGGGCGACTCAAAGGTGCTGAAGAGCTGCGATGAGGCCGCTCTGACCCTGCACTACCTGGACAAGTTGGGCATCCAGCCCAACCTGCTGGCCCGAGACAGCGGCCCCCGCGCCGAGCCCACCGTGCTCTTCCAGAAGATGGGGGTGGGCAGGTTGGACATGTACGTGCTGAACCCCGTGAAGGGCACCAAGGAGCTGGAGTTCCTCCTGCAGCACTGGTCGGGGAACGGCTTCCCCAAGGAGCAGGAGCTGCCCCTGCAGTGCCTGACGTCGGTGTGCGTGCTGCTGGTGTGGCACCCCGTCAGCCGCTCCGAGAAGATCATCCGGGTGCTGTTCCCCGGCTGCACGCCGCAGGCGCGGATCCTGGAGGGGCTGGAGAAGGTGAAGCACCTGGAGTTCCTCAAGCACCCCGTGGTCACCAAGAATGACCTGAAGGGGACGGCGCAGGCGGAGAAGCCGCTGAAGCAGAGGAGGGCGGAGAGCAAGGAGAGCCTCAAGTCGGGCTCCAAGCTGAGCTTGGTGGAGGCCGCGGCGCCGGCGCCCAAGGAGAAGGCTGCGAAGGTGGAGAGGAAGGAGGTGAAAGCTGGGACCAAGGAGAAGCCAAAATCCCTGGGGGACACGGCCAAAATGGGGTCAGAAGAGGAGAAAGCCAAGGATGCCCGAGCCAAGCCGGACTCGGCGGCCGAGAAGGCGAAGGGGGACGCGAAGCCGAAGCCAAACAAGGAGAAAACAGCGCCCAAGAAGGAGACGGTGGCCAAGAAGGAGGAGAAGAAGCCACCAAAGAAGGACGAGGGGGCCGAGGCCAAGGTGGAGGCCAAGAAGGAGGTGAAGGTGGTGAAGAAGGAGGCGAAGGCCGAGACGCTGCGGAAGGACTCGAAGGACAGCAAGGCTGAGGCCAAGGCTCCGGCCAAGGCTCCAGCCCGGAAGGCGCCGGTCCCAGAGAGCCGCAAACCCCTGGCCAAGGCCGGCAGCATTAAGAAATCCACGTTGAAGAAAGAACCAGAGAAACCCAAGGCTAAAACCGCCCGGAAGGAGCCGGGGACGTCGGACGGCTCCAAATCCTCCTCCCCCGAGGAGATGCTGCCGGAGGCCGAGCGGGATGGCGGGAGGAGGAGGAAGGAGGAATCCACGGATGAAGGCATCGCCACGGCCGACAGCGAGCTGGAGCCGTTATCCCTGGAGAACGGGGGGAACCGGCGCCCGGGGGATCCATCCTGCCTGGAGAACGGCCTGGAAGACCCCGAGAGCCCCCAGCGCCTGCGCTACCTGGAGAGCAGCCCCCTGCGAGCCGTGTGCCCCCCGTCGCCCATGGCCAAGACCCCCAAGAGCGACCGCAGCGTCAACTTCGACCTGACGCCCACCGGGCTGCTCAACCACGGCCCCGAGGGCGCCGAGGATCCCTGCGGCAGCTCCGAGGAGAAGACCCTGGAGATGATGTCCCCGGCCAGCTCGGGGCCGGCCAGCGCCGGCCACACGCCCTTCCACCAGTCCCCGGTGGAGGATGGCGCCGAGGAGCCGGGCACCGGCGCCGCCCGGCAGCAGAGCGCGTGGCCGGCGGGCAAGGAGGGCAAGGAGGGCTCGGCGCCGGACAAGCAGGCGGGGTGCCTGTCCCTCAGCCCCTTCAAGGATGATGTCCCCGACGTGTCCCCCACCATCACCACGCCCTCGCTGCCGGCCGAGGTGGGCTCGCCGCACTCCACCGAGGTGGACGAGTCGCTCTCGGTGTCCTTCGAGCAGGTGCTGCCGCCGGTCAGCGAGTCCCCCCCGGAGGATGGGCGGCGATCCCGCGCCTCTGGGGACACGCAGGAGCCCGAAGCCACCAAAGGAGGGCTGTCCCTGCCGCTGCGCCCGTGCCACCACCCGCCCTGGGCCGACGGGGACGCGGCACCGCGGCCCGGCCGCCGCTCGGACTCGCCTCACGACGTGGACCTGTGCCTGGTGTCCCCCTGCGAGTTCGAGCACCCCAAATCCGAGCGGTCGCCGTCGGCCGCCGCCAGCCCGCGGGAGCTGTCGGACAGCGACCCCTCGCAGGAGCTGGCGCCGCCCCGGGGCCGGCCGGGCGAGACCCCCCCCACGTCGGTCAGCGAGTCGCTGCCCACCCTGTCCGACTCCGACGTCCCTGCGGCCACCGAGGACTGCCCGTCCATCCTGGCCGACGGGCTGGAGTCGGACGAGGACTCGGAGCGGCCGCCCCGCGGCGTGGCCAGAGCGTGCGACCCTCTGCCAGCCCCCCTGAAGGACCCCTGTCCCCTCCCTGCCCAGCCCGGAATCTGCATGGTGGACCCCGAGGCGCTGCCCCCCGGCCGCAAGGAGCCCACCAAGGTGAAGAGGACCCCGTCCCGCGTGGGCTCAGCCCCCAAAGCCGAGCCCCCCCGCGTCCCCTCGGCCAACAAGGCCAGGCCTGCGGCCAGCGCTGCAGGTGACAAGGCCAGGCCGCCCCTTGGGGACAAGAAGGGACCATCCAGCGGCGCCTCCAGCAACGCCCGCGGCGCCACAGCCCGGCCGGCATCCGCAGCGGGGCGGGCATCGCCAGCAGGTATGAGCAGGCAGCGAGGGGTGGCGCTGCGGGGTGGCACTGCGGGGTGGCACTGCAGGGTGGCACTGCAGGGGACCTCTGTGACTCTGTCCCACTCTCCTGGCAGGCACCAGGGCCGCAGCCCCCCAGGGACCCCCGGTGTACGTGGACCTGGCGTACCTGCCCGGCTCGTGGAGCGCCCGCACGGTGGACGAGGAGTTCTTCCGGCGGATCCGCGCGCTCTGCTACGTGGTCAGCGGCGACGACCACCTGAAGGAGGGCGTGCTGCGCCCGCTGCTCGATGCCCTCCTGGCGGGCAAGCACCAGTGGGGCATCGACATCCAGGTGGGTGCCCAGCCTGGGGTGAGGGGAGGGCTGGGATTGGCTCCCTTGTGGTGCTGGGGGGTGATAAAGTGTCCTTGGGGTTCCTTCCCAGTGCTGGGGGGTGACAAAGTGTCCTCAAGGTCCATTCCCATATTTAGGGGGTGACAAAGTCCTGGGGGGTCCCTTCCTGATATTGATGGGGTGACAAAGTGTCCTCAGGGTTTCTTCTCAATGCTGGGGCGTGACAAAGTGTCCTCGGGGTCCCTTCCTGATAACTGGGGGTGACAAAGTGTCCTGGGGGTTCCTTCTCACTGTTGGGGGGTGACAAAATGTCCTGGGGTCCCTTCCTGATATCTGGGGGGTAGCAAAGCATCCTGGGGGTCCCTTCCCAATATTTGGGGGATGACAAAGTGTCCTGGGGGTCCCTTTCCACTGCTAGGGGTTGACAAGGTGTCCTGGGGGTCCCTTTCCGTTGCCAGGGGGTGACAAAGTGTCCTGGGGGTTCCTTCCCAAAATCTTGGGGGTGACAAAGTGTCCTGGATGCACCTTTCCACTGCTGGGGGGTGGCAAAGTGCCCCGAGGGTCCCTTCCCGATATTTGGGGGGTGACAAAGAGTCCTGGGTGCTCCTCCTGGTATCTGAGGAGTGACAAAGTAACCTGGATGCCCCTTCCCAGCCCTGAAGGTGGTGACAAGGTGGCCTGGGTGTCCTTTCAGGTGACCTTGATCCCCACCTTCGACTCTCTGGTGATGCACGAGTGGTACCAGGAGACGCACGAGCGGCAGCAGGAGCTGGGCATCACCGTGCTGGGCAGCAACAGCACCGTGGCCATGCAGGACGAGACCTTCCCCGCCTGCAAGGTGGAGTTCTGAGGGGGGGCACGGCCCGGGTGCCACCCCCTGCCCCTCCTCTTCCTCCTCCCCGAGCCCCCCAGCCCTCTGTGAGCCCCCAGAGGGGAGGGATGGGGACACCAGGGATGGGGACACCGGGGATGGGGACACCGGGGATGGGGACACCAGGGTGACATCCCCGCATGCCCACGCTCTGCAGCCAGCCCGGGGAGGGGACAAGGGACCAGATGGGGACACAAGGATGTGACAGGATGTGTCCCCCTCCCCTCCCTCCCAGCAGCGGGGCTGAGCCGTCCCTCACGGGCAGCTCGATGGAACAGGGTAAATTTTGGTGTTTTGTTGGTTTTTTTTCCCCCCTTTTCCTGGATGAGCCACAATCCCCCCCCCCCCCCTCCCCAAAATACCCTCAAAGTGTTGGGGTAGAGGTTGGGTCTCCCTTTTTTTTTGGGGGGGCACAAAGCTGGGACAACCTCGGGGTTCCCATCCCTGCAGGGTTTGGGGTTATGGGGTTGTCCCTGCTGTTCTGCCCCACCCCAAAACATTGTGCCCCCCCCCAAAAAAACTTCTGTGACCCCCTCCCCACACCCCTAAATTGATTGTAACCCCCCACCCCTCACATGCAGCATCCCCTCCATTGGGCTGAGACCTGCCCAGCTCGCTGCACTGATGGCCCTTCCCTCCCCAACCCTTCCCCCCCTAAAATTTTGGGGTGGGGGATAGACAAAGGCGCCCCCCAGCCTCTCATTTTTTGGGGGGGGAGTGAAAAGCAGCCCCCCCACATCCACCCCCACCCCCGGGAGCTGCAGAAAGCTGTTCAGAACCAAACGTCACGTGCAATTTTTAAGGGGTTTTATGAGCTGAGAGCACCAAAGGGGGGTCATGGTGGAGTTTGGGGTAAGGAGGGGGACAGAATGTGACGACCCCCACCCCCACCCCAAAATTCCCCCCCCCCGGGACAAACACTAACCTGTTTTTGTAGGAGGCTCCTCGATGGCTCTTTTTGTAATGACTTTTTAAGATAAAACAAAACAGAAAAAAAAGACAAAAATCGTGAAAACTGAAGAAACCAAACCTTTTTTTTTTGTTGTTGTTGTTGTTTTTTTTCTTTCGGGGGGGGTTTATTTATCTTTGCTCCCCCCCCCCCCCACCCTCAATAAATGCCCTTGGGGGCTTTTACCTTTGATTGTGTTCGGGGAGGGGGCACTGAATGTTTCACCTTTAGTGCTTTATATCATTATTTTCTCAGCTGGAAGGGTTGGAGGATGCTGGGGGGGGCGTTTTTTGGGGTGGCTGGGGTGGTTTTAACCCCCCCCACAATCCCCCCAAACCCCAACCCCTGCCCGTGGCCACCGGCACACACTCCCCGTCTTGCACGCCACCTTCCCGTTTGGCAATTGTGTGGAAAATGAGCATTAAAGAGGATCATTCCCAGTGGATCTTTGTCTTTTGGGTTTTATTTTTTTTTTTTTTTTTTTTTGGGGCGGGGGGGGTCCCCATGGATTTGGGGAAGGGGTGGAAAAGGATGGGTTGGGCTCGGTCTTTGTGAGGGTTTTGGGGTGGGAAAGGGATTTTGGGGGGGGGGGGGTTTGGGGTGGGGGGGTGCAGGTGGTGGGGGGGGGTTTGGGGGGGTCCGGGGTGTCGGGGGGGGGTTCAGAGGGGTCGGGGGGGGGGTGGATGCGCTGCGGTGCGGCAGCGCCGAGGCTGAGGCTGGATGCGGGGTTGCCATGACAACGCCATCCCCATCCCCATCCCTGCATCCCAGCCCCGCCGCCCCCGGCCCCACCAGCAGCGGCAGGAGGAGGAGGAGGAGGAGGAAGAGGGGGCTGCACCCGCTGCCTTCAGCCCCCGCGGATTTTGGGGGGATTTTGGGGGGGTTTGGAGCCTCCTCGGTGCGGTGGGGAGATCCCTGTGCTCAGCCCTGTGGGCAGCACGGGGCTGGCAGGACCAGGGGACAAAACCCCCTCAAAGCCCCCCGTGCTCACCCCAAATTCCCCTTCCCACCCCCTTCCAGCCAATCCCAAACCTCCCCTTCCCCAAAATCCCGTCGTTCCCAGCCCTTTGCTCCAGCGGGGCTCTTTTGGGGAGGGGGCTCAGGGGGGGTTCAGGTGTGACCCCCGGGCTTGTCCCCGGGGCTGTCCCTGTCCCCCCAGTCCCCTTCTGAGCCCCCCACTGCTGTGACTGCCCTCAGTGGCTTTGGGTTCTGGGGCGGGGTCTCAGAGGGGGCTTCTCCGGGGGACACTGCGGGGACACGTGGGGACGGTGCGTGGAGCTGGGGAGGGGTCTGAGCCCCCCGAGCCCAGCGGCGCTGCCGCGGCGCCACCGGCTGGGCCTGGCACTGCCCCCCGGGCGCGGTGGCACCTGTCAGGTGTCGCCGGGACAAAAGGCGGCGTAACCGAAACCGCCGCGTGACGTCCCCGCCGTCCCGGCTCCGGTGGCACCGCGGGGCCGCCGCGTTCCCGCTCACGGCGGGATGTGCGGTGCATTCCCGACGGGAATACGGGAATGTCCCCCCCCCCCCCCCGCCCCGCGGGGACGCTCCCGCAGCTGCGCCGGTGACAGCCGGTGACAGCCGGGCCATGAGCTCAGCGGGGTGCGAGGCACCGGCTGGCACCGGCGGCGGGTGTAGGGGGGGGACAGCCGGGCACCGCGGGTGCGGTGACACGGCCGGGGTCGTGGGGGAGCCGCCGCACCGGGAGCAGCACCGGGAGCAGAACGGCGGGGCGGGGAGCGCGCGCGGTGGCGGCAGTGCCGGGAGGGAGGGGGGGGGTGACAGCTCGGGCTGGGTGACAGCCGGGGGACGGCGGCAGCTCCAGCTCCAGCGCCGCTCCCCGGTACCGGCGGCTCCGCTCGCGCATCTCCCCCCGCGCCGCTCCCGCCGCGCTTTGGGGCGGCGGCCGCTTTAAAAATGCAAATGAGCCCCCTCCCCGCGCGCGGCGCGGCGGCGCCCCGACCAATGGGAAGCGGCGGCCGCTGGCTGCGGTCACCGCTGCCGGGCGCGCCGGCCAATGGCGGCGCGACTTGGCGGGAGGGGGCGTGGCCAGCACCGCCCCCGGCGCGGTCCCGGCGCGGTCCCGGGGCGGCGGCGGCGGCGGAGCGGGGCGGGGGCGGCGGCCCCGCAGGTGAGTCCCGCGTCCTCCCCGGAGCGGGCACCGCGCCCCGGCCCCGCGCCCCGCACGGGGGTCCCGTCCCGTCCCGGAGTGCCCCCGCCGCGCTGCCCCCCGGCCCCGCCGTTCCCGCGCGGGTTCCCCCGCGCCGCCCCCGCAGCATCGCCCTCACCGGGATGCGCGGTGCATCCCCGCGCCGCCCCCGCCGTACCGGGGATCCCCTCCATCCCTCGCTGTGCACCGCGCCCCGCTGCGCTGCACCGGCGCCCACCGTTAATAACGCCCCGGTGCATCGGTGCAGCCCCCGCTGGCCACGAGCCCGCTCCCGGTGCTGCGGGCGGCCCCCCCGCCGCCTCCCCGCGCTGCAGGTGCAGTGCTCGGTTCGCCGCTTTCCCTCCTTTTTCATTTTAGGGGTGCACGCCCCAAAAATAAAAACCTCCGCGGTGCCTCCTGTTACCGGAGGGTTTTGGGGTGCGCAGCCCCCACCGCATTCTCGAACCGGACCCTCCCCTTCCCGTCCCCCCGCATCCTCCGGGGGGACCCCCGCGCCCCCCACTGAAGGTCACGGCTGCGGGTGTGTCCCGACCCGCCCGGTTTTGGTTTTGGGGCGCGGGTATGGGGGGGGGGTCCCGGTGCCGCATCCCCCCCCATCCCGCACCCCCCGTCCCGCTCGGGGACTCGGTGCCCGCGGGGACTTTGGCCGGCGGAGCGTTCGTGGCGTTTGCGGCCGCCCGGGACAGGCGGGGCTGGGGGGGCGATAGGGGGGGTCCAGCGGGCCCCGAGCCCCCCCTGAGACCCCTCCCAGCTTCCCCCCCCCCCCCCCCCCCCCGTTTACCGGGGGGGCCGCGCTGAGCCCGCCCCGCTCGTGACACAGGTGGCGGAACCGGTGCGGAGGGACCGGGCAGCGGCGGGGGCTCCCAGCGGGTTTGGGGGCCCTGGGCCCTCCCTTGAACCCCACCAGACCCCCGGCACGCCGAGGATGCTCGGGGGGACCCCGCGAACCCCCCAAGAGCGCAGCGTGAGTCGGGGGGGCCTCCCCCGGTGGCGCCAACCGGGCGCGAATTTTTGGGGTTTCCTGTTTTTCTCCGGTGCATGATGGGGAGCGGGCTCGGGGGGGGCACAGAGCGGGGTGGGGGGCACAGCCAAGGGTGGGGGGCACAGCCAAGGGTGGGGGGCACATCTGGGGGTCCCCCCATTGAGTGCTGGAGGGCTCGGGGATCCCCAGCACGGCAAATTTAGGGGGGGGGGGTGCTTGGATCCTTTTTCTGTGGGGGTTCCTGGGGGTGTTTTAGGGGAGTTTTTGGGGAGGCCCGGGGGGCACGGGCAGGGCCGGGTGTGGGAGCAGCCGCCGCCGCACGCAGCAGCCGCTCATTTATTATTGATCTGCGTATCTGGTGTCGGGCCCAGCGCCGCCCCGGGGCCCCCCCGGTGCCCTCCCCGGTGCCCTCCCCGGTGCCCCCCCCGGTACCGCCGGTACCGCACACCTTGGGGAGGGGTCGCTGATAGGGAGTGTAGGGGGGACCCAGCGGTTTCCATGACCACGGGGCTGCGTTTTCCCGGCAAAACCGATAAAAACGGGGGGGTGCGACCCCGCGGAGCCCTCCCCCCGGTAAAATCCCGGTGTCCCCCCCCCAGGGCGCCGGGAGTTGAGCTGCGGGGTCCCCGCGCCGCTGCCCCCCCTCCAAGATGTCCTATTTCACCGAGCACTTCTGGGTAAGCCGGGACCCCCCCCCTACACCTTTGGGTGCCCCCCACCCCTCCGTGGGTGCCCCCCACTCTCAAAGACCCCCCAGCCCTTGGGGGAGGTGAATTTTCATTAATTTGGCACCATCATTAATGCTGTTAATTAGTTAATTGGCGGGTGGGCGGTGTGGGGGGGTGGTCTGGGGGGGTCTCCCCGCCGTGGGGACATCGCTGTCCCCCCCTCCCTGGGTGTCCCCAGCCCGGGGGGGGGCGGGGGAAGTCGCGTGGCCGGCGCTTCCTGGTTCGTCACCTTCCTCTTCCTCCTGCCTCAGTTTCCCCTGGGGGTTCACCTGCAGCCCCAGCGCGGTTTGGGGGGGGTGGGGACTGAAGTGAAGCCACTTTGTGGGTGCGGGGCAGCACCCAAAATAACCCCGGGGATTTTTGGGGTTCAGCCCAGCCCGTCCTGGGGAGCTGGTTTGGGGTGGGGATGGGGGGGAGTTCAGCACCCCAATTGGGGGGGGTTTGGGTCACTCCAGACGCTGCTCCCAGGGAAAAGGGGGTGTGGGGTCCCTTGGGATTTGGGATCTGAGTGAGGGGGCTCCCCTGGCAGGGTGAGAAGAACCACGGCTTCGATGTCCTCTACCACAACATGAAGCACGGGCAGATCTCCACCAAGGAGCTCGCTGACTTTGTCCGGGAGAGGTACCCGGGGTTGGGGACACCTTTGGGGGCTCCCCAGAACCCTTTATGGGGGGTCCCCAAAACCCAAATCCCCCTCCTCACCATCCCCAGGGCCGCCATCGAGGAGAACTACGCCAAGGCCATGGTGAAGCTGTCGAAGATGGCCACGAACGGGACCCAGCTGGGGTACGGGGGGGTCTGGGACACCTCGAGGTGGCTTTGGAGACACTTTGGTGACCGTTGTGGTGGCCCCCCGGGCAGGACCTTCGCGCCTCTGTGGGAGGTTTTCCGCATCTCCTCGGACAAGCTGGCGCTGTGCCACCTGGAGCTGATGAAGAAGCTGCACGACCTCATCAAGGAGATCTCGCGCTACGGCGAGGAGCAAGGCCGGGTGCACAAGAAGGTACCGCCGTCCCCTCCCCGGCGTTGTCCCCTCCCCGGTGTCCCCAGGCAGCCCTGCCCACGCTGCCGTGTGCCCACAGTCCAAGGAGGAGGTGGCAGGGACGCTGGAGGCCGTGCAGCTGCTGCACGGGGTGGCCCAGCTGCTGCCCAAGTCCAAGGAGAGCTACCACAGCAAGTGCCAGGAGTACGAGCGGCTGCGCAAGGAGGGCACCAGCCAGAAGGAGATCGACAAGGTGCCACCCCCAGTGTCCCCTTCCCCTCAGTGTCCCCGTGTCCCCCTGGGTGATCTCTGGCTCCTCTTGGTGGTTTTTGTCCTGTCCTTGGTGGTTCCTGTCCTCTGGTGGTGGTTCTTCTTCCTCCTCCCTGTGGTTCCTGTCACTTCCCTCAGTGTCCGTGTCCCTTCCCTGGCGATTCTTGACCGTCCCTTGATGGTCTTTTTGTGTCACAGTGATCCCTGTCCCCTCCAGAAGGTTCCTGTCCCCTCCAGAAGGTTCCTATCCCCTCCCTGATGGTCCCTGTCCTTGTCCCAGCTGTCCCCTGTCCCCCTTGGTGGTCTCTGTCCCATTACTGATGATCCCAATCCCTGTCATTGTCCTGGCTGTCCCCTGTCCCCTCCCTGAGGATCCTTGTCTCTGTCCTGGTTGTCCCCTGTCCCCCCTGCGTGATCTCTGTCCTTTTCCAGACCATCCCTGTCCTTGTCCCAGCTGTCCCCTGGCTATCCCTGGCTGTTCCTTGTCCTGTTCCTGATGATCCCTGTCATTGTCCCCGGCTGTCCCCTGAGTGTCCCCTGTCCCCCCTGGTGGTCTCCGTCCCATTCCTGACGATCCCTGGCTGTCCCTGTCATTGTCCCCCGGCTGTCCCCGTGCCCGGCGGTGGCGCAGGCGGAGCTGAAGTCGCGGAAGGCGGGCGAGGCTCTGCGGAGGGCGGTGGACAAATACAACGCTGCCCGCGCCGACTTCGAGCAGCGCATGCTGGACTCGGCCATGGTGGGCACGGCTGGCACCCCTGGGAGAGGGATGGGAACTGGGAAAGGGATGGGCATTGATGGGATTTGGGAAAGGGATGGGCATGGCTGGGATCTGGGAAAGGGATGGGAACTGGTGGGAACTGGGAGAGGGATGGGAACTCTTGGGAACTGGGAGAGGGATGGGCATTGATGGGAACTGGGAGAGGCATGGGAACTGGTGGGAACTGGGAAAGGGACGGGGCATTGGGGGCATGTGGGCAGGAATGGACACTGCTGGGACCTGGGAAGGGATGAGAACTGATGGAAACTGGGAAAGGGATGGGAACTGATGGAAATTGGGTGTGGATGGGCATTGGTGGGATTTGGGAAGAGGTGGGATCCCTGGGGACATCCCACCCATCACCCATGCTGACCCCCCTCCCTGCCCACTGGGGACATCCCACCCATGCCGACCCCCTTCCCTGCCCACCTGCCGATCCCTGGGGATGTCCCCCCCATCCCTGACCCCCGTTTTTCCCCGCTCCAGCGCTTCCAGGAGGTGGAAGAAGCCCACCTGCGGCACATGAAGGGGCTCATCGGCTCCTACTCGCACTCCGTGGAGGACACCCACGTCCAGATCGGCCAGGTGAGTCCCCAGGTGAGTGTGGACCCCCTCCCCATTCCCATTCCCCCTCTTTATTCCATGTCCCCTTCCGTTTTTGCCCCCCCAGGTGCACGAGGAGTTCAAGCAGAACGTGGAGAACATCGGCACGGAGATGCTGCTGCGGAGGTTTGCCGAGAGCAAGGGCACGGGGAGGGAGCGGCCAGGTGAGCTGGGGGTCCCACCTGGGCGGGGATGGGTCCCTGATGATCCCGGGCTGATCCTGGATTGATCCTGGGCTGATCTGGGTTGATCCCGGGTTGGTCCAGGCTGATCCTGGACTGATCTGGGCTGATCCTGGGTTGATCCCAGTTGATCTCAGGCTGATCCAGGTTGATCCCTGGCTGATCCCAGGTGATCCTGGGCTGATCCTGGATTGATCCTGGACTAATCCTGGGTTGATCTTGGCTGATGCTGAGCTGATCCTGGGTTGATACCGGCTGCTCCCTGGCTGATCCGGGCTGATCCCAGGCTGATCCTGGGTTGATATTGGCTGGTCCCTGGCTGATCCTGGGTTGATCCCGAGCTGATCCTGGTTAATTCCAGCTGATCCTGGGTTGGTCCCGGGCTGATCTTTATTGATCCTGGGCTGATCTCTGCTGATGCCCAGCTCATCCCCGGTTGTTCCCAGCTCATTCTGGGTTGATCCCAGCTGGTCCTGGTTAATCCTGGGCTGATCCCGGGCTGATCCCAGGCTGATCCTGGTTTGATCCCAACTGATCCTGGGTTGATCCTGGGTGGATCTCGGGCTGATCCTGGGTTGATAACCCCTGGCTGATCCCAGGTTGATCCCAGCTAATCCTGGGCTGATCTCGGGCTGATCCTGGGTTGATCCCAGCTGATCTCGTTCTCCATGGCAGGAGCGTTGGATTTCGATGAGTACCGCCTGGCTCCAGCGCAGGAAGGCAAGTACGTCTGCATCCAGCTGGGAGTGCCGGGGGCTGCGGAGGCCCTTCCTCACCCCGCTCCCGCTTTCCCCAGGACCCAAAAGGAGCCGGAGCAAAGCGTTCCGGATCCCGGGCTTGAGCCGTAAGGAGCGGGAGCGTGACGCTGTGTAAGAGCCTCAATCCCCGCATCCCAGAGTTCCTGCATCCCTGCATTCCCACATTCCACATCCCTGCAGCCCTTCATCCCTGCATTGTTTCGTCCCTGCATTGTTTCATCCCTGATTTCCCACATCCCCGCATCCCTGAATTCCTGCATCCCTGAATTCCTGCATCCCTGAATTCCCACATCCCTGAATTCCCACATCTCTGCATCCCTGAATTCCTGCATCACTGAATTCCCACATGCCTGAATTCTCACATTCCTGCATCCCTGAAGTCCCGCATCCCTGAAGTCCCACATCCCTGAATCCCTGTATCCCTGAATTCCCACATCCTTGAATCCCTATATCCCTGAATTCCCACATTTTTACATCCCTGAATTCCCACATCCCTGAATCCCTATATCCCTGAATTCCCACATCCTTGAATTCCCCCATCCCTACATCCCTGAATTCCCACATCCCTGCATCCCTGAATTCCCACATCCCTGAATTCCCACATCCCTGAATCCCTATATCCCTGAATTCCCACATCCTATATCCCTGAATTCCCACATCCCTGAATCCCTGAATTCCCACATCCCTGAATTCCCACATCCCCTGACTCTCCCCCCATCATTTCCCAGGGAATCTCCGGATAACGACCTGGTGAGTGTCCCAGTGCCCCGCCCTGGCACTGCCATTCCCAAACTGGGAGCACTGGGAATGTCGGGCTGTGTCCCTGCAGGGCTGCCCCGAGGTGGACGAGGACGGATTCACCGTGCGCCTGGACAGCGCCCGCAGTATCCTTGGCAAAGGGGGATTTTGGGGGATCCAAGGGGGATTCCAAGCAGGGATTTTGGGGGATCCAAGGGGAACCCCAAGCAGGGATTTTTGGGGAATCCAAGGGGAACCCCAAGGAGGGATTTTGGGGGGATCCAAGGGGAACCCCAAGCCGGGATTTTTGGGGATTCAAGGGGAATTCCAACTGGGTATTTTTGAGGATCCAAAGGGAACACCAAGCAGAGATTTTTGGGGGATCCAAGGACAATTCCTACCGGGCATTTTGGAGGATCCAAGGAGAATTCCAACTGGGCACTTTTGGGGGATCCAAAAGGAATTCCAACCGGGCATTTTTGAGGATCCAAAGGGAATTCCGACCGGGCATTTTTGGGGGATCCAAGGAAAATTCCAACCAGGCATTTTGGGGGATCCAAGGGGAACCCCAAGCAGGGGTTTTGGGGGGATCCAAGGGGAATTCCAGCCAGGCATTGCCTTGACATGGGCTCAGGCGAGGTGGAGAACCCCGGCTGCTCCTCCAGCGACTCCGACTACGACGAGGACGAGCCGCGCAAGTTCTACGTGCACATCAAGCCGGTGCAGCCGCGGGAGGCGCCCGGCAGCGCCGAGGCCGCCGTGGAGCAGCTCAAGGCCACCGTGGGCAATCTCATCCTGGCCCCCGGCGTTGGGGTGAGCCTGGGGGGCTGCGGGGACCCCCGGAGTTCATGGGGTCACCTCAGCCCTGTCCCCTTCTCTTGCAGGGCACCGTCAGGAGGCAGGCGTCACGTAAGCGGCCTGGGAGGGTGGCACAGAGGCTGAGAGCCACTGCTTGGGGACATCTCATCCTTCCTGACCCCCTCCTTGGGGACATCTCATCCTCCTAAGCCCCACTGCTTGAGGACATCCCATCCTTCCTGAGCCCCTTCCTTGGGGACATCACGTCCTCCTAAGCCCCCTTCCTTGGGGACATGTCATAATTCCTGAGCCCCTTCTTGGGGACAATGCCGCCCTTCCTTTAACCCAATCCTTGGGGACATCACACCATTCCTGACCCCCTTCCTTAGGGACAATGCCACCCTTAAACCCAGTCCTTGGGGACATCACATCCTCCTAAGCCCCCTTCCTTGGGGACATCCCATCCTTCCTGAACCCCTTTCTTTGGGGACAATGCCACCCTTCCCTAAACCCAATCCTTGAGGACATCACATCCTCCTAATCCCCTTCCTTGGGGACATCCCATCCTTCCTGAACCCCTTTCTTTGGGGACAATGCCACCCTTCCCTAAACCCAATCCTTGCGGACAATGCCACCCTTCCTTAAACCCAATCCCTGGGGACAATGCCACCTTTCCTGAGCCCCCTTCCCTGTCTGCTGGGGGACAACACCCCGCCCTTCCTGAGCCACCCCAGAGTCCCCGTGGCTCCGTGTCCCCTCACGGTGACATCCCCCCGCAGGGCACACGGCGTCCCTGACCCCAGCCTGCGGTGACACAGACCCCGAGGGGACACTGGCAGCAGGTGAGACTGGGAGGGGTGTCCTGATGATTTGGGGGGGCACACAGGGGTCCTTGTGGGGTGCAATGCAGTGTCTCCTCTCTCTGCAGGTGACAGCACGGGGAGAGCTCTCCCAATGGCACAGGTGAACAGGTAGGGGACAGCGAAGGATTGGGGTGCCATGGGGTGGCCACCCCCCATTTCTGGGGGGTTCTGGGCAGGCTCTGAGCACCCCCCCACTCTGTCTCTATCCCAGCGGCCCCGGAAAGCCCCCGCAGGACCCCCCACCCTCAGCCGCGCTCTTCGGTCCCCCCCTGGAGTCGGCGTTGGAGGCAGAGGAATTCCCAGGTGAGGATTGGGGGTGCGGGATGGGAACGAGGGAATTCCAGGTGAGGATTGGGGGGGCAGGATTGGAACCCCTGGCAGGGCAGGGTGGGAGCCACGCTTTGACCCGTGCTCTGTCCCGCAGCTCCCCGCTCCTACGTGCTCACCTCGTCCTCGTCGCCCTTCTCCTCCTCGTCCCCAGAGAACGTGGAGGACTCGGGGCTGGACTCGCCCTCCCACCCCGCTCCCGGTCCCTCCCCGGACTCCCGGCCCTGGACCCCGCAGCCGGGGACGCCGCAGAGCCCCGGCCCCAAAGCGGAGCCGCCCCCCGGCTTGAGCAGCAGCAGCGCCTGGGCCCCGCGGCCCCGCAGCCCCTCCGGCCGCCTCCCCGAGCCCCCCAACTTCGCCGTGTTCAGCGGCCCCGGCGCCGAGGGGCTCTGGGGGGACGCGGGGGCCGCGCCCCGGGCTCGCAGCCGCTGCCTCAGCGGCGCCGCCCCACGAGAAGCGCCCTCGCCGGACCCTTTTGGGGATCCCCCGGTGTGGGGCAGACCCCGCAGCCCCGGCGGGGAGCAGCCCCCCCTGACGCGGCCTTCCTCCAACTCGGCCTCCTCGTCCTCCTCCTCGCCGGCCCCCCCGAGCGGGGGGGAGTCCTCCAGCCCCTCTCCCTGGGGCTGCCAAGGGCCGGGGGCCAGGCTGAGCGAGGGGGGCACGGCCGGGACCCCCCCTCTGCAGTCGGAGCCGGGTGAGTGGGGGGGAGCAGCCCCACGGTACCCCTAAATGTGACTCCCACAGCCCCAACTCTGCCCCCTGCCCCATTATCCTTAACCCTGGCCCATCATTACCTCTAAATCTGCCCCCGTGACCCCGAACTCTGACCCAAGTGACCCCAAACTCTGTCCTGAGTGACCCCAAATTCTGCCCCCAATTAACCTGAACTGTGCCCCCCATAAGCCCCAATTCTGTCCCGAGTGACCCCAAAATCTGACCCTCCCATGACCCCAAACTCTGCTCCCCCATGACCTCAAACTGTTTCCCCCATAACCCCCAACTCTGCCCCAAGTGGCCCAAAATTCTGCCCCCCCCATGACCCCAAATTCTGCCCCCCAGTTAGCCTGAACTGTGCCCCCCATGACCCCAAACTCTGCCCCGAATGACCCCAAACTCTGCCCCCAATTAGCCTGAACTGTGCCCCCCATGACCCCAAACTCTGCCCCCCAATTAACCCAAACTGTGCCGTCCATAACCCCCAACTCTGTCCTGAGTGACCCCAAACTCTGCTCCCCAATTACCCTGAACTGTGCCCCCAAAATCCCCAACTCTGCCCCCCATTACCCTTAACCCTGCCCCCCCCAACACCTAAATCTGCCCCCATAATGTCAAAATCTGCCCTCATCACCCCCAAGTCTGCCCCCCACCCCAAAACCGAGCCCTGCTCAACTCCTGGCAGGTGGTCCCGGATTTCGGGGGGGGTCCTGTGGTGTCAGGGCTCTCCCCTCACCCCCCCATTCGTGCCCCCCCAGATTCGGTGCCCCCCTGGCCCAGCGCTGCCCCTCGGGACGTTCCTCTCGTGGCCCCCCCGCGCCGCTCCCGCACCAAGCGGCCGCCGGCCGGGCCGGGCAGCAACAGCGACCTGGTGCGGGGCTGGGGGGGCGTGGGGACCCCCGGGCTGGGGAGGGGCGAGGGGACCCCCGGGAGGGGCGGTCGGACACGGCCCGGCTTGCCAGTGCTCCCAGTATGGGAATGGCAGCGAGGGGAAGGGGGAACTGGGAGGAGAATCCATGGGAATGAGAAGGGGGAGGTGATGGAGGGGGGGGTGGGATGGAGGGGTGGGAATTTGGGGGTTCGGGGGTGTGGGAATTTGGGGGTGTGGGGATTTGATGTGTGGGAATTTAATATGTGGGAATTTGAAGGTGTGGGGATTTGGGGATGTGGGGATTTGGGGATGCAAGAGTTCGGGGATGTGGGAATTGGGAGTGGGGGGATTTGGGGATGTGGGGATTTGGAGATTTGAGGATGTGGGAATTCAGGGGTATGGGAATTTGGGGTGTGGGAATTTGATATGTGGGGTTTTGGGGATGTGGAGATTTGGGGGTGTGGGAATTTGGGGATACAAGAGTTCGGGGATGTGGGAATTCGGAGTGGGGGAATTTGGGAGTGTGGGAATTTGGGGATACAAGGATTTAGGGACGTGAGGTGCAGGGATATTGAGTTTTGGAGTTCAGGGGTGGGGGTTGCAGGATTTGGGAATTTCGGGATAGAGGATGTGGGAATGCAGGGATGCAGGATTTTGGGAGTGCAGGGGTACAAGGGGATGCAGGGATGTGGAATTCGGGGTGCAGAGATGCGGAATTCGGGGCTGCAGGGATGCAGGGATGTGGAATTCGGGGTGCAGGGATGTGGAATTTTGGGGTGCAGGGATGCGGAATTTGGGGATGGAGTGATGCAGGGATACAGGATTTTGGGAATGCAGGGATGCACGGAGATGCTGGGATGTGGAATTTGGGAATTCGGGGGTGCAGAGATGTGGAATTTGGGGATACAGGGATGCAGGGATGTGGGATTTGGGGATGCAGGGAGGCAGGGATGTGGAATTTGGGGATATGGGGATACAGGGATATGGAATTCGGGGTGCAGGGATGTGGAGTTTGAGGATGCAGGGATGTGGAATTCAGGGGTGCAGGGGTGCGAGTGTGCGGAATTTGGGGTGCAGGGATGTGGAATTCGGGGTGCAGAGATGCAGAATTCGGGGTGCAGGGATGTAGAATTTGGGGTACAGGGATGCGGAATTCGGGGTGCAGGGATGTGGAGTTTGAGGATGCAGGGATGCGGAATTCAGGGGTGCAGGTGTGCAGAATTCGGGGTGCAGGGATGCAGAATTCGGAGTGCAGGTGTGCAGAATTCGGGGTGCAGGGATGCAGAATTCGGGGTGCAGGTGTGCAGAATTCGGGGTGCACACACCCACCCCAGCCCGCCTCGCCCCCGCAGTCGCGCTCGCTGAGCCCCTCGCCCTCCTGGAGCTGCGGCCCCTCGCACTCGGCCCCCGCCAGCCTGGGCGAGCGCGGCTTCTTCACCGTGGCCCCTCCGGCTCTCGGTGCGTCCCGGGGGGATCCGGGGGGCTTTGGGCAGGGGGTCCCCGCCCCGCGCTGACCCCGGTGCCCCCTCCCCAGGGCTGTCCCGCGGCCCCAGCCCCGTGGTGCTGGGCTCGCAGGACGCGCTGCCCGTGGCCACCGCCTTCACCGAGTACGTGCACGCCTACTTCAAGGGGCGCGATGCCGACAGGTACGGGGGTTCAGAGGATTTGGGGTGCTGTGCGGGGATTTTGGGGTTCAGTCTGATTTTGGGGTCCCCAGGGGTGCTGTGCGGGGATTTTGGGGTTCAGAGGATTTTGGGGGGTGCTGTGGGGGGTGCAGCCGCTGCTCGGAGCTCGGGGACGTATCCAAACCTAAATCAGGGCACCCCAAAAACGCGAGGAGGGACGCCAAAACATAGGAGGGACCCCAAAACCTGGGGGGGAGCTGGAAATATGGGGGGAGACCCCAAAAATTGAGGGAGACCCCAAAACCGCAGGGGACCCCAAAACTGGAACATGGACCCCAAAACATGGGGGGGACCCCAAAAACCTGGGGGTCACCATGGTCACAACCAAAGCCCTGGGCTGTATCCGACCCCAAAACTGCAGGGGGACCCCAAAACTGGAATATGGACCCCAAAACTGGGACATGGACCCCAAAACATGGGGGAGACTCCAAAACCGCAGGGGGATCGTGGAGCATGGGGGAGGATCCTGGAACATGGAACCCCAAAACTGAGGGGGAGCTGGAAATGTGGGGGTCCCTCCGGCCGCCGTGTCCTGCCCGTGGGATGTCCCCTGAGCCCCGGCGTGTCCCCGCAGCTGCCTGGTGAAGGTGACCGGGGAGCTGACCATGTCCTTCCCCGCCGGCATCGTGCGCGTGTTCGGCGGCCCCGCGGCGCCGCCCGTGCTCAGCTTCCGCCTGCTCAACGCCGGAGCCATCGAGCAGTTCCTGCCCAACGCCGAGCTGCTCTACAGGTGTGGGCACGGGGGGCACGGGGGCACAGCGGGGGGACAGCCTGAGAGGGGCGGGGGGCAGTGGTGAGGGGCTGGGGTTGGGGTACGGGGGGATTTAGGGACCTTGGGAGGTGATGGATGCAGGGATGGGAGCAGGTTTGGGGGTACAGGAGAGAAATGGGGAGCTTGGGAAGTGTGGATGCCGTGATGGGGGCGGGTTTTGGGGTACAGGGGATGTCTGGGGGGGATACAGGGGTCTTGAGGAGATGGTAGATGTAGCAATAGGGGTGGGTTTTGGGGTACAGGGGGTGTCTGGGGGATTCAGGGGGCTTGGGAGGTGATGGATGTAGCAATAGGGGCAGGTTTTGGGGTATAGGAGGGACACGGGGAGCTTGGGAGGTGATGGATGCAGCAATAGGGGCAGGTTTTGGGGTACAGGGGGTGTCTGGGGGATACAGGGATCTTGGGAGGTGATGGATGCAGGGATAGGGGTGGGTTTTGGGGTACAGAGTGTCCCTGTTTTCCTGGGGATACCCTCAGGAGCTGAGGGATGGGGAGCAGAGTTTTGGGGGTTCCAGGGCTCTGAGTGTCCTGGGAATGCAGCGATGGGGAGCTGGGTGTTGGGATTTTGGGATTTTTGGGGGTCTGGGCATGCTGGGATTGCAGCAATGGGGAGCTGATTTTGGGGGTTCCAGGGGTCTGACTGTCCTGGGAATGCTGTGATGGGGAGCTGTGTACTGAGAGTTTGGGGTTTTTGGGGGTCTGGGCATGCTGGGAATGCAGCAATGGGGAGCTGGGTATTGAGATTTTGGGATTCCTGGGGGTCTGGGCATGCTGAGAATGCAGTGATTGGGAGCTGAGTGTTGAGATTTTGGGATTTTTGGGGGTCTGAGCATGCTGAGAATGCAGCGATGGGGGGCTGATTTTTGAGGATCCCAGCGCTCTGGGCATCGTTTGGAGCTGGGTACCGGGGTGCCAGCTTCTGGGGGTACCCAGACCTTGCTGCCCCTGTCCCCCCACGCCCCCAGCGACCCCTCCCAGAGCGACCCCAGCACCAAGGACTTCTGGCTGAACATGGCAGCGCTGACCGGACACCTGCAGAAGCAGGCGGAGCAGAGCCCGGCCGCCTCCTACTACAACGTGGCGCTGCTCAAGTACCAGGTGAGCCCCTCGGGGCACCCCCCCCCGGGCACGGCAGGGTCGGGGCGCCCCCCTGAACCCCCCGATGTGGCGCAGTTCTCGCGGCTGGGCCCCGGCTCGGCGCCGCTGCGGCTCTGCGTGCGCTGGGACTGCGCGCCCGGCGCCACGCGGGTCAGCGTGGAGTACGGCTACAACGCGGCCGCCCTGGCACTGCCCGTGCCCCTGGGCAACGTGCACGTCCTGCTGCCCGTGGAGGAGCCCCTGACCAACCTGCGGCTGCAGCCCGCCGCCAGCTGGTAATGGAGAGGGGGAATGGGGAGAGAGCGGGGATGGGCTGTGGTGGAGTGGGGAATGAAGGGTCTGGGGTCCTGAGCATGAACAGGGGCGGGGATGAAGGGTCTGGGGTCCCAAACCTTCACAGGGCGGGGGATGAAGGGTCTGGGGTCCTGAGCTTGAAAGGGGTGGGAGAAGAAGGGTCTGGGGTCCTGAGCATGAACAGGGGGATGAAGGTGGAGAGTCTGGGGTCCTGAGGCTGAATGGGGTGGGAAATGAAGGGTCTGGGGTCCCAAACCTTTATGGGGTGGGGAATTAAGGGTCTGGGGTCCTGAGGCTGAATAAGGAGGAGGTGGAGAATCTGGGGTCCTGAGCCTGAAAGGGGTGGGAGAAGAAGGGTCTGGGGTCCTGAGCATGAACAGGGGGATGAAGGTGGGGAGTCTGGGGTCCTGAGGCTGAACGAGGTGGGAAATGATGGGTCTGGGGTCCCAAACCTTCACAGATGGGGGATGAAGGGTCTGGGGTCCTGACCATGAACAGGGTGGAGGATGAAGGGTCTGGGGTCCTGAGGCCGAATAAGGAGGAGGTGGAGAGTCTGGAGTCCTGAGCCTGAAAGGGCTGGGAGAAGAAGGGTCTGGGGTCCTGAGCATGAACAGGGTCAGGGATGAAGGGTCTGGGGTCCCAAATCTTCACAGGGCGGGGGATGAAGGGTCTGGGGTCCTGAGCATGAACAGGGGGATGAAGGTGGAGAGTCTGGGGTCCTGAGGCTGAATGGGGTGGGAAGTGAAGGGTCTGGGGTCCCAAACCTTTATAGGGTGGGGAATTAAGGGTCTGGGGTCCTGACCATGAACAGGGTGGGGGATTAAGGGTCTGGGGTCCTGAGGCTGAGCAGGGTGGGGGATGAAGGATCTGGGATCCCAAACCTTCACACGGTGGATGACACAGGGCTGGGAGCCCCACACTTGCCCAAGATGGGGAGCACAGGAGTGGGGTCAGCATGTGCCCAGGGTGGGAGAAATGGGGACCCTGGACTGGGAAATGAGGACGCTGAACTGGGAAATGGGGATGCTGGACTGGGGAAAGGGGACACTGAACTGGGAAATGGGGACACTGAACTGGGAAATGGGGACGCTGACGGGGTAAGGAAGGCAGGATGTGAGGATGAGCAGCAAGGGCTGAATTTTTGGCCTCTGAGGGCTTGAGGACACCCCCTTACCCCGGCAGGAACCTGGAGGAGAAGCGGCTGCTCTGGAAGCTGCTGGACATCCCCGGAGCCCCGGGGCAGGGAGGTGAGGCCGGGCCCGCCCTGCTCGGGGGTCGCGGGGCGGGGGCTCCGCATCCCGACGCCCCCAAACCCCTGCACTGTCCCCCTGCCCAGGCTGCGGGCGGCTCTCGGCCAGCTGGGAGCCGCTGGGGGGGCCCAGCAAGCCCAGCCCCGTGGCCGCCCAGTTCAGCAGCGAGGGCAGCACCCTGTCGGGAGTGGAGGTGGAGCTGGCGGGCGCCGGGTACCGCATGTCGCTGGTCAAGAAGAGGTTTGCTACAGGTATGGCCGGGGGTGGGGATGGGGGGCCCTTTCCCCACAGCCTTGGGGGGTGCGAGGTCCTCTCCCCATCCCCTGGGTTTTGGGGGGACAGGGGGTCCCTTCCTTGGGGTGCATGGGGGGCATTTCCCTGGGGTATTTAGGGTCCTTTCTCTGCTCTTTGGAGTGCTCAGGGTCTTTTCCCTGGAGTATTTAGGGTCTTTTCCCTGCAATTTGGGGTGCTCAGGGTCTTTTCCATGGGGTATTTAGGGTCCTTTTCCTGCTTTTTGGGGTGCACAGGGGTTCCTTTTCTGCTCTTTGGGGTTCATGGGATCTGTTTCTTGATCCTTGAGGTGCACGGTGTCCCTTCCCTGGGGCATTTAGGGTTCTTTCCCTGCTCTTTGGGTTGCTCAGGGTCTTTTCCCTGGGGTATTTAGGGTCCTTTCCCTGCAATTTGGGGTGCTCAGAAGTCCCTTTTCTGCTCTATGGGGTTCATGGGGTCCTTTCCCTGCTCTTTGGGGTCCCCCAGTCTGGTGCTGGCACCGAGCTCAGGTTGCTGGGCAGTGCCCGTGCCCGGCCGGGGCCGTGCCCTCCCTGCTCTGTGCCCACCTTTCCTCCGCAGGGATTTACCTGGCGGGGTCCTGAGAGGCTCCCGGACCCCCCCGGGCCCCCCCCGGGCTTTTCCCGCGGTTGTGTGAATTGGAAACACTGGATGGAGGCGGGCTGGGGAGGGGGCGCCTCCTCCTCCTCCTCCTTTTCCTCCTCCTCCTCCCTCCTGTCCCCTCCCTGTCGCTGTCCCCGCGTCGTCTCCTGCTCCCCCTCCCGCCGCCCTCCCCTGTGCTGTGAAGGGAGCAGGAGCTGCTCTTTTATTAAACACTTTATTTTCTAATAAACTCCCCCCCGCCGGCTGCTGCCTCCTTCTTGCCACGGCGCCAATCCCATAAATCCCATAAATCCCAAAAATCCCAAAAATCCCATATTCCCATAAATCCCATAAATCCCCTATTCCCATAAATCCCATAAATCCCAATTCCAATCCCAATTCTGCCATGGAAGGGGAGGTAAAGGTAAAAAGGGGGAAAAGCCAAAGGGATGGGAGGAGGGTTGTGATGTGGGAAAGGGGGCTGTGTCCCCCCTCACTGTCCCCTCAAAACTCAGGGAAGCATCACCATGGATTGAGGATCCATTCTGGGGGGGTCTCAACCCCGAGTTTTGCTCCGCCCGTCCCGCAGCGCCTCGATTTTGGGGGAAAGCTCCCCAAAAGTGGGTCTGGCGCCAGGGGTGAAGGCCCAGCAGCTCATCATCAGCGCGTACACCTGGGGGGGACAAGGGACACGGCGGGGACATCAGGGCAGGAGGGACACCATGGGGACCCCCCCACCAGCCCTAGGACAGCGGTGTCACCTCCAAGGGACAGCCAGCAGGGGCCGGGAGTCGCCGGTTGTCCTTGAGGAGCTCCAGCAGGTGGCAGATGATCTGAGGTGGCCTCGCGGTGCCCATCATGCGCAGGAATTCCTGTGGGGGACAACCGTGAGCTCCGGGACAACCAGGAGAGCACTGGGACACTTGGGAACACTGGGACACCTGGGAGCCACCAGGATGCCCAAAATCTCTGGGACATCTAGGAGATCCAGGACACCCAGGAGCTCTGGGACACTTGGGAACACTAGGACACCTGGGAGCATCAGAATGCCCAAAAGCTCTGGGACACCCAGGAGCTCCAGGACACCTGGGGACAATGGGACACCCAGGAGCTCTGGGACGCTCAGGAGCACTGGGACACCTGGGAGCCACCAGCGTGCCCAAAAGTCTGGGACACCCAGGAGCTCTGGGACATCTGGGGACAATGGGACACCCAGGAGCTCTGGGACATCTGGGATCACCGGGACACCAGGAGCACCAGGAGGGGTGCGAGGGGTTTGTCCCAGTGGGAATGGCCCCTCCCATTTTCCAGGGAAAACGTCACCTCTGAGGGGCTCTTGCTCTTGGAGCTGTAGGTGAAGAGCTCGTAGAGGAGCACCCCGAAGCTCCAGGCGTCGGAGGCGCAGGAGAAGATGTTGTCAGCCAGGGATTCCGGAGCGTACCTGCCAGGAAAAACAGGGTCAGAATCTTGGAAAAATGAGTCCAGAGCCCCGGGAAAAGGGGATCCTGAGCCCCGGGAAAAATGGCTTCTGAGCTCCACAAAAATGGGATTCTGATCGCTGGGAGAAGGGGATTCTGAGCTCTGGGAAAAGTGGGTTCTGAGCTCTGGGAAAAGGGGAACCTGAGCCCTGGGAAAAATGGGTTTTGAGCTCCAGGAAAAATCGCTTCTGAGCGCTGGAAAAAGGGGATTCTGAGCCCCGGGAAAAATGAGTCCAGAGCCCTGGGAAAAATGGGCCCAGAGCCCCAGGAAAAACAGGTCCAGAGCCCTGGAAATAGTGGGTTCTGAGCTCTGGGAAAAACGGGTTCTGAGCTCTGGGTAAAGATGATTCTGAACTCTGGGAAAAGGGCATCCAGAACTCTGGGAAAAGCGGGTTCTGAGCCCCAAGAAAAGCAGATTCTGAGCCCTGGATCCCGCTAGAATTCCAGCCCTCCCCGCATCCCCCTCTCACCAGAAAACGGGGCTCTGGCCGGGCTCCCGCACCACGTAGTAATCCTTGTCCTGCGGGAGCAGCTTGGCCAGCCCGAAGTCGCCGATCTTGACGTGGCTGTCGCTCTCCACCAGGATGTTCCTGCTCGCCAGGTCGCGGTGCACGCAGCGCTGCGCCCCCAGGTACTCCATGCCCTGCCGGGACACAGCAGCGTCCCCAGGGCTGGGGAACCCCCGGGTGAGGGTACCTGGGGGCTCATCCCGGCTGGAGCACAGCCCCGGGGGTGAGGGTTGATCCTGCAGCATCCCCAGGGCTGGACAATGACCCTTGAGAGACCCAGGCATTGCTTTGGCCAGGACAGAGCTGCTGGCAGGGGCAGGACCCAAGGATGACCCACAACCTGTGGCTGACCCATGGCATTGCTCCACCCCATCCCAGGACAGCAGCACCCCCGTTTCCCCCCATTCCTGCCCCGATCCCACCTTGCAGATCTGCCAGGCGTAGAGGAGCAGCGTCCTGTGCTCCAGGCGGGGCTGGTTCTTCTGCAGGAAATCCCGCAGGCAGCCGTTGGGCAGGAATTCCATCACCAGCCGCAGCCCGCGCATCCCTGCGGCCACAGCCAGCACCGGGATGGCTGGAGCTGGGACTGGGGATCCCTGCCCCGTTCAGAGCCCCATTCCTGCCCCATTCCCTGTGCATTCTCTGCCTCATTCCCTGCCCATTCCCTGTGCATTCCCTGCCCATTCACAGCCCCATTCCCTGTGCATTCCCTGCCCATTCACAGCCCCATTCCCTGTCTATTCCTACTCCATTCAGAGCCCCATTCCTGCCCCATTCACAGCCCATTCCCAGCCCCATTCCCTCTCCATTCCCTGCCCTTTCCCGTCTATTCCTGCCCCATTCCTAGCCCCATTCCTGCCCCATTCCTAGCCCCATTCCTGTCCCATTGCCAGCTCCATTCCCTGCTCCATTTCCAGTGTTCCCTGCCCCATTCCCAGCCCCGATCCCTGCCCCATTCCTAGCTCATTTCCAGCTCCATTCCCTGCCCCATTCCTGCCCCATTCCCTGCCCTTCCCTGTCTATTGCTGCCCCATTCACAGCTCATTCCCAGCCCCATTCCCTGTGCATTCTCTGTGCATTCCCTGCCCCATTCCCAGTGTTCCCCGTCCCATCCCCTGTCTATTCCTGCCCCATTCTCTGTCTATTCCCTGTCCGTTCCCTGCCCTTCCTTGTCTATTCCTGCCTCACTCCTAGCCCCATTCCCAGCCCCATTCCTGCCCCATTCCCAGCCCCATTCCTGCCCCATTCCCTACCCCATTCCCTGCCCCATTCCTGCCCCATTCCCAGCTCACCCCGGCTGTAGCAGACACCCCGGTATCTGACGATGAAGTCGTGCTGCAGCGAGTGCAGGATTTGGATCTCCCGCTCGAAATCCCGAATTTCCTTGGCCGAATCCTGCTGCAGCCTCTTCACCGCCACCAGCTCGCCCGTGCTGTCACCCAGGGGGTCGTAGCGGCACAGCTCCACGCTCCCGAAATTCCCCTGGGAATTTTGCAGGATGTTGGGGGTGCCCCCCACATTCCCAGTACCTCATCCCCCCCCACCCCAAAATCCCCCCCAGCTGCCTTTTCACACCTGCATCAGCTGGTACTGCTCAAAAGAACTTCCTCTGATTACTGGTAATGACCCCATTAATTGCATAATTAATTAATCCCAACTGATACAGCCAGGAGACTGTAATGGGTGACAGCCTGAAGGGGATTGGGATTCTATCCCAGCCCCAGGAAGGTTGGGATAGAACAGGATGGGGCAGAAGGGTTGGGATCAAGTGGGAACACCAGGAAGTCTGGGATGGGATAGAACAGGATGGGACAGGAGGGTCAGGATGGTACAGAAGGGTTGGGATGGGGCAGGAGGGTTGGGATCAAGGTGGGAACCCCAGGAAGGTTGGGATGGGTCAGGATGGGGCAGGAGGGTCAGGATGGGACAGGAGGGTTGGGATCAAGTGGGAACCCCAGGAAGGTTGGGATAGAACAGGATGGGACAGGAGGGTTGGGATCGAGTGGGATGGGGCAGGAAGGGTTGGCAGCAGGACAGTGCAGGATGATCAGGATCCAGCCAGGATGTCCCACACCCCAAATCCGGGATGGGAAGAACGTCTGGGCTGAATTTTGGGGTTGAGGGGGTCTCTGCTGTGCCCCCACCTTGCCCAGCAGCGAGATGTACTTGAGGTGCCTCTCCTGGAACTGCTCGGGGTCCTGGCTCATGGCCAGGCACTCGTGTCCCCAAAAGCCATCCCGGAGCGTCACATCCGCGGGGGACAGGTCCGACAGCAGCTCGTAGTCTGTGGGGAGGAGGGGGTGAGGCCACTGTGGGGTCCCCCCGTGCCCCCCCAGCCCGTCCCCGTGCCCACCAGAGGTGATGAGGCTGTTGAGGTCGCGGATGAGGGCGCGGAAGCAGGGCCGGCGCTGGGGCTCGTACTCCATGCACTGGGACACCAGCGCGGCCAGCTCGGGCCAGCGCGGGGCTGGGAGCTGCTGCTGGCTCTGGTAGAACTCCAGCTTCTGTGGGGAACGGGGGTCAGGGGGTGTGGGACCCCCAAAGAGCCCCTGAACAGCTCTGAGATGGGGCAGGGTGCAGCAGGATGGGGCAGGACAGGTGGGGTGGGATGGGATGGGAATATGGGATGGCGTGGGATGGGATGGGATCCATAGCAGGGGATGAGGATGGGATGGGATTTATGGGATTTGTGGGGGGGAATGGGATCCGTAGCAGGGAATGGGATGGGCTGGGATGTAGCAGAAAGGGACAGGAGGACTGGGGCAGGAAGGTCTGGATACCGTAGGAAGGGGTGGTAGGGTTGGGATCAATTGGGATGGAATAGGAGGGTCAGGATGGGGCAGGAGGGTTGGGATGGAACGGGATGGGGCAGGAAGGTCAGTATGGGGCAGGAAGATTGGGATCCAGCGGGATCAGTCTCACCCTCTGGGGCTCCAGCAGGCTCAGGGGCATGTTCCCCCCACTGAAGATCTCCCAGAGGGTGGCTCCGAAGCCCCACTTGTCAGCTGGCAGTGCCAGGCTCCCGGGGTCGCTGACACACTCGGGGGCCACCCATGGGATCCTCTCCACCAGCACTGTGGGGTGCCCAGCCCTGCTCAGCATCTAGTGTGGGGGCCCAGCACCCCCAGGACCACCCAGGACCTCCCCCGGACCAGGAGGGTGACACTGACCCCCGGGTGGGTGAGTTTGATCAAGGGGATTCAGACCCCACAGCCAGGATTCCCCACGGAGGGTGAACACAGGACCCCAAACCCAGAACCAGGACCCCAAACCCAGAAACAGGACCCTGAACCCAGAACCAGGACCCTGAACCCAGAACTGGGACCCCAAACCCAGACCTGAATTCCCCATGGAGGATGAACACAGGACCCCAAACCCAGAACCAGGACCCCAAACCCATACCGGGGATCCAGAGCCCACAGCCAGGATTCCCCATGGAGGATGAACACAGGACCCCAAACCCAAAGGCAGAACCCCAAAACCAGCACCCTCAGGACCCCCTGGGACCCCCAGACTCACTGTCCCGGGCCAGGATGGTGACGCTGACCCCGGGGTCGTTGAGTTTGATGAAGGGGGGGCTCCCCCCGGCTGTGTCCCCCTCCCGTGCCAGCAGCACCTTCTTGGCAGAGACGTTCCCATGCGGGATCTTCTTGTCCTCCTGGATGGGGGGAAGAGGGGTTGGGACACTCAGGGTGGTCCCACACATTGGGGTGGGCTGGGGGAGCACCAGGGATGGGTGGGGGCTGTGGGATGGGGATCCATGGGATCTGTGGGATGGGGATCAATGGGATCCATTGGATGTGGGGGTGTGGGAACTGTGGGATGGGAATGGACCGGGGGCTGTGGGATGGGGATCCATGAGATCCATGGGATGTGGGGGTATGAGGGCTGTGGGATCCACCTGGGATCCAGAGCTCACAGCCAGGATTCCGCATGGAGGATGAGGACAGGACCCCAAACCCAGAACCAGGATTCCCCATGGAGGATGAACACAGGACCCCACACCCAAAGCCAGAACCCCAAATCCAGCCCCCCAGGACCCCCTCCCACCACTGTGGGCTCACCAGGTAGTTGAGGGCATAGGCCAACTGCTTGGCCACCGTCAGCTTCCATCCCGTGGTCACCGCGCCCCGTTTCTTGCGCAGGTACAGGTCCAGGGGCCCGTGCCGGACGTGCTCCTGCACCATCACACCTGTGGGCACCCCGGGAGGGTCAGGGGGTGCCCACACTGTGCTCAGGCTGCCCAGGTGGCACCGTGGCCACCCACCCTGCCAGGCACTCACTGTCCTTGCCGAGGCTGACGCCGTGCAGCAGCACCAGGTGCTTGTGGGAGAGCTGGCTCATGGTGCTGGCGGCCTCCAGGAAGGACTGGGACAGGGACAGATGGTCAGAGCGGGCCTCGGGGACCCCTAGGTGACCTCATGGAGGTGGCGGTGCCACCCCTCACCTCCAGGCAGTTGCGGTGGCTGCTGTCCATGACCTTGAGCACCACCGGGGTCTGCCGGGCTCCGTCCTCCTCGTCCTCGTCCCGTTTGACGCCTTTGTAGATCTGGGTAAAGGAGCCCTGGCCCAGGCTCTCGCCCTGGGGGACAGGGGGGCATTGCCGGGGGGTTCCTGTCCCCCTGTGCCACCCCCCCGTGGCCCTGCCCCGCCCCGTACCCGTGTCAGGCTCTGCGGGTCGATCTTGTGGAACATCATCTGCTGCAGGCTGCGGCGCCGGGGCGCGGGAGGGGACCCGGGGGGACAGGGGACCCCGCTGCGCACGATCAGCAGGTTGGACTTCTCTGGGGGGCAGAGAGGGCGTGAGGGGGGGCTGGGGCAGGGGAACCCCACCTGGGGACCTCACACAGCCACCAGGTGATGTCACAGCAGCTCTGTGATATCAGTCTGCTCTGTGACATCACAGCCACTCTGTGACCTCAGTCATTCTGTGACATCATAGCTGCTCTGTGACATCACAGTCACTCTGTGACATCATAGCTGCTCTGTGACATCACAGCCTTCTTTGTGACATCACAGCCCTTTCTGTGACACCACAGCCTGCTCTGTGATGTCACAGCAGCTCTGTGACATCACAGCCCACTTGGTGACATCATAGCCTGCTCTGTGACCTCAGTCATTCTGTGACATCACGGTCCACTCTGTGATATCACAACTGCTCTGTGACATCACAACCCACTCTGTGATGTCATAGCTACTATGTGACATCACAGCCTGCCCTGTGACATCACAGCCCGCTCTGTGACATCACAGCCTCTTTTGTGACCTCACAACTCCCTCTGCGACATCACAACCACTCTGATATTACAGCAGCTCTATGACATCACAGCCACCCTGTGACATCACAGCAATTGTGATGTCACAGCCTGCTCTGTGACATCACAGCTGCTCTGTGACATCACCACTGCTCTGTGACATCACAGCCACTCTGTGACATCACAGCAGTTCTGTGACCTCACACCCCACTCTGCCATGCCCCCCAGGTGTCACCTTTGGCCCGGGGGGGACAGGCCACCTCCAGGCGCATGGGTGCCCCCTCGGCCTGCAGCCCGCGGTGCCCGTAGGTGCCCAGCAGCTCCCGCAGGCTGCAGAACCTCCGCGCCAGCCCCGAGAGCCACCAGTGCCCGTCCTCGTCCCGGCGGATGCGGCACCGCTTGTAATCCCGGCCGGAGCGGGTCTGGGGGGGAAACACTGGGGTCAGCATTGAGGGGACCCCCCAGGACACCCCCAAACCCCTCCTGCCCCAAGGGGACACCACGGTGGCACCGTCCTTGTGTCACCGCCCTGTAGGTGCCAGGGTTGTGGTCATGATGCCACCCAAGCCCCCCTGCCCGGTGTCCCGGGGGTCTCCTGGGGGTCTCACCTGCACGCACACGGTCAGCAGGTAACTGTCAAAGTCCTGGGGGCTGCGGCGCAGCAGGAACAGCCCCGGGGCACCCCCGGCCGCCTCCAGCTTGTTCACGGCAAACTCAGCACTGCCAAAGGCAGGGATGGCCGTGGTGCCACTCAGGGATATCGTGGGCACCCACTGTGCCCACGCCCTGTGCCCTCCTCCTGTCCCCATCCCTGTCCCCATCCCTGTGCCCATTCCTGTGCCCCCTCCCCAAACCCAGCAAATCCCCGTGGAGCCCCACCTGGGCCGGGGGTGGCTCCGTCCCCTCCATCCCTGCATTCCCTCGGGCTCGAGGGTGCCCAGGGGGTCCCAGTGCCCGATTCCCAGGGATTCCCAGTACCCAATTCCCAGAGGTTCCTGGTACCCAATTCCCAGGGGTTCCCAGTGCCCAGGGGTCCTGGTACCCAATTCCCAGGGATTCCCAGCACCTGGTACCCAGGGATTCCTGGTACCCAATTCCCCAGGGTTCCTGTACCCAATTCCCAGGGGTTCCTGGTACCCAATTCCCAGGAGTTGCCAGTACCCAGTGCCCAGGGGTTCCTGGTACCCAGTTCCCAGGGTTTCCCAGCACCCGGTGCCCAGGGTGTCCCGGTGCCCACCTGATGGGCCCGTGGCACTGGTTCTCCAGGTCCTCCAGCAGCCGTGGCGGTGCCACCTCCCTGCAGAAGTAGTGCTGGGCATCTGCGGTCAGCCGGTAGTAACCATCGAGCAGAGCCACAAAGGAGCGAGCCTCCCGCAGCGTGGAGAACTCCACCTCCTGCGTGTGGAAAACGCCAATCTCTTGGTTTTAAAATTGTAAAAGTTTCATAGTAATAAAATGGTTATAAAAATAGTAATACAATTATAATTTGGACAATTTGAATTAGGACAATATGAGACAATAAATACAAAGAGTTACGGATATCCGGGTACCTTTTTCTGGGCAGTCTGAGCCCGAAAAAGGACACAGTTAACACAGGATTAACTCTTAAAAGCAATAGCCCATTGTATATTCATACACTTCATACATGATGCAAAAATTCCATTAAAAAATAGAATTCTATCTGGTCATCGTCAGCTTCTGCCTCCAATCCTAACAGCACCTTTGAGGTGGGAAGAAGTTAGTTTCTTCTGATGATGGGGCAATAAATTCTTTTTCTCTGAAAGATTTAGGTGTCCTGTGGCTGCTATCTCACTGCAAGCCCTTTCTTTTAAAAAAGTATCCTCCATAGCAGAGTTTCTATTTTAACACTTTTTATAACCTAAAACTATATTTACCACACTACTTCAGAGAATTAACACAGCATCACTTTATAACACAACACATATAATATTCACTTCAATATTTGCCAAAAGCCAATCATAAAATACATGCACTTTTCACACTGTGCCAGCCTTGGTGTCACCCCCTTGTCCCCCTGCAGCCCTCCCGGGGCTCCCCAAGCCCTTCCCCAGCTCACCAGCACCCGGTTGTCCGCCTTGGTGACGGTGACCAGCCGGTTCTCCACGGCGCCGCCGCCGCCGTCGCGGCTCGCCGCCTGCTTGATGCTGATGTCGGCGATGTCGGGGAAGTCGCAGAAGTGCTGGCGGCTCTGTGAGGGGACAGCAAAGGTGACAACCCCGTCCTGGCAGCTCCCTGCAGCGCACCCAGCCACGCCAGAGCACCTCAGAGCCACCGCAGCTCCAGGCCACGCACCAGATTGTTCCCCCTCCCTCTACCCGTGTAATCCCTTTCCTTAGCTGACATCATCTATAGTAGTATAGCAGGAGTCCTTGTAAAATCTGTGTACTGTGTAAGTGGCCTTGCCCCACTCCTAGTTATTCTAAGTAGGCTACAGGTGTGATACCCTTCATTGAGTGGCAGCTGTGGCTAATGAAGGCAACTAGGATAAAAGGGGATGGGTTGAGGGCTCTGGAGGAGCCCTGATGAGACCACAAGGAACTACACTGCTGAGAAGAGCTGCATGTGAGAAAACCAGCCCGAAGGTACGGACTCTGGAAATACAATAACAACAGTATGATTACAATAAGTGGAGTACATAGAGTTTACAAGGACTCCTACTATACTGCTATAATCATCCCCAAATCCCCACCCTGGCTCCCTGTCAGTCACTCAGCATCCCATCCCCTCCATCTAGAACTTTCTGTCTAGGACATTGAGTGATTATCCAGAGGCCAGGGGTCAACCCCCCAAGTGTTACCCCATACTCTGTCCTAAATGTCCATTCCCCGGTATCCATACCTTAATTTTTCTTATTGGTTAGTAAAATGTTATTATCTACTTTAGGTTTCCACCTCCCTTTAAATGTAATCTTAGCACCTCTCTGGGGCTCTGAACAGGAGCCCCCTGAGGTTTGTAGGGGCTCCTTGGAACTCCTGAAATAAATCTTGGATTAACCCCTGCTAAGAGTCGGCCCCTTCATCTTCCACTGTTGTTCCAGCATCTCCTCTGCTGCAGGGGATCAGCCTGGCTGTCCTTCTGTACGCCCTGGGATCAGCCTGGCTGCCTTTGGTACCCTCAGGATCAGCCTGGCTGCCTTTGGTACCCTGGGGATCAGCCTGGCTGCCTTTGGTACCCCCTGGATCACCCTGGCTGCCTTTGGTACCCTCAGGATCAGCCTGGCTGCCTTTGGTACCCCCAAGGATGGGGATCAGCCTGGCTGCCTTCTGTCCTTCTGTACCCCCAGGGATCAGCCTGGCTGCCTTTGGCACCCCTGGATCACCCTGGCTGCCTTTGGAACTCCCGAGATCAGCCTGGCTGCCCTCTGTACCCCCAGGATCAGCCTGGCTGCCTTTGGTACCCCCAGGGCATGAGACAGTGCCCTCCCCACGCTGTTCACTGTCTCAGGGCTGGCTGGGGTCCCCTCAGTGGCACTCAGAGGGACTCAGTGACACTCAGAAGGATTCAGTGACACTCAGAGGGACCACAACACCGGAGCACCTCAGAGCCGCCGCAGCTCCAGGCCACGCCGCTGTCGCCGCACACGTGGATGGTGACGGGAGCCGCGGATCCGGGCGAGCGCACGTGGAAAATCTCCTCACTGCGGCGGCGCTGGAGCCGCTCCAGGTCCAGCAGGTACTTGAGCTTCAGGTGCGGCGCGTCGGGCCCGCAGCCCCCCAGGCGCCGCAGGGATTTGCCGAAGCGGCGCCGCAGGCGCTTGCGGGTCACGAAGTTGTGCTGCTGGATCTGCGAGCGCAGCGGCGCCGGCAGGCACGACTTGTAGCTGTGGGGAGCGGAGTGGGGTGTCCTCGGGGGTGTCACAGTGTCCCCGTGGGATTCAGGCTGTCCCCGGGGGTGTCACACTGTCCTTGGGGGTGTCACGCTGTCCCTATGGGATTCAGGCTGTCCGCGGCAGTATTGGGGTGTCCTCAGGGGTGTCACACTGTCCTTGGGGATGTCACACTGTCCCCATGGGATTCAGGCTGTCCCTGGGGGTGTCCGGGTGTCCCCAGGGATGTTAGGGTGTCCCCGGGGGTGTCGCACTGTCCCCAGGGGTATCACACTGTCCCCAGGGGATTCAGACTCTCCCCAGGGGTGTTGTGGTGTCCCTGGGGATGTCACACTGTCCTCAGGGGTGTCACACTGTCCCGAGGGGATTCAGGCCGTCCCCAGCCATACCGTGCTGTCCTCATGGGTGTCACACTGTCCCTATGGGATTCAGGCTGTCTTTGGGGGTGTCAGGGTGTCCCCAGGAGTGTTGGGGCGTCCCTGGGGCTGTCACACTGTCCTCAGTGGTGTCACACTGTCCCCATGGGTATCAGGGTGTCCCTGGTGGTGCTGGGCTGTCCCCATGGGTGTCACACTGTCCCCATGGGTGCCACACTGTCCTGGGGGTGCCACACTGTCCCTAGGGGATTCAGACTGTCCCCAGCCATGCCAGGCTGTCCCCAGGGATGTCACACTGTCCCCATAGGATTCAGGCTGTCCCCAGCCATGCCAGGGTGTCCCCATGGGTGTCACACTGTCCCCATGGATGTCACACTGTCTCTATGGGATTCAGGCCATCCCCAGCCATGCCAGGGTGTCCCTATGAGTGTCACACTGTCCCCATGGGTGCCACACTGTCCTGGGGGTGTCACACTGTCCCTATGGGGTTCAGACTGTCCCCAGCCATGCTGGGCTTTCCCCATGGGTGTCACACTGTCTCCAGGGGTGTCACTGTCCCTGTCTCACCTGACGTGGCTGCAGACCTGCGCGGGGCTCTGCCGCTGCTCCTGGGCGATGCGCAGCATGTCCAGCACGGCCAGGCTCAGGCACTGCTCCTGCGAGGGCAGGCTCAGCCCCACGGCCACGCGGCCCCCGATGAAATCACTGCGGGACTGGGAGGGGCACGAGGCTCAGGGGGGGCTCTCCCATCTCCCCAGACCCCCCAAACCGTGCCAGTGTCACCCTCGTGTCCCAGAGCACCCAGGAGTCACATCCTGCCCAGGCTCTGCTTCCCTGTCCCTGGGGTGTGTCCCCGTCAGGGGACAGGGTGACCCCATCTGGGGGTGGCCATGAGCAGCTCCAGGTGAGCCAGGGAAGAGAATCCACATTCCCCAGGCTGGAGGAGGAGGAGGAAGAGAAAGAGGAGAAGGGGGAGAGGAGGAGAGGGGTCAGAACACCCCAAAGCCACCCCTGGCATGATCCTGGTCCCCACAGGTGACAGAGAGAGCCCGGGGGATGAGGAGGGTGAGGATGAGGAGGAGGAGGAGCCAGGCTGGCAGCGCTCACCTGGGCGAACAGGTAATCGATGACAGGATAATCCAGGACGGGGCTGGCCCGGCCGTTGAGCAGCTGGAAGCGGTGGGACTGTCCCAGTCCGCACCAGTTGGGGAAGAAGAACCTGGTGGGGACAGAGGAGGGGTCTCAGCGCTGTGTCCCCCAGAGAGCAGGACCCCAGGGATGTCAGGGAAGGGTGGGAGCCTCACCTGATCCTGTACACCACCACCTGGCTGCAGGACTCGTCCACGGTGAACACGTGGTTGGGGGGGAACCAGCAGCTCAGGTCCTCGGTGGCCAGGGCAAAGAGGGGGTGGCACACGGGCAGCACGCCTGGGGACAGACACGGGGCTGGGACCTGAGCCCATGGCCAGGGGCTCAGCTCGGGGCTGAGACCCCACAGCCACAGCCAGGATCCCCTGGCAAGGATGTGCTGGGGACGCTGAGCCCATCACCGGGATCCTGAGGCCACAGCCAGGTCCCAAACCCCACAGGCAGGACCCAAACCCCACAGCTGGGATCTGGAGTTCACAGCCAGAATTCCCTGCTGAGGATGAGTACAGGAACCCATTTCCACACCCAGGACCCCGTACCCACATCCAGGACCCCATTCTCCCATCCAGGACCCTGTAATCACACCCAGGGCCCCATTCCACCATCCAGGATGCCATTTCTACACCTAGGACCCCATCCCCACACCCAGGACCCTGTACCCACATCCAAACCCCCATTTCCACATCCAGGGCCCTGTGCCCACAAACAGAACTCCATTTCCACATCCAGGACCCCATTCTCCCATCCAGGACCCCATTCTCCCATCCAGGACCCAATTCTCCCATCCAGGACCCCATACCCACACCCAGGACCCCATTCTCCCATTCAGAACCCCATTCCCCCATGCAGGACGCCATTTCCACTTCTAGGGCCCTGTACCCGCACCCAGGACCCTATTCCCTCATCCAGGACCCATATCCAAATCCAGGACCCCGTACCCATAAACAGAACCCCATTTCCACATCCAGGACCCTGTATCCACATCCTGGACCCCGTACCCACAAACAGAACCCCATTTCCACATCCAGGACCCCATTCTACCATTCAGGGCCCTATTCCCCCATCCAGGACCCCATCCCCAAACCCAGGACCTCATACCCACAAACAGAATTCCATTCTCCCATCCAGGACCCCATTCTCTCATTCAGGACCCCATTCCCCCATCCAGGACCCCGTACCCACGCCCCAGACCCCATTCCCCCATCCACGACCCCATTCCCACAAACAGAACCCCATCCGCACATCCAGGACCCCATCCCCAAACCCAGGACCCTGTACCCACACCCAGGACCCCATACCCCCAAACAGAACCCCATTTCCACACCCATGACCCCATTCCCACACCCCAGACCCCCCACCCTGTCAGGTGCCCCCGTCGCTCACCGCAGGCTTTGGCAGCGCGCACGCAGAGCTCCTCGGCCGTGTACTCGCCGAAGGTGAAGCTGAGCGTGCCCGCGGCGCTGCCTGGGGCGCGGTGCGGGCCGGGGGCCCGGTGGTACAGGAACACCTGCAGGGTGCCGCTCTCGGCCGACGAGAGGCTGCAGGAGCGGCCCCCGATCAGCGGCGTCTCCTCGCCCAGCGGGGCCATGGCGGGCGCTGCAAGGAAAGGGAGACTCGGGGTCACCCCTTTGTCCCACCCTCATCATCCTCCCCACAGTCAAAGTGTCAGCGTTCAAAAATAAATAATCACGGAGGGATTGTATGCGGTGCTTTTTATTTAAGAGCTCTGGGTGCCAGGGGTATATTCAACCCAAATCTGACTCGGACCATACATCCGAAATGATCATGTTTTTATACTCTATTGTTATATAGCTTTCATGTTAATTATTAAACTTATATTGTTCTATTGTATACATAGATTTAGCCCCCCTCTGAATTTCCAACATGGTTTCTCATTATTCTTCTTATGTTTATATAGTAATTATATTTAATTACTAAACAATCATCACATCTAACAATTATATAATTTATCATACTGCTTACGCAGGTGCAGTTGATCTGGGAAAACACAAAGCTTAATTTTAGAATTTTAGATTCTATCTTTAACTTTTTCCAGGGCTCCACTATCAAAACCTCTCAGCAGCACCCGCAGAGCTGAGATGGGCCGCTGCTGGGAAGGAGGGAGGGGAAACTGAGGCACGCGGTTGGATATTCTCCCACTCTCCCAGCCTGTCCCACCCTCCTGGCCGCTCCTCCTCTGCCTCAGCGCTCTCGGTGTGAGCGGGGGGGACCCGGCTCCATCCCCGGTTCCAACCCCGGTTCTATCCCGGCTCCATCCCCATTCCATTCCCAGTTCCATCCCGTCCCCATCCCCGGTTCCGTCCCGGCTCCATCCCCGGTTCCATCCTAGCTCCGTCCCGGCTCCATCCCCGGTTCCATCCCAGCTCCATCCCCAGTTCCATCCCGCACCCATCCCCGGCTCTATCCCCGGTTCCATCCCCGGTTCCATCCCGGCCCCATCCCCGGCTCCATCCCGGCTCCATCCTGGCCCCATCTCTGTTCCATCCCGGCCCCATCCCGGCCCCATCCCTGCCCCATCCCGGTTCCATCCCGGCCTGGCCGCCCCCCCGGCTCCCCCCCCCCGGTACCTCCCCGGGCCTGGGGCGGGGGTCCCGGACGGGCTGCGCTGCCAAATCGGGGTTCTGGGGGTGCGTAGGTGGCTGCGAGCGAAGGGGAGATAAAAAATCCCCCGGGCGACTTCCTTCCTGCCCGAGGCCTCCTGGGCGGGCGGCTTCCTGCCAGGGGAGGGGGGACAGAACGCGACACCCCGGGGCGCAGCCAGGGGGTGTCGGGAGGGTGGAGGGCTGAAAACCTGGGCACACTCTGGGCACCCCCAGGACTCTCTGGGCACCTCAGGGCACCCCTTTGGGCAAAGCTGGGGACAGTCTGGGCACTCTCGGGGACAATCTGGGCACCCCCGGAAACCCTCTGGGCACCCCTGGGGACAATCTGGGCACCCCTGGGGACAATCTGGGCACTCTCGGGGACACTCTGGTCACCTCCGGAGACCCTCTGGGTACCCCCGGTGCCCCTCTGAGCACCCTCGAGCATCCTCTGGGCACCCCCGGCCATCCTTTTGGGCACCCCCAGGGACAATCTGGACACCCCCGGGGACCCTTTGAGCACTCTCGGGGACCCTCTGGGCACCCCCAGGGACAATCTGGGCACCCCGGGCATCCTCTGGGCAGCCCCGGCCACCCCTTTGGGCACCCCCGAGCACACTCTGGGCACCCCCCGGTGCTGGCACCGTGGGTACCACAGGCACGGGGGATGCTCTGCCAGGGCAGCTCAGCCAGGGCGCTGCCAGCCCCTCATTGCTGCCACTCCCAGTGCCCCGGTCCTGCCTCTGGTGCCACCGCGGGGCTGGGCGTGTGCCAGCCCCGGACCCGTGCGGTGTCGCACGTCCCCGCCCGGCGGATGTGGCCCAAACTCGTTGTTTTTTCCCCTGGAGCTGCTCCAAGCCCGCTCGGCGAGGAGGAGGCGCCGCGGCGGGGAGGGGAAGGGGTCCTGCCCTGCCCTGCCCTGCCCTGTCCCCCCCCCCTCCGGGGACATGTGGTGGGGACAGTGCCACCACCCGGGCTGGAGGAAGGGACAGGGACCCTCGTGTGCCCGGCGGGGAGGACTCAGAGGGTGGCACCGGGGAGGGGACGGGGACATGGCGGTGATGGGTCAGAGGGGACGGAGCCTTCGTGGTGACACCTGGGAGGGGACAATGCCTGCGCGGTGACATCCTGGAGGGGACGGTGCCTTCATGCTGGTGACCTGGAGGGGACAGTGACCTCGTGGTGATGGCCTGGAGAGGACGGTGCCTCCACGGTGATGACCTGGAGGGGACAGTGACCTCGTGGTGATGCTGTGTAGGGGACAGTGACCTTGCAGCGACACTTCACAGGGGACGGTTCCTCCGTGGCTACACCTTGGAGGGGACAGTGCCCCCGCGGTGACACCCTGGAGTGGACCCTTCCCCCTCGGTGACACCTCGGAGGGGGCGGTGACAAATCACTGCCCCCTCTGTCCCCACCTCAGCGCTGCTCCCCTGCCCCAACCCCAACCTCACCTGCGAGCTTTGGGTCAAGAGCGTGGAAATCCCCAAACCTGTCCGAGCCCGGGCGGGACAAGGTGGCGTTGGTGGCAGGGAATGAGGAAGCGGGGCCAGCCCCACGCCCGGTGCCACGTATCCCTCCGGGAGCCACCGTCCTGCCCCGCCACCGCCGCTCACCGCCGGGGCTCCGCGGGGCTCGGAGCTCCGCACCGGCACCGCGGCCGCACGGGAGGGAAGGGGTTATTTATTTATGGCCGACAGCTCCATCCTCCCCGCCGCGGCTCCCTCCCCGACCTGCTGAACGTGCCTCCCACCGCCCGGAGCTGCTCGAGGCACGGCCGGGCCCTCGACACCTCCGGGGACACGGCAGGGACCCCACCCCGGGGAGCAGCCCCCGCTGGGCTCCTCGGGCTCGGTGCGGCCGGTCCGTCCCGCTCGGCCGGCAAACAACAACCTGTTCCTTCTGGGGTAAAGGTTTCCTTCGGGTTTGTTGTTTTTTCCCCTCGGCTGGAGATAAATTTGGCTCCGCCGGAGGCTCTGCCCCTCCTTGTTTGTGCTGCTTTGGGGAGGGGTCTCTCCCCCTCTGTCTCTCTCCTCGCTCCCTCCCGGCCGTGTCCCTTCGGAGCCGGTGGCCGGAGCAGCCGAACCGGGGAGAGATCGGGGGCAATTCCCAGGACAAATTCTGCCTGTTCCTTCTGGGACTCTGCCCTTTGGCACCCCTTGGCACAACCCCCGCCTGGGAAGGGCACAGAGGGCACGGGGTGCGGCACAAAATCCCGCTCCCCGCTCCTGCTTTCCGCTGGGCGCTCCCATTCCAAGGAATTCTCTCTGCCTCCAGTCTCCCCCTCCTCGGATGCGCCCCTGCCGCCGAGCCCCGGCCTAACCCCGCTCCCTCAGCCGCCCCATTTGGGGTCCCCCACACCCTAAAGCCAGCATGCAGGGCCCCCAGGACGTGCGGGAGCTCACCTTCAGCCCGTGGGATTACGGGGTGTTCGCGCTGATGCTGCTGATCTCCACGGCCATCGGGCTCTTCCACGGGCTGGCCAAGGGCGGCCAGAAAACCTCGGAGGATTTTTTCACGGGTGGCCGGAGGATGTCGGCGCTGCCCGTGGGGCTCTCGCTGTCGGCCAGCTTCATGTCGGCCATCCAGGTGCTGGGGGTGCCGGCCGAGGCGTTCCGCTACGGAGCCAAATTCCTCTGGATGTGCCTGGCGCAGCTCATCAACAGCGCGCTCACCGCGCAGCTCTTCCTGCCCGTCTTCTACCGCCTGGGGCTCACCAGCACCTACGAGGTGGGGACACGGCGGGGACACGGCTTGGGGGGGTCCCGTCGAGGTGCCGAGCATCGCTGCCAACGGGTCCGGGCTCCACTCGGCGGATGAGACCCCCCCCGAGGGATGCGGACCCCGCTCCTGATGTGTCCCGAGGGGTCCCGGGTGGTGTCCCGAGGTGTCCCGGGGGTCCCGACGTGTTCTGGGGTGTCCCTGGGGGTGTCCCGAGGTGTCCCAAGGTGTCCTTGGCTGTCCTGGGGATGTCTCGGTGGGCGTTCCGGGGGGTCCTGAGATGTCCCAAGGTGTACCAGGAGGTGTCCCGGGGTGTGTCCTGGGGGTCCCGAGGTGTCCCAAGGTGTTCTGGGGTGCCCCTGGCTGTCCTGGGGGTGTCCCGGGGTGTCCCTTCGCAGCCCCATAGGACCCCGCTCCCTCTGCCTTGGGGTGCTTGGGGGTCTCTCCCTGCCCCTCTCCCCCCTTGCCTTGGGGTTCTGGGGGTCCCCCAACCCGGCGGGACCGCACTCGCCCTGCCGGGGTTTTGGGGGTCCCCCCAGCCCCGCTCGCCCTGCCCGGGGTTTTGGGGTCCCTCGAGCCCCCCCAGCCCCCGTTCAGGGCTCACTCCGGGGTGGCCCCGACGTGCTCTTTGTCCTTGTCCTTGTCGCAGTACCTGGAGCGGCGCTTCAGCCGGAGCGTGCGGCTGTGCGGGACCGTGCAGTACGTGGTGGCCACGGTGCGTGTGCGGTGCTGGCCTTGGGGACAGCGCGGGGACAGCGCTGGCGGTGCCCCGAGCCCCTGGGGAGCGCCCTCGGCCCCGCGCTGGTGTTTGCGCTGGCTCGGAGCGAGAGCGGCGCGGCGGGAGCGCTGTTTGGAGAGAAAACGGAGCCGAGAGAAAACCGTGTCACCTGCGAGGGGACACTGAGCCCCTCCCTTGGGATCCTGAGCCCCCTCCTTGGGGACACTGAGACCCCCTCGGGACCCTGAACCCCCCTCGGAATCCTGCGCCCCCTTTGGGATCCCGAGACCCCCTTGGGGCACTGAGCCCCCCCTGAGCCCCTTTTGGGACCCTGAGCCCCCCCTTGGGGCACTGAGCCCCTCCTTGGAGCACTGAGCCCCCCTCAGGACCCTGAGCCCCCCTTGGAATCCTGAGCACCCTTGGGGCACTGAGCCCCCCCTTGGAGTACTGAGCCCCTCTCGTGTCCCTGAGCCCCCCTCGTGTCCCTGAGCCCCACTCGTGTCCCTGAGCCCCTCTCGAGACCCTGAGCCCCCCTCGGGACCCTGACCCCCCTCTTCCCGCAGATGCTCTACACCGGGATCGTCATCTACGCGCCCGCCCTGATCCTGAACCAAGGTGTGCTGTGGCTCGGGGGGGGGGCTCTCCTCGTCCCTGTGTCCCCTCCCCAGGTGACAATTCCCACCCTCAGCGCTGTCCCCTCTTCCCTCAGTGACCGGGCTGGACATTTGGGCATCGCTGCTGTCCACGGGGGCCATCTGCACCTTCTACACCACCATCGTGAGAAGGGGGGGCTGGGGGAGTCCTGGGGGGTCCCAGGGTGTCCTCGGGGCGTCTTGGGTGTCCTGAGGGGTCCCGAAGTGTTCTATGGGGTGTCCCGGGGGTGTCCTGGGGGTGTCCCGAGGTGTGCTGGGGGGGTTCCCGAGATGTCCTGGGGGTGTCCCAGGGTATCCTGTGGGTGTCTCGTGGTGTCCTGGGGGGTCTTGGGGGTGTCCCAAGGTGTCCTGGGGGTGTCCCAGGGTATCCTGTGGGTGTATTGAGGTGTTCCTAGAGAGTTCTGGGGTTGTCTCGAGGTATCCCGAGGTGTTCCTGGCTGTCCTAGGTGATGTCCCGAGGTGTCCCTGGTTGTCCCTGGCTGTCCCTGTCTGTCCCGGGGGTGTCCCGAGGGGTCCCAGGGTGTCCCTGTCTGTCCCAGGGTGTCCCTGTCTGTCCCTGGCTGTCCCTGTGTCTGTCCCTGGCTGTCCCTGGCTGTCCCTGTGTCTGTCCCTGTGTCTGTCCCTGTGTGTCCCTGTGTCTGTCCCTGTGGCTGTCCCTGTGGCTGTCCCTGCCTGTCCCTGTCTGTCCCTGTGTCTGTCCCTGGCTGTCCCTGTCTGTCCCTGTCTGTCCCTGTGTCTGTCCCTGGCTGTCCCTGTGTCTGTCCCTGTCTGTCCCTGTCTGTCCCTGTCTGTCCCTGTGTCTGTCCCTGTGTCTGTCCCTGGCTGTCCCTGTGTCTGTCCCTGGCTGTCCCTGTCTGTCCCTGTCTGTCCCTGTGTCTGTCCCTGTGTCTGTCCCTGTGTCTGTCCCTGGCTGTCCCTGTCTGTCCCTGTCTGTCCCTGTGTCTGTCCCTGGCTGTCCCTGTGTCTGTCCCTGGCTGTCCCTGTCTGTCCCTGTCTGTCCCTGTGTCTGTCCCTGTGTCTGTCCCTGTGTCTGTCCCTGGCTGTCCCTGTCTGTCCCTGTCTGTCCCTGTGTCTGTCCCTGTGTCTGTCCCTGTGTCTGTCCCTGTCTGTCCCTGTGTCTGTCCCTGTGTCTGTCCCTGTCTGTCCGGGCGCTCAGCCCCGCTCGCTGTGCCGCAGGGCGGGATGAAGGCTGTCATCTGGACCGACGTGTTCCAGGTGTTCGTGATGCTCGCGGGCTTTGTCGCCATCGCCATCCGGGGGGCGCTGCTGGTCGGGGGTCCCGCCGAGGTGCTGAGCATCGCCAGCAACGGCTCCAGGCTCAACTTCGCCGAGTGGGTGCCCCCGAACCCCCCAAACCCCCCGAACCCCGCGGGACCCCCCTATCCCTGCCCTGGGGTCTGTGGAGTCACTCACGGCCCCCTTCGTCCCCTGTTCTGGATTCTGGGGTCACTCCCAGCTCCCATCCCTCTGTACTGAGTTCTGGGGTCACTCCTAACCCCTCTCACCCCCCCTCCCCGGGTTATGTGGGGTCACCCCCAGCCCTTCACCCCCTTCCCTGAGTTCTGGGGTCACTCCCAGCTCCCATCTCCTTTCTCTGAGTTCTGGGGTCACTCCCAGCCCCTCTCACCCCCAACCCCAGGATCTGTGGGGTCACCCCCAGCCCTTCACCCCCTTCCCTGCGTTCTGTGGTCTCTCCCAGTCCCTTCTCACCCCTGTGCTCAGTTCTGGGGTCACTCCCAGCTCCCATCCCCCTGTTCTGGGTTCTGGGGTCACTCCCAGCCCTTCTCACCTCACTCCGGGTTCTGGGGTCACTCCCAGCCCCTCTCCCTCCTGCCCTAAATTCTGGGATCACTCACAACCCCTCTCACCCCTTCCCCTGGGTTTTGGGGTCACCCCCAGTCCCCCTCACCCCCAACCCCATGATCTGTGGGGTCACCCCCAGCCCCTCACCTCCTTCCCTGACTTCTGGGGTCACCCCCAGCCCCTCTCACCCCTCCCCGTGATCTGTGGGGTCACCCCCATCCCCTGCCCGCCCTCCCGGGCTCCGTGCCATGCCGTGCCCCCCTGGCCGTGCCCAGTTTCAGCCCGGACCCGCGGAGCCGCTACACCGTGTGGACCTTCGTGCTGGGCGGGACGCTGCTCTGGCTCTCCATGTACGGCGTCAACCAGGCGCAGGTGCAGCGCTACGTGGCCTGCAGGAGCGAGAGGGAGGCCAAGATGTGAGTCCGGACCCCCCCGGGATCCCCGGGAAGCCCAGAACTCTCCGGATCCCGTGCTGGAAGTCGCAGAGGGAAAGGGATGCTCTGGGAGGGGCGGTTTGGTCATTGTGTGGGTAAAGCGCCCTGCAAGGACCTGGCACAGCCCCTTCCAGGACCTTACATGGACCTTGAATTCCCCTGACACCCCTGCCAGGACCTCGCACTCCTTCATGGACCTTAAATTCACCTAAAACCCCTGCCAGGACCTCGCACCCCTTTAAGAACCCCGAATTCCTGCGCCAGGACCTTGCACCCCATTATGGACCCCGAATTCTCCTGCCAGGACCTTGCACCCCTTTGAGGACCCCGAATTCCCCTGACACCCCTGCCAGGACCCCAACCCCCTGCCCGGCCCCTCCTGCCCTGCCAGGACCTGGCACCTCTCCAGCTGCCCTGGCAGGACCCTGAACCCCTGTGCCCCTCATGACCTGCATGCCCCCCGTGTTCCCCGTGCCCCCTCTGCCTGCCATGCCCCCCGTGCCCCCTATGACCCACATGCCCCCTGTGCCCCCTGTTCCCCCCATGTTCCTCGTGCCCTCCATGTTCTCCATGCCCCACGTGCCCACGGTGCCCCCCGTGTTCCCGTGCCCCCCATGCCCCCCATGACTGTCATGCCCCCTGTGCCCCTCGTGCCCCCCATATCCCCCGTGCCCCCTGTGCCCTCCATGTTCCCTGTGCCCCCCGTGCCCCCCATGCCCCGGGTGTCCCCATTCCCTCCATGTCCGCTGTACCCCCTGTTCCTCCCGTGTTCCCCATGCCCCCCATTCCCCCTGTGCCCCTCATGCCCCTCATGCCCCCCGTGCCCCCCGTGCCCTCTGTGCCCCCTATGCCACTCATGCCCCCCGTGCCCTCGCAGGGCGCTGCTGGTCAATCAGGTCGGGCTCTTCTTCATCGTGTTCAGCGCCGTGGCCTGCGGGCTCGTCATGTTCGCGCTCTACGGCCACTGTGACCCTCTGCTGGCCGGGGCCATCGCCGCCCCCGACCAGGTACCGACCCCCCGGGACCCCCCCGGCATCACAGGGGGTCCCACAGGATCGTGTCCCTTCCAGGACCCCTCAAGCAATGGGGTCAGAGGGGGTTTTGGGGTCCCCTGGGGTCCTGCCCCTTCCAGGACCCCTCAGGGGCACAGGGGTCCCTTCGTATCCAGATCCTCTCCAGGACCCCCCTCAAGGTAGTGGGGTCAGAGGGGGTTTTGGGGTCTCCTGGGGTTCTGCCCCTTTTAGAACCCCTCAAGCAGTGGGGTCAGAAGGGGTTTTGGGGTCCTCCAGAATCCTCATCTCTCCAGCACCCCCTGAGGCATTGGGGTGGGAGTTTGGGGGGCTGCCAGGGGGTTTTGGGGTCTCCCAGGTGTCCAACACCCCCCAAGGCAGTGGGGTGGGAGTCTGGGGGCTCCCAGGGGGTTTTGGGGCCCCCCTGGCCCCTCTCCTCACCCCTGTCCCTCAGTACATGCCCTACCTGGTCCTGGACATCTTCGGGAGCACGCCGGGGGTGCCGGGGCTGTTCCTGGCCTGCGCCTACAGCGGCACGCTCAGGTGAGGAGGGGTCCCAGCCCGGGGACAGGGGCGGGCGGTGCCACCACCCCGGTGTCCCCACGGGGCTGACGGGGCCACCTCACGCCCAGCACGGCCTCCACGTCCATCAACGCCATGGCTGCTGTCACTGTGGAGGACCTGGTGCGGCCGCGGCTGCCGGCGCTGTCCCCAAGGAAGCTGACGCTGATCTCCAAGGGGCTCTGTGAGTGCCACCGGCCTGGGGACAGGGATGGGACACCCTGAGGGGATGGGACACCCACCAGGGTCACCCCTGCCTGGGGTGTGCCAGGCTGTGCTGTCCCATTCCACCCTATGGATCCCATCTCAATCCCATCCCATCAATCCCAACCCAACCCCATACCATAAATCCCAATCCCATCCCATCAATCCCATCCATCCCAATCCCAATGCCATCAATCCCATCCCACAGATCCCGTCCCACCCATCAATCCCATCCCGTGAATCTCATCCCAATCCCAACCCTAACCCATCCCATAAATCCCATCAATCCCAATCCCATCCCATCAATCTCATCCCAATCTCATCAATCCCATCCCATAGATCCTATCTCACCCTATCAATCCCATCCCATCAATCCATCCCAAATCCCAATCCCATCAATCCCATCAATCCCATCCCATAGATCCTGTCCCACCCCATCAATCCCATCCCATCAATCCATCTCAAATCCCAACCCTAACCCATCCCATAAATCCCAATCTCATCCCATCAAACCCATCCATCCCATCCCAATCCCATCAATCCCATCAATCCCGTCAATCCCATTCCATAGATCCCGTCCCACCCCATCAATCCCATCCCATAAATCCCATAAATCCCAATCTCCTCCCATCAATCCCATCCATTGCATCCCATAAATCCCATAAATCCCATCCATCCCATCAATCCCATCCCCATCCCAATCCCATCCATCCTATAAATCCCATCCCATCCCATCCCATATTCCCACAGCTCTCACCTTTGGCACCTCCTGCATCACCGTGGCCGCTCTGTCCTCACTGCTGGGGGGGGGTGTCCTGCAGGTGAGAGCCCCCCGAGACCCCAAATCCCCTTCTACTGTCCCTAAAAATCCCCAAAAAACCAAAAAAAAAACCCCAAAACCCCCCAAAACCCTCCCGTGCTGTCAGTGACCATCCGAGCGGTGACACCGCGGGGACACGGCCACGCTCTGGTGGCACCTGGAGAGCCCTCGAGGGTGAAGGGGTTGGGGCAGTGCCAGGCCCTCCTGGAGCTCTCCCAGACCTCAAAAAAACCCCCAAAAACCCCAAAAGAACCCCAAAACATCCCCTAACCCCCCCCAAACCCCTGCCCTGTCTGTGCCCATCTGAGCGGGGACACCACAGGGACATCGCAGGGACACCACAGGGACATGGCCCAGCTCTGGTGGTGCCACCTCAAGAACCTTCAAGGAGGGGGAATTGAGGCAGTGCCAGGCCTCCCCTGGAGCTCTTGCAGACCCCAAAAAAAGCCCCAAAACCCCCCCAAAAAACCGAACCCCCCCCAAACTCCCCCACGCTGTCAGTGACCATCCGAGCGGTGACACCGCAGGGACACTGCGGGGACACGGCCACGCTCTGGTGACACCTGGAGAGCCCTCGAGGGTGAAGGGGTTGGGGCAGTGCCAGCCCCCCCCAGAGCTCTTGCAGACCCCAAAAAAACCCCAAAAAAACCCAAAACCCCCCAAATCCCAACAACCCCCCCGTGCTCTCTGTGCCCATCCGAGCGGGGACACAGTGGGGACATCACAGGGACACAGCCACGCTCTGGTGGCACCTGGAGAGCCCTTGAGGGTGAAGGGGTTGGGGCAGTGCCAGCCCCCCCTGGAGCTCTCCCAGACCCCAAAAAACCCCAAAAACCCCAAACCCCCCACACTCTCTGTGCCCATCTGAGTGGGGACACAGCGGGGACACCACAAGGACACGGCCACGCTCTGGTGGCACCTGGAGAGCCCTTGAGGGTGAAGGGGTTGGGGCAGTGCCAGGCCTCTCCTGCAGCTCTCCCAGACCCTAAAAAAACCCCAAAAAACCCCAAAACCGCCAGGGCTCCTTCACGGTGATGGGGGTGATCAGCGGGCCCCTGCTGGGCGCCTTCGTGCTGGGGATGTTCCTGCCCCGCTGTGGGACCGCAGTGAGTGCGGGGTCAGGGTTTGGGGTTTGGGGTGTTTGGGTTTGGGGTTTGGGGGATTTGGGGTTTGGGGGTCGGAGTTTGGGGAGTTCAGGGTCTGGGGTTTGAGGGATTTGAGGTTTGGGCTTGGAGTTTGGGAGGTTTGGGGTTTGGGAATTGGGGGATTTGGGAGATTTGTGGTTTGGGGTTCGGGGATTTGGTGTTTGGGGATTGGGAGATTTGTGGTTTTGGGATTTGGGGTTTGGGGGGTTTAGTGTGAGGGTCTGGGGTTTGGGATCAGCGGTTTGGGATTTGAGGTTTGTGGTTTGCGGGATTTGGAGTTTGGGGGATTTCGGGAAAGAGTCTGGGGCTTGGAGATTGGAGGTTTGGGGTTTTGGGGAATTTGGGGTTTAGGGGGTTTGAGGATTTGGGGTCAGCAGTTTGGGGTTTGGGGATTTGGGGTTTGGCGATTTTGGGGGCAGAGTTTGGGGTGTTTGGGTGGTTTGGGGAATCGGGGATTTGGGGAGTTTGGGGAGGGGGATTTTGGGAATGGGAGGATTTTGGGGCTTGGAGGATTTTGGGGGTTCTGCCATTCAGTGCAGCCATGGGGATATTTGGGATTTTTGGGGGGGTCTCTGCAGCTCCCCTGGGCCCTGCTGATTCCCTGTCCCTGCCCCATCCTATCCCTGTCCCCGTCCCTGTCCCCATCCTTGTCCCTGTCCTGTCTCTATCTCCCTATCCCTGTCCCATCCCTGTCCCCATCCCCATCCCTATCCCTGTCCCTATCCCTGCCCCATCCCCATCCCTATCCCTGTCCCTGTCCCATCCCTGTCCCTGTCCCATCCCTATCCCTGTCCCTGTCCCCATCCCTGTCCCTGTCCCTGTCGCACAGGGGGTGCTGGGGGGCCTGGCCGTGGGCCTGGCACTGTCACTCTGGGTGGCCGTGGGTGCCACCCTGTACCCGCCCAGCGCGGCCACCATGGGGGTGCTGCCCACCTGGGGGACGCTGTGCCCGCCCCACAACGCCACCAACGCCACCAGCGCCACCAATGCCACCAGCGTCACCAGTGTCACCAGCGCCACCAGCGGCCCTGCCCTGCCCGCGCCACCCCCGGAGCCGCTGCGGTGAGCGGGGCTGGGGACAGCGCGGGCGTGCTCCTGTCCCCTGGGGTGGCACATCCCTGTCCCCTGGGGTGGCACGGCCCTGGCCCTGTCTCTGCTGGCTGTGGTGTCACATCCCTTTTCCTGTTGGCTCTAATGTCACATCACTGTCCCCATTCCCTGTGAGGTCACACCCCTGTCCCTGCTGGCTCTGATGTCACATCACTGCCTCTGCTTGTTGTGACATCACCACCATGTCCCTGTCCCTTATGATGTCACAGCCTGTCCCGGTTTTTGTGGCATCACATCCCTGGCCCTGCTGGCTGTGATGTCACATCCCTGACCCCATTCCCTGTGATGTCACATCCCCGTCCCCGTTCCCTGTGACATCACATCCATCCCTGTCCCTGTTCCCTGTGATGTCACATCCCTGTCCCTTATGATATCACAGCCTGTCCCTGTTTTTGTGACATCACAGCCCTGTCCCTCTTTCCTGTGACATCACATCTCTGTCCCTGCTGGCTCTGGTGTCACATCACTACCTCTGCTTGTTGTGACATCACAACAATGTCCCTGTCCCTTATGATGTCACAGCCTGTCCCAGTTTTTGTGACATCACATCCCTGGCCCTGCTGGCTGTGATGTCACATCACTGCCCCTGTGACATCACAACAATGTCCCTGTCCCTTATGATATCACAGCCTGTCCCTGTTTGTTGTGATGTCACAGCTCTGTCCCCATTCCCTGTGAGGTCACATCCCTGTCCCTGTTCCCTGTGATGTGACATCCCTGGCCCTGCTGGCTGTGATGTCATCACCCTGTCCCCATGCCCTGTGACATCACCGGGTCTTCCTGTAGGCAGTGACGTCACCAGGTGTCCCTGGAGGCGGTGACACCCCGCTGTCCCCACGCCCTGTGACATCACACGGTGTCCCCATTCCCTGTGACGTCACCGTGTGTCCCTGCTGTCCCCTGTCACAGCCCGGCCATCCTGGGTGACTTCTACTCCATCTCCTACCTGTACTACGGCGCCTTGGGGACACTGGCGACTGTGGGGACAGGGGCCCTGCTCAGCCTGCTGCCAGGTGAGTGGGGAGATGGCTCTGTCACCTCCTGTGTCACCCCCTGTGCCACCCCCTCTGTCACCCCCCAACACCCTGTCCCTGTCACCCTTCCCTGTGACCTCATTCCTGTCACCCGTCCCTGTGACCTCATTCCTGTCACTCCCTGTCACCTTGTCCCTGCCACCCCTCCTTGTCACCCTCCTGTCACCCCTCCCTGTCACCCATCCCTGCCACCCTGTCCTTGACACCTTTCTCTGTGACCTCATTTCTGTCACTCTCTGTCATTCTGTCCATGTCACCCTGTCACTCCCCTGTCACCCATCCCTGTTGCCCCTTCTTGTCACCCATCCCTGTCACCCTGTCCTTGTCACCCTCCTGTCACCCCTGTCATCCACCCCTGTCTCCCCTCCTGGTCACCCTGTCCCTGTCACCCCCTGTCACCCATCCCTGCCACCCTGTCCCTGTCACCTTTCCCCGTGACCTCATTCCTGTCACTCCCTGTCACCCCTCCCTGTCACGGTGTCCCCTCCCGGCAGGATCAACGCGCTGTCCCCCGGGTGTGCTGTGGTGGGACATCGTCAGGGCTGCACCCTCGGGTGGCCTCAAGGGTGACACCAGCGTTGGGGACGAGCCCCTGGACAAGGCCACGGTGACCCAAGCGCTGCTGGAGACGGGAGGGGAGCAGAAACCCCCGTGTGACCCCCCCAGGGGTGGCACTGTCACCGAGAGCGACGTGTAGGGGACAGCGGGGTGGGGACACGGGGACAGCGGGGTGGGGACACGGGGACAGCAGGGTGGGGACACGGGGACAGCGGGGTGGGGACACAGTGCTGGCACCAATAAAGGAGCTGCTGACCGTGAACAGAGCCCGTGCTTGGGGGGAGAGGGAGGAAACACAGTGGAGGGACACGGGGAAGGACAGGGAGGGGACACAGGGAGGGGACATGGCCACTGTCCCTGAGGTGACACTGCTGGAATGGTGGGGAAGTGTCACAGACAGGTGTGAGGAGAATTTAGGAAACAAGGCCTGCCCTGGAGAGATGTGTGTGTCTTGGTTTGGAAGGACAGGAGGCTGCTAAGGAAGGCAGGAGCCTCCCCTGAAATGGGGAATGTGAACCCTCCCCACCCCTCCGAATTGCTGTAAATTTTAAATTAGGGGGCTCTCAGGCAAAAATATGGGAGCGGGAAATAACAGTTCTTTAATAGGGAAGAAAAAAACAATAAAAGGATAAAATAAACAATGCAGTACACTAGAAGAACACTGCCAGGGTCAGAACCCAACCTGACACCCTGTGGGGTGCTGGTGGCAGTCCCATTGGAATTGTGGCTCAGCCCTCCTGAAATATCAGGTGTGGTTCTGCTGGAGCAAGGGGGATCTGTAGGGAAGGATGTTGCATATTCACACACTTCATCCATGGTGCATAAATTTCATTCAAACACAGAATTCTGTCTGGTCATCATCAACTTCTTCCTCAGAATCCCAACAGCGCCTTCAAAGCAGGAAGAAGTTCATTTCTTCTGATAATGGGGCAATAAATTCTTTTTCTCGGAAAGATTGAGGTGTCCTGTGGCTGCTATCTGGTGTTAGTCCTTCCTTTAAGGAAAAGTATCTTACATAGCATCGTTTCTATTTTAACAATTTTTATAACCTAAAACTATATTTAACACCGCACTTAGGAGAATTAATACAGCGTCACTTTCTAACACAACACATATAATATTCATTTGAATATTTGCGAAAAGCCAATCATAAAATAAATGCAATTTTCACAATAGCCACCCATGTTCTAGGACCACTGCCTTGCTGGTTGAATGGCACAGGCACAGCTAAAGGATTTAGACTTTCTTCTTTGCAAATCTGGCCTCTGACTTCATCCCAGTCTGTTAGTTGAAAATTATCAAAAGATTTTTGTGTGCTTTCTAATTTTGGGATTAATGCTGGCGAATTTTCAGGGTTCAGTGTCTCATTTTGCGTCGAGAAATGTGAAAAACGCCAATCACTTGTTTTTAAAATGTTTAAAAGTTTAATAGTAATGGAATGGTTAAAAAGAATAGTAACACAATTAGAGTAATAACAATTTGGACAAACTGAATTAGGACAATATGAGACAAAAAATACAAAGAGTTATGGACAGTCCAGGTAACTTTTTCTGGGCAGCAGGAGACCGAAAAAGGACACAGTTAACAGAGGATTAACCCTTAAAAACAACACCTGTTGCATATTCATACATTTCATACGTGATTCATAAATCCAATTCAAGTACAGGATTTTGTTTGCTTATCGTCAACTTCTTCCTTAGAATCCCAACAGTGCCTTCGAAGCAGGAAGAAGTTCATTTCTCCTGATAATGGGGCAATAAATTCTTTTTCTCGGAAAGACTGAGGTGTCCTGTGGCTGCTATCTGGTGTTAGTCCTTCCTTTAAGGAAAAGTATCTTACATAGCATCGTTTCTATTTTAACAATTTTTATAACCTAAAACTACATTTAACACAGCACTTAAGAGAATTAATACAGCATCCCTTTCTAACACAACACATATAATATTCATTTCAATATTTGCGAAAATCCAGTCATAAAATACATGCTTCTCGTGGGGCGGAGCCGCTGAGGCAGCGGCTGCGAGCCCGGGGCGCGGCCCCCGCGTCCCCCCAGAGCCCCTCGGCGCCGGGGCCGCTGAACACGGCGAAGTTGGGGGGCTCGGGGAGGCGGCCGGAGGGGCTGCGGTGTCCAGGGCCGGGCGCGGGGTGCGAGGGCGAGTCGCGCCCCGAGTGAGTCGAGCCCCGAGCGCAGCCCCGGCTCCTCCATGTTCTCCTGACGCCGCTGCGACCGCGCCATGCGACCCCGCGTCACCGGCGCGCGCGCCGTCTCCACGGCGACGGGGCCGTAAAGCGCGGCCGCGCGGGTGTCGCAGCCGCTCGGCGGGCAGGGCGGCGCGGCCCAGCGGGCCGGGGAGCCGCGGCCATGGAGATGCCGCTGCCGCCCGACGGTGAGGGGCCATCGGGGGCTGCGGGGGGAACGGGGGGCGACCGCGGGAATGGGGGGAGAGCGGGGGGTGACGGCGCTGCTTCCCCACAGACCAGGAGCTGCGGAATGTCATCGACAAGCTGGCGCAGTTTGTGGCGCGGAACGGGCCCGAGTTCGAGAAGATGACGATGGAGAAGCAGAAGGAGAACCCCAAATTCTCCTTCCTCTTCGGGGGCGACTTCTACGGCTACTACAAGTACAAGCTGGCCCTGGAGCAGCAGCAGCGTGAGTGGGGCCTGCGGCTCGGGCAGGGCCGGCTCGGGGCTCCCTCCCTCGCCGGCCGCGGGGTCTCGGGGTCGGCCGGCGGAGACACTTTTGTCTCTTCTGGGCTCGTCCTGCTCCGCCGGGACCGGTTTGCAGCGCTCGGGGTTCCCGGTAGTTGGCTCAGCGCTGCCCGCGGCTCCTCACGGCCCCGGTTGTGGGTTTGGAGGCGGGCAGGGGGAGCCGCAGGGACGGGCAGCGTGGTGAGACGGAGCTCGGCACCCGGAGAGCCGGAACTCACTCGGCTTGTCCTGGAGTTGTCCCTCTGGAAGTGCACAGGGAGTTGCTGACTCTCCTCTTTGGCACCGGCCACCTGTGATTTTGCGTTAACCGTAGAATCATAGAATGTGCTGAGTTGGAAGGGACCCATCGGGATCATCGAGTCCAACTCCTGGCCCTGCACAGGACACCCCAAGAATCCCACCAGGTGTCAGAGCATTGTCCGAGCAGCTCTGGAGACCCCTCTCACCCCCTCAGCGCGGGGGTCTGTTTGGAACTGGTGCCATTTTCACCCGTGGGCTGGTGGTAGCAGGTTTCTCTGGGAGGTTTACTTTCAAAGTTTACTCTGTCTGATAGTGTTGTGCAAGCAAAGCCAAGATATCGAGGCTTCCGCACAGATCCAGCCCCTGCCACAGCCCTCGCTGCCGCCGGCCGCGCCCATCCCAGCCCCTCAGGGCACCCCGTCTGTGGAGGAGCTCATCCAGCAGAGTCAGTGGAACCTGCAGCAGCAGGAGCAGCATCTCCTGGCCATGAGACAGGTTGGTTTGAGATGAGCACTCATCTGGTGTGTCCTGGCCTGTCAGTGGGATTAGGAGTGAAGGGGGAAAGGATGGTTTGGTGCTGAGCAGAGCTGGAGGTGAGGAGAAGGGATGCTGCTTTCCTTACTTTTGTTGTGTGGCAAATGCCATCGTTCCCCTAGAATGGATGTGTCTGATGTGTAGGTTGGGTTATGATTGCATATGGGTTATGTTATCATGGGATGAGTGATCTATGATTAAAGCCTTCTATTTGCTCTTTGAAAAATCTTGTTAGTTTTAGAGTGGAATAAATTGTGACTGCTTTAACCTTGGTTTGATGCTACAGATTGCTGGGAAGTGCAAGATTGTACTATTCTGACTTATCCCAGTTTGTAGTATTCTGACTTAGATTGGAGGGGAACTGTGTGCTATCAGCTAGCTGATTTTTGCAGATGTTCAACTGTTTAAGCTGCTGAAAACCAAACTGAAGAGTTCATTGTGCCTTGGTTATGTTCTTTATGTTTAAGAGCTACTTGCAATTATTTTTTATTACATGATAGATTTTAGAAGTAGAAGTAAACTGGACTTCTCCAGAAAAATATGAAGAGTTTTTTCAGAACCAAAAATTGAAACATTTTCATGAAGTCACAGTGCTTGTAAAAGATTTTGGTTTTTGAGATTGCCACTTTGGTCCAAGAGGATAAGGATACAGCAGCTTTATTCTTTAAAAGAGTTTTGGCTGTAATGTAATTCTTTCTCTTTTTTTTTTTTCCTTCTTTTTTTTTTGTTCTTTTTTTATTCAGGAACAAGTCACATCAGCAGTAGCCCTTGCAATCGAGCAACAAATGCAGAAAGTTTTGGAGGAAACCCAGTTAGATATGAACGAATTCGACAACTTGTTGCAGCCAATAATTGACACTTGCACAAAAGATGCAATCTCAGTAAGTGATCTGAATCTGCACAGGGATTTGGTGGCACTGTGGGTCCATTTGAATTTTGAGATTCTCTGTACATTAACAAGAGCTTTATGTCTATATTGTGTGGCAGGTTAGATGAAAGCTGTTACCTGAAAACCTTCCTGCAGTTATTTCAGAACTATAGGAAGTTCTGAAATATATGTGTTCCCTATATTGTGGGAACACATTAGACTGACTTATAATATTTTAAAATTTGCTTTTCTCAGGCTGGCAAGAACTGGATGTTTAGTAATGCCAAGTCTCCTGCTCACTGTGAGTTGATGGCCGGGCACCTGCGGAACCGGATAACGGCGGACGGAGCTCACTTCGAGCTGCGCCTGCACCTCATCTACCTGATCAATGATGTTTTGCATCACTGGTAAGAATTCAGTTCTGGGCTTCAGTTTGCTGTTTTGATGAAGTTTTTCTCCTAGATACAGTGTTGGTTTGACTAGTCACTTGGTATTTTATTGTTTTTATCAGCTGTCCTTACATGTCCATTTTACTAGTACTTTAGTAATCAAATTTAGGTAAAACCATTTTACCTACTTTGTGTATTTTTCCTCCAGACAAGATTTTACAGTAAAATCATTAGGGAGAGAACTCTATTTCATGATTCCACTACTTTTAGTATAGCAGAAGTTGAGATGTATTGAATATTTCAATGCACTTAGTGTTATAGTGAAAAAGAAAACTCTTCCCATTCCTTTCTTGAAGCCAGAGGAAGCAAGCACGAGATCTTCTGGCTGCTTTACAGAAGGTGGTGGTGCCTATTTATTGTACCAGTTTTCTCGCAGTGGAGGAGGATAAGCAACAGAAAATTGCCAGAGTGAGTATCTGGTTTTGGTTTAACTTTGACTTTTGCTTTGTTAGGTTGGTGCTCTGTAAATTCACAAATAGGCAGGTGCAAGAAGGTGACTGAGATTTTTCTAGTCTGATTGTTTTCATAAAGTCTGTTATAGGAGGTGCTCTAGTACACATTTAAAATAGAACTTCAAAGTCCTTTGGCTTTATTTAAGAGTTATCACAATGATGAATGCATCTGAATCTTTAGTCATTCAAAAATAAATATAAAAATCCTAGATCTTATGAAAAGCTGAAGACACAGAAATGCTGTGGCTCAGTTTTTCTTTGATTGTTCATAATTTCTAAAATCCTTTCACTCTTATTCATGCAGCTTCTTCAGCTATGGGAGAAAAATGGGTACTTTGATGAGTCCATTATTCAGCAGTTACAAAGCCCAGCTCTTGGACTTGGCCAGTACCAGGTTAGCCACAAAAATATCAGTTTTCTTATTTATGCTAATATTTTGAAAATTACTTTCCTTTTCAAAGTATAATGTTAATTTTTGTCTCCCCTCCCCTCCCTTGAAGTTGCTTACAAGGGATTACAAAAAATAATGTAAAATATAACCTTGTTATTTCAAACCTTCAATAATCCAGCTGCTGATGTGGCCCTGGATACAGGATACAGACTGATACAGTCCTGTACATATTTGACAGTGTCTTGTATAGCAGGGAGTGTTTGGTTAAAAGGAAACAAGCAAACAGGGCTTTAAATTGGATACATTGAATATAAAAATTGTAGTGGTAGCAGGAACTTTTTATTATTAATAATGAATGCTGTTGGTTTGAGCTGTATTGGAAAAAGGCAATACTAAAGATGGCGGGTTTTAGGCTGCAGAGAATATTTTGGAAATCTCCACAAAGCTTTGTAATGACACTGGGTGGTTCTGCCACCATTATCCTGCATCCTCACGCATCTTTTGGGAGAGAGGATGAAGGACAATACAGGGAGTTTGGAACAAGTGGATAAGGTGGGTGTTGTAGGTTCAGTGTTCACTTGTTCTTCATTTCTTTTATCAGGCAAATTTGATCACTGAATATGCAACGGTTGTCCAGCCTGTGCAAGTGGCTTTCCAACAGCAGATTCAGAACCTGAAAACTCAACATGAGGAGTTTGTGAACAGTTTAACACAGCAGCAGCAGCAGCAGCAGATCCAAATCCCCCCACTGGAGAACGAGGTGAAATCAACACCCCCACCTCAGGCCCCCACAGCAGCCCCAGCCTCAGCTCCACCATCTGTTCCAGTCTCACAAGCAGGTACTGAGCTGACCTGGGACCTGTGCAAAAATCACTGGCTGACAATGTAATGATTTTTTTTCCCCACTCCTTTTTTAATAATGAGGCACAAAGCACTGGTTCAGACTGGTTTGGTTCAGGCAACAGCTTGAACCTGTTCAGAACCTTGCAGCAGGTGCAGGTGGATGCTTGAGTATAAAAAGAACCAAAGAGATGAGTGTTAAATGGATCAGAAATCCTGTCTCCCAGTAATTAGCATTCTGCAGAAGGAATTAATCTGCAGCCTGGTGTGCTGATGTTTTATTAACTGCAAGTGATTTTGATGCTGACAGTAGTCTCTAAATTGTTCCAGATGATGGTAAATCTCAGCTGCCTCTGGCTGGTTCTACAGAGTATGACACAACTGGGTCTGGAGTGCAGGATCCTGCCTCAGGTGGACCACGTGGGCCTGGATCTCATGATCAGATTCCCCCAAATAAACCACCCTGGTTTGACCAACCTCACCCTGTTGCGCCGTGGGGTCAACAACAGGTAAGAAACAGTTCTAAAAACCCGTGTGGAGGTTTAGAATGACTGTCTTGGTTGTGGAGGTTGGGAATGACCACCTTGGTTGTGGAAGTGCAGTGAAAAGCTAGAAAATTAGAAGCTGTGAAAGTTAGAAATCCAGATTTCAATGCCAAGCTGTGTCATTCTGAGTGCAGTTAAAGGCAAAATGTTAATCCTATTTCAGTTTGTTTACCACCACAACTATGGTAGTATTCCTATGAACAAGAGCTGATTGCTTCAGTAACAGTTTGATCTTTTCCCATCTTTTTACTGGAGTTGCAGTCATTGAGACTCGTATTTGAAATGTTTATTCACCTGTGCATGGGCTGTATTTCTTTAGGAAGGTATATTATTGTGTTCTTCATTCTTGTAACCTTTTGTCATTCTAAGTGCAGTTAAAGGCAAAATGTTAATCCTATTTCAGTTTATTAACCACCACGCTATTCCTATGACGAAGAGCTGTTTGGTTCAGTAACAGTTTGATCTTTTCCCATCGTTTTTCTGAAGTTGCAGTCATTCAGACTCGTATTTGAAATGTTTTTTCACCTGTGCACGGGCTGTATTTCTTTAGGAAGGTGTATTATTGTGTTCTTCATTCTTGTAACCTCATGACTTCACCTCCAGGGACCACCTCACTGTCCTCCCTGGAACAACAACCACGAAGGAATGTGGAACGAGCAGAGAGATCAAGGCTGGAACAATCAGCGAGAAACACCTTGGAACAACCAGCCTGATCCTTCATGGAACAACCAGTTTGAAGCACCGTGGAACAACCAGCATGAACAGCCTCCATGGGGTGGGGGTCAGAGGGAACCTCCATTTCGAATGCAGCGGCCACCTCACTTCAGAGGCCCATTTCCTCCACATCAGCAACATCCCCAATTCAACCAGCCCCCGCATCCGCATAATTTCAACCGCTTTCCACCTCGCTTCATGCAGGATGATTTTCCACCTCGCCATCCCTTTGAAAGGCCTCCTTATCCTCATCGTTTTGATTACCCCCAGGGGGATTTTCCTCAAGGTAAAGTGTGTACCAGGCCAGGTTTTCTTGTGTTGTAATGCTGATTGCCATTACAAAATTATTTAGTGATTTGGGATGACAGTTTTTTCTCGGTGGATTGTTGTGATTTTCCTTAGTTTGGGAGTTTGGGAAGCTACTGCTAAGAACTCAGTAGGAAACACGTGCAGAGTTGGATGCTTCCTTGCTTTTTGAGTCTTCCCTAATGAATAAAAAATTGTAGTCCAAATTCAAGTCAGCATCTCAACAGGCACCTCTTTTGCAGCTACTTTGCTTTAAAAGTAGTAAGTTCAAAGGTGAGAAGCAGCATTTTCTTGTAAATTTAATCACCTGCACATCAGCCCATAGGTGAGGGCTGATGAGAACTGTGACCTGTGTAGATGGAGGAACTTTAGAGGAAGGCTGAAAGGATTTGTTCCTGTGCATACACTCATTTGTTCTTTCTTTTTATTTTGACTGCCAGGCTCTCTAGTTTTCTGCATTTAGTGTTGTGTGGCTTGGTAGTGTGTGGTGAAACGATCCTTACCTCCAGTTCTTCCTCCTCATTGGGTTTGGAACATGGGAACATTGTTCTCTTGTTGGAACATGGGAATGTGTGGGAGTGTAACCTGGTGCAGCTTGCCTGGCCAGAGGTAGTTTCCATTTCACCTGCAGGAGTTGCTGTTAATCTGGAATGATCCTTGTCAGTGTGAAGGCCAAAGATCACCCTGGTTCTGTGTGACAAGTCATTTAGAAAATAGATTATGTTTCTCTGTAGGAGTTGCTACATTAATCCTAAAAGTTTCTCAATTCTCCAAGTCCAAAAATAGTTGAAAACCAATGGATTTGAGTCCTTTTGACCACAGTATGTCCCAAAGGAAGCAGTGGCTTGGGGCTGAACTATCCTCTTGTCTAGAGAGTGTGGCCAGGGAGGTAGATGCACTGCAGGGACCTGTAGCCAGCCTCTGGTCCTTCATTTCTGGTGCTTTGCTGGATCTGCTGAGATTGGGTTTTAGGATAAATGCAGTAACTAAAGTACACCTCTGACTGCCTTCTTTCTTTAATAGCTAAATAAATCATTTTAACCCTCCCACTCTGCAGAAATTGGACCTCCTCATCATCATCCTGGTCACAGATTGCCTCACCCTGGTATCAGCGAGCATCCTCCCTGGGGAGGGCCACAGCACCCAGATTTTGGGCCTCCCCCACATGGATTTAACGGGCAGCCCCCTCACATGCGGCGCCAAGGGCCCCCTCACATGAACCACGATGATCCCAGCCTGGTGCCAAATGTTCCCTACTTTGATCTTCCTGCTGGCCTGATGGCTCCACTGGTCAAAGTAAGTGCTTGCTATGGGACTGATTCAAACCAAGACACTGGTGGGGTTAAAAGATCCAAAACCTGTTGTTGTTATTAGGAACAGTTCAGCTTTGATGTGTATGATTTCAAATCCTTCCATCCCACAAGCAAGTCTAGGGTATAAGAGCAGGAGTAGTTTGGGGGACTAGGTAGTGGAAATGTGAGAATTTTTGTGTGTTGTGTGCTAGAGGAAGCTGGTTGAACCCACAGTGTGAAAGAGCAATTTATACTTGCAAGTCTGACCCCTCTTTGTAGGAAATGGAAATCCCCAGTGATTTCCAGATGGCCAGAGAGACTTCACAGATCTGATGGGGCCACTCTATTAGTTCTTCATAATCAGAATTCTCTTGAAGATGTTTTACAATATCAATGTTATATATACAAAGAAGGATAGAGAACAGGAAACATACCTGTATCAGCCTCTTCAGGGATAGTTACATTTATGTATTCTGTATTTGAGATGGACACCAGTTTGTGCCAGGCTTCCATCCAGCAAAAGGTGGATGAGATTTGCATTTTATCTACCTGGTGACCCACTTAATATTTCAACCTGTGCAGTGCAGGCTTTTCTCAGAGAACTCACAATGGTGATAGCATGAGGAAGCATTGGTTTGTCTATAGAATCCTTATTTCCAGATCATTTTTTATCCAGTATTAAAATTTGGGATCTCTACACAGCTAAATCTGTAGTTATTCTTCAGGTAGCCTCCCCATGACACATGACAAATGTAATTTGTTTTGTTTCTGGCAGCTTGAAGATCACGAGTATAAACCTTTAGATCCTAAAGATATTCGTCTTCCACCTCCAATGCCCCCCAGTGAGAGACTTCTGGCTGCAGTTGAGGCATTTTATAGTCCACCATCTCATGACAGGCCTAGAAACAGGTAAGAGTAGGTGTAGGCAATAAAATGGTAAGGAAAATGCTCTAAGAAGGTGCCTCAAATCACAAAATGCCTCCCTCTCTTTTGCCTGTGTCTTGGTTCTCCTAATGCTCTTGTTGTATTGCAGCTGCACTTTCTGTTTGATCTTATGCTGCGATTTGTGAGACAGTTTTTCCCAGACCCTTTTTTCTGTACAAAATCCTGTGAAAATCCTTAAGGTCTCCACTGAAGTGGAATTTACACGTGTGGGTTCTGTGTGGTTGATTTGTTGCAGTGAAGGATGGGAGCAGAACGGACTGTACGAATTCTTCAGAGCTAAAATGAGAGCAAGGCGGAGGAAAGGTCAAGAGAAGAGAAACAGGTGAGAGTTCCTGTGTGCCACCTTCTGCTCTGTGCTGTTCATCTGGAGGGTGCTTGGGCTAAATGCAGAGGGAAAGTCTGTTCAGCAACATGCTGATGGAAGAATGAGTTTCAATGTGCTGGAATTTCTGTCTAATCTGCAGAAAATGGACATGGCACAGGTTGCTCAGAGCAGCTGTGGGTGCCACATCCCTGGAAGTGCCCAAGGCCAGGTTAAACAGGGCTTGGAGCAGCCTGGTTAGAGGAGGGTGTCCCTGCCCAATTGCAGGGGTTGGATGAGCTTTAAGGTCTCTTCCAACCCAAACTGCTTTGTGATTTTGTGAAATCACAAAATCACAAAGGGCTTGGAGAAACCTGGTCGTGAGGAGGGTGTCCCTACCCAATGGCAGGGGTTGGAACTGGATGAGCTTTAAGGTCTCTTCCAACCCAAACCACTTTGTGATTCTGTGAAAGAGTTTTTCACACTCAAGCTTTCACTTTCCCTGCAGAAGTAGTGCTTGTGTGTAATTTGAATTTGATCAGATTTGTGTTTGTGGTGCTTCTCCATGGAATCTCAGTGGAGTTTCTCTGCTCATTTGTGCAGTGGGCCCTCTCGGTCTCGCAGTCGCTCTAAAAGCCGAGGCCGTTCATCTTCTCGGTCCCACTCACGATCTTCAAAATCATCCGGCTCCTACTCGAGATCCCGCTCGCGCTCTTGCTCTCGGTCGCGATCCTATTCTCGCTCGCAGTCCAGGTAGGGCCCAGGGGGCTGAACCTTGGGAAGTGTGGGAGTGGGCAAACCCCAGCCCTGGAGGCTGACGCAAGGATCCACGGGGTTGCTGTGTAACTTGTGTGCTCTCCCTTGCAGAAGCCGCAGCAGGTCCCGCTCCTCGCACAGCCGCTCGCGCTCCCGCTCCCGGTCTCGCTCCAAATCCTACTCCCCTGGGAGGCGGCGCCGGTCCCGCTCTCGCAGCCCCACTCCTCCGTAAGCTCTGCTTTGGTTCTGTCTCCTCTCACCTGGGCTGTTGGAACAGAGCCTGCAGGGGCTCTGCCTCCTTACCAGCGGATAATCAGCATTTCATCAAAGAGCAGGAAAGATGATGGAGAGCAGATCTAGAAATAATTGATCTGCTATATGGGCTTGTAGAGAGAATATTACTCTATTGTGGTGGCTTTTTATTTTAACAAAACTGCGTGCAGAAGTGAAAACTGCAAAACTGTGAAGTCTGTATGCCTTCCTTGGGAGCAGGAGTAATTCTCTGTGTGCTCCATTGGGAAGAGCGCAGTGTCTCTTCCAATCTAGAAATTCTGTGTGATTCTGTGTGTGATTCTGTTTGATTTCCCTTGTGCTGAGAAGCAGGTGATGTGTTTCTGGCACCTCAATAACTGCATAATCTGAAGGCTGTAGTAAAGAATAGCTTAGTAGAGTGGATAGAATTGTGTTGGATGTTAATGCTTAACAGAATAGAACTGACCGTGTTTTGTGTCAGAATAACATCACTGGTTCTAAATTTGTTGTTCTTATTTTCTTAGTTCTTCTGCTGGTTTGGGCTCCAGTTCTGGGCCTTCAATACCAGAATCGAGACTTGGAGAAGAAAATAAAGGCCATCAAATGCTAGTGAAAATGGGTAAGATGCTGTTCTAGAATCTTAGACAAGGCAGGAAACAAAATTAGACACCGAAGTCTTAGATGTAATTAATTAATGCATGTTCATAAGGAATTATTCCTTGGCATCAAGGTCAGCATAAGAACATTCAGAGATGTAAAATACAGAAGACAGGGATGTGAGTTTGGCATCAGATAGAACTGACCCCACCTGAAGTATTTCATCTCCCTGCAGTGCAGGTCAGCAGGGCTGACTGGACAGATTGGACTTGCTCTGCTTTTCTTCTTACCCTCCTAACAGTTTTTAGGGATACTGCTGCTGTCAGCTCCTAGAATCTCTGCATATTAATGCTTGTGAGATAAATGAGACAGTTCATGTGCTGTTCCAGGTTGTCTGTTCCCATCCTGCTTTATCAAACTGATGCTTTCTTTGGTTGTTTCCAAAATGTGTTTGTCTTCACAATTATAGTCCTAAAAAAGCAGTGAAAGGATTGCAATGTTGTGTCCTTGCTGCAGGATGGAGTGGATCTGGTGGATTGGGAGCCAAGGAGCAAGGAATCCAAGATCCAATTAAAGGAGGTGATATCCGAGACAAATGGGATCAGTACAAAGGAGTGGGAGTTGCATTGGACGACCCTTATGAAAACTACAGAAGAAATAAAAGTTACTCATTTATCGCACGCATGAAGGCCAGGGATGAATGTAAGTGAATGTTTCTCAGCAATTTAGAAACCTCTATGGACTTCAAAGTGATTTTTGTAAACCCAAATCAAAATAGCAGTAGCTCTTAATTTTTTCTAATGTAACTGATACAGTAAAACAGCAGGTAAGTGGATGTGTACTCTGATTAACCCAGCAAGTTTTTTCTTTTTAGGCATTGTGTTGTGTTTTAATTTCTGAAATGTTAATTAATCAGTGTGTTCTGTGTAAGTCACTTCCTGGCTGCAATACCGAGCACCTGCATCTTTGAATGTTCCCCCACAAAAACTTGAAATAGTCACAAAGTTCGTGGAGGGGGAGCTGTGCCACACAAGGGACAGCTGCCACAGCAGGGAGGTCCTTGTGGTTGGAACCAAGTTAGGCCACACTTACTGTTTACCCCTGCCCTAGACAGAGTTTCCTTCCATTAGTACCACATTCTGCCAAAGCCAGAATTTGTAATAAATTCCCTGTAGTGCAGGAAGGGTTCAGAAAAAGACAATGACCCAAAAGATGGATTTTTGCAGATCTGTGATACGTTGAACATTGGCACTTGCCAGCAGCTAAAAGGAAAAAGTTGGCATGCTCAATGAAATGTCACTTCTGCCTCTAGATCAGTGCAAGAAAATGGGTTCAAATAAAGCCCATAAGGAAAAATTCCTTATTAACAGAACCCTCATTCCACCAAACACTTCAGACAGCTTAGGTAACTGCAGAATGTGTAAGAGCTCTTCTCCCTGTTGTTTCAGTGAAGCATGAAACACAAGACCCTTCACCATCCGAGTAAGACTCTCTGAAGAAACATGTCTTGCATCTTCTGCAAAACATTAAACGTTTAGAAATCCTGATTAAAGTCTGGACAAAGTGACAAATTAATTACTTTTAAAACCATGGTGAAAAATGGAAAGCGATGACATGTACTTCAATACTTGTCAATTAGTGCTTAAAAAAGGCCAGGTCTTACTGTGACATGTCTAGCGAGTTTAAAAATTCCCATTTATCTTGCAAAACTTTCTAATTAGTTCCCCATTTTATAGCAGAATTAAACCCCACTCAAGCTGTTCCTGGTGCAGGACTGTGCCTCATTCATTCCTGTGGAATAGACATTATGTGATGTGGTTCTATGTTCTCTAGTTCCATAATGTATATTTATTTCTCTCAAAAGGTTAATTCTATTTGAAGTGGAGGGGTGCTGCCTTGGGATCAAGTCAGACTGATGCTGAGCAGTGTATCCTAATGTCTAAATGGGGAATGAAGCATCTAGTTCCAGTGCAGGTGACCTCTGAGCACTGTGCAAGCTTTTAGAACCTTCCAGTCACCTCCAGGCCCTGCCCAGCAGCTGCTGCAGCCACCACTCGGGGCAGGACACAAGGGTCACTTCTCTGGTAGCTTCCCCAGCACTCTGAGGGATGGGTGATGCTTTGTAATGGAACACAGTCTTTGAGCTTTTTATATTTTTGTATATACCCTTTAATAAAAGCTAATTAGTTCAATAGAAGAGAATCCATTTTCTCTGCTCTACACGTTTCTATCAATGAGATGTTCTTGGAAAGTTGCTGTAATCTAAATGAAAAAAAGAAACAAATCTTTTGTAACTGTTTCCAGAGACCACCAGCTAGAGCTGTTAGGCCCTTACACTGCACTTCCAGTCCCCAGGTCTGCCCCTTTTCCAGATGTTTGTAGAGCAAAAACCCTCTTAAAACCATTCAGTTAGTATGGTGGAATATCAGTTTGTTCTAGATCTACTGTAGTTGTGGAACTGTACCTGTCTGTGAATCAGCATACAACACCTGTATGTTACCAACTTGTGAATGTTGTTGTTTTGCCTTCCAATAAACAATTTTTTTAAAATAAAAATGCAGCTGAGATTTCCTGAAGCTTGGCTGTAAGCCTTCCTTGTTTTTAATTTGTCTTAATAAACACACCCAAGTGTGTGTTTGGGTTTGTTGTAATCTGACAAGGCTGATCATACAGAAATGCTGTTTGGATAATGGCACTGAAGTCAGGATATGGTAATTTTCTGCTGTGGTTGTGTTTCTCAGGGGCTGTAGTACAGACTTTCACTTCTACCACCATCATAGGTGAGATCACAGATCTCACAATTCACTGGGTAAATGTGAATGACTTATCATTAATGACTTATCACTGTGATGACTTATCACAGTCCCATTAGGCAGAAGTGTTATCTTGATGTCTCTTTTGCTGACATAGTCTGGCTGAAGGTTCCTGTGTATCCCTGTATTGTGTACACAAGTAAAACATTCAGGTATAAAAAAGTAAATTATCTATAATAATTAGCAACGTGTACTAACTAATTTATACTAACCTAGCAGTTTGTACGAATTCTTCCAATACAGTTTATAACCTTTTATCCGTGCAACTTGGAAAGGTTTCTTGTTTCAGCCTTAGAGTTGTGAATATAAATGTCACTTGAAGTTCAGTAACTGTCCCAAGCACTTAATTTCTCCTGGGCTCTCTCCGAATTTCTTCAAGTGCTTGCTCAATTGTTAGAGGTGGGGATTTGTGATTCTTGATGTACTGCAAAAAAAAAAAAAAAAGTTAATAAGCTAATGTCTTCATTATGTAGGTAATTATTTATTAAATAGTAGAAAGCAGCTAATCTTCATGTCAAGATACCTGCACGTTTCTGTACTAGCAACAAAAAGTGACCCTTCTGTTGCAGCATCTGAATGAACCCTGCTCATTTGAGGACAGCTAAATGCTACAGCAGAAACCTTAATCTTTAAAAACTATGGTCTCTAGCAGGACTTCAGTCTTTTTTTTTCCTTTTAAACTTATTCATTATTCATATGCAGAGAAACTAGGTTTGCTGTCAATACCACAAGCGTTTGGAAAGGAATTCACGCTCGGTCTCTGGTTTGTCATAAATACCTCTTTAGCCTCTTCCAGGGTATGGTAGTGGAACTTCTCATGCTCCAATGACTCCACGAGGGCTGTGTGAAGGTGGTGAACGTTCTGGACAAACTGCTGGGTCAGCATCAGGTGCTGCTTGCACATGGTGTGTAAGACAAGAACCGAGGGGCTGTACGCGGTCAGGGCTGTGAGGAAGGGACAGCAAGGGCTGAGCAAACCAAGCTGGGCTCAGGTGCAGAAAATAGAGTGAAAAAGTGTTGAAAGCAAAGGGAGACGACCCATCTTTGTTGATCAGCGTTGAACTCCAATTTATTGATCTCACTTACACACTTTTATAGTGGTGTTAATTAAGCTCATGCATATTGCAAAATCCGAGCTCATCATAGGTCACAGATTACACATTAACCCCTCCTTTTGTTTTCAATACCTGTGGTTTGTTATTGAATCCAAGATTTATTTTCTCACCCTGTTATGAAAGTTCTCAAGGCCTCCATGTTTGTCAACTTTTGCTCTCCCAAAACTTATCCAAGGACAAGATATTTACTTGTTATTAAAAACAACCTGAGAACCTCTGCTGTTTACATAGACGTGCCTGAGAACTTTTGTTGTTTACAGAAACAGGCTGTGAGAATTTGCTCCTCACAGCTGCCTTTTACTTTTCCATCAGGTGTATATGATTATGGCATGTCTGAACAAAACTCTATAAGCCATTTCTGAGCAAAATTCTCCAACAAAAAAGAAGAATAAATGTGGTTTTGGTACCTTCTACTGCATCCATGCTGATGACATGGCTGGCAATTGGCACTGGGTCGATGTAGGTTGTTCCAATGGGTGGGCTGAGCACTGCAGTGGGGTTTGCTGTGCATGGGAGAGATCAGAATTACTGGGGGGACAGGGGAAAGGTTCAGTGCCACTGCCTGGTTCTTCTGCAGTTTTTTGGGGAAAGGTTTAGTGCCACTGCCTGGTTCTTGTGCTGTTTCTTGGCACAGCAGCTGCCCTAAAAGCACAGCACAGCCTAACAGGCTGAACTCACCCTTTGCCCAGCAGTAGGTGAAGGGAGGCTCTGCTGTCTGCACTGCAGTTTCTGTGACGGTCACTTGGTGTCCCCGGCTGTGCTGTTTTGGGGTGACCAGCAGGGATGACCCTGAAGATGGGTGTGCTCTAGGAGACCTGCAGCTCTCAGCATGTCCCTCTACAGATTCCCTGTCTGTTGCAGATGGAGACCTTTCAAAGTCTTCAGAATATTCTGAATTAAGAGTACTCTCATTCTGATTCAGATAATCCTGTTTGTGTGGAGGGAAATCTGAGGAAGCTCCACTTAAATGTTCCGAGACTTCAGCTTCAGAGCCACATTTTTCAACTTGCTCTTCAGAAGAATCTTCCACACCAGTTATTGCACTGGTCATTTTTAGAGCAGCCTGGTCCTCTTCCACCAGCAATTTATCTTTTTTCACATATTTGTTTGATTCTTGAGTAAACTGGATGTCTTTTCCCTGTAAAAGTATTTATTTCAGAACCTCCACACTCAGCCAAAGGCAGACTGGGAATATGTGCTAGTGGGGAATTTCTACTTACTTTCTGCTTTAATTCTGCTGAATTACTGGTATTATCTGGTGCCAAATCATCAAGGCTCATGATATTCAGTCCAAAATCTGCAAATAAATGACACCTACACATGAGAATTTGCATGAAATTTACAGTACACTTTGCTGTAAGTGACAAAAATGGGGGGAAAAAAATCAGTACTAGCTTCCTACTTCAGTACTGAAAAGTAATAGCAATCAGTCACTGATTCTTTAACTTCATAGAAACTCCTAAAATTTCCTCCTTTGGTCAGCTGACATTCCTGAAGTTCAAGAGATTTTTGCTGCCCCTCATTTCCAGCTGTTCTCACTCTGACCCATTGGGACATTGTGCCACTGATAGAGGAAAACTACTTTAAATGTTCTAATTGTTTTGACATCATCATGTCACCCAGGGCAGCATCATTAATATGAACCCATTAAGTCAAAAGCTAAGAAAAATACAAACCTATTACACTAGAAAAAAAATAAACAGATCAAGATAATCACTTTGATCAGGCCTTGGTTTGTGTGAAATTTCACCAGTGAATCCTATTTGCCCATGAGAATTTATCAGGAGATTATCAGTACAATTGATACTGAGTCTACTGAGAAAAAACTTACATTTCAAACTGCTGCTGGATGGATCTTCTGCATCAGCTCCTTCAGAAAATAATTCATCTAATGACTTTATTTCACTTCTGTCACTTTCAAGAGATTCTTGGATGTGCTTGGTGTAGCCTGCTTTAGGCAGAGCACGCTTTACAGTGTTGTCCTTCGTGGAAGATGACAGCAGTTGAAATCTCCTGATATGTCCTGACAGGTTTCTGCTGGTGGGTGAAGGTGCTGGTGAATTAACTCTACCAAACACACTTTTCTCTGAGTCTTTGTTGTGAGAAGATGCTTTAGATAATTCTGCTGATGAAACTTCCTTACGAGGTGGAGGAGCCTTTCCTGGTGGCACTGGAGTCTTACTCTTTTTGAAGAACATGAAAAAGAGATTTATGTGTTACTTCATTGTTATGTGTAGATTGCTAAAGGGAGAACAAACCATTGTGGGTAAAATAGAGTAATTTTAAGATGTTAAGATGTGAACCTGAATCCTATCATGAGCAAGACACAAATGCAAACTTAAGATTTAGTTGCTAGTGTTATTTAAATAAAAAGCAACCAATTAAGACAATTATATGAAAGCATTAATAAAAATACATAATCCAGCAAAGTTTGTATTTACCTTTCTACCTTACTGAGCATCACTTACCAGAACCTTCTGATTCCCACTTCCACTGGAAAACCCCAAAGAGCTCTCCATCAGTTCTCTCATTTCCTCTTCATCACTATCCAGATCAAGCTGTTGTTTAACCATAACACTCCTTTTAGGGCTTTGCATGCTTTCCTCTTCCCCAGAACAAGCATCTCTGCGGGTCCCAATTTCACTGGTGGCACCATAATTCTTCCAGTACCTCCTGCCCCTGGCACCACCTTCATGCCCAGAGGTGGATGAGCTGCACTCCTCATCCAAAGCCTTCAGGCCCGAGTCAGTGTTCTGCAGTTCCAGGTGCTTTTTTTGACCCATGATTTTGCTTTCTAGCTGTGCCACTTTGTTCAGGACGGAGTTTAGCCGCGTGTGGGCGGCGCTGCCCGGAGCGCTGGGGGCTGCCCGGCCGCTCCAGGCCCGCCCGGCGCTCCCCGGCCCCGGGCAGCGCCGCGTCCCAGCAGCGTTTCCATCGCACACCTTCAGGAACCTGCCCTGGTGCGACGGAGTAATTCCAGCGCTCTCCAGCTCTGTGTCCACCAGCGTTAGGTCACCAAGGGTGCTGCTCCTGCGGGGTACACGGCTGTGGCCCTGCCAAGAATCACAGAGTTACCGACCTTAGGAAAGATCTGACAACACCGAGTCCAACTTGCGACTGATCCTGACCCCCACGTTGTTAACCAGACCAAAGCACTGAGTGCCACATGCAGACTTTCCTTAAACATCTCCAGGGATGGTGACTCCACGGGCAGCCCCTTCTAATGCCCACCACCCTTTCTGCGAAGAAATCCTTTCTGGTGCCCAACCTAAACCACCCCTGTCACAGCTCAAGAGTCTCCCCTCGTCCCGTCGCCGGTACCCTGGTGCAGAGCTGGCTGCCCCCTCCTGTAGGGCTTGTACAGATCCCTCCCCACACAAGACCGGCCCGCGCTGAGACAGGGACCGGTGCCTCACCTGCCATCGGCCCGCGGGTGCCCGAGAGATCGCGGCCATCCGGGACGGGACAGGGTCGGACAGAGCACCATCCCGGGGCCCGCCCAGCCTGAGGCGGCCCAGGCTTCTCTGGGCCGGGCCAGGGCGGGCGGAGTGCCGCCGGTTCCTGGAGTCCGCGACTCCCCAATATCCCGCCCACTGATTGGCTCAGCCCGGCAGTTCGGCGCCGCCAGCGAATCACAAGCAGGTTTACAGCCGCCGGTAGCTGTGCCCTGACTACAAACCCCAGAATGCACCGGAGTCAATGCATGGGAATTTTTACGAACCCGCGATTTGCTAGTTAGTGGAGCGAGTTGGGAATTAATCCGGTTGTTCCGCAGGATTTGCGTTAAAACCCCTCACTGAAACAACATATTGGAGGTTATTACCTGCCCTTTGTATATATACTTGTAATAGAATTATATAGCTATTGAGCTTAGCCATGGATAATTTTTATTTTGCCCAGTTTTTTTGTTTTTCTGGGTTTGTTTTCTAGTACTTTCTAGTGATATCATTCTGCTGTAAGTCAGTTCCTAAGACTTGAGTTTAATGTTCTTAAAAACTTTCCCTTGCTATCTCTAAAACCCTGGCTGACAGATACACACAGCTATATACTCCAATTATATATTTGGATTAAAATTCCAGATCAGACTTATGAAATAAAAACTGATAACAAATGCATCTGGCAACCCAGAAGATTATTTAGCCTGTTTACCACTGAGGAAAATCAATGATCAAAGAAGGCCACAGACTGGGATGACTGAATACGAATTTGTGATCTAACAGACCAATTGATGATCTAAATCAGATCTGAGGTAAATTTCTCTCCTCATTCTGTGTTAGTGGATTATTTAATTTCCTTTTAACATAGTTGAACTGTGCACTGGTTTTGCTTTCTTAATTTTCCTGTGTCTTTTAAAGGATGGGATGAACCTGGACCCATGGTGGAACTAGTGCTGAGGACTGAATTTTGGGATGAAGAATAATAATAATGCAGAATGGTATTATACTGTAGTCGAGATTCCTCTATACAGTTTATAAATAATTTCCTTCTCCTAGCTAGGGGAACACCTTGAGCCCCTTTCTTTGCCTGACTGTATTCCAGACATGTAGTTCATCCTAGGGGAAATTAACAGATGCTGAGGTTTATGCAAAAGATTTTGGAGATAGAAACTGGCGAGAAATGAACATGAAATTCCCATGGATGTTTTCATTCGTTTTAAAGATTCCTTGTCTAATCTGACTGAGAAACTATTGGTGTATACAATTGAAATTAGAGTCCTGAAAAGGAAATGAATGTAAAGTAGGTTGAGGAATAGCAGGAGGAAGGACTACAGAGGAAAAATACTTGAACAATAGCTTAAGAAAATAATTAGAAAGCAAAGACAACTCAGGAAGGGACAGAGCAATGGGGAATGATATTTATAATATATATTATAGAGAGGAGCCCTGTCTGTGTCTGCAGGGAGGGGTCAGAGCACGGACCAGGGGGCCCAGCAATGGGACAAGAAGCAGCAGGCAGAACATGACAAGAAGTTCCACTTGAATATGAGAAAAACTTTGCTGCGCAGTAACGGAGCACTGGAACAGACTGCAATCCCTCACTGGAGACATTCCAGAACTGCGTGGACACAATCCTGTGCCATGTGCTCTGGGATGGGGCTCGGCGGCCCATTGTGCTCCATTCAAACCTCGCTCGTTTTGGGGTGATGTGGCTGCCCAGGGAGCTGGGCAGGGTGGTGAAGTCCCTGTCCCTGGAGGTGTTTAAGGAGCGACAGTGATCTGTGCGACAAGGTGGTGATCTGTCAAAGACTCCATGACCTGAGAAGTCTCTTCTGTCCTAAATGCTTGGGTGACTCCGTGGAGCGCTGCGGGCAGCGGCAACTGCCGCCCAGGAGCGCCTGCCGGGCCCCGATAAAGCCGCGGCCGCTGCCGGCGGGGCTCGAGCACCTCCTCAGCCGCCGCCACCGCCTCCTCGGGCCCGCCCGGCCCGGCCCGGCCGCCGCCTCCCGCCGCCTCCCGCCCCTCGCTCCGCCCCGGCCGCGGCCCGACCCAGCGGGAGGAAGATGGCGGCGCTCATCCCCCTCAGCCAGCAGGTACCGGGGCTGCCGGGGACGCGCGGCCCTCCGCAGCGGCGGCCGGGCGGGCGCGGGGAGCGGCAGCGGGGCCGCATCGCAGCCGGGCGCAGCCGGGCTGGAATTGCCGCTGGGTACAGGCCCTGTGCCGGGAGGGGCTCGGCCCGCGGGGAATAAGGGTCGGGGCGCGGCGGGGAGCGGGAGCCGGGCGGGGCAAGGGCGGCGAGCGGCCCCCGCCGTGCCCCGGGACCGCGGTGCGCGGTGCTGGGGGGGGCCGCAAGCTGCGCCGCCGCCCTCCCCTCATGGAGGCCCTGGAGCTGCGTCCCTGGGGAGGGGCTGAGGGTCTCCTGGCGCTTCCCCACCCCGAACCGCCGGGATTACCGTGGGCCGGGGGTTTGGAGGGGACAGGGTTGGTGCTCCGCACGTCAGCCCGTTTCCCTGTTGGTACCGGGGGTGATGCCGCCGGGAAGTGCTGAGCTGTTGTGGCGGGGTGCCATGACCGGGTGGGGAGCGGGGACACCGGCAAGGGGCTGAGGGATGAGCGGGAGCTGCTCGCCTGTCAGGAGGAGGAGGAGAAGCTTCTGCAGGGCAGGGGACGGGGCGCCCATCCTGACCCCTGGGAGAGGCTGTGTCCAGCTCTGGCTGAATGCTCGGGATCCCTTGGTTGATTCCTCTTGTTACAAGTTTTTTTTTTTAATTTTATTTTTCACCCAAATAATTCAAGCTTAAGCAGTGTGATCGCTGTTTATTATTTTCTATAGCCATGTGAGGAGAGTCAGTATACTTATTTATATCCCACTACCTTCAACGTCTTAAAACCAAAACTGTTTTCTATACTGTGCCTAGGCCAGTCAGGCATTCTGAATGACTCCTATTAGTAGTTCAGACTATTTAAATATATCAATTTCCTTTTAATAATGATCTTTGAGTTGTGATACGCTAAAAATTTATCTCTCAGTGGAGTTATGTGGTGCTTGGATAACATAACTTGCTGTGTGTCTTACTAAGAACATGTACTGCTGTTTAGTAAGACTCCTGATTAACATTGGTTTGATTAAGTGAACATATTCAGAAACATCTGAAAACATCCATGTGCACACAAACTGTTATCAAAAAATTTCAAGTGATTAATGTGGTGCAAAATATGGAAGCCAGATAAACTCTGGATGTGAAAGGGTCTGTAGTTGTGAACTTCTATAATACATTGGTAAAAATCAAATAATTATCAAATGCTTACTCTAGAAATCCAGTTTCTCTAGGTTAAATTCTCATTGATCTTTGAGTCTGGCATCAATGGTATTCCTTTTGATAGACAATGTTATGTTTAGGGGGACTAAGACCACATTCTGTAAACATATCCGTTATTTTTATATAGTATTTTCCAACTAATTCAGTGGAAGCATTGTAGTTCTAAGAGTTGTTTTTGTACATCGAACTGTCAAGAGTAATCTAGCTGTAAACAGAATTTCCTTTAAGGTAGTAAACTTCCTCTTGTAATAGCCTCAGTTTTGTGATTACTAAGGACATGTGTGTTAATTAGAGTAAATGCCAGAAATGGAATTAGACAGAATAGGAGAGGGTATGTGTGTTGTAACATTGAGGCATGTCCACTCAGAAAGCTATAAAATAAGACTATTGATACCAACATTTAAAGAGCTGAAAAGAGTTTTGGTAATTCAAGCAGCTTAAAATATTTTCCCATTAATCATTTATCATTATCATAATAATACTTTATTTAAAATAATTACTGTGATCCAGAGATCCTTGTGACCCGGACATGACTTCAGGAACGAGAATTAATTGTTCTGGTGGCAGGTGCTTGCTCGTGCCTTTTTTCCAGACCTGCACTGAGTCATTTAGGTAAATTGGTCAGAAAGACTGAATCTTTGTAAAATTCTGCAAGTAGAGAATTGATCTTGAGGTGCTTTTCAGCAGTGCTTGGGCGAATAATTTGCTGTAGAAGAAATTTCACAGCATTGACTTGGAGCAATATCCATGCATGTGCACTGTGTGCCACAGAGTGTGCAGACTCAGGACTTCAACTTCTGAACAAAAAGTCAAATTGGAAGTTAAACAACAAGGTGCTAGGGCTCTGAAGGGTCTTTTTGGGAGGTGGTCTAAAGCATTGGTCAGAGGTGATGTTTTGGAGAGTATAGAGCAGGGGAGGATGAACTCTTGGTCAAACTGAACCTCTCTAACAGGTTAAGCTTTGACATCATCAACAGTGCACTCTTCAAAATTTTTGTCTCTGCCACTGTTGGCAGTCTTGGGTTGGTCCTTCATGAGCAGATGCCACCAAATTTCAGAATCCTCTCCAATGATGGTGATGTCATCACGTGTAGTGATGGGTAGATAGAGAGCTGTGCTATTTTTATCACTTGAACCCATTTTGTCTGGTTTGCTTCATCGCAGAGATGCAGTCATTTAGGTAAATCGCTCAGAAAGGCTGAATCTTTTTAAAATTCTGCAAGTAGAGAATTGATCTTGAGGTGCTTTTCAGCAATGCTTGGGTGAATAATTTACTGTAAAAGAAATTTCACAGCATTGAAGCACATCACCCTGGCTTCCTGCCACCTCTGCCAGGTAAGTCAGCTCCATGTCATGGCTGACAATATCAAATGGGGGTGACAGGAGTGTCTGGTGGTGGGATGAGCTCATTCAGTCCTGCTGCTGGAGCAGTTTGCTGTGTATCTTGGTACCAATCCAGTCTCTGCGTGCTCTAGGTCACTCACTGCATCAGTTAGAGGAGCTTGTAGTTGGTGGTTGAGCTTGTCTGAGCTTTCTGATAAACAAGAGGTGCATAGTTTGGTGATAGTTGGCTGAAAACATGGTTTTATTCAGAGTGGAACAGGCCATTTCCTACTTCCACTTTTTCTCTGAGTGATGTATTTCCTGCTTGGACAGGAACACAATGCTTATATGTGCTGATGGTTTACATGCCAGCGCAAAGAATAGTCAGATTTATGAGTTATGTTTGCAGCATCCTCCTGAAATCCTGTCTGCCATCCGGGAGAGCGAGAGCTTCCACAGCTGGAAAATGCAGCAGCTTATTTTGTGGATGGATATAAGGGAAGCACATTTAAGATGCTTAGGAAACTGTTCTGAAAATGCAGGATTTTTCTATGCAAATAGAGCTGTTAGCTTTAGAGAGTCAGTGTTTGCCTGTGCTCTGCTCAGTTATTATGGATAGCTCCTTAAATGAAGATTTAGCATGTTTATTGTAAACTCAGAAGAAGGTTCTCTTGGTGTAAAATAAAATTTTCTCTTTCATTATGTTCCTGCCTTCCTTCCTCTCAGAGTAAGCAGAACATCTGGAAATCCCCGAGGATAACAAGGAGGAAGGTGACATTTGGGAGGGGACATAGCAGTGATGGGACTTAGTGTGAAATCCTCCTTTTCAGGTGTCTGACTGCTGCCCTGGAGGTGCAGAGTGCTTATCCCAAGCAGGTTTTGTGACATCTCTGTGTTTTGCTCATTGACATCTTTATGGGGTTGTTTTCTTGCTTTCTTTTTAAGGCCTCTCAGTGGTCTAAGGACTGACCTGATTTTGACCAGATTGGTTTTGCTGTTGGCATTGAGGCTGAGGAGAGCAGGGTGGGATAACCTGCCCAGGGTTAGAAATCCCATGGCAACTCTAGGAAGTGTGTGAGAAAATGGGTTTTGGGGCCTTTTCTGCATCTTTTTGGCATTCTAGCTGCCATTTGCTTGGAATGTCAGCAAGAGGAACTGGGATCTGCTTGTTTAGGACACTGAAAAGGCAGGGCTGTCCTTGGGTCTGCAGTGGTTACACCAAGTTGAAATCCCCCAAAAGCATTGTCAGGAAACTGAAAATTGTTAATTTGCCATTCATTTAATATACATATATTTGGGTTTTTTTTGTTTGGTTGGTTTGGTTTTTTCTTTACTCCATTTCAGTTTAAGATCCTAGTCTTGAAAATGTGTTAACACAGGCACTGTGTGTGTGTATGATTGCCTGCTGAAAATATTCTATAAGGATGTATATGCTGCAGTAGGTAGTTAGATAAGCATTGTGTTGAAAGGTGGATCTTTGTTATCAGTCCCTCTCATACTGAGATCTGAAATACTTCAGCAAATAATTCAAAGCTGTTCTTCAAAACCTCATCCCTATGTAGGGTCACTAAGTAAAACTGAGGAGAGGTAGGAATCCTGATGAATGACAAGTTCTAAGAGATGACACTAGTCTGTGGTCTTGGTGGATCACTGTTATCCACACTTAAATTTCAGGTGTCCATTTTGTAACACAGCAAATTAACACACTGTTTTTGGTTCTCAATAGAAGTGATGCACAAAGTGCTATACATTTCTTTTCCTATCAATTCTGACTGTTGTTTATTCTGTTTTCTAACTTGTGTTTCAGTTTTCTACTGGGAATCCAATATATGAAACATATTACAAACAGGTATGTTCTTAAAAAGAAGTAAAAAATAAAGTGCAGTTTCTTCCTCCCCAAAATTTCCTTCTCTTTCTTTTCTCCACTGCAGTGCTAAAACTGTGTGAATTCTGAGTGGTGATGCAGTTTCTGTAACTCCTTTTGACCTAGAGGCATATTGCATTTCTTAAATCTGCTTTCACAACAGCCATGTTTCAATTAAATGTTAATTTTTCTCCTTCAGGTAGATCCAACATACACAGGGAGAGTTGGGGCAAGTGAAGCTGCTCTGTTTCTTAAAAAATCTGGTCTCTCTGATATCATCCTTGGAAAAGTAAGTTGAAGGAATTGGATAATGCAGTGCTTGTCTTTACGCTTCTTTTAAGTGAAAGGAAAAATTTCAAAAGAAAATTTGGTTTTTGTGTAACATTTTTGTTGTTAACTCAACAATTCAGTAACATTGTTTGTCATTACTTGAAAGCTGAATGAACACTTTAAGACATACAGTAGGAACTGTTGAGCTAAGTTTTCTTTGAAATTCACAGCAGCTTTTATTTTGTATCTCCACAGATATGGGATTTGGCTGACCCAGAGGGTAAAGGATACTTAGATAAACAGGTAAATAAAATGTTCATGTAGCCGTCCTGTATTACCTTTCCCTTGTTTCTATCAAGCCCTGGTACCATTAGTAGTTTCCTTTATCTTTTTCAGGGTTGAGTTTTGTTTACAAGATGAGTTTTTCCCCCAGTTTTATTTACAAGATGAGTTTTTTTCCCCTGCTCATATCCAAGTGTATTACTCAGTGAGGCTGCAGGAGAAGTTTGCTTCTAATTTTCTGTATATCTTTTGTTTTGTAAATAATTGGTGTGTGTACTGTGTAGGTACACAGACATTGAGTCACAAATGAAAACTAAGATTTGATTTTAGAAAATTTTTGTGCGTGAAAAAATTCAGCATTTTTTACAAAAAATGGCTTGGAATACCAAATAGCAGGTTACAAATTAACTGATTCAAAACATAACTAATTTTTAAGAAAAACTGTTGTGTTTTAATTAGGAGAGAGTTTTTATGAAGAACTAACTTTGTTTCCTGTCACTCTAAAATTTTTCCCGACTCATCCTTAAAAACAAAGGGGTGATTGCCATGATGGGGCTGTACTTGTGGGGTTTTCTTTTTCCTGAGTTGCACATATACAGGTGTTAGTAAAAATGGGAAGTGGGTTATTTTTTGTGATTGAAACTGGCTTTTAATAGCACAATATTTTATAGGGTTTCTACGTCGCGTTGCGCCTCGTGGCATGTGCACAGAACGGCCACGATGTGAACCTGAGCAGTCTGAATTTGACTGTGCCACCTCCTAAATTTGTAAGTAATACCCACTTAAATGCAGGTATGTGTTGTATGAGGATTAAGGCTTCAGTTGGAACATTGGAATAATCTCATGTTTCATAAATGTCATGGTGCTGGGGTTCAGGCTGCTGTCAAACAGTTCCTCAGGGCACAGCAGCCAGGGCTGCCACAGGCTTGTCATGCTGAGTGACAAGAAACCAGCCCCTTCCTGGACTGCAAAACCAGAGTGAATTTGAGTCTGGTCAGCTTGATCAAGAAGCTGATGTGGCTAAATTGTGGCTAAACTGTTAATTCATTAAAAAAAAAGGAAACAAAAAATGATTATTTTGGGGCTGGCTCAACAGGAATGAGTAGTAAAAGGCATTGCTGCAGCTTTGCCCTGCCCTCGCTGCTGCAGAACCTCTTTGGCTTGTGTTGGTTCTGTGTTTGGGCACTGATTGCATCTTCTGGATGTCCTTACTCAAGGACTGTAATGCTGTAAAATGAGTGTGATTTCTGTTTAGGTACATGTGCAGCCTGTTGTCCTCAGTGTAGTTAAGCTTCATGTCTATAACCATCTCAAATTTAGCGCAATTAATAAGTACTAGAGGCAGAAGTATGTATATTTATCTATTTCTATAAATGTATATATATAAAAATAAACCATTTTCTCATTTTTAGCATGACAGTAGCAGTCCTTTAATGATCACACCACCCTCAACAGAGACTCACTGGGCTGTTAGGGTAAGTGTAAAAGAGAACACATTCCATCCATTTTTTAGAAGTAAATATTTTTCTTGTGTGTAATTTTCCCAGTGAGAGAATTTTATATCAAATGCATTTCCCATTTCAGAAGTCCTCCCTTTCTGTGCAAACCTGTGCACAATAGAGAACACCCAGGTGTAGTTTTAGATATGCAATAAGTATTAAACAACCCTTTGACAACCTCTGGTGGGATGTTTTTAAGAAAATGAATTTTAATCTTCTGCCTGGATTTCTTCCAGAATCCTACAATTAGGCACTTTGTTTGTATAAAGGAACCCCACTGGGAACAGCAAAGTGTTTCACCACATCCAGTCTGAACTGTTAATTTAAAGCTTGAGTTACTACTTTTTAATTAGTATTCAATGATACAAGCAATAGATATAATTTGGAAAAAATAACTTTTGATGCATATGTGGGGATATTTCTATTTAGGTAATTTTCAACTCCAAACATTTCCAAAAGGTAGAAATTGAATAAAAAAACTTGTAGTTATATGTACTTTAAAGGGGGAGGAATAAGTTTTAGTTCTATAGAGTTTATCAAAGTTACTTTAAAACAGAAGCACACCTTGTCTGCTGCATGGTAAAATCTTCTTTAGATTTAGGAGCCTAATTTCAAAGCTTTCTCTATGAGTTTACATTTAAATACAATACAGTGGCACTTGCAAGAAAGCTTGGGAATTTAAGATGAATTACTGACCAGTCTTAATTTCTTGCAAGATCTCATTTTCATTACTCACACACACACACTTTTTTACTTATTCAGACTATTTCTTGCCAACTAGGTGGAAGAAAAAGCAAAGTTTGATGGTATTTTTGAAAGCCTTTTGCCAGTAAATGGTTTACTTTCAGGAGACAAAGTAAAACCAGTTCTGATGAATTCAAAGCTACCTCTTGATATCCTTGGAAGGGTAAGTAAGTTGTTTAGATTGAGCTGGTCTCTATTTAGCTTCTCATAATTGCAATGTTAAAAATGTAATTTATCAACAGAGATCAGGTTTTGGCTGAGGTTTTGCATCATGTGCTTGCTATAAAGCAGGAACATTTAGACTCTGAAGTCTTCCACTTACAACTCTTACTCTTATTTCTAATTTCAACCCTAGAGTAGATTGGCTTCATTGTCTCTCTATTCATTTACAAGTGGAAATTTGATTTTGGTTGTTTAATAATGAGAAAAAGCTTTCCTGAATCATAATAACTGTTAGGACATTAGATTCTGCTGTTTTGTCATTTTTACAAGTATGAGTTATTAGATATACATTAAATCCATCCTGTGCTTGTACAGGAAAATTCCTTAAAACATCCTCCTTTATTCATAGTGCAAATTGTCAGGTTGGTTTTTCTTTCATGTTTATTTATAAATACTTTCAAGGTCTGAGTTTTGTCCATCCATTGTATATTTACAAGGGAAGCATACCTTAAAATATTTTTCTGCCTCCATTAAAACCACATTCTTTAATGCTTTGCATATTGATATTTTTGAGTACATTCTGTGTCAGAGTTCTACCTGCATTACATACTTTTATCTCTTCAGGAAGAAGTGCCTCTTGCTCTGTATTATCTACAAAATCTAAGTATGATTTGTTTTAATTCTGTACTTGAGTATTGAGAAGTCTTGAAAGGCTTTGGATTTTATCTTGTTACTGTCACAATAGAAATTCAGGAAGCTTTTGCCTCTTCCAGAGAAATTTGTGGAAAAGATAAGGCACTGAGTAAATGGACAGAGGACTAATCAAGGAGCTTAAATTTGTCAAGGATCCAGTGATAAAGCAGAGTTCTCAAAATTGAGCCTCAAGTCTTGGCTTTTTGTGTACTCCACTGTCCCCAGGTCATATTGATGATTAAACAGTGCTGTGTTGGAGTTCACAGAGTTTTTGCAAGTTTCATTGACTGCCTCACCTGATAATGAACTAAATTAAGCATTGATAAATGCTTAAATTCTCTCCAGCAGGAAATTCAGGGGGCCAGAGGGAGTTGCACATAGTTTTAGTTTTTAGTAGAAAACCCTAAACATCTGGGAATGGAATAGGAATTAGAGATGAATTGAATTTTCTGTTGAATTTTCTTGTGAGGAATTGGAATGATCTGCTAGCCCACACCCTCTGGGCAGTTCTGAAAGCCACCTCTGAATGCTTTTACTCAGCTTGATGACTCTGTAATTGCATCATAGAATGATGAAAAACCTGCCTGAGTTGCAGCCAGAATTTGTTAGAGCCAGTGTTGATTCATGTGGCCAGAAAACTCTAATCCAGTGTGTTTCATCAGAGAATTTTTGGATAGGTGGTAGAACTAATATGGTCTTCACCAAAATCTATTAGGAGTCCTAAGAGGGCTTATTACAATGAATACATAAAGTGTAACTTGGTCTGCAAATCATTTTTTATCTTAATTACTGTAGGTCTGGGATCTCAGTGATATTGATAAAGATGGTCACCTGGACAAGGATGAATTTGCTGTGGTAGGTTGCTTTAAATTCTCAATTCACTGTCTGGTCTGTCGAAGCAAATAACTCATTTCTTTCTCAAGAGCTTTGCAGCTTTCTGTGCTACAGTCAACTGTTCTAATCTAAATTGTTCTCATGGAGCCATTTAATGACCTTCCTCAAGTCCACCTACTGACTCTTGCCTGTGTCCAGATTAAACCTGTTGGAATTCCATTCAAAATTAATTGCTCTGGTTTACATTTCTAGTCTTACTGTCTTTGTTTTACTAATATGTAAATGACTGACACAGGAAAATCTTGTTGCTTTTTTCTAATAATTGTGAATGTCATCTGACCTTTTTGCCTTTGCAGGCAATGCATTTGGTTTATAGAGCTCTTGAGAAAGAGTCAGTCCCTTCACAATTGCCCCCTTCTCTCATACCACCTTCTAAAAGAAAGAAGAGCTCAGTCTTTCCTGGTGCAGTCCCTGTTCTCCCTGCAAGCCCTCCCCCAAAGGACAGCCTGCGTTCCACCCCGTCCCATGGCAGTGGCACCAGCCTGAACAGCATAGGGAGCTTGTCTCCCAAGCACAGCATCAAACCAGCACAGGTACCTGTCTTCCTTGTTTATTTTTGTACATTTGTGTGTTTGTAAGCTGTAGGAAAAGCAGCAGCAGAAGGTCAGCAGTAGGAAAAATAAATACATTTTTGAATTTGGGAGCTTGTCTCCCAAGCACAGCATCAAACCAGCACAGGTACCTGTCTTCCTTGTTTATTTTTGTACATTTGTGTGTTTGTAAGCTGTAGGAAAAATAAATACATTTTTGAATTTGGGAGCTTGTCTCCCAAGCACAGCGTCAAACCAGCACAGGTACCTGTCTTCCTTTCTTATTTTTGTACATTTGTGTGTTTGCAAGCTGTAGGAAAAATAAATACATTTTTGAATTTGGGAGCTTGTCTCCCAAGCACAGCGTCAAACCAGCACAGGTACCTGTCTTCCTTGTTTATTTTTGTACATTTGTGTGTTTGCAAGCTGTAGGAAAAATAAATACATTTTTTGATTTCTGCTTCATGTGTTTGGGTGGAGAGGGTGAAATGAGAATGGTGAGACTTGGAAGAACATTGGGTGAGTTTTAATCAGTGACCACGAGGTAGAAAATCTTAAGGGGAATTTTCACTTTATGTAGGAAGTGGAACCATAGAAAGGTTTTGTTTGTGTATCTGCTTTAATGCCAAAGAAATCATTAATCTACTTCTAAATCTCCTGCTATTAGTGTGAGGACTTTATATGCCTAATTAGGTCTGTATTTCCAAAGATTTAATGCCTTTCAACTGATGAATAGCTGTTTATCAGTGTTTTTATTCAGATAAAAAGTGTGAAGTTAAAACATGCAGTGAAAATACTTGTTTACTAGTCAGACTGGAGTATGCAAGATGTTCAACACATCCAGCTCTGGATAATGTCATTTATACTTAGTGTGTTCATCCAGACTATTTCTGTTCTTTTGAAATGCCAACCTTTCTTTTGCAGCCAGCTGTTAATTGGGTGGTACCAGTGTCTGAAAAAGTGAGATATGATGAGATTTTCTTAAAAACAGACACAGACATGGATGGCTTTGTGAGTGGCCAAGAAGTAAAGGACATTTTTATGCATTCAGGTCTATCTCAGAATCTCCTAGCACATATATGGTAAGAATTCTGTACTAGCTGCAACTTTTGTAGCTTGCTGATCTGGGAACTCAGATTCAGAATGTGATCCTAGCATTAAAAAGACACCAGAAACAAACAAAAAACCCCAATTTCTTTTACTTGTCCACATACTGTAATATGTGGACTATATGGAAAATTAAGGGAGAAATAAATACTCCCTTTGCTTTTCTGGGAGGGGGGCAATAGGTCAGTCTGTGAATTGTGATTGTCTTTTGAAGTTCTAGTGCTCTAAATATTTTCTCAGACTAACACTATTCTGTTCACTTAAATATATGTAATAAAATCCTGCACTGTTTAGGGAAATCTGACTAGAATAAGTAAGCTCTGATGAGGATGAACCAAAAATAAATTACATGTATATATGGCTTTTATAAGGGCAAAAATAAGATTTTCTTGTTTGTAAGTGTGATTTGTTTTTTATCAGGTCTTTGGCAGACACGAGACAGATGGGAAAGCTCAGCAAAGACCAGTTTGCACTTGCCATGTATCTCATTCAGCAGAAGGTCAGCAAAGGGATTGATCCTCCACAAGTGTTAACTCCAGATATGATCCCTCCCTCAGACAGAAACACACCCATCCAGGTAAGTCAGAAATTTGTTGTAGATACACTGAACTTATGTGCTTTAAAAGTAATGAACTTTTGAGTATGAATTTTGTGGAGGTTTTTTTTTAGTATCATGTTAAAGAATAGCCAATATTTTTTTTATCTCCTCTTACAAAATTCTTTTAACATTTGAAAATATAGCTAATTTTTTAACAACCAAGACAGTAAGTAAAGAAAAATGCAGTAAAATATTCCATAAACCAAGGAGTAATAATGCTGGAAAAAATCTAGCATAAAGAATAATCCTTTGTCATACAGAAGATTGAGTCAGGGAACTTGTAACAGCAAATATTAAAAGCTGGTTGAGCAGCATGTCCCTTTGATCAGCACCATATTCCTCCCATGGAAACATAAAAATTTTAATGGCTAAATGAGGAGTGATGGCTTCCTAGTTTCTGGGATTCATCCTTTATAGCAGTCCACAGTCCTGAATCCATCACTGCTAATACCACTTTACTGGAGCATCTGATCCTTTGCTGACCCTGCTTTGTTCCTTTGCTTGATAACATGCCAGCTCTTCTGAAACTGAATTGAAGAAATACTGAAATACTTCTGTCATGTCACTACATTCACCTTTTCTATCAATTATACTGTGTTTTTCTTTACTTTTATTTGCTTTCCCTAACCAGAAACCTTTGGAACTCTAAATATATTTTAATTATTGCTGTTGCTATGGTCCTCCTAAGGTTTTTCCTATATCCTTTTCCTATAGACTCTGTCAGGTTACTTGACCCCTGTAGGAACTGAGATCTCAGCACTAACAGAAATGCGGCGTGTGAGTAATGGCAGTGTCCAAAGGAATGCACATTTCTCATGTATGCTTTTTGGAACTTCAGAAAAGTTTTTCTTTCTCTACCTTTGCCTGTCTTTGCTCTTGAGTTCTGTGCCACTTGCTCTTGGTGTGGTGATAATGTCACAGCAATGTGAAGTGCCCAGCACTGGCTGCCAGCCTGGTGATGTTCCTTCCTTCCTTCAACAACTGGAGATGTATTGATCTGGCAGGAAATTCCTGGGACAGGCAGCTCAGTGCTGCTGAAATTACTCCTGGATTAGTTCTGTGCAGCTGGGACCAGTAAATACATCTTGCTGGTCTTGGCTTCTTGGTTGGGCTCTTGTTTGTTTTTTAATGTTTAATAAAGCCAAGCTTTCTGTGGTTATCACAGCAGTCTCAAAGTGAGTGAAGCAGGCAAACTCTGCTTTCTTCTTTTTGAAATGCTGTATAAAAATTGTAGGTCTCTTGGTTTGTCAGACTAGCAGTGAGTTCAGTGCTGCAGTTTTTGCTCAGTTGTGGTGAGCTTTTAATCCTTTTTATAATAACAATAACAACCAGTTTTGTGCCTAATGCTGACATCCTTTGTTAACTTACCTAGAAGACAGGGAATGCCCTCTGTGTCTTCCCTGATCTCTGCTTGCATGAATGTAGAAGCAACCTACAGGAAATGGGGTATAATTGCAGAAATTGCCATCTAGAAGACTGGACTTACAATCTGATTTCATTAAGTCCACTGTAAACCTTACTATTGACTATAGCAGAACTAATTTTAGGTTTTGAATTTTAATTCTACCAATTCTGCAATTTCCTCGTTGGCATTGTGCCTGTCCTTTCATTGCTGTGTGCTCAACTGTCCTGTCTGTTAAACAGGCATATCAAAAATTCTCCTGTCTCATGAGTAGAACTGTGGGGCATGTTCCTTGCTTGTTACAGAATAATTTGATGTCTCTTATGGAATTCTGCAAATGCAAATCATGAGGATTTTGTTTCCCGCCTTTGTTAAAGGAAGAGCTTCTGTTCCTACTTCACATTTTAATAGATTGTTTCATTCTTAACAGGATAGTGCAAGTTCTGTTGGATCAGGAGAATTTACAGGGGTGAAGGAGCTGGATGATATTAGTCAAGAAATTGCACAGCTGCAGAGGTAATAGTTGGGAACAGTTAACAACTTCTTGGTGTAGAACATCTAAGTAAGTCTGTAGTACTGGTGTGTCAGTTTATTTTCTCTTAGTCATTTTGTCATTAATTGTTGCTTTAATTAGTGATGAATTTCCTAGTGGTACCCTACAGGTCTGTCAGGTGACTTCAGAAGATTCATGATGGGCACAAATGGCATTTTTCAAAGAATAATTGATACCTATGCACCTTTTCTCCTTTCAAGAATACATGAGAATACAGGCTGGCATTTTTGTCTGCATGGTGTTTCCAGAATAATATTTAATTGATTTTTGCATGTGTGTTGTGTTATTTAACTAATCACAAATACATGTTCTTGTTTATCTGACAGAGAAAAATATTCTCTGGAGCAGGACATTAGGGAAAAGGAAGAATCAATCAGACAGAAAACCAATGAAGTTCAGGTAAAAACTCTTTATCATCAGTAGTTTTCATGTTAATCTAAGCAATATGCAGCAATTTAGCATTTTTTCTGTCATTCTTTCTTTCTTGGGATTTTCCTCTAACTAGCAGGAAAATATTTATTTTACTGTTCTCCATCAGAAATGTTTTCATCTGATGCTGGCTAATATAAGCATAGCATATGTGAACAGTTTAATGGCTTTTTTTTAGTGTTTAACTAACATGTAATTTAGGAAATCAATGTTTGGAGAGTTTGGTTTTGATAATTAGGATAACTCAATGCACTGTGCTCTGTGTCACAGTCCCTTTTCCTTCTTGTGAGCAGTGATTTATTTCCTGGTGTTTTACACAAGTTCCTGCAGAAACAAACAGACCAATGCAGGGTGTAGCCTATATGAGATAGAAAATATTCTGAATTTTATTAAGTTCTTTGTCTGTGGCTGATGCTTCCTTAAGCCAACAGCTAAATATGAGTTACAAGTTGTGGAATTTTCTTCAGGAGCTGCAAAATGATTTAGATAGGGAAACAAGTAACTTGCAAGAGCTGGAGGCTCAAAAACAAGATGCCCAAGACCGCCTGGATGAGATGGACCAGCAGAAAGCCAAACTGAAAGATATGCTGAATGATGTGAGGCAGAAATGCCAGGAAGAAACACAGGTGGTAAGTGGATGCTAATTTTCGACCAGGTCAAGAGTAAAATGTCTTCTGTTGAGGGAAATTCTATTTATTTAATGAATAAACTTCCTTTTAACCATGAATAGCAATTTTTACACAAATACAGAGGTCCAAGAAAGGATTTTGCCATCCTTAATACCTCCCTTAAAGGTCATAGGAGAAAGGTTGAACCTGATGATGTCCAGGGGTCCCTTTCCACAGGAATTGTTGTTCTGAGAATATATTAAACATTTATTCAGCCTCATAAGGCAGTTGAAAATCAGTAATCCTAACCCATGAGACAATCCATGGCAGTGGTGCTGGTGTGGATCACCCTGAATATTATCAGGATTGAGTTTTCAGGTGGATGCAATTGCCAATGTTACCTTAAGGTAGAAACTTCCTGTGTAAGGAAGTCACAGAAGAAAGTGTATAAGGAGGGTTATAAACAACTCTGTAATTTTAACTCTTAAAATCAACATCAAACTACTTGATAAATGTTTGAATGGGACCAAGTTCTGAAGGTGAACATCTAGGAAACAGCTTTTGATTACCTTTATAAGTAGTGGGGTATTTCTCTGATTTAAAATAGTATTTCTAGGTTTTATTGAATGTGCTTTTATCAAGGATTTTGTGCAACAGCAGAAGCAGCATGCATTTCTTCATATTAAGTTCAAAATATTTTCCTTAGTCAATGATAGGTTGCTGTACCACTTTCTATTACTTATTGTAAATTCACCATTTAATAACTCCCATTTATTCCAAATTTCACTCTGACTTTTCTACTGTGTTGTTTCAGATTTCATCACTAAAAATGCAGATTCAGTCTCAGGAATCAGATTTAAAATTACAGGAGGATGACCTTAATAGAGCAAAAGCAGAGCTGAATCGCCTCCAGCAAGAAGAGACTCAGCTAGAGCAGAGTATCCAGGCTGGAAAAGTGCAGCTTGAAACAATAATCAAATCTTTAAAATCAACCCAGGAAGAAATAAACCAGGTATTCACTGTGCTTTATATCATTTTTTGCTTCTTGAAATGAGTTGAAAAATTATTTTTCAGAGGGGGGAAAAAGTCCTGGTTCATGAAAAAAGCCTTTTTGACTGGTGTTTAATAGGTAAATTCCTGGTTTGAGTTAGGAAGCTTTCAATTCTGTTGGGGGTAAAATGCAACTGTCAGGCACCAATGTTTAAGGAGACTGTAAAAATGACAGTGTTCTTAAGTTAAAAATGACAGTGTTCATGCTAAAACATTTTTCCCTCTCAGGCAAGAAGTAAACTCTCTCAGCTGCAAGAGAGCCATCAGGAGATGAATAAGAGCATTGAAGAATACAATGAAGCTCTCAATGGGATTCATGGTGGGAGTCTGACAAATTTAGCAGACATGAGTGAAGGCCTTGGGCAGACAGAAAGAAGCAATTATGGAGCTGTGGTAAAAAAAAAACCATTGTTATTTAATATATTTTACACTAATTAACCTTCTGACTTGCACCTTATCTGAAGTATTGTTTAGCTGGTATTTGGCACATGGTCTTGTGGATTTGTAACCTGTCACATGCTCAGTCCCAGGTGAGAGGTGGGGCTTTATTTCCAGTTTAGTGTTTCATTTTTTCTTCTCCAGTTTATCAAGGTGAAACCTTCTTTTGCTGTAAATTTTCCTTTATCATGTATTTCCTTCTTATTTCCAAAGGAAACTTTACAAATTTCTGCTTTACATTGAGCTATATTTGTTACACATCTCATATTCCCTTTCTGAAAGGATGGTTCTCTTGTGCTTAAATAATTACAGCATCATCTTTCTCATTTATTATGTTTTTATTTAATCAGCATTTTTTTTCCCCAAATAATAAAATCTTTCAAGTTCTTAAACATTTTTCTAGCAAATTTCTTTTGGGTATCTAATGTTGATTTGGGTGTTAAATATTCCTCTAAAATACAAGAATTTTCTTTTGTTTTTTAAGCCTTGTTTTAAATATGAAAAGATAAAAGTTGCATACATCTATGTGGCCCTTCCTCATTATGGAATCATGTTTACTGTTGTAAGCACAGAATTTGCTGTGGGTTTAGTATGAAATTGAATATATAATGTGTTAGTAAATATTTACTAGCCATTGTTTTTACAGAGCAAGTGTAAAGTACTGCATAAAGGCAGCAAACTGCTCAAAAGAAGAACAGTGTAGATAAAAACAGTACGTTGAGAAATGTACTAAAGGTCTTAAAACACTTCAGTGCTTAGTTTCTGGGCTTGCATGGCTTGCATAAATATATTTAATTTCCAGTGAAAACTTCCAGATGTTTTCTTGCAAAACCCAGGAGCCACTTACTGGCAGAGAACACCAGCCTATGTTCATAGCAATTTTTTAAACCATTGTGCCACTTTCCTGTTTCTCAACTCTTCCTTCCTCTTCCTCCTCTCCCCACCTCCCTCCCGCTGTTCTGAGAAGTATCAATTAGAATATTTTAATTTACATTTTGTATAGGGATGAAAGAAATCCTGGCTCTTTCTGCTGTTGGGGGCAGTGTGAGTGGGTAGTTATTTCTGGATATTCCTTATGTTGGGATGGCTTCCAGTGTCCCTGGAATTCTGCTGGGCAGGTGCTGTCTGCACTTGGGGTTTCACCAGAGACCTCCAACCATACCCGAGCCAGGGGTGTCATTCAAATGAATGAAGAGGTTTCATAACTTCAGTTTGCTGCTTGTTCATGCAGGGTATTTTCTACAACTTGCCAAATGTAGATTTGGCCTCTGCTGAGAAAGCTCTTGTCATCAGAATGTTGGGGAGACTCTTCCTGCATGCAGTGCTTTGTCATGGGAAATCAGTATTTGGAGCTTTAAGCTCCAAGATGAGTTAACAAGAAGCAATTTAGTATCTGACTACTCAATAGTAATTTGCTGTATTTGTAGTTCACAGATTATTTTTGTATCCTTTTTAAATAAGTGTCTTACCTGAGCTATAATGGCAGTCAAGAATTTTTTGATAGTTTGGGGCTGGTTTGCTTTTGTTATTAAAGTATTTGAGAGTTGAATTTACTAATATGGGGAACACTTTAACATTTAATTGCTATTTGTACTGTTATCTTTTGGTGTTCTGTGTAGCCTTGGGGTACACATTTCCTTCTCCTTAGAAGTCACATATTCAGAAATTTCTTTAGGAAGTAATTGTAAAGACTGTTCAACAGGAACCAAGATAGCATGCAATTTCTGCTTAATGGCTAACTGGGCATTTTTATTTTTATCATGACAAGCTGTTGTGACGTTTCTCCTCTTAATTTTTAGGATGATCCATTTAAGAATAAAGCCTTGATGTTTACCAATAATACACAAGAATTGCATACAGACCCATTCCAGTCAGAAGATCCTTTCAAATCTGATCCATTTAAGGGAGCAGACCCCTTCAAAGGCAGTAAGTGACAAGTGCTTATCTAGGACCTTGAAGGTCAATTGTTGAGTAAATGATATTTTCACAAACTTATCTTGCTAAATAGTAGATAAAACAAATTGTTTTTCTCTTCTGCATAGGTGACCCATTCCAGCATGACCCCTTTGCAGAGCAGCCACCTGCTCCAGCAGGTAATAGCCCTTTTTAATGACAGGACAGGTGTGGTATAAACAATTTGTAGCAAAACACAAAGATTTACAAACACAAAGGAAGCAAAAAGGTTTCCCTGGCTTCAGATTTTTGGTTTAAAAGTGTGGGAGCATAGAAACCCAACAGGGTGTGCATTCAGAATCAATATGTTTAATGAGAAGTGTGTAACTCTTTATTAAATCTGAAAGCTTCATATAACACGTTCAAACTTAGTAAATACCCTCTGTAGGGAGTCTCTGGAAATCTTACCAGATTTATCAAAACATTGTGTTTGTGTAAGAAAAATTGTATCAGTGAGTGTGAGGTCAAATATAAAATATTCTTTATAGACACACCAGTGCTACACTGTATTTACCTTTTCATTCTAGATCCCTTTGGAGGAGATCCATTCAAGGAAAGTGACCCATTTCGTAGTTCTGCCCCTGAGGATTTCTTCAAGAAACAGGTGAAGAGTGACCCATTTACCTCAGATCCATTCACAAAAACCCCCACTTTACCCTCAAAGGTCAGTAATTTTTAAATCTACACTTAATAGATTTCTTTACTATTGACAGGCTTATTGTCTGAAAGCTAAAAGGAGTGAAATAACACAAAATACTTTTTTTCCTAACTGATGAAATATCATTAATTGTATTCTTAAAATGTAAGTATGGATTGTTTAGGCAATCAGCAGTGTTCTCTCTGGTTCCATGATAATGAGGTACATTCACCATGAAGGAACTTTAAGGTGGATATTTTTCCTCTCTGTTGGGAATTTCAAAGCAGCAGCACCCGCTCATTCCCACCATTCCCTCCATCCCAAAGATTTCTGCAGTCATGTAGTGAATGAGATGGAGGAGCTGCTCTGGCTAAAGGATTCCTGAGCCCTCAGCACAGTGGAGGGACTGCACAGAACACACTTGTTATAGCCAAAATTGCAGTTCTAACCTGTCCTGATGTGTGTGCTTGTTTGGGGGGGGGGGGAGTATGATTTTTTTGGTTTTGTTTTTATTAGTATTTTCCTCATTCTTATGCAATTGGAGTGTTGCTACCTAAGACCAGTTTCAGTCTGTGGGAAGCCAGCTTTTATTTAAGTACAATCCTATACTGCAAGGCAAATTGACTTGTGAAACTGAAGAGCAGCTGTAAACACCATCTGTTTAAAAAGAAGCAGTATACAGACTTTGAGTTATTAATAATATAAATGCATAACCTGAATATTCTGTCTGTTACTTAAAGACTAAATGCAATTAGCCAAATGCACGAATAATGTAAATTTCATACAATGAGTTGATTTTATCCTGCTCTGTCCACTGAATAGAGTGGTCTGAAAGTGGAAACTATTTGTCTTAAAGCAAGAGATTTTGATAGGCATGAAATGGTAAGTGCACAGTCCAGCAGAAAATTAATTATGTATATCTGTTCTTATTTAGCCTGACCCTTTTGAAAGCACTGATCCTTTTACGTCTTCCAGTATCTCTTCAAAAGGTCCAGGTAAGAAATAAACATTTTATAATGAGGTATCTTTTTATGAAAGAAGAATCAAATATAAGAGTTGAGAATAAAGAGTCTTGTGAACCATTGGCAAAAATGTCATGATCTTGTGACAGTTCATGAAGGGTGTTTTTGTGGCACTATGTCTTGTTTTCTTCTCATATTTTCCAAACAACTGGTAGAAAACCTTTTGTTTTGTGGAATTCTCTTTGAACATCTCATGGCAGGTGTGTTTTCATGACCTGCCTAGTTTTGTGCTTCATTGGTACCACTAAACATTTCTTGTAATTCTTAAGTATTACTCAAAATAACTTTATTTTCTGCATCTGTTCCAGATCCATTTGGAACACTGGATCCATTTGGAAGTGGTGCTTTCAGTGGTGGTGAGGGATTTGCAGACTTCAGTCAGATGTCAAAGGTAAAGGTTAAAAGGAAAGCAACTGTCTTTTTAAAAATCTATGTACAGACACTTTCTAAAAGAGTGTGATGTGATTGTAACTTTTTAGCTGACAGTCTGATTTTGTTAATTTTCTTTCAGTCACCCTCACCAGCTATATAGCAAAGAATTTTCCAGCCATGTCAGATATGGCAAAGTCTTACTAAGACTGGTAGATTCAGTAGGGATAATTAAATTTTTCACAAACATTTTCAATTACCCGATCAGGAAAATTAATTAACTTCTAGTTTTAACTTGTAAGAAGAGGCAGTTGTTGCAGATATTAATATATTTCAGTGTCCAGCCTTCATCTAAGTCCTGGAATTTGCTTCTTGGTTACTTCATAGTAAGTATCCTGACTTGTTTCTAAGCTTACCATAAAATCATTAAGGTTGGAAAAAGCCTCTAAGATTGAGTCCAACTTTTAACAAAATATTATGCAACTTAATAAATGTAACCTAACCTTACTCCACTCTTAACAGTCAGTCAGTCTCTCCCATGTTTTAAGTGTGCAATTTCTGTTCACTTTAAATAGCAGATGAAGAAAAAGCTTCAGGACACACATGAAAAAAATGGGTAATTGGAAAGGCCTTGGTCTGCTTTCCTGAGGTGGAGTTTGGAATTTAGTTAACTCAGTGCCCAACTCCTTACATTAGTTCTGCAGTAACACTTGAACACTGTGGAGTAAATGTTAAAAACAAAATAGGTTCTCATTTCCCTTTGACTAATTACATTTCTTGGTGGTTGTTTTTCCTCTTCTAATTTTTACTGTTTTGGTGAGGGTTTTAGCTCTCCACTAGATGGCAGCAGCCTTCACCAGTAGACATGGCTGCTTGAGGTAGAAATTGTAGCAAAGGTTTGACTGCATTTTTTACCTTTTTCACAAAACTCCTCTTTCTTCATTTCACAACGATAAATTTCCCTGCATGGCACAATCCTTTTGTGCTTCTTAATCAGTAGGAGAGTCCTTTAGAAAAGCTGGAAGATTTAAACACATGCTTTTTTGGATATTCCCTAAGGTTTTGATTAAAAGTTAAATACTTATGTGTAACTTCAGAAAAGTCTGGAATAAAGTTATCCCTTCTGCACTGTTTTTCCAGGTTCTGTCGTGGTTCTGTTTATTAGAGTGAAGGTCAGGCTGTGGTATTACTGTTCATTGCCAAATAGTAAAAAGTAAAGTTTTACTTCCTTTTATTTCCTCATCAGCTTTTTTGCTAGGACTAGAAGTTCTAGAAGTACTTAAATGATTAAAAGCATAAAGTCTTTGAATATTTATGGAATCTTAGCCTCCTACACCACTTAAAATTCTGTACATCTGCCCTCAGGTTTTGAAGTTAATGCTTTTACTTGACTTAACCTGTAGCTTCATGAAACCACAGGTGTTCTCCAGTGTGCTTACATCCCTTTTCTTTTCTTTTTTTCTCATGTAGTCAGTACCTTCAGACCCCTTTGCCTCCTCTTTTGGAGGGGCAGGATTCACAGATGACCCTTTCAAAAGCAAATCAGACACACCAGCATTACCACCCAAGAAAAATATCCCTCCACGACCCAAGCCACCCAGTGGTAAGGAGGTTTTCTTCTTTTAAAAGCTTCTTTCAATTTGCAGTGTATTGCTGGATACAATAACTTGACAGTCTACTGTCTGTCTTACATTTCCATGGAGGAAGATGTGAAGTTATTGGTAAATTGACAAAATGATCAGTAAACCAGCCTGAAACTCTTCAAAGTGGAAAACAGATGATGAGAGTGCTATTACAGATCTATAAAATCACATGTGCAGGAAAAAACAGGGGGAAAAAATGTATTTTCTAAGTAGGCAACATATAAGATTAGGAAATGGCATCTTTAAAATAAAGAGGTTTGTTTTTATATGGTAATATAAATTCAGGATTTATTTCTGTGTTTGCCAGAGAGTATGGTGAATGCCAAAAAGTTTAAATAGTCTTAAAAAAACCTCTAGATAATTCTCAGAAGAAACAGAGACAACAGGGTGTCCCAAAAGCCAAAATGCTGGCTCCAGCTCCTTTGCAGCTGAGTAGCAAGGCAATATGACTATGGCTGCATCTTTATCTGGTTTTGATGTTCTTCCTGAGGCATCTGCCACAAGATCAGGGTGCACAGACCTGTCCTGATCTGTCTGTCCAGGTAGGATCATTCTTGCATTTGCACATTACTGTGTGAATTAACAGAAGACACTTTCTGAATATATATGGCTTTGTTCCTGCTTCAAGTCCATTATTTATGGAAATCTGGAGGATATATAAATCTCATTAATTAAAAATAAGATCTCTCTCAGTGGAGCTTCAATTTCTGTTCTCCCTGCAGTTGTTTTCAAGATATTCAGCTACCACTGAAACTGTTTAAAGAACTGAAGCCATGTAGTTTCAAGTCTCCTTTTAACAACAATGGCTGAGTTCAGTTGCTATCAAGAGGGAACTTTCAGTTGGCTCAAAAAAAAAAAAAACCAGAAGCTAGATGCTGCTTATGGATGTATAGTCAAAGAATTTTTCACTAAACACATTGATCATCTTGTATTTATATATCCACAGACAGTATTAGGAAGCATAGAACAAAAAGAACAGATCCATCTTTAATGTCTCCTGCAGTGTGTGGGTTCTCTGCCTTTCTGTTGGTGCATTTTGGAGCAGAGCAGGCAGCCTGTTTGTGACAGCTATTGTTGATCTGGCTGGTTTTGCAAAGCAGTTATTCTAGAACAAACTCCTTGGATAATGTGAAAAGTGCTTGCTTATCACCAAGGTATCCTTAATGTCATTACCTATCCCATAAATTGATCCAAGACATGAAAGATACCATTTCACACAATACAAGCAGACCATTGCACCAATATTAGTTTGTTCCTGTTGCTGTGATTTTATTGCTTAAGAGATTATGGTGCACCCAAAAACCCTGAAAACAACAAATGAGAGGATTTTATAGGTGAGTATGCATGTAAAGTTGTCAGGAAATGCTCTAGGATTGTGAAAAAGCCTTTGAAGCAGTTTGTTTTATGCTTGCTTTGTGTATTTTCTACTATTTTCTGCTACTCTACTAATGAGCTTTCAGTAATTTAAAAAAAAACCCCACATAGTGTCATGTTGACAAATATCCATCACTAGGACAGACACGAACAAAAGGAGAAATAGAAATGCTGAAGGGAATCTTGTTTCACATTGTGAATGATGTTTTCAAGGAAAGAATGCAAATGGCCATCTTTCAAAAAAATATCTACACAAAATATCTTAGAGTTAACAGGGCCTATATAAAGTTGGATGATTCCAATAAATACTAGATATACCCATGTAATCTCTTATATGTAGTTTCTTTCTATTTCTTGTTAGAAACATGATTACTCTTAGCAAATGCAGTGTAATAGTAGCAGGAAAGGTGAGTACTGACTCACCTACATGAGGATTTTTGGGTTTCTGTGTCCTCATTCCCTCTTTTGTACATACTGAGGAATTTGGGGAATATTCAGCTGTATTAATATGCTTCTTATTTAGACATGTGCACTCAGCCTTTAATCAGTTGGTTAAAAATGGTTTAAGTGTGTCTCTTCCCCCTTTCTAGGGAGATACAGTATTTGTGAGGTTCCACGCTCTACCAAAAATGTTGTTATGATAAAATAGGCTAAGGAGGAAACAACAGGTTTTTTTTTTAAAGCAAATGAGCCTCGTGTGTTTATGCAGCTCTACTCCTCCCTTCCTTCCACAACTAAGGCAATCTTCAGTGGTTACTTAAAGCATGAGAAATTATATGGTAATATAGTGTGATTGTAGCAAGAGATACGGGCATCAAATGTGTGTTAGAGTGCCTCAGCAAACAAACAACAGGCACAAAGCTTCCGTTGTTTCTTACCTTTCTTATTGGTCTCTTTAATTAAAAACAAGTAAGTGATAAAGATCTTGCTGAAGGACGAATAAACGCTAATTATTATCAGACAAACCTGTAATTTGCCTTTCTGTTCCATGGTTGTACTCTTTTTAGTAAAACTGTTCTTTCTATTGGGGGGGGTTAATATTGAAAAACACTTTTGTGGTTTGGTTGCATTTTGGTAGGCAGGTGCAAAAAGCTCTGAAAGGAAACTTTACTTGTCCTCAAACCTCTGCACTCAAGTAGAAAATATAAATACTTTTGCAGAGCGTTGGAAGCTGTCTGATTTCCCAGGCTTTTGATAGTGGAAACTAAACAGGATCCACCAAGGATTGTTCCTGATTAGGCCTGATTTGGTGCTTTTCTTTATGTGAAGCTTTTGCATGTGACATGCAAACATTGTGTGATGTCCCATTGAGGGATTGCACTATGTCCTGGCCTAAAGTGTGCCACAGTTCTCACTTTGCCCATGGGTCTCTTTTTTTGTCCAGATGAATGAGGAGTTTGACATCAGGTCTCATTCCTTCATGAAAACAAAGAGCAAACCCTTGCAGCTGAGCACAGGATCAGGAAAACACTTAAAATGTCATGTCCTGAGTTGGAAGGGACCCATAAGGATCATGGAGCCAAAGTGCTGGCCCTGCACAGGATACCCCAACAATCTCACCCTCTGAAAGGCTGCAAGCATTGTCCAAGCACTTCTTGAGCTCTGCCAGCCTTTAGGCAGTGCCCAGCAGCCTCGGGGGGCAGAACCTTGCCCTGAGCTCCATGCCAAGGCCTGGCACAGCTGCAGCCCTTGCTGGGCTCCTGTCCCTGTGCCAGAGCAGAGCTCAGCCCCTGCCCCTGTGCCTGCCCTGGGGAGGAGCTGCAGCCCCCGAGGAGCCTCCCCTCAGTCTCCTGGGCTGCAGCTGAATGAGCCAAGTGCCCTCAGCTGCTCCTCAGCCCTTCCCCAGCTCCGTGTCCCTCCTCTGGGCACTCTCCATCAGCTTTGGGTCCTTCTCGTGGTGTCCAAAGTGCCCCCAGCACTGGAGGTGTGGCCACCACAGAGAAGAGCAGGAGAATCCCATCCCTTGTCAGGCTGGTGATGCCAGGCCTGGTGCCCTCCATGGTGACACTTTGGGCTGCTGGGGCACACTGGTGACTCAGATCCAACTTGCCACCAACCAAGGACTCGCTGGTCCCGTTGCACATGGCTGGTCCACAGCCTCTCATTCCCAGTCTGTCCTGCATCCAGGGCTGCCCTGGCACAGGGGCAGGATCTGGCACTTGACATGTTACATTGAGGATTGCCCAGCCCTTTCCTTTGTCAAGATCTCTGTGCAGCATATCTCTGCCTTTAAGGGAGTCAACAGCTCCTCCCAACTACGTGTCATCACCAAACTTACTTAAGTCTGCCTTCCAGTCCCACATCCAGGTCCTTCATGAGGAAGTTGTCGAGCACAGGTCCTGAAACGGAGCCTTTTGGACACAACCTGTGTCTACCATTAGTGATAGTCAGAGCAAGAGGCCTTCAGATGTACCTGGAACGACCTCTAAAAGGAGTTTGTGGTTCAGGGGAGCTGCTCTCATATCCAGGTTCTGGACACAGTCCTCACACAGAGTGTAGAGAAACTTCTCTGCTGCTGCAGGGGGTGTCAGTAACAGGATTGCAGTGGGTCATCAGGTCTGGTCCTACACGTCCTGACCTGTTCTGCTTGTCAAGTGAAAATGGGTTGGTTTCTTTGGTTTTAGTTGATATTTTGGTTTTTTCCACAGCTGGAACATTGAGGAGCAGCTGTGATCTGAGTGTATTAGCAGGTAGTTCAGTTCACAGCTCTCTGTGAGAGGGAAAACCCTTATTGTGTGGCATGGATTAGGCACCCTGAGATCCGTATCTTTCCTTTCTTGAATAATGAGATTAAGAGAGGAGATGACAATCACAAGATTATTTAATTAGATTTGTATCTTGGGTAGAATCTCAGCTTTATGCTAGCTTTGTTCATCATAAATAATTTTCTTTTTTTCTTACTCTATTGTTGACCAGTCTGTCAAGATCTTTGAGATGTTTCAGAGTCCTAATCTGATCCTTGCTTGGTCCAAGAGAAATCTCATGTTTGTTTTTATGGTAAAATACTCTTATTGTGTATTTATTCAGTATAACTGTTTGGAGAATCTTTAAAGAGAATTGGAGGAAGGTTAATAATTCAGTGAATCCCAGCTGAGACTAGCAAGGGGAGGGTGTTCCAGAAGGAGCAAACCTAGATACTCATGTGCCTCAAAGCTCCAACTTACTGTTTCATGAAAAGATTTGGAACATCACTATCTGTCCCATACATGGTTTAAGATTCTCTTTAGGTTGAGGAAGATCAGCCAAGAAAAAGTTCTTTAGCTCTTCTGACAAGACTCTTCAAATGAAAATCCCCAAGAGAATGTGTGCATGTTCTTCAGTAAGGTATTAATCTCCATGAAGAGATTTGATGTTCCCCAGGTGCTACTGGAGAATTTGCAGGTTTCTTTGGAGAAGAGTGGAACATTTTGGAAATTTATTGATGTTATACCTTGAGTAATGCTGAAAAAGCACCGAAGAAATGCCAGTGCTTTGTGTAATGAGCTGTGATAAACAGAAAGCAAATAATAGTAAAGTATCTCAGCATTCTTAAATAAAGGTGCCCTGTGACAAGGATCTACATTCCCACTGCACATTATTTTCTCAAGCTCCCTTAAAACATTGCTGAATTTTATAGATTTATAAGGACATTTTACTTGCTGGCAGAGCACTGCCTGTGGTGTTCAGCACTACCGAACTTCTGGTTGCTTTATATTTCTTATGCAGCTTCTCAAGCTTTATGGGACTTAGGTGTAATTAAGGATAAAAAAATATGAAAGAACTGGTAGACTGAAACCTGTCAGTTAAAATGGCTCTGGTAGGTTCTCACAGATTAAAAATTATGTTTTCTGCTGTGAGCTGCAGATTGAAATCAGTCAAGAGTTCGCCGCTAACTAGTTTCTAGGTAAAAGTTGTTGATTACAGAAAGAGAGAAACAGATTTTTTTTTTCTTTTTCTTTTTTTTTTTTTTTTTTTTTTTTAAAGTACAGGAAGTTGCTGTGTGGGTGTCAGTGATTGGGTTATAAGTAAATGCTTTGATCGTGGGACCTAGTGCTTATGCCCCACCCTTACCACTTCCTTTCAGCGCAGCCCCATGCATTCCACATTTGCGGTTATAGACGCGCTGTTAACCAGTGAGATTAACCACTACTGACAAGCATCTGACACATTACTCTCTATGCTCTGGACTCCTTGTCAGGCCCTGGAGTTCCTGAAGGAAGCTGCTCTATCCAGGGAGGATGAGCAATGCTTGACCCCTCCTGTTACAGCAGCAGGTTGTGCCTTGCCTTAGTGATGCTGTACGTTAAGGGTGTGAGGAGAGGACACGGGCATTGAGCTGTGTGGTGCTGAATCTGCCTTCTGTGTGCCCTTTCGGACATGAGAGTTCCTTCCCCATCAGGTTAGCACCACAACAGGAGTGTGTGTGACCTGGGGACAAGGCACACCAAGTTGTAGGATACGATCAGATCCCAATGATACCTTGCATTTATCGTCTTGGGTTTTAGCACTGAGTATCCATGTAGGGAGAGGTAACACGCACCCAAGTGCCAGAGAGATAATTTAGTGCCTTTAAGGCTGCTGGTGCATTCAGTGACCCATGCTCCATACCCACCACTCTGTATATCCTGTCATTTTAGTACCATGCAGGAATATAGCTGATGTCACACATGCTGGTTGCCATCCTCCAAACAAGTGTCACTGGCCCTGCTCAACTAATGATGGTCCGGGTGCACATGGTTGCTGGAGAAACTCACAGATAACATTTTTTGCCATCAAGAAGTTTGGATGAATGGGATTCTGCCTTCATCCTGATTCCAGGAGTGATGGATGAGGTACCCAAATTTCAGGATGCATGGAGAACCCTAGAGTAGGTTCAGAATGGCTTCTGATGCAAAAGTCACCCTGAAGCCTCCAAAGTGGCACCCTCAATGTTTCCATCACTTGCACCATGCTTACCTTTAAGATCCTTCCCATTCAAACCGTTCTGGGGTCCTGTGATATTAGTGGAAGAACCTTCACCACAGAGCAAACCTTCAACCTTTCTTAAATTTTTATTGCTTGCTTATAGTGGTTTTCACCTTTTTAGCTATGAAAGAATAAAAGTCCTAAAAACACAGGAAGAAAATACACTTTTCAATTTCAGCGTGCTGCTTTCTTACAATGATTATTTAATAAACACAATTATTTTAAGAATTTTTATTATTAAAATAAATTTTAGCTTGTGTAAATGTTATCATTTATATTGTTATCGTATATTAGTGAGTAATACAGGTAGTGAATATTATATTAATAGTGAACTTTTAAAATGCTAATGAACTTTAAAAATTGAGTTTTTCTTTGGGGCATCAATATGTAAATAGCAGAAAAATACAATGTAACTTGGAATGTATAGAATCTCAGATCATTAAAGGGACATTAAAGATCATCCAGCTCTAACCCCCCCTGCCTTGGGCAGGAACACCTTCCACTAGACCAGGTTGTTCCATTTCCAGGGATGAGGAGTCCACAGCCACTCTGAGTAAATTTAAAGGAATAACATATTGAATTCATCCTATATAAGAAATAAATTAGTGGAGTTCCTTAGCTGCTGTTTGAAATACAGGTGTTAAAATGAATTCCATTGGTAAATTACTATTCCACACTGCACATGGGGAGTTTGTCAAAAAGCTTCAGCTTTGTTTAGTGATCCATTTATTTTTTGTAGCTCTGGTCTATGATGGTAACTGAATATTGGCTTTTCAGAGGTTAGTGGTTAACACCTCTGTATTAACCTTTTTGAGTTAAGGGCTTCAGTTTTGTTCTCACAGTGTTTTTATTCCTTCCTATGGTTTTGAAATGTTAAAATACTGAAAAAATATAGGGGACAGTAGTTTACCTTGGGTTAGGAAACATGACACATCCCTCTGAGAGACCTGGTTCTGTGGAGTTCCAAACCTTGGTGCAAACACAAAGGTTTGCAGAGTGTTTGAGTGACTAGAAATTATTACAAAATAATAGTAATGATGTTGCTGATCATAAATTTAATCAATCAAGGTGTTAGGGTTCAGTATTCCACTAAATCACTGATTACAAGACTGCTAGATGCATTTTGCTGTCCTACCAAAAAAGACAGAAAAGGCTGATTCAAGCAAAATCTGGCTGATAAACTCCTGGCTCTTCATCTTGCCAGTTGGCTGATGAATGATATCTGAACATGTAGGTAGCTTAAAAAAATGAAAAGGGGTCAAGGGTTTAAGATCTTAACAGGTCTTCAGGATGTTAATATTGTGTTTATTGAACCAGTCTGCAGACTTACAGCAGTGCTGAATGTTGTAATCCATCACCTCCAGAAACACTAATTCCCTAATTTGGGGCGGCCATCCTTTGCCTGTCCTTTGAAGTGTGGGTGCAGAAGGTTGTTGTGAGCCCCAGAGAAGCTAGAAGTGCAAGGAAAATTACCAGCAGAACATCTTTTATTCTGTTCCTGTGGTGCAGGCATCTTGCAAGGGAAATTGCAGATGGATTTGCCCACTCAGGTGCACACAGTTGTGGAGGGATCTGAAAGAGCTGTTCTGATGGCACTTTGACCTCAAAGCTTCAGTGATTAGATACCCAGATAATCACACATATACAGACATGTTCCAGGTTTCCCTGGACCAGGATTGTCCAGATGAAAGTTTTAGATTTTTTGGGGGTGTCTTTTGTACCCCTGGGACCATTTCAGAGGCCTCTTGTTCCTTCTGTGTGTAACCAGCTGCTGACCTAGCTCAGTGTTTGTGCAGCTTCTGCTGCTCCCTTCCTTTGTGTTTGATGCTTCCTCCTCCTTCATGCCAACGATAAATATAGCTCTTTTTTGTATGTGTCACTTCTCTAAATTAAAGGCATTTTATGGTTTGGCTGTTTTTGCAGTTTTAGACTTATTTCTCATCTTTAAGGCAGCCCAAGAGCACTGGCAGTGCACATTGACCTTGTGTTGACACTTTCAGTGAGGTAAAGAAGGCTTAGATCTTTGCTACTTTTTGAGTTGGACATATAAATGGGTTTTAGTAGTTTGTTTGCCTAAGATGTGTCTTGAGTGTCTCAACTAGATAAAAATTCAGACTTTACAATTGGTTCAGTGTCTTCCTTGTAAATGCAGGCCAAAGTCTGAATGTTCCCATGTAGATATTTGCTCTATGTACTCAGATAAATTTTTAAAGAAAGAAGCCATGTTAGGTATAATGGATGTAATTAGGAGTTAGGAACAAGAGAAAGGATTGTGTTAATCAGAAAAAAAAAATAATTCCCATGATTTAATTTAGATTTAAATTATGTGGATTTATTGAAGTTGTGGATATCAGTCATTTGATCTAGAGCAGTCTATAGAGTTCTGTTCTTCACTCATTGTGAGATGACAGGAGTGCTGGGCTGTTTATTTGTGCATGATGCCACACACCTGTGAGTTATTCACAAGTACCCTGGTGCCTGTTTACCTTTATTTTTTTCCCCTCACCTGTAGCCAAGAGTGAGAAAATCAGCCTCGAAGTTGTGACTGACAGGAAAAGTTTTTTTGTTTTTCATGACTTCTAGAAGACCTGACAGTTACATTAGAGAGCACAGGCATCCCTTGTTGTGTAGGATAAATGACTCATGGGTGGAGCACCTGCCTGGCCACAAGCTAAAAATTCCATTCACGCTTTGATTCTCTTGTTTATGCTGGCCTCTCAGAGTAAAGATATTTCAGTACTGATGGTTGAAAGAGGTTGTCCAGAAGCTGTTTCAGAGCAGATTGTTGGGCTGAGCATTGTAACGATTTCTCACCTTTCAAGAAGTTTGTAGATTGCCAGAATGTTTCTCTTAAACAGAAGTTTTCGGTGAACTCAAGGTGCAGACTTTGCAAATATTAAGCAAAAACAGTTCTGAGGGGGTTTTGCAAGGGAAACCCTCTCCCTTCTGTTACAAAAAACATGTTGTGATTTTTTGCAAAGAACATCATCAAATAGTTGAGTTTGCAGTAGCCCCTGTTGAAGACAAAGACCTCCAAATATTCTGTAGAAAATTTAGTTTAATGTAACTAACCTTCAGGCAAAGTTTGAAACTAGCAATAATTTTTTCTGTGAGTTCAGTTTCTGAAGATTTTACTCTGCATCACTGGAGGAGCTGGATAATCTTAACAGGATGGTGGAAATCATGCTGAGTAAGTTGGGAATGAGATGTAAATTTGGTAAACTGCCATGCCAAGAGAAAAATGTGCTAGGAGGCGCCTGAGGCTTCTTCTGCCATGTGAAAAAACAGGAGAGGTGGAAGTCCTGGGATTGTATGCTCAGGTATAATCACAGGTATGGACTTACCTTATCACTCCTTATCCTCTACAACACAACTCTGACTCCTTAAAGGCCATTTTTCAGTTTAGAAAGTATCCTGGAAATGAGCCCTTGTTTATGAAAGTTTAAAGTTGTGTCATTTCCACTCTCTCCTGTTTGCCCATGAGCTTGATCCATCTAGGCTTCAAAGCCAGGAAAAATGCTGCTTCTCACCATTTAGCAAGATCCTCTTCTAAGCAGAAAGTCAGGCCCAGCATTGAAACATAAAATATTGAGACAGTTCTAAATATTTCACTTCGTTGTCAATACCTTGTAATTCAACAAGACGAATTTTGTGTTTTCATCCTACCAGTGAGGTTATATTTGCTTTGAAATATAGATCTCAGCCCTCCAAACTCAAGTTTGCTGTGGGGTATGAAATTAGATAAGCCCTTTGTATGGGTGGAGTTCACTCTAAGTAACAGCACTTGCTGTGGTAAACCATTTTGTTCATCATCTCTTTTTGCTGAAGTGAGTCCTCGGTGTGGTTTGGGTGCACCACTTGGGTAACTGCTGAAACTGCTGTGGTTTCAGAATAGGACCTGTTTTGCTTTTTTCTGAACTTCTTTTCCCCTGAAACTATTAGCAAAAAAATCAAATAAGGGTTACAACTGTTTGCCTGCCGTACCTCAGAACGATGAGCAGAGTCCTGTACAAATGCAACATTTTCCAGCGAATGGAAGATTAATGCAATCTAGGTTATGACTATATTTTGCAGTATTGCAATTTTACCAATGTCCATCAGTAGAGGTGGTAACTCAAACTGTGGTTTGGGTACTTTTGCTTAATGTTGTGGAAAGCCCATACCCACATTCTTGACACACTAAACATGGGACTGCAAAAATCTTTGTGTAGTTAAGATGGGACACTTATATTTGTAAGTCAGCAAAGACATCGGAACGATAATGCTGGTGTTGTTCTTACTAATTTGTGGCTAATAAATGAGTAAATTTGAACATCTAACTGGACCAAACAAAGTTCTGCCAGGCCTCAAAACCACGTTTGCAGAGTGTGGCAGGATAATGTGAGCTGTGAACAACATAGAAAGGGCACTAAAAGAGAGATTTGGACTTGGAGTTGGACTTGATGGTCCTCATGATCATCAGCCTTGTGGTTGATGTATTCAGAGTAGGTGCTGCCCTTAAAATTGCTCTGCAAAAATAAGCCTGATTGCATAAGGGTTTCCCTCTCACTTTTTTTTTAAATAGAAAAATTACCACCCCATTCTATTCTTTAACATCTAAAAATCTGAAGAAAATGGCACTCAGTGTGTAAAATGAAAGCTTTCAATATCATTACCAGTAACTCTCATTATATGGTGACATTTCCTCTACAACAAAGTGATTCTTTGTGATCTTTTGTGAAGATGAAGCACAAGAAACCCTGATGCTCTGTGCAGGTTCAAAACCACCCAGGGCTTTGTGCAAAAGCCTTAAACAGGCCACCCAGAAAAACCAGTCTTGCTGAACAAATACGTTGCAAACCCAGCATTTGTGTTAACAGTCACCAATTCCACAAAGTGGTTTCGCTAGCAGAAGATTTAACCTAAGACAAAAAGCAGCTTAAAATGGGTCAGTTTTACCTCCATCATTCCAAATTGGTTTTGGGCAATACAGGGTGAGGTATGAGGGGGAATTTCCTTGCTGGTAAATGGCAATAGAGGATGGGGAAATAACCTATAAGGCTCTTGTTTTGCCATGACCAAAAGTTGGAAATGCAGATACTTTAATTCTCTTTGTAGTTCTCCAAGGCCAGTTTGGATGGAGCTTGGAGCAACCCAATCTAGTAGATGTCCCTGCCCATGGCAGGGGGTTAAAACTGGATTAACTTTAAGGTACCTTCCAACCCTAACCATTCTGGAATTCTATGACTCAAATTTAAAACAAGTTAAAATAAGTTGCTCTTTTCTGTGGAGCATTACATACAAAATGCTGAGCTGCTCATCCCTTGCCAGGCTTGCACGTCCCCTGGCATGGGATGGCAGTGGCGGTGGTGAGATCTGGAGGCCACCAGGATGGGCAGGATGGAAGTGCAACACAGAGAGCAAAAGGTGCCCTGTGGAAGGGCAGGTGGGGTGAGGGAGGGTCTGTGCTTGTGAGGAGAACAATTCCATGTACAGACTGTCCTCTGTCACTTCCTTCCATGAAGGACAAAGCATTGCCCTGATCTGCCTCTCTTTAGGAGCCACATGGGTCCATGGGGATCTGCAGATCCATGTGTCAGATGTTGTCCATGTACTCAACCTTGAAAAATAGAGCTTTAACAGATCTCCTTTATCTTCCAGCTTCAAGGCAGCTGAACCAGTGCTATTTCTAGAAACTTTCTCAAACCTCGTGGATGTGTTGGTAGAATGTCTCCCAGAGCAATGGGCATGGCCCCAAGGCTGCCAGGGCTCAAGGAGCATTTGGACAACAGTCTCAGGCACTGGGTGGGATTGTTGTGGTGGTTGTGCAGGGCCAGGGGTTGGACTGGATGATCCCTGAGGGTCTCTTCCAACTCAGGATGTTCTTTGAATGTTCTAAAATCCCTGGGTAGTGTGGAGTATCCTTAAGTTTTAAAAATGTTGTGGATTTTCTGTTGTGAATCTCTTTTGGTCCAGTCTAAATCCATTCACCTTTTTCCTGATGCAAGACTTGCAGGACTATGATCAAGTTCCCCTCAAACACTGTCAGGACTAAATAAATCCAGTTCTATCTCCTCCTGCACGTGCCTTGTTTTCCATGTTTCTCTCTGTCTGCTTGTTCAGCTGGGGACTTGCTTGCTTCCCAATTTGCATGCAGCTTGGTGCCTGCCAGTGGTGCAAATATTGCACCTGAGTGTGATGTTGGCACTGCACTAATGAGAGTCTGTGTGATTCCCTCTGCTCCATGTAAACCTGATTTCCTCAGTTCTGGGATACCTGATTCCCTCAGCTCTGTGTAAACCTGATTCCCTCAGTTCCTGGGATACCCAATCCCTCAGCTTTGAGTAAACCTGATTCCCTCAGTTCTGGGATACCCAATCCCTCAGCTTCGTGTAAACATGATTCCCTCAGTTCCATGTAAACCTGATTCCCTCAGTTCCCTGGATACCCAATTCCCTCAGTTCCATGTAAGCCTGATTCCCTCAGTTCCTGGGATACCAAATTCTCTCAGTTCCCTGTAAACCTGATTCCCTCAGCTCCTTGTAAACTGATTCCCTCAATTCTGGGGTACCCGATTCTCTCAATTCCTGGGCTACCAAATTCTCTCAGTTCCATGTAAACCTGATTCCCTCAGCTCCCTGGATACTCAATTCTCTCAGTTCCCTGTAAACCTGATTCCCTCAGTTCTTGTGATACCAAATTCTCTCAGTTCCCTGTAAACCTGATTCCCTCAGCTCCTTGTAAACTGATTCCCTCAATTCTGGGATACCAAATTCCTTCAGCTCCATGTAAACCTGATTCCCTCAGTTCTGGGATACCAAATTCCTTCAGCTCCATGTAAACCTGATTCCCTCAGTTCCCTGGATACCCAATTCCCTCAGTTCCACGTAAACCTGATTCCCTCAGTTCTTGGGATACCAAATTCTCTCAGTTCCATGTAAACCTGATTCCCTCAGTTTTTGTGATACCAAGTTCTCTCAGTTCCCTGTAAACCTGATTCCCTCAGCTCCATGTAAACCTGATTCCCTCAGTTCCCTGGATACCCAATTCCCTCAGTTCCACATAAACCTGATTCCCTCAGTTCTTGGGATACCAAATTCTCTCAGTTCCCTGTAAACCTGATTCTCTCAGTTCCATGTTAACCTGATTCCCTCAGTTCTGGAACACCCAATTTCCTCAGCTCCATGTAAACCTGATTCCCTCAGTTCTGGGCTACCTGATTCCCTCAGTTCCTGGGATGCCCAATTCCCTCAGCTCCATGTAAACCTGATTCCCTCAGCTCTCTGGATTCCCAATTCCCTCAGCTCCCTGCCCACACGTGCCTCTGACTTTGGGGAATAGAGGCCAGCTGAGTACAAGGGAAGATGGATTTTGGCTTTTGGCTTTTGGCTGGCCCTGGGGCAGGAGAGACTGAGCTGGGATTTACTGGATAGATAATTTATTCAGTGCAAGTTTGCTGATCTTTATTTCCCTTTGATAAAAGTATTTCCACACATCTGAGCATATATTCTGAAGTTCATGAGCACATACCTACCAAAGCTCCCAGGCTATGATTTAGATGTGCCAAGAACACTCTGAAATTTGGGGTTTGATTCCATTTCTCTGTGCTTTCCTAGTATGCATCTCATAATGGGAATGAATGATAAGATTCCTATGAAATTATAGTTCAAATAATTGGATATTTCAAAGCAGCTCTATTGCTACAAATAATGTATGAATTTCAGTTTTTTATGCAGAAAGTTGTACGTATTGCAACAAATTAAGTATACACATAATATATATGAGCATACACAATGATTCCTGTGATGTCATTTGTTGTTGGGGTGGAATGTAAGAACAGTCACCTACAAAAGGTGGGTTGTGGAGCAAACACCCCAGAGAGAGGTGAATTTGCCTCCTTTTCTTTGTGTGCATGGTGGTAGAAGGATGAACCAATTCCAGGAAAAAAAGCAGAATGCAGGCATTCTGTAAAGTGACAGCTAAGTTACTCTTTAATCCTATTTAACCTTACTTATCTTTAGAGATACATGGCTTTTAATTTTGTGTTCTATATAAAATCAAGCTTAAATTTGAAATATCTCTAATCCTGGAAAATCAAAGTCATACTTGCCAATTTTTTTCTGACCAAATGTCTTTATAATGGGTTTCATCATTTAAAATCTTGATGGTATTAATATTTTGGTATGTATAAATAGATAAATCCACTTAAATAAAACAACTGTTTTAGTTGATTTGCACTGAGAAATGAATACCATTATATTGGGTTAAATTTTCACCCACCCAGGAAAGATGGATGATGCTTAAGTGTATCAGTACAGTTTCCTATTTCAGGGCTTTGCATTGTCCATGGTAAGTAACTTCTCTTTTTCTCCTTTTGTTTTTTTTTTGTTTTCCTAAACTTTCCAGGTAAAAGTACTCCTGTAAGCCACCTTGGGTCTGCAGATTTTCCCAAGCCCCATGATCCATTCCAGCCATTTGGGGCTGACAGCAGTGACCTGTTTCAAAGTAAAAAGGGGTTTGGGGACCCATTTAGTGGAAAAGATCCATTTGCTCCCTCCTCTTCAAGTAAAACTTCTAAAGACTCTTCCTTGGGGTTTGCAGACTTCAGCTCTGTAAGTTAAGTTCCTTGTCTCTGAGCAAACCACTTTCTGCTCTGCTTGCAGCAATCTCTGTTGGGTTTTTGTCTTACCTGCAAACCTACTGTTCCCTGGCTTCTGTCTCTCAGTACCTTCATGCTGTCCTCATTGTTTTTGTATTAATATTTCTGTAATAAAAAGGCGTTATTTCAATAAAAAAGAAGTTTTCCTACTAAATTTTCAAGGGTTTACTTGCATTTAAATTATTTTAGCACAGTGTGCCTTTACTCTCAAATTCTTTGTAGCAGAACCTGTGTATTGTTTTTGTTGCATGGAGGCTATTTTGTAAATGGATTTTTTGGGAGCCAATGATGTAAAGACTCGAAACCAATTGATATTGAACATTTCTCTAGTAATTTCACCATATCCTGAGAAGCAAATCCTTGAAGAGAAAGTTTCTGATAAGTACTTGTAACTGTTTGTGGAGAAAATTCTGACATTTGCTGTATATGATGGAATGTGGTCAGTAGAGAGACACAGAAATTGAGACAGAAATTGAAAATTTAGCTGTTGAATTTTGTTCCTGTTACTGATGTTGTAGAAAAGACAGAGAAAACAAAATGGTTTTGTAGAACCAAGGTAGAAAGGTCCACACTGCACTCCAGAAGACAGTCCCAGAAGGTTTGAAAACAAAACCAGGTCCCCATTCCATTAAAAATACTGGGATTTCCAAAGCCTGGCTTTGGTTTTAGTGCTGGAATTGGGAGCCATTGTGAATGCAGTGCTGGTGTGGTTCTTATTGCTTCCAAAAGTGGATAGAATCTGTTCCATCCACAGCCTCAGGCTTCTTCCTCCTTTCACATGTTTTTGTTTTCTCATGTTGCCACGCAGTAAAATTGAACTTACTCTGTTCCTTAACTCTGCTGGACACAGGGCAGTGTTCAGCAAGGGGAGATATTTAAGCTGAATCTTTCAGGTTGTTTCTTTTTAATGTTTTGGGTTTTTCTTTTTTCCTAGTTATTATTTAATATTAAATGTGTATCACTTTTCCTATTTGATATTGTTAGCTGAGGTCATCTGTGCAGACTTTAGTTGGCCTCAGGGCTTTAATTTATCACTTCTGAAACGTCCAAGATTCAAGATTTGTTGTATGTTTGACCACAGCTAGTTGGATTTGCACAGTTAAATTCTGATTGTATACAAACTGGTGACATTCTTAATAAAAATAAGACACAAAACCTGCTTTATCTGAAGTTTCTTCAACAACATCTAATTTCTTCCTGCAATCAAAGACAAATGATGGAATGGAATGACTCTTACCCAGTTATCATCTTACTTTCCAGACTCTATTTCTTAAAACGTGGTTTCCTCTGAGTGATTGTATCAAATGATTAACCAAAATCTCTGATCCCAATCCTAGTGGGTGCTCCAGGGTCAAATTTGCTGTGCCATCACATCCTCAACTCAGATTAACTTTAGAAGAAAAGGAACAAGTAGGAAAAATGAGATAATGAGCAGTAGCCACTTAATAATTCCTGTTTAGTGGCATTTCATCAAATGAAATAAATTTTAAAATCAGTTTTCTGAATTAAAATTCCTCCTCCTGTAGGAAAAAAAAAAGAAATTTTGACTGAATTTGGCTGAAAAGACAGATTTGATCCCCTTTCTCCTCAGTTCATGGGGTTTTTTTTCCTTTTCTATGACACAATTATGCTGCTACACTTGACAATTCCTAATCCTTCTGTACAGTGTTTTATATGTGCCAGTCACCTTGAAATGATTGAGAATATTGAGCTTCTCTTTGCCTCATGGTTGGGAAACTTTGTTCATAATGCAAATGAAAATCAGTTTTACTTACAGAAGGTTTTTGACACCTACTTTGAATCCATGGGATCTGAGAACAGAATCATGTAGAACTGAATAATCAAACAACCTGGTTTTTAATTGAAATCCTTGACTGTTCCAAGAAAGAACATGAGAACCTTCATTGTATTTTAGTAGGAAAATCTGCTGCTTTTTTGACACACTGGCAAATCCACGCACCCCGAGTTTATGTATATTTTCATTGCATCCTTAACTTTGTTGCTGTCATTAAATATGATTCATTGGAACAAAACACTCTTTTGGTAGCTCAGATTTCAGGCGTTTCTGGGTTCCAGCTGCAGTTTACAGAACAAGAAAAACCTTTTTTTTTTTTTGCCAAGAAACAGAACACTTAGCACTAAGCTGGAAATCCAGTACACACAAATCAGTGGAGTTTTTGTGATTTGATTATTCTTGCTACAGTTGATTTAATCTATGCCTTGGGTCTGACTGTACATCTGAAAAAGAAATGGAAAGGAAGGATTTAATATAATTACACATGTGACACATATTTATAGACTTGCTGAAACCTGGACATATGCAAAAAATTGTTATTGTATTAAATTACCTGTAAATTACCTTTTTACAGACAATCTGTAGCATTAATGAACTGTTCTGCATTTATTTCACTGCTCAATGGTGAGAGTTATCTCCTGAAAATTGTACTTTGTGCCAACCACTTGTAATAAGGCACATCCAGATTTGTTTCCAATGAATCACTTGCCTATTTTTTCCTTTTTCTTTTTCCACTCAGCACTTTTAACTGCAAAAATATAACTTGTGTCCAATAAACAAGTTATAATTGGGACTCTCATAAACTTTGGAAGCCTTATCCTAGAATGGAAGCCATAGAAGTAAAACTGGTTTCTCAACATGAAAAAAATACCCCAAATAGTTTGACCAAAATGTCTTATATATCTGAAAATAGTAACCACTCATTTTCCATCCCAGCTGCTGGATCTGCCTCAATTCCTGGACTAAGCAGAGAATTCCTGCTTCCATTTGTATCTGTCTTTACCTTGGAAAAAATAATCTGTTTAAAATCTTAATGAGCTTTTTAATCTTAGCTATCAGCTGACATTATTTAAATGTAGTAGGATCTCTCAATTTTAAAAGTAAAATCTCATTTTAAAAGTAAAATCTCAAAAGGTGTTACACTTCTATTGTATTTTAGTAACATCAAATGCAAAGATTCTCATCTAAATTTTTATAGCAAAAAAGCAGAGATATTGCATGAAGAAAAGTGGGGTTTTTGCATCAAATCATCTCTAAAGTCATAGTGGGAGAAAAAAAAATGAAGAATGATGGGCATCCAGAGGCATGATTAAATTATGAGCAAATGAGAATTGGGTTTGGGTTAAAAGAAATTCAAATAGGCAGATTTATTTCAAAATACATGAAAAATAGAAATTACAGATATACACTGCAGAGTGGAGGAGGAGGCTGGGGTGGGACCATGACAGTGTTTATGCAGCCAGGCAGGGTTTAGCACTGAAGTTTGCATTTTAACACAAATTTTCAATATTTCAGGTTGGTCTAGGCAGATGTAGCTGCTGCAGGCTGTGCTCAGAGTCACTGTGTCCTGGGCCACAAGGAATTTCTGCAGAATTCATCCAGCTGGAATTTTTCTCCTCAAAAACCCCTCAGATAATATGTTTTACTGCACACACACAGAGAAAAAAAAAAAATCCCCAAAACAAAACCCAAAAAGCAGATTTTAGAAGTAGGCTTTAATGCAAACATTTGCATGCAGCTGTTCCCATCCTCCTCCTCCTCAGCAAATGCTAAAATTAGCTGGGAACAGATTATGTTTGAGTTAGAAATTGCTATGATTTCAATTTAAAAAATTTCAGATTTAGTTCAAACAACCAAACTTTTGCATCCTTCAGTGGTAAATACTAGAAAATCAGTTTGGAAATATCAGTTTGGACAAGTTTTGCTGCATTGTACTTGTGTTTGGGGGAGCCCAAACAGGTTTAGGAGCTGAATGTTAGAAAATGTGATATTTTCTTAGTGTTCTCTGCTGAGGTAAATTGGATTCTCTCACATTATTTCTTACTGGTGAAACTGTGTATTTTATGAACAGCAGCAGAAGCACTTTGGGTAACTTTTGATTTGGTGATGAAACTTCCCACATGTCAGCAGTGTCCAAAATCACTCCTCAAACCCCTCCCCTTAGGAGGAACCACCACAATAAAACTCTCTGTTGTGCACAAGAATAAATAACTATTAGCTTTACCAGCTATTTATTCTTGAAAATAGTTGTAGTTGCTGTGCTTCCAAACCATTAACTTCCTTTTTTTGTGCTTCTGGAGGGGTTTTTTTGGTAGTTTTCATACCCAGCTGAGCCACAGATGCAGGGACTTGCATCCCATGTGGGTTAATTTCCAGGTGGGAGGAGGAGTTAACTAAGGAAATAAACTAAAGAAGTAAAAGAGAGAGGAAATAAGGAAATAAATCAAAGGAGGAAGAAATTAAGGAAATAAAGGATGAAGTGAGGACACCAGTGAGTGAATTCCCATGTCAATCTAGAACTGCCCTGAGACAGCCTGGTGTAGTTGAGCTGCATATTCAATAAGTCTGACTCTTTGTGGGTTTTTTTTTGCATAATTTCTTCGAGCTGGTTGGTGACTTTATTAATTCATTTTCCATTTTCGTTTTGTAGTTTGGAAATGAGGAACAGCAGCTGGCCTGGGCGAAGAGAGAGAGTGAAAAAGCAGAGCAGGAAAGACTGGCTCGGTTGAGGAGACAAGAGCAAGAAGACCTTGAGTTGGCCATTGCACTCAGTAAGGCTGACATGCCCAACTCTTAAAGAGGGTCTTGGCCTCCACCCTGTTCAAGACAAACCTTGGAGCAGAGCTTTTATAAAAATACTAAATCCTTGGTTTATATTTGTGAGAATGGTTTAAGTCACCTTCGGATCTAAACAGGACTGGGCTGGTTGTGTCTGACTGTGTGGCTTCTCCAAGTGCATAACCTGCAGGAATCACTGTATAAGCTGTATTATATGTTCTAGATCAAATTTATTGCTTGTAAGAAATTTAATGTGTAATCCTAAGGTACTGAAAGTTTCTTTATCTGAAACACAAATGTTGCATAGAGTAAACTGCAGCTTGTGAATCTGGTTTTTTTTTTTATATAACCTGAATTCCACTGAGGTCTTTGAGGCTGCAGTATGGATTGAAAAGAAAATGTCATAAAAAGAGAATATTTATAGAATTAGCTTTCACTTGTTACATTTATTTAATAATTCATGGTAGGCTAATCAGTACTTCTGCATCATCTATGTCAAAGCATAAATTCATTGGTATTTTTATCCAGAAGTTGTGGCTTTTGCAAAAGAATCTGACAATTGATATATGATGGATACAGTGAACTCTATAAAACAGTACAAATTTGAAGACTCTAGAAATTAGTAGTTCTAATTTAAACTTTGTTTGCATTGAGTTTTAATAATTATATACGACTAAAAGTGGGAATTAATTCAGGAAACGGGATAAATAATTTAGCAGTTAAATTATGAAGTAAAAATTTGCTTTGGTGTAAGCAAACAGGATTGCAAGGTGGTGACACGCATTTGGGGGCTGCTTTAATGTGACATCAAGAAATGAAGTGGTGGAAAAGTTGCCATGTTTGAGGAGCACTCACTGTACCCTCATTTACTCCTCACTGTACCCTCATTTACTCCTCATTGTACCCTCATTTACTCCAACTCCCAGCACACAGAATGGGTTGTGTTAGCCAGGTGACCCTCTGGGACAGTCTCTACCTCTGCTTCTTCAATTCCACCTCTTTGGGGTTACAGATCAAGCAGCTTTAGCTGAAATGAAGCCAAGTTGAATCAGATTTGAGTTGCCAAATACACATTCACGCATCAGTTCTGGCAGCACTGCCTGGGTTGGCTCTAAAATCCAGTTTGCAGGACTCAGACCAGGTAGGAACAGGTTTTACATGCACTGAATGCTTCCACCTGGAAAACACAACACAGAATGTGTTTGACATGTCATGGAAAAAATAAGTCTGTGAATTTAATTTGCTTACTAGAAATGCCTTTTCTGATTACAGGAATTCTAAAACTTCAGTTATGTTTGCCTTGGAATTTTCTGTCTGGTAGAGTAGGGGTCTAGCACAGCATTTTTAAATGTCCTCAGTCTTCTTTCCTGCCCTTTGTTCTCTGGGAATACAAAAGCTTTACATTCTTACTGATGTGGCCCTTGTCTTACAACATTTTCTCTTTTTTTTTTTTTAATGTGATATTCCTTCATCATCTTCAATGCGTTTCTATTTTTTATGTCCTTGCTTCCTTACTTTTATTTTCATACTACAATGATAGTGCCTGCTCAGTGAATGAAGTCAGTCTTTCCCTGTGCAGTTGGGATTGCCTTATCCTGGATGCTTTCCTTACACAGAGGAGTCAGGCTGGATCTTTTTTAGCATCTTGGGAGCTTTCAGCTCTGAAATGCAGCCAGGACATTTGTGGCATTTGCAGTCTCAGGCTTTGGTGGGGAGGTGGGTGGGTGGGTGGGTGTGCAGACACACACATCTATTCCTGTTTAGGATGTTCCTTTTAGGAGTCACAACTCCCCCTTTGCTGTGTGTCTCCTGTCTTAATGGTACTACCAATAATGTAAACCTTTTATTCTCCTCAGAAAAAGATTTATTTCTAATACCAAAACCAACCATGTAAGGTCCTTAATACTGTCCTTTAATGAGCCCTTTGGGATGCAATAGAAGCTATTTCTAATTTTGAAGATCCTGATTTGAGATCCCCTCCCATTGCAATAATTTTTCTCTTAATATATGTTTGATCAAACATACTAAAACACACAAAAAATTCTCCCTTCTGTTGGTGTATAGAACTTGAAATCTCTGGGAGCTAACCTGTGTCTGTCTGTAGGTAACATGATAAAACTTTTGCTATGAAAGAGCAATTTTCAAAAGCAAGATTGGCTGCAAGGTTCTCAGTGCAGTTCTACAGACTGTACCCAAGTGTAAGATCCTCCTAGGACTTGAGTTTTTGTGGTGTCTCTTCTGCTACAATAAAATTTAGAAAGCAATACCAGTTCTGGATGGGATGATGTCACTCCAGTGGGACAGGTGGAGGACTAAAGAGCTTGATGCATTTTTGAAGTTCTGTACCATAACAAGACTTTCTGCTGCTTTGTCAGGGCCCTAAAACACTGACTTTATAATGCTTCTAGGCCAATGAAATGATGATTTCAAGATGTCCAGCAGGGAGACAGAAATGTGAATTAATCCAGCATTCTGTATAGTGTTAGGGCTCGTTTTTGTATTTCCTTATTGATTCTTCCTCATATTTGCTTGGACAGTAACTGCAGATCAACCAATGAACAGGGACAAAACCCAATATGTTGTCTATGCACAGTATTAGATTTAGGAACCTTAAATTTACTGAAACACTCTTGACTCAAAATGTTGTCACTGCAGTAGAAGAAAACCTAGCTGTGATTTCTCACTTTGTATTTAATACAGTTTTCCATATAAAAAAAAGGAAGATTCCCCACATTCTTTCCCTATGCTGTAACTCAGTGTTTGTACAATACCTGCACTTGCTCTTTGAAGCAAAACTTTATTGCAAGACATTGCTCTTCTTCCTCCAGACCAGTGAAAATTAAAGCACAAACAGGCCTGTTGCTATTTGGGCAGAGAAAATACATACAATGTAAGATATGGAAAATGTGAATAACCCCCAGTGCATATACAGTGTACAGTGAGATCCACATTATTTGTGTCTATGTGTATATATACATATATGTATATATATTGTATAATGTAATCATAGTGTGTGTATATACATGTCCACATGCTATGTCCAGTATATAGCTCCTTGTGCTGTACATAAAATATGTATATACAGTGAATATGTAGAATATGCATATATATTCTATATATTAAAGCTTGTGTGGATGTATGAATTCTGTAACCACAGATGGATACAGAATTGAATCTTTACAGAAATTCAGATTAGCTCATGGCTCTGAGAGTTTCAAAGTCCTGGTTAAAGAAAAGAGGAGAAATTATTTCTAATCAATTTGTATCAAGATTTCTTTCATTGACATGAAAAACTGTGTTCATTAGCTGTGCCAGGTGTAAGAGAACCCTGGCGGAAAGTAGTAATTATCTGCACTGGATGTAATTTCACATTCTTTGTAGTTTTTAAAGTATCTGTTTGGAATGTAGGTTCAGCTGCTGATCTTGCATGTCATCTTTCTTCTCTGGGTGGAGGCAGGGAGTTTTCTTCTATTCTTGCTCATAGTTTCCCTCTTCCCTCTTTCCTTTCTTTTCCTTTTGAAAAAATCATTTGTGGGGTGCTGTTCCCATACCCACGCCCCAAACCGTCACAGGCAAAGGTGGAAAACATGTTTTTCTTGCTTCATTCCAGTTAGATTGGTTGCACATAATTTGTCATCTGGATTGATTCCAGTTCTGTGTTTCCTCCATTTCCACCTAAGTTTTTATATCAGGAGGAACAAATATCCATTGCATAGAGAGGAAAGAGTGGGGTTGATTCTTCTTTTGCTTAGATGAATTATTAGCCCTTGTGGTACCTTCAGTGATCAGAGTTTGGCAGGGTTTGATGGTGGCACACGTGTTTTATATGGAATATATGCTACTGGATGGACTCATGGAAATCCCTGGATTGCACAGCAGTTAAACAGGACAGACAGACAATTATTCACATGGAACCTGCCCATGCTGACAGGGCACATAGGGCACAGATACTGAATTACCACATTGCCCCTCACACAACTCTGTGTTCACATTTGCCTTCAGTGCTTTCCCTGAGTTACCTTCAAACCTCCCAGTCACCCTGCAATAAAAACAGATGCTCATAAAAGTCAAACTTCCACAATAATGCTGTAAGAAATATTTTTATATGGGCAATGTTTTCTTCATGGCACCTCTGCCCTGTGAGGGTCATGAGTGCTTCCTGCATCTTGTTCCATGTACTGTGCTCTCAAAGTGTAGGAAGTTCCAAGCTGTGTCTGTGCAAGCCTTTTTAATTTTTAATTCCCATCTGTGAAATCTGTTGGCACTATTGTAGAAATCATTTTGTCATCTTATGCTCAAGGATAGCACACTTTTCTCGAATTCTTCTTATAATCCTTTTGGGGTTACTATTTCTTCTTTAGTGTTTCTCCATTGAGAAGAATATTTGTTCTGTAGAACCGTGGCCCAAGGAGTTTTGGTCCAAGTAGAATTGTTGCTTTCCCCTGTGTAAGAGTTTGATTTCTTCTTTCTTCTGTATTTTTTTCCTCCCTCTCAGGAATTTCATTTCTGCTTAATCCTCATGTAGAGCTGGAACTCTCTTGATGTGAATTGATCTCTGCTGTTAATGATCTAATTCAATTATCTTCCTATACTAGTGGAACAGCCAGGTTTTTGGTTCTGTATTTGGTTTTATATTGCATCTATGTAGACTTCACAACAACCATCTTTTCTTAGAGAGGAATTCTGCTTGGAGTATGATGGAATCATAGAAGATTTATTTTTAGAGTAAATATGTTAACTATAATTCATTGACACACCTGTTTGATCAGTTGATATACTGCTCTTTTTACTTGAAAGTTTTATAAATAAAGGCTAATTTGTTATAAAATGGAATTTTCATTTTTCCAACTTCTGCCTCTCCCTTTAAATTCCAAAGGAAAGCTCCTAGTGACTGTGGTTCCTTCTGCTGTTGCAAGTGCAGAGTGCTCTTCTGGTGTCCCTTTTAAAATATCATTCTTCAGCCTGATCTGAAAAGGTGGAAACACAAAGTGGAAACTGCAGTGTTGACCTAAATCTGACTAATATCTCCAAATATGTACATTATTGTGGTTATATTTATCTTTCAAATGTTATAACAAATTGTAAGGTATTTTAATTTTAACCCATCTCATGTGTTATATTGTTTAATATAATAAGAGAAATGTTATTGTTTAATATAATAAATGAAAGTTACTTTTTGGAGCTCTGAGATTTCAGCACTCTTTCTTTACTTTTTTTTGTCCGCAGTTTCACAAGTTTTTCTGTTAAATTTGTGAATCTTGCTTTGAAGAACAGCTCTGTTCTCTGCACTGAAATGTTTTTCCTGTTGGCTGCACTGTTTTCCCTCCTTGTCCTACCCTTTCTTTCTTGTCCCAGCCAGATTTGGGCTGAGCAGACCGGTCCCAAACCCAACCCCACACCTTCCCAAGCAGTCTGTGTGCAGCAATTCTGGATGTCCTGGCAATTTGCACTGGGAGTGGCTGGGGAGATGACAGGAGACAACCTTTGGCTGGCTGGAAAAGCACACCTCACCCCTGGGCTATTCCATTTACTCACTTTGACTCATTCTTCTCCCTGCTGTTCTGCTGCTCTCACCTGCTCAAAGTCAGCAGCAGGTTTCCCTGCAATATTTTTAGTGCATTCACATTTTGGAGGGTTTGAGTGCAGTGTGTCACAGATGGGCACAATCCCTACCCAATTCTCATCATTTCATGCTTCTCATCTCTCATGAAACCACGACCCAGCTCTCCATGTGTGCTGCTCCCACTCGAGTTTCTGGTGTCTGACACGCACAGCACTCTCATCCCTGTGCTTTGCCAAATTCTTTCCTAATCCACCTTGTCTGGGCTTAATCTGAAAGGACACCCCTGTACCCAGCATGGCCTAAGAGCCCCTTCACTGGGAAGGGCAGAAAAGCATCACCATTCTGTTCAGGATGTGGACATTTCACCCTAAAGGCTGCCCAAGGTCTGAGCCCAACTGTGAAACCTCAAACACAGCTGTAGAATTTATTGTAAATATGTCCCAGGCCCAGCTCTCCCCTTGGAATTCTGTCAGGTTTATCTCTAAATTGCTGAATCTCCCATCTGCTGTACATGACTGCCAGTGTAGTCACTCTGAGAACCTTTTCCCTCCTGTCTGGTTGCCTTTTTTTTTTTTTTTTATTTAATGTTATGGCCACAATTAAAACTTTTTATTGGTGCTGATGCAGCGTCTCGTAAAATTGCTGCAGCCTTCCTAATTGGTGAAATCTCACAGGGCTCTGCCTGCAGCATACACAATATATTTCTGCTGTTCAACTTCCCATTAAGGTCCTTGATCACAATTTTCAGAATGAAAAATCCCTTGCTTCCACAGAAAGGACATCCAGGCATTCTGTATCCCTTATTTTGCAATATAATATATATATTAAATCATTAAGATAACAAAACTTATGCTGCCATTGCACACAGGCTGTAAATAAGTGGTTGTTGGGATCTGAGGATATTTTTGTGTGTTTTTTCTTTGGTGTTTAAGCCTCAGGCTCAGTAGTTATTCACCTAATATATTAAATGTCACAGGAGATCACATCCAAAATGATATTCCAGATATTTCTTTGTGACATAAGGAGTCAGAACTCCTGGGCCATGGCAGGAGAGCTGCTGCAGAGTTCAAAGCTCTGAATTCTTCACTGACAGCATTTAGGACATAAATTCAGAGCATTGTCCTGCACAGGCAGGACCTGGGACAGACCCAGCTGAGAGCAGCTGCTTCGAGGACACCCAGGAATTTTAAAGTTTGTAGATGCCACCAAGTAGGTTTTGGATGCTAGCAATGGGGATGGCTTTCTCCCTGCTAAATTACATGGCGTTTGGGATGAATTTTTTGCTGGTCACCATAGTGATGGCTACATGACTTTGTTGTAGTTGTTTTTTTCTAAATATAGCAAAAGAAATTGCTAGAGCTTGGGGTTCTGGCTTCAAAAATTCAATTTAAGCAAAGCCTAACAGCTACTCTGTGTTAGAGGTGCACAAAATAGCTTAAGAAACCACAGAGCTTCTACCACAGAAAACCACAGAACCACACAATCCTATAATTTGAAGAGTGGACAAACTTATTTTGGCATTCTTGTGGATGGAAGACCAAAAGTTTAGAGCCAGTCAATGTTTTCAGGCAGTTTGTAAATGGCTGTGAGTAACCAAGGGCTCGCGCAGGTTGAAATGCACGAGGTGAGCCATGCCCAGCACCAAAGCTTCAGCTCTTCCGGATGTCATTACTGAATACTGCAATACTGAATCTAAAATAAACTTCCAGAAAGGCCACGGGGTTTCCAGTCCAGCCTTCCACTTTAGGGTTAAAAAAAAAAAGCCATTTGAAAGTGTCCTGCCTGCTGCTTTGCTGGGTGCTGGCTGTGCACAGCGTGCTGGAGAGGTGCTGGGCTGTTTCACTGGCACTGCTGCCGTGCCACGATGGGGCTGCTTGTGTGCAGCCTGATGGGGGCTGTGCTCAGGGTGCTGGGGTGCTGCTGCTGGGCTCTTTCAAAGGGTGCTGGGGTGCCCCTGGGCATGCACAGGGTGCTGGGGTGGTGGTTCTTGGTATGCACAGGGTGCTGGGATGGTGCTGGGATGGTGCTGAGTATGCACAATCTGCTGGAGTGATGCTGGTGTGGTGCTGGGATGGTGCTGGGTATGCACAGGGTGCTGGATTGATGCTGGTGTGGTGCTGGGCTGTGTCACCAGTGCTGGATTGGTTCTGGATTGGTGCTGGGATGGTGCTGTGTATGCACAGGGTGCTGGGGGATGCTGGTGTGGTGCTGAGATGGTGCTGGGTATGCACAATCTGTTGGGATGGTGCTGGGCTGTGTCACCAGTGCTGGATTAGTGCTGGATTGGTGCTGGGATGCTGCTGGATGAACACACACAGAATCACAGAATCACAGAATTTCTAGGCTGGAAGAGACCTTTAAGATCATCGAGTCCAACCCATGTTCTAATACCTCAACTAGATCATGGCACCAAGTGCCACATCCAGTCTTTTTTTAAACACATCAAGGGATGGCGACTCCACCACCTCCCTGGGTAGATGATTCCAGTATTTGACCACTCTTTCTGTGAAAAACTTCCTCCACAGGGTGCTGTGTCACCTTCAAGACCCAAAAGGGGACCGAGCCACACGGCCCTGCAGCAGCTGGACCTGGCCCTGCTCTGGGCTGTTTCAGAATTACAGTGTGTTCTGACAGTGAGGTCCCATCTCAGAGGACTTCTACTGACTCTTCTCAAGTCAGTGGGTGAGGAAAAACCATTTTGAGCAGAGTGAAACAACGCTCCGAAACTCTGTGTGGAATGATCTGACTTTGAGCAGTGACTGCTCTGGATGGTTCCTGAGTTTGGCAATATTTACCTCCCTTTTCACTGGGATCATTGTGCAGGATTTTCTCATTTCTGCACTTAACCTGCTCTAACTCACCTCACAATCCATCTTAAAACAACAGGGAGCCCATGGCTGTGGTATCTTATATTAATACGTGTGAAAACCTTGTTTTCAATGGACTCTACATTTCCTTCCATTAGGTTTAACTACAACTTCTGTAGTTTTTTCCTTTCCATGATATGTTAAAATCAAATCCACGATATTTCCTCCCATTAGGTTCAACTACAACTTCTGTAGTTTTTTCCTTTCCATGATATGTTCAAATCAAATCCACGATATTTCCTCCCATTAGGTTCAACTACAACTTCTGTAGTTTTTTCCTTTCCATGATATGTTCAAATCAAATCCACAATAGCTGCAGGTTGTGGTCACTGGGTGCTCCCTGGGAGGCAGATGGTTAATTAGAACAAAATTACTTAAGAGATGACAACCTGATGGTCAATTATTAGAAGATGTGGAGCATTAGTGGTTTCCTGCTGACTAGGGGAGGCTGGCTAGATCACTGGAATTACAGCATATCTTCGGATGTACTCATTTAAAACAATTAAAGAAAGGAAAAAAAAAAAAAAGAGTTGCAAATTACTCATAATAGAATGTGAGAAGAATGAGATCAGCATCTCTTTTTTCTCCACTACAAGATGATCTCAAGATTCAAGAACAGGCAGTTTCCTGTAAAGACCACACAGCTATTATCACAAATGCCCTCCCTCCCTTCAACAATGACAAGAAAGTTTCTTGTGAACTTTTATTAGTGCTCTGTCCCCACATCCCTTCCAACATTCAGAGGACTGACTTTATATCTTTTTATATGAGATCTTTTATATTTATGTATGAGGATTCCTGTGCTCTATTTTCAGTTGAGTCACTAATCTGAACACTCAGAGAGCATCACTTCTCATCAGGGTCTGAGCACTAACACAAATATCTGCCTGATAGCAGATATCAACTGTCTTATCTGAAGAGGTTTTAGTGAGCAGGGGCAGAGGCAGCAGAGGTGGAAACCCTCCCAGCCAGACTCTCACCTGCAGCAAAGGCAGATTTGGGTGCTGCCATGCTGAGGCACTGGAGGAGGAGAAGCACACAACGTGCAGGGTGCTGCAGGGTGCCACATGAGGGTTTGTTAAGGGTTGGTGATTTTATTTCTGCACAAAGCAGCACACGATGCCTTCGTGCCCCTCACAGGCTGCAGCTGCTCTGGAATCACAGAGCCCCAGAGTGGTTTGGGTTGGAAGGGAGCTCCAAGTCCCTCCTGTTCCACCCCTACCAGGGGCAGGGACACCCCTCACTGGATCAGGATGCTCCAAACCCCGTCCAAGCTGGCTTTGAACATTTCCAGGGATGGAGCAGTGACAATTTCTCTGGGAACTCTATTCCAGTCCCTCACCACCCTCACAGAGAAGAATTTTTTCCCCATGTCCCATCTAACCCTGCTCTCCGGCCATGTGAAGACATTCCCTGTGTCCTGTCACTTAAATCCTTGTCTAAAGTCCCTCTCCAGCTCTTTTGGAGCCCCTCTGGGCACTGGAAGGGGCTTTGAGCTCTCCTTGGAGCCTTCCCTTCTCCAGGCTGAGGATTTGGAAGGGAGGAAAACTGATCAGACCAGTTAGAGGTCAGGAAAGGGGGACAAGCAGAGGCAGATAAATGTGCTGTGATGTTGTGATGCTTCCAAGCTCCCCTCCATCACTGGAAAGCTCTGGCTGGGCCCTTCCCAAGGCAGATATGGGGCTCTTTGTCTTTTAAATTGCATCAGAAAAAAGGGGGAATTGTTTAAGCTTGCACTGTTATAACAAAAACTGGGAATGCTGAAAACTGGGAATGACTACGACCATTTCCACTCCTTCAGAAAGAGCAAGGGAAAGCCAGGTGAGCGTGAAGAGATGAGGGTAAGAATTTTTAAAATTGTCTTCCTAAAGTTATAAACACCGAAGGACATGCTGAAATATGAAATATGAAAATATTCAGCTATGGGGAAAGAGAAGGAAATACCTAGAACTGTTGCAACAATGAATGTGCCAAGTTTAGAACATCTTTAAGTCATCCTCACTTTCTGGAATTAGATTGTGCAATTTTTTTTTTTTTCCTAGCAAATAAATGAGTTTTTGTTTTTGATGAAGAAACACTAGAGCTCCCTTCTATTACACTCTGAAAGAACTACAAAAGTGAAATGTGGAACTCGTTCTTCCATGCCAATGATTAGAAGCCCAAAATACATCTGTTCCACATGAGCAGCTTCAGCCTCTGCTTTCACAGAAGAACAGCTATATTTGTACTTACTCTAAATGCATTCCTGTTGATTTCATTCTTGTGTATTCTAGCACGTAAAGTCAGAAAAAAGGTCACTATCTGGATTAAAACCAAGCTGCAAGTGTCCATATTTTAAGGGGAAAATGCAGCAATATTAAGCTGAATCTGCATATTTGATTAGCAGTGATGCACAAGCATCAGAACTCACCACAACACAGGAGCTGTAAAGACAGAGGCTGCCCATCAGAGCGTCAGAACAACTGCTTGCATTTACTGCCTGGCCTTCTGAGCTCCTTTACAGCTGTGAAGAACTTTTAGGGGCCCAATTTGACTTTTTTAGCAGTTTTTACTGCCATAGCTGCTGCAGAATCCAGTTTACTTGCAATTAGTTTTCAGAATCTCAATTCCTGGTTGATTTCCCCCCCAAATAGTTAATAACCGTCTTAACTCCTGAAATCTAGGTGGCACTACAAATTATTAAGTGAATTTAAGTTTTGGGGAATGAGTTATGAAGGTATTTTAACCTGTGTTGCGAATTCATGCTTGAATTCCACTACTGTTCCATTGGAATTCTGCACTGAGTTCTTGAGAACAAGGATAATTTATGTACAAGAATGCCTTAAAATAAGCCCCCATAATTACAAAAATGCAGTGTTTAAATTTATAGTAAAAACCCACACACTGCTGGCAAAACTAGAACTGCATCTGGAAAACATTAAGAATGCTATTAAAATAGTCTAGCATAAACTAGAAATGAGACTGAAATTACAGTGTTGCTTACTTAACCATTTTTAGGAAGTGTATTTTGAATATGATCTACTTTCCTATTTGATTTTTTGATAAAGCACTGTACTATGTCTTATTTACCAGTGAGAATACCTTACTTACTCTGTTGTCTATTTCAGACAAATCCATGGCTCAGATTTTTTAAAGTGTCTTGTTACAGTTGTTGATAATTTGAAACACAATCAGGTGGTTGCTGGTCCAGCTATCAGGAAAAAAGGTAACAGGGATATCTCAAAGGAGAATAAAAATCACAGCAATTAAAAACTTATTTTATTAAAAAGATGAAATGTTTTCAACCATTGAAAAATTACGTTTTTATAAAAACAGAAAATAGGCAAAATACCCATTTGTCTTCTATTTACATATACAATATTTCTCATTGTATAAAATTATTTACAATATATAAAAAAATTACAGTAAATAGGTTATTTTCTTACAAGACATCAAGCCCTGTACTTCTAGTGTAGATCATGGCAAACAAGAATACTATTGCACCTGTGAACCAAACAGTCTAACAAGAGGAGTGTTCTCTTAGCCATGCCTTCAACTGAGATCTAAACTAACATCGTTAGCTACAGAAACATTCATTTTATCTCTTCTAGGGTCAACTTCAGGCAGTTTCCATACAAACATTGTCTTGTAAAGCTTAGGAACGGGCAGTTAGAATGGGGGGGGGAAATAAAAAAACATATTTACAGCTTCTTCTATACAATCTGTATGGAGTCTTAGGGAGTTTACCCTTCACAGAAGCTGCATAAATTAACCCCTGTCCTCCTTGCTGACCGGGACGGGCAGGTCCCTGCCTGGGGCACGGCCGAGCATCCTCGCGTGGGATCCTCCGCGTCCGTCCTGGCGCGTCGGGCGGTGCCTTCCCTGTGTAGTACCAGCTACAGATTCCTCACCCCTGTGCACCTGAGCAGTGAAACACGGTCCCGCCGGCGGCAGGGTGGGCTACATGTGCCGCTTCATGTGCAGGGCCAGGTGGTCCGAGCGGGAGAAGGCCCTGTCGCACAGGTGGCACTGGAAGGGCCGGTGGCCCGTGTGCTTGCGGTAGTGCCGGGTGAGCTCGTCCGAGCGCGCGAATTTCCAGCCGCAGCCTTCCCAGTTGCAGTGGTAGGGCTTCTCACCTGTTTGGGGAGACGGGACAGCGTGACTCAGCGTGGCATCACACACCGGGCAACCTGCCGGGGTTTGTTGTGGCGTATCCCTGTACTCGCTACCAAGATCCAACCGCTTGTAAGCTCAATTAATAGAAATACCTTTACTATAAAGCCCTTTCTGTATCCCTGTACTCGCTACCAAGATCCAACTGCTTGTAAGCTCAATTACTACAAATTCCTTTACCATAAAGCCCTTCCTCCAAAGCCCTTTCTGTATACCTGTACTCGCTACCAAGATCCAACTGCTTGTAAGCTCAATTAATAGAAATTCCTTTACCATAAAGCCCTTTCTCCAAAGCCCTTTCTGTATCCCTGTATTCTCTACCAAGATCCAACTGCTTGTAAGCTCAATTAATAGAAATTCCTTTACCATAAAGCCCTTTCTCCAAAGCCCTTTCTGTATCCCTGTATTCTCTACCAAGATCCAACTGCTTGTAAGCTCAGTTACTAGAAATTCCTTTACCATAAAGCCCTTTCTAAAGCTCTTTCTCCAGAGATTTTCACCTATAGCTGCAGTGAAAATCTTAGGAGAAAAGGCTTTTTAGAAGCCCTTAGAAAAGCTTTGACTACATAGGTAAACACCTGGATGTTACAGAGCTGTGAATTTAACAGACTACAGAGTAAAAGCCTGGGCTGGAAACTGTTTTTTTTTTTTTTTTTTTTTTTTACACGGGGTTATCCCAACCGGCACACAGCACATCTCCACACCAAGGCCATCAGCAATAATTACCTGTGTGCGTCCTGAGGTGAGCCTTCAGGTGTGAGCTCTTGGTGTAGGTCTTCCCACAGCCGGCATAGCTGCACGTGTGGGTGGCCGTCCTCTTCCTCGGCCACGACCGCCGTCCCCGCTTGGGTTTGGAGTCCAGCAGCTCCAGAGGGGAGGAAGGAGGGGTGAGCATGCCCCGGGGAGCTGAGGGCTGTAAGGGCAGGCTGTCCTCGAAAAGGCCAAACTGGGAGGTGTTCTGGTACTGCAGGTGGGTCTGCGGGTGGTGGAAGCCGGAGGCCGGGTGGTAGCTCTGCTGGTAGGACACGGACGAGGGGCACATCATCTGCGTGTGGCACTCGCTCACCATGAGATCGTCGGGGCTCAGCGGGGGCGTCTCTGCCCCGGGGATCTGCGGGGAGCTGGCCACGCGGGGCTGCTCGTAGGCCATCATGCACGTCGCGTTGCCCTCCTGCTTGATCTTTGGGCAAGCCTGGGGCACCAGACCCAGCACCGGCCCATAATTGTCCATGTCGGGCTCGGGCTTAATGTTCTCAACGAACTGCGGGCCCCCGAAGGTGGGTGTCACGAAGAAGCGGCCGTGGACGCTGCCAGGGGGGCAATAGTTGGAGTCCATCTCGGAGCGCATCATCTCCGGCACGATGCCGGCGTTGTAGGGCGGGGGGCTGCCCTGCTCCAGGGCGTCGTAGCATCCCGGGGACGGGTTTGTCTGGTAAAAGCCACCGCTGTCGCCTTGGGCAGGGGGAAAATCCCCGCCGGCAGCGCCCTGGCCGTAGCCATCGCTGCCCATGGAAAGGATAAAATCCAGCACGTTGTTGAGATCCTCATCCTCTTTGCGCGGCGAGAGGCCGCCCCAGGTGCCGCCGGGGGTCTTGGCCTCCTGCTCACACTTCCACCTCTGGAGAGAGAGAGAAAAGGGACAGGGTTAGAGGCGCCGCTCGGCCGGGGGGACGCGGCGGGGACGGGCTCGGGGCGCGGGGCCGTCGGTGCCGCCGGGGACACTCACTTCGTGCAGGGCTTTCTCGCGGCACGGGCTGGCGAAGGTGGCGAAGGAGGGCAGGGCGGTGTCGCTCAGCGCCATGGTGCGGGACGAGCGCGGCCGGCCGCCCTCCGCACCTTATAACGCGGGCGCGGGCGGCCTCAGGCCAATTGCGAGGAGCGGAGGAAACGCGTCCCGGACGGGGCGGGCGGGAGGCAGCGGCTCGGGCGCAGCCTAAATTTAGCCCCGGTATAAAAGGACGCGGCGGCGGCGGCGGTCCCAGCCCGAGCGGGGCGGAGCGGAGCGGGGACGGGCCCCCTCCGCAGCCCTCCCCTCGCTGCGGGGCAGGGGCGGCCCGGGAGCCGCGACCCCCGGGTGGGACAGGGACCAGAGAGCCGCGACCCCCGGGTGGGACAGGGACTGGACAGCCGCGACCCCCGGGTGGGACAGGGCTGGAGAGCCGCGACCCCCGGGTGGGACAGGGACCAGAGAGCCGCGACCCCCGGGTGGGACAGGGCTGGAGAACCGCGACCCCCGGGTGGGACAGGGACCAGAGAGCCGCGACCCCCGGGTGGGACAGGGCTGGAGAACCGCGACCCCCGGGTGGGACAGGGCTGGAGAGCCGCGACCCCCGGGCAGGGCAAGGCTGGAGAGCCGCGACCCCCAGTTCAGGCAGGGCCAGAGAGCGGCGACCCCCGGTTGGGGCAGGGGGACACTGAGGGGTCTCTGTCACAAGTGAGCTTAGGGAACGCCAAGGGATCCCTGCTGCAGGGACCCTGTGCTGTGCTAAGAGACGCCGTGAGAGTCTTGGTGGGATAAGGGGACCCTGCACTGGAAACAGCGAGGGAGCATCTGTGACATGGGAGGACACTGACAGCTACGAGCTGCAACAAGGCTCTGCTGTGGGAAGGGGAGCGCTGAGGGGTCCTTGCCCTGGGGACACTGAGAATGACACCAAGAATTAGCGGTTTGATCCCCCCGCACCTCAGAGCAGCTGCCCCACAACCCAGCCTCATCCCTGGGGCATGTGGTGCAGCCAGAATGAGAAAAAGAAGGTGGGGGAAGAGTGGAAGGTGTCAGGAGAACACTGGGGGAGAGAGACATGCCCTGCTCCCATGGGTAAACTGAGCTGGTGATGGGGTCTCTTGACACTGGTCACCCTAAAAGGTCCCTGATGCACCTTGGTGCTGACAGAAAGGTGTTTGATGCCACTCTTGTACGGTCTTTGCTGGAGTTTTACATTTAATGGAAGTCCAGATCTGTAGCAGGATTTCCATTTGCTGCACGAATATTGCCAAAATCAGTGTTGCAATGTGACATTATGAGAGAAAGAATGCACGCAGCTTCTGTGATCTCCGCTGGTTGTAAGCAATTTATGGTCTTGGGGTTGATTTTTCAGAAGGGAACATTGTTCTTCTCCCTTACCTTGGCCTCTAGCTCAGATGCTGACTCTGAAGGAGCAATTCTCCTATAACTTCTGATAACGTGCTCTAGACTCCTGTTTCTGAGGATCGTGGCTGCTTGGCCACCATCCAGGAGCAAAAGCGACAGATCTGAAGGGGGGGAATCTATGATCTGTCAAGGGATAGACTGATTCTTTGTGAGCCTGTTCAAAGAAAGCTGTGCTTTCTCCTTTGCCCCTCCATATTTCCTTTGCAATCACTTTTAGAGGGGTTTCTAAGTGAGCTGGAAACCAGGAGGGTGCAGGAGAGCAGCTCTCAGGTTTAGGGGAAGGATCAATGCCCTTAATGGGCTCTGGTTCTCCCAAGCACTTTGAGCCTGTTCACCAGAGCCCGTCCCAGGCTTGTGGCTGTGTTTAAACCACCTCGGGAAAACTCAGTTGCTAGGGTGAGTAAATGATCGTTTCAATAGCCACACATGTTTTAAAACCAGGAATATCTCTTGTTTAACTTTCTATAGCTTTCATTCTCAAAAGTTCACAGGTTGGCCAGAAGGAGCAGCCAAACTTCTGTGACTGGAGCAGAATCAATACACTGAATGCATGGTAACGCTGTACACAAAGATGTGTGACTCATGGCTCTGTAATGTCACACTTGTGTAATCTTTCAATGTAAACTCTTTTCCTCTAATAAAACGTCCGTAAGTGAATGATACGTATATATGGGGCTGTGAGTCAGCCAAGAAAATATACTCTGATGAATTCAGAATGAATGTGAATACTCCCCTGATAACACACCCTGAATGTCTGTGTCAGTTCATGTGCTTGTGATTTCAGCAACAGCTATAACAAAATATTTTGTTTCTAGGATATACAACTGGACGTGTAGGTTTCACTGAGAAGCTCCAATTGGATTGCAGGAGACACTGCAAGGACTTTTGTTTATGGCTCCATCACCAAACTCTGCATTTTCTTTGTGCAAAGGAAAAGTTTCGTGGGCAGAGAGGATGAAAGCCAAGCACACAAAATAATAAATTCGCCGCCTTCAGTTTCTTTTTTGTTTTCAAGAAAAGCAGTTGGGCTAAAAATTGAGAGCTGCACTAAACCTGGGGAGACAAATGTGAGAATTTATTTACCTTGTGAGTCACCGGTTCTGCGCAAATTGAGAACAACTTTGCCATGACCTTCCACTCGCTCTGTGACAGTTGTGCTGACATTTTCTGGCTTTTTGCTGCTCACAACTCTTATTTTAAATACCTAAACGCAAAGATCCTGGCAGTGATCTCACTTAGCATAGATCAGGAGTGATGCCACTGGTGTATAAATGTGAAGAATGTGAGATTAGAAAGTATTTGTTAATCTTCTGTGGGTAGAGGAGAGCTAAATGATGTGTGATTTGTCTTCCAGCCAAAGTAAACACGGACTCAGCCATTTTTTATATGGCAAAGTTCATTTTCCTAGGTGTTGCTGCTGCTGTTGCTTTTAGATCAAGGAGAAACTTTTTGAGGAGTTGCAATCGAGATTTTGTATGTTAACAGAAGAACCCAAGCGAGGGCTGGGTGGGTTGGTGCAATACCCACTCACCTGGCAGCCCCAGCTCTGAGTCATTACAGAACTCAAGCAAACACAAAGCTCCTTCCTCAGGGATTGTTCTCAGAAAGTCCTGGTTGCACCCAGAGCAAACTAGCAAAAATAGTAATACCAGGGTAAACGAACCTGAAAATGACACCTCTTAGCACCTAGAGTACACAGCGCAGGTAACACCGTGACCAACCCCTTCATGTTGAAATAAGGCAGAGGATTTCCTTGCCTGCCTCTCAAATTGTCACAGTTCTGTTGATTATACTTTTTTTTTTTTCTATTTTAAACTGCAGTTTCTGAGTAGGCACATTTTAGAATCTGCTGTCAAGGAAGTTGATAAAATGATGTAAACAACCACATAAAATGAAATATACAGGTATCTGTCAGAGACACACATCTTAATTTGGCGAGAGTGATTTAATCCTGTACGTCTTTTGTCTGAATAAAGTAACATCATGAATTAATTGGAGAAAGGAGCCTTTTAGACCAGACCTTTCATGACTGGAGCTGATTTCCATGCAGGGACTGACAGATGAAGGTGAGCCATCTCTTTGATGAGCTGAAGTGGCTCATTAAGTATTTTAGGAAAAAGTATTTTCCTTTAATACTTTTTTTTTTCTTAGTGATTCTCCTCTGAGCTATTTCCACAGTCTTTCTTGAGGTTTGGGCACTGCAAAAGTGGAGTAGCAGACAAATATGAGTCACTTCTCTGTAAGGATTTGACTCGTGCCCTTTGTCATGATCTGCTGAGTCGCTGCTTGGCAAAGCCTCCTCTCCCCCAGCTCTGTGCCATGGAGGGACAGGACACAGGGGATGGCTCCCACTGTCAGAGGGATGGGATTTTGGGCAGGAATTGTTCCCTGGGAGGGTGGGGAGAGGCTGGGATGGAATTCCTGGATCAGCTGTGGCTGCCCCTGAATCCCTGGCAGTGCCCAAGGCCAGGCTGGAGCATGGAAGGTGTCCCTGCCATGCCAGGGGTGGCACTGGGTGTGATTTAATGTCCCTTCCAACCGAAACCATTCCATGATGCTCTCTCAGCTCCCCAGTCCTGGCCAGCACCACCCTCTGCACTCAGTGCTGGATCCCAGCCTTCCTGAGAAGGTTGAATTTATGAAAATGTGGAAGCAGAGCACACCTGGGATATGGGGGAAGAGTGGAGCAAAGCCCTGGGAGAGCTGGTGGGAATGCTGGTGGCAGGGCTGGGGAGCACCAAGAGGGAATTGGAACCACTGGGAGAAATGCAGGTGGTTTGGGGTTGCACAGGAAGGTAGAGGCTGTGAAAAATGCCATCAAACAAGATGTCTGAGAGCAGAGCAATTCTGGTGTCACAGGTTTTCTGAACAATTCTCTGTTGGCCTGTGTAGGAACCTGTTTTTGTCCACGCCAAAAAAGCAGGACATGTTCCGTTCCTAGAGCTGTGGCCTCCAGCTTCTCTGTATTGCCGTGAATGGGGTTTGTGTCCGCCTGGACACTTAAAATAATCCTTTAACAACGACATGCTCTTCAAATTAGGTTGCACTTCTGTGATCCTTGTCATCTAGGGCTTTACCAGAAACAATTTCTGTTTTCTTCCAGGTCATTGTTAACAACATTGAACGGTAAGTAATGATAAAAAAAAAAATCAAAAAGCAATAAACCTGCTTGATTAAAATCTAAATTCCATTTCCAGATGTGCTGGCCTGTGGTTGGACCAGTCTGCATGTGCACACCATGTCAATTTGTCCTTTCTTAGTGTGAAAATCACCCTGCACCAAGGCACGTACTTACTCACAACACCATCACAAACGTCATTAACCAAACCATCTTTATTTAGAATTCTTTTTATGTCTCAAGTCCTCCCTGTCTCTGCCCAGGTTTATGTAACACTGACAGGCATATCTAGGTCATTCTGTTTACCCTGTTGCAATATTGACATAATATTAACATTCTCCAAGTCACCTGGGGCTTCCCCACTGCTCTGAAATGAATTGATAATAAACATTAACCATCTGGAGATGTCCTTAGTTGGTTCTTTGGAAACACTCACTTCTAAATTACCCAGACCTGGCAACTTAATACTGTTTGAGATGAGTAGCAGTTGTTTTAACATCCTCCTTAGTTACTGTAATGGAAAGTATTTCAACATCATTATTGTCTGATCTCGATACAGCATCTGGCTTTTTCCCAAAGAGAGAACAGAAATATTTTTTAGCACTTCTGCTTTTTCAACGTGATTATTGGCAGTTCTATCCCTTCCATTCCTTGTGATGGCAATATTAGAGAAAGCCTTATTAACTTAGCTCCCAAAAGATTAGCAAAAGTCAAGCTCTGATGCTTCCAACCTGCTTTAGCAAGGCAGAGTCCCATCAACGCAGAGGGAAACCAGCTTAAATTCCATTTCAATATGTAATTCAAACTATATAAATAAAAATATGCGAGAAAATATGTTCATGGTTGAATAAATCATGCAAAAATCCAGCTATTTAGTGAGTATAATTGAGGTAATTATGTATTGCTACTTGAATTTGCTGTGTGAAGAACGATAGCGTTCAGCTGTAAATGATTTTTTTGTAATTTTTGATCTGGGGACTCTTCAAACCTAAATAACATATGCCACTTTTTCAATGATCAGCTTTGATTAGGTATGTAGCTGTGTTTCCGCCAGCTTTTACTGACGTGTGCTGAATGCCCATATGTTGTACTGCAGATGTCCCTTTCAGCTGTCAATTAAAACATGTTTGGAAAAACTTTCTTTTTTCTTTTTCTTATTTTACAGAACTGTAAACTGATACCACAGTTTCCAAAACTTGGCAAGCATGTTGAATCATATTAGCAAAACTGCTTGAAATGTCAGTCACTGATCATGACAAGTAGTTTTCAGTTGCTGCCAAATACTTCAGATTACAGAAGCAAATATTTAGTGAAGAAATGGGCAATTGGGGCATGGAATAACAGAAGCAAGGGCAGAAGTACCTATGTGATTTCATTCAGAAAAATTACTCTGGTGGTTAACAAATATTTAATGGGCTCTACAAGATCAGAAACGCAAGAGGATGAAACTCATTTGATTCTGGAATACAGGAGTGTTCTTACTGGTTGTGTTGTTGTTCCTGGCCTCCATTTTTAATAGAAAATTTGTATAATTGTTAGAGATGACAGGAGGAAAAGGGAAAGGGTGTCTTATCTGTCATGTCCACTTAGGACAGCAAGAGTTGTCAGATGTGCCAAGCTGACTGGGTTTAGAAGTGAGAACTGTTTGGGGTTTAATAAATGCAGGAGGAAAAAAAAAATCTGTTTGAGGGGACATCAAAGCCCTAATCAGCTGCTTTTTTTCCTCTTTTTAGTCTGTGAGATCTGTTGCAGTCTGAGTCAGCAAGGATGCAGGTGCCCTTCTTAGCAGAGATTTTTGCCACTTTGAATTTTACATGTTTTAACTGGGGGAGTGGGAGAGAAGACCGGCCAAAGCTTAAAAATGAGAGAATTACAGAATTACTGAGGAGTGAGGAGGGCTCTGGGGTTGTTTCCCTTGTTGGCATGTAAAACATGGTCATAGGTTATGGTTGGATCTGATAAGTGGAGCTTTATTCACCAAATACACAAAGTAGGAGCTCATGGAGGGTGTGGGTTGCAAAGCCTTGATTAACATGTGGGGTTTAGTTCTCCTTTATAAAACACCATCTTTGTACTGCACCTGTATGATTTATTAGTCATAAGTCCCAGAGTAAAGTAATGGGAAATATTGGAGCAAGCATTTCATTAACCATGACGCTGTTAATTGGTATTGCTGGCTGCCTGGAATTACTTTCCCTGTTTGAATACATGGAAGTGTGAATCAGAGGCATGAATTGGCCAGTGAGAGGAAGACAGGCAGCTCTGCAGGACAGGCTGCACATACAGAGCAGCTGATTTCATTTGTCTTCCTGGCCTCTCAAGTCCTTGCAGACTTACATCACTGAAATATTCAATATGGTATATAATTTTTTTCCATTATCACAATTATTTATATAATTATGGTTAAGCTTTGAAGCTTCAGTGGGATATTTTGGGATAGACTTTTTTTCCAGATGCTTTGTGTCCTTTGTTGTGATAATTTTTTTTTTCTTGAGCTATTAATGCCAACATTTTAGGATATTTATATATTTAAATTCCCGGCTCTGTCTGAGCTTAGGAACAGTGCTTTGTGTTTCATAAAAAATGCTATTCAGAAACAAAACTTCAGCTTATTTTGTTCCACACACCTGAACTTTTACTCCAAATTGTTCAGCTGATGCCTGTGAGGAATGTTGGAATCAAGCACCACTTGTCAGGGTTAATACTGATCAAAATTATTAATATTTGGTGCTGTAGTATGTAAAGCAATTGTAGCTGAAGAGAACAACGCTGTTGAAACCCCTTGAACGGTTACAGCTACTCTTGAGCAATAAAATGCTTTTTCAAGGGACAGCCTGATACAATGCAACTTTGTAGAATGAGTTGTGAAATTCTCTTTTCATTTGCCACATAAAGCGCCAAATAAATGTTTGTAATAAAAACACAAGCCTGGGAAGAATGTGTTTTGCCAATTACAGCATAACGTGAGCTACAAAGAAGTGTTCAGCATGGACTGCATGGGGCTGTTAGTGTCAGGTTACAGCAGGGAAAAAGGTGCCTTAATTTACCAAATAACCAGCGTGGGTTTTAGCCCACATTTGCAAGGAAAATCACTTCTTTGAGAGAAAAGACGGGCCTAACCCCATGCAAAATGGATTTGGTGAGGAGCAGCAGGCTGAGAAGCCAAGGAGGGGGGACTGCAGGGCTCTGATTGATGGTGGGTGGCCAATGCTCCTCTCGTGGTTGCCACACGCATCCCCTGCAGCTGGGCCTGAACCCTCTCCAAGCCACACTGGGCCTGATGGTGACAATTCAGGGGGGCCCTTTCACCTATTGCTCAAGGACCTTCCACGATTCGCCTCGTTCCCCTTTTCAGGTTTCACATCACAGAAAAAAAAAAAAAAAAAAAACCAAACACGGGGTTTTTATTTTTTTCAGCACAACTTTTACTTCGGCCTAAAGTTAGGCACCGAAACGCGCCGGGCCCACGGCTCGGCTCGGCCCGACAAAACTCTAGAAATAAAACCCTGGATCCTGCTCGCTGGAAACTCAATAAGAGCTGCCTTGTGCTCAGCCTCTCCGTGGGCTGTTTTCTGTCTTTTTCTGCTCGAAAACCACCTGCTCTGAGGGGATGGCAAAGCATCTCATTCACATGGAGTCAGCGGGAAGCGGCGGCCAAGAGGCAGCGGCGAGTGTGAGCGAGAGGGGATCCTTGCAGCCTTTATATACCAGAGTTATTTTTAACCACAGCCTCCATGCTTATTACAGAGTTTCCTCTCTCAGACGCTCAGGAAGCCCACTTGGCTCTGTTTCCTGCTAACATTCAGCCCTGGCTCACAAAATCTTTGAGAACAACAGGCCTGAGACTGCTCGGCTCCATTAAAAAAACTGGCAGCTTTTCAAGCCCTGACAGAAAACCTTTGAAAACTCTGGATTTCCTCCAGCTAACGTATGAGGCTTCTACATCAGTGACAAATTAGACTGAAACAGCACAAAACACTCCTATGTAAATAGCCCTTTTTCTGCATTCGCTCTTTTAATAGTTCAAACATTATTTATAGTGATTTCTCTGGGTGGAAAAATATTTTTATATTTTTCCAAAGATGGGTTGTAGTGAAATGTTTTCTTTGTTTGTTTGGATTTTGATGTTTTCTTTTTTCCTTCGAGAATTTCGTGACAGTTTTCTTAGGCTCCAGGAGTAACCTTTTCTTCCTGGAAACCAGGACAAAATGGCTGTTGTGAGTTCTTCACTGAAAGACCTCTGTCCACAAGTCTACAAATGCTGCCATTCCCCAGCTATTAAATAATAGTTGTAACAGGCACGACTGAGTTCTGATTTCCTGAGAGACAACAGGAGAGGTCAGCTGCACTTTATCCTGACTTCCCACATGCCTTTTACGTGTAACCTAAATTGTATTGAATTTTGTCTTGCAGGGTTTTCACTTCAATTCCAGAGGGACTCCTACTTCCAAAATTGCTTTCAAGTATCAAAATAGATGTGATTTCATGGCTCAGAATGCTGTTTTATTCCTGCATTGCCATTGTGCAGCATCCTAAGAAATCTTAATGTTAAGTGACTGCTTATATCTGTGAGTAAAAATGACCTGGAATCATACATGATAAATCCAGATCATTAGACTGGTGGGATTTACTGATTTTCTAGGAGTATTTCCAGTATTTCTACATCAGCATCACCTTAAATGCTATTTATTGCCCTGGGCATGAGCAGGAGCCATCAGTAACTTCTCCATGTCCTTTGTAGTCCCCATGTTTGTCTCAGAGTGGTTGCTGGGAGCAAGTTCACTGGAGCAGGAGGATTTCCCCCACTTGCCCATTTTCTGGGCAGTCAAAAACACCTCAGCAAGGTGGTTTTGTTCTCTCCTCCCAGTTTTAATCATCCCCAGAATAAGGAGAAAGTGATGGGGAATCCATCCCTCCCTGGGGTGATAAGGCCACTTCTCACCCAGCCAAAGGCAGCTGTAGATAATTCTATTGCAGCCCTACAAATTCAAGGAATTATCTTCTATTTTCTCCTTAAAGGATTGCCTTCACTCCCTCAGTTGTGCCCTGAACCACTGGATTATGCCTATTTACTGTTTTTGAGGCTGACCACCCCTGTGGGCTTCGTGTGACAGCACCATTTCTGCCCTCTGCCTTTCCTTTGGAGCCTGGCAGTTGTGTGAGAGCATCTCCAGTGGCAAAGCTCATCTGTACCATGAATATCTCTGCTCAGACAGCTGTGCTCTGCTGTACCAGACACAAGGAAACACTCAACAGGGAGCTGAGGGTATCAAGCATGATCTTGAGCAAGTAACTCCCACCATCTCTCAGCCACCATCTCTGCTATGACCCTTGTTCTGATTGAAATCACTCTACTGCCTGATTTATCTGCATTTCACACAGATGTGGCTGACTTGTGCAGTTGAGAATTACTCTTGTGAGAACAGAAAAGTGTAAACAGCTCCTACGTGTGAAAGAATTGACTTCCACTTTTTTTTTTTTAGCTTTTAGTAACTCGTTGTGCAGTTCAGTTGTTGCTTTTTGGGGCTTTTATCTCACATCATACCCAACAATGAGGTTTTGGCTGCGCCAAGGCTGCTCTTTTGAATGGATCTTGGCAAGTGAGGCTTTTAAATCCTGCGTATCATTTTGGCAAAGTGATCCTTATTTTGCAAATGTGAAATGGTTCCAGTCACAGCTCCCAGCGTTTGCCCTTGTAGTTCATGGAACAAGTGGTATGGAATGGCAGATTCACATTTATTTTCAGGCAGGAAGCCAGTAGTGCAAGAATGCCTCGTGAACTGAAGGGTCAGGGTGAAATCTTTTAAAAAAGAACCAAGGTGGTTGGGCTGCGTTTATCAGGCACAGCCCAGAGGTCTAAAAACGACTTGTTTTGATGCTATTTGGAGCTCAGTATAATGAAAAAGTGACTTTGTGCAGATTGACTTTCTGCGTCACAGCCGATCTTGGGACAGTAATAACAGCAAGGACAATTAGTTTAACTGTTGTTCACAATTGCTGTTTGTTTGTGCTCAGTGGTTTCTGGTAGAAGCTGCAGGATGACCCTTCCATTCCCCCTCCTGCCAGCAGCCTCAGTAATTGCCTACTAGTCACTGAGGGACAGACTCACCAAGGATTTTCAAAGCTCACTTACCCTCCTTCAAATATAACTGAAATTTATAGCTAGCAGCTTCTAAAATAACTCACATCACTGCCACCTCCAAAAACAGCTCTGCAACCATGTGGCCTTGTGGTTATGGCTCTGGGGTTGTGGTGGTGAAGTCAGAGATTCAAATCCAGTTGTAGGGAGATAAAAAGCTTCAAAGAAAGTGAAACTGCTTTTGCCTTGATTAGGTGGCAATAATAACACCTCGTTTTGCTTACACCTGAAAACCTAAACTCATGGCCAAAAATCAGGTGCAATGCAGGATTCCATGTCACAGCAAGAGATGCACTGGGTGCCAAAGAATGTGGTTGCTATGAGGACAGCTCATGCCAAGTGTCATGTCAGAGGGGTTTTGCTTCTCTTAGTACATAATATTGAGGTGTGGGATGACAAAAGTCAAAGTCTGAAGCCTTCACAGCCACCACAGACAGAGACTGGTGAGGTCCACTCTATTTTTCAATCCACCTTTTAGCTGAGGGGCTGTTTGAGATAGGAAAGGATTTTGTTTCCTTAAGCTGCCCAGAGCTCTCTCTCTCTCTCTAAGCATTTAAGCAACATTTACAGTCCTGCAAGAATCCCATGGTTCTACACTAGAAATTGTTATTATTGTACAATGATTAGTAAATGCAAATACAGTAACAGCTTATGATTTTACATTGTACAGGAATTACAATTAGAAGGGGCCAAATAAAAACCAGACAGCTTTATAAGCAGATGGCCTTAGCCCTCAGCACCAAAATTATCTAAACCTGAACTAAATGTAAATAGATTTCTGAGTTATTTGGCACAAGAAACATCTGGAAAGCTCTGACTTCCCCCTCAATGTGCAGAATTTTCACAAAGCCATTGCTGTCCTGCTGGGTTTTGCCTATAGCCAGTCAATATATTTCAAAAACTGGGCCAGTTCTGGCTTTAGGAGGGACCTCCCTACCTACCCCAAAAAACCCCACCCCAAGCCCCACTGAAACTCCAGCCTGTGGTGTTAGTTTTCAGCTTTGTATCTCTCACTGACACTGGAATTAATTCCCACTCTTTACACCAGGTATGGGAGGAATTTTAACTTGAGAGCGAAGGTCAGGTTTAAGTCCCACTTCATTGTACACAGGATGTAAATGTGAAGGCATATTTCAAGCATAAATGTCTACAAACTCTCTGATACAGATGATAACAAGAAGAGTCCACAGAGCTATTAATCCTAAGAATAGCTGTTACTGGGTTAGGAGGACATCCAGAAATGATCATGACACGTTTTCTGATTTATTTAGTAGCATCCCAGTGGGAAAACATAGAGATGATAATGTGCATCAATGGTACATATTGGCTCTGCAGGAAAATCCAGACCTGATTCCTTGGTGACAAGCTTGGCAGATTATTTCTTGAACTGCATCAAGATTAAGTCTGCAGCAGAGACAGATCTGAAGCATTTACAGAAAGAGAACTGATGTTTCCATTGTTGGAAACCAGTGGATATCAAAGATGTCTTTGAATTTCTACAATTAGAAGGAGCCAAATAAAAACCAAATAATTTTCCAAGCAGATGGCCTTAGCCCTCGATACCAAAATTATCAAGTTCCCTACACAGCGGTTTTAAGATAGATGTTAATGGATCTTTGAGCAAGAAGCATTAGTGATCTGGACTAGAGCAACATTTTAATTAAAAAGTTGTACAATAACAGACTCAAAATGTAAACTTCAAAACATTTAAAGCCTAAATTACCGTGGCTTCAGAACTGGCATTCAGTGTGTAATTTTTAACATTCCAGACTGCCTTCATTATAGTTCAAGAAGCCACAGAAATACACCGTTACGAGCCAGGAATAGTTCGTCCTTTTATTTGGAAAGAGAATTACAGAGGGAGCTATTGGGAACTGAAGTTTAGCTCCTAAAGCAGGAGCAGGCTGCAGTATTTTTATACACAACTGCAACCACAGACTCGCACTCACTCAAACATGCCGGACTAAACGGTGCCGGCTGTATAAATACTCAGCACTAAGTTAAAACACAGCTTCTTTTTTATTTCTGCTTTGAAGGTTTATCATGCTATTTCTACTTTTTCAATGTCATTTAAAGTCTAGATGACATACATAAAAAGTGTATATATATATGGGTTTATCATGGTCTTTCTAATTTTTCAATATCATTTAAAATCTAGATGACATACATAAAAAATATATATATGTATATATGTTTATCATGCTCTTTCTACTTTTTCAATATCATTTAAAATCTAGATGACATACATAAAAATATATATATATATATATAGGTTTATAATGCTACTTCTACTTTTTCAATATCATTTAAAGTCTAGATAACATTATATATATATATATATATAGGTTTATAATGCTATTTCTACTTTTTCAATATCATTTAAAGTTTATATGATATATAAAAATATATATACTTTTTTATCATGTTCTTTCTAGTTTTTCAATATCATTTAAAGTCTGGGTGACATACATATGTGTGTATATATATAGACATACACACACACACACACATATATATCTATATATGGATGCCAGTAACTTAAACCTACAAATTAAGCCCATGGTTCTTCAGTGGGTTTGGAGAAAGGCTGATTCCTTTCTGCATATTGTTGATGGACACAAAGCTTTCTTTCATTTGTGAACATCCACTTAAAATTACAAAGTGATTCCTTCAGGATTTGTCGTGTTATTATTTTTTTCCAGCGAGTTACTCCACAACTGCATCATAATGCTCGTATAATCTTTTTTTCAGAAATTGGACTCGCATAACTTGTTGGTATGCAAAATATGTAAGGCCCCAGTCTGTTCTGAATTACACCCATGCAAACCGTTGAGACTTAAAAGGGAGTTTAAAATATGCATGAGTAAGGAAAACAAATGGAGCCTCACTTTGCAGAGTGCCTTGAGATCTTTAGAAGATTTTCTGGAGAGCTTCACAAGATCCCTGCACACTTTGTCACCTGTACCTTCAAGACAGAGAAGGGTTCTGATTCTTAAACTACTGTAGCAAAAAGAAATCAATGCTTTTGATAAATTAAAATGGTAGGAGCAGCAGATGCCCCACACTTAATGCTCTAAACTCACGATAATTAATTAAAAAGCTCTAATGGAAAAACATCCTAAATCTCATGGCTGGTCAGAACACAACTCTGGTTTTGTTTTACCAAGAGCAGTAAATAAACTCGACATGGATAGACATAAAGGGCATTCTGGAAGTGGCTGGTTGTGATAATTCTGCCCAGGCAGCTGCTGAAGAGCACCACAGACTGGCTGCCCTCTCCTTTGCTGTCTCTTTTTCCCTGTGTTTTTATAAAATCTGGGGAATTGATTTTGCTTCGTGACGTTGGTTGACTTGGACCATAGGGCTGCACTTCCAAAGTCTGGATTCTGGGAGAGAACACTTTGAACATGCTTTACAAACTGCTTTGGCTATTTTCAGATTGACTATTGAACCACAGTGGAAGTCTATGTATTCAAGATATTTCGGGCGATTGTGTAACTGGAAAAAACTGCCCTGATTTTAAAGTATTTTTGGCCTACAAGTGGAAGTAAATAAGCAATTTTAGAGACTCACTGGAAAGTAATTGCTCCTGCAGGATGCAGGCTGTGCCAGGAGCTCTGGCAGATCCACTGAACCCTCACTATTAAGCTTCAAAAACCCTATTTTCTGATGCAAAGGATCAAAACTGAGGATATATAATCCAAAATGTAAGGAACTCGGAAAGAATGGATGTCTGTGAAGGGTGATGTCTAAACATACGAGCTGCATTAGGAGGCAAGGGGAAAATGCCTGGTGAAGGAAAATGCCTGGAGACTCCTTGGCTTGTCGTGGTGGTCAGCAGGAGCTGTGGTGGCACTCCTGGTGTGGGGATGGAGCTGCTGGTGGCACAGAGACCCTCAGGGCCACCAGATGTGAGCCTGAGCTCATCAAGGACTTGGAGAGAAAGATGGCAATGGCACCAGGGAGAGCAGGAGCAAGAGCAGCACCTTGTTTTGGGTGACACTGAACCACTGGATTGCAACCCTTGGATTGAGAACAGTCTGTCCCTGCACTTCCATCCAGTGACTCACTAGTGACTAGGAAAGAGTCATAAAAGCACCACTGTCAGCTAATGTGTCACTAAGGGAAGTGTTCTGCTGCTTTTTTTCCTAAACAAGAATTAACAAAGTGCTATTTTCCCCTGCTCACGCTGTAAACTGGCATTTCAAAGGCTGGGGTGACTTGACTTTGCTGTTGCTTTACTTGCACCTCAAGGCTGTAGTTGAATTCACCCAGGCTGTTCTGTCAGCTCCCTGCATGGCTCCTCCATGGAAATCCCTGCTCTCACCTCCAGCAGCCCCAGAATTGATCTGAAAACCTCAAGGGGCTGTGGACAGCTCTAGTGAGGGACACGAGTAGCTCTGAAACAGAAAGAAAAGTTTTTTACCTGCAGAAAAATTTCTGGATACGTGTATGACCAACTCCAGTTAAAGCTCCCCAAACAACCGGCCCAAAATGTGGAAGAAAAAAGTGTCAGGTTCATGTAGCTACCCCATGGACATAAATCTCACAAAGCTCATCTGGGTGGTGTGCTTGACTGGTTTTTGCTTACAGCATCCCCCTCCAACGATGCCTGGCTCAGCTGTGCTCTGGGAAGGGTTGTTGTGATGGGATGTGATGCCAATACTGCGCTTTTTCCATCTTGTCACTGCCTCTGGCTGTGTGGCAGCACTTTCTGAGCAAATGGGCAGCAGAGGAGCAGCTTCATTTTTCATCCCAGGAGCTCCTGAAAATGGATGATCCTGCAGAACATGAGTGCACACCTTCCAGGAGCCACTGGCACTGGGGTTTCGGTGGCAGGAGGGAAACTGGCAGCTCTGGGCGTGTAACAGCCTGTTCAGGGACAAGGTGCAGGCCCTGCATGGCGTTTCACTTGTCTGCTTGGCCCAGAGCACAGCTGAGTGCTCAACTCCTCCACAATTTCACATCAACCGAACAGGTCGTTGGAAACCACCAAAACTCAAACTCTACGAAAGCAATGGTGCCACAGCCCTGAGCTGCTGAGCAGCACCTGAGCTGGGGCTGGGGCTCACAGGGTATCAATTACACTGATTATTGGCAATGCTCCTTCTTTCCTTTGGAGCTGCTCTGGCCAGGGAAGATGCTCCTGGAGAAGGACAGGACAGCTCTGCATGCCAGGCACTGAGACTTGGGGCTGTCCCCTCCTCCTGTTGGTGTTCTGAGAGCTCAAACAGCCTTTTTGACAGAAAAGCAATGTTTCAAGCTCAGTGTTGTCTTTGAAACTGCAGCCTGAGCAGAACCAAAACTCATTGCACCTCACCATTGGCATTGCCTGTGCCCCTGAGCTCTCAGCCTGTGGTGGGCAGGGTGGGGAGTGGAGCCCTGGCCCTACAGGAGAGAGACAAACCCAGCTGGATTAAACATGAATGACAAGTGAGCTCTTTAGGCAAGGGCTGATTTTCTCGCGCACCCTGCGATGCAGGGGAGGTTTTTGTGTGCTTGGGACCTCTCGATACCACAGCAGGAGTTGGTGCCAGTGAAGTGACAGGAATCAGGGCAGGGGTGATGCAAGAGCACCCCGAGCAGCCCTGTGTCACTGAGAGCTGCAGATCTGATGGATTCACTGCAGGAAACGAGGGAGAGACTCTCTGGCCCCTCTGATGGGGAATCACAGGCTTCTTCCAGTTCTCTCTCCCCCTCCAAATGACTTTTGGCTCCTGCACCAGTGCAGCTGGTGGGGACATGCTGTGAGGCAACCCCTACAGGCTGATTCTGAAATGTGGATTCTGAAATGTGCTGCTCAGTGAAGCAAGTTAGTAGTTGTCATTCCCTCAAAAAAGTCCAGAAATAATATCTCAGAGCCAAAGCGAAGCCTGCCAAGGAATGAATACCCTTGGGTGGAGATTACTGATGCTGTATTTGTTATATTAGGCAGGAGAGATCAGACCATTCTTTAAAATAAGCTACAGTAAACAAGCTGGGTAGCTGAGCCCTTCAAACATTTCACTGCTGATGAGTTTTAACGTTAAGAGCTTCTATCGCACCAATCTTGATCGAGGGGAAGATAAATGTGCTGTTTTTTAGCATTTCACTACAAACATGGTGTTTGTGCCAACTGACACAATGATTAAATATGATCATCTCTTCTGAGAAATGAGGAGAACTGTAACCGCACCGAGCTCTCTGCCGCCGATTTGAGATAAAAAGAGTCAGATCATGTGTGGTTTCCTTCAGACCAAACTTGTGGTGGGGCGTTTGTGAATGATGCTGTCCAAAGTCAAAATAATCTGTTTTGCCCGAAGGTATTTTTTACAGAAGGCTGCAAGAGTGTATTTTTTTCAAGGGAATAATAGAAAATGTTAATTTATCCTTTGCACCATGCCCAGTGGTGGCTCTTTGTTAGGGCAGAGGTTCAATGCTGCAGTGTGGGAATTATTATGTGCCCAATTGCTTTCATTCTAACAATGGCTAAAAAGGCAATAGCTTCCAAACAAACTGAATATACAGTGGGATTTTCTTTTTAAATAAAATCTAAATTCAGGCCATTTTCCCACCACTGTGCCCGTTTTTGCTGAGTGGTGCCCCCAACACCCCTGGGGCAGGGGTTCAGCCCAGATTCATGTAGCATGGAGGGGCTGTTACAGCAGCCCTGGCACTGACGGGTGCTGTTTTACACAAAAAATGAAAAGCAGCTGTTTCTCTCTTTTCAAGAGCATCAAAAAAACAAGAAGATGGTTCCCCTCCCTATGTGGGCCAAAGGCTCCTTCAGCCCTTTCACTTTCAGCCACGCTGGTAGCACCAGTTCTCTGCCTTCCTCTGAGTGAGCAGGCTTTCCAATTTATTTCACTGCTGCTCTTTCAGCCCCGTGGGAATTAGCTACAACTGCCCTTCCCCTGCGGCAGACCAAGATAAAAGCAGCGGTGGAACCACCCAAAAAACCCAGAGAAGCAAAGAGTCGCAGCCCCAGGCACCTCAGCAGCCCAAGGGTGCTGCCCACACGGTGCTCTGCAGCCTCTCCAAGCCCTGCAGAAGCTTGGTTTGCTCACTTTGGGGAGGATGCTCACCCTCCTCAGCCAAGGGCAGCTGTGCTCACGCCTCCACCACCACCAGATCTGAACTGATGCCTTGAGAAGGCTGAGCTAGAACAGAGGTTAAACAGAGCTAAAGAATAAAGCAGGGATTTATTTAAATGATCTCCTCGATGGATCCACCTTGGGCAGCACAGGAGCCCAGCCAGGGCTACCCAGGATGAACCAAAATGGTCACAAAATGAACCCAGGATGAACAAAATGGTCACAAAATGAACCCAAGATGAACCAAAATGGTCACAAAATGAACTCAAGATGAACCAAAATGGTCACAAAATGAACCCAAGATGAACCCAAAATGGTCACAAAATGAACCCAAGATGAACCAAAATGGTCACAAAATGAACCCAAGATGAACCCAAAATGGTCAGAAACTGCACGACCTCTCATGGGGTCTCTCACTTTTATCAGTTCTGCTCCATTTGCATATTGGAGTTAATTGTCCAATTCCAGCTTGTGTCCCATCTTTCTTGTTTTTCTCTCTCCAGCCCACGGTGTTTGTGCTCTTGGGCTGAGATTTGGATCATTTGTCCTTGGTGCCCAGCTGGAGCAGGAATTGTTTTGTCTCCCTGCTCTGTGCACAGAGCTCACCATCCCATAAAATGAAGCCCAGACCCACCCACTAAAGCAGCACAGAATGTAAAAAATATAAAATCTCAACCTGAGGCATCAGATACCTCACTGGTACCCCCAGGAAGCAGCAGCCCCTTTTGCCTGGCTCCACCAAGGCACAAATCTTTGCTTGGCACAGCTCAGTTGTGGCCCATTCCCAGGCTCCAGCAGGTGCATCCCAAGTCCTTTCAGCTCTGCTTTATGGATTTATAGGACATGGGCTCAGGGCAGTGCCCTGCTGTCCAAATAACCTTCTGCAATATATCTGCCAGGAATAGGATCTTAGAGGAAATTCATTGTGAGTGACAATTGTGATTCATCATGACTGACCTGTTAATTCCTCCTGTGCACTGAGCTGGTCCTGAACCCACAATGTGGTATTTAAACCTTTCCTCTGTTGATGGAGCTGTTCAATGGCTCTGGACCAAAAGCTGTTGCTGATGGGACATGGGGCACCATTAAATGCTGGGAACAAACAGCAGGCTGAGAGCTGCGCTGTGGATGCAGGGAAAAGCAGCTGTAGCATTTATTTCTCTCTCACTCTGTGGCTGTGGGGAGAGGAGATGGTCAGGAGCCAGGAGATGTGAGGCCAACATCCCCCACACAAGCACCAAGCCAGCAGCTTCCATCCCATATGGCAAAGGGCAGGGGAACCAATGGCCTGGAGGGGAAAAGGAAAAATACCTGGGGCTCAAAATGAGGCAGCATTCACAGCTGGGTGTGGACAGAGGGCAGGGAGCAGAACATTTTTGGTGCCAGGATGTTCCAAATCATCCTGGTACCAAAAAGGATACCAGGATGATTTGGATGGGACACGGCATGTGCCACTGCAGCAGAACATTTTTGGTACCAAGCAGAATGGAACTCACCATGTGCCAGGACAATTTTGGTGCCAGGTACAATGGGACACAGCATGTGCCACTGCAGCAGAACATTTTTAGTGTCAAGCACAATGGGACACAGCATGTGCCACTGCAGCAGAACAATTTTGGTACGAAGCAGAATGGGCCATACCATGTGCCACTGCAGCAGAACAATTTTGGTACGAAGCACATGTGGCACTGTACTTTCCCACACACTGGCTTTCCCCTGCCCTCACAGACAGCACTCTCACCCAGGATTCGTGCAGGAAACGTGGGTGAGAGGTTCCCCGAGAGCAGAAATGATCCTGCACCCAGCCCAGCCTCCCTCCCTGCTCTTGACTCAGCGTGTGGGGAGTCACAGCTGGGGATGTCCCAGGGCACCTGCAGGAAACCTGCACTGACTGTGGAGGTGGTGCTGCTGTGAGGGCAGCAGCTTTGACGAGCTCAGCAGGGGGAGAAGCCTCCAGGAAGGATTACGCTGATGTTTTGGAGGTGAGGAGCTCCCACAGCCCTTGAGAGCATCACCTGCAGGGTCCACGCCCAAGGGCAGGGCCTGTGACAGCAGTTCTGGGGCTGCAGTTTTTGCAAGAGTTGTTTTTTTTGGTGAAGGTTCCCTCCCATCTTCACACAGAACTCCGAGCTCTCCCCTGCATCAACTCTATCAGCAAATCTTTGCACACAAACACAAATAAATTCTCTCCTGGAAACTCCTCTAGCCTGACTTTGCCTTAACTTCCAGCAACTTGCAGCTGCTGTTTCTTTTCTCTGCTGAATTCACGTTCTCACCCCAATAAAAAAAAATAATCTTGCATTTGCTAAAAAAAAAAAAAAAAAGTCACTTCATTAATCTGAACCCCTCTGGCTTTGCTGTCACAAAATCCTGCTTGGAAAAGAGAAAGCTGCTGCAGTGCTGCTGCCTCGGAGAGTTTGGGCACCCCAACACCTCAGCCAGGAAAACCAAAACGTTTCCTCCTTCCCACCACCGCCACCAGCATGCTTCAAGAGTGAGCAAGAGGGAGGAAAAAAGCTCTTAGCTCCCCATCTCTGGCTGTGTCACCCCCCCAGAATAACACCTGCCATCATCAGCCCCTGATATTTTGGGTATTTGACACAAGATGTGGGAGATAAGGTTGGGGATATAATTCTGCACTGCCACAGTGAGCTCCAAGTGCTGCAGCTCCTGGCTCTGGTTCTCTGGGAGATTTCAGGATGTTTTGGGGCAGGAATCAGTGAGGGCCAAATGAAGCTTCTGTGACCACTTAAGTGCTCACACTTCCAATTAGGGTTGGTTTTTTTTTAGTGTGTACTATATAGAATAAAATGGAAAGAAATTCCTCATTTTTGTCATTGTAGAAGCCAGTTTTATTGGTAACAAAATGATCCTTTTGGCCACACTTACCAAAAATTTTTCTATATAAAATATATCTTTGATTTCTGATGTCAACAGACATGTAAGAAAAATTGTAATAAGAGTGGAAGTCAGAAAATCTGGATGTGGGAGCTCTCAAAGGGCAACATGCAACAGTGCATTAAAGGTGGTGTGGCACTGATTATCCTGAAGGTTCAAATTGACCCTCAAGTTATTAGAATTTCTCATTATGCACTTTTTAGGAAAAATTTGGGCAATCCTCAGGCTGTGCGTTCGGTGTTGTAGTTTTTCCTTCTTGGTGGTTACAGCTACTTTGGATGAAAACAGTGACAACAGCTGTGGAAAAAGCCACTCCAGCTTTATCAAATGGGCCAAGTGAGGCTTGCTATAATCAACAAGTGGTGTAATTCCATACAGAATATTAATTGCATTATTGGCCCCCTTCCAAAAGAGCTCTTTACAGCTCCATTGAAGCACTATTTGCTCTGATCTAACACTAGTTATAGATGTTACTGCTCTTTTTTTGCCATTAACTGTGTGAGGCAGAAGGGCTGCTCTGTTCAACACATGGATCATGCAGAACGCTGCTCATTTCAGCGCCCAAATATAACATTTTATCATCCAGTGAATCTGCAATTTGCTTGGATAGAGCTCAATCTTGCACCATAGAAGTCTATGAGTATTTAATGAAAGCTAAACACGGCCTGCATTGATATGATTTATGGATTTGTTGTTTATATGCTAAAGGCTTCTTTACAAGGCTTATATCACCACATTAATTCCTTTAAACATGTCCATCTGCACTCAAATAATAAAAATACACATATGGACTGTAATGAAATACCATCCTGAACCACGCAGGGCAAGAAAATTCATGCTGCAACTATAGCAACTACTAAAATAGCAAAGCACACTGATTTCTGCCACGAACCTGTTCCTAATGTCCAAGAGACACTGTGTGCTGCAAGCTTTATATACCACTTCCCAAAATATCCGAGTCCTGATAGGATGAGAAAATACTGTCATGTTCTTGCACCAGGCCAATTACAAAGCTGCAGTTCCTGTGCTGGTAAAGATGTTTCCTGTTGATAACACAACAGGACAACACAGCACTTAGCTGCTAATGTTATCTGGCACCCTTGTGACCTCTTGGAAACTCGAACAATTGTAGAGTCCACCACACGCAGAAGCCTCTCTTCTTGTGCTTTTGTTTGAATAAATAAGCAAGCAAGAAAATAAACACTTGTCCTGCAGCTCGTTATTGGGCAGGGAGTAATTAGAGGTGGCTGAAACACAGAGGAGAGCTCAGCTCAAGGAGCAACAGGTTCCTATCTCTGATGCAGGGCAGTGCTTGACTGATAAGTGCTTTTCTAAACAAATACAGTGGCAAAGGTGGAATTCTGCGCTAATAATATTTTTTTGTCCATTTAAAACGTGCTCCTTTTCAACTTTATAGGCTGCTTTTTTTGTGTTTGAAGATGAAAAAGCAGATTTGGTTTGTTTATAATGTCAGCATTTCTGAACAATCCTCCTTCATTATCCTTCCCCTCAAGCTTTTCCCTTTAACTTTTATACTGAAATTTCTTCAAGCCCTCCCTGTCTGTGCAGTTTTGTCCCATTTCCTTGGCCAGACAGCAGCAGTGACAGGTAGAGCTTAGAGCACCATTCCAGGAGTTTTAAGAAAATATAAAACCACACCTGAATTTGGGTGCTGTATTACCTCTCCATAACTTGGCTGATTCTAACACACATTTGAGATCTCCTACACCCACCATTCAATAGATATTTGCCACAATTTATGTAAAACCCCCCTAAATCTTGATACTACAGGAAACCCAGTGCCCCTGCTTGCTTCTGAGCTTGGTGGGATAGTTGAATTCTTCCTTCTTTTCTGGGGAGAATCCAGCAGCTCCTCTTTAACTACTTAAAATTAAAAAACCCAGATCAAGATTTGCCCTCTTTCTGATTTGGAGCAGCACCCAGCTCTCATCAGTGCAATCCAGTGTGCCCATGAGGAATCACTGTGTAAAGCCTTCCCTAAATCCAGCAGGTACATCAGTGGCTTGAAGATCCATAAATAACAAATGGATGGTTTTATCCTACGTGCCTGATTTCCCTAGATATTCTTCTCTCCCTCAAAATCTGGGGTGCAACCACCATGCTGCCTCAGGGGGTCTAAGAAATTCTCAGATGAGGTGTAGGACATACCTTGAGAAGGATGGAAAAGGGCTTTTCCTAACTTAATAGAAAAAAAAAATTCCCTTTAATAGAAAAAAAAAAAATTAAAGCATTATCATAATATAATAGATTAAAAATATAAAAATAAAATAAATATATATAAATATAGAAGATATATAATTATGCATAATAATAAATTATTATATGTATAATAATAAATTATATATATAAATGATAATTATGTATAATAATAAATTATATATAAATAATAACATATACATATATTTAAATGTAAAAATAAAAATATTATAATAAATATAAATATAATATAATAAATATAAAGCCCATATATTGAACATTTGGGCTTCAATTCAGTGTGAGGAGTGAGTCCTTTCAGTGGTCTTTTAAACACCCCACTGCTCTTCACCTACACCTGCCCAACTGGAATAGCAGAGGTAAAGCAGTCAGCATTCTTCCCTGCTCCATTGTTAGTCCTGCTGGAAAGAAGCAGAACTCCTTGCAGTGGTTTCCTTTGAGTGGTGCTTATTCACAGCAAGTCACAGTGGGAGTGGGTGGGAGGCAGAGTTCATTCATTTTTGTAGCATAACATAGAGCAGATTGTGTTTGGATTTCAGTGGATATTTGTTGTTTTATGTTTCTTTGCTTTATATTGGAGAAGGGCCTGCAACAAAACTTTGATCCAAGGTACAAATCCACGGCCAAGATTTGAACTAAGCCTACAAAACTTTCTCCAGAACGGGCTGGAGCCCAGCATGCTGACTCTAGGAGCGTCTTGTTCCTCACGTTGCTGATCATTTGATTCAGGCCTGTTTCTGTTTATTTATTTGACCATCAGCCCACAAACAAACTTAGAGGCTCCGTGATCAAGCCCACAGTTTGTTGGGAGCACCTCAGAGTGATTCCACCTACAGCAAAATGAAGTTTCATTGATGCAATGCTGCAGCTGTCAGGGCAGGACTTCAGAGCAGATGGACATGAAGAGATGCAGTGTGGAGGGGAATGAGAATGAAAGGGAAGGAGAAGAGAAGAGAAGAGAAGAGAAGAGAAGAGAAGAGAAGAGAAGAGAAGAGAAGAGAAGAGAAGAGAAGAGAAGAGAAGAGAAGAGAGAAGAGTTATAAGCTGGGCATAAATTCTGGTGTTAAACTCAGAATTATCCAAATCCTCTGGTTTAATGGGTTTGTCAACAATCGCAGAGCAACAGAACAGCTGGAGTGGGAAAAGTGGATTTAGTCTTGCTTGGATGTTGCAGGACTGTGGAAGGTCTCAGTTTCCGATGGCTGCACCAATTCTTGGGAACTGACTAGAACACATCCTGATGAAACAGCACTGCTTCATTTTCAGGAGGACAGATACAGACCTGAGTTCAGCTGTAACTCCTATCTCTAAAACAACCCCTACATCTTTCTCTTTGGGAGCTGGTGTGAAGGAACAGAGCCAGGTGTGGGGCTGCCCAGAGCAGTGATGGCACTGCTGATCCTCACCTTGATCCCCACACAGCTCCCACGCTGCCAAAGCCTGGCAGGTCACAGTCACAATGCAGGAAATGTAAAAGGACCTCAAACCCATCTCGTTCTATCCCCTGCCATGGGCAGGGACACCTTCCACTAGACCAGGTTGCTCCAAGCCCCATCAAACCTGGTCTTGAATATTCCCAGGGATGGGGCAGCCACAGATTCTCTGGACAACCTGTGCCTCACCACCCTCAAAACCAATTTTTTTTCCTAATACCCAATCTAAACCCTCTCTCTGTCAGTGTGATGCCATTCCCCCTTCTGTCACTCCAGGCTCTTGTGAAGTCTCTTTCCATCTTCCTTGTGGGCTCCTGTCAGATACTGGGAGGTCACAGTCAGGTCACCCCAAAGATTTGGAATTGGGATTCTCCCAACCTTTCTTATCCCTCTGATCATCTTTGGAGGTCTCCTCTGGACTTTTTCCAACAGGTCTGTGTCCTCCCTGTGCTGGAGCTCCCAAAGACCCAAAGTTTTCACTAATTCCCTAATGAGGAGTAACTACACAAGAGAACCTCCTGCATCTGCCTGCAGTGAGCTGTAACTGTGCTTTAACAAATGCTGAGTCAAGACAATGTGCTGTAACTACAGGAGAAACAAGTTTTATCTGTGTGTAGGGAGGGCATGACTTAGAAATCACATTGAATGCCACGGAAAGAAAAGTTTTACAATTGTTTGTTTACGTTTTGACTTCTCCTGTAGGGTAAATAGCATAGTTGTATAGTTAATTACCGTGGCAATTAAGATTATTCATACTGTCCCTTAATTTTGCTCTCTCACGCTGTTTTCTGCAAGGCCATCAACCCTCGCCATGCCAGGGCTGCTGAAATTACAAACAGCAGTGGGTGTCAACCACAGAGGGGAAAAAAAAGCACTGAACGTATTGCAACACTGCCTTTGGCACAAGATAAAGACAGAGGTGCCAAGGTTTAGCCTTTTTATTTTCACAGAATAAAGTCAGAAATAAACAGGTGCAATCTCCTAACCAGAGGCAAATCCACTCCTGATAAAGTCTCATGATCTCTCTTTTTGTGTAAGGATGTTTATAGACAAAACCAGCTCAGACTAGAATTGGGAAGCAAATATAAGCAGTCCAAAGAGTATTCCAGCAGAAAAAGCTGCCAGGAGAGAAGGAAGAGCAGGAAAACCTTAAAAACACATAACAGAAGACTCTTCAGCTGGAAGACCAAGGTGGAATGAAACTTTTCTGAGGGATTTTACTCGATTGGGACATAGGTTCTGGCTTAATTTATTGAGACAAAACCAGTTTTCTCTAGAGCTAATCGAGTGTGGGGGTGAAAAGGTCTTCTTATTTTTTAATATTATATCACATGGGAGCTTTCAGACCACGAGCTGAGGTTTAATTTGTGCCCTGGCAATGCCAGCACCACTGTACAACCCCGAGTAGCTGCTCCTGTGGTCCTCCCTTCCCTGGCACCTGCACTTTGCTGGAGTACCAGAATCAGCCACATGAGAGAAAAAAAAAGCAAGAAATAAGAATGTTATAACTATCCAGCTAAATGGCAAAGTTGCTCAACTCCAAAAAAAAAAAAAAAAAAAAAAAAAAAAAAAAAAAAAGAAAAGAAAAGAAAAAATCACACTGCATAAGGCTAAAAAAATAATTTAATTACATGTTTTGGGTGGTTGTTAATGCACTCAGAGTCACTAAAATAGCCGCGGCTGCCGAAATCAAGGCTCGTTGGGTACAGAGCGTTCTCACTCACGGCTCTTACTGGTTTGTACTGGGAGCAGCGGGCTCGGAATGCCACCTGCTGGCAGGGACAGTGGCACAGAGAGTGATGGCATTCAGCTCGTTCAGCTACACACACACACCAGCACAGGAAATTTAACTGCAGGACAGGGAGCGCCGCTGACGCACCTGGAGAGACAATTATCTAATCAAGGGTAATTAAATGGTGCAAAGTGACAAAGTGACAGGTCTGTGTCTGGGGAGGGACAGGGAAGGTTTCTGCTGCGAGCATCTCCAACACAGCTATGAAACCACAGCAGGCTGAAAACACAGATTAGGCACCTCAAACATGCAAATTGTCTTTTAAAAGTCTTTTGTATTAGGCACTTACCTATAACATGGTGGCAAACCGAGATATTTACATTTCACCACATTTAGCAGAGAACGAAGTTCAGTGAGATAAAGATTTAGCAGTCTAAGAACAAAACTTGTGGGGAAATCATTCCTCAAAGGATCACAGGGTAGTTTGTGTTGGAAGAGATATTACAGCACATCTCATTCTAAATGGGACCTTCCACTGTCCCAGGCTGCTCCAGAAACTTCCAGGGAAGTTTCTCCTCAGTGTCCCACCCAAACCTGCCCTCATTGTGATCAGGTGCTGGAATAACATCCCTTGGTTTTGTCTTTGTGCCTGTGCACCCACATTGTAACAAGTGGATGAAAAGGAGGAGGGGAGTTTTGATTTCTGAGAACCAATTTTATGGCGCATGGGTGGATTTTGCTGAGAATAGAAAAGTGAATTTATTTTTTTTTTTGAATCAGGAATATCAGTACTTCCTGCTTTTATAAAGTTCTGCTTCACTTATCCAGGCCTCACATTAACAGAGCTGAGCATACTCTGAGATCAGAGGCTTCTACCTGGTGTAGATCAAACTGAAAAAGAATTAGGCAAAATACAACTGATTCAAAGAGGACTTTCTGCCTTTATTACCTTCTGGACAAGCATGGCTGATGCCCCATCATCAAAACAGTCAAACTGCAACAAAACAGGAGAAAACATGGTTCTGGTCCACAAGATCTAAACTCCAAGAGGAAAACAAAGATGGAGAGTCACATTTTACAGGCATAATTAGAGCAAACACTTGGAAAAAATAAAGTCAGCAGAAAGTGATTTGTCAACCAGTTACAGTTTTAATATAAAAAGTTTTAGTCCAGTCATAAGCTTAATTATTCAAATGAAAATGAGTAGTGGAACTGAAATCTTGAACAAGATGATTCTGTTTCAACATTAAGCTTTTTTGGGTGACAAACAGAGTCAGAACACACCTGTGCACACCCAGGGTTGCCAAAACCTGGGGGTGTGGTTGTTGCCAAATACCACCAGACATGAGATTTCCTGAGGCAAATCTTCTGTGATGTCACAGCAGCTGCAGCCTGGGGGGAGTTGAGCTGGTTTTTGGCTGATTTACACACAGGTGTAGCTATGTACAGTCTACAAGGATTCAGTGAGGACAGTGACTGAAATACCTTCTCACTCTTTGTGGACACTCCTGGACTCTCCCACCAGTGGAGAATTTTGCACATAGTGTATTGTCACATCACATCTGCAGACATAGATATTTAGATTTTGATGGTGTAAGTTTAGCACCTCTCAGGAGTACTAAATTCAAGCTAAAACAGCCTAAAAGTTGTGTAAAGCAAATACTGATAACCGTCACAATTTTCCTGAAAATAAAAACCTCACCAAAACCCCAAAATAACTATGTACACCCATGCCAATTGTAGCTTCTGAGAAAAAAAAATGAAATGGCATGTAAAAAAAAAATAATACCTTGAAGAATAACATTGCAAACTGTTATTCATTCTGCCAGGAAGATACAGTAATAGCTGTTTACAAACGGAAAAGACTGAGAAAGAAAACATCTCTCCTTAGGGCAAATGAAGTTAAACAATTCTAGCAAACTATAGCAAAAAAAGGGGAAGTATTTGCCCTAAATTAACACAAAAGGCAAGCTGGAAGAAAGATGGCAACTGGATTTTTGTCGGCCTCTTCTTATACAGTAACTTCCAGGAAGAGCTTGGAGTATATTACTATGAATTGGAAAAATAATCATAAACACCCAATTTTCCTACCAAATCACATTACCTCTAGAAGGGTTTTGGTCTTTTAATACCTAATCTAAGGCTTTGTGCCTACATCTGACAATTGGGAACTCGTTTGATGAACAGGAATTTGAAAAAGCAAATACTGGTCAGTTGGCAGAGGGTTTGCAGGGTGTCACAAGGTTGGAATTCTTTCACCTGCATTTTGCTGACTGGAGGCAGCAATCCTGCTCCTACAGGCATTTACTCCTGTTCTCAGTTAACTTAGTCTTTAACAAACCCCTATTTTTGTTTCCAAACCTTTCACTTGAAGCTGTTCTCTCAGATTAATTCCTTTGAAACCATGGAAAAAAAGCTAACGGTGTTTTTTGACTTCAGATAATTTCAACTCATGTTCTGCCATTTTTTTTTTAAGTTAACAGAGCAATGAATGAGTTAAGGCACCCAAATGCCCAGAAAAAAAAAAATAAAATAAATACCTTGGGCTAAATACAATGAAGTGTTCAGCAGTCATTTAATTGCACAATCATCTCCCTAATTTGTAGCATAATGCTGCCAATGTCTTTAGGGATTCTAAAATACAAATATTAGAAACTCTGCAACTGTGACTGACAAGGCATCAACAAGACATTCCCAAGGTTCATTCTGGATTCCTGGCTCCTCAATGTAACTGCTACTCCTAATGTAATTAGCATTTAGCAGCAAGATCAGCATGTTCTAAGGATGAAATAAATATTCACACAATCAATACTAATGGTTCAAAAGCTCAAACACATTATTGAAATCAATAAATTTCCAATCTTTCTTCTGTCAATCCAAGATTGCAGAAACGAGACCCTTGGCAACAACATTCACAGCTCTCAGGACCACAGAAGTTTCTGCACATGAATTCTAGGCCTGAAGGTTTCTTGTCTGTGGTGCCTTTGAGGTGTTTTACTGTGTTCGGAGCTGGTAGTCTGTAAAGGGGAAAAAAACCAACAAAAATCCAATTTTAGTAATTTGTCTCATTCAAAGGAGTAAAGCAGAGCAGCAAGGTGGGATAAAGTGATAAAATATCTTCTTGTTTAATGTATATTAATAAAAGAAGATGTAAATATCAATAAAACACTAAAACCCTTCAAGTGAAAGAGGGAAGGGTTAGATGGGATATGAGGAATAAATTCTTCCTCATATCTGCAATTCTGCCTCATAGCTGGGGCTGCCCCTGGATCCCTGGAAATGTCCAAGGCCAGGCTGGGCAGGGCTGGGAGCACCTGGGACAGTGGAAGGTGACCCTGACATGGCAGGGCTGGAACAAGATGAGCTTTAAGGTCCCTTCCCACCCAAACCAGTCTGGGATTCAACAATTCTATAAAATAAAAACCCCAACAAAACCAAACCCCACCGTTTTTGCTTGCTAAAAATCAAGTATTTTGTACTAGACAGTGTCTTATACATTTTAAAGCTGGCAGAATGAGATGTGTGAGCACACTGCCAATGATGTGTTTGTTTTTAAATTTCCCAAATTCCAGCTCAATTAGAAAATACTTGAACAGCATTACCACTCTACCCCAGTGGGTCTTTTATTAACACACCAAAAAGGGGATTAGAAAAGAAACAGTGTGGTTGAATTTACTGTGTATCTAAACTAGATAGGTCTGTACTCAAAAATAGGAGTTTCATTTAGTAGGTGTATTTTGGAGAAACAAAATATTCCCCTCCTCTCACCTCCATTCTGGGTGATGTACCTCACCCAGGGCAGAGCCTGGTAGCCACTCTTCTCAATTATCTTTAAGTAACGAACCTGCAAAAAAAGATCTGTGAGATATAAAGTCTCCCATGCTGACAAAGCAGCATTTAGCTAAAAAGAAAAGCAAAAAACCCCAACCATTTTATGGGTAAAAATCTGTCTTGTGGATAAAACTGAACAGGAATCATCAAGATGAGAAACACCTTGTAAGTGAGAGCCCAGCATGTGAATTTATCAGCATTTTTGTTTTCAAACACTGACCTGGATTCCTGAAGTGGTGAAATAGGGAATCTCAAACTTTACACTAATGGGAGGTTTTCCTTCCTTGTCTTCAGCTTCAACACTTGGAAGTCCAAAGTGAGCTCTCATCAGGTATTCTTTTCCACCCTATCCAAAGGAGACAATTGTTTATTTTCTTGAAACAAAAAAAAAATAATACAAACTTGCCATGACAGAAGTAGTTTTCTTAATGTCAAACTGCTGAACTCCACTATTCATTCCAGCTCTTCAAAGTGACATGTATTTTTATTTTTAAAATCTTTTTGAAAAAAAAAAAAGCAGATCCAGCCTGAGGCATAATTCATTTTCTTCCAGCCTTATACTCAAAAATTCAGATTAAATAGCGACACACAGCTGCACTATCACACCATTAGCAGTGGACAGAGCTCATGCTCATGGAACCACCCAAGAAGTAGAGCCTGACAAAACTCAAACAGCTGCTGCTAAAGCCAGGCCAAGGATTACACCACCCAGAGACATCACTCAAAAATCTGCTCTCTGCCCGAATTCTGAAAAAATATCCAAGTGAAACAAATATAAACAACATCTATTAGCAAATTCCAATCTTTCATCCATGGAAAAAGAGGAAGAGTCCACTGCTACTTGTCTGATACCAACAGGATTTGCTTTAGGCAGAGTTTAAATGTGAATGGAATATTAGTGTTAAGTAATTATTACACTCTTTGGTGTTAAGAGTAAAAAATAACACTTACTGGGAAAGATTTAATGGACCAGACAATTTCACTGTTCTCTGGAACCCATTTGACACTTCCAACAGTGGTTTTAAACTTTGGCGAGTCTGCATCATTTGGAACTGGGATGTGAATCTCCACATTGTTGGCAGTTGATCTACGCTTAAATTGACTTTTTGCCTGAAACAATAAAGCAGAAAAGCAGAGTTTAAGTATTTCCATGATGCTGGTGAGCTCAGAGAGCTGTGAGACACACAGCTCCCCTCCACCCCAACCTGTATGCTGAGAACCAGAACTGGAACTGAGATCATAACTGACAAATGAAGTCTTCAAAGGTGTCTAAGTCCCACAGAAATGCTGGATACTTGTACAAAAATGTAAAAGCTTTGAAAACAAAGAAAAGAAGACTAAAATTAGCCATGATTATTTAATGTCTGACCTTGATCATGTACTCGATGCGGCTGTGGGAATGTTTCTCAATCACAGATTCAATCCAGATCAGGGGCTTTACCTGGTGGTGGAAAAACACAGCACAGCTCTGAGTTTTACTGTGACAGAGGCACTAAAATGTTGCTTTCCCTTAAAGCTACACTCAGTATGTGAGCCACACAGAAAATGCAGCCTGGGGTATTCAAAATGACAGAATTGTGGTTTTTAAAGAAATAATTATACACATGAGCAAGCACTGATATATCAATGAGCAAATGTACAAGAATTATAGGCTTAAAAATGTATGTCTCAGATTAATCCCTAATAACAAACACTTGCATCAGAAAATATTTTATAGTTTTACACACTGGGGACTGAACTATTTCTTTGCTGCAGACCTTCTCTAGATTGAATTTTTTTGACTTTTCTTTATCACCATGGCTGGCATACTCCAATAAAACTAAGTGCCATAAATACTGTTGTTAACAAGCACAATTAATTGTTACACTGACATTAGGTAGTTAGATTAAAAACATAGTATTTCCAAAACAGTTTCAACAGCTGTTGAAACAGAGATTTATTGCTAAGTGAAATCTAAACTTCCTTCTTTCTCCAGAAGGAGTGAGCACCAAGTTTTGCTATTAACAGTTGACTCAAAAACCCATGGTTTAGGAGAAAAAAAGAAAAGAAGGGAAAGCTGTTGTGGCTACAATCTAAACCATTCTCATTTTAAAAAGGCAGATCCAGACTCACGTGGGTGTTGAGGCGATAGGACATGAGCTCAAACTCTCCATCGGGTGGGATGAAGGAGATTGTCCGGTCGTTCTCAAAGCGAGAGAGACGAACGCACTGGTGGAACTTCACATCTTCCAGTTCTACTGATTTACTCTTCCCACCTAGCAGAAAACATCAGGTCACACAAACCATGGCTCAAATCTCAGCAGAGCACAGCTGCTGCCTGCTGACATTCCTTCCTTCTAGCCAATTTCTAGGATCAGGGCAGTGCTGGGCACTGCTGAGGTTCCTCAAACCCTGTGATCAGTTCTGGACCCCTCACAACAAGGACAGGATTGAGGCTGGAGTGTGTCCAGAAAAGGAAACAGAGCTGGGGAGCAGCTGAGGGAGCTGGGGAGATATTACAGCGACTTGAGGAGGTCTTCTGGGGTGAGAGAAGGATGAGAATTTTGTTTGATGATCAGAAGGCTGGATTTACTGATATATGATATATAATACATTATAACTATACTAAAAAGAATAAGGAGAGAAGTTGCAGAGCTGCTAAGCTAAGAATAGAATAGAAAAGGATCTATAACAAAGTTCTGTGTCTAGGGAATCTTTTTCTGAGCTTGCTCTTGTGATTGGCCCTTAATTGTACACATGGAACATGAACTAATCACAGGTGCATCTTATTGCATTCCACAGCAGCTGATAGCAATTGTTTACATTCTTCTTCTGGGGCCTTTGCTTGCCAGAAGATGCACAAATCTTAAAGAAAAAATTTCTGTGAAAAAATGTCTGCGACAGGGAGACTCAGCCTGGAACAAAGCAGGTTCAAGGGGAGCCTTCTCACTCTCCACAACTCCCTGACAGGAGGATGGAGCCAGGTGGGGTCAGGCTCTGCTCCCAGGCAACTCAGGACAGCACAACAGGAAATGGCCTCAAGCTGTGCCACTGGAGGTTTAGGCTGTATTTTTGGAAAATTCCTTCACTGAAAGGATGGCAATGCATTGGCACAGGCTGCCCAGGGCACTGGTGGGGTCACCAGCCCTGGAAGTGTTCAAATCCCTGTGGATGTGGCACCTGGGGACATGGCTTAGTGCTGAACACAGTGGTGCTGCTCAGCAGTTGGACCTTGTGATTTTAGAGGGCTTTTCCAACCTCCAAGATTCTGTGATCCCAAACCTTAAGACTCCAGATAGCACCTGTGATGATTCTGATAACACTCACGGCCTGTGTTATCAAAGAGAACTTTGTCATTCAGCCCAAGGCGCAGCTCTGGCATTCCTGACAGGAAAACTCTCATTTTAATGGATCCAACTATCTCACTCCGCAGCACGTTCCCGTTGGCACTGACCTGAACAAAGATGAAGAGGAAGGTAAGACATCTCTGATGGGGGACCTTGTGACATCCAGAAACCTCCCACCCCATCCCCATGCCCTGGGATTTCTTGGATGTGTTTCTTATGAGGAATTAATGCAGTACAGTGAATTAAATCAGGGATGTGAAGCAGCACAGAAGGAGGATCAAAGGACACATCAAAAATCAACAATACACACAATTAAAGCATTATTTGTACTGGATTTCCTTGGGGGAACTTAATGGTTCCATTGCTTTGAGTGCCACAGCACACTATCCACAGTCAGACTTTCTATTGCAGGTTTTTGTACAAAATGTCCTTTTTAACACTTCCTACTACAATTCTCACACAAAATTAAACTACAAGGGACCCACCAAAAGGTTAACTGACTCTATGACATCCAGGAACACCTCATTTTTCCTGTATTTTATCCCTTCTGATCTCCATGAAACAGCATTTGTAACAGTGGCAGGTGGGCGTGGGGCTCCAGTTTCAAGTTTGTGGCCTTCCTGAGTGATGTACCTTCACAATCCCAAAAAATTGGCATGGAAAAAGAAAAGAAAATTAATATTTTTGATCATTAGAACACATTGAAACATTTGTTTGCCTATGAAAAAAGGGTCAAAACACTCCTTTGTTACTGTTGAGTGATACTTACTCTTGTAAAATTTTACTATCAGTGGTTTGGGGATAACCAAAATCCATAAGCTCATCTAACAACTCATAAATAATAACAAAATTATCCCTAATGCTCTCTTCTTCCAACTCCTTGAAGTATTCAGAAAAAACCTGAAATGCAACAAGAGGAGGGAGAAGAAGGACATTAAATGAGGCAGCACAGCACATACAGAAGGAATTCCTGCATCTAAAATAATAATCTTGTAAAGTTCCAACCCCCACCCCATACTTTCCAAACAGAAGAAACTATTATGAAAAGTATTTATTCTGGAGAAAATATTTTTCTCAACAGGTACAGATGAACCAAATACAGGATTTGTGTTTGGATCATGCACCAATTCACAATCTCCTCCAGGTGCTCAGCTCTTGTGCAACTATTACAGCACCTGCCCCATCCTCTGCCTACACAGCTACAAAATATCTGTGCCCTTATCAGATAGTTCTACAAAACAATCAAATATAAAATAAAAATGCTATTATTGAAGTTCTTAAAAAATGTGAAAGCTCTATGCATTTCTATTTAGACAGAACACAAAGGTTACTTTTGAAATATACTCACCTGAACTACTTTATATAAAAATGAAAACACCAGTGATACACAAGCATTTTTCTTGGAAGTTGCAACAACTGATGAAGGATGTTCAGGAATGTGCATTTTAAAAAAAATTACTAAGTGTACTTTAAAAAGCTTAATTTTAGGCAAATAGAGTTGCCTAGAGGAATTATGCATTAACTACTTAACAGCAGATATGATCTAAGGAGATATGAAGATAAACATTTAGGAAGTCATTAATTAGAGTAAAATTAAAACACTTTCTGGACCTTTTGCTGCTGGTGCATTTTACACTATGTAAAGCACAAAAAGCCCTTATTTAATATAACCAACTTTACTGAATATAGGCTTTTTATACCACTTCACCCATTCTCCAACTTGCATTTTGACATTAAAAAACCCAAATCAGCAGCCTCTGGCATGGTCAGCACATGTGCAGCACAAAGGATACGATACAGGTTGTTGTGTTTAATCCACATGAAACGAACTCCCCCATGTGCTAGGATAGGAGAAAGCGTCCCCTCTTCTTCCTTTTCCATAAGGATTGGCATAAAATGTTCCACCTCTGACATGTCCACATCTCCACGGTAATTCCGACAGATCAGAACCTATAAGGAAAGCAACCAAATCCTTCTTTTTTCTCTTCCATAAGGACGTTATCATGCAAGACACACAAATGTGTGAAAGGCCGCTGTAAAATCATCCAGCTTCCCTCGAGCCTCTCTGCATTTACACAATGCTGAAATACTCTGCCGATTAGAACGCATACCAACATTTAAGTGCAAAGTCATGTTTTCCAGACTTATCCTTCCCCTATTCCTGCTCGCACTCTCGCAACGATTTTAGGATAGGAAAAACAATTCCTCTGAGGCAAAGCAGCTACAACAGCGGCAGAGATGAATTACCGGGGATGCCGCCTCACCTCGCCCTACCGGCGAGGGGCTACAGGCCACACTGCCCTGTGCCCGCCCAGGGGAAGCAGAACCCCCGCAGTCCCCGCAGCCCTCCCCGGGCAGCGGAACCCCCGCTCGGCTCCGGGCCTCACCTTCCCCTTCAGGTCCAGCACATAGACGGCGCTGGCCGACATCGCCCCGGCCGGGCCGCGTCCCGCCCGCCTTCCGCTTCCCCTTCCGCGGGAAGTGACGGCACGGCCGCGCCCGGGCTGCGCGCAGCGATCCGCGCTGTGGAGCGGAAGGGCACCATGAGGGAACGGCTTCGTAAAGTAGTCCCGGCGTGCTTTCCCCCGGGAATGTCCCGGTAGCGCTGGCACGGCCCCGGGGCTGTCCCGGCCCGCCCAGGCTGAGGTGGGCTCCGGACACACCCTGAGAGCCAGGGCTCGGAACCTCATTCGGATTTAAGCGGCGCCTTACGAGTTCGATCATTATACATATCATCCCTCAGAGGGGTAAGACTCAAACTCCACACTCCCCGTTTCATGCGTATATCAGCACCAAAAAAAGGGATGAAAGCAGCGTTTTAATAAATTAAATAGAATTTACAAGTTGCAGCAGACCCCTCTGAGAGAGCTCAAGATGGAAGTGATACCGTTGATACTCAAGATAGAAATGATACAGTTGATACTCAAGATGGAAATCATACTGTTTTCCACAAAAATCAGATTCAGCACCCGGTGCGCAGCAAGCCAGTAATTATACACTCGAGAGACACGCTGATTATTTATTTCAGAGTTGCACAAGCCTGGATGCTCGGTGGGATCCCAGAAATCCAGCACATCAGCTATGAAAACTTGGATATCACTCAGAGCTTGTTGGCTGCTCTCTATTCCATGGATTAAACCTCCCTTCTTGCTGGTTAGGCTTGAAAGTATACAAAGATCAAATATCAAGGAATATAATTTCGTAAAACAATTTTACATAGTTCACAGTTTCTCTGACAGAACTTGATAGATAGTAATTACACAATTCACATAACTTAATACAGAAACTTAAATAATGTGAGCCTGTCGGACTCTTCACCTCAAAGAGGGAGAACCGTTAGAACAAAAGAAATAAAGGAATGTTTTCCATCTGGCTCACAGCAATTAGTTTTGGCCTTAATCTCACTATAAATACTAAGAAAAACCAGCCCTCTCCATCGATGTAAACCAGAGCTCCTTAGCCCAGAGGAGACACTGCTGCATGTTGGGTTTTAAAAAACAAGTCTATAAAATAAGACAGTATAGAGTCATAAAAGCTCAGAAGATGTATTAGACAATATGGAGAAAAGACAGGTTTACATGGCAACCCTGCTTGATACAAACAAAACACAACTCCAGCTCCAGAGCCGTGAAAAGCAGCCCGGTCATTTAGTCCAGCTGACTTTGGGAATGTCGTAATGCTCAGTCAGAGTATCCAAGTGCCTGTTGAAATCCTGCGGGAGGAAAAGAGACAGAAAACGGGTGCTGACATTACCAAGCTGAACCACAACCTCCCCTGCGTCCCGGCTTGCGTTTGACAAGGCGGAACAGCTCCTTCAGCCCAACAATAAACACGCTGGCCTGAGGAACTCGGGATGGTTTTGCTCACCTCCACTCGCTGCTTGTGGGTTTTCGATGCTTTCTTCAGGATCCGCTCCATTTGCTGTAGGAGACACAGAAGGGCCGGTTACTCCAGGCACTCGCAACCCCCTCAGCGGCCTCACCCCGGGGCTCACGGGGGTTTTTAAAGCCTTACCCGCTTCTCCTGCATCTTCTCGTAGGCCACCTGCGCCGGGGTCCGCTTGTCCAGCCCGCGCTTCTTCTCCTCCTCCTGCTTCTTGCTGCTCACGATCTGCTCCAGGATCTGGGCCTTGTCTTTCGCCTTCTTCTTCTTCCTGCGGGGAGCGCCCGGTCAGCGCTCAGCCCCGCGGCTGTGTGTCCCCTCCTCATCCCCCGTTCTCCCGATCCCTCCTCACCGCCCCCCGTTCTCCCCCGGTTCCCTCCGTCGCCCCTCACCGTTTGCCGGCCCCCAGGGCCCCGCCGCTGCCCTTCAGCCGCAGCGGGCCGCGCTGCACCGCCTCGTAATCCGCCATGGCGGAACGGCCGCGCCCGCGCCCCCTGCCGGCACCGCCGCAACGGCGCGGCCGGAGCCGGGAGCCGCGCTCGAGCCCCGCCCGGCCGCTCCGTGAGGGGAACCGGGGCTGCCGTGAGGGGCACCGGGGCTGCCGTGAGCTGCCTTGCACCTCCGTGATGGGGACCGGCCCCTCCGTGAGGGGAACTGGGGCTGCCGTGAGCCGCCTTGCACCTCCGTGAGGGAAACCGGCCCCTCCGTCCCTCCGTGAGGGGGACCGGGGCTGGCATGAGCCGCTTTGCACCTCCATGAGGGGAACAGAGACAGCCATAAGCCGCCTTGCACCTCCGTGAAGCGGATCGGCCCCTCCATGAGGGGAACCGGGAACGAGCCCCGCCCGGCCCCTCCGTGAGGGGATCCGGCAGTGAGCCCAGTCCGAAGTTATCTTCGTGAGGGGAACCGAAGCAGGACTTGCAAAATGTGGATGTTTTTAACAGTGTGTATTAAAGGAAAATAGTGGCACAGGTTGCCTAGGACAGTGGTGAAGTCACCATCCCTGGAAGTGTTCAGAAAACTTGTGGATGTGGCACTTGGGGACACGGTATAGTGGTGACCTTGGCAGTGCTGCATTAATGATCTAAAAGGGCTTTTCCAACCTTTATAATTCTGACCCTATAAAACGTGAGAAGGAAAGGAGAGGCTAACAAATTTCCATCATTTGGTGTTAAATTTTAAAGAAGGAAAACACTAACACTTTTCAGTTAATTCCCCATATCTGAAGGCATGAAAAAGCAGGGTCCGCTGGGTGTACCTGCAGCTAAAGGGCACTAATGAGCAGCTATTACTTATTTGGCTAAATCCTGTAACCCGAGTCTTCGTGGTGCACACAGGAGACGGGTGAATGCTGCTGGATAAGAGCCTCAAGCAGCCAGACTAAAGATTTGATGAAATGCTCCTATTATGATACTTTGCAGCCTGTAGAAGTTGGTTACCTGATCCTCTGCTGTACCTGAGCCTCATTGTTGCAGCTTTTAATAACTGAATATCCAGACGACCTTTAAAGGTGCCTTTGACGGAAGAACTGACAAGAGTCAGTATTCCCAGCTCAAAATGGGCAACAAGCAAACCATTTTCACTCAAGAGCAACTGGATGCATATCAGGTATAAAGCAAACTAAATGGCTGTTTGGGCAGGACATTGAATAATGGCAAAGGTGTTGCTGGGTTTTTTAAAACAACATCTTTTAAAAATTAGTAAGCAGATGTACTGAATTGCAGCAAAGATTTTAGGAACATAGTTTGGTTTTTACAGCAAAAGGAAGGGTTATAAGGTATGCCTAATTATATGCCAAAAAGAAATCTTTAAGGCTTACACATAAACTACAGTATAACTTTATTTACGTCTCTGCATGGGAAAAGTTTAGGCCAATGCATGCTAAAAACTGTCATTTTGTGTTATACTTTTTCTTATTTCATAGGACTGTACATTTTTCACAAGGAAAGAAATTCTGAGGTCAGTCTTCTGTATGCATGTTGTGGATAAAGGGCAGAGATTGCTGTAAAGGCGGGTTACATATGGGGTAATGTATTTTTAAAATAATTTTTAAATGGATTTACTAAAATTTAAAGTGATACTTTGGAGCTATCTGACCATTTTTTGTGGCTTTTTTCATTTTCATAAACTGAGTCAGAATTCTAAATTTTATATTAATGTACTAGTCCCTCTTTATTTATTAGAAATAAATGTAATGAATTACATCTTAGTGGCAGCGACATGCACGGTTCTCTCACAGGGTTTTCAGACAGATGCTTCAAAGTGTACTGTTATTCTCTGGAATACTTTGCTGATTGTGCCAAGTTTTCTTCATGTTTTCTTGTAAACGATTAAAATGCTCCAAGATGCATTTTTCTCATTGAACTCCCTATTTAATTTCTGGCCAAAGGATCTGATAAAGGCAGGATCAGGTGGGACTGAGAGTCCTCACTGAAAACATGAACTTGTTTTCCTCTCCTAAACGTTTGGCTGCATGTCCTGTGTAAGCATTTTAGTTCTGTAATGAAGCTTTGTATTTTTCACTATGTCGCTTGTTTTAATAATGGTTGTTCCAACAAAAACATACAGTTACTTAGTGTCTGATCTCCATCTGGTAATGGACGCAAAGTGTGAAAAATGAGGTGGAAAAGCAAACCAGCTTGTTCTCTGAAGTCTCAAGAGCCAACAAGGCTTTCTGTCTGTCTCAGGCTGTTTCACAGGTACCGAGACCTGGCCCCGCAGCTCGTTCCCCTTGACTACTCGGACAAACCAGCCGTGACACTCCCCTACGAGCTCATCAGCAGCATGCCAGAGCTCAAGGTACCCACACACGACTCGAGTGACTCATTCCAGCTTCATCTACCCTTTCTGAATAATTCATCCAGGACTAATTGCTGGGAGGCTGCCACGGAAATAAATTTGGGCTATCAAAGTAAAAAGTCTTTCTGGAAGCTTCTAGTAATTCCCAGAAAACACAGCACAAAGGTTAAACTGGGTGTGGCTGTGTCTGCTTATGACACAGCATTAGACAAGAACTTAGAGGCAGAAAGGGGAGGAATTGCCAAAAAGGTGTTTCAATAAAAATAATCTCGCTCCACTTGCCTTGCCTGCAGTGAAAGCAATGCTGGTGTTATGTTTGCCCAATTATCTCATCATTAAAAAAACTAAACAATATTAAAAGTAGTAACAATTTTAATGAAATAATTAAGATGAAAAATATAAAATTGGATACAATATAATTTGATTAAAATAAGGGATAATTTGGTTCCAATAATAGCGCATAAGCAAAGGATACCGCGGGGTACGGAGGGCAGGGTTCAATGACTTTTGCCACTTCACATACAAGCTTGCCAAGTGAAAGTCACCCCTTATATGCCATGTGTCAATGCCATCTCCTCCTGTTTTCAGTTCGTCACTTTTCTGTCTCCGCTTTCATTACCACTTTTACCACGCATGCGCCACCACTCGGTTTGGTGGTCGCACAAGTCTTTGGGGGTCGTCACTGATGAAGGCTCTGTAGTCTTCTTCGTTGTCCTTTAATTCACCTTTGGGTTACACATGCGCACCAAGCCAGTACAATGTAAGCCAAGACTAACGTATCACTGCATCTTCATATCAAAGCAATAAGTCTCTTATAATTAGCATTTTCTTGGACCCAACCAGGTTCTTGGTCATTTTTAGCAACTGTATCTCTAGCTTCTTTCCTGTGGTCTTTGAGAATATCTGCTGGGAAAGGGGGGGTGGGTGGAGCCCCTCCTTTCCCTCTCTGCTTTGGCATTACAACTTTTAGCTATTAACTGTTTTATTATTCTCAAATATTAATTACTGTATCAATATTGATTACTGTTTCAATTTTTATCAGCACGAATCATACCTATTTATCACACTGGTAAGGATGACATTGCCCTGCTCCTGTGCTGTTTCCCAGGACAACCCATTCCGGCAGCGGATCGCTGAGGTGTTCTCCGAGCGCGGCGATGGCAACATGACTTTGGATGATTTTCTGGACATGTTTTCTGTGCTAAGTGAAATGGCTCCCCGAGACTTGAAGGCTTATTATGCTTTTAAAATTTATGGTGAGTGAGACATGCATAAAAAGTAAGTGGGGAAATCCTGCAGTTTCATGTAGGGGTGCAAAATCCTTGCTTTGTCAGCATGATGACTTCTAGGTTCCATTTAACTGCACTTGAATGTTTGTTCTCCCTCCTCTAAAAACTGCTGGTTTTCTTTATCCTTTTGTCTCTAATTTATTTGGTATTAAGATTTACTACCAAATTTACAACTTGAAATTATCTGCAGTTTGCAAGAGCTGATAAACATTAAGAAAAGTTTCTGTCTGAGGGGCTGCTTGGAAAAGTACAGCACAGGGGATTTGGGTCCCCATGAATCTGTAGGGTGGATTTGGGAGGAGGAGGTAGGGAAGCACACTGCAGGCTTTTTTTCTCCAAAGACAAATATAAAGATTTTTTAATGTGTATTTACAGTTACTTTATGATCAGCTAAAGACAAACAATGTATCAGACCAACACAATCTTGCTGGATTGATTTAATGATGGCTAGGCTATGTTCAGCCATTAAACTACTTACAGTTGTTACCCTGATGTATGAAAAGGAGAAGTTAAGAGATATTTATTTTGCAACTCATTTCTTTTACAAATACATGGAGGTAACTTAATTTCTGATTTGAGAGTTCTACTGATAAAAATCCATCACAGCCTGGGAACCAAGCCCTTCTATTGGGTCTTGGCAAATCACCATGTAAAATGCTGACTTTTGTCACTTTAATTTAACTTTGTCTCCTTTGTCAGACTTCAACAACGATGATTACATATGCAAATCAGACCTAGAGAAAACTGTTAACAAATTAACCCGAAATGAACTGACCCCAGAAGAAGTCAGCCTCGTGTGTGAGAAGGTGATTTATGAGGCTGATGTGGACAATGATGGCAAGCTGTCCCTGGCAGACTTTCAGCATATGATTGTACGAGCTCCAGATTTCCTCAGGTAATATTTGCTTTGAATTTCTAGCACAAAATTCTCTCTGTTTCCTTGTCAGAAGCCTCTGAAGTGTGTGTTTGTATCTCCTCAGTGTTTGCAGATCACCACTCTTCTGTGGCAGGTTCTAGCAGAGCTGCCCACTGCAAACACTGCAAAAAGAGATGCTTGAAAAAGCCTGGGGGCTTCTTGACTTGCTTTTGAACTTCCAAAGCACTTTTTACATGACAGAATGTCCTTGTAACTTAAAAAGTTACTATTAGCACTTAGGCTGCATTGATAAATGCATGAGATTTGCTCACTCAGTGTTTAACATGGTGTTAATGTGGCTTCTTACACAAACCAGCACTCAAATCTTGCATTCATTTAATGTACCCCATCTTTGCAAATGCTTTCAAAAATAAAGTTTCCAGTTTATCACAGAGCCCTACAATTAACTGTAGTAAATCCTTTAAACAGTGATGCATAAGTGATCATGATTTCCTTTTTTTATCAGCACCTTTCATATTCGAATCTGAATGTAATCAACCACGGGGATGGGAGAGCTTCTGGGGCTTTCAACAACTATGACTTCACCTGAGATTGCCATGAGAGCACAAGATGAGAGGGGCAGAGAGGACAACTTCTGGTAACTGAACCACTCAGAGGTTCACTGAACCACTATCTTTAATTTTTCTCTTTAAAAGGAACAATTCATTAAGCTCTCCATCAGGATTTCCCAGTAATTTAGCAAAACGTCTACTCCCCACCCTCAGCTAGAGCAAACCTGGCCTGAACAGCCAGAAGGGAAATATTTTTCTTAAAGTTCAGATACCACCAGGAAGTAAAGAAACTTGTATCAAACTATAACCTCTAAAAATTCACCCAGAAAGGCCTTAACCAGTAAAAAAAATCCCTTTAGTTTCAAAAACATCAGTAACTCCTGATAATAAATGGTCCAATGAATCAGTTCCTAAAGTATTCTCCCATAGTTCAGGATTTACAGTGAAAAAGTCAGCATAGTTTATGGACAAAAGTCTACCCCAGGTCCTCTTCCTCTTCTCCATTTTCAGAAATCCCCTATTTTCCACACCCACCAGGGTCCCTGTGCACAAATGATGAATAGGACTGAAAACTTGAGTTTGTAAAATTCTCTTTTCATAAGAAGTTTATTTATGCAGTGCTTAGGGTCCTGTACAAGAGAGTAAAAACAGACATACTGTAATAAACAACAGTTCTGTTTTAATACAAACATGAAAATCAATGAGAAGTGTTTAAGAAAGCAGTTGTAATGTGGGAAGGGTGGCAGCCAAAAGTGATCATTGGAAAAATACAATTTACATTAATTTTTACAAATTTTGGGATGTGTTAAATTCCCTTCAAACAAAGTCATAAGTCCCAACTCACACTCAATGTAGAGCAGATGATTCCTGCAGAAAGGCTGGAGAGACCAGTTAACCAGCCAGTTAATTACCTTTATTAACCACAGAAACTCAGGATCAGTAAGGATGGGAATAAGGCAGCCTGGAACACTCAGACTGCAGTTACCACTCACATTCCTTTGAACAGATCTTTAGTTAAGCTAGAAATGAAGACACATGTTAGTTATCATTTTTCCCCATCCTCACACAGCTGTTTGTGCAATCCCCTGGCAAGTCCAAGAGAAGAAGAAATCATGGCAGTTTTGAGCATGATCATCAGCCAAACACACCACCACAAAAACCCCTCAGCAATCATCAGGGAGATGATCAGCATCTCACAGGAAAGGAGAGACCAAAGAATTTTCAGCAGCAGTAAAGAGACTTACAATAATCCATAGGATTTATAAATCTGAGGCTGGAAGTCTGAAGCTGGCAGAAGGTTCTGATGGCAGGAAACATGAGCTGTGCCTGTCAGCACAGGACAAAGATAACACAGGTGTTAAATAAGTGTTAAAAGCAGCTCCACCATTTATTGACAGACTGACTGACAGGTCTCTGACCACTATGCAATGTACTGCAACCAGCCTCAAAAATAAGGTCAACCACAGAATTCCATGATACTCACTGAAATAAGGGAATTTGAGGACATGCTCAAAAATGGGTTTGTTTCTCTACAAAACAAATGTTAATCAATTACTTGACATTTTAGTGGTATTCAGACACTGAGAATGTGTAGTAAGCACGGTTAGTTTTGCAGACCTACTTCAATTCCTCAGTTTTACAGGTTTTGTACCCAATTTGTGATTTTTCCTGCTTAGTTAAAGAAAGCTTAGACACAAGTAGATTAAGTATGTATTTACAGAGTACCTGTCTGACAATTGCATTTTCCATTACATTCATACTTAATAAACACAGTAATTGAATGATGTGATGGAAACACACTGTACTTCTAGATTTGATGCCTGTGTTTAGTGCCACACAGCTAAACCCATGTGCAGCCTTTTCCTCTCTTACACTTGCATTTTAGGTTTCCTGTTGCTTACACACATTTAATGTCTGTGTAGAGAAGTACAGTGATGGCTGTAGTCACAGTAACTGCATGAGACTTCCTGAGATCAAGCAATAATGTTGTTGTTCATAAACCCAACCATTTCAAAAGAAATAATGCCATAATTAGGTACATAAACACATGCAACAACCAGCATAAGTTTAAACAGAAGGTATTCACATACAAATGCAAGAGTAACTTCAGATTTAGAAAATGAGTGAAAAATCACAATACCATCCTTCAGGTTTTACCCACTTGTAAATGAATATGGTTTGTTTTCCCATCTTGGGATGAGTTATTGATACAGTCCACAGGCAAGAACCAGCATCATGGCAGAGCCATGGAATCAAGTCAGATAAACACCAATTTTTCCAGTCACTCTGAAAAATAAATCAGGCTCAGCATCTGGCTGGATAAAGCACAATGCAGATGCAAGACAATCCACAGTTATGACTAAGCCAGAAGCAAATTGTTACAGAGTTATGTAGGAAATTCAGCCTGTCTTATCACCACCCCAGTTGTACCTCAATCATTACTTGAAGCACACAAAAAATCTTTAAAAAACATCCTTAGCTCAAGACAGAGGTGCTGCTTGTCCAGTCTACAGGTCTGTGTTAACTACACTCTGTCTAGAAGCCTCCTCAGTAACTTAACATGGTTTTATCCTACAATTACATCTATGTATAAATCCCCTACAGGGCATGTTCATCAAGTCCTCATGCTAAAAGCCACAAGTAAACAAAGAACCAAACCATCATAAGGTTTTGGTTAGAGGAAAGCTTTAATCAGGGCAGAGATCATCTAAATGCCTCTAAAATGCATTTCTATAAACCAGCAACTTACAGAGTGAAATCTTTTTCCATTTTGGAACAGGCAGTATTCCTGTTGGGCCCAATTGCATGCTGCAGATTTATAGAGTTTTAATTGTGAATCCAACAGATATTTAACCACAGCAACACTTATTAGCACTACTCTGAGGCCCAGAGTTCAATACCACAAACTCAAAGAAAACCAAACTGGTGAGTAAATTCCACAACTTCAAAATCAACTTGGATTTTACCCTTAAGTGCAGTAGTCAATGTAAACAAAGGCTGTTTCAGTTCCAGGGAGCTGCAGGACAAGACAGGTGTGTTCCCTGGTCAGGCACAGCATCCCTGCAGCCCCTGGGACAGGGATGCTCCTGCTGCCTCCTCCTGTCAGTGGAACCCAGAGCCAGCCCTGCAGCCCCTACAGGAGCTGTGCTGGGCTCTGCCCTTGCACACATGGCAATGTCCTGGCCTGGGGTTGTGGGATGGTGACACAGCCTGTTCTGGGAGGGCTGGGTGTGCTCTGGCACAAGCTGTGAGCACAATGATGCTGCAGTGACCAACACCCAGCACAAGAGAGCCTCACTCACAGAGTGTTCTGGTGTGCAACACTGATTTGCATATGTGAGCAGGTGTGCATGGGAACACACAACTGGCAGCAGTGCAATGTTTCCTTGTCATGATTTAAAACTGCCAACTCTGTCATGATAGGTCTGGAGTCATTCCCAGCTGCAGAGTGGTAAAGCCACCCATTGAAAGGTGCCAGGTTTTGTGTAAGTGTCCCTGCCTGACTCTGGTTCTCCAAGGACAGATGACAGATCATCTGGACAGGACTCAGTGTAGCCATCAGCTCCTGTTAAACATGTCTGAATGTCTGGAGTACTTCATTAAGCACAGTCAAGTCTGACATGGATGAATTACCAATGGTAAGGACCCTTTCTATGTACAGCACACATTCTTTTCTTAAAAAAATAGAGATTCCTTTGAGGAGAATTTTTTTTAAAACATCAATTGTACTTGTGGATTGTCTAGAGTAACCCAGCTGAGTAAGAGACAGGCAGATAAAGGAGTTTCTCTGTAGCAGTAAAGAGGTGGAGCTGCAGAAAGCTCCCTGGTACCTCCTGGGAAGGCATCAGCCTGCACTGCCCACCTGGGTGCATTTCTGGGATGTTCTCATGCCACTGCTCAGTGTGCAGCACATGTACCATCAATGCACACCTGTACTTCATTAACAGTGGCATTTGAGTTTCTTATTTTGATCACAACCTCATCTTTCTAAACTGGTACGTGACAGATACAAATGAAGACTGAAGCAATGGTGCTGCATCCCAGGTCACACGTGATCTGTTCTTCCTCTGCTAGACAATACACATGCCCAGTGGCAATCTGACAAAAATAAACTTGTTTCATCTCCAAAATTGAAGAGTCAGACAATTACCAAAATAAGCCATTTCTTATTCAGATGGTCACAGAGTGACAAGGTATGTTGGGAGCACTAAGTCCACAGAAAGAGGAAACCTCACTTAGCACAGGCACAGTCCAGCTCGGATTAAGGCCGTGTCCCTCAGAGAAGAACACATCGGAAAAAGCTGCTTTTCTTTTGCTGCTCTTGAGTGATTTTGACTCCCTGGTTGCTGCCTTGAGGGCTATTGCCTTCCTGAAGATGGAAAGAACATCCTGTTACTTATTTATCCTTAACAGATTCTTCCATCCATACTGATCTGGTCACTCTTAACCAAGCCTGACATCCACAAGAACCTTTCCCACAACCAGTAAGAGGCTTCACTCATTTATCTCAGTCTTATACCAGCCATGACAAAAAACTGGAGAACTTTTGGCTTCAACCAGCTCACACTGTGCCTATGCCTCAGCTTCCATCAACTCAAAGACAGCTGAGACTAAAACCCAACAAATTACAGGGCATGGCTGGCTCTTGTTGGAAGGCTTAGGAATCATCAGCAAGACCCAAAATATCCCATGGCATCAGTTCATGTCTGGTCACATGAAGGTGGAAATATCAGTAAGAGTAGGAGGAGCCTTCATTAGCTTTATTTCATATTCCTTAAGGAACAATCCAACATCACTGTTCTTTTATTTGTTGTAAAAACACAACCCAACTGTTGCCCAGGATATTCATGCAAAGATTATCCAAAACCATTCATTCTTTACCTCTTCTTAAACATTTGAAGTTTCTACCCTGAAGTATGATGTTTGCCTCCTCTATCTCCAATTTATATGATTTTCAGACTGCAAGAGTGAGAAGTATCATTAAACTGCTCTACCCCTAACTGACTTTTGATAAAACAAATAACAGATAATTTTATTTAGAAAACCCCAACCATTACAGCTAATTCCTGAAATGCAGAGATGGCCAACATCAAAGCCCAGCTTGGAAAACTAAAAATAAATTTGTAGAACTTTCAGGGATCCTTCATAAAAGAGACTATGACACATTTTTATACAGTGTGAAAACAGTTCTTGCAATGTGGCTTTTGGTTTGCTTTTTTTTTCCTATTTAAATCCAAGATGAAATCAAAGTTACTCACCAACTTCTTGTCCATTTTTGCTTTGATATCTCTTGCAAGAGTGAAAAATGCCTGTGACAAGTCAAACATTTCAGTGTTACAGGGTATAAAATATTTTCTAACAGTTTTGTACAGCAATAAGCTGCCTTCCCAAGTTTGACATGCTGTACAAGAACATTAGGTTTTCAGTATTTTTCCCTTTGCTCCAGGTTTTAATGCTCCTTCTCTAGCTCCACAACCTTCTTTGTGAGCCCCAAAGCCCCAGTGGCACCCCCAGGCAGGGTCTGTGCTGCAGGGAGTGCAGAACAACCCATCTGTGGGTTCTGCACCCCAGCAGCATGGACAGCTGCCCACACTGCTGCTCTGCACAGAGAGAACAAATAAATCCAGGAGAAAGGCATCAGTACTCACATTCTCTATGTTTATATTTGCTTTTGCACTGGTCTCCATGAATTTAATCCCGAAACTTGCAGCAAGCTGAACAAAAGCAGATTGCACATTAGTTGAACAATTGCAGGAGCAACTCCAAACACAGCCCTGGGCACAGCATCTGTCCCTGCTGCCTCCAGCCAGTGGAGCTGGGCATTTACAGACAGAACAATCTGCAAAAATGAGGAACTAAATCCCACTGCCACTGGCATCTGTTCTCACTGGCTTTGCTCTGCTCTTTTACACTCTGCACACATTTTAACTTGCTCTTTTTTATTTGTTTCTTGCATAGATACCTTGTCAGTCTCATAACAACCACAGCGCAGAAAAAACTCTTCCTCGACTCAGTAACATCTGAGATGAGAAAAGACAACCCCATCCACCTTGTCTCAGTGGCTTTCAGCCAAAACATGTTTTCTTCATGTAACAATAACAACTCTAGATCCTTTTAGAGAAGTCCCACTGCATCTGTCAGAAAATTGACAGGAATCCTTAACACAGGTCGTACTGTTGGTCTCAGTGGGGGAAGCACTGCCATGGCAGCTTGGGGACAGTTCAGTCACTCAGGGACACCCCTGGGGCACCACGTGCACACAACCAGCAGGGCAGGTTTTACACTCTGAAAAGCCCAAACCAAAACACATGGAAACCACAGCACTCACCTTCTCCCCTTGCTCTCTAGACACCTGTCTTTTGTCATTTGCATCACATTTGTTCCCCAGGATCATTTTTTCAACATCAGGAGAGGCGTGCTGAGACAAACACAGAGCAGAAACTTGGGCTTGGCTTTTGCAGACACACATTGTCAGGCAGGAGAGGCACCCACTGAGCACCCAACACAGAGATGCCAGTCCTGAGAATCTTCCACAGATTTCCAGCCCCCTCCAACCCTTCTTCCCAGCATGTCACCTGCACCATGGCAGTTCTTGGATCAATTGTTGTGGCAGGAAATTGCCACATTTGGTGCCCCCAGAAATACAGGAGCTACAGCCCTCAACAAATCCCCATCAGCCAAAGCATTCCAGAACTATTACTGACTCCCATCCCACTTCTCTTCCAAGTACCCTGCAGCACACGACAAAATGTAACTCTCCTGAAGCAATTCAGCTTTAATTACTTTCAGAGGAAGAAATGACACCTTTAACAGTCAGTAATGAGTAAAAAGAGAAATTACCTCTTCAATATTCCTCACCCAGTTCCGAATATTTTCAAAAGATTTTTCATTGGTGATGTCATACACGAGCATGATGCCCTACAGGTAAAGAAAAACTGTTTATTAGTTAAAAGTTTATAGCAGAGAGGAGCAGTTTAACAGTGGCTATTTTAACAACTGGTTCCCAGCTAATGGCAGTGAGATAAGGTGTGCAGGACATGTATTTATAGAGTGAAACATGGGGAAGCTGCCTCTGCAAAATCCCAGATTGTCCCAGTGTGGGAAATGGATTTATAGAGAGTTCTCAGGGCCTGACAGGAGTCACACACAGTGTGCATCCCTGTGTAAACTTTGAGACAAGAAATAATGGCTTAGAAATACTATAGAACAGATATTGTGGAGAGAGAAATGGAACTAGAAAAAAAGTTTCAAAAGAGGGTCTTGTAAATAAGACTAGATACTTTGGAGAAATAGAATTATGAAAGGTATATTGTAGTGAGACCTATAAGGAATAGTTTTAGATGATTGGTTTTATGGGATCTACAACATGGTGTGGTAAAAAGTTCATAAACCAAGAAACACTCATAGTGTATTGTGATTAGGAAATGGTTGGCTTCTGATTGTGATGGTGTGAATTATAACATCTGTATTGTCTCACCCTTCTCATGAGACTGAAAACTGAAGTTTTTAAAACACCTCTCAGTTACCCCAACTCTAAGCCAAGCAAAGGGTGTTTGTTATCCAGCATCCCAGCACAGCTCCAGCGGCACCCGGAGCAGCAGCAGAGCTGTGAGTCTGGCAGAGCCCCAGGTTGGGAGGGCTCCAGAGGCAGCTGCGTTTCCCCAGCACAGGATCCCGGCTGTGCCCCTACCATGGCTCCCCTGTAGTAGGCGGTGGTGATGGTCCGGAACCGCTCCTGCCCGGCCGTGTCCCTGCAACACACACAACACTGCCTCAGCTCCCGCTAGCGCCACCACGAGCCTTACAGAAATAAATAAATAAATAAACCAGTCTTCAGAACGCTAAAAACTGTCTTTTGGGTTCTAAAATACCATGAACCACCGAGCAGCACAAGCGGATGAGAACCGACCACATCCCCACGCACAGCACGGAGCGGCAGAGGAGCCTTACCAGATCTGCAGCTTGATTCTCTTGCCATCGAGCTCTATCGTTCTGATTTTAAAGTCGATTCCTGAAAGGAGAACCAATTCCTTTACCCACAGCTCCCGCCGAAAGGGGGGATTTGTTCCAAACAATTTGGATTGTTTGCCAAACCCAGCGGCTTTGCGCTCAATTCCGCTGCTCAGTGTCCTGTCCTCAGCGCTCCCAGCACCGACCGGAGCGGCCCCGCACGGAGATCCCGCCAGGGAACGGCAGCGAACCGGGCCCCGCCACGGCAGCGAACCGAGTCCCGCATAACAGCGAACCCGCCTCGCATAGCAGCGAACCGGGCCCGCCACGGCAGCGAAGCCGCGCCGGTGCCGGTGCCGCGGGCGATCCCCGCGCGGTGCGCGGCGCGGCGCGGCACGGCACGGCACGGCACGGCACGGCGCAGCGCGGCGCAGCACGGCACAGCACGGCACAGCACGGCACGGCACGGCGCGGCGCGGGCGGCGCTCACCGATGGTGGAGATGAAGGTGGCGTTGAAGGCGTCCTCGGAGAAGCGGAACAGCGCGCAGGTCTTGCCCACGCCCGAGTCGCCGATCAGCAGCAGCTTGAACAGGTAGTCGTAGGTCTTCGCCATGTTGGTGGGCACCGGCCCCGCCCACCACACGCTCATTGGTCCAGCCCGGCGGAGAGCCCACGGAGCCGGCGCGCCATTGGCGGGCGGCTGTGACGCGAGTGCACACAGCGCTGCGATTGGCTGTCGGCTCCACCGCCGGTACTGCGTCATTTCCGGGGCCGGGCTGTGATGTAGTGACGTCACGTCGGTACCTGCCAGCACCGTGACGTCACACCCCCCGATCAGCACAAAAACCCCCAAGAGGCCTCGGTACTGTGAGAAATCCTTTAATAAGAAACGGCAGCGGAGGCGGCGCCGCCGCTCGGGTGCAGCTTCTACCGGGGGTACAGGGGAGGAGCAAAGAACCGTGAGAACAGCCCGGGCACGGCCACGCCCGGCCCGGCCCGGCCCGGCGGGGCTCCCCGGAGCCACGGGGTGGCCGTGCCGGTCATAACTTAATTGGCTTTTCCAGGATACAGAGAGAGAAAGGAGAGGAGCGGGGCAGGGCCAGGGCTGGCTCCCGTGGCTGCTGGCAGCTCTGAGCCCCTCATATACAGTTCAGTTCATTTAGTGTCTGGTCCAGTGTCTGGTGCAAGCCCAGGTTCTCCTCTTTGGCTTGAGCGAGTTTTTCTGGTGAGAAAGAAGAAAACCACAAGATTGAAATCACATTATTTCATAGCCTTTTCTCTTTAAATAAAACCTGGGGTAGCTTACCTTCATATTTAAGACACCTTTATCATCAAAACTGGGCCAATTTTTTGTAATTGCTGTGCTTAAGAGAGGTTTTTGGACACTTCTCATGGAGTGTGAAAGGGCTGTGTTTTAATGTGTCATTTATGGGCCACATCCTGCTGGGTTCTCCTTGGACTGGGAGGTTTTTAACCAGTAGACACTGAATGCACTCAAAGCTTTTCACTGACTAAAGGAACACCAAAATTCAATTGTTCAATTGTCAGGTGCAGCCCCATCCTGCCCATGTCTTGCCCAACCCCACCTGAGGAGCTGAATGTGATTTTGGTGCCATCACCAGTGACTTTGAGCTGATCTATCCAGAATTAAACCCTGCAAGGTGACAGGTAGAGGTATCATGTTTTATTGAGCTCAGTTCCCACAGAGGTGGAGGTGGCACAGGAGTGACAGGGATTACAGGCAAGAAAAGCTTGAGAGAACACAGTGAGAGGGAGTTCCCCGTGTCCCCACACGGGGGCACGTCACAAAGAGGTCATGTCGTTGAGGGCATGGTCGAGCTCCTCACTGATGGCTTTGTACTTCAGCTTCTGAGCGTAGAGCTCATCTGTCAGGCACCAGGGCAGCAGCACCAGGCCAGCAAGAAATGCAGGGAGGAGCAGAGGCCACAGGAGGAGAGCGGAGAGGCAAAAGGCAACAGCAGCCAAAGCAGTTGGGAGGAAAACAAAAGAAGAAAACAGAGTAGTTGAGTATCAGAAGGAAAGCAAAACACCCACAAAGCTGCCTGGTCAGAAGTTCCACCTATGTGAACTTTTTGTAATCCCATAACTGTTTTCAAGCAAGCAGATTAAGTATGGTGAGCCCTGGAGTCCCTCCATCTGTTAGTTGGCCAAAATCAGGGAATTGTTACCAACTTTATGGAAGAAAACCTTTTTCAGGAGAACTTCCACCAGTGGACACATCACACCCATCTACCAATATGCTGCTGTTCTTTCCCATTAAATCCATCACCCACTCCTAGAATTTGTCATCTGATTTGAAACTGATCACTCTTAAAGAAACTTGACTCATTCCATACCTTCCAGGTCATCAATAGACTTTTCCAGTTTGGCAACAGTTCTCTCTGCAAATTCTGCACGAGTTTCAGCCTAAAAAAGGTGAAATAGCATCACTGGGTGCTCCTAGAAAGATTATGCCCAAAGATGCATCCAGCTTGGGGATGGCCAAACTTACTTCTTTCAGCTTGTCAGAGAGAATCTTGATTTCTTCTTCATATTTATCTTCTTTTTCCGAGTACTGTGAAAACAATAAACGCTCTTGAAGGGACGTTGTAGCAACAATAATAAATGTTTATAAAACTCTGACCTATTTATAAGCACTCTTCCTTTTAAAACAGCTGCAAAAACCATTTCCATGCTCTCCTGCAGACCTTCAGCATTGTTTGGGCAGAACTGATGGAGTGGTATCCACAGGCAGGCAGGTAAAACCTCTCATTTGCTTTGTATTTCTGATTTATTTCTATGAATTCTATTTACAAAGTTTTGGCTTTGCCCGTATCCTTTAGTTTACTGAAAGAACCAACCTTTTCAGATTGAGCTTCCAAAGATTTCAGGTTGTTTGTCACGTTCTTTAACTCCTCTTCAAGGTCACTACACTTACTAGAAAGGGAAAATAGAAGTATGAATTACTGGTGTTCCTGTTATGATTTGGAGGAGGGAGGAAGGGAGGAAGTAATTAAGTCTGAAAGAAGAAAACCAGGTATATAGTGTGCAAATAAACTTTTCTATGAGTAATAACTACATGCCTGCCTAGCAGGAGATTATTTTTAATGCAATGTAGTGTTGATATTTCCTATATTCTGAACAGTTACTCACACTTCAGACACCTCTGCACGCTCCTCAGCTCTTTCCAGTTCACCCTCCAGAATAACCAGTTTACGGGCAACCTGTAAAAAGACAACAGCCAGTTATCAGTCAGTGTGCAGCTCACAGAATCACAGCATGGCTTGGGTTGGGAGGGGCCTCAAAAATCATCTATTTCCATCCCCTGGGACACTTTCTTTACAGATTTCCACAGGCACTCAGAAGTACTCTGCTCCTGCTTCCTCTGGAGTGAGGAAATTGGGCTGAAGCATACAGCCACAGATGTAACAGCCCTGCCCAATCGGATTTTGCAGTATTTTTAGCATTGGGTACTGAGGATGCTGCAAATCACTATTAAAATTCCTCCTTGCTGGCAAGGTTCCAAGGTTGAAGCATCACCCAGTGCCAATTGAACAAGGGACTAAACTGAAGAGCAGTGTTGTTATTGCTCATGGCTCTCCTGCACATTTCACCATTTCCTTCTCCCTTTTACCTCCTCATACTTGCGGTCGGCTTCTTCAGCAATGTGCTTGGCCTCCTTCAACTGCATTTCCTGAATTTCCATTTTCTCTTCATCTTTCATTGCTCTGTTCTCAATAACCTTCATTCCTCTGCAGAAGTCAAAGCATGTTTAATGTTAGAAGCATTTTGGCACTTGTATCCCAACTTCACAAAGTGGAATTTGATATTTTTAACCTAAAAATGGCCCATTATGACCACAGTGGTTATCAAGGGTAATGGAATTACCCAATCAAGCTTGTAAGAAAGTTTCAAGTCTCTGAGCTGCAGCAGCACATGCAGATACTGAATTACACCGGAATATTTTATTTACATATATTCATTTATTTAACACCAGAAAATAAAAAATAGGAGCGTACCTCTCGCTCTCATCTGCTGCTTTCTCAGCCTCCTCCAGTTTCTGCAGGGCTGTGGCCAGTCGTTCCTGGGCACGGTCCAACTCCTCTTCCACGAGCTGGATGCGTCTGTTCAGAGCTGCCACCTCACCCTCAGCCTGTGTGAACAATGCCCAGAGGGGGTTACACAGCACTCAGTGTCCCTACAGCCACAGCAGCATCCCTGGGGCTGCAGGGCAGCTCAGGGGCCCTTCTGCCTCTGCTTTTTGTTTGCTTAAACTCTGGCATCTCAGGAATGTCAAGGTATGGAGGGTGTGCTTGTTCTTTCTTTTTTTTAATGGCACTTATCATTCCTGCCACACAAAAAGGAACTCTACAGGACTGCTGGATCGGGGTATTTTTGGAGCACTTCACAGGGCTGCATCTATCCAAACTTTAAAAATGAACCGTTTCCATGATGGCTTAGTTCCAAAACCTTCACCGTGGGTTTCTCTGCCCTTGGTTTCAGTGACACCCTGGAGCCAGGTCCTGATCCATCCTGGATGCTGGAGAATCTACAGGGGCAGCTGGGCACAGACAGTGGCCTCAGCATGGCAGAGTCAGGCTTTTTTTGGGGACAAATTTAGATAGATTCTTAAAATAAGTTAATTTTGCTTCCTGCAGTACTTAAGGAATTAGGCAGGATGCATTTCTCAGTAATAAGATCTGTTTGTGTATTGTTGAACAAACTGCACAGTAATTGGAACACCATTAGTGTATAAAAAATAGACTAGTTAATAAATGGAAGAGATTGCTGGGAAAAATGCTCGATACAGAAAACATGGACAAACTGGTGTCCATAAATATGTGTTTATTAAGATTCAGCTCCTTTAATTGCTTGTTTTTGAAGGAAAATGGAACCCTGCTTTAGTAACTGCCAGAATTGTGCACTGTATTGTCCCCCATTCTGAGGAGGATTGCCATATACAAGATTAACTTTTTTTCCCCTCACTTTTACAGAATATAGACCCTGGAGGGGTGACTGTTTTATGCTTTATGTTAAAACCCTTTGGAAAAAAAAAATAAAAAAGCGTTTTTCTGCAGCTTAGCAAATTTGGTCACTGACCACTCCTAAGCTGGAGGAAGTGGTTTCCATTCACTTCTGAGCCATCTTGGAAAGGAGTTCAGTGGCTGATCCAAATGGAAGCTGACCCAGGATTCCTCTAGTCATAAATTATCCAGCGTTTCATCTGTTTTTACCCAGTGCAGCGTTTAACTTCCCGATTTATACACAAGGCATCGATCATGTACAAAACTGGCATCTGTTCTGTGGCAGCAACTCCTTCCACTAGACAGGGCGCTTTTAAGTCACTTTTTAATTCAGCAAGATTCCAAAGTTATGGAGCCGGGGCCACTGGGAATCTGGGGTGAGCCTGGCTCCACCTCTCCCAGCAGCAGCCCGCAGTCCTTATACGGTAAAACTAACTCGCTGACATGTGATAAAATAGCAGGAAGATGCCGGGAAGGCTGATCGCACACAAATCTAAGTGAAACCAGCTGTCCAACCCCGGGAGAGCCGCACGCTAGCGGAGATTTTCGCATTTCTCTGTGAAAACCAGGACGGAAAGTTATTTTTCAGCAGTTCGGACATTTCCCAGCTGTGCTGAAGCCAGCGGTGCGGCGCCGAGAGGCGGGAACTCCCCGCTCCGTGTCATGCAGCGCTTTTGCCTAATTAAACAGCCATTTCCTACTAAACTCTCAACCGCTCCCCAGTGCCGATCGGTGCTCGAGCGCCTTTTCCGCAGGAACGGGCCCCAAAGCGCGATAAGCGGCGGGCGAGGAGCCGCGGCCGCCGCGCCCGGTTCCGCGCGGCTCGGGCCGGGCCGGGGCGGGCGCGGCGCTGCGGCAGCGCGGGCGGTGAGTGCGGAGCGGAGCGGGGACAGCCCAGGGATGGAGGCGGCCGGCGGCCAAGCCGTCCTCCCGCAGCGGGGAAGAGCCGGGCGCGCCCCAGCGAGAGAGAGCCAGAGACAGGAAGGAAGGAGCAGCCCGGGAGAGAGCGACCGAGAGAGGCGAGCAGGCAGCCCGGGCGGTCTCACTTTCTCCCGCAGGTCCCGTTCCAGGTCCAGCTCCCGCTGGAGGACCTGCGCGCGGTCCTCCGCCTCATCCGCCTGTTGCTGCAGGCACTGGATCTTCCTCTTGACGGCTTCCAGGGAGCTCGGCGCGGCCATGGGCGCGGGCGGCGGGCTGGGCGCGGAGGTGCTGCACGTGGCGGGCCCGCGCCTTTCAATGGCCCGCTGACGTCACGCGCCTGGAGGTGGAGGTGGTGACGTAGCCTGAGGAGCGGCGCGGGCTCGGCCGGGACGGGACGGAACGGGACGGGCGCGTCCGGGGCCGCCCCGCTCGGATCGACCCGGTTCGGCCCGGGGGATGCTGCCCGGCTCGTTCCGGTCCGGGGGATGCCGCCCCGCCCCGCCCCACTCGGCGTGGGGGATGCCGCCCCGCTCGGCCCGGTTCGGCCTGGCCTGGGGGATGCGGCCCCGCCCCGCTCGGCCTGGCCCGGTTCGGCCTGGCCCGGGGGATGCTGCCCCGCTCGGCCTGGTTCGGCCCGGAGGATGCTGCCCCGCGGCCCCGGCCCCCTCAAAGGCGAGGTTTTCACGCCGCTGCCACGACGGCGCGGGTGTGGCGCGGAGCCTGGACTGGCCTTTAGCCCTGGCACCGGGATGAAGGCAAAGGGCATCGTTATGCCACGGCATAATCCTGCTGCCGTCCCGTTCTCCTTCCAAAGGCACCATTTTGTTTAGTTCTGTCAAAGGACACACCCCGGAGTCCCCTCCGGGTACCCCTGGAGGCTCAAGTGGGCTCGGTGCAGAACAGCCCCGCTCCCTTTAGCAGAGGGGAGAGGAGATTGAAACCCTGCACCTTCTAAAACTGTAATCCCGCCTTTCTATCCCCCGGCAGAAATGCAAACAACCAGTGAAGTGCGTACAAAATACAGCGAGCAGAGTTACTGGCATGGGTACGTACATCAGTGGCCTTCTTCTCAGCCTGCTCCAGTTTTTCCTGGGCATCTTTAAGAGCCTCTGAGTATTTATCCAGTTCGTCTTCAGTTCCTTTCAGCTTCTTCTGCAGAGCTACCAGCTCATCCTCTACCTTTCAAGAGAAAAAATCCCCAAAGTGAGCATACTGATGTAGTATCAGTTACAGTTTAATATTATAAAGTTACTCTTTACTATTAGTTTTAACCCATTATAGCATACAAAAAGCCACAAAAGACCAGATCAAAGTTCTGCTGGTGACAGTAATCTGAGAATGACTGGTAGCAATTGCTAGGGAAGAGTCATTAAAAACGTGTCATCCTTGAACAACACTGCCTGCACCACACACACAGCATCTGGTTTAATTCAGAATTTATAAACCCTTTCTCACCTCACTTTTTTTTTTTTTTGACACCATGCAGCAGTTTTGCAGCATAATTATAGATGTTTTTAAATTATATTCTTTTAGTGTTTGTTGTAACACTATTACCTGGTGATTTTTCAGGAAACTATTCCATTTCTGTACAACTGAAAAAAATGAATGATCTTTGTGTGTGCTTCAGGACACTTCAACCCAGATGAGGCACTCAGGATGTGGGAGGGACCAGGGCTGGCCTTGCCCTGGGTGGGACTCGCTGACCTCGGGAGGTCCCTTCCAGCCTGGATTATTCCCCAACTGTGGCCCGACACGATATGAGGCTCAGACTCCTCCATACCATATAAATCCATATTGTTCACTAGAATTGTGCTATTTATAACCTGCTGGGAGGCTGGTTAGTGATAAACTGTCTCATGCTCCCTGAAGAATTCACGTTATCAGAGGCCTGCTGCTGATAAGGGTGGGCCTGCAAACCCATCTGCTCCATCCTTTCATTTGCAACACAAATCAGCTCAGTTCTGTTGAGACAGTGATTTATCCGTTTAGCTCCACTTTCACAGAAATTTACTCTATGAAAACAAGTTTGTGTTTTGGTGTACTTCCTTCATTTTAGTTTCACTGATAGTTTTAAAGACGTTTTTTGGTAGTGTGCTATTCTGGAATGATGGTGTGTTGCAGAGAATAACCAGAGAGTGTGAGAGAGCTGCAAACCTTGCTCGGGTGTTCTGACAGAGGGACACTGAGCAGCATGAAGCAGATGCTGGCTTTGTGTATGAATAATAAAGTAACTATTTGAGTATTGTGCCCACATTAAAAAAGAAGCTGAAAATTTTGAGACAATTCAGAAAAGAGGAATAAGATCAAAGATTTGTTTTTCTAAAGAAGAAGAAATATTAGGCCAGATGAATGCTTATAACACATTAGAGCAGTGTGGAAGATGCAGCAGATTGAGGGAATATAAAAGGGACAAGAAGTGCTGTAAAAACTTGAATGCACTCAGCTAACATTTCAAGATCATTCTGGAAATACTAAAGCTCAAATAGGAGACAGATACCAGAATAAAGACATTGAAAAGCAAAAGAATATGAAAATGTTATCGTTACAATTCAGTTAAAAGAACAGCATTCAAATTAAGATACTTTCCATTATTCTTGACACAAAAAATAAGAGAACCTATCTCCTGTTGAGTCTCAGCTGGTACCTCTAAGGGGCACTCTCTGCACCAAAAACTTGAAGTGAACTTTATTAATTCATTTCAAGAAGAGGCTTAATTAATGTTTAGACACAGCCGACTCTATTAGCACTAGTCCTACAGGTGTCAGGGTTTACAGCTTTGATTTTAAATATGTAAAGGCCTTTTGCATGGAATCAAAGCATGAGGAATTTAGGAGAACTATGTAAGATTCAAGAAAACTTAGACAAAGTACTGTTAATAATCTGTGGATGATGTTAATTTTGGAAAGACTGAGATGGCTGAGAAGTTACAGCCTAGTCCTGGCTGTGGAAGCATAACAAAAAGGCAAAAAACTTCAAAAGAAGACTAACAGAAAACTGACTTCAAATTATTTTGCTTTCTGAATCAGAACATTGCCACACAGTATTTTGTTACACTTATTTCCACAGCACACACGAAGCCAGTGGTTTTATTTCCTCTTACCTGCTTGCATTTGTCCTCAGCTGCCTTCTTATCCGTCTCAGCCTGCTCTGCTCTGTCAATGGCATTCTCCTTGTCCAACTTCAACATCTGCATCTTTTTCTTGATAGCTTCCATTTTTGCTCAAGGACAGGCTGGATCTGTCACGCAACTGAAAGAATCTTATGATTAAAATTTTAGATTTTTAACAGCTTGGACAGAGAAAGAAGTTGTACCCAGGCAAGCCACAGGGGAAATGAGCTACAAGTGGTTTTAGAGAGCTTTAAACCCAGAGCCCCCTGGACAAAACCCAGATCTATTGGCCCCTTCTCCGGTGCTCCATCCACAGCCTTTCTAAGGAATGAGCTGGAACAGACTCACTAGAGGAATCTTCACCACTCCATCTCCTTATTTGGGTCCTGTTTTCTTAAAGAGAAAACTGTTTCCATTTTTAAGCTTCTGACAGAAGCAAAAGTGTTGACATATGAACACATGCTTGAAGAGAAGCTGATTAGCTCCCCTTTGTGTGTGCAGAGCAATTAACCAACCCAGCAGATCTTGGGGACGGCCTGCCTTCCTGGAAAAAAGGCATGAGGCTGATCAAGGGAAGGATCTCTTTACGTTACCCCAAAATAAATCCAGACATAAAATAAATAAATAATTTTTTAAAAATCTATGCCTAGGAGGTGGCTAAATTTAAGTTATAAAAAGATGCAGGATATGAGACAGCAGAGGTTTTTGCTGTAAAAATAAGCACTGGTGTTAAGGAACTAGCTATAATGTGTGATAGTACAACACATAACAGAACTCAAATTTAGATGTCAAGTTCAGGCTGAAGGCAAACTCAGTGAGTTTGAGTGCCTGTCCTTGAAATTTCCCTCACTAAATCCTTGGGGAACTGAACAACACCTGGAGTTGCAGTCTGATGAGCACTGTAAATTATTCCTTCTGCTGTATGAAAGGAAGAGCAGGCTCTGGGGGGAGCAGGAGTATCTCCACTGACAGAGAGAGCATCCAACAGCCCCAGAATGAGCTCTGCTTCCTTTTGCAGCTTGATTAAACACGTCCCCAAAACCATTCCATCCCTTCAGCAGCTCTTGCTGAGCCTCAGAGCCACACACAGCCTTGTCCTGACTGCTCTGATGTTCTGAAATTCTGATGTACGGCACCTTCCAGGGCAGCCTGGCGGCACTTTCTGACTTTGCCGCCCTGGCACCTGCACAGAGCCATGGAATATACTGAGATGGGTCACAGACTCCAACTCCTGGCTGTGCACAGATAGCCCAACAATCCCACCTTGTGCCTGAGAGCGTTGCCCAAACACTTCTGGAGGTCTGGCAGCCTTGGGCCCGTTCCCTGGGCAATATGTCCAGTGCCCACCCACCCTTTGGGGAAAGAAGAACCTTTTCTTGATGTCCACCCTGGTTCTTTCCCCATCCTGTTCCTGCTGACCCCACGGTGTCCCTTCCCTGCCCAGTTCTGCCGTGCTCTGCTCTCCGCAGCCCCTCACTCACAGCCCCTCTGCCCAAGCATCCCAGCCATGAAGGCACCAGGACACTCAGCACAAGACCCAGAGCTTCCCCATCCTCTGGGGCTCAGCTGGCACAGCACTGAGAGACTTTTAAGGGAAAATATGCCCTTCATTGAGCTAAATATGATGCTACAGTAGACACAAAGCTGACACCAGCGCAATGCTTGTGGCTGTGATAGAGTTAATTTCCTTCCCTGTGGCTGGTACAGGGCTGTGTTTTGGATTTGTTGTGAACACAGGGTTGAGAATATAGTGATGCTTTTGTTATTGCTGAGCTTGCACAGAGCCAAGGCCTTTCCTGCCTCTTACAGGACCAAGCTGGGGAGGGGCCTGGGGGTGCCTGAGAGATTGGAGGAGACACAGCCAGGATATTCCAGACCATCTGACATCACTCAAGACATAAATGGGGAGAAGGAGGAACAAATGGGGTAGTTTTGGAGTGATGGATTTGTCTTCCCATGTCACCATTCCATGAGATGGGGCCCTGTTCTTTGTTTTCCCTATTAAACTTTCTTTCAACCCAGGAGTTCTCCAGCTTTTACCCTTCTGATTCTCTCTGATTCCGCTCGTGGGCGAGCAAATGAGTGGCTACTTGGTGCTCGGCAGCCAGCTGGGGTTAAAACGCGACAACGACTTGTTGTTGTTTAAATCAAAACGAATTAATTTTACGAAAACCCAGCCCGCCCCGCGCCCCAAGATGGCTGCCGGGAGCCCTCGGGGCGGTGCTGAGGCGGCGCCAAGATGGCGGCGCCCCCGGACTGCGGCTCCCGGCGGGCTGTGGGGATGGGCCTGCCCCGCCCGGCCCGGCCCCGCCAGCGGCGGCGGGGGATCTGCTTCTTTTGTGTGCTTGTTTTACCCTTTCTTTGTCTTCCTGTTTGTTTGTTTGTTTTTGTTTTAATATTAAAAATAAAAATCGGATTTTTTAACAGCTCTAGGTTCAGTGTTTGCTTGGAAACCAGCGCTGGCACTTGGTGTGCGCCTGAATCCCTCTGAACACCTCACAAAATTAAATATGTTTTTTCCAGGTACCTCTGCAGCAAGGTGGCCCCTGGGCAGTTTTTTTTTTTTTTTTTACTCCAATTCCACTGACTTTTAAGCTATTCTGTGATTTGAGCAGTGGAAGGTAAAATCACATAGGACCTCAGTCTGGAGCGGGTTTAAGGCGTGGGGGTGAAGCGCTGTGTTATCAGTGTTTCCAAACCTTGAGAAATGACATGGCAGCCCCATAAACCACGTTAATCACAGGCATGTGCCCTTCTCCTCACCCTCTTGTGTGGGAGTTTGCTGGTGGGGGTAGCAGAGGCTCCTCAGGGGTTTGGGGTGAAAACCCAGGGAGCTGAGCAAGGCTGGGCACAGTGGAGCGCAGGACCCCCACCAGATTTTGTGGGGACAAGATGCATCTTTGGGACCCCCACCAGATTTCCTGGGGACAAGATGCATCTTTGGGACCCCCGCCAGATTTCCTGGGGACAAGATGCATCTTTGGGACCCCTGCCAGATTTCTTGGGAACAAGATGCATCTTTGGGACCCCCACCAGATTTCCTGGGGACAAGATGCATTTTTAGGACCCCCACCAGATTTCCTGGGGACAAGATGCATCTTTGGGACCCCCGCCGGATTTCTTGGGGACAGGACGCATCTTTGGGACCCTCACCAGATTTCATGGGGACAAGATACACCTTTAATGACTTTCCTCAGCTGGCTGCAGCCCTGTGGTCCAGCTCACACTCTGCTGTTTGTGTTTTGTGGCTCCTTCAAGGCTCCTTTCCCTCAGTCATGCCATCCTGCCTTCAGAGCTGTTTCACCTCGTGGTCCTGCATGCCACGAGGCTGGATGTGCCACAGCCTCTCTGACTCACAGGAACAAGTTTTGGGGTGTAGTTTGAAGACACAAGGGAGGGCAATGGAGTGGGAAGGACTGTGTTAGCCCTGTTTGACCCAGCACATGTAGGAACTTGTGAAATTGGAGGCTGATATAAGGCTGTGCGTGCTGCTCCTTGGGACAACAGCTGCTTGTACCCTTAGGTGTGCATTTTGAACTGTTCCTGTGGCTGCTCTCTCAGCCTCTTCATAATTTCTATGAGAAAAGCACAAGTGGTTTTCCAGTCAGCTCACCAGCCCCCTTCCTGCCACAGGCTCAGGCAGGCTTGGATTCAGAGCTAGGGAAGCAAACACCAAACAAGAATCTTTTTCCTTTCTACTTCAACTGCAGGAAGATAATTTTTCTAATCAACACTGTTGCATGACTCAGAGCCACATTTAGAAAGGAACATCAAGAAACATGTCACCCTCTGCAGCCCTTCAACCAGGTACATGCCCTTCTTCCCTTCCCTGCTTCACGAACTGGGGAGAAACACCTGGAGAATTCAGTGATGATAATCCTGTCAGTCCCACAGCCTCTGGTTTTCATTAGCTTGGGAAACAGTGAGCAGCCAAGAGAGAAAGAAGAGCACTCTAAAAACCATTTCTTTTTTTTTTGGTTTGTTTCAGGCAGGCAGGAAGGTGCTTCGCAGGCTGTAAGAGTTCCTTTGTTTTTCCTTTTCTTTCTGAGGGATTGTTTGGGCTGAGCAAAGCTTGGCAAGGTCGGTGTGTAAATATGAGAGGATACCAGAAGGAAATGAAGTTGGATTGTTGGAGAGTGTGCTCATTCCTTTGGCAGCAGGCTGCATGGGAAGCTTGTCACAGCAGGCATCTGAGCAGACTGGGGGTGGTCAGACCTGTGGCCTGAAGTCTGGCAGGCCTCAACATTTTCTGTGCTGTCAATCCCTACTCCTTTTTTGTAGCCCAGCAGTTTGCTGAGACCCACAACATGGCCCATTTCACTAGCTGGGAAAAACAGACACTTTATATCCCCCAGTTTCTCCTGCAGCTCCTTCTCTGCTCCAAACTTTGGTTGTAGATCTCCTTCCTCTCTTTCCCACTCTTTCCAACTCCTCATATACAGAGCTGCATGTATCAAGGCTAGAAACAATTCAAAGCAGAAGAAAGAAGCTGTTGTCAACCCTTTACCAAATTTTACTACCATGAGTATCTCCTAACAATCTACTCTCTTGTAAATTTTCTGTTGTAGGAACTATGTAATATGGTGTATCAGTAGTAAAGGTGGCACTAGACTGAATATCAAACTTGTCTTTTCCTGACACTTCCTCTTAAATGACACGATGTGTAAACCCTCACATCTCAGTGATTTTTTTTGCTCTGTGGGTTCTCCCTCCACCCCTCTCAGTGTGTGTGCCAGTACCAGCCTGAAATACATTCCTATTAAATATCCATTACTGACCATGGATGAACGCTGGGCTGAGTGTGATGAAAATAGTAAATCTGCTTTTCCTGTGCCTCGATCCAAGCTAAATCTACCTCTTTTCTTTAATAATCCCAGTTACCTGCATTTCCCAGCAGGATCTTGGAACACCTGAGATAATGAATTTTACACTGTTTTGAACAGCATGGCAGAATTCACTCGATACCTGAAATACACACCTGCTTGGGAAGCCTCACTGCCAGCATTAGGAGAACAGGGTACAGTAGAAGAAAGCAAATGCCACCCTGAATCAATGCTAATATTTCTGCCAAATACAGAATGGAGAGGATCCTAGAAAAGAAGGAATCAGCAGCCTCTACCAGAAGATTTTGGCTGCCCTCCTTTTCTCTGGACTGGTGTTCATCGGTGAGACCTTTCAGCTGCAGAGGCAGGATTTGCATTTAGAGCACGGGACTATCCCTGAGGGCCATCTCCTCCTTGTTTTTACTGTTCCAGCCCATTGCTGGGCCCCAGCCAGTGCTTCAGGCTCTGCCTTGCCGTTAGATGGCAATGCAGATCCACAGATCCTCCCTCTTCTTCCCTGAGCCTCTGGGAAATGATGGTGCTGCAGCTGGAATGGCTCATAGAGCCTCAAATCTTCTATTTCCGCCCATCTCACTTTGGGAGACTGAGGCACCTGAATTTGTTTTGCCTAAAAGAAAAGGAGCTGGCTGCCTCTGAGTCCTCAGTGGCACAAACCTTCTCTCTCTCTCCATCCAGGCCCTCCTTTGTGTGCAGGGGTTTGGGGTTTTTTTGCTCTTCCATCAGTTAACTCATTTGTCTTTTGTTTTGCTGTTTCCACCACCATTTTGTTGTCTTGCTTGTTTCTCAGCTTATATCCAACCCTCTGGGGTGAGTGAGTCATGGGCTGCCTCAGGCCAAAGCCCAAGGATACAGACTTCTTCTGAGGGTCATGAATCTCCCATCTGGGAAGTTATAAAGAAGTGAGAAATAGCTACCACCACAAAATGCTTTCCTCCATATCAATTTTTCAGCTTTTCCATTGTCTGCACTTGACTGGTTCATTTAACATGTGCATTACCAGGGTTTTTTTTCCCCTTCACATTGCCTTTTCCACCAGAAAATGTCACCAACTCACATCCAACTTTTGCTCAGAAAACTTGCAGGTTCATTTGTGTTCCAAACCCAGGCAGGTTTTCTCCTTCAAAACGAAATATAAATACCTTTTTTTTTTTTTTTTTTTTTCTGGAGCCTGTTTGAAGTTCAATTCCATGCCAAGCAGTCCACCAACTCCCAGTAGTGCAATTTTTTTTGCTGGGCAGCTGGCCAGAGCAGTTGTGGGGCCTTTTGGAATCTGATTTGGATACTTGCAGCAGGATCTGCTTTACTTGGTGACTTCATTTGTGTTACTGGCAGAAATCCTCATTTGTAGCAGAAAGAATGACAGTCCCATAGAAATCCTCATTTGTAGCAGAAAGAATGACAGTCCCATCTTTAAAAAAATAATCTATTATACTGGTGGAGCAGATGGAGAGCTCCTGACCATGGCTTAGAACAGGGCAGGAAGATGCTGACACTTTCCCCCATGGCAGGCAAGGATGGGAGGTTGGGGCTCTGCTTGACAGTCATACCCCACACATTAAAGTAAGCACCTTCCAGCTTGTCTGGATTTAAAATGTCTAAACAAAGAGGATTTTGTCTTAATCCCCAGGAGAAGTGCTCCTCTATCACAGAAGCCTCTTTTTTTCCTGGTGCACAAGAAGTTACCAGTGTTCCTAAGCCCTCTTGCAGTGTGCTGCAGATAAGTTGTATCAGGAGAAAGCCTTATCACTTGGGCTTACATATTTTGTCCTTATCCTTTGGACTCTTAAAAAAGCTGTTGCATTTAATTACTCATTTCTCAACGCTTTTATTAATCATTTATTATCTCGCTGTTCATTTGCTGGAGATGTAACTTGACATGTAGAGTGAGCCCAGTCATTTCATAACCAAGCACATCTCAGGAGGGGAGAAGCACTGAATGATAGGAAGGGCCTTACTCATCTTGGCACGTGGTGGTACAGCTCTAGCTGGGGCCTCTGGTACTACAAAAATATAAATACCAGTGCCTTAAGTGCCCCATCACCTGAGATATCTGAGGCACTGAATAATTAGGTGACAGCTGCATATTGGACTGAAGATTACTGGAGATTATAACCTTGTTTTAGCACTGTTAAGCCTGCACAGCCATTCACTCTATGAATGAACCTTTCCCAACCTCCTGCTCCCCAGAGTTTGGGTGTCAGGGCTCACAGTGCTCACTCTGCACCTGCGGTTGATGGAGCAGGAGAGCAGTGTTTGGGTTGAGAATGTGAGTCTTTTGGGAATCTGACAAAAAGCCCCTCTTTAGTACCCTTTAATACCCCTTTAGTGTTATAGAAGTGTGGGTAGAGTCTGGTCAGCCTGAGCAGCCTCTCGTGCTTCATCCCTTGCTCTCTCTCTGATTCCAAACACAAAATATCCCCAAAGGGACATCAGAGAAGAGTCCTGAGTGTCCAGCACTGCTGACCACAGGTCCTGGGATCACAGGGCTTCAGGGAACAGCAAAGGGTCTGCCTTGGCACAACGACAGCACTTTGATTTCCTCAGACTTACAGGTTCTTCCAGGGCAATCAGATTTCTCCCCGATGTTTCAGTTTCCCTGTGATTGCTACCAGAAAAATAAAGAAACCTTTATTTCTATATTGAAACCTTTATTTCCTTATCAAAACCTTCATTTTCTTACTGAGCAGCATCCCACTTCTCTATTGCCCTTTTCAAGGAGAGCAGCACAGCAAGCAGCAAAACAGCCACTGTCAAACCACCAACCCCACCAAAATCCACCTGCCTAGGAATGAATGTCTCTATTCTGTCATGATGAGAAGAAGTTATAAGGCCCAGGATCATCTCAACCATCTTGAGACATCTTAACAAAGCACCTAATTCAGGCAGGTGTTTCTCTTTTGCTCTAGTCAATGGAGTAAGGAAGCTCTGAGAACCGAAGAAGAGACATTTTATAAATGCTGTTGCTTTATTTCTTCTGTCCATAAAAAAAAAATCACAGCCCACCTGGGTTTTAAATTGCTTTTCAGGCTTTCCTAATGAATGTCTTGGAATATTTGCATGTCTTTTGTTTGCCCTCAATATGGGGAAAAGCTTAAGTCAACAAGTTTTTATTTGATTTGTAAATAATGCCAGAGTGACACTTTATTACAGATTCCCAGAACTCCATGTCTTATCCTGCAGATATGACATACCAGAGACATCACCAGAGACAGGCTGCCAGGTGCAGGGTAGGAGACAAAAATTAAAATAATTTTAAGGAAAGACCATCTAGAACTTTATCCTGTACCTCTGTTTAGCCTACAAACCATCAGGAGCTGGTGAAATAATTGCTTTGGACAGATAATAAAACATCCTCAAGCAAAACTAAGGTATTTAATATACTGCTCAAGTCAATTTCCCTTATTTCTGCTGTCCTTTTGCTTTTAATAGTGGTTTAATGAAAAATCCAGAATTAATTGAAACTGGCATTAGGCATTCACGTGTTCCGTGAGGATTTCATTGCTTCAATATTTCATAAGCTGACTTCACTGCTGTGCTTCTCCTTATGCTGCTTTCACAGGCCAGCATATCATCCCTTTTCATAAAATGAAGGGTCCCAATGTGGGCAGATGGGGGGGGGACATGAGGCAAGTTTGCAACCACATCACAGGCAAAGAAATAAAAAAAATAGCTGCTTTCTTCCTGCCACCATCCCCCCTTTTTCTATAACGATTTGCATCTGAGCCTTGATGGGAAAGAGCTGTCCTAAAAATAAACAGGATCTGTCTGAAAGGTGTCTGAGGGAGGTATTTGGCAACTGTCAGGCTGTCACGTATGCTGAAGGATGGAGCTGATGGACTCGCTGACACCAGACAGGCTCAGCTGAAGTGAGAATGCCTTATGCTCCCCTTGGCACTCGCTGGGCACATTCTGTTGGCCAGAGCCATCAGAGCACGGTGAGGCTGGGGCCTGTGCCAGGTCTGGCTGCTGTCAATGAGAGGCTGCCCTTGGATGGCTCTGGGAGCTGGATCAGACCCTTGCTGTACCCCTGAGACTCTGGCTTTACACCAGGGATGAGTTTGGCTCCCTGAGTGAATGTCACCCCGATGGGGAAGGAATCACCAGGCCCTGGGCTTGAGGGGTTCTGCAGGTGTCTGAAAATGAGACCCCTCACTGAGGTACCTGGAATGGGGACCAGAGCCTCACCTTTTGCCTTTTGCTGGCTTTAACAGCTTTATCCCTCAGTTTCTCCATCTCCAACAGGAGTAGTGATGTTCTGTCTTCAAGGTTATTGGCATATTTGTAAATCCAGGCATCCTTAAATGCTCCCAAACCATGACAGCGCTAAACGCAGTTCCTGTTTCTCACAAGGTGCTTAATGAACATGTGTTACAGCACCCTGCAGTCATGAGGTGAGCAAACACAAACACCAAGGCACGACATGACTCATCTCATGCCTTTGCAGCGACTCAGTGGCAGAGCAAGGACCCAAGAATCCCAGACCCCACCAAAGCAATCATACCTTTGGAGTGACCCAAGCTGAAAAGGAATGCTGCAATGGAAGCTTCAGTTCTTCTCAATTGCACAAGGAAATCTCCACTGCCCGTGGCTGTGGTGCTAGTGAAGATATTTGCTGCTGTTCCTGTGCTGGGGAGGGAAAAGGGAGGTGAGGAGGAAAGGTGGAAACCTCATTGTTCCCCCATGGGAGAGTGGGCACTTCTCTCATTCTCAATGGGAGCTGACTGCTGCCTTATCTGGAAATCAGTCTGTTTTGTTAACTGCTGGGCAAGAGCAGCTCCTTTTGAGTGAAGAGCAGACCCTGAACTCAACAGTCTTGCAGTACTTTGGTCTGAAAATACTGGTCTGTGTTGAGAAGAATGGACGAGGGAATTAAAGCCTGTAACATGGGCTGCAGAGAAGTTACCTACAAGATAAGAGGGTGACTTGATCTTTTTGAGAAAAAGAGCAAAAAAGGCTTCCTTATCTTCATAGTGTTTGCTCTGAAGTATCATCTTGTGACTGCCAGAGTCTGCCTTGCAGTATCAGTCAATTACAGCCTGTGGCTGACATCAACTCCTTCCTCTCAGAGGTGCCATTGGATTTCCCAAAGTGTGGCTGGTTCCTCTTGGCACTTCGAGGCCTCTGTGCCATTGTATTTCCCGAAGTGTGGCTGGTTCCTCTTGGCACTTCGAGGCCTCTGTGCCACCTGGTTGTGCCTGCAGCCCCGTGTGCTGCCCCACTGATGCTGCACAGGATACCCAGCCCTGCAATTAGACAGCGGTCTGAAAGGAAATCAAGACAATGAACCATCAGAGGAGCCCATGTGCCCATATCAGATGTATGATGAGGAGTGAATGAGTCGTGCCCCTTCTGGAGGGTCTCGGATTGTTTGTGAGCAGTAACAGTGCAGATCTCCTGGGGGATTCTGCCCTGCAACATGAGAGTTGTGCACACAGCCAGGCTCTGGCTCATCAGGGTGCTGTGGCTCTCCTCTGTGAGGAATTTGTCACTATGCAGCTGTACTTCTCTTCATTAAAGTAGCCATGTTAAATAGCTGTGAGGTTGCTAAATGCCTGCTTTGCTAACTGATCTTCTCCCCAGCTGGCAGCTTTTTAGAGCAGGAGACACGAGCTTGCTAAACCCATTCATTTCTCGCATGCACCCACGTTTCTAATGTCTGTGGGGCTCTGCCTTTAAAAGTCCTCTGCCAGCCATTGGAATGAAGAGCACTTGGTGAAGACACTGTAATTATCCTGGGATTTAGGGGTGTGTGGAAATGATTCACGGAGACGTTTCCCAGCCAGCAGGCTCATGGAGCCAGGTGAGCTCTTCCCTGGAATGTGAAGCATGCAGCGTGGCAACTGGGAGGAACAGGTTTGGCAGGACGTTTTTAAGCTGTTTGCAGCAGCCAGTCCTCCTCAGAGCCACCGTCCTCCGATGCTCTGCTCTGCCACAGAGGCCCTGCTGAGCTGGGGAGGATGGACACGCTGCGCAGGAGCCTGTCCCGGTGGAAGAGGTACCACATCAAGGTGCACCTGGCTGATGAGGACCTGATGATGCCCTTGACGGTGCGGCCCAGGGACACCGTGATGGACCTGCGGGCTCTGCTGGTCCGGGAGGGCATCACCTCCTGGAAGAAGACGTTTTATTACAACTCCAGGCAGCTCGAGGAGCATGAGACCCTCAAAGAAGCCAATATCCAGAATGGTTCTGTCCTGCTCCTTGTCAGCAATAAAAGGTAGGCAAGGAGCTGGTCTGCCCTGGGGTGGTGCAGAGGAAGGGGAATGCTCGGTGTGTCTCAGCCCCTTGGGACAGTTTATTGTCAGGGTTTGTAGAAAGCAGACCAGGAACTCAGATCCTGCCATTTCCAGCAGGATTGAGGCCCCAGGCTCTTCAAATCCAGACATGTGCTGTGAAATAAGCAGCTCATGGGAGGTTGCTGCTGCCTGTCCTGTCTCTGGTCAGGTCTCGTTTTCCTGGATATGCGGCCAAGCACAGAGAGAGAAACATGACAAGAAAAAGGGCAGGGGAGGTTGTGAGACGTGGGAGAGTGTTCTGGGAACCTCTTTCTTGTCCTGTTGTGCCTGTGTCTCCCTGCTTCTCTGTAGCAAATGCTTTCTGCAGGTTTTTGGGGGTGGCACAGTCCTTGTGACAGGAGAGGTGCTGCCAGCTTGCAGCAGAGCACAGGCAGTGTGGACAGGGATGGCAAGGGCTGCATCTGCCCAAAATGTGCCTGAATCACAGCAGAAAGTGCAGTGAGCCTGGAGACTCCCAGGAGAGCCAGGGCATGGCAGATCAATCACAGCAAGCACCGTGTTCTGGTGGGGATGAAAGCTGAGATAATGGACCTAGGGCTCACTGGCCCACAGGACAGTTTTGATTCAGTGTGGTGAATTTATGCCCACCTGCACTGTCTTTCCTAATGCCGGGTTGTTGCTGCCAGCGTGATTAATTCTGTGGAGCATTTTGGGGATACTGGGCTGAAGAGGTATGTTGTGGGCATGTGGTGTCTAATTCATCTTTCTAAATCCTGAGCCCTCTGAGTTATGTGTCTATGCTGATCAGAGTTTCCTCTGCTGAAAACTCTGCACTAAAGACTTCAGTTCCTGATTATATCCCACACACTGCAATGGTCCTATTTTCCAGTCCAGAGGCAGCTTGAAATCTCACACAAAGAAGATTTAATAAAGCATTTCCTTTCAGAGCTCAGCCAGACACAGGAGATTTCACATCACTCAGCTAACTGCAAGCCCCAAGTCACCCACGGCCCTTTTCTCCAACATCTCATTTCAGTTCTCTGATTAACTTGGCTCAGCTCCTCCTTTTCACCTGGTTTTTAATGGCAGAAGCACTTCTATTTGTTGTTGTTTCCAGTATTTATTTTCCTACTTTTTACAGTCTGAATTTTTGAAAGTAAAAAAAGGATTTGGAGGGTCTGAGTTGATGGAGTGCACATACTCATGCTTGTTTGGTAGATGCCTGGTTTCCATAAAAAGGAAACCTTTCCATAAGGTGCTGTGCACCTTCCCACATGCTGCAGCAATGCAAAACTCACCAGGAGATCCTGCCTTGGTGTGCTGAGTTCAGAGGGCCCAGATGAAGTCACTGGCCATTTTTGAAAATCTAGAGCCTGTTGCTCCAAGTCCCAGCTCAATTTTTGTGAGCACATTAAAAACAAAGTGATATTTCTGATATTTTCCCCATGGATTTCCTGCTAACCTTCCTGGTTCTTAAACCACCACCTTTGGCCAATCTCCTATTGCTTTTTCCAGGCCTGGCTACAATGTGGGGAGTGCCCATTCTCTACTTGAATTCATATCTCCATTTTTTTTTTTTTTTTGACATAAAGGATTATTGGGTTGTGCCAACCTCACCCACTCCCAAAGGCATTTTTGTAAATGCCCAGATACTGGGGACACGTTTCTCTAAAAGTTCATGGGGTGGCTGAGCTATGGGAGGGTAGTTCCCTGAGATTTTTCATGGGGTGGCTGAGCTATGGGAGGACAGTTCCCTGAGATTTTTCTGAGGTGTGTGGCTGAGGACAGGCTGTGACTCAGCACCTTGCCAGGTGTTCAGCACAGAGAGGTTTAGAGGATTTTAGATGCCTGTCTCTCGCTGCCACTGGGACTTAGGAAATATGGAGTGGGAGAAGGCTGCATTGTAACTGAGATTACAGTACCAGTTTGAGTCTCAAGATCACTCAGGCAGATCTTTAGGTATTATAAATCCATGTTGCACCAATAGTGGCTTTGGAAATACATTGGTGTGTATCAGCTGGGCAATAACCAGTGAATAACCATGGGGACTATTACAAGAGTTGCTCTGTACTGTTGGGACTGTCTAGGAGCAGAGAGGATAGTGAAAACATGGTGCTGCATTTGGCCAGCAGTCCTGAGGATTTAAGAGTTGTTTTTAGTGTTTCACCAACTCAGTGAAGTATGGTTCCCTGCCCAGCTACTTCTTCAGTTCCCTCTGAAAATCTTGATGTCTCCTCCTTGCTCTTGTGTACCGAGGTACCAGCCCAACAGAGCACTATTCATTCCAAAAGTGGAGTTGCTGTGATTGCCAAGGTCTGCAGCTCAGTGTCGTGCCTATAAATATTAATGGTCACTCTGCATGCTGTGTGTTCCTGCAGTGGGCTCACGGGACAGTTTGCTTTGAACCAGAGAAAACATGAAAATGACCCTGTTTTTCATCCTCCCCTCCCTGCCTAATGCCTTTGTAGATAATTGGCGTTTAGCAAAGGCCAAGTCAGCAATTCCACTTCTTGCTCGTACTTTCTGGGGTTTGTAACTTAGTCATAAAAATTCACTTAAGGTGGCAGCTTGGCAGGAAAGGGATCAGCATACCAGCTAATGCTGAAAATTTATTTAGACCTTAATGTTTAAAAGTTGGAGCAAGCCGTTTTGGAGATCAGTCAACATGACCTCTCGCCCTGGGAAAACACATGGGCTGGCCAGAGCTGCAAATACCACATCCACCTAGGATGCAATTCCCCTTTGTGGAGAGCCTGTTAATCACATTACTGCTGTGCTGACTGCAATTGCAATCCTGTTGCAGTAGAGCCTGAGAAAAGAACTCACTCAAAACCAGTTTCTGCCCTACAGAGTGACACATTACAATAACATGGTTTGCCAGTGGGTGAAACAAGCAAAGCAACAGCTGAAATGGGAATGAACAAGCAGAGAAATGCCCCAGCTCACTGGCCACGGGCCAGCATGTGGTGTTGAAGCCATCAGTGCCCAACAGGAGACCAGCAGTGTGTCTTGGCGTGAGCAGAACCACCCAGCATGGTACAGAAGCATCCCTGGGCATGCAATGGGCTGTCCCAAACGCCCAAGGCGTGCTCAGTGCTGGCACTGTGGGCCACACCATGGCAGAACCCGTTTGGCTGGCTCTGGAGGCAGGGCCAGGGAGCTGCTCAGCTGGTCTGGTGGTGACGTGGGAGTTCTGAGGCTGGCATGACTCTTCCTCAATTTTGTCAGCTGCAGCGAGCTCCTTGGAGCTCCTTGGAACTCCTTGGAGCTCCTTGGAGCTCCTTGGAACTCCTTGGAGCTCCTTTCTGGCTCCTTTCTGGCTCCTTGCTGGTGTTGGAGCACCACTGAACAGGGCACCCCTGGAGGTGAATGCAATAGTCTGCTCAGAGAGAGAGACAAAGCCAGATAAGTTTTCCCATGAATCAACCTGGGAGATTTTAGGGAGCTGGAGAGAAAGAATTCTAGACAATCTGGTGCTTAGTAATAAGCTGTTTTGCCCGTAAGGCTGTTTACAAATGGTGTCTTGTTAATTGTCCTGTGTCTTGTCAGCAGTCATGTGAAATGTATTGATTAAATGACCAGTCAGGTCCACCTGTATGGGACCAGGGTATAAAAGAAGCAGTTTCAGTAAAGTTGGGGCTTTTGGCCTCTCAGCCTTCCTGGTCTGTGATTAGTGACACAGTCTGGGCTGGGCTGGGTAGTGGGCACATGGAATCAGCTGCTCCTTGCTGATCATTTATTGGCTGTGTTTGGGTGTTCAGTGGGAGGTGGAGGAATACTCCCTTGAACTGGTGAATCCTCTGTGTAACCCATGAGCTGAGGATGTCAGTGGCTGATCCAGAGCAATCCCCAGACATGCCCACTGTGCCTGTCACTGCCTGTTCCTGGGGATGTGCAGTTCCAGCTGGATCTGACTGTGGTGTGAGCACAAGCACACTGACAGAGCCTTTGCTCTTGGTTCCAGGCTCCTCTCCTGCAGTCACCCAGGCAAGGCCTGTGCTGATAAATTAAGCAGTGCCTGGACTTCTCTCTGTTACAGTCATGGAGTGTTGCACTGCAATTTTTGGCTCAGTCCAGGTGCATTTCAGTAGCCAGCATGGGCCAGGGACTGCTCCTTATAGGATGCCTGGATGTGTCCACACAGATTTGCAGAGTGAGAATTTAATAGGAAATCCTTGGCCATTCTCTGCCAGCTGTGCTCTAAATGCAGGAGAACGTCCCAGGCACATTTGATTTACTGGTACAGACTCATCCATGCAGGACATGGGCCCCCTCAGCCTTTTGGAAGCTGGGGTTCATTGAGGCCAGGCAGCTTTTCTCATCATCCATGGCCTGCCTGGAGAATGGAGTTCAGGAAGTCGTTGGTGAACAGGTCAAATAAAGTAGACGCCAGCACTGAGTGCAGCAGAGGTCTATTATCTGGAATCTATTGGTGTTGATTTTCTGGCCTGGAGCCACCTGAAAGCATCTATCTCAGGGCATTAGCTCAGTTACCATAACAACTCATCCAGGAAAAACTCCTGACAGCTCCAAGAGCACACCAAGGTCCCACGTTGTGTATCAGAGCCACTCTTAGGTCAAAATAAGCATGTCCAGGTCCCTCCCTCTCCTGCAATCCTGCCTCAGTGTCCCCTGTGAGTGCCAGTCCTTACAGAAGCTTTGACATGCTTGGGAAGCTGTTTTATCCTTCAGAGGCTGCTCAGTCTGGTTTTCCAAAGGTCCATCCGCTCCAGGATGGATATTTTACCTCCTGCCAGAATAACAAATCCATCCTCAGGGAGCCCATTGCATTCCCTTCTTGGCATTGTTTAGAGTGTCTGATTTTTTGGAGCTGTAAATGAAAACTGTGACTGAGCCACTTGCACAGGGTCCAGTTTAGCTGGTGCTGAACCCCTGCCTATGTTTGGCTCTGTGGTGACATAAGGACATAATGCCAGCACTCAGCAGTGGCTCACTGCACACCTACATCACTGTCCTGTCACTGGAATTGCCTGGGACGCAGTCACCAAGCACAGCAGGTGATGTTGGGCCTCTAGAAACAAAAAAACCCAAAAGTAATGGGATCTACACAATTTGACCCCGAAGTAAGTTTCTTACTCCGAGTTTCAGAGTGCTTTTGTGATGCCTGCTCTTTGCACTGACCCTCCCGCTCCTGTGGCTGCCCAGCAATTACTCCTCAGCATGGAAGGGGAGACTTTTCACCCCCATCCAGCTCTTCCAGCCTTGCCCTGTTAGGCTGAGGCCTGGCAGCAGGCTCTGAGGCACCTCACGGTGGGATAACGATCCTCTAAATAGCACTGGGAGTCTCTCTACTCGGGGAGAACTAATTAAGTTCTTCAGTACATGCTTAGACATATGCTGACCTGGTGTGGCCTTAACAGGCCTGCTTCCACCTACCAGATAAATAATACTGGCTTAAAAATATCCTCCCAGAGATGTGTTACTGAGGCAACAGCCAGGTGGGGGGCTGGCTGCATCTCCAGTATTTATGTGTGTTATTCATGGGCCAAGCTCTCTCCTGGTGTCCTCAGTTAAGTGATTTTTAAGTTCTGACAGCATTAGTGCAGTTACCTCTGCTGACACCTCGCAGCACACAGGTCAGACAGTCACACCTGTGTTTAGCTCATTTACTCATTGTTCAGCCCAAGAAGCTCATTTGACAAAAACGCAGGGTTGCGGTGATAGAGAACGGGGTGCACAGGGTTTGGATTCCTCCCTGTGCAGCTGCATGGGGGTGCAGCAGATGAAACTGAGCTAACACATCCCCAGGGGGTTCTAGGCAAAGAATTAATGAATGGGAAGCACATCCTGACGTGGGTTTCTTCCTGGTGTGATATGGCCCAGCTCACAGGACTGCTCTGTGGTTGTGCTGATTTATTTCAGGTGAGGGTTTTGCCCAGTTGGGATAAATCCCCCTTCCTCCATGGTGTTTTATGGGGCAGATGTGGGCTACAGGGTGGGCTCACAGCAAACCCTTGGCTGTCAAAACCCCCAGAAATTTCAAGTGAAGAAGAAAGTGCTGAAATATGAATCCTGCTCTGTGTTTTACAGAAAACCCAACCAGAGATTGAAATCAGCCTCACTAGACTGATCCTTTGCTAGAACACAGCAAAAAACTCCCACCCCATAGACTTTGAAATTCTCTAAGATCTGATGAAATATTTGCAGCACAGGCTCAGTTTCTGGTCATAAAATGAAAACATAATTGCAAACAGCATTTCACAGCAGTCTAAAGACTCAGCCCTGCTCTTAGTTGCGGTCCAAGGTGGGATAATGAGCTCTCCAAGCAAATCCCAGCCCCAACAAACTTGGAAGAGCTTTAGGTTCTGTTCTGGAGACCCCAGGGGATAGCACTGGGTGATTTCTAAGGGTTTTCAGAAGAATAACAGAAAAGAATTCTACTTTGCTAAGTTTAGGCCTTCTGTGGAGGGTCTGGACCCCTGTCAGAAGATGTTGATAGACCCACAGCCCCTGAAAGCTGCCTTCAGTGCTAATGCCTGAGGGTGAATGTGTTGAGAGCAGTTCAAGCTCTGTCTTGCTGCAAACATTCTCAAAGTGCTCCTAAAGCTACAGACCACCCTTGTTCTAAGATGAAAAATGGATTTCCAGGGGCAGGCACTAAAGAGGGAGAGCCTTGCTTGTGAGAAAAAGGCTTCCAGACAGTTGTGGATTATCTGAAGGAGGGTGAAGGCATCTTTGGAAGGATAAACAGGTTGGAAACCCTGCAAGTGGTTTATTCTGAGTTATTTAGTGTGATTGAAGAACAAAGCCAGCCAGAGGATGTGCTTTACATCCTCCACACGTCAGGGTCAGTGCCTGCTTGGTGAAATGCCATTTTTGATTACATTTCCAAGTATTTACCTCTTTCTTTACTCAGATAATGCCAAAGAGCAGAGCCCAAGCCATGAGGGAGTGTGACAAGGGCTGAAGGAAGCAGATGGAAGAGAGCTGGCCCATGGAAAGGCAGTGTTGGTAAGTCCCTCCTGCAAGCCAGCTCAAGGACCGTTCAGAAAGCAGCTCCAAGTGTTTCCAGCATGGTGCCCATGAATAATTAACCCAAACAAAACAACAAACAGTGTTTCCACATCAGCGTGCCATGTGGACCCAGCTGCCAACGGAGGAGGAGTGTGGTGAGACTGACTCAGCTCCTGAGAGCAGTGGATCAGCGAAATGCCCAGGAAAAGGGAATTTCTGGGCAATGGAGCACCAAGGAGCTGAGGTGGGCTTTGCTTAGGGCCCCAGATGGGACATGGGACATCTGAGCCTCCTCCTGACTCCTCCTCGGGATTCTGCAGTAAGTTGCTGCTCTTGGCTTTTGTTTTCCTATATGTGAAATAATGATTTTTCCCTTTCAGCCTGTCCGTCCAGGTGTAAATAACTCAGGTTATGGAATGTCTGGGCTCCAGAACACTCTCTGTACAGTGGAGCCCCATTTCCAGGTTACAGGCTTTGCACAGCAATAGGTGGTGAGTGCACTGGAGACACTCCTGGAGCTTGGCAGCCTCTCCAAAGGCTGATTTCTGGTACAGCCACCACTCACCTGAGCTCAGGGACCCACAGGCACCCCAAAACTGCCTCATTTTAGAGCCAGGTTTATACAGCAATGAGCCTCCTTGTGTTCTTCTATGTGCAGCTGGTCCCCCACTTTCCCCTGCTCCAATAACTCCTCAACCAGCTGACCTGATTCAACCCAACCTGATGGAAAAAGAGAGGTCTCGCAGACCCAGGATTCCTGCAATTTTCATGAGCAAACAGCAGTTGGATAGAAGAGAGACATTTAAGTTAATATTCTATTGAAGGAGAGGTAATTCCACCTCTGGCTCCCTGCCTGTTTTGGGATGCAGCAGCCAGGTGACCAGCTGGCATTTAGATATGATGGTCAATCAGTTCCTGCCCAGCTTCAAACCAGCCCCTGCAAAGCAAAAAAACTGCTGGAACAGCCAAGATTTGGCTGGGAAGGTCTGGAGGGCATCAGGTGCCCTGAGGATGTTGCAGTAAGCTGGGAGCACCAAGAAAGGAAGAAATAAAAAGCAGTTGTAATACAAATCAGAGGAAGAACGGGTTTCGCCGGTTTCTTGCTCACAGAACAAGTTGATTTTTAGGTTCAAAGTTATTTTCAGGAAAAGAAAATGGATGTTTCACTCATCTCTACAGTGCTTTCCCCAGAAAATTCCAGTGACTGGCAACTCTTAGCAAACTTGCCAAATCTGAATTTTCTGGGGTTTTTTGGCCATAAGAAAACACTTGATGCTTTTTTTTTCTCCAAAACAACCATTTGAGAAAATGCTATGGAAAACAGAATTTTTAATTTTCTTTTTTTTTTTTTCCTCCCCCCAAGAACTTGCACAGAAAAATATTCTGAGACAAAAACACGAACGCAGTCCCAGCTGAACATTTTTTTTAAGCAAATGGCATGGACAAAAGGTGGGATGGGACCAAGTGTGGGAAGAAGGAATGTGAGTTTTCCAAGGTCAACCAGCAAGGCAGGTACTGACTGTTGGGTCAGCAGTTCTGCCACTGTACCATGCAGTGCCTCTGCATGTCTGTCTATCCTGAAATAATGAATTTCCTGGAGCAGAGCCAGTACTTTCCTGAGTGCTTGGGAAGTGCCTCACACAGCCCTGTGTGCAGCCATAAATAATAATTAAAATTAGAATAATAATATTAAAGTGGATGTGTGCCGCTGGAGATGGGACACACTGAGCAACAGAGTTCTAAATCTATGCCCCTCACCCAGTAAAAAGTACATTTTGCTTCACAAAGCCTGGGAGACAGGATTTGCTTGATAATCACAGTCTTTTACTCTGCAAAAGGCAAACTGACCTGAGCTGAATTAGGTCCAATATCTCCTCTAACACCTCCTGCCTGTACTGGCAGCTCTGGTCAGCTCTGGAACCTTTCTGCAGCTCAGGGGGATATCTGGAAAGACTAAATTAACTGTGCCGGTGTGGGGAGCTGCCTGGGCTAATGTTTTTTTTTCAGAGATAGGCTTTGACTGACACCTCAAATCTGCCTGACAATCTTTTATTCTGAGTGCAGTTGCTGCCTTTCTTCAGAGCAGGAGGAGCTGGTTTGGTTGCTGTCCTTCAAATGATGCATCTCATCACGTAGCAGAGAGTAGGAAAAATCCACCTAGAAAGAGCCACAGGACCAGGATAAAAAGAGGTAAAACCAACTGGATCTATTTGAGGTATTTCTGCTTTTTTCCTCTATGCCACAACACAGTGCAGGACACTTGGGAACAGGGGCTGTGCTCTGAGTAGGTGGAAGCCACTTTTTAAAGTGGAATTTAGATGTTGGGGGTTTAATTGAGTCTGGCCAAGAAGGCTGGATCACCAAATGGGCAGAGGGATGCTTCCAACCCTCTTCTGGACACACCTAGATGAAAAATAAATTTTATTTGAAGTGTCCTGTCTCTCCTTGCTTTCCTAGGTCCTTCCAAACCAGCCAGGCTCTTTGGAGTTTTGCCTTTCTGCAAAAAAGGCAAGCTGACCTGAGCTGGATTAGGTCCAGGCTCTACTCTAACACCTCCTGCCTGTGGCTGGCAGCTCTGGTCAGCTCTGGAAGGCTCTGTGCAGCTCAGGGGGATATCTGTAATGACTAAATTAACTCTGCTGGTGTGGGGAGCTGCCTGGGCACCAGGAAAAGATGCTGCCAGTGAGAACTGCTGTGAAATGGATGTTTCCCTTGTCTGTGAACGCAGGTGTGGACGAGCCCAAGGAGCAGCACTGAAGGTGTGTTGGGAAGGTGTGTGCTGCAGGATGGAGAAGTTTGCACCCTCACAGTGCTGCTCTGTGCCTGGGACTGCTGAACTCTGGGATCCTGCTGCTGATGGAGCATCACAGACATGGGAATATCGAAATATTGGGCTGCCGTCCACCTCCTCCTCCTTGGAGCTGCAGCCAGAGCAGCTCCTCCTCCTGCTGAGCAGAAGACAAGCCCAGGCAGGTCATGCCCAGCAGCAGCTGAGCTCCAGGCAGGCAGCTCAGGCTGGGGCACGTCTCAGTGGCTCCTCTGTGCTCCTCCTGCACCTGAGACAGGCGTGCATCAAATGGTTCAGCTTACAGGCCCGTCAGCCCGGCAGCTTTCCTGGCTAAATTTGCTTCTCAAAGTTCCATCAGCGTTGTATCCAGAGGGAATGGGGGAACAGATGCAGCTTGTGCAGTCTGGCTTTAGTTCTCCCGCCTCATTGAATTTCCTGCCCTGCCTGCTGATCAATGAGTCTGCACTGGCAGCTCTGGGAACACCACGGATTTTTCTACATCCAGGAGAATTCAGCACAGTGGCTGAGGTGCCAGGGTCTCAGGCAGGCTGTCCCTGTCCTTTGAGCCCCTTAATTTTGGATTTCCCTCCCCCAGAACCCTTGCAGACCCTTCCCAGCCCAGGGCAGCTGCTGCTCATTCCCTTGCAGGGCACAGGGGCAGCTCTGGGCCATTGTCCCCCATTGTCCCCCCAGTGTGTGGCATTTTCCCTGGAATGTGAGTGCAATACAACACTGGAAATGTTCTCTGTGATGGTGTTCACAGGGGTCCAAGGATGAGGTAAGAGATGAGGATCTGACTCCGTGTTTCAGAAGGCTTGATTTATTATTTTATGATATATATTACATTAAAACTATACTAAAAAAATAGAAGAATGGATTTAATCAGAAGGCTAGCTAAGGATAGAAAAAGAATGATAACAAATGGCCAGCTGACTGTGATTGGCCATTAATTAGAAACAACCACATGAGACCAATCACAGATGCACCTGTTGCATTCCACAGCAGCAGATAATCAATGTTTACATTTTGTTCCTGAGGCCTCCCAGCTTCTCAGGAGGAAAAAAATTATCAACTATTACAAACTCTAAAATAACAATTCAATGTTATAATACTTAATAATTATATAATTTAATAGATAATTATTATGTACATAATCTAATTAATTCCTAAGTATTATCAATTTCTTTTTGATAAATATTATTACTATCAATTTCTTGTCACTACATACATTATTTTTACTCTAATGTTTCCTCATAACAAAAAATATTAATAGTAACAACTCATGTCATAAACATGGACCCCAAGAGATTCTCTGAGCTACACCAGGAGTAGCAACATCTTTGCTTCTGCAAGCCCAGCTCAGCTCAGAGGGGCGCAGGTCAATGTGACAGAGGAGGTGCCTAAAATATGAGGGTGAATTTTGCATTTCTGGTTTGAGGGGAGCTGTTTCTTCTATATTTTGCATATAGAAAAATCTACATTCTGCATGCAAGCAGCTGTGAGAGCCGGGCAGGCAAGCCCCAGGTTCTTCAAGGGGCTTAAAGAAATATTCTGTGGAGGATATTTCACCTTCCTGGCAGGTGGAAGTCTTCTAACAATGGTGCACAAACACAACTTTCCCAGGCATCATTCTGGGAAAAGTCTCAGAAGATCAGAGAAAAGAGTGAGAAACAATTCTTATCTTCACTTGCTGCACCTAGTACTGTGAACATGTAAAATGTGTTATAAAGATTTGTTTACCAAAAAGTAGTTTCTTTATTAACAAATAATAATAGTGTTTTAAGTAAAAAAAATAAATTAAATCAACCTGTAGTGAACTAGTCTATGAATTTCTTAATAAAAATATATTAATAAACTTTCTGTAATATATTAAGTGTATACCAATATATATATTGTATATATCTGTATATGAAGTGTATACCTGGCTGGACAATTAGGATCCAGTTGTAATGCAAATCACACCGAGGAATAAAAGCTGTGGGGAACAGCATCCCCCATAAATAAACAGTTTTGTCAGCCTTTGTTATGCTGTGATGGCTTCAACTCTGCTCCTGCTCTGTGAGGGATCAGGAGGGGAGAGTCTGTTGTGTTTTATAGGCACAAACTCCATGTCAAGCTGCCTTTAGGCACTGGCAGCCCTGATAGTGTGTGTGTGCAAACCTAACAGACAGATTCCACCCACTCTGGAAATTCGATGATTGCCTTGGTTTTTTGTTTTTCTGTTTCATACACCACAGGCCAAACCCACGGGGTAATTTCCACAGGGAGATGATGTGATGAGGGAGAAGCACAGAGATGCTGAAATTTCAATCTGCCACAAAATGTGCTCCTAATCCTGATGGCCTTGTGACTCTGGTGCTGTCGCTGGTGTCATTGCTGTTGTTCTTGTCACTGTTTTTCCCATGTTTGGTGCTAAATATTGTAAATGAAGAGAAATATTTAGATTTGTAACGGAATCTAAATTTACTGTGGGATTAAACACGCAGGAGCCCGAAAAGCCAAGTGGAAGAGGTATGTGTTCATGTGAAATGGCAAGTAAAGTGATATTTTGTTGATGCAGCTGCTTTTACTGCAGATCTGCTTTGCATTCCCCCAGGCCATGGAGAACAGAGAATGAAGCTGAAGGTTTTCTCACCCTCGAGGTGGAATATCTGTGTTGTTAGAGCTGGAGGTCAGTGCTTGAGGGCTACCTGAGTTTGTGCCCTACCTGAGAGATGCAGAGTGAGAACAATGCAGGCATTGATTGATTGATTGATGATGAATCATGGAATACCCTGAGCTGAGAATGAGAATTCCCACATCTCATGGAAACTCAGCAAGGAACGAGAGTGAGGCGTGGTGAAGGCAGATGGATGAGCTGAGTTCAAGCTCCTCCTGGAAGCTATGGCAACAAAACTTGTGTATCTACTCAGAAAAGCCTTTGCAACCACCATAAATGACTTTAAATGGCCTTATTTTCCTGCTAGCAGTGGAATGAGCAGCTTCAATGGGGAGGAGTAAATCCACTTGATTACACATGTTGCTGGGAATAACACTCTTATTGGTTATTACTAATAACCCAATCTGTTACTGGTAGTGTGGCTGCTGACACAGGCAGTCTGATCTGCCAGGGAATAACTGCAACTGCTCCTAAAATTCCAATTACACTGGAACAAGGGGACTCAGAAGGGCCTCAAGGGAGGAAACTCAGTAGGAAGCAAAAAGTCAACGTGGGTTATAAGTAATGTGTGTGACAAATGAAATCTATCTTTGGAGGGGGATTTCTACCAGGATTTCTTTCCATCCTGATGCTCTCCTCAGGCCATCCATGGTGTTTGTGTGTCAGGCCATGAGCTGATGGAGATGTTGGCTTTTTGGCTGATGTTCTGGAGAAAAGAGGGACTTCTAGACCTTGGGTGTGCAAAGCAGCTAAAGCTCAGGGCTTCATGCAGGATTTAGATGGAATTTTTCCATTGGAATCAATGGCAAAGCACCTGATCACCACAGGAGTGTTCTCACACAGCAACGCCCTGGGAAATTCTCTCTTGGGACAGATCAGATTCTGCTCTTATTTATGCAATTATAAATTCAGTGTAGCTCCATTTGAAACAACTGTTTTCATCTGATGCAAATAAAATCAAGATCTGGCCCAGGCTGCTTTTGTGCACAATGGAAACTGACTGAATTATGGAAAACAGGAAACAAATCTAATGTAAATCTGAATGGAAATATCATGGTCCCTGTTACATCAGAATAAATTGGAAGGAAGTCTGTTGATTCTAGTGGAATTCATCTGGATTTACACCAGACTGTGGCTCAGCATTTGTCAGTTGGCTGCACACTGACATCAAAACTCAAACCATGGCACCTCATCTGAATAGCTTTGAATAGTTTCTCCCTTTCCCCTTTATATTTAAGCAGTTGGCTGATTAGCCTTTTCAAACAAACAAACCCCTGCAAACAGGCATCAACAAATAAGCCTTGCTCTCACCAGCATTTGCAGAGTCTAAACGATGAGTATGAAGTGCTGAGCTTGGGTTTAGAGTCACTTAAACTTGCTCCTGCTCCTCTGTGTTCACAGATTGAGCTCAGGGGGGTCAGATCCTGACAAAACCATTTTGGTTTCCTTCTTTTCCCCAAAAGAGGGAAATCCCAAAGGCAAATTCAAAGGGCTGGGGCTCCTGTCCCTGTGCCTCCCCTCAGTCTCTGCTCCACAGGGCTTGCACTGCACTGCAAATATCCACAAAGCTGGGCAACCAGCTAAAGTCAATTTTCCAGCCTCCTTGGAGACCCTCAGCTGCATCACTGCTCTTTACTCACTGCCTGCAAATGATCCAAGTGCACACGAGAATGAAGCTGATATTGAGGTGGATGTAATGGGGCCACCAAGCAGAGTCAAGGGAGAATCACAACTGCAGACACATTTTCTGCTCCAGCAATACAAGAAGATGGGGGACAGTTTTTTTTTGCATTTATAGGAGTAAAACTCTTTGGGCAAGGAGCTTAAAAGTGGGAATAATTGTAATTTACTGCTCGCACCATGCAGTGGGGAATCAGGCCCAAGCTTGTAGCTACAAGATTCAGCTGTAGATGCTGTGGACTGACTGTGCTGTACAGAGATTTACTGAGTCGCATTGATTTCAGAACTGCTTCCCCCAGGGAATGGCACTGTTTTATTCCAGTACGGTTGTGAGACCCTACACTTGATTCTGATCTGATGTTCTGAAAAAATAAAGTGATTTTTGCTGGGTATATGCCTGACTTACTTGCATATGCATGTAACGTGCCTTCAAGAGCTGATACAACCTTGATAAGATTCTTATTTAACTCATTATCCTAATTAAACCCTATTAGTAGGGAAGAATTCTGTCCGTTTCCTCACAGACTCTGAGCACTGAGCTGGGGCTTACAGCAGGAATCAGGTTTGCCCATGGTGGCAATAGAACAGGTTAGCCTGTAAACCCAGAGTAAATTTGCAAGCTGCATTTGTCAAAAAGAAATGCATTAATGGATACTGTGACTGATCTCCTGAAATGTCATTTGAATAGTTTTGACTGCGCTTTTGTTTTATTCCTGGGAAATTTCACAGTACAAAAAGACTTTTATTTTCCCTTCCTCATTTGCCAAGAATCTCTTTGAATGTTATTTGTAATGTAGACTGAGGTTTGGGCCAGATCTTTAGCTCACATAAACAGATGCATCTCTATTGTCTGATATACCTGAGCTGAGGATCAGGGGCAAGAAAATGAAAGAAAGAAACTGCTAGGAAATGAAGATTTTTGACCCGGGGAGTAGTTACTGCAGAAAAGATATTATTTCCTTAAAAAAAAGTCAAACAAAAATTTTAAAAATTGATTTTTCTAAAATAACAAGCTTATTCTTTGGGATATGGATGCCTAGAACAAGTCTTCCTGACCCAGCACTGTTCTTCTGTCAATCCCTTTTAATGCTGTTTATTTGAGGCCTCTCCCACTGATTTCCTGCTCTGCCTCCCAGGGCGTGTGCAGGAAATGCTGGGTGGTTTGAATTAAAATGTTCCACTGTGGAAAGTTTAAAAAAAATTAAATAGAAAGTCTTTGCTGATAGCAGATTGGGGAATGTGGTGCTATGGAAGAATCTGGATTATTTTAAATTATTTTAGTGCTTCTTAAAGCAAATGCCAAATGCTGAGATGATGTTTTTGGATTGGTGTGTACAGATGTGCTCGGATCGAGAAGAGACAGGGACACAAGGCAGATGTGGGAGTAAGGAGAGCAACCCATAGATGATAACACACTAACATGGGGAATAAAAATGGAGAAAAAAGGGAAAAATGGGTTAACTGAAGCCTTGGTAATAATAATTATCAAAAAGAAATTGATAATACTTAGGAATTAATTAGATTATGTACATAATTAATATCTATTAAATTATATAATTATTAAGTATTATAACATGGAATTGTTATTTTAGAGTTTGTAATAGTTGATAATTTTTTTCCTCCTGAGAAGCTGGGAGGCCTCAGGAACAAAATGCAAACAATGGTTATCTGCTGTTAATGCAACAGGTGCATCTGTGATTGGTCTCATGTGGTTGTTTCTAATTAATGGCCAATCACAGGCAGCTGGATTGGACAGAGAGCCAAGCCACAAACCTTTGTTATCATTCTTTCTTTTTCTATTCTTAGCCAGCCTTCTGATGAAACCTTTTCTTCTATTCTTTTAGTATAGTTTTAATGTAATATATATCATAAAATAATAAATCAAGCCTTCTGAAACACAGAGTCAGATCCTCCTCTCTTACCTCAACCTGGGACCCCTGTGAGCAATGTCACACATTAATTGTGATTAATTGTGATTAATTGTGATTGATTGTGATAATGCCACTGGGAGAGGACACAGGAGGGTGCCCTTGGTGAGGTGCAGGGCCAGGCCATGGAACAGCTGAGGAAGGAGCACAAGACCAGGAGATGCAAGTGGCCTCTCCTATTCCACTTTCTGGAAGCTCATGCTCTTCCCAGCCCTCCTTCTTCTTCCTGGTGACTGAATTATTGTTTCTATTTTCTGTCACTTTGAGCGAGGGGAAAGGAGAGGAAGCTGGTCTACACAGCAATTTCCAATGTGCTTCCCTGTCTGTCTGCTCCCTACAAATAATTGGTTTTTTTTTTTTGGTTTTTTTTTTTTCTGAGGGATAAAGGCAGAAGATAATTCCTTTAAGTGGCAATTAAGCTCCAGGTGGCTGCAGAAAGCTGCAGCTTTCTCCAGCTCCTGCAAGGACACAGCTTGAGTCCCAGGTTTCCCTACTTCCCTGAACCAGGAGGGTTTTTTTCCCCCCCTGGCTTTCTTTTGTGTCTGGTGGTGATTATACTTCTTCAGGGTAGCCCAAAGTGATTGGAGCAGCAGGGGGAAATGACAAGCCGGGGATGCTCCATAAACTGGCTGTGCCCTTTTCCCAAAATGCGCTGATTTCACAGAGTGGGGAACGGTTTCATCTCCATCCTGATTTGAGCTCCTCGTGTTTCACCTGCAGAACCTCTGTTTGCCAAGCACTGAGCCCAGCCCAATTTCCCCTCAGCCCTGCTGTGCTGGCAAGCCTCAGGAAGAGACTTCTGCTGGTGTTGGATGGAGCACTGAGGGCTGGAGGAGAAACCCTCGTGTTCCAGGACTCCAAGGGAGCCTCATCTGCAGCCTGGCTTGGCTCATTAGCTAACGAGGTTAATGAGAACACCTGTAGGAGCCATCTGATAGGCAGGGGCTGTGGCTGGCCCTGGTGATTGCTCAGGGTGACACAGCCAGGTCCTGGCAGAGCCCAGCAGGGCACAGCTCCAGCTCTGAGCCATCTCTGGAGCAAGGGGAGGTGTGAGAGCCGAAATGAGGGATGTGGGACTCCAGGGGCTCTCCAAAATGCAGTTTATTGTACACAAAGTGCAGTTTATTGTACACAAAATGCAGTTTATTGGATACAAAATGCAGTTTATTCCATCCAAGAGTTCCAGCAGTCCAGGGTGGTGGGTGACAGAGCTGTGCCCACAGCTGTGAGCTCCAGCTGCAGGCAGGCCTGGAGACCCTTTGGTTTTGGTTACAATGCATTGGATACTTTTATTTTTGTTATAATGCATTATATACTTTTGGTTCCAATGCATTCTATACTTTTCTTTTGGTTCCAATGCATTTTATACTTTTCTTTTGGTTCCAATGCATTTTACACTTTTCTTTTGGTTCCAATGCATTCCATACTTTTCTTTTGGTTCCAATGCATTTTACACTTTTCTTTTGGTTCCAATGCATTCCATACTTTTCTTTTGGTTCCAATGCATTTTACACTTTTCTTTGCTGAGCATCTTAACACAGCAGAACCAATCTATACCTTAACTTTTACCTATAGCCCATCATAACTACTGTAATTACCATATCCATGTTACTATTCTCCAATCACTAAAAGTCAGTACATTACAGTTTAAGCTAGAAGATGTTTTTCAGTTTTCTTGCAGTGGAAAATTCTGAGACCTTTTTTCAACTTGCAGCTTTGCTGGCTTGTTTGCCTGTGCTCTCTTTCTGCTTGGTAAAAACATCTTCTTGTTTGGGGTGGGTTTATCCTTTGCTCTAAGACATAAAAACCCCTTCTAACTAACACACCCTTTGCCTCCTTGGTTGTTTAGTAAGACTGGCTCAGCAATTCTTCTACATCAAACCTTGCTTCCATCTCTGTCCCTTCTTCAGATTCTATATCCAAAAATATTTCTGCCGAGCACACGTACCTGTGAGACTTTCTGGCCAAACTTTCATCCTTGCCTACAGGGATGGGCATGGGACAGGGTGAGCTGGGGGAATGGGGGATATCCAGCCTGGTGCTGGAAATGTTCCTCACTCTCAGTGAGACCCTGAGAGCCCCAGAGCCAGCCCACAGCTCCAGCTGCACGGGAGCGGGAGCCACTCACTCTGAGATCTCCCTTTCTCAGATAGGATTGCTATCAGTGGCATCTAACAGCACAGTGTTGCCATTTCTACCTGGTTTTAATGATTTATCACCCCCTGAATTATGCGCCGTGGCTGACAGTGATGTTCTCTGGTGTGGGCAGGTGGATGGAATTACATCTCTCTCTGTTTGGTGTGCTAACAGAATCAGAATTAATATTTTGTCTTGCCTGGCTTATCTTAGCTAGCACTAGCTATTATTTCACCTACTCTCTCTTCCTCCTTTCTGTCACAAGTGAAATAATTTGAATTTGAGCTGTACTTGAAGCAGGACCCACCTAAAATCAGATTTCCAATTCCTTGACCGCAGTCTGATCCCAACACCTTCAATCCCCACTGAGTCCAGGCAAAGTCAGTCATGGAACTGGATGGCTCAAGCAGGGAAAACACATTTTATGAGTGACTCAGTGTGGGATTCTGTGTTGTGTTAGGTTCCATACATATTGCATTGTTTGCCTTCTTTATTTCCCTTTCTCCTGGTTGTTTGTTTTCTCTTCATGTGTGGCATAAAAAGGCTGTTTGAAGAGAAACTACCCAATCCAAATGAAAGGGAATGTTGCTTTTGGAACATCCAGCTGAAGCCTGAGCAGCACTGATAGTAAATTATGAATTAGCTGGAGATTTTTTATCACTTTTTTTCTTTGTCCTTACTTTTACTTGTCTTTTTTTCCTCCTCCCTGTGTATTTTCTTAACCCTAATTAAAATGTGCTGGGCAAAAAAAGTGTAATGAAGAGCTGGACTCATTACTTTGGTTTATGGCAAAATCCAAGTGGAACAGAACTCTAAATGGGCTCTGGTTGAGTCCCATCTACCTCCATAAAGAGTGTAATAAATATCAGCCACATTGATTTTCCTTCTCCTGAACCCTTCCTATTTGTTCTGGTCTAAGTGCACTATGTTTTCCTCTGAGGTTCTTTTCTCTAACTGTTCTATTATCTGCTGTTGTTGTTAATCTGTGTTGAGTGTGTAATTGAGATCCTAAGAGGGAGGTTAAGAGAAACCCCCTCAGGAAGACACCTGACATACATGGAGAAAGAGAAAAAATAAAATAAATAACCCAAGCCATTGAGGCCAACTGCTCCATTTACCTGCTTGAGCCGTTTCCTTCAGCAAGGACTTTCATCCACTCCAGCTCAGCTCCCTTTCTGTAATTAGTTCTGTGTGTGTGTTCTCAACTCCAGCTTGATTTTGGCATCGATTTCTTTGCCTTGGGGGGACATTTACCTGTTGTTTCCCTCTGATTTTCAGTTGTCTGCTGAGCTGTTACAGGCAGGGGTTGGAGGTGGCCCCTTTTCGCTGTGATTTCACCCGGTGGCACAGGTGCATCTTGGGGGTGATGCTCAAAGCACCAAGCACAGCTCCTTAATTCCCCCTTGGCTTTCCCAAGGGGATAAGGAGCTGAAATCTCCCTGAGGGGCTGGGAAACCACGTTCCAGCACTGCCTTCATCCCCCTGCATCTCCTCATCTGGGCAGGCTGTGTCCTGAGCAGCTGAGCTCGCTGTCCCCCCTGCTCAGCCACTGCCTCTGGGCTGTGTTGCAGATACACGGAATCCATTATTGCCTGCTTGCTGTACCAGCTCCCAAATCTCAGCAGATAAAGAGTTCTTAGTGTTTTCTTAATGTCTCTTTGTAGTTTATTAAAGGCCTAGGAGGCATGAGGGGGAAATGAGAATGTGACTCAGAAATCCCTGCTCTCAGCCACGTGCTTCCTTCACAATCTCATTTGTAAGCAGGCTATTAAAAGTGAATTATCTGAGCCAAGTGGCAGCACTGAAATGGAGGGGCTGGGGGAAGGAAGCAGCATTTCCCTCTGGAGCCTCTAGACGTGAGCAGCTTCCTTCAGCCACTTCCATCTGCCCATATTGGATTTTTGCTGTTGTTACAGGAGGGCTCTTGGCATTGGCAGCTGCAGACATGGCTGGATTTGCCTCCAGCCTTGATGAGATTTGTCTTTCCTGGCTGCAGTGTGGGTGCCAGGCAGAGCAGAGCAAAATATATAATATAATATAATATAATATAATATAATATAATATAATATAATATATAACATATAATATCACATATAATATAACATATAACATGTAACATACTATATAGTACATACTATATAAAACATACTATATACTATACAATATATAGTATATAGTATATAGTATATACTATATACTATATTATTATATATTATACATTATACATTATATATTATATATTTTATAGTATATGGAATATACTATATAGTATATACTATATACTATGTACTATATACTATATAATTATATATTATACATTATATATTATATATTATATATTATATATTATATATTATATATTATATAGGCTTTTCACAAATACTAAAGAGAAAGGTATTTAAGAGGTATCCCCAAAGGTGACAGTGGCTGTAATAACCTTTGCTTTATGGTCCTTATGTCCCATTCTTCTTTATTAAACTTTTTACATTTTCACAGGAGAGTGAACCTGTTTTTCACACCTGTGCGGTGCCAGCTCTGCTCTCCCTGCAGAACCTCCACTGAGAGCCCCTGAGCTGAGACCTCCACTTGCCACCACATGTCCCTGGCATTGCCACCATGGCATTGTCACCATGGCATTTCCACCATGGCATTGCCCCCATGGGTGTCTGATAAACCACAGAATTGCGGTGAGGGATTATCAGCATTCAGTGGTGCTGCTGAGCCAAATCTCCCACTCCATTCATGGAGGAATCTCTGCTTTCTCCAGGGCCTGCTGTGATCCAAATGGAGCAGGTGAGGGGTGGCAGAGCAGGTGAGGAGATGCCAGAGCAGGTGAGGAGATGCCAGAGCAGGTGAGGAGATGGCATCTGCTCTGTCTGGGCCTTTTGGGGCTCCTCCAGGTCCTGGTTTTTCTCTCATGGAAGGTCAGCTCCTGTTTCTGCTGAAATTTCCCATTCCTCTGAGCAATTTCCTATTTCTCAGCAGGGGCTGGGTCGAGCCTTTCAGGAATTCGATTCTGTTTCAGTTCACAGCTCAACCTCTCAAAAATTCCCTTTCGATCTCTCCTCTTCTTGTTCAGGAATTGCTCTGAGTGTCTCTATTGACTTTCCATGGAAAGTGGACATGGCCAAGTAGAAAACCTTGCTGCTGCTGATTTTACAGGAGTGATATTGACCTTCCCATAGATACTGAAGAGAACAGAAAGTCCTGATTCTCACTAAAATTGGATTTGATGAGTTCTATAAAATGCTTATAGATTTTTATTTTTCTTCCTACTTGGGCTGAAACATCTTTTTCTCACAAAGGCCAGATACAGAATATTTACAGAGAAGAGAGGGAAACCTTTTTCTTTGAAAAATATTTGTATTGGAAAATCACTGCAAATTGGTAAACCCCCAGATGAATCTAAATAAATAATAGCAGGATTTTGGCTGCATTTGCAAAAAGCCAATTCAAACAAACAAACAAACAAACACACACAAAAAACCCCCACACCCTGATTTATGGGCTTCAGGTATAATTGAGATCTAAGTTAGGCTTACTGAATATTTACAGATTTTATGTAGTTTCCAATGGAAGCAGTGGCTGTGCAATCTTTTGGGGAGTAAATCCAGGTCACAGCCACTCCAAAAGCAGCTCAGCTCCTGTTTTTATTGGCAAGACTCTGATTGCTGCAGAGTGCCCTGCTGTGGCCACACAGACCCTCCCGGGGATGTCACAGATTTTCCAGTGGTGACATCAGTTCCTTCCTTGGGTGAAAAGCTGAATTTCTGCACAGTGGGAGGAAACAAAGAGTTCAGGGTTGGATTGGAGTGAGAGGGGTTTGAGCAGGGTTAAACTTCAGCTGTGGAAGAGAAAGAGCCCCCCTGTTTCTGGTGCCCAGAGGGATCCCACAGCCCTAATGCACTCATAAAAATGTGCAGAATTTAATTCTTTAACTCTTAATTCTTCCTGAGAGCGGCTCAGATCTGCTGTTCTTGCTGCTCCTGAGCTCACCAGCAGGGTTTGAACCCCGTGGCATCCATCAGAGCTCTTCCCTCTCCAGCACAGGAGCATCCCCAGCAAGCACAGAACATCCTAAAACAACAGCCAGGCTTTTATTTGCTTTTTGGCTCTCATCTTCGTATTTTCCAGGTTTTGTGCCATGGACAGAGTACAGAAATATTCCTCTAATTTTAAAAGGAAACTGGGATAATCTGTGCTAAAAGTTTCCAAAGAATTTAAAGAGCTCCCATCCAAGATATTGTGGTCACAGCAACTTGTTGTCTGACCCAAGTGGTTATTACGATGTATTTAAATAACCATTAATTAAAAATGTATAAAATCTTTCTGTGTGTAAGCTTCACAAAGCACATGATTCCTGCTCTCCTCTGAAACCTCCTTCTTTCCACTGAGTCTTTTATTTCCCTATCATCTCTCCAAGTCTTCTTTCTCTGTCTTTTCTCAGCCTCTGATGGCTTTGCTCCGTTCATCCTCTGTCATTTGTGTCTGGATCTGGAATCATTTCTCAGGACGTTTGACTCATCCATCATTTAGATAATCACAAGGAAAAAAACCCAGTTTCCAGCTATGAGCATCCTTAAAAGCACAAAGGAAAAAAAAAAAAAAACCCCTCACCTTGAACTTCCCTTCCTGCTTTGCTTTCCATTTAATTTGAGAATCTGACTTGACAGTCTTTGCTCTGGCAAAAGTCCCACTGAAGTTATTAAGGGCAAGAGCTTGTCAGGATTAAGAGGAAGGATTTGAAATATCTGTGAGTGATAGCAATATCCCCAGTTCTATTAGGCCAGATAAGTGTTGGCAAAGGACATTAACCCTGGAGCCTTGAGCCAGCTGCTGGCTGCCCTGTGGGGGAAAGGAGAGGAGGATTCCAAAGGGGGAAAATGCTTCTCAGCTGCTGTGATGGGGTTTTAGGAGCTGAACCCAGCCCAGTCCCTCTGAAGGGTCCATTGGAACATCAGGTGTTGGGAGAAGGGGGGAGTGGGGAGCCTAAATGGGAATGAAGACTTAATTAAGACACCTGGCACAGAGCTGGGTGTGCTGGGGTCCATCAGAGGGGAGGGATGGCACAGGGGTGCAGCCCTGCACAGCTTTGGGGCTGGGTTTGGAAAGGGAACTGCACTGCAAGCTGTGGGTGCAGGTTTGGGGATGGAGCAGAGGCTCCACAGGTGCTGTATAACCTGATGGTTGATACCTTCCAGCACCTTAACACCCCTTTCTGCTGATGGAAACCTCTGCTGCTTCTCTGCTCCCGTTCCTCAGGCAGGGATTGTCACACAGATCAAATGCTCATTTTGCCATTTGGAGGGCAAACGTGGCTTCATGGGCAAAGAATAATGGAATGGTTTGGGTTGGAAGGGATTTTAAAGCTCATCTTGTTCCACTCCAGCCATGGCAGGGACACTTCCACTGTCCCAGGTGCTCCCAGCCCTGGCCTTGGGCACTGCCAGGGATCCAGGGGCTGCCACAGCTGCTTTGGGCACCTGTGCCAGGGCCTGCCCACCCTCACTGCCAAGAATTCCTTCCCGATATCCAATTTCTGATATCCAATCTAACCCTGCCCTCTGGCAGTGTAGAGCCATGAGGGCAAAGGGACAGAGGTGAGTGGATCAGGAAAGGAGACATCAGGATGGGGTCAGTTCAAAAAGCTTTTCTTGCACATTTTTGTGCTTTCTTGAGCCTGCAGTGGATTCAGGGATTATTCTAGCTGGGCACATGGAGCACAGTTTACACAATCAGCAGTGTGCAGTGTCCTGTGCAGTGAATTGCTGAGCTGATCTCACTTTTCCACCTTCTCTGCTGTAATTTTTGTCCTGACACATGTGGCATCTGTGTGCACGTGGTTCTGCATCCCTCCAGCCAGGGGAGATCACATTAATGCCAATGGTAAAAATAAATAAAATCCAAAGGGACAAAGGTGAGTGGATCAGGAAGGGAGGCATCAGGATGGGATCAGTTATAAAATTTTCCTTACACATTTTTATGCATTCTTGGGCCTGCAGTGCTGGGTGGATTTAAGGATTCCATGGATTCAGGGATTCCCTGTATTCCAGCTGGGCACAGTGAGCACAATTTACACAATCAGCAGCCCCTGCCCTGTGCAGTGAATTGCAGACCTGATCCCACTTTTTCCACCTTCTCTGCTGTAATTTTTGCCCTGACACACGTGGCATCTGTGTGCACGTGGTTCTGCATCCCTCCAGCCAGGGGAGATCACATTAATGCCAATGTTAAAACCAAATAAATAAAATCCAAAGGGACAAAAGTGAGTGGATCAGGAAGGGAGGCATCAGGATGGGGTCAGTTAAAAAAGCTTTTCTTACACATTTTTGTGCTTTCTTGAGCCTGCAGTGGATTCAGGGATTCCATGGATTTGGGGATTCCATGTATTCCAGCTGGGCACAGTGAGCACAATTTACACAATCAGCAGCCCCTGCCCTGTGCAATGAATTGCAGACCTGATCCCACCTTTTCCACCTTCTCTGCTGTAATTTTTGCCCTGACACACGTGGCATCTCTGTGTGCACGTGGTTCTGCATCCCTCCAGCCAGGGGAGATCACGTTAATGCCACTGTTAAAACCAAATAAACACCGAAATAAATTTAAAACAAAAATAACGTTTCCAAGGCTGTTCCATCCCCACCACCCACCACCATTTATAACTAATTGGGGCTTTGTTAAATTCCCTCACCCAGTGACAGATAAATACTAAACTCCACTGGTTAACAATAATCACCCTAATTATGCCAAGATGACATTTACAATACAGGCAATTGCTAATCCACTACCTCACTCTGCTGAATACTAGAACACTCAAATTAAAAGTTATTCACCCACAAAGAACAATGTTTTAGTAGCTGACACAGCTTAGTAAAGGAATTTATTAAGGTAATTTGCAGTTTTCCCATAAATAAAACATTCTACTGTTCCCCCATCCTTCTCCCTCCCTTTCCCCAAAGTAATCTTTTGTGATAAATATATATTTTTTTTCATCTCTTGTAGCACCCTTAAAAAAATAATAATTTAAACTGTCAGGCAGACTTAGATATTTAAATTTTCTCACCTGAAAGACAACAGAGAGCTGCTCATCCATCTCTTCAGGCTCTTTTTGGAGCAGGGGTGGCAGTTTGGGGTCCCTGTGATAGAACCCTCACCAGTGTGAGAGGCTTCACTGTAAAGGAAATTAAATGAGGAAAAGGGGTGCCATGAAAGGCAAGGCTTTAAAACACCCATTTCATGTAGGGGTGCTCCTGTTTGGAGATAAAGTGGTGTTAATTCGAATGAACTTTATTCCTTCCCGAGGAAGGTGAGTGCAGCCTGATTAAAGGCGCTTGAGTGCTGAATCAGAGCCTGCCTGGGGAGTTAATGGCCAATAACAGGCAGAAAACAAAGCCAGGTAATGCCTGGCACAGCAGGGCTCAAACTTCAGCACATAAAACTTCCCGCGGCCTGAGAACTGTGTTTCATCTCAATGCATAAACCGAGAACCCCAATTTGTGCAGTGGTGCTGCCATTCTACCTGCTGGACACAAGTGAGGGCTTTTATTTTCCCATCGTCTCTCCAAGTTCTTCTTTCCCTGTCTTTTCTCAGCCTCTGACGGCTCTGCTCAGTTCACCCTGAGCAAATATTCGCTGCAATCACACATCAGAGAAGGTGAATTTCTCAATTTCTACCCTTGGAGGGATGCAGTGGCCTCAGCCCTGCTGCTGCCCCAGCTCTGGACCACACCACACTGCAGCTATTAAAGTAAATGCAGAAGTTTTCTGAGCTCCCTCATGCCAGTTAATGACTGCTGCCCTAATTAGCACTCTAATTCCCCATCTATTTACCCAACTTGTTGCCATTAATCTGGTTTTTCATGTTCCCCTCTACCAAATTCCTGCCTAACCGAACCCAGGGGCTCTGACTCATCTTTTTCTCTTCTGATGGAGCTCAGCCTCAGCTTTTGTCATCCTGGGCAGGCAAAATCCCCACCCAGATGCCCTTGGATCTGAATTCACTCTGTGTGCTCCAAAACTGGAATTGGAGGAACAATTTCTGGGTGCTCCAGCACTGGAATTGGAGGAACAATTTCAACCCAACTGGAGCAGAGGGAGATGAAGAGTTTATCCCAGGATCCAGCATCTCTTTATAAGTATTCCACAAGCTTGGAATACTTTCTTATTTTCTGTGAGTGCAAATCTGAGTTTTGGTGGTGAGATGCACCCGTGACGGTGTGTTTGACCCCCCCACTCACCCTCTGCAATTTTAGCAATGCAGAAAATTCATTATCCCACCAAACCTGGGAAAACTGTGGTTGTGTCTCCTGGCTGGGGACTGTGAGGAGCAACAGGGGATTTCCTGTTCTTGAAATCAAGGAAAGATGGAGCTCACTTGTTCTTCATCAATCACAATTATTTAGTTTTTTTCATTTTTGAGCTACATATTTAATCCATGCCAAGCTCCCACATCCATTAGACAATGCCTGGTCCTTATACTGAGAGTGCACAGAAGTGATGGAAAAGAAGGAAGAAATGAAAAAAGGAGGGAGGGAAGGAGGCTAACACTAAAATCAACAGTTTCTCTTCCTCTCATTTTAGGTCAGAAAAAGTCTTCCCAACTTTATGAAAGGCATATTGAAAAAAAATCAGTAAATTCATGAACACGCAGTTATTACTTAGGAGACAAATTGCATTTCTCCCAAAATGTTCCAAAATGCATTCATTTTCAGAGTACATTACTTTCATAATACTGTGTGGAACATTAAATGAGAATTTCCCTGACTTGGCTACAGAACAGATTTTTATATTTCAGTGTCTGACACAGAGCCCAGGGTAACTAATGAAAATCTTTTCGAAAAGTGACAATCTTGTCTAGCAGCCTTGCCTGTTGAAGAGATTGCAACATAAAACAGATGAGTGCCCTGCTTGACAGCTAATTGTGTCGGGCTTAATTACAACAAGCAGGATTTAATCGGCTGTGCAGTGCAGTTTTTTAGGATGGGGGAACCATCTGGAATATCCCTTGCTCCCGGGCTGATGGAGGGGTGGGCATCTCTGCCTTTCAAAGGCAGGGAGCAGCCGTGTGCAGATTGAAATGCAGGAGAGCTCCCTTCCTTAGCGTGTTTCATTTGAGCTGTTTGATGAGTTTTAGAGATATTTATGCAAACCTGCACGCTGCTGCTTCGCCAAGGAAGATTTTTGGAAACTTTCCCGGTTCCAGCGTGATGAGCTCTGCTCCCCTCTGCGGGCAGAGCTGGCACAGAGCTGCACCCTGATCCCTGCCCTGCATCCCTGGGTGGCTCTGCCAGGTGTGGCCAGCCCAGGTGTGTGCTGCAGTGCCAGCTTTGCCAGGGACAGCTCTGTGTCACTGTCCTGCAGTGCCAGGGACAGCTCTGTGTCACTGTCCTGCAGTGCCAGCCTTGCCAGGGACAGCTCTGTGTCACTGTCCTGCAGTGCCAGGGACAGCTCTGTGTCACTGTCCTGCAGTGCCAGCCCTGCCAGGGACAGCTCTGTGTCACTGTCCTGTCCTGCAGTGCCAGGGACAGCTCTGTGTCACTGTCCTGCAGTGCCAGCCTTGCCAGGGACAGCTCTGTGTCACTGCCCTGTCCTGCAGTGCCAGCCTTGCCAGGGACAGTTCTGTGTCACTGTCCTGCAGTGCCAGGGACAGCTCTGTGTCACTGCCCTGTCCTGCAGTGCCAGCCTTGCCACTGCTCTGTGTCACTGCCCTGTCCTGCTCTGCAGCCTGGCACGGAGTTCCTGCCCACAGCAGCACCAGCAGAGCTCTGTTTGCACCAGGGCAGCCTGAGAAGTCACACAGGAGCTCCAAGCTCGTTTTCAAGCCTGCACCCATCTCCCAGAGGCTGCTTTGGGTTTAAATGGAAGGAAACTGAGAGCAGAGTTGAGCCCAGGCTCTGCATTCCTTGGGCTCACATGGGATGTGCAGAAACAGAGCAACTGTGCCCTCATTTCTCCCCTTCCAGTGCTGCCCTGGGTCTGCTGTTCTGAATCTGCTGCTCTGGATCTGCTCTGGATCTGCTGTTCTAATCTGCTGTTCTGAATCTGCTGCTCTGGATCTCCTGCCCCGGATCTGCTCTGGATCTTTTCTGGATCTGCTGTTCTGGATCTCCTGCCCTGGGTCTGCTCCCCTGAATCTGTTCTGCATCTCCTGTTCTGCATCTGCTGCCCTCAATTTGCCCTGGATTTGCCCTGGATCTGTTCTGGATCTCCTGCCCTGGTCCCAGCTCTTCCCAGAGCCTCCCAGCACCTGCAGCACTTGGGTTCATCCCAGATTTCCCACCTGACCCTGAGCAAACCGCCTGACCTTACATTTTTGCCCCTTAGTTCTAACGAGAGGAATGAGAACACGTGCAGGAAACAGCTCTGGAGTCTCTGGAGAAGCAGCTCCTCCGTCCCACACTCACTGCAAAACCCCGCTTCTGTTTCTTTTCCCGCTCTTCTCTGTAATTTCCAAGCCAATAATCATTAGCCATCCCCTAACGAGTTCCCCACCCTGGCAATTAGCATCTTTTCTGCCCATTTTACAGCGGCAGGAACCGAGAGGCAAGGTCGGCTGGAAGCCGGAGGCAGGAGGAGTGTGGGCACAGCCCATTTTCCACAGCAGCATCCCTGCTCTGACCACTGGACCCTGCCACACTCAGAAACCGTATCAGGGAGAGCCAGACACGAGCGTTGTCCACAGTGCTAATCTTCAGAGCACCACATTAGTGCAATTTGGTGTCAAGACGCCTTATCTCTCACCAGGCAAAGAGTGAGATTAAAGGACTGGAGTTACAAGTGCCTTTTTGTTTGCGCTAACTGGCTGAGCGTCTGTCTGGAAAACAGAGGCTTTCCATCTAAATTGCTGTCACGTTTGCCATGCAGGAGTAGATTGGTCTCAGCACCCTTATTAAAAATACTCCTGGCATTCTGCAGCAGCTGCTCAGGAGGCTGCAGCTCTCAGGAGTGAGTTGGGCAGTGGATGCTGAACACCACGTACTGATCACTGCATTCCTGGTGTAAATCTGAAGCCGAAGTCGGTGGAATAATTTCTAGATTTACACCAGAACCCTGAGCTGGGACCCGCCTGTGTTCCCCACCCTCTTTGCACCAACTCAGCTGCAGTGGACCTGGATGCACCTGCAGGGATTTGCACTGGGTGATGCTGCCTCCAGTTTGCCACACTGAAACCAGTATCCCCACTGGTGCAAGAACAGGCAGGATCAGTTCTTTCCCCTGTTTTTGGTGAGGTGTTGCTCCAGCTCATCCAATAAATGACTGGGGAGAAAAATGAAGGGAGGTAGAAAAAGACTAAATTAATTAAAAAAAAAAAAAAAAGGAGAAGAAGGAAAAAAGAGAGAATGAGAGAGGAAACGGGAGAAAAAAAGCAAGATGATGGGGCAGGAGAAATGTGAAAAGGAAAGACAAGGAGGAGCACAGGGCAGAGTGTTATCAAAGGCTTTCCTTGTGTGCTAATGATGCTTTAATCCCCTAATGACATGGAGGCGCACGAACATGAATATGGAAGGCAGGTACATCCAGGATCAAACAGGCTCGGGGTTTTTGTGTGTTTGCACCTGAAATGCATCCAAAGCACACTGTCAAACAGCGTTTGCTGCGCTTGTCTCTTGCTCTGCTGCTGCTCTGCCTGGCAGCTGCACTGACACTGCTCTAAGGGGGGAAAAAGGGGCTGAAAAGTTCATGGAGGAACAGGATAAAAACCCCAACACAGCTCAGCATCCTCCCGGGACTGCTGCTGGCAGAGACAGCCCCGCAGATGGCAGTGGCAGGTTAGAATCCAGCTCAGCTCAGAGCTGCAGAGCTCAGCACGGGCAGCTCCTCAGCAAAGCAACCACCCTGCCTGGCCCACACTGCTGCCATCCTTCCTCCAGGGAAGGGTGGGGATGGATGTCAGGGGTTTCTTGCTGCTTTCTTGCTGTTTTCTTGCTGTTTTCTTGCTGTTTTCTTGCGCTCCCTGGGCTGCAGAGGAGCTGAGGCCGTGCTCGGAGCAGTGTCCCAGACATCTTTTATGGAAAATCCTTTCCTCAGGATTTTTCCTCCTGAGAAGCTGAGAGGCCTCAGGAACAAAATGCAAACAATGATTATCTGCTGCCGTGGAATGCAACAGGTAGATTTTTGATTAGCCCATATTGGTTGTTTGTAATTAATGGCCAATCACAGTGAGCTGGCTTGGACTCTCTGTCCAAGCCACAGGCTTTTGTTATAATTCCTTCTTATTCTATTCTTAGCTAGCCTCCTGATGAAATCCTTTCTTCTACTCTTTTAGTATAGTTTTAATGTAATATATATCATAAAATAATAAATCAAGCCTTCTGAAACATGGAGTCAGATCCTCGTCTCTTCCCTCATCCAAGAACCCTTGTGAACACCACCACAGAGCAGTGCTGGGGGAAGCAGGGACAAGGGAAAATTGGAGAGGTAAAGGCAAAACTGCAGGAGCAGGGAGCAGCAGTGTGAGGTAGAGAGGGGGCAGATGGAGAACAAAGCTGCCCAGAAGAGAAAGGGGAATAGGCAGGTCCCAGGTACAGGGTTCTGGTGTAAATCCAGGATTTACAACCCTGGCACAGAGTGTTCTGTGGCTGCTCCATCCCTGGCAATGCCCAGGGCCAGGCTGGGAACAGCCTGGGACAGTGGAAGATGTCCCTATTTGGGGGACAGATCTTCTCCCTCACACTTTTTTGCCATGTTCTTCTCTCTCATCCTCTCCCTCTCGCCAGTGAAAGATGGATCTGTCACCTTCATGTTTCCAGGGTAATGAAAAGAAGTTTCCCTGCAGGCCAGAGGCAGAGCAAACCCGTCCTGCTGGAAAATTCAAAGTGAGGATTAAAATTTGTAAAGCAGCACACACAGCCTCATGCAGCATCTCCCATTCCTGCCCAAACTGCTGTGGATAAGTGGCAGTGCCACTGGCATGGGATTGTGCAGGGGATCCCTCGTGGTGCGGAGGGACAGGGCTCACCTCCATGGACAGAGAGTTTGGTTTGTGGAATCTCACAGCACCCATGGGTCCCTCAAAACCAGCCCTGGTTTCTTTGACAGGATGCAGGCACGGCCTGGGGAGTGGTTTTATTTTTCCACAATGATTCTGCATCTCCCAGCTGGCCTGCTTGGTCCTGTCCTGTCTAATCTGGCAGCATCAAGGGCAGAATTAGCAGAACAACTTATGCCCAAGCATGAATTCAAGTGGTCTTTAAGCAGAGGTTGGTCTGGGGGGATTGGTGCCCCAAAAACCCTGAGCAACAAAGGGAATGACGTCCCAAGGCACCAGCTGAGGACATGATGGCCTGCAGCAAACAACTTCACAAGGCTTAAAGGATAACAATTTATGCATTTAATATTTCAGGCCATCAAACATATTTCCTCCCAAATGAAACCTCTGGGCATTAAGCACCTGAGTTCCTCTCTGGAACTGATTCCAAGGCACCTCAGTCTTTAAACACCCAAATTTCTCTGTTCTGCCTCTCACCAAACCAAGCTCCCTGCCCGTGAAGGGTTCACATCCCCGTGATAAGGCAAGAGCCAATAGCTGGATGCCAACAGATGGAAGCAATAAGCAAGAACAGGGAGTGTAACAGAAATAATAAACAAGCACACGTAGAACATTTTCTCCTACGCTGGCCAAGGAAAGTCCATTAATTCTCATCTGGAAATCCCTGTAACGTTGGCAGCCAGGATCTGCTGCCATGGCTGCTCATGCTGCTGCCCCACTGCACACATTTGCCTTGGTAATGTGAGACATCAGCCAGGAAATTCTGCATTTTTTACCCTTCCAGCTCCTTTCCCCCTACCCAGGGAAAAAGAACATGCTGCCTGGGAAGAGCTGAGTGAGAGAAAAAGGAAAAGGAAAAGGAAAGGGGAAGAGAGAAAGAACAGACTCACCTTGACAGCTCTGAACACCTTCTGTGAGCTCCTAAACTTGAATTCCTTCCCCAAGGACTGACCTTCTCCTCAGGTGCCTTTCCCAGTCCCAATCATCACCTTCAGGGCTTGCTGCACTGGGGGGACTGTGAGGTTTCCCAGCTGTCCCCTCATGATCCCACACCCAGCAGTTCTCTGCCTCTCACCTTGGTCACAATGAGAAGGAGAAGGGAGATGATGCACCAGGCATCAGTGAAACAGCAACTTCTTCCTCCTTGACATTCAGGAGGCTGGAAAGCTCCTTGTAGGGTCAAGCAGAGCAGCTTTTAAATAATGCATCATGTTTGTTAGCGTGCTGGCATTTAAATGCTGGCTGGGAGGAAAAAGGCAACTGGGTTCCAGTGCTCTGGCCTCAGGAATAGAATGCAAACATTGATTATCTGCTGCTGTGGAATGCAACAGGTGCATCTGTGATTGGTCTCATGTGGTTGTTTCTAATTAATGGCCAATCACAGTCAGCTGGATTGGACAGAGAGTCTGAGCCACAAACCTTTGTTTGTCTTTGGCCCCTTCTGCCAAGCTGTAGGGTCTGCTCTGACCCTTGGAGCTGTCTGCAAGCAGAGGGTGTTTTTCCATGAAAAGGAGATTACCTTCAGGCAGCCACACCATTGTTTTCCAGTTGTTCAGTAACTGAGGTATCTCAAAGCTTGCTTCAATCTCACTTATAGTTTCCATATTCTCAAAATCTTTTGCCAGACAATCACATTTATAAGGCTTTCCTGTTTCATCTTCCCCATCCCCATGTTCCCTCCCAGAGCCAAAGCACTCAGAGGGATTTGTGCCCTGCCCTCCTCCTCCATGGTGCTGTGCATGAGGAGAGAGGGGCAGCAGCGAGAATTCACCTTTCTAACAACCAGCTGAACATTTTGGAGCACCTGGGTTGAATTTTCAGCCTTGTGATGTGTTGCCAAGAGCTGTCACTTCTACTCGGATCACTCATTTGAGCAGTGTGTTAGCAGGTGGTGTCACAGGCTCTGCCTGGGATCAGTGAGCAGGGATGGGGAAGGAGCTGGAAACACGAGTGACCTTCTGGCAGTGCCTCTGCTGCTGCAGTTTGTCACTGCAGAGCCTTGCTGGAGTCACCCTCCAGTGCCTTCTTTTAAAGGGGCTGGCAGGCCAAGGCCAGTGGGGATGGGGTCACATCCAGCACCCTGCTCTGGGGTGTCTGCTCCCCTCCTGGGGTCCAGATGATGCCTCAGATTAATATAATATAATATAATATAATATAATATAATATAATATAATATAATATAATATAATATAATATAATACAATATAATATAATATTTATTATATAGTATACATTATACGTTCATATTTGTAATAATTATATGTATAATAATATATTATATAATATATAATATATAATATATAATATATAATATATAATATATAATATATAATACATAATATATAATATATGATATATAATATATTATATATAATATATTATATATAATATATTATATATTATGTATTATGTATTATATAATATATATTATATATTATATATTATATATGATATATGATATAATACATAATATATTATATATTATATATTATATATTATATATTATATATTATATATTATATTATTATACATATAATTATTATAAATATGAATGTATAATGTATTATATATTATATATTATATATTATATAATATATAATATATAATATATATTATATAATATATAATATATAATATATAATATATATTATATAATATATATATGATATATGATATATATTTATATACATATTATAAATGTATATATACATTTGCATCCAACACCATCATCAGCGTGCTTGAAAGGGCTCTGTCACATACAACAGATAACCATGCAAATAGATAACCATGCAGATAACCAGCAGGGGATCTGCTCCACATTTACACTGTGGCAGGAAGAGAATTGTTGCCCAAATCATTTCTGGGGGGTTTTTCTTTATTATCCTTCCTCTCCCTCCCACCCTCCCCACCCTGGCAATTAATTAACCTTGGTGGTTTACAGCAAATTGCCTTCCAGCAAAAATCAGGCCTCCTGTGATAGCAGCCCTAATTGCCATGTCAGATATTTCCTAGCCCCATTCATTCCCCAGCACCATCAGCTATTGTTATAAATTAATAAAACCCGGACACATGCCGTATTTAAGAATGAAAGCGCAGAGAGAGAGTGATGGAGCATTAAAGAGACAGAACATCGGAAGGCTCCTGACAGGACCCCAAGATTCTGATCTCCTTCCCTGCTTTCCAAAAACATCATCAAAATATGAGACTGGAGGTATTTCTAAATGCAGCTCCCTAAAAACTCACCCATCTGCCTAAAAACACACCCATTCAGAATTACAGGGTATTTTTAGACCGTAAAAGAGAGCAGATATAAATATGTCTTCATTCCTGCTGCAATCCCATTGGTTTAATCAATTACATCACTGATAGGTTTGATCCATGACATCCAAACAGAGATTCTATTGCAGAGTGAGCATGCAGAGAATGTACATATGTGTGTGCCCGGGGGATATATCTGTTTTTATATATATTTGTATATAATATATATATAAATGTACAAATTTATATACAGGCATGGACACGAGTACCCTTTCCTTTTCTATTAAAAAGAAACGAAAAAAGCCACTGGTTGAATAATTTTCACAAATAAGACAAACCCCATATTTTGCTGGCAAAACGATTATGGCTGTCAGGTCTGATGGATGCAGTGCCTCCCATGAATTATTCATAGAGGCTAATTATAAGCTGGCAGATTTCTGGCACGAATGTGCTGGAGATCCCAGTTATCTGTGACTGATCTGCTCCTCCCAAGCTCCTGAGGCACCAGAGGAGAGCAACAAATGGCTCCAGACTGACTCACCCCATATGAGCTGAGCTGAGTGGGACTCAGCCCTGCAGACCCCAGGAGGGACCCCCAAAGCACCAAGGCTGTGTGCCCCAAACTGCCTGGAATCTCTGAGGATCTGATGGGAAACTGCTGTGTGAAACAGGGATCTGCTCCAGGAATCTGCTGCCACAGATCCAGCAGAGGATGCCCAAGGAAAGGCTTGAAATGGGGGATAAAGATTGTGATAAACATTCAAAGGCAGAGCCTCTTCTAATCAGCTCTACCTCCTTCCCCTCTGGTGCCTTTCCCTCTTGTGATTTCCAGCAGAAGAAACCCTGTGGCTCCTCAGCTGGATTCCAGCAGCTGCTGGTGAGGAGTCTCTAATGGAAAGCAGTGAAAAGTGGATTTCCCAGGCTGGCAGTGATGAGCTCAGAGGGTTTGAGAGGTCCTGGTTAGCCCACCCTGTTTGGGAGGTGTCTGAGGGGCATTCCCAGCCTTTGCAGAGCCCACAGACACTGGAGCCCCCCAAACCCTGCACTGCAGCAAGCCTGAACTGTGAGGATGAAGAGGAAGAAGGATGCAGGGCTGTGAGGATGCATTGCCCCCTGGCCATGCTGGACAGTGTCACACATTGTCACCTGCTCCCAGAGGTCCCTCCCAAAGCCCCTCAGCATTTCCAGCTCTGGTTTAAAGCTCTTTGCTTTCTCTGAGGCTTTGGCCACTTTGCAGGAGTTTCATTCCCCCATCAGTCGCTGTCTGGTGAACAAAGCTTCAGAGGCAAAACCAAAGGTCAAAAGGAGTTCCCTGTTCAAAGTCTTCTCCTCAGCAGGAGTTAAACACAGCATCAAACTCCACTGGAGGCACAATGCCCCTCCAAAGCTCTGCTCCCATGGCTGGAGCAGAGGACAAAACTCCCAGGCTTTGACTGGAAATGTAAGAGAAAGTCCCAGGTTCTGCCCCACATCAGGAAACCTGGTTTAAGGACAGCAGATAGCAAAGACCAGGAAATCCACAAATTCCATGCCTGAGAGAAAGGGACAAGGCAGATTTCTTGAGGCTTCTCCAGCCCATTAATCCTCTGCCCAGTAATATAAAACTTAATTCTGTCAGCAGTGGACCCTTTAAGGAGGAAATCCAGGGCTTATTGGTGCAAATAGTCCAGCCAGTTTCCAGCCTCAGTGGATATTTCATTACTGCCCAATGGGGCCAGTCAGTAATTGTGCCTTTAGGGCACACCAAAGAACAGGAACCCCATGGATGAGCCCTTCCCTGCCCTGGCTCCCTGCAGTTCCCATGAAATCAGCACTGCTCTGGGGGCTGTGTGAGGCACAGCTTTGGTTTCCAGCTGTTCTGGCTCTGTGTGTGCAGATCCACCCCAAATCTGAGTGCCTGGGAACACCTGAGGCACTGTAAATAATCTCACCAACATCTGTCCTTGCTCCCTTCAAGATAAAAGGGCAGGTTGTGAGCAAGAGGATGAATGGCCCTAATAAGGTCAGGGCTGGTAAATAACATTATGCCTTCATTTGCTCTGGACCATTCCTATTCCTCCAAGCAGAAAGGTAACAGGAATTGTGCAGCAATAACAGATTCAGCTGTTGGGAGCCTGCAAACTTTGTCTCTTCTCTCAACGCATGCTATAAAAATTACCCCTCGGAGAGCTTTATTTCTCTTCCCTTTTCCTCTTGACATACTGTAGATATAAACTCTCTCCCTGGAAGGGAATTTCTTCTCCCATGCATCCCAAGCTCAGTGACATTCTTCACAGGGCCCTGGAGCACAGGGGCTCTGTGAGCATCTGTCTCCTTGGTGTGAACCTAAAGATCAGGAGGCATTCATTTGCAAAAATAGTGAGGAACACTTTATTTTTTCCCCTTCTTGCCTGAGCCTCCTCCTAAATCTAAAGCGAGAAGGAGCTTCCCAGGTGCTGAGGAAGCAGCAGCCTGCCCAGGTACAGACAGGATAATTGGGATGCAGAGGAGACAGACCTGCACAAATCTCCCTGGTCTATACACTGCCCTCCCCATCTCACTCTTCCTCTGCAGTTTTAATGTTTTCTTTCAACCTCTGGATTGTATTAAAATATTAATGCTAAGGTTTTATTGTAATTTTATATTCTGCCGTTAATATTTTAATACAATAAAAGCCCAAATGAAGTCTTTGAATGTTATTGGATGAAATGATTATGCACAATTGAAACAAAACAATCCATTAAGGCCAGGAAGATGTTTTGTTGTAATTCTCTTTTGCTGAGTGTTAACCAAATGCCATTCTTTTGTTCTGAGGGAAGGACAGCCCTCCCTGCTTTAAAAATATTAAGGATTGAATTGTGTAGTGTATTGAATTGAACAGTGTATTTAGGTGCCTCAAATTGAAACAAACACCCCTAATGTGGCTCAAAATTTACCTTGCTGTGTGATGTAGCTCTGAGAAGAGAGGGAATGGCCAGAAAGGGACAAGGTGGGACACGAGGATGCCCAGCCCTGCCATGTGCCACCCCAGCACTGGGTTTGCTGCTGTGCCCCCAAAAGGGCTGCAGTCACCCCATGAAGGCACCTGGCTGTGTGTGGGCAGGTGAGCCCCCACACACCTTTGCCCCTGCAATGGAGGAACCATTTGTTTTGTGGCCTTTTGCCAAGACACTGAAGGTTTTCCTTGCATTTGGCAAAGCAGCTTTCTTCCTATCTGCTGTGGTCAGGAAGTGTTTCTCCACGAGGATTTGCCTGTATGGCAAGGATTTACTATTCCAATCAAAATTCAGCTCCTACAGGCCACTAATCCCACAATATCTGCAGCAGAATAATCCATCCAGCACGAGCACACGAGGGAATTTCCCTGGGTGGACAAAATCTTGCAGGCCCTTTGCAAAGTGGAGAGGAAAAGGGAATTGGGCACCAAATTTCAGCAGGTTCCCTCAGGAGCTGGAGCTCAGAGAGTTTAAAAGCAACCCCAAGCAAGGGAAGATTTAACAGCATTTCAAAATGCTGAAGAATCTTCTCATCACAATAATGTCAGGAGCTGTCAGGGAGGAGGGAAAACAAACGCTCTGAACACGGTGGATCTGTGAGAAATGTAAAACGCTGTTTAGTTAAAACAAAGCTCTTTCAAAGCACTCGGTGGGGAAGCAGAGGGAGGGAAGAGTAAAGGCAAAAAGCGCCTTGTTTTGTGAGTTTAAAAGAGATTTAAACCTGTTGAGTGGTGCAGAGCCCGTCCTGCTGTCACTCAGGGAGGTGGGATCCCCTTCCCCTGGAGCTGCTCAGGCTCCTGCCCACCCCAGGGCATCCCTTCCCCTGCTCCAGCCACCCTGGGGTGATGGCAGTGGAGGGAAAGCCTCTTTAAATAATAGTAATAGTAGTAGTAGTAGTAGTAGTAATGGTAATAGCAATAGTAATAGTAATAGTAATAACAATAATAATAAACAACAACAACAACAACTACTACTACTACTACTATTACTATTATTTTATTACCTTTTAAGCCAATAATAATAATAATAATAATAATAATAATAATTATTATTATTATTATTATTACGATTATTATTATTATCATCATCATCATAATCTTTTAAAAAATCAGAAGAAATTGAGAGGAGGAAGTGTCACCTGGAACCTTGAAGAACAGTTGCCAAGAGATGTTGCACTTCCTCCTCTCAATTTCTTCTGATTATTTAAAAGATAATAATAATAGTAGTAATAATAATAATTATTATTATTATTAAAAGAGGCTTACAAGATATAATAATAACAACAACTATTATTATTATTATTATTATTATTAGTAGTAGTAGTAGTAGTAGTAGTAGCAATATTATTATTACTATCTTTTAAATAATCAGAAGAAAGTGAGAGGAGGAAGTGTCACTGGCAGTCTTGAAGAGCAGTTGCCAATAGGTGTTGCATCCCTGCAAATTTAATTCCTGCACAAAGATATTCCCCTCTTTCCCTGGGCCTTGTTTCCCATGGCAGAAAACAAAATGCCATTTACAGGGATGCAGTGACATTGTGCAGAAATCCAAGGTTTGGAGCATGGATTTCAGAGTTCCAAGGATTTCAGATGGATTCTGTGTGCCAGGGCCCCGTGCTGCCCTCTGCTCTGACTTTTTCCTGCTCTCCAGAAATCTTTTGGTAGAACTGGCTCTGAGGACTCCACAGAGGAGATGCAGGCACTGGGATTGCAGTCAGTAGAAAGGGTCTTGCAAACTTTTTGGGGTTCCATCAACTCCTCCATTCTGCTGCTGGCAAAGAGAGCAGGACTCTTGCATGTACCTGTAACCCTGCCTATAAAGTCAAATCAATTTAATCTCCCTCTTTCCTGCTTGCCTGTGAGACAGATCCTTTTAACTCGTACTAGTTATTATTAACAGCCCCAAAGGATGACCCTCGGACAATGAGAGAAATTACAGAGAAATCAGAGAAATCACAGCAAAGGAAAGGAAAAAAAAAAAACCCAACCCATTCAGAATTGTGGAAGATCAGCATACCTGAGCAAAGAGACTTTCATGGACATGTCTTTAATCTTTCCTGCTTCCAGCCCTTAATAGCAGAACCTGATTCCAAGACTTGGTGATTGATTTCCAGCCCAGACACAAAGTGACAGGCTCATTTTCAAGTATTGCACAGCTATAATTCCGTGTTTTATTTGTTATTATTGTAACCTGCTGATGGAGTGGGGCTGTATTCAAGGTAGTGGGTAACAACTCTGGCTCCAGGCATTATTTAGAGTTGGGTTTTTAATGCCAGAGCCTCGTGCCTCTTGATATTTATGAAGAAGATGTGCCTGCAGCTCCAGTGCTCATATCTTATTTGTTTGTTGTTCAAACAGAGGCTCAGGAAATTGGATGCTGTTTCTGGCCAGTGATATCATCTCAACAGTTAAGGGAAGGCCACTGGTCTTTACACATTTCTCCAGCACAGCAGTGAGGAGAGCTGCCTGCAATCCAAGGTGAGTGAGTCACCTTGCAAAGTGCTTCGTGTCTGCGAGGAGGGCAAAGCTCTGCTCCTGAAAGCCACGGGGCAGAGGAACCTCTCAGCTGTGGCTGAGCAGCTCCCCAAGGGTCTGGGGCAGCCCCACTGCCCAGCACTGAAATTTCTCCTCTGATTTGCCAGTTTTCCCCATTTCGTGCCTTAATTTTTCCCTCTAATTTCTCCCTCTTCTAATCAAAGATCAAATTAAGAGATCTTGCCTTGGCACTTTTCTCACTCAGAATAAGGTTCTTGGAAGGAAAACTTTCCAGCCAAATTCAGAGAGAGCACTCATCCCACTGGAGACCATCATGAGCAGCTCCCACTGCCCATCACTGAAATTTCTCTTCTGATTTGCCAGAGTTTTCCCCATTTCTTGCCTTAATCTCACCCTCTTCTAATTAAAGATCAAACTAAGAAATCTTGCCTTGGCATTTTGCTCACTCAGATTAAGGAAAACCTTCCAGCCAGATTCAGAGAGAGCATCACCCCACTGGAGACCAGCATGGAAAATCCTGCTGGGCTTCTCAGGGCTTTTCTGGGATCAGGGCATGTTTATGGAGCCAGAGCAAAGGTCCATGATGGACACCCCTTTTCCAGGCCAGGAAAATGTCTCAGCCCTGACCTGGCAGCCTGGGAGCTGCCCCTGCTTTAAACCTCAGCTCGCTCCCCTTGCCTTGCGGCACAAAGGAGAGGAGGGTGCACAACTTGCTGCACTCTGTGCCCTCACTTGGGAGCTCCTGAATAACTCTGGCAGCTGGGAAAAGCTCGTTCAGGCTACAGCAGAAGCCAAGGAAGGGGCTTTGTGCCCAAGCTCTGGGGTTTAACCTCTGCTGTGCCCCTGTGCAGCAGCAGCGAGCGGCGTTTGTGCTCACAACAGAAACCTTCCCAAGGCTGCTGGCTCTTTTCTCCACAAACGTGGCCCTCTGGTGTTCACAAGCGAAATGCAGAGAAACCAGTAACAACTGCCCGTGAATATGAGAGGATTGTTGGAAAAGTGGCTTTTCCACACCTTAAACTCCTTTCAGGTGGCTCAGGGAGCGACGAGCAGCATCCACGAGCAGCATCCTGAGCATCAGCTCGAGCATCACAAAGATTTTACCTTCCCTCTCACTCCCACCTCCCTCTGGTTTGGAAACAGAGATTCCTTGGGGGTTTGCAGATCTATTTGGAAGGAATAAACCCCGAGCAGCGTTATCTGGAGGCTGGAGAGGAGGAGCAGTGGGAAAGGATGCAGATCAGCGAGCGGTGGCCACACACACCCACAGGGGAGGCTGCAGCACAGCTCAGGCTCTGGAAGGAAACAGAGCTGTCGTTTATATCAGGGTTTCCATAGAGACCCACTTTTGAAAGACTTAAGGTGGAATGGTGATGTATGTTCTGAGGGGCTGGAGATAAAAATAGCCTTGCTAAGTGCTGCATGGACTAATTAGATGATGATCCTTGGTGGTGCAGTCCCTGGGCTTGCCCACACGTTCCTGATGGTGAAGGGGGCAATGCAGCACTCCACAGCAGCAGTGATCCCTGTTGAGGGTTCCCCTGGAAGGATTGATGCTTTTCTAAGCCTTGTCTTTGCCAATCCAAGCAGAAACAAGGTGTGCTCCAGCCCTTCTGCTCCACCAGCACCCAGGGGTCACAGCCTGGCCTTTGGCTGTGGGTTTGCAAAAGGAGGAGAAGCAGAATGGGAAGGAGGAGCCCAGTAATGAGCACTGATGGATTTCCACCCACCATGGCAAGGAAAGCAACAAATTCACTAAAACCAGCCCAAAAATCATCAGAGAGGGGTATCTGACCTCCAGGAGCTCCAGGCTGTGTCACATCCACCAGGCAGCAATGGGCACTGATGGATTTCCACCTGTGTGGCAAGGAAAGTGACAAATCCACTGAAACCAGCCCAAAAGCATCAGACAGGGACATTTGACCTGCTGGGATTCCAGGAGCTGCAGGGAGTGCCACATCCAGGGCAGGGAGGGATGGTGGGGGCGTGGTGATTTTGCTCCTTGGCTGTAGGAAATGCCTGACCCTGCACTGCTCCCACAGCAAGGCACAAACAAGAAAACAGAATCCAAAAGGCAAAGCCCTTAGCCAAAGAAATGGGAGGGTCTCTGACAGCATCTCCCACCCCAAGTTTGGATGGAGCAATTGCTCAGGCTTGGCCAAACCTTTAATCCCTCAGAGGCTGCCTGGGGTTTTTTCCCCACTTGCTGAAAATAAAATGCACTTTGGGTTTGCAGGTCAGCAAGAGCTGTTCATGCACTTAGGTCAAAATGGCAGTGTGGGAAAATTCCCTTTTTTTTTTTTGAAGGAACCAGAACAAAACCTTCTCAATACTGTGCTTTGAGAAAAGGGCATTTTGTTTGGAACTGCAATAACATGGCAAATGCATCCAAGAAAGCAACAGAATCTTTTGTTTTGATGGGGAACAAACACAATTCTTTGAGTCCAATTACTTCTACTTGGGCAAGGGACGATGGAAAAAATTTTGTTTCAGGTTCCCCCCCCCCGCCCAGTACCCATCACTCTTCAGTTTCCTCCAGTTAAAGCCACAAAACAAATTAGAGATTTCTCACTCAGCTGCAGTCCTTAGCCAGAAGAGCAATTTCCATGCTGCCCTCAGCCCAGCTGTCTCACAGTCTGGCTATCTAACAAGCCACACTGACTCTCAGGATATTTTTCCTAAAGCAAATTCCTAATGATGGTTATGAAAACCTCCTTATGGTTTCCCAGCTGATGCAAAAGCAGCATACAGTGAGGAGAGGCCCTGATTCACATGTGAGCGTTTCTAGGAGCGGCCTCTGGTTTTTGGGGCTGTGTGTGGGTCATAGAATTATGGAATTAGCCCTAATGGAATACCCTGAGTTGGGAGGGACCCATCCCTCCACAGACCCACAACAAGCCCACCCTGAGCACCCCTGGGAGCTCTGGCAGCCTTGGCACCATTCCCTGGGCAGCCTGGGCAGTGCCCAGCAGCCTCGGGGGGCAGAACCTTGCCCTGAGCTCCATGCCAAGGCCTGGCACAGCTGCAGCCCTTGCTGGGCTCCTGTCCCTGTGCCAGAGCAGAGCTCAGCCCCTGCCCCTGTGCCTGCCCTGGGGAGGAGCTGCAGCCCCCGAGGAGCCTCCCCTCAGTCTCCTGGGCTGCAGCTGAACCAGCCAAGTGCCCTCAGCTGCTCCTCAGCCCTTCCCCAGCTCCGTGTCCCTCCTCTGGGCACTCTCCATCAGCTTTGGGTCCTTCTGATCTCGTGGTGCCCAAAGTGCCCCCAGCACTGGAGCTGAGGCTGCCCCAGGGCAGAGCAGAGTGGGACAATCCCTCCCTCCCTCCTTCCCTCCCTGCCTGTGAGCTCAGGTGCTCTCCAGGGACTGAGAACGAAACCTTCACCCCCAAATCCTGCTTCACACCTGACCCAGCTCCAGCCTGCTCACCAAGCAAGCACTGACACCTTTTGTGTCACTGACTCTGCCTCGTTTGCTCTCACCCAAGGACTGAGGGAAGTAAAATAAAATCTCTTTTGTCTCCAGTGTCTGCAGCCTGGCAAGTGATGGCAGAGCTGAAGGGATGCAGCTCTGCTGTACTTTAGGAAAAGGGTGGCACAGATTTTTGATTCACAGGATTGCTCCTCCAGGAACTCTCAGGCAGGATGGAGATTTCTGTCCCTGCACCCATCAGGAAGTAATGATGGATGTTAAATCCAAAATGTGTTATCAGGGGGACCTTTCCCCCTCAGTGCCCTGCTGGAGGACTCAGCATCTCCTTCAGAGGTGCCTTTGGCAGAGGCAGTTCCTGGCCATGGCACTGCTGATTTCTGACTGTTCCTTGTGCTCTGCTCAAGTGCAAGTGGCAGGAGGCTCCAGCATCCATCCCTGCCTCCCCCGGTACCCCCATAAAGATCAGTCCTGCCAGGGCACACCAGAGAGGATTAATTCAGGCAGACAGCGTGCTCCTGTCTGCACACAGTGCCGCAGCTCTGGCACCTGCAAAGGTTCCCTGTGACGCAGGAGACACGAGCAGGGAGGGCAGGGACAGAGCAGGACAGGCTGCAGACAGCCCCAGTGTCCCCTGCTGTCCTCCTGCCAGCAGGAAGGGGGGTGTGATGTGGTCTGACATGAGCAGCAGCAATACAGCTCTCCTCCTTCCAAAAACAGAGAGTTTCCAACTCCTCACCTGCTCTCAACAGAGAGCAAATTGCCAAATTGATTTAATTTCAGCCTGGCCTCCTATCAGGCCAAGTTTAAGTGATCAGTGTGTGTGCACACTCGTGTGTGCATTCATATCTTTTCCCCTTTTCCTTATCCCCCACAATTTTAACCCACTGGCCAATTCAACTCTAATCTGGCAGAGGCAGAGGTCTCAAAAAGGCTAAATCCCAAGGGAAATGGCAAAAATCCATATTTGATCAGGATTGGCAGGCACTGTAATGAAGGGAATATCTGAAATGTCATCTCAAACCTTACTGCACACCCCCCAGAAGGGGCTGAGCCACAGAGATCCTTGCAGCAGCATTTCCTGAGCCTCAGCATGCTTCAGGTTCTGCTTTGGGTTTCCTTCCCAAGTGTCACAGACATCTTTTATGGAAAATACTTTCCTTAGGATTTTTTTCCTCCTGAGAAGCTGGGAGGCCTCAGGAACAAAATGTAAACATTGATTATCTGCTGTGGGATGCAACAGGTGGGTCTGTGATTGGTCTCATGTGGTTGTTTCTAATTAATGGCCAATCACAGTGAGCTGGCTCGGACTCTCTGAGACACAAACCTTTGTTTTCATTCTTTCTTTTTCTATTCTTAGCCAGCCTTCTGATGAAATCCTTTCTTCTATTCTTTTAGTATAGTTTTAATGTAATATATACAATAAAATAATAAATCAGCCTTCTGAAACATGGAGTCAGATCCTCATCTCTTCCCTCATTCTAAGACCCCTGTGAACACTGTCACACCCAAGCTGCCCCTTTCCCTGCATGTCTCCAGAGCTGCCAGGGAAATCTGCTCACCAGTGAGGGAGCTGTGGCTCCCCAGTCCCAAAAAGGCCTCCTTAACCTTGAGAGAAACACAGATTTTGCCACTGTCTCCTTTAAAGACCCTAACATGGATGTACCCATTTATTGACACACATAAATTTGAATTGACTTTTATTACACTGAGCCTCACAAACCTGCAGTAGAGCTATTGCTGAGTTTCTGCTGGCTCTCAGCCTCACCTTTTCATCACCTCTGGCTGCCTTGGTGCCCCTGACCCATGGGCAGAGGCAGCTCCTGTGCCAGGCACTGCTTGGCTCTGTCTGGCAGCTCTGCCCTGACAGGACCTGCAGCACGGATCTTCCTGGCTCTCCCCACTGTTCCAGGACTTGATTCATCCCCTGCACAGGGAAAAGCAGCTCATGTTGAGCTGTCAGGGTGCCCGGAAGCCCCTGTTTTCCTCCCCACCCCAGGATGATCAGCAGCAGCTGCTGCAGGTGCTGCCAGGGCTCCTGGGGAAGGAGAAGAGCAGAAATCCTCTGCTGAAGGTCAGCAGCAAAGCAAAGATTAATGGCACTTCAAGGTTTAGGTCTGTCTGTGCTGGGAGGGTCTCTGGAGACAGCCAATAAAGGCTGATATAATTTTACATACAAATGAATCCTTTCAAGGAGCTGAATGCCCTGAATGAGCCTGGATGTGGCTGTGCTACTGTCCTGAGGAGCAGGGCAGATGTTCCACTCTGATCAGAGGAGAGGAAGGGAAAAGGGAAAAGGGAAAAGAGAGAAAAGAGAGAAGGGAAAAGAGAAAAGAGGGAAGGGAAAGGGGAGAAAAGAGAGGAGAAGAAAGAGAAGAGAGAAAAGAGGAAAAGGGAAAAGAGAGAAAGAGAAGAGAGAGGAGAGAGAAGAGAGGGGAGAGAAAAGAGAGAAGAGAGGAGAGAAGAGAGAGAAGGGAAGGGAAGGGAAAAGAGAAGAGAAGAGAAGAGAAGAGAAGAGAAGAGAAGAGAAGAGAAGAGAAGAGAAGAGAAGAGAAGAGAAGAGAAGAGGTTTTGCAGGCTGAGCCTGTGGGTTTGCAGGGTTTTGCTGCTCAGCCTGGCCCTGGGGCAGTGCAGGGCTGGGCACCCCTGGCTCCCACCCTTGCTCTGACACTGCAGGCTGGGTGGCCTTGCAGGATTTATGCCCCTCTTAAAACAAGGATCCTGACACTGTCCTCCTTTGTAAAGCACCCTGGGAGCTCACAGAGAGGAGCACTGCATCACAGAGAGTTATTGCTCCCTCTGATCCTTTTCCTGCCCTCCTCAAGTGAATTTCTGAGCATCTCCCAGGCCTGACCCAGCAATATGAGTCACATCTGTCACAGGCTGCTCCTCCATCATCCCCAAGGGAAAATGAGGGATGTGCTGGTGTGTTTTGTCTTGGCAGGGCTGTTTCATGTCTGGGCTCAGCTCCTGGGGAAGGGCTCCCTGTGTGTATTGAGTTTTCAGTCACCTACAGGGTCTGTGTGTGTGCAAGGGGAGGGAAGGAGAGAGGCTGCTCAGAAACCAGGCAACAGGCAGATATTTACAGTGTGGGGTTATCCAGACCTGGCTTTTAGAGGCAAAATACACTTGGGAGAGGAGGTTTTCCAACCCCAAGGGCACCAGGCTTGGAAAGCTTGGTTAGGGCTGAGCCTTCATTCAGTAAAATCCACTGGGACCTTTATTTCTCCACCTTGTCCTAACTCCTGAGATCTGGGAGAGAGAGGGAATTAAAAACCACTGAAATCTTTTCTTTCCTCTCTCCCACCTCTGGGAGCAGAGGTGCTGTGGTGGCTGAGGACAGGCAGAGCCCCATCCTGCTGAGGGTTCCATCTCTGCTCTGGGCAATGTGTGAGGTTCCTCCTGCTCACAGAGCACAGGGCTCTGATCTCTGGGAAGCTCCAAGGTGGGCTTGGCCTTCGCCACCTCCTGAATCTGATTTTCTTCCAGCTGCAGCTGTGGGAGGAAGCTCAGAGGTGTCTGGAGCGTGGTCAGCCCTGTGCCTCTGTTAGCAGAAAAGGAGAACATGGAACATTCTCCTCAAAACACAACCCGCTGGGATTGTTTCTCCAAATAAACAATTCCTTTGTTTTCTTTGCAAAAAAGGTTCCCATGAAAGGACAAGCTTTTAATTTCAGGAACATTTGAAAGCCTCAACCAAAAGTTGAGGGGGTGGTCTGTACACTCCTTTAAAATGAGAATTCTCACCACCCCTCATTCTCCTTGTCATAAAAGATCTATTTCATGGTCCATTTGGAAAGTTCTGCTTTTTAGTTTTATTCTTTTTTCTTTCAGACTCAGACCAAACCCCACCTTTCCCAAATTCAGCATTCCCTCCCCTGTGCTGAGACGTCCTCACCTGGTGAGCACCTCCAGGCATGGATGGAGCCTGCAGGGCAGCGGCCAACGTGGTAATTCTCCAAGGATTTTGTTTAGAGTTTTATAGCATTACACACCAGCCTTATTGGATTTGAATGGCTTAAATTAACTGGGTTATTTAATGGATTGTCCAGATTAGGGAGGAATCTGCAAAGGCTGTTACTTCAAGAAGAGCAGCTGCATGGGAAGAAAAGATCTCCAAGTAACATTAATATCCTGAGGCTCACAAGTCCTGACAGGCCACTCCTGTCCTTTATTGACATTCTCTCATACGCATTTAGCCAGGTTTGTGTTTAGTTTAATAATCTCCTGAAAGTTTAATTGTTGCTTTATTCATCCATGACCTTTCCTTCTCATCTGGAGACATATTATTGCTAATCTACAAATTTCAAGAACCAGATTTATTTGCAAAACCAATTATTCTACTATGCAAATCTCTTCTCTTCCTGCAGCCTGCCTGAACAGGGCTTTTTTACCTCCACCATAATATATAGACACTATTCAAATATTTGAATGTAAAATTTATCTATATTTCTTTTCAAGCATGCCCAGCTTCTATGTGGTACAAAGTTAATTAAAATCTTTAGAATCAAAAGCAGGTCCCCTGACCTTGATCCAGACCTGGCAGACTTTAACCTCCAAAATCCTCATTTAACCACAGGGGACCTGGAGCTGCAGGAACTCTTTTTTTCCTGGGTACCTGCAGACCCTAAAGGTGGGAGCTGGTTGTCTTTGTAAAGGTTCCTGGCCAGGTAATCAAAGACTCCCAGCATTACAGAATATGGATTAATAATAATTAATAAGAAACTTATTAATAGTAAGTGCCTATAAAATAATAAAAATATAAAATATTATTATATAAATAATTTATAATATACATAATAATATATTAAAATAATAAAAATATAAATACATTATTATGAAATAATAATTAATAAGGTTGATAAATAATAATTAATAAGAAACGTATTAATAATAACTTTCTATAAAATAATAAAGATAAAATATTATTATAGGAATAATTTATATTTTATATAATGATATATAATAACATATAATGTAATGTAATATAATATAATATACAATATAATATAATATAATATAAATACAAAACATTATTATAAAATAATACTTATTAAGGTTGATTAATAATAATTATTAAAACATTAATAATTAATAAGAACCCAGCAAATTAATAATTGCTGCTTTATATCTTAGTTTGATACAGGTGGACTTAATGGGTCCTCCAATCTAAACACTCTCACCATTGGTTAATTAAGAAACCACCCTTTGGTAAACAAATCTCTATAACACATTCTATATGTTCATTATACTAGGTGCAGTGAGTTAAGATAATAATATTAATATTAATAATAATAATAACAATAATGATTATTATTATTGTTGTTGTTGTATTGAATTATTAAGAAATATTATTTTTACTTTTATTTTATTTTATTTTATTTTATTTTATTTTATTTTATTTTATTTTTACTTTTATTTTATTTTTATTTTTTTATTCTTTTTTCTGTTGAGAATGGTGTCTGGGCCAGTTGTGTTTCTCTCTGCGGCCACAGCTGGTCATCTCCTGGCAGCCAAACCCCCTGCTCCAGCAAGAGCTGGCTCAAGCTTTCTGTATTTCAGATCTCAGTGGCTTTAAGCTGTTTTTCACAGTGTGTGGATTGTTTTTCTTGCTCAAATAATTTAGCTTTAACCTGAGGCTGTGGGCTCAATCCTTGCTGTCAAAATCCAGTGTGCAGCTTTGCATGCAGCTCCTGAGGGGATGGGGGGATACAACATGAATCTCCCTGGCTCCTTCAAAGTCTTGCAGAGCTGCTTTATGTGTGTAGAAATCAACATAAATAAAAATAAATCTGACAGGCTTTAGTCTGTGTTTCTCTGGTGTATCCTTGTCTGCACTGGATTTACCCTGGCTGGTTTTTATCTGACAGCATCAGCAGGGGATGTTTACAGCGGGACAGGCTCAGTAAATCCTGGCAGGGAAAAGGGTTCCCTCACAAATATTTCCAGGCCAAGGGACAAATAATGTACAGCCCATGGATATGGGGTCAGCAGCAGCCCCTGGTGGGTGTTCCACCAGCCCCAGCTCCTTTTTGGGCTGAGCACACATGATGTGCCCCAGCCAAGGTGCACAGCAGAGCAGGCAGCTCTCACTGCCTCTGGAAATGGAAGTTTCAATGCAAATTGCTCTGTTTTCACTGCTGGTTTCACTTGAGCTAAAGAATTAACTTTTTGTTCTTCTATGTGAAGGCAAACAGGACTCACAAAACCCTGCAACAGCGTCCAATTACACTTGGAGGTGGAAACATCAGAGTTTCTTGTGGGAAAAGAGGCCACATTCTCCTGCTGCTGCCTGTGCCATGGTGTGGGCACAAATGAAATGTGAATGAATTAAACCTCTCTTACCAATGCAAGTGATTACAGGGCAGCTGCAATCCAAGATGAAGCCGAGCCTTTAGTAGGTTTATTTTAAGCTCAGACACCATTAAATACGCCAGAAACATGAAATAAACCTTCCCTCTGTGACATTTGGAGGAAAATGTGACTGATTCTAAATGATTCTAGGGTTTTCTGGTGCCCTGCAGCTGGAGGCTGGCACCTGTTCTGGGCTGGCCACAGGCACCCTGTGCTGGGACAAATGTCTGCAGGAGGGTTTGCTGTAACTGGCCATCCTCATTTCGCCAGAGTTGTTTGATATTTTTAGCTTTTCATCACAAACTGACTCTCATCTTGTCTCACAAAGCTGCTGTTGAGGCAGAACTGCACTGAAATCCCACTTCTAATCTAAGTGCAGTCTCACCCATTGACACTGAGCCCTCTGGAAAGCATCACTGTGCTCTGATGCATATTCAGGCAAGGAGAGAGCTGAGCTGATGGACTTTCAGCAGCAAATCCAGCCAATTCCAGGCTCTTCTCTCCATCCCTGTGCTCTGTTACTGCACTGTGCTGGCCCATCCAGGGCTGAGGGAAAGGCTGGCAAAGTGGATCAGCTGAGAAGGAAAACAAACTCTGCTTTTGCTGGGTGGATTTTCATCCAGAGCAGCTCCAGTGCACACACACAGAGCCCTGGCAGGGCAAGGGAGGAGATGGAGCAGCAGGAGCTGCAAGGGACACCCCCAGTTTGTTCTGTCCCACTTCAAGCGACACCCCCAGTTCTGTCCCACTCTAAGGGACACCCCCAGTTCTGTCCCATTCTAAGGGACACCCCCAATTTGTTCTGTCCCACTCCAAAGGACACCCCCAGTCTGTTCTGTCATCCTGGCCTTGCTGCAGGACCCCAGACCTGTCTGCCCAGGTGTCACTCACTTCCCAATGACAGCAGCACTCAGCTCCTCTGCCAAAAACCTGGGATACAAGATCCTTTGTCTCCAGAACGCATGATGCTGAGGAAGATGAAACAGGAAAGCTTTATAAATGTGATTGTCTGGCAAAAGATTTTGAGAATATGGAAACTAAAAGTGAGATTGAAATGAAAGCAAACTTTGAGATCTTTTAGTTACTGAACAACTGGAAAACAATGGTGTGGGCAGCTGAAGGTGATATCTTTTTGATGAAACAACACCCTCTGTTTGCAGGCAGCTCCAAGGGTCAGAGCAGACCCTGCAGCTTGGCAGAAGGGCCCAAAGAGGAGTTTTTAGGGTTTAAAATGTAACACAGTATGGTAATGTAGTGATTCTTATAAGCTGTATGTAAATGCTATAGGATTTGTATATTGTACTGGATTGGTTAGTGAGAATCAGAATATTCAACACAGAAGAAGATTTATTGGATTGGAACGGGAACTTCGCTCTCTTACCCCTTTTACTCTCTTGCCCTTTTACTCACCCTTTCATCCTCTCTCCCCCTCTCTTCTCTCAGTCCTGCTCTGAGCTGTGGCTGCAGCTCCCAGCAGGGCCCTGCACTTGGCTCTTTGCAATAAACCCCAAATTCCACGACCTGGCTGTAGAGATCTCTTATCTCCATCCATCCTGACCGTCCTACCCCTGACACTCCTCCAACACTCCACTTCTTTTTCCACTTCTTCAAATTATATGATTCTTACAATTTGTCACATAGCTGGTGGTTTCCAAACATCATTTAGCCAGTGGTGGCTGAGGGGGGAAAGCTGTTCTTCAGGTCAGCTCATGAGGCATTTGGCTTGCCAGTCAAGCAAGTCTCACTCACTTGGAGACAATATATCTGAGCTATAAAACCTCAACTGGAAACATAACTCACCAAATTTAGTGAGTGGCCTGTCATCACTGAGAGCAATGATCCTTAACCCCTTATCTAGCTCCAGGGAATCATTATCTGCACTTGTTAATTTAAGCTTGTTTTAAGTAATAAAAAAGGATTTCTCTCTGGTAAAAAAATGTCTGATTCTACTACAGCTTCATTATTCGGTTTCATACTAAGATTTTTTTTTAATTATTGATTCAAACTGACATTCAAATAAATACCCAACATACTAGCCAATTAACACAGTTACTGGCCAAATTCCCAGGCATTTCTGCTAGCCAGGCAAGGGCTGCAGAAGCCTCTGAAAATGAAATTGAGTTTAATCCATCCTTGTTGAGCTGTGCACATTTGAAATGTGACCCCAGCCCTGGCAGGGGGTGCCAGGCAGGGATTTCAGGCTGCACAGGGCACAGGAGGGACCCTGGGTTCACCTCAGCAACCCCTTCAGCACAGTCTCTCCAGCATAATCCTTCACTTTCTCTTTGGACTGCACTGCTGTCTGCACGTTTATGTACAAAAATAAAAACAATCAGGCGCAATGGTGCAGTGCCTTGCAGGTTTCAGCTCCTATTTAGGGATCCATTCCTCACTGAGCTGCAGGGAAGGTTGGGGCAGGTCCTCACACCAATATCAGCCAGGAAAGGCTCAAAAGGGAACAGTAATATCCCCTCAGAGCAGGATGAGAAGGGTCAGTGTGAAGGCAGGACATCAGTCAATAATATATAGAGTGGAAAAAGAAACATGCCAGAAAAAAATAAAAGCAAGTTGGGAACACAATCACCCCCAAACTTCTGAGGTTGGCACAATGACCACAAAGCCTCCAGCAATCCATCTGTCAGCTGGGAAGATGTGATTCAAATAGGGAAGGGAGCCACACTGGGGGACAGCTCCATGGGAACCAATTTGCTTGAAGAAGGAAGAAACTTTAATCAGTCAGGGTTCAAAAGGCCTGTAACTCATGTCAGTGCAGAGCAAATCTGATTGTACACTCATCACAGGTGAACAAAAGATCAGAGAAGACAAAACAATTACAAGCAGATAATGAACTGGGTAGTCAGCAGCACAGACAGGGTGAATCCAAAGAGTGGATCCAAGGTAACTCTCACAGACACATTTTATGAAAAATCCTTTCCTTAGGATTTTTTTCCTCCTGAGAAGCTGGGACACCTCAGGAACAAAATGTAAACATTGATTATCTGCTGCTGTGGAATGCAACAGGTGCATCTGTGATTGGTCTCATGTGGTTGTTTCTAATTAATGGCCAATCACAGTCAGCTGGCTTGGTCAGAGAGCTGAGCCACAAACCTTTGTTATTCATTCTTCTTTCTTTTTCTGTTCTTAGCCAGCCTTCTGATGAAATCCTTTCTTCTATTATTTTAGTATAGTTTTAATGTCATATATATAATAAAATAATAAATCAAGCCTTCTGAAACATGGAGTCAAATCCTCATCTCTTCCCTCATCCTCAGACCCCTGTGAACACCGTCACAGGTAACCATGCCCACGGCAGCAGGAAGAGCAGGAGGAAGGAGAACCAGCTCATCTCCATGTGCAGGAGTCCTGGAAGAGGGGAACAGCCCAAATCTAACCCCAAAGATGCTGTGGTTTGGCAGTCATTGTTTTTCCAGCCCCTCTCCTTTGTGGCTTGTGTTGCCACCACCAGAATGTGAAGGAAACTTTGAAGCCATTTCCAATTCCTCAGTTCCAAGGCACCAGCTGCTTTAGGATGGCTGCTCCTGCCCTTGCTGCTCTGCTGGAGACCTGACACTTGCTTTGCAGGGTATGAAGGATTCTCCTCCAAAGCATCAGCTCTGAAGAAATAATTGCCCCAGGGAGCCTGAGCTGCAGTCGTGGGGAGAGGCAGATTAGAGGAATCAGACTCATTTTCCAGTGGAACAGCTGGGAATGTGCAGGCACTGTGGGTGACTGTCTCAGATGAGACAGGTTATGAGCAGCTGACAGAGAGGAATGTCTCAAACTGCTCCAGAGCCGAGGCACAGGCACCCAGCAGGATGTTTGCTCCGCTCCTCCAGCCCTCTGTGGAGCAGGGAAAAGCAAAAATCCACCTCTGCCAGACGGACTGATGGTGCCCTGTTGGGGAAGATGAAAAAGGAAAGCCTTATAAATATGATTGCCTGGCAAAAGATTTTGAGAATATAGAAATTATAAGCGAGATTGAAATGAAAGCAAGCTTTGAGATACCTCAGTTACTGAACAATGGGAAAACAATGGTGTGGCCAGCTGAAGGTAATCTCCTTTTGATGAAACAATTCCTTCTGCCTGCAGACAGGCCCAAGGGCCAGAGCAGACCCTACTGGTTTGGCAGAAGGGTCCAAAGAGAAGTTTTTAGGGTTTAAAATGTAGCACAGTATGGTAATGTAATGATTCTTATAGGCTGTGTGTAAATGCTGTAGGATTTGTGTATTGTACTAGATTGGTTAGTGAGAATCAGAATATTCAACACAGAAGAAGATTTATTGTATTGTAATGGGAACTTAGTATATACTCTCACTCTTACCTCTTGCCTCTAAGCTCTTACTCTCTTAGCTCTTACCTCTTGTCTCTTAGCTCTTGCCTTTTACTCTCTTACCCCTTTTGCTCTCTCACCCTCTCATCCTCTCTCCCCCTCTCTCCTCTCGGGCCTGCTCTGAGCTGTGGCTGCAGCTCCCAGCAGGGCCCTGCACCCAGGCCCTTTGCAATAAACCCCAAATTCCACGACCAGAAGAAGATTTATTGTATTGTAACAGGAACCTTGTCCTCTTTTACTCTCTCTTTACCCTCTTTACTCTTCCTCACTCTCTCATCTCTTTACCACGCTCTTGCCTTCTCTCTCTTTACCTCTCTCTCCTCTCGGGCCTGCTCTGAGCTGTGGCTGCAGCTCCCAGCAGGGCCCTGCACCCAGGCCCTTTGCAATAAACCTCAAATTCCACGACCAGAACAAGCCGTGTATCTTGTGGGGAGGCAGGCACACAGAACATGTTTCTGAGCTGTGTTTATGTGTGAAAAGTTTGGAGCTGTTGCTTTAGGCTGTGGGGTTTGTCCCCTGATCTAAATCCCAGACCTTTGTACATCCAAGTGCGGAAAATTGCCCCAAGGGTTCTTGATTTCAGCATTAGCTTCCTCTCAACAAGAGCAGTGTACAATATCTCCAGCTCAGTTTACAGTATCTCCTGCTGTAGTCAAACAGCTTTGAGAGGCAAAATGCAGAATTCCCCACCCTGGGACATGACCTGAATCACTCTGTGGTGGATGGGGACCAGGTTTCACAGCCTAGCTCTCTGTCTTGGCACCACCTTTGGGAAACTGCTCTACATCCAGAACTTGTTGCTCCACAGCAGTATAAATCCAGGATAAATCCCATAACAGCTGCATTTCCCAGTGCTGTGCACTCCTTCCTGCCCACAAACAGCAAGTTCCATTAGCCCAAATTGCTTCTGCTCTCCCAAAGATGCAAACCAAAGAAGAAATAAAGAACAAAAATAGCATCTCTTGCCCAGGACAACACAATGTGTGTATTTTCTGGCTCACTTTCTGCAATGGCAACAGTTTTTGAAGACAGAAATATCCCAGAGATAGTCTATGGTGCAGAGAGCAACACTTGATATGAGGACCACAAAGGAACTGATGTGTTTGCTGCAGGATCAGAGGGCACTGGGGAGAGAAAATTTCTGAGACACATCCCTCTCTACCAAGAGCAAAAATAGCCCAGAAAACCTCTGTCCTGGAATGCATTTCATCCTGCATTAAAGGTGATGGTTTCTGAGAGCTGCTCCTGTGCAAAACCAGCTCTGGTACTTATGAAACAATGCATCAAAGCCACAGATGGGAGCTGGCTCTCCTGGCAGCACAGCCACAAAAAATCCCTGCACTCTCTCTTCTCCCTCCTGTAACAAATGGCCTCTCTTTCCCCAGTCATCTGCGTAACATTTAATGATTAATGTCTTATGTGGCACGACACAGAGGCTTTTGCTTCCTTTTAGGAGAGCTTAAAGCTCTTTGGAGTCTGGGTTCTACTTTCAGAGTTATCTGTCTACAGAGAAAACACATCTCAGATGTTCAGCCCAGTTTCTTTAAAGAACAGGCTAAATGGAGAGTTACCAAGGATGGTCTTAATGGACTTTGCTTGGTTTCTGATTGGCTTTCATCTGGTTTATTGTCCCTTCTTTAAATTTGCAAATGGCTTGGACTGTAAGCAGAGCCCTGGACTGGATTTGGGCTGGAATCTGCCTGCAGCAAGGAGGGCTGTGAACAAGGAACAAGGAACAGGCCTGGGACTCAGGAAGCCTGAAATGCAGTGAGATGTTGCACTCCCAAATCCACTGCTTGTCATCCCTGCATCCATGAAATGAGGGTAAAGGTGCAGTTCCCACACACCAAATCTCATAGCACCAACCTTTTGCCCTAATCAAGTCCAAGAATCCACTTGCTCTCAGGTCCCCAAACTATTTTCACCCCCACAGAATAGGACATCTGCACTCTGGGAGTTTGTATTTCTCACCTTTGCTGACAAGGAAAACCTAAACAAGTATTTTAGGTTAAAATTCTTAATTTCCACTCATTTATGGCTGCCTTCAACCCCTGCCAGTCCTTGGGCTTCTTGTCTTTCCCATTTGGTGCAGCTGTAAAACACCTGCAGGAGCCCCAGGCACAAGTCACTTCTGGGAAATTTCAAGGATTATTCTGATTATTCCATCAGAACAACAGGATGGGCAAAGTGACAAAGCCAGGCCACACATTGCCTGTCACAGTCACTCTGTGGAGACCTGTGGTGAGCACAGCAAATTGTACCAGCAAATTCCCTGCAGACTTCTGAATGTTAAACAAGAAAGGAAAATAATGGAGGAGGCTGCCAGACTCTGGCTGGTTTTAAATGAAACAGTCTGATTGCTTCTAAGCGTTTTTCTGGTTGGGGCTGGTATTTTTCCCTTCCATGGGATGTTTTGAAATTTACACCTTTGTTTTGAAAAAGACCACAGCTCTCCCCCTTGGGATTTCTCACAGAGCAGAGGTTTCTGGGGCAGCCCAAGGCTTTGTGCCAGCCCTGTGTGTGCCAGGAGCTCTCCTGGGCAGGGGAAGCTGCCAGGGGACATTTCCCAATCCTTCCAGGACCTTTGTAGGCTGCCAGAGTGAGGCAGAGGGCTGTAATGGAAACTGTCCCCAGAGAGGAAATGGGAACAGAATCCTGCCCTGTCTTGAGGCCCTGGACTTTTTTGGGGGAAAAGTTACTTATTCTGTTTGTTCAGTTGCAGTTACAGAAACCACTCAGCGAAAGAATAAAAGAAAAGCAAAGACACTTCCCCTCAGATCTCCATCTTTGTATTGCAAGTCCTATTTGCTGACGCAGAGGACTTGAAATGCAGCTCCTGGAAGGGTGGAAGGGCTCTGCTCTGGGTGAGAAGGGGACAAAGAGTCCCTGGTGTGCACAGAGCCTGCCTGGCTGACCCTCACTCCCCAGGGCTGTGTCTCAGTCTGATTTCAGAGGGGTTTGTCCTGATCAGCACCATCAGAGTGTATGATGAGCCCTTCTCCCACAGCTTGGCACCTCCCAGAGCACAGGCAGCTCAGGCTCTGGACAGGAGCAGGAGCAGAATCAGAATCAGAATCAGAATCAGAATCAGAGTCAGAATGAGAATGAGAATGAGAATCAGAGTCAGAGTCAGAATCAGAACCAGAACGAGAATGAGAATGAGAATCAGAACCAAATCAAAGTCAGAAACAGAATCAGAATCAGAATCAGTCAGAATGAGAATGAGAATCAGAATGAGAACCAGAATCAGAATCAGAGTCAGAACCAGAGTCAGAATGAGAATGAGAATGAGAATGACAATCAGAGTCAGAGTCAGAATCACACCAGAATGAGAATGAGAACGAGAATGAGAATGACAATGACAATGACAATCAGAGTCAGAATCAGAACCAGAACCAAAATCAGAATCAGAACCAGAATCAGCATCAGAGTCAGAATCAGAATCAGAACCAGAATCAGAACCAGAATCAGAATCAGAATCAGAACCAGACCTTCCAATTCTCCAAGAGAGGCTGCAGGGTTTGCCCTCTTTGCCACCAGGGCTGAAGGTGCTTTGTGGTTTTTTCCCCCACTGCCTTTTGCCATCTGGGCAAACAACACTTTGGTGAGTCAATGAGTGAAGGGTTTAATGTAATAAACATGAATCTGTCAGGCTCAAGTGCCCTAAAATATTCCAGGCTGCAAAGGCAGGACCAACAGCGAGCTTGTTGATAGAGCCTCAAGCCAGAACTAATCAGACAGAGACACCATTTCCTTTCAATAGAAATTATATTCAAGAGGGCTGCTTCCTGCTTGCAGGGAAAGATGGGAAACAAACCAGAGGGATGTGGCACACTGAAAGGAAAGAGCTCTCTCCCATCAGGCAAAACATCACAGGGTTCAATGTCTTGCAGGGACAGAGGCTCCCTGTTTGACTGGATGTTCTGCTGACTCAGCTGGTGGCTGAAGATCTCCCCAGGAAGCAAAAACACACAAATGAATCAAGCAGAGCTGCTTGTTGTGTGCAGGGTTGTAAATAACAGGTACTGAAAGCAGAATCAGCAGCCACCAGGCTGGGGCTGTAAAGCTGCACGTGTTGCATCAGGACAGGGAAACAGCCCTGCACCTCCTTGATCTGGCACAGAGATAACATTAATCTGCCTCTCATCAGCCCCTGTGATGCCCAGGAAAGCCAATATCACTTGTTCTGGGGTCTCTGCTGGGAGACCAAGGGAAGAGCTGGCAGGAATTGAGTGCAGAGCTTCCCAACCTCTGTTCCACTGGGTGTAAATCCTGCCCAGCTCACTGACAGGAGAGAGGTGACTTACACTGCTGAAAATGAGAGCGAAATTCACTGGAATTAGCACTCTGAGCTGCTTTGATCTGATCATTAGGGATGGATAACGAGCCTGGGGCCTGCCCAGCCCCACTCCAGGAACTGTCCCTGAGTCAAGCAGAGCTCTAATTTATCTCCCCATTTCCACAGCACTATTATTGCCCGGTTTACTTTGCTGTGCTCCTCCCAGGACCCCTCTGCTCCCACTCCAAGCAGCACACACCTTATGGCACTTTTCCTCTGAGCACTGCAGGTCCTTGGAGCATTCAACTCCAGGACCTGCTCTTACAACATCAGCAGCTTTGCTTTGCAAGCTCAGGGACTTCAGAACACTTGGAGGGGATCCAGGCTCAAGGGAACTTAATATAGATGTGACAAGGGCTCCCTGGTGTTAGGGTAATAAATAATAATTAATAATAATTAATCAGGTAATGACGAGGTTCCATGGTCACAGCTTCATGGCTGATATCACCATGCTTTGGGGCAGATATGACAGGCTTGACCTTTCCTCCTCACTGGCTTTATGCTGTTGTAATTTTGGTAAGGCAAACCCTCAGCTGGTGTAAATCAGCACAGCCAGAGTGACTTCTGATTTATGGCACTACAGGAAGGGAATCACATCCCCTACATATTTTACCACCTAACAACCTAACACATAGCAAGGCAGAGGCAGAGTAGGACTCCTTTAAACTGCTGCCTCTCACCTGCAGAGAGGAAAATAAAATCAGCTTTCAGGCTTCTAGGTATGATTGCTTCAGGGTCAGCGAGGGGAAACTCATTCTGTCTCTCCTCCCATGCAGTGGGTATTCTCCTCCTTCAACCTATCACAAGGCAGCTGAATTAGTACTACACTGCCTAATTACATTTTATCACCTCTGGAACATCAGATTTCAGGCAGTGAAAGAGGGGCTGAGTATTTGTAGCTGCATCCAGAATCCTCCCTTATTTTACATGGGAAAAAAGAATAGGAGAGAAACACTCCTTCCACCCCCTGAAAAGCTTTTAATATTCCTTTCTTCCTCCTGCTGTGGCTCTTTTCACTTTTCCAGAGGCTGCAGTGAGCTGCCTCCCGATTGAAGTGAACTCCCTCTCAGGGCTTTATCTCTGGAGCAGGCTGGAGGTGTTCTGGCCCAGTGCTCTGCTGTGTGGGCTCCCTCCCCACTCCTGATATTCTCATTATCCCCATTGTCACTGGCCTGAGTCATTGAGGGCTCTTTTGTTCCACTCCCTGCAATGGCCTGTGATAAAGACACTTCCACGTTATTATTGCTTTTGCAAAGTTCTTTTTATTCCTTCTACAGCCAAACAATAATCTAAGGAGCCATATTGGAGGTAAGGCATTAGGAAGTGCCAGCTTTATTATCAGCACAATATGGGCCTGTAATCTGATAATGATAAAAATCTGCCCCTTTGCTTTGCCTCTTATCATTTAATTGGAGCGAAGGAGCACATTGGTTTGTTAATAATTTTATAATTGGTGCTATCTGCAGAGACCCATCAAAGGAGCCGTGCACAACAACCTCCTTCAGCAGAAACCATCATCTCCCTGACAGAATGAGCTTTATGGCATTTAAATGTTGCTGTTATTGTTTTCAGGGCCCTCAGGGCACACACATCCCCACACAGGACCCACACCTGGGGAGCTGCTGGCTTTTGCAGTCCCTTCTGCTCTGCTTTAGCTGCACATCCCAGAGTTCTGACAATGCAGGGGTGTTTCTGTTCTGGTGTCTCCCCAGAGTTCTGACAATGCAGGGGTGTTTCTGCTCACACTGGTGTCTCCCCAGAGTTCTGACAATGCAGGGGTGTTTCTGTTCTGGTGTCTCCCCAGAGTTCTGACAATGCAGGGGTGTTTCTGCTCACACTGGTGTCTCCCCAGAGTTCTGACAATGCAGGGGTGTTTCTGTTCTGGTGTCTCCCCAGAGTTCTGACAATGCAGGGGTGTTTCTGCTCACACTGGTGTCTCCCCAGAGTTCTGACAATGCAGGGGTGTTTCTGCTCACACTGGTGTCTCCCCAGAGTTCTGACAATGGGATGTTTCTGTTCTGGTGTCTCCCCAGAGTTCTGACAATGCAGGGGTGTTTCTGTTCTGGTGTCTCCCCAGAGTTCTGACAATGCAGGGGTGTTTCTGCTCACACTGGTGTCTCCCCAGAGTTCTGACAATGCAGGGGTGTTTCTGCTCACACTGGTGTCTCCCCAGAGTTCTGACAATGGGATGTTTCTGTTCTGGTGTCTCCCCAGAGTTCTGACAATGCAGGGGTGTTTCTGCTCACACTGGTGTCTCCCCAGAGTTCTGACAATGCAGGGGTGTTTCTGTTCTGGTGTCTCCCTGTGCCCACCTGAGCTCCCTGCTCTGGCCACACCATCTGCTCTGAGCAGGGACAGCTGCACCTGCATGGGATGGAGGGAAACACAGCCCCAGGTTTGTTCCCCCAGCCAGGAAAATGTCAGGAGCCAGGACATCCCTCTGGCTGTCCTGAGCAGCCAAGAGCCCTGCCAGAGATCTCAAAGACCCTGGCACAGAGCCCAAAACACCTGTGGTTTTGATTATGACCCATGGAACAAGTTCCCAACCTTAGATGAAGATCTGCAAGCCACGACAAATTAAGTAGAATAATAGTGAATTTATCACAAGGTGAAAAAGTAGATTTTATGATTTTTAGAATGGATGTCCAGAGGGCAAGATGGAGGGATCTGGGCATGTCCTGCATTTCTCCTTCTTCTTCTTGGCCTCCATCTTCTGCTGTGATGTTGGCACTTACAGATTGGTTTAGAGTAGAAGCTCACTGTCTAACACAGGTGATAGGTATTGGGAAGTTATTGTAAATATTGTAGATGTAGTTTTTAGTATAAAAAGATAACATTGTCCAGGGGCAGGCAGAGTGCCTCTGACTGTCTTGCTGAGCGGACCTTGGCTGGACAGGAGAAAGAATTTTATAGATAAGAAACAATAAACAACCTTGAGACTGAGAAATGAAGAGCCCTAACCATTTCTTCAAGCACCAGGCTGGGAAAAGAGACTTTCCAGCTTTTCTCAGGGTCACTCTGACCAGCAGGAGACACCAACAGAAGAACACCCAGGATTGACAGCCACAAGAGCCAGGCCTGTTCCTAAACCCAGAGCCAGGCTTTGCCGAACAAGAGGACGTTCCTAAACCCAGAGCCAGGCTTTGCCGTACAAGAGGACGTTCCTAAACCCAGAGCCAGGCTTTGCCATACAAGAGAATGTTCCTAAACCCAGAGCCAGGCTTTGCCATACAAGAGAATGTTCCTAAACCCAGAGCCAGGCTTTGCCGTACAAGAGGACGTTCCTAAACCCAGAGCCAGGCTTTGCCATACAAGAGAATGTTCCTAAACCCAGAGCCAGGCTTTGGCTCATTGGAGCTGAGCCCAGCTGGGGCAGCAGCTCTGTGCAAACCCCTGTGAACACCATCACAAAACAGCACCAGGCAGAGCTGAGGGCAGGATGTACAGATCTTTGGCCATGTGTCCTTTTCAGAGCTGTTTCAGGGCTGGGTCTGATGCTGTGCTGTGGAAAATTGGTAGGAATTTTCTGGTGCTTTCCAGGAATTCCTGGGTCTAAAAGCTCTCGTGCCCAGGATTTCCTGCAAAGCTCTGGAACCCCACAGTTCAGCAGTCTGTCATTAAAATCATTTGGACAGAAGCTGAAAGTCATCACAGGCTCCCCCACTGCCAGCTTCTTCCCAACACTCTGATCTGTTTATGCATCACATAGGAATTAAAAAAAAAAAAATTAACAAAACTGATTAAATTTACATTTGACCTTATCACATCTGTATAGGTCTGTTCATGCATCAATCAAAGGGAGAGCAAAAAACACCCCCCTCAATTTTAATAACCCTTTAGAGCAGCTCTGTATCAGCCATCTGTGCATAGATGGATGGCAGGATGGTGGGAGAAGAGGAAAACCCCACAAGCTTTGGGTGCCAGATGCCAAGAGGGGACATCAGGAGCTTTGTGCTGGGGCTGGTTTGGGACCTGCCCCACAGCCCTGGTCCCCAGGGGTGTCCCTGACTCTGCTCAGCCCCTTGGGCTGGCACAGCTGTGGGTGCAGGTCCTTCCCTGGAGCCCTCAGCCCCATCCCCAGAGAAATAAGCAGGGGAACTCTGTGCTAGAAAGCACCAAGGGCCAGGGAAACACAGCCCAGGAATTCAATCAAATATTCCCATTTCCTTCCTTTAAAAATAGATAAAACTTCCTCTCCTCCCCACTTCCCAGGTTAGCTGAGAGGGTTAATTAATATTGGATACACGTTTGGGCCTGACACACTTTATAAGCAGTTAGCATTAATCAGGTTGAGTTTGATCAGCTGTGGCTCAGCGTGGCCCTTGTCAGGCCCTGTCACAGCTCAGTGCCCACTGCCAGCCCTGGGCACCTGACAGAGCTGGGTCTGACCAGCCCTGAGCCCTGCAGGAGTGACCCACAGACCCTCAGACCCCCAAACCACGGGTCCCTTCCAACCCCAACCATTCTGGAATTCTGGGACAGCTTGGGTGTCTGTAAAAAGCACTTTTCTGGCTGTGAGGTCTCTGCTGAGTGAGGCTTTGGGGATGGAGGAGCTGCTCCCCAGGCCCTGGGTGTCCTGTTTGCCCCTTTGGGCAAATAATGCAATTGATCTTGAAAAGAAGTTTCAATCCTAGTAGACTACAGTAAATTTCACCTGTGAACCTACTCGTAATGAATTTTGGGTGATGTGGCACAGCAGGCTCCTCTCAGAGGCAGCTCCACAGCTGCTCTGCCTTGGAGGGGTCACTGAAGAGCTCCCAGGTGGGACGTGCAGGGTGAGCTCCTGTGCCACAGGTGTGAGCAGCAAGCAGGGAGTTCCTCAATTTCCATCCCATCACAGCTCCCAGCTGTGCTCTGAGTCAGCCAAGGGGGGGCAGGACCAGCCCCTCTGGGGGGGAATGAACCCCAAGTTCAATTTGGGGTTTGACCTTCCCTAAGTGCTTTCGTCCATGCTGGAGGGACCTCAGCAGGATGCTTCCCTTGCATCATGTCATTTTATCCTGTTTTCTGTCTGGGTATAAAAAAAATCTGCGCTTGGCAGTTCTGTTGTACAGTTTTTATTGCTTCAAACTAGAAATAGGAAAAAGTAAAATGGTGTGAGGTGCCAGACTGGTGAGGGAGGAACTAGGACCTCTTTACCCCACTTTCCCCTGCAATAAGGCAGAACAAGCTGACTTTCCCTGGCTATAGATAGACCAAGGCATGTCCTATATCCTGCCTGCAGAGCCAAGTGATGCTGGCTCAGCATTAGCCTGGCTCTCCTCCAAAATTGGATTTCCAATTAATAGCGTCGACTCATCACAGAAAAGAGGGAGCTCAGGTCTCAGCTGAAGGTCAAGGAAACTTGAGGATGGATTTACACAGCACCCAACTCCCCCAACGCCTGCAGCACATAGGGGAGGCCAGGCAAAGGCTGGATGGAGCTTTCTGGGTGAGCTCAAGGCTGATCCTAAACCTGCAGCACTCCCAGCAGGGAGTGGGAGAGGGAGAAGGACACAGAGAGCTGCCCTCCGCCCTGGCAGCCCCTGGGATGGGGGAGCATTCCCACCCTCAGCCAAGAAAGGCACAAACCCCCCTGCACTGGGATGGAAACAGCTGCAGGAGCATCCAGATAATCTTGAGGACACTCAGCTCAACCTTCCCTCCCTCCATGCTGAAGGACAAACACCAGCCAGGTGTCCTCAGGCTGCTTCTGCATGAGATGAGTCCCTTGGAAAAGCACAAACATCACTTGGCAACCACCATTGCATTTGGAAATATCCCATTCCCATCCCATTCCCCATCCCATTCCCCTTCCATTCCCATTCCATCCTTATCCCCATCCCATTCCCATCCCATTCCCATCCCCATTCCATTCTCCTTCCATTCCCATCCCATCCCATCCCATCCCATCTCCCTTCCCATTCCATTCCATTCCATTCCATCCCATCCCATCCCATCCCATCCCATCCCATCCCCATTCCCCTGCTCAGACAAAGGTTCACAATCTGAGGTTGGAGGGGAGGACAGGGAGAAGATATTTTATTTATAACTGCACCTGCATCTGATTAAGAGCTGTTTCTGAAAGATTTGCCTGGAACAATGAGAAGGGAAGGGCTGGGGCAGCAGGGAAGGGAAATCCTGGAGCACAGTCTGAGCCCAGCAGCACTGCAGAGGGCTGGGAAGGGGCAGCACTCTCCACAAACCCCCTTTATTCCCAGCTCAAGGAGACAAGATGCTCTCTTTCCACACACCCTTGGAGTGAGGAGCCAGTTCTGGACACACAGGGTCCCAACCAGCTGGAGAAAACTTAAATTCCCAAGGAAAGCACCAAAAATCCTCTGCTGGGGCTCACCAGATCACCTCCTCCCTTCCTGGCCTGGCAGGACACAATAATCACCTTATCACTATTTCTCTGTCATATAAATTCACACGCACAAAAATCAATTAACCACCAGTGTTGCTGATTATAAATCAACTATTTACATAATTAATTACTATATTTTAATAAATGGTATGCAGGAAAGGAAGGCAGCAAAATATAGCCATTCTTTTGGTCCCTATCAATTATTTGGAGGGGAAGGCAATTATACTAAATCTTTCTTCCACCTAGCTCTCTTGTCAAGGGAAATTCCTCCCCCTCCTTCAGCTGATTCAAAGCCTGGAACTGAGCCTCCAACATCACATTACTAAATTGCTTAAGCAGCATTTTAAATAACAAAAAGGGATATCATTTAATTTTTCTGAAACATGAAAATCAATAAGCTGTCCTTCAGCTTCCCTGAGTGATTGGCCAGGGCTGTCTCCCTCTGAGCTAATTCAATTTTCAGTCTTATTTGGAGGAACCAAGGTTTCAAAAAATAATCAGGCTGATCTTATGGGCCTATCTGGGATTTCAAGGAGGAATTCCTTTTCACTGGATTAAGTCTCCTGTCTGTTTGGAAAGGAGAGGCATTGCTGTCATTATTTGGAGGCAGACCCTTGATCAATAATTCCTCCTGATATTTCTGGCTGCTCTGGGGGTTGCAGTTCCTGTGCAGTCCCCTGGGAACAGTGGCTGGATGAGGAGCCCCTTGGCGGCCTGGCAATGTGGTTTTGGCAGCCCATCACCTCCAGGAGTGGCCAGCAGAGGATGCTTGGGGAAAGAATAAGAAACAAGCACGGCATGAATTTTTATCTCACCAGCAAGTCAGTGAAAGGAGGGCTGAGCCAGCTCTTACATCTGGAACATCCTTTCTGGTGGTAATGCTCCAGGAATTTTTCTGATGTGGAACTGGGATCTGCATGCCTTTCCTGCTGTTGGAGGAGTGCATCTCCTCCCTCTGGGACTGGTGTGAGGGTCCAGATGTGACAGGAACGGGGGCTGCATCCATATCAGAGCAGGGAAGACACAAACCAGGTCATTTCTTTCCAGCAGCTCGTGAGATTCAGTGGGAAATGATCACTCGTCAGAGATTTCACAGGAAAATCAAGCAGAAGTGGGAAATGATCACTCGTCAGAGATTTCACAGGAAAATCAAGCAGGAGTGTAAATCTGCCCTGCAAACCTTGACGTCAGCTCCAGCATGAGGTCATGCAGCACAGAGGGAGATCCCTGCTCAATTCTGGGATTGCAGCTCATCCATCAGAGCCTGACTGGTTTCATCTCACTGCACTCACCCATCCTCTCGGGGCCTTTCTGGGTCGCTGTGACCCCGAGATTGTTCAAACTCTCTTTTCCCAGCCCAGCACTTGAAGAATGAGTTGGAGCTCTTCATTTCTTGGTCTCAAGGCTCTTACTGTATCCTATCTGTAAAAAATTTTCTCCTGCCCTGCTGAGGTCTGTCCAGCAGGACAGTTCCAGGCACTCTGCCTGCCCCCAGGGCAGTGTTATATCTTTATACTAAAAACTACCTGTACAATATTTACAATTACTTTCAAATACCTATCACCTATGTTGGACAGTGAGCTTCTACTCTAAACCAATCTAAAAGTGCCACCATCACAGCAGAAGATGGAGGCCAAGAAGAAGAAGGAGAAAGGCTGGACACACCCAGTTCCCTCCATCTTGCCTCCTGAACCCCCATACCAAAAACCCCAAAAATCTACGTTTCCACCCAGTGATAACTTCACTAATATTCTACTTAAACTGTTGTGGCTTGCAGATCTTCATCTAAGGTTGGTAATTTGCTCCATGAGTCATAATCAAACCCAGAGGTGTTTTGGGCTCTGTGCCAGGGTCTCTGAGCCCCCTGGCAGGATCTTGGCAGTCCAGGACAGCCAGAGGGATGTCCTGAATTCCAACACCACTGGAGCTTGTTGCTCTGGCCATTATTGATATTTGCCATTCCCAACTTGTGCCAACATCCTCCTGCTCTGGCCACAGCAGAGATCTTCTCCCCTGGCGCTCACTCACATCTGTGTGTTTTCAGAGTGCGTGTTTACATGGAGCTCAGTCATAACACAGCAGATCTGAGCATCCACTGCACACCATAAACAACGCTCGCTCTGGAACATTTTCTCCATCTTTCAAGATTATTGCAGCATCTGTTGATCACATTAAGTTGTAAGTGTGCTGTCTCCATGGAGACTGCAGAGGCTCTCTGGGCTTCCAGCTCCTGGATGTGGCTTCAGCTGCAAGCAGAGTCACCCAGAGTCAATCCCTGCTCTGAGTCAGGAAAGGCAAGGATGTCACCAGGCTGCTTCTTGGACATGCTGGGTAATGCAGCTGGATTGATCACTGCTCCTTTATTTTTATATATTGTATCTGTAATTATATAAATTAATTCTATATTAATATAACCCTTAATATATCAATATTTATATTTATATTTATATTTTCCATCCCAATGTTCCTTCTTAAAGGGACATGGGCACGGAAGCCACACCCCAAATGGGATTTGTGTGAGGTTTGGTTACGTGGCACTCCTTAAAAGCAGCAGCAATCTTTCTTCCTTGGAAAGATCTCCATTCATCCATGGGGAATCTCTCCCCATGAATTTGCACAGTAACCATGAAATAACCAGAAACTCTCTTGTGAGACAAGCAGCAAGAGATAAAAGGCACTCTTCAAGGGGAAAAGGACTATAGCTGAAATCCCTTTTGCTTTTAATCAGCTTGAGGGCCCTCACAAGAAAGGTGGGGAGAGTTTTTCTTGTAATGGATCAGGGCTGAACTCAGGAGCATTCAGCCAGCACACAAAGTGACACCAGTAATGAGGAAGCTCAGTTAATTTGGCTCACAGACTTCATTCTGTCAGATGATTGGAAGCCCTGAAATTCTGTCTCTTGACTGTGCATTTGCTTTTAGTTCTTGTAAAGAGAAAAACATTCCCATCATAATATTTCAGTTCAAATCCTACAGGAGGCAAAGCAAGCAATGGCAAGAAATGAACCACGTCTTATTGTATATGCATTATAAATAAAAACCCCCAAAGAATCTCTTTTTTTTTCCTGTTTTCCCAAGCTAAGAATTGAAGAGAAGCTGACCAGACTTCACAGCCATTGGTTAATTAAGGAGACACCTTTTGGTAAACATCTTATGAGAAAACAACTGTTCGGAACACCATCTGCAGGATTGCTTCAACTCTTTCTCTCAGCCTTCTCAAAACTCCCCGGAACAACTCCTGGCAAAGTTTATCTGCTTTTTATCTCTCTGATTAAACTGTGGCATCCACACTCACCCACCCTTCCTGTTCTCAGGACAGGGACAGAGGCACAGGGAGGCTGCTCAGCCATTTTGGGGCAGATGTGCCAGGACTCTGCATCATTTATTTATTCTTATTTACAGCAGAGCACAGCAGCCATGGGAGGGCTCAGGCTGGCACATCCTGCCCTTGAAGCTGTGTGTGGCTGCTCTGGAACTTCACTTTCAGCCGCACCAGGGCTCTGGGCTTCCCCTTTCCCCATCCTTTCCTTCCCAAAACAGCATCCTGGCCCTGGGATGAGCCTCCCTGGGCTCACAGGCTCTGCATAAGCAGAGCAAACCCCACAGGGGATTGAGTGTGGCATCCCAAAAGGAGAGGAGGGAACACAAATAAACAAACTGCTCTGCTGCAAACGAAAGAGCTGCTGGATTTAATGTGACAGGGCCTGGGATGCTTCATTTGACACAGACTGGCAGCAGCCTGGTGATTGGCAAGGGCTCCCAATAATGGGACTCTGGCCTGTCACAACAGCCCAGGATCATCTGCAGAGCAGCCCAGGCAGCCTCCAGCCAAGCCTGGGATCTGCTGGGCTGGGGTTAAAAAGGGAATAAGCTCAGTGGCTCAGGACTGTCGCAGACATCTTTTATGGAAAATCCTTTCCTTAGGATTTTTCCTCCTGAGAAGCTGGGAGGCCTCAGGAACAAAATGTAAACATTGATTATCTGCTGCTGTGGAATGCAACAGGTGCATCTGTGATTGGTCTCATGTGCTTGTTTCTAATTAATGGCCAATCACACTCCAGCTGGGTAGGACACAGAGTCTGAGCCACAAGCCTTTGTTATAATTTCTTCCTATTCTATTCTTAGCTAGCCTTCTGATGAAATCCTTTCTTCTATTCTTTTAGTATAGTTTTAATATAATACATATCATAAAATAATAAATCAAGTCTTCTGAAACATGGAGTCAAATCCCTTGCTTCTGTTGGAGCTGTTGCGGCATTCAGAGGCCTGTGGGCCAGAATAAAGCTCTGGATCCAAACTCTCCATCAGAACCGACTCCTTTCCTTCACCTCACCTAAAGCCTTTCCACCAGAGGTAAACCTGAGCTCCTGCATGCCTGGACTTGTCCCAGGTGCCCAGCTGCAGCATCCAGCCAGCCAAAGGTGTCTCTGAGGTGAAACCACCACACATCCAGCCAGCCAAAGGTGTCTCTGAGGTGAAACCACCACAGCTGCCACCCTTGGTCAAGCAGCAAGGCCAGACAATCCCAGGCACGTCCCATCTGGACATATTGGTATTAAATTCCAATATATTGGCGCCCAACGTGAGGCAGCTCCATCCTGGGGATGGATCAGTTGGGGAAGAGACCCCTGAGGTGGCACCCTCACTTTTACTGCAATATCCAGCTAGCCAAAGGTGTCTCTGAGGTGAAACCAGCACACATCCAGCAGGCCAAAGGTGTCTCTGAGGTGAAAGCACCACACATCCAGCAGGCCAAAGGTGTCTCTGAGGTGAAAGCACCACACATCCAGCTTAGCCAAAGGTGTCTCCGAGGTGAAAGCACCACACATCCAGCTTAGCCAAAGGTGTCTCTGAGGTGAAACCAGCACACATCCAGCAGGCCAAAGGTGTCTCTGAGGTGAAAGCACCACACATCCAGCAGGCCAAAGGTGTCTCTGAGGTGAAACCACCACAGCTGCCACCCTTGGTCAAGCAGCAAGGCCAGACGAGCCCAGGCACGTTCCATGTGGATATATTGGTATTTAATTCCAATACTTACCAGAGTCCAAGGTGGGGAGTGATGCTGGCTCTGCCCTGGGCACAGCCTGTGCTGCAGCCCTGCTGGGCACTGCTGCTCCTTTTGCCTTGGCTGTGGCAGCGGAGCAGCTGTTTGGGTGGGAAGCTCTTGTGTGTGAGCAGCGGTGGGGCTCAGCTGGTGGCCAAGCTGTATTTATGGTTTCCAAGGCTCCAAGCTGGCACTGAACAGGCTGCTTTAGAAACTGTGTCTGCTTCCACACTCAGTTTGCAGTGGTGGAATAGGATATTTCAAAACAAGCCAGGCACTGCCTTCCTCCCGGGTTAATCCATGAATTCCTGCCTTGTGTGTTCGGGAATATCCGCAGTCCCCACATGCAGCAGCTGCCAGTCTTTCCTGCTCATGCAAGAAATAAAATAATCAGATCCTCTTGCATTTTGATAACCTGTGCCTACACCAGCACCAAATATTGCTCAAATTAAAGGGCAAAAAAATAAAAATGCACTGAGGTCCAGCACTCACAGCAGATGACCCAATGGGCTATTTTCCTTCTCTGCAAGATACCATCATTTCCTCTGACCAAAGTCTTCCAAATCAATGGGTGTTAAGAGCACTTGGAAAAACATTACTTAAAGATAAATAATTTTTTTTTAAAGGGCAGCTGGTGAAACCTACAACCCCAGTTGCTAAAATCAGCATCATCTGTTATTTCCCATACTGTCGCAAAATGTTCCATTTTATCTGAACTAAAAACAGCTTTTCTCTGCTGGAAACATGCAAATATCATTCCTTCATAAAGAAGCCACCAGATGGGAACTTAATAACTGTAGACTCTAATTCGCGTTGCCCGGAGCTGCAAAATCCACCAAACTTTGGAAATTCTTGTTTATACCCTGCTTATTCAATGCTTTAAATATGTTTCCATGCTCAGGCATCTGGCCCACACCCAGCTGTGTTATTTCTCCACACAGGACACAAGCTGCAGTGGCTGGTGATGGTTTTGGCTCTTTTTTTAAAAAAAGCAGATTTACATGGGGTAATTGCTCTGAGGGTGAGCTGGTGGGAGGATGTCAGCTCTTGCCAAAGCTGCCCTTTTTTCTCTGGGCTTGTTATTTTACTCACTGTTCATTTTTTTAACATAAAGCCTGTTCCCCCCACATCAAAATGTCTGTGAAGTGAAGCAGACATTTTTCTGCTCCTGCAAAAGTTGTGGGAGAGAAAATTTTATGGGAGTTTTATGGATGCCTAAATGGCTCTGCTGTAGGAGAGGAAGAAAAAGTGCACAGGAAGGAGATGGACAGCAAAGCACAAAGCAAGAGTGATATCCCTCTATGCTCAAAAACATAAGCAGAGGAATAGAGAACCCAGAAACAGCAAAAGAAATAAATTCTTCATGGATCCATTTATAACCAGAACAAGTGTTTGCAGTGCAGGGAATAGAAGCAGGCACTGACAGGGCAGCTTTTACATTAACTCTGCCCATCCTCCAGGAGTCTTTCAGAGCATTTTGGTGCAGGCTGGGCCTGGCTTTGTGTGCCAGAACTTCCAGCAGCTCCATTCCTACATGGGAATTCATTCCACTGCTCCATTCCTGTATGGGAATCCATTCCACTGCTGTATTCCTGTATAGGAATTAATTTCACTGATCCATTCCTGCATGGAAATCCATTCCACTGCTCCATTCCTATATGGGAATTCATTCCACTGCTCTATTCCTGCATGGGAATTCATTCCACTGCTCCATTCCTACATGGAAATTCACTCCACTGCTGTATGGGAATTTACCAGGCTCTGTGGATCTTTCACTCTCTTGAAAGGTAAGCACAGAGGAAGGAAGGCATAAATTCAGGTTCTCCATCCACAACCAAAGGAAAATCCAGCTATTAAAAGGAGGCCCATCAATCCTCCAACGCTGAAGGAGAAGCTCAGGAGGAATGAGAGGAACTCACAGCCTCTGTGGGAAAATATGTGCCTCAATCACCCACTCACCTCAAGCAGGTAATGAGAAGTTAAGACCCATTCTTTACAGATGAACCCAGGAATGGAGGCTTGAGACTTCACCCAGGCAGTAAATGATAATTAAAACCTGCTAAATCTACCATCTTTTTTTTTTTTCTCTCTGGATGTACAAAGAAGAGAGAAGCAGGAAGGGAGGGAGGCATTTTATTCTTGCATCTAACCTGTTTTCCAGATGAGTTTTTCAATGATCAGATTCAATCTACTGTAAAAACTTCCCAGGGAGAGAAACCCTCAGCGCATGAACCAAAAATGTAATGACCTGGGAAATATATTCCTCTTTAGGGGGAAGAAAACTGGCTTCAACTTTGTGCTCCCACTTTTATTGTTCACCAGCTATGAAGGTTTCTTTGCCACAGTGTGGAGAGGCAGTGGCTGAGCTGTGACAGTGAGCCAGGCACAGGAGATCAGCTCTGTGTCAAACTGCTCCTTCTCCTCAACATTAAATGCCATCCTGGGCTCTACCAGGAAGAGATTGGCCTAAATTTGTGATGTAATAAAGCTGCAGCAAAATTTATCATTATATTTTACATATTTTTAAAAACTTATATATATTTGAAAATATTTTTCTATACTTTTCCATGGGGAAACTGCTCAAAAGGAAACCACAGGGTCGTGTTTGTCACTTAAACATGGCTCAAAAAATGAGTGCTTCAGAGCTTTACAACTTGGTGGTAGCAAGAATCTTTATAATCATGGGTGCAACGTGATTTAAAACGTGTGAAAAATTTATCAGAGCAGCTGAGGTCACCAGAGGCAGGCAGAACAGAGAACTGTCCCACTCATTGCAGTCAATGTGTTCTGCAGTGTAAGGCAGCAAGGAGGAACCTTGTGGGGATGGGACAGCCCAGTCAGAGAGAGAGAAAATGGATAAGTTCTCCCAGAATCAGCCTGAATCTGCCTTTAGGGAGCTGGAGGTAAACAATGATAGCCAAATATTGAAACAACCTGCAGGTGGTGTTTTGCTAATAATCTGTTTTTCTGTTTTTCTCATAAGATCCTTTACAAACGGGCGTCTTGTTAATTAACCAATCATGTGAAATGTATTGATTAATGACTAACCAGGTCTACCTGTAGGAAACTGAGCTATAAAAGAAGAGAGGATGAAGTCTTTGCCTCTCCAGGCCAGGACTGACCCCTTTCACAAGCATTTCCTTTCCTGCAGCATCCAAATGCTGCTGCATCGTTTAGCACTAGCCATGGACTAATTTTCTCCCTCAGGGACAGTAGATTAGATCCCACAATTTCTCTCTCCCCCTGAGTTTTCAAAAGGTCTTTCGAGCGTAATAAACTCAGGTATTTATATATCAATCTGTGTTACCTGAGGCACATATTACAGGGGCCTGGGTCACAGCAACATCATTACAGTGAGTTTTAAAGAGAGCAATGGGAATAGGGGAGATAAATAATTCTCTCTCTGGTGCCCTTTCTATTTGTATGCTGAGGCTTAGAGCAGTTCCCTGCCTTGGACACACCTTCTGAAATACAGCGTTTCACACCAGAGCCGAAAAAATTCAAGGTAAGCAGCAAGCAATCCTCCAGAGCTAAGAAAATAGCCTTTCCCCCTTTAAATTACAGGCACTTATACTTCACCTTGGCTCCTGTCTTCTGCTGCTTCCTCCCACTTCTTAATCCCTTGGAGCTGTTGCACACCTGCAGTCACTGCTTTTCACAGCATTTATGCTGCATTTTTTCCATTGCCAGGGATGGTAAAATGTGAGAAAAAGAGGTCATGGCCTGGCTGCCCTGGGGAGCAGCATCAGCCCTTCTGTGCCATTGGGGCAGCTCAGCTCCACAAATCCATTCAGCCACTGAGGGAGAATTCCTGTTGAAGCATTTGGTTAATGTTTTGTGGGGCTGGAGGCTGAAACTGGGCCAAAAAAAGGGCTCAATTCCTGTTTAGGTATTTTCTTAATATTTTGTTGGGCTGGAGGCTGAAACTGGGCCAGAAAAGGGCTCAATTCCTGTTTAAGTATTTCTTAATATTTTGTTGGACTGGAGGCTGAAACTGGGCAAAAAATGGCTCAATTCCTGTTTAAGCATTTGCTTAACATTTTGTTGGGCTGGAGGTTGAAACTGGGCCTAAAAAAGACTCAACTCCTGTTTAGGTATTTTGTTAATATTTTGTTGGGCTGGAGGCTGAAACTGGGCCAGAAAAGGGCTCAATTCTTGTTTAAGAATTTTCTTAATATTTTGTTGGGCCGGAGGCTGGAACTGGGCCAAAAAAGGGCTCAATTCTTGTTTAGGTATTTTTTAAATATTTTGTTGGGCTGGAGGCTGAAACTGGGCCAAGAAAAGGGCTCTGAACACCTGCAGAACTCCTTGGTACAACACTCCTCTGATACCACTTCACCCAGTTCCTAAAGAACACGTTTCTGAGTGAAGAAAAAAGCAAATCACATAAAAGCGCTGCAGAAAAGGGTTGTAAGCTCTCCTGCTTACTCACCAGCTGACACAAGCAGGTCAGATCACTCCAACAGCAGCAGTTTATTGTTGTATTTGAGGCCAAATGAAAATCAGGTCCCTCTGGCACTAGGTGAGGTACAAAACCACTGCAAAAGCCTCGTGGCAGCTCGAGGCTGTGGAGAGGAAGGCAAACATCTGGAGGCATCCAGCAAACCCCACGGATTTGGAGGCTCTGACCCCAGGTTGGGGCTCTGGCCATGCTTCCACATGGGGACTGCCCTGCCCTCACCTCTAAATTCCTGCTCACTTCATCCTGGTTTACAAAGGCATTTTAATGCATTGACTCGCCTCTGAGGAAGAAAGTGCCTGGTGCTTGTTTAAGTGTCTTTATTAGAGCTGAAACAAATACCACATCATTTAACTTGGAGGCTTTTGTTGCTGGTATCAGTGGTGTACTGCAAATCACAGACTCAGGGCTGCCTCTAACCCCTAATAAGCACAAACTGCCACTCGTCCACCGCCCTGCTTTCCCCAGCTGCTGTTATCTCTGTGTGAGACAGGGAATTGGAGGAAAGAATGACCCAGTGATTGTCTAAATCAGCCCAGCTCTAATTTACTGGAATATGGTTTGAGCGGCTAATGTAACACCTACTGTGAGCAAGATGGAGCTATCTCCAGGACTTCTGTAGGCAAGGAATATTCACTTAAATGGCATTGTCTGGCTGCACTCACTGGAGGGCTGCTGTACCACAGAGAGCAGTTAACCCTTGGAGTGTGAAATTAGGTCAAAAAGAACCAAGCTTTCAATGGCAATGGGAAAAGTTAACTTTCCACTGGAAATTGGGTGTCCTGTTTGCCTCTGACACTTTCCCAGCTCCTCGAGTAGCAAGCAGCTGGAGCAATTACAGAGCTCAGGTAAACAGACCCTGGCAAGGTGTCCTCAAGGTGCTCTCACTGAGCAATTCCATGTTTCCCATGGCTGGATTAAGCAGCTGGACTCTCCTTAAATAGAAATGATGGAATTTTTACATTTTTTTCTTCTTTAAAACACTGCCTGAGACACACAGGAGTCAGCACCTTCCCTGACACCACAGCTGAGCTCCCCAGAAAATTACCTCTGTCCTTCTGCTGCTCCCAATGAGGCAAACAGAATAATTCTAATTCCTCCTTTTCCTCTTGCCTGTGAGCATTTCAAGGCAGACACTGAATTTTGACCTGAGCACCCAGTACCTGGTGGGGCAGGAAGATGCTCATCCCATAATCAGCTTCAGTTCCAACAGCAAGGTCACCTCAGGCTGCTGGAAAGTCAACACTCACAAACCTGCAAGTATAAGACAGAAATGCTGTTTTAACTGGGTTTGGTAGCAAATATACAAAATGTAACCTTCTTTTTAAGTGGGAGGGTAGATTTTCAAGAAGCAGTGCTTTCCAGTCAGGTGCTATGGCATTTTACACAAGAATACACCTGAACCAAACTGCTTATCTCCATTTTACAGGTGGGGAAACTGAGGCACGGGAAAGTGGAGCGGTTCCAGATTGAGCTGGAGTTCACTGGGTTGTTGCAGGTAGCACAGAACCACCTGGCTGGAACCTGTGGAAAGCACAACTCCTGTCCCCCCCTCAGCAGCTCAGGAGCAGGGGAGCCCACGCAGAGGAGCTGGAGAAGGGTGATGGATGTGAGGGGTTAAAACATCTCCCTGCCACACACCTTGTCCTGCTCTAGCTACACCTAAATCCCAATTTTTAGTTATTGTAAAAAAACCCAAAACCACGCAAAACCCACACATCCCACACCCAAACAATCTTTATCCTAATTCTCCTGGGAAATAATGACTTTCTGTTATTAAATAATGTGAAATGATTGAGGTGAGTCATAAAGCATTTGTATTAACACTAATGGATCCGTGATTAATTTTTTTTTTCTTTATTTTATTGTTATAAAACTTGTCTGTGTCTTCCCTTCCCCCTTTCTCTGTCCTCCCCATCACATTTGGTTCTCAAGGGAGGTAATCAAGACTTCACTTGAATTTCTCATTACTTGAAAGGCTCCACATCACAATATGATAATGGGACAGTTTCATAATTACAATTTTAAAAAATACTGGAGCCAGAGAAATCTGGAGAGGTTTTCAGATGCTTTTGTCTTTGTCACCCAGAAATTAAAGGATTGCTTTAAAACATATTTTAAAAACAAGAGGAGAGGGCGGTTTCATCTCACAGTTATACAAAAACCATCGTGCCCAAGCTTCATTTTGAAAAGTCCATCCTCCCTTTTTATTTCCTTAGACCACCTCCTCCTTCTATTTTTTTTTTCCTTTTGATAAATTACCAACATTAACTTCAGGAAGGTGCAAAACTAGGCTGGTAATGAATTCTACCACTATTTCCCCTTGAGGCAAGTTCCTGTGCCTCAGTTTCCCACTTGCAATGGGAGACACTCCAGGAGCTAAAGCTATTTTTGTATTTTTATCCAGAATGCTCCAGGCTTACACCAAGTATTTTCAGCCCTGCCTTGAGGAGCAGGGCGCAGGTGGCAGGGATGAGCAGAATTAGCCCTGTGCTCTGCTAACAAGCTCTGAGATCCCACAGGATATAAGGTTGGATTAGATGTGACAAATAATAATGATTACTCTTATTATTCCTCCTAGAACCGGTCTAAGGCATCATCAGCTAGAGATGTGTCAAAGTGGTGAGATGCTATGGCTTGTGTGGGGCTCTGGAAAAGCTGGGATTTCTGCTTGAAAATCAGGATAGAAAACCCACACATTTTCTGCTGAGGGTGCTGCTCCCTTTGGCCTCATTCCCTGAGCAGCAGGAGCAGTGATCCCTGTCCCTGATTCCCCATCCCAACATCCTCAACATCACCCCATCCCCAACATCTCCCCATCTCAAACGTCCCCAACACCTCCCCATCACCTCCCCATCCCAGCACAGCCTCCAGCAGGGATGGGGCCACTGAAGTTCCTCTCCTTGCCCTCCACCCCTGATGGTTGCCCAGGAATCTCGGTTCCTTGCCCTGTTCCAGCAGTGAGGGGCCCCTGGCTCTGGGGCACAGCTGATGGAGGCAGGAGCAGCTCCCTGAGCACGGGCACAGCTCCAGGGCCTGGCCCCTGGCAGAGATTAGGTGCCCCTCTAAAGCAAATAATGCCAAAACACAAATAGCAGCAGCAGCAAATTCTTGATTAAATATGAACAAGCACAGAGAATTGCTTCTGTGGCTCACCCCACTCCTCTCTCTGTCCTCCATCTGTCTGCTTCTCTCCTCTTCCCCATCTCTCTCCCCCAGCCATCTGCTCAGGGCTCTCCCTCCCTCTCTGCCCTCCCTGGCCCTGCTGCCCTTCCCTCCATGGCTCGGAGGGGTTCCCAGTTTGCTGCTTCCAGCTGGGCCCAGCTCTGTGCTGAGAGCTGGGGGCCAGGGGTGTTGTGGCAGCACTGGAAAGCTGAGCTGAGATGGGTCCTGCTCCTCAGCTTCCATGATCAGGCAGGGAAGGCAAGGAGAGGGAACTTTGGGGTCCCCAAAGTTTGGGGGCTGTGCTGGGATGGGGAGGTGATGGGGATGGGGGGATGTTGGGGATGGGAGGATGTTGGGGACAGGGAGATGTTTGGGACAGGGAGATGTTGGGGATGAGGAGATGTTTGGGATGGGGGGATGTTGGGATGGGAGATGGTTGGGATGGGGAGATGTTGGGGATGGGGAGGTGTTGGAGATGTTTGGGATGGGGAGGTGTTGGGGATGGGGAGATGCTGGAGATAGGGAGATATTTGGGACTGGGAGATGTTGGGGCTGGGAGGATGTTGAGGATGGGGAGATGTTGGGGATGGGGGGATGTTGGGGACAGGGAGATGTTGGGGATAGGAGGATGTTTGGGATGAGGGGATGTTTGGGATGCCAACATCTCTGCCCGCTGACACAGACAGAGATTGGGTTTGATCCAGACTGGCAAATCCAGGGTTCCTATAAAAGAGCTGAATAAGGGCGCTGTGTCTGACAAGAAGGAAATAAAACTATTGGACTGTTGGCTTTGATAAATCCTTTCCCTGACACATTCCTCTGCCTTTGTTTCAGCAAGGGATAATGCGAGAGGAAGAGAGAGAGAGACATACACAATGTCCTTTTTTTTTTTTTTTTCTGATAATTTAAATACAGTGAAACAATGACCTGATATCAACATAAAGCTGCTGGGGGAATAACCTGACTGTGCACCTTTTTTTTAGAGTCCCCGGGGTGAAATCAGTTTAGATTGATGCCTGATAAAGGAACGAGCCTGTTGCCTGAACGGGGCTCTCTCAGAGCAATAGGCAGCGCTGTTATCAGAGCTGTTAAACAAATAAAGCTGTGAAGTGCAGACATTGTCTGAAGCACACGCTGGGCTTCCCGGGCAGCCAGATCTTCTGAAGGAATCCTTGATAAAGGATAAAGGAAAAGGCTGTTCAGGTTAATGGATATCCTCGGGTGATGGGGGGAATGGGGATCCTGGCAGTGGCTGCTGCTCGTCCCTCCTGCATAAAACAGCAGAGGAGCAGGGGATGCTCAGGGTGGGATGTGCAGGGGGATGAGGCACTGGAGCAGCCCCAGCTCTGCTCAGCTGAGCAGCTCTTGGGTTGTCTTGGGTTATTGTACCTCAACTGCTGTTCTGAAAGAGCCACGGGGCAAGGGACACTGCATAGGGTCTGGAGATTGAATCACACCACTCAAAAATCACAGAGCAAACTTTTTGGTCATTGTTCTCCTCTTTGGAACCCCTGGGGAAGAAAGGAATAGCTGTGCAGGTAATTATCATCACCCATGCACACACAAAGGCTTCATTGGAATTATAAAACAGCAGCAGCTCTGTTGTGTCCTTGCACATCTCACCCCAAGGAGGGATCTGGCTGCTTTGCCCCAGGTCTCACCTGAAGTGAGCAGAGTCCTTGGAGAAGGGAAGGGAGGGGTGACACAGGGTTTGTCCCCAGCACATCCTCCAGGTGAGCATCTTTCAGGAACACCTGAACAGCTCCATCCTCAGCCCATGCTCAATCCACAAACCAGGGTCTGACCTTGAGATCTTCCATCTGGGAGCAATAATCAGATGCCAAAGCTCCCTTTCAAAGCAGCTGCACACCTCCTTCCTGCCACAACCATCTCTGGGCTTTGTCCTGATTTGCCCCAGCCTGAGAGAGAACAACGCTGGACTCCCTTCAGCTGGACTTCTGGCAGCAGCAGGAGAACAGCAATTTCACTGCAATGTTTCTCCTGAGGAGAAAAAAAACCACCCCACAATTTGTTTGTCTGCCTGTGACAGGGAAAATTTTTCGTGTTCCCATCAGCCCTGGAGTTCATTCACCTATTGGAAAGATGTCCAGCTCTGAGAGATGTTTAATCTCACTTGAAAGGCAATAATTAGGGAAACACACACAAACACACGTGCCACATGCTCCCAGCCTCATTAGAGCCTGCCTCCTCCTGCAAACAAACCCTTCCTCTCTGGGGAAAGGGTTGCTTTGGATGGAGGGGGTGAATGGATGTGGGTTTGTGCTTGGTTAAGGTGTGTGTGCACATGTGTGCACCCACAAGGGGGTGTAGGTTTACATTTAAATGGGGGGGAGAGGTGTTTAAGTGCCTGGAAGCTGTGAGGGGTGTTTAAGTGGCTGAAAGCTGTGAAATTCCCCACCCTGGTTCCATTTTTGGAAGCAGATTTTGATGAGATCTCTCCCGTCACTGCACAAGAGAGGATCTAATCACGCCGTACAAAGGCAGCCACAACTGACAATACATCTCCCTCTTCCAGGAGAAAGGAAGAAGGGAACAAAATGAATAATTCAAATGATAATTAGCAGCGTAATTATTCCTGTTTTTAGAGTAACCTACAGGACAGAACATCAACGCATGAGTCACTGGCAAAGCATAAACAGAAATAATTTGGAAGATGCTGTCCTGATGCTTTACAAAGGAACTTGTCACAGAGTTTTTCTTTTGATCTCACGCTGGCGTCAAGACTCCCCTCCAAGTGCTCCTGTAAGGTCAAAGCTGGCATTTGTCACCAGAGCTGGGCTAAGGGACAGGGCATCTCCAGCAGCACCAGCAGCAGGGAGGGCACAGCCCAGAGCTGCACCAGGCAGGGATTTGGGTTCCCTTCAGCAGGGAAATTGTTCTGCTGTGTCTGCACAGCAGCTCCCAGCCCTGGCTTTGATGTGCTCCAGCCCTGGCCAGAGATGGAATCCCCTGCAAACCCTGCAGGGGCTGAAGCACTGGGGAGGAAGGGGGTGCTGGTCATTTCAGGTGGAACAGGGAGGGATGTTGGGGAAGATGAAACAGGAAAGCCTTATAAATATGATTGTCTGGCAAAAGATTTTGAGAATATGGAAACTATAAGTGAGATTGAAATGAAAGCAAGCTTTGAGATAGGTTAGTTACTGAACAACTAGAAAACAATGGTGTGGCTGACTGAAGGTAATATCTTTTTGATGAAACAAGACCCACTGATTGCAGACAGGCCCAGGGGTCAGAGCAGACCCTGCCAGCTTGGCAGAAGGGGCCCAAAGAGGAGTTTTTAGGGTTTAAAATATAACACAGCATAGTGATGTCATGATTCTTATAGGCTGTATGTAAATGCTGTAGGATTTGTATATTGTACTGGATTGGTTAGTGAGAATTAGAATATTCAACACAGAAGATGATTTATGGTATTGTAACAGGAACTTTGCTTTCTTACCCCTTTTACTCTCTACCCCTCTCATCCTCTCTACCCCTCTCTTCTCTACAGCTGTGGCTGCAGCTCCCAGCAGGGCCCTGCACTTGGCCCTTTGCAATAAACCCCAAATTCCACCACCTGGCTGCAGAGATCTCTCATCTCCATCCATCCCCACCGTCCTACCCCTGACTCTCCTACAGAGGGGAGAAGGTAAAATCTCAGTCTCAAGCTGTCCCACACTGTGCTTGTGAAGAGCCAAAACCCTACACAGGAGAGAGCTGTCACAGCTGGTGCTGCATTTATCCTTCCTGCATTCAGCTGCAGCCCAGAGACCTTAACCAGCAGCACTCCCAACCTTTCAAACTTGCTTTTGCTTTTGTTAAAACCTGGAGAATCTCTCTGTAACAGGAGACACGAAGCCTGGGTGGCTGGAGCAGGTCCCACCCTAGAGACACCGAGCACAGCAGTGAAATCCCACAGCGGGAGCCTCTTGGCACTGCGACCCAGCAGGAGCAGAAGAAAGATGTCTTTAATTTGCCTGGTAATGATCAATAGAGAATCAGATCCGACCTTGAATTTTAATGGCTCTGTACTAATGGGAGCCACTCAGAGATGGGAGGAGGAGCAGAACAGCCTGAGGGAGGGAGGGCTGAGGTGTTGGGAAGGCTGCAAGGCACAGCAGGCTCTGCACCCTCTGTGGCCACCCCTGGCCACCAGCAATGGGCTTTTGGGAGCTGGCAGAGGGGAAACCCCTCTGGGATGGCAGTGGCTGCTGTGGGCACAGCAGCTGGCACAACCCAAGGCTTCCAGGGTCCCCCAAGCTCTGTTCCACCCAGCAAGTTCAAAGCACTCCTTCAAAAACCAATAGAAAATTGGGGAAATTGAGTGGAGAAACAGGTGAGTCCTTGCCCCAGGTTCACCTGGCCAGGTCTGTGACACTGAGGCCTCTCTGCTGCTCCCATGTATCAGATGCTGAACAGACAAAATGACTCAACTTCTAACAAAGCACTGACAGCATTTGAATTGGCAGAGACTCCTTAAAAAGTGAAAAAAAAGTGCAGCATAATACATTTATATATATAAATAAATAGAGATTGACCAGTTGAAATTATATAGTAGCTGTTAACATTGGCATCTTTATTTGCTGCATCAATTGTATTTGATTTAATCTTGTTCCCACAACGCTGAAAACGTTTGACTCATCTGCTGGGGGTTCTTTCTGTGGATAAAGAATCATGTTGACAGTTATCCTGTTGGCTGCTAATAAATATCTGCACCTTCTATAATCAATCATAAAATAAATCCAATTGCCTTTTCACTTTTTATTTGACCTTAATCCTAACAAATCTCCCACAATTTTATTGAATTTACTCATGAGCCAGCAGAAGGAGAAAGAAGAGAGGGAGGGTATCCACTGATGTCTGTCTATGTGTTTAAGATGAGAGTTTAGAGATGGGATCAGGGAAATATTCACCCATAGCTGCATGATGAAATATGGAGGACTGGAATGGAAAAAGGGAAGGGAAGGGAAGGGAAAGGAAAGGAAAGGAAAGGAAAGGAAAGGAAAAGAAAGGAAAGGAAAGGAAAGGAAAGGAAAGGAAAGGAAAGGAAAGGAAAGGAAAGGAAAGGAAAGGAAAGGAAAGGAAAGGAAAGGAAAGGAAAGGAAAGGAAAGGAGGAAGGAGGGTCTGGTTGCTGTAATGCAGCAGAAATGAAGCGGAGGGAGCTGCAGGGCAGAGGATGCTCCCTCTGATCCTTCCTCCCCACGTGGCTGCTCCTGCTCTGTGACGTTTGCGTTTTCCCCTCGCTCCCCTCCCAAAAAGGGAGGTTTTGGGGTTTTTTTCTCCTGCACAACCAATCCACTGAGCACTTCAGGACTGCCAGCGAGGCGAGGTTTGCCTCTCGGCACAAATCCTGTGTCGAGTGCTGGGGAGGAAGGATGCAGGAGCATCATTCTGCTCTCAAATCAGGCGTGGATCTGCCCTTGCTTTCCACCACCCCAGGAGGCACAAGGATGCTTTACGAGCAGTTTGTGCTTTGCAAACATTTCCATTCCTCCACCTCTAACAGATCAGGATGCAGAGTTTATATATAAAAATAAAAAAAAAAATTGAAACAATCGTGCAGTTAAAACAGAGAGAGGGAGGAGAAAAAGGATGAGAGAGGGGAGGGAAATTTGTGCTTTGGTGCCAGCAGCAGCAGCAGCAGCAGCAGCAGCAGCAGGCTCCTGTGGTGGAATTATAATAAGATATGATATATAACATATAATATATAATATATAATATAGTATATAGTATATACTATATACTATATACTATATACTATATATCAAATATATTACATTATATAGTATATATAATATACTATATACTATATACTATATACTATATTATATACAATATATACTATATTATATACAATATATATGATATTACATATACTATATACTATATAATATATAATATATTATATATTATATACTATATATTATATGCAATATATTACATCTTATATAGTATCTATTATATCTTATATAGTATATAGTATATAGTATATATGGTTCAGTTTGCACAGAGTGGGGGTTTATGCACCCCTAAATTCTCTCCATCTCTCTCTGCTCCTCTCCCTCCCTGGAAAAGGCCTTGCCTGCCCTTGCAGGAGCCCTGTCTGATCCATCTCCCTCCTTTCCATCGGGTTAATTGGCCCTGCCTTAGCAGGCAGAGCTCAGCCTGGCTGTCAGCCCCGAGCTGTGCTTAGCAGGCTCCAGGAGCTGCCCAGGGAAGGGCTTTAACCTGTCACAGAGGCAGCTGGGGGAAGGAGCAGGGCTTGGCTGCCTCTAATTGCTCTTTGCAGAGAGATGCCTTGTTTATTCAATTAATTTGGAGCCATCAAATACCAAGGCTCAACAAGCAGCTGCTGAGTGGGGGGATTTTTTGCCTCTCCAGAAGGTTGGGGTATGCAAATCCCTTCTTTCCTTTAAGCAACAATAAAACCCCTTCCTAAGAACCTGAATTTCTCGGTCTTTACAGGCATTAACACTCCTTAGTGGGAATTGTATTGAAACATGTCTGCAACATGTGTTTCCCCCTGAAGTCAGCCAGGATGGAAAATGCTGGGCCAGACCCGGGAGTTAAATCCTTCAGGCTGTGCTATGTGGCCAAAGGAAATTCCTATTTCCATAGATAAATCAAAAGTTGGGAAGTAACAGATATTCCCCCTTCACAAAGGCTGCAAATCCCAGGCCCAAATTGTCCTTGTTAGCCAAGAAAATCCCCTGCACTGCTCATCCCTGAGTGTCATGGACCAGCCCAGGGAAATAGCCTGAGAGGGGAGGGAAGGACTCCTTGCTAGGAGCCATAAAAGTGTAAATCAGCTCAGAATGTGCTGCCTCTGCCTGGCTTTCACAGCTTTCTCCATGGTAATTTGGCCTTTTGCACTCTCTGCTTGCATCGTGCTGGGAGTCTCTTCCAGCAAGGTCCAGGATTTAGCTTTTTGGAGAAATAAAAATAATACATAAAACCTTGTTTCAGCTTGCCTGCTCACAATCAAGTTTTCCCAAGCATGGGCAGCAGCCTTATGAGCCATTTCTGTTTGATAACTTGGGCTTTATTCACGTAGATAATGAGTTTGGCAGGAGGTTAATAAGTGTCAACTGAAAGATAATTTAAGAGTTGTAAAGATAAATTTGTTGTGGGCTCTTTTTCTGGGTCTGTGGCTAATATCTCAGTGCCTATACACATGCACACACACAGAGAGCACAGCCTGGTTTCCAAGTCCATAATCCATAATGGTTTTCTTTATTCCTTGAGGTATTGTAAATATCTGAAAGTCCCAGTGAAAATCCTGCTGCATGTAAATTCCCATTACCTTTTTTTTCCCCCCTGACTTTTCTGTGCAAGGTGATTGGATTAATATGGGGGGAAAGAGAAGAAAAAGGAAAATAAAAGGAGCAGAGCTTTAGAAAAGTGGCTTTTCCTTCTGACACAATGCTCAAGCTGAGAATTTCCTTGCAGGCTGGATAGAGATCTGGTCCTTATGCAGAGTTTTGAGATAGGAAGGGAATTTTTGGCGAGGCTCCCCTGGGTTTAGGCATCTGGGGTTTTTTTTTTAAAAATCACTAAAATAAACTTTTTTTTCCTTAAAAATACCCTGAGATCTGTAGCCAAAGCAGTGCATGCTCCCAGTGGAGGTTGATGCAAACAGAAGCCAAAACCCCTCAGCACCCAAACACTGTTGTCCTGTCCCCTCCATCCCTCTTGCTCCTCATCCCAAAAGGTTTAAGAAGGATTTTTGGTGGTGGATGCTCTGTGAGGGACAAGACAGAGCCCAGCAGGAATTTGTCCCAAGTATCAATAGGATATTTTCCATAAAAACCCCATGAAGTTAAAGATTATTTACATTTTCGGAACGGGTAACAACCATGATCTGTTTGAAGAGGTGAGGCTTGGATTAAGTACCAAATTTATCTCTTTACATTGTCAAACTGAACAGTAGTTTAAAGGCAAACCTCATTGAAACTCTGCCTCCCCTGCTGGGCTAATTAACACCCATTTTAGGCTCTTAAACTTTTGGTGAGCGTTTCTGCTCCAGCTCTTTGGTAATAGGGAACTACATTAATAAATCAGACAAAAATCTCGGCCAAGCAGGGCAGACCAAAAGGCTCTGCCCAGGTGTGATGGGATTCCAGTGCAAAAGGGGAGATAAAAGCACTTTCTTGATTAAATACTGCCACCAGGCTGAACCCCTGAGTTTTCTGGTGCAGGGATACCACTGCTAATGTGTGCTGAGTGTTTTATTTCAAGGTTGGTGCTGTAAAATGGGCCAGATTAATGGAGAAACTCAGCCAAGTGTGCTGAGCTCAGTGGGTCCTGCCTGAGCATTTGATGGCTTTGGGTTCACAGAGGATTGGGATGACTTCAGACTCTGCTGGATGGGGAGAGATTCTGGGAAAGCAGTCAAGGGAAAATGGGAATTCTCCCAGGAGAGCTGTGGCTGCTGGAGCTCTGCATGGGGCTGAGCAGTGCTGGGTGCAGGACCAAAGGAAGCTGACAGATACTAAAAATCAGATATAAAAACCTCCAGTTTAATCACTAAAATCAATAAAATGGGGAAGGGAGATGATGTGCCTGGTGAGCACCAGCTCAGGGGCAGCACTGATGGGTGCAGGACCTGCACAGGAGCAGCATTGCTGGGTGCAGGACAAAAGGAAGCTGACAACAGACACCAAAAATCAGCTATATAAATATAAATATATTTATAAATCGTACATATAAATATAAAACCCTCCAGTTTAATCATTAAAATTAATCAGGTGGGGAAGGGAGATGATGTGCCTGGTGAGCACCAGCACAGGGGCAGCACTGCTGGGTGCAGGACCAAAGGAAGCTGACAACAGTTACCAAAAATCAGATATATAAATATAAATATATCTATAAATCATATATAAAAATATAAATATAAAAACCTCCAGTTTAATCACTCAAATTAATCAGGTAGGGAAGGGAGATGAGGTGCCTGGTGAGCACCAGCACAGGGGCAGCACTGCTGGATGCAGGAGCAGCACAGGAGCAGCAGAGGAGCAGCAGTGCTGGATGCAGGGCCAAAGGAAGCTGAAGATAGTAAAATTCAGATATAAAAACCTCCAGTTTAATCACTAAAATTATTCAGGTGGGAAAGGGAGATGAGGTGCCTGGTGAGCACCAGCTCAGGGGCAGCACTGCTGGGTGCAGGAGCAGCCTGAACTCCTCCGCAGCCCTTGGATGCTCCTGCTCTGTCTCTGTCTCTCTGAGCAAGTGCCTCAGCCTGGATCCCTCTTGAGACAGGAGTGAAATCTGCTCCTGGCTGCTCCAAACCCATGTTTGGACAGGTTTAATCCTGCCCAATTCCTGGTGCCCCAGCCCTGGGTGTCCAAAGCATCCCTGTGGCATTGCCCTGGGCTGCAGCCACCAGCTCAGCAAACTTCAACCAGAAAACCCCAAAACTTTGGGGTGCTGCCCTGCACAAGCTGTGGGGGCCCAAATTCCCAAATTCCCAAATTCTGCTGGTCCAGGCAGGGCTGGAGGGGCTCCTTGCTGCTGCTCTGGAGCCTCAGAGTGCTGAGAGGAGCAGAACAGGGCAAGGAGAGATGGTGCCACATTTAATTAGCTCTCAGCAAACCCAGATTATTCTCAACATTAAACTGATCTTCAAAAAGGGAACCCTTTAAATGAAAAGAAAAAGCGCAAGGCTAGGAAAGCATTAATTGATTCCTTATTCATTAACCTTTGCAAACCACTCAAAAGAGCTGGGGAACGACTTCCTTTGCAGCAAGGGCTGGAAGGAGCCTCTCATAACCTGCTCTGCAGAGGGCAAGAGAAGGGCTGGTCCCAAACTGCTCCTTGTTTTGCTAATCAGAGAGCAATTCCTCACAGAGTCTCTGCTGTAAACACTGCTGATCCTGAGCACGCTCTTCTGAAAGCACCCTGAAGCCATGGCAGCTTCCCTGATATTTAATCTGCAAACCTCCAACTCCTCACGCCCATCCCTGAGCCCAGCAGCTCAAATCTCTCTCGTGACAGTTATTTTTTTTCCCCCTTTTTTCAAACCAGAGCTTCTGGAGTCCAGGGATTTGCCTTGAAAAAAGAAAAAAAACGTCCTGGAGAGATGAGAGATTGTGAAAAGCAGTTTGTAAAGGGCTTTTGGGTTTTAAAAAACCCAACCACCCAGAGCCAAAGGAAGCTGACAACAGCTACTAAAAATCGGATATAAAAACCTCCAGTTTAGTCATGAAAATGAATAAAATGGGGAAGGGAGATGATGTGCCTGGTGAGCACCAGGACACGGGCAGCACTGATGGGTACAGGACCAAAGGAAGCTGACAACAGATACTAAAAATCAGATATGTAAATATAAATATATCTATAAATCATATATATAAATATAAAACCCTCCAGTTTAATCACTAAAATTAATCAGGTGGGGAAGGGAGATGATCTGCCTGGTGAACAGCAGCACAGGAGCAGCACTGCTGGGTACAGGAGCAGCACAGGAGCAGCACTGATGGGTGCAGGACAAAAGGAAGCTGACAACAGATACTAAAAATCAGATATATAAATATAAATATATCTACAAATCATATATATAAATATAAAACCCTCCAGTTTAATCACTAAAATTAATCAGATGGGTAAGAGAGATGATCTGCCTGGTGAACAGCAGCACAGGAGCAGCACTGCTGGGTGCAGGACCTGCACCAGCAGTGTGGTCACTCAGGCTCAGGTCAGAGAAAATCAGAAATCCACTCAGATCAGGATGGTTTGGTTTAGGAGAGACCTTACAGATCATGTCATTCCCACCCTCAGCCATGGGCAGGGACAGCTCCCATTAGAAAAATCAGCATTTTGTGGCCAGAGCAGTGCCTGTCCCTCTGCTGCAGGTCCCTGTCCTGCTCCCCTGTCCAACCCCACAGCTCCCAGCCCCTCATGCCCTTGGAGTTGTCTCTGTTTGTTCCCTGGGGAGCTCTGCATTCCCACCTTCCCCAGCAAGGACAAACCAGGCAGTTTCCATAGCCACTGGGGAGGAGAAGAAAGGAAAAGGCTGCGTGGCCAACGGCTGCCAAATCGCCTTTTGTTTGTGCCCAGCAGCTCCTGGGTCTGCCCTGATCTGAAATGACACTTTCCTCCCTCGCTGGGGTCTTGTTTTCTGGGGATTTGATTCCAGTGCCAAGGCTTGGACAGAAACCAATGGCTAAAAGCTTCCTCTTATAAACTCTGGAATTAACAACCTTCTTTCCCTGACCTCATCAGCACAGCGGGGTAAAAAAACCCCAAACTAACCTAGACACATTTTCCCTTTTCAGACAGTTTAGGCAGAAGTGAATCAAATCCTTCACAGAAATGCCTGATCCAACCTCTTTTAGAGGGCAGGCACAACCTGGAGATTTGGTACCTGCAAAACAGAGGTGAAGTTTTAGTGTTCCCATCAGGGATGGCTTTCACATAATCATGGTTTGGGTGGTGAGGACCTTAAATCCACCCAGAGCCATGGCAGGGTCACCTCCCACATTTCCAGGTGCTCCAAGCCCCATCCAGCCTGGATTTGGGCACTGCCAGGGATGCAGGGGCAGCCCCAGCTGCTCTGGGCAGCACAGCTCAGTAGCTGGAAGCATTTAAAGATTTTTGCACTCCTTAAGCATGGGGCACACAGCTCACACTCAGCAGCAAATCTGAGCTGCACTGTCCTCTCAGCAAGGGCAGGAACTGCAGCCTTGTTCAGCAAGAGAATCACCTTAAAAAAACTTGGAAAGTCACAGGTCCTGGTCTTGAACAAACTCCCCACAAACCTGAGCATCCCTGTGCTGTGACCGTGTTTGTAGGGGTCTTAGGATGAGAGAAGAGATGAGGATCTGACTCCATGTTTCAGAAGGCTTGATTTATTATTTTATGATATATATTATATTAAAACTATACTAAAAGAATAGAAGAAAGGATTTCCTCAGAAGGCTAGCTAAGAATAGAATAGGAAAGAATGATAACAAAGGTTTGTGGCTCGGACAGAGAGTCTGAGCCAGCTGACTGTGATTGGCCATTAATTAGAAACAACCACATGAGACCAATCCCAGATGCACCTGTTGCATTCCACAGCAGCAGATAATCAATGTTTGCATTTTGTTCCTGAGGCCTCCCAGCTTCTCAGGAGGAAAAATCCTAAGGAAAGGATTTTCCATAAAAGATGTCTGTGCCACCTGTGCAGCTCAAGGGCCGTTTCCCCGTGGCTGCTCAGCATCCTCCCCCTGCTCCCAGGCTCTGCCCACTCCCCTGAGAGCTCTGCCTTCCTTTTGAAGCTGGCTGCTCTTTAGAGCAGTGCCTGATGACTCTCCATTGATCTCAATTATCCAGAGACAACTCTCAGTTATCCTGAGGCCGATTAAGCAGGTTGCAGATTAATCATCCCCTGCTCAGGGGCCCCTTCATCCTCCTCACCGGCTCCTTACATCTTGGTTTTGTTCTCTGTAGGAAAACACGCACAAGGCACCGTGTGCTCCTGTTTCCCACAGCACAGGGCCTCTGCTGTGTCTGCCTTTTCCAGCCTGGTTATTAACCTGGACAGGTGAGTATTTGTATTGCTATTTCTCATTTCCATCACTGACAGATGTGCACCCAGGAAAACAGAGAAAAGAAGGCCCCAAAAAGAGCCTTTTCTCCAAATTCAGCACATTTTCTGTTGAAATGGAAATGTTGGTGATCCAAAAGCCCCAGGGAATTTTTCTCCAGTGTTTCAATGATCTGGCTCATCCCAAACCTGCCTTGGTGCAGGGGAGGAAGCCTCAGAACGTGGCCAAGGAGCTGGGGTGGTTTGGGATGCTCCTGCAGGGAGGGAGAGGAGTTTTATGGACGCCTGGGAAGCACCAAGTGACCAAAGGATTTCTCCTCCACCTTAAAGGAACCCCAGGCTGAGGGCACAGCCCTGGGCATGAGCCTGCACCCAGGGGACACACAGGGAATCATGGAATTAAGGGTGGAAAAGCCCTCCAAGCTTTCCTAAGACCAGCTCTGCCAACCCACAACTAACCCACGTCCCCACACAAGACAGAATAGTGAGAGAGGAGGGTTATGCCATGCTTGGGAATTCAGAATATTAGGGCAAAATACACTGAAAGAGAAGAGGAAAAAAGGGTTACCAGTAGCACACTGTCCTTGAAAACCTGGCTGGTTTTCTTTTTTTTTTTCCTTTTTTTTTTTTTTTTCCTTTTTTTTTTTTCCTTTTTTTTTTTTCCCTTTAAGCTCTTGGCTCCAGTTTACCCAAAAGGAAGAAAGAGGAAAAAAAGGTGGCAGTGCTGCCATGCTGGGGCTGGCTGGCACAGCCTGGTGAGGGGCTGAGGACATCCCTGTGGTCTCCAGATTAAGCACAAGTGCTTTGTGCAGATAAATTGAAAACCCTCAGCCCTGGAACAGCGACTCATGGAACAGCACTGTCAGGTTCAAGAGGCAGAGAGAGAGCAGCTGCCTATGGAAAGGGAGATTAAAATCTGAGAGAGACAGAGAGTGGTGTGCCTTTATGTCTTGAACTGTGAGCCAGAGATGGCTTTGAGACAGGAAAATGCAGAACTTTGCTACCCAGGTATTTATATAGTACAGGTATTTATTTATATAGTACAGGTATTAATTTATATATTACAGGCATTTATTTATATATTACAGGTATTTATTTATATAGTACAGGTATTAATTTATATATTACAGGTATTTATTTATATAGTACAGATATTTATTTATATAGTACAGATACTTATTTATATAGTACAGGTATTCACTTATATATTACAGGTATTCACATATATTACAGGTATTCATTTATATAATACAGGTATTTATTTATATATTACAGGTATTCATTTATATATTACATGTATTTATTTATTTATATATTACACATCCCACGTGCAGCTTGGTGTATCCCAAACACAATCGTCCACACAAAATGCATACACAGACACAAACAGACACAGGGCAAACCCCCTGTATTCTTTGAAAAAAAAAATTTAAAAATTCAATACTAGATTGAAAAGGAGCTGTAGCTTTTCTTACAGTAATGCAGTTTGTAATTGTGGGAATTTATCCCAGGAGCAGCTTCTCACCTGGCAGGACAAGCAGCAGGATGAATTCTGGCTCAGTTTGTGCTTTGGGATTGAATCAGGACAGGCAGAAGTGAAATTATTCCCCATCTTCCCCAAGCCTGGCTTGCTCACACCCACCCACACTCCAGCCCGTGATCTTGAAGTGAAACTGCCTTTTATCATTATTGCTCCATCTAGTCAATCAAAATTTCAATTAATGGCAGGGAATTATCATTCCGTTCAGCACAAAGAGGGTTTTGTTGTGGGATTTTTTTTTTCTTTATCTATTACAAAGTGGCTGTCCTGTTGCTGATTCAGGCTCTGGGTAGCCTCCTGCTCACTGTCAGCCACACTGAGATGCTGGGGGATTCCTGGCCTCCCTGGTCAAACCCACTGCTGCTTTTATAGGCAGGAAGCACTGACCCTCCTGGAAATGTTTATTTTTTCCTCCTTTCCTGATTTCCCAGGGTGGGATTTCTCTGTGCACAGCCCAGAGGGAGGGCAGCAGCTCACTCACCCTGTGGTGCTGAGGGAGGAGAGGGCAGGGGGGAAGGATGGAGGCAGAGGGGAGTTAGGAGAAGAATCCATTTGTAATTACTGAAATAAACACAAGTCGGGAGAGAAATGCAAATGCCTCGTGTTGTGAATTGCTTGACAGAAGAAGTGACAGCTTTTTATTAGGGTGATAACAGCAAGGAGTTTTAAAATAGAATAATCGGTGCAACAAAAGCAATTTTCATTCTGAATTTTCATTTTAAATGGATGATCTCGTTTTAATCAAGTGAGTCATCACAAAATGCTTTTAATTGCCCAAAGTCAAGAGCCATATTGTAATTTTGATGTCTACTTTCAGGCTGATGATTCGATTTATTTAAATTGGGGAGGCAGGGGGGTTGTGTTGTTGCCCCATTCCTCTTTTCTGTCATTTCCCCCTCAAGTGAACACAAGATCTGAATTCACTATTCAAAAATCTAAATGACTTTTTGGAAAGTGCACTCACCTTGCCAACAAATCCAGAACGGGCTCGAAGCAGAAGATGTTTGTTAAAATCTGGGTTTGTTTATTTTTTTTTCCCCCTATCTCCTTCTGTGTTATTTGAAGCAGCTGAGCTGCTAAGATGAAGTTTGACTTTTTGTGCTTTTAAAGGCATTCTGGGATGGTGCTGTGAGCTGGGAGATTGGAGCACTTCCCACAGGCTCAGAGAGATCTGCATCGACCATCCACCATGGAAAAGGCTAATTTCAGGCTTCATTCCAAGCATAAATCCTGCCTCTTTACAAGAAAAGTGGCTGAGGCTTTGTGACTAGAGCCAAGGCTGCACAGCCAGGTCCTTGCTGGCTCCCTGAGGGACTTCTCAGTATCTCCTCAGGTGAGATTCTAGAGAGTATTTATTGGCAAAATTGGCGAAAATCAGGAAGGAAGGGGGAGGAAGAAGCTGTCCCTTTTTGTGCCCCTGGTGCATCCTGCTAAAATCCTTCTGCATGGTTTAAGACGGTTCATTTGAAGGAGCATGGCTGCAAAAAGTGGAATTAGTGCTGGCCAGCCCTGGTGGGTGTTCCTGAGCTGGCTGTGCCTGGGGGACACAGAATCAAACTGGGATGGGCTGGGAAGGATTTCCAGGGCCTTCCAGCTCCCACCCCTGCCGTGGGCAGGAACAGCTTCCACCCAAAGCCCTGGCCAGCCTGGCCTTGCTGTTCTTGGGGAGCTCACTTGGGGTCTCCAGGAGAAACCCCTCACTCTGTTTAGGCCTGACCTGGTCTGCAGGAACATCCAAGAGTGGAGATGGCTGCAGAGCCATGAGCCAAAGGAAAATGCAGAATCCTGGGCAGCACCTTCTCTGCCAGGGCACACATCACTGTGGAGCTGCTTGTCAGAGAGGGGAACCCAGCAGGTTTCAGCTCGGAGCACTCAGCAAGAACAAAGAGAGCTTCTGCTGAATTCATGCTTTGAAACCTTCCCCCGTCAAGTCCTACCCTGAAGTCAGAGGGAAGTGGTGTTGCCTCCTGTAAAAGGAAATGTTCCCTCACCCCAAGATCCCACCAGGTGTGATCTCCTCAGTTCAGAGGATGGCCTGAACTTCATGAGCAGCCAAGAGTCAGGAGAACAGGCCCAGCTTTGCCACCAGCTTCCCAAATCTCCCCTTCAAGACCTTTCAAACTCCAAATATACTGCCCTGAAATAAGAACAGCTACTTATAACACCTTTTATATTTAAACAAGAAGAAATACCAGTGAGACTTGGAGGCCCTGGCTCTGTGTGCCTTTCCCTCCTCATGCTACTCCCTTCATGCTGCTGCTCAGACCCAGCACGGTGAGAGGGGACAGAAGCCATGTGCAAGCATGTTCTCAGAAGAAAATCCGCCTTCCCCCCCTTATTTAAAAAGCAATTCCTGTTTCTGCTCATTGTGTGCGTGCAGGGTTTAAAATCTCCTGAAAGCTGAAGCAGGAGCGAGACAGGAGAACAGGCCCAGTGTTGCCACCAGCTTTCCAAATCTCCCCTTCCAGTCTTTCAAACTCCAAATACACTGCCCTGAAATCAGGACAGCTACTTAGAACACCTTTTTCTTTTTTATTTGAACGAGTAGAAATACCAGTGAGACTTGGAGGCCCTGGCCTTGGAAAATGAGTGCAACAAGGCTGCCCCATCCTCTGGCTCTGTGTGCCTTTCCCTCCTCACGCTGCTCCTTTCACGCTGCACGGTGAGAGGGGACAGAAGCCATGTGCAAGCATGTTCTCAGAAGAAAATCTGCCTTTCCCTCCCACATTTAAAAAGCAATTCCTGTTTCTGCTCATTGTGTGCGTGCAGGGATTAAAATCTCCTGGAAGCCCAAGCAGGAGCAAGACAGGAGAACAGGCCCATCTTTGTTACCAGCTTCCCAAACCTCCCCTTCAAGATGTTTCAAACTCCAAAAATACTACCCTGAAATAAGAACAGCTACTTAGAACACCTTTTATATTTGAACAGGAAGAAATAGCAGTGAGACTTGAAGGCCCTGGCTTTGGAAAATGAGTGCAACAAGGCTGCCCCATCCTCTGGCTCTGTGTGCCTTTCCCTCCTCACGCTGCTCCTTTCATGCTGCACGGTGAGAGGGGACAGAAGCCATGTGCAAGCATGTTCTCAGAAGAAAATCTGCCTTTCCCCCCACATTTAAAAAGCAATTCCTGTTTCTGCTCATTGTGTGCGTGCAGGGATTACAATCTCCTGAAAGCCGAAGCAGGAGTGAGACGTCGCCTCTGGAAATGCTCCGTGAAGGCGTGAACGAGGACACAATGCAGAGCCAGTGCTGACATGCACAAAACAGCTCATTATGTGGGAGAAAAACCAGCACCTTTCACCTCTGACAAGCTGGAAAAGAGAAAATCCCTGCCAGATAACCTAAGCAAGAGCCTCGTGGGAGAGGTGCGAGCGTGCTGGGAGCTAATTGGGAGAGCTCCACCATCCCTGAGCAGCAGCAGCAGCAGCAGCAGAGAAAACACATCCCTTTGCTGTTAAATAAATAAAATATGCCAGCATTAGTCTCCTTCCCTGTCCTCCCTGGTTCCTGTGTCCCAAACTGAGCTGGAGTTGTGCTCTGATTTAGCATCTCGCTGCCTGGCTGAGCAGAGCAGGCTTTTAGCAGAATTGTCAGGTTTGTACCCATCCCATCCCCTCAGAAATTTGGGTCAAGGGCTTTCTTCACTTTGATTTGGAGCCAGAGCTGATACTTGGAGGGAATGAACTTCAAGTGTTTTATCCAGTTCTGCTCAGGATCCACCAGCCTTAAAATTCCATGCCTGGAATTTAGAGGATCTGTGTGTTTATCTTCAAATTACTGCCTGGGCTGTGCTTGCCATGGTCTCTTGGGGAGGACACACCATGCTACACAGCTTTGTGATCGAAGCAATCTCTCCCTTGAGGTGCTTTTTTCTTTGCACAGGATTTAAAAAAAAAGCTGCTTTTTTCCCTTTTTTCCCCCCCTTTTCCCCTTTTTCCCATGTCTTTGCCCCACTTTCTTATTTTTGCCAAAAGAGCATCAACTTGAGGTGAAATATCATCCAGTGCTGACAAAAGCTTTGATATTGTAATGCCAGACCCATCAAGCCAAAGCTTTTAACTCTGGATTGTTCTTTTTTTTTTTTAAATATTGGATTTGTGATGTTTGTTCTCCTTCCTCTTGCCCACGATTGATCTGCCTGTCCTATTTATCTCCTCCACCTCACTGGGCCGTGGCCTTGAGCCCACTGGAGACTTTGCATTGATTGCTTGGGATTTTGGATGAAGCCAGGCAGTTATTTTCCCTTCCCCTCTTCACCTCTGTTACCTGTTGTTTATCCTTTAACCAGGGATAAAATAACCTGGGCGAGGTTGTTTTCTGCATCCAATTGACCAGAAAAAGCACAAATTACAGTTTGGTTAAACAATGATATGGGAACGTACCAAAGTTCTTTCAGGAATCAAAATTCTTCCTCAGCATTTCAAAAACCCCCAACATTTCCCATGTGAAGATTCCATGAAAAGTTGAATCTGGAAATTAATGACATCTAGAAATTAATGATATATAGAAATTAATCACATCCATTTGTGAAGTGGCTTCAAAAGAGCACGGAGAAGAAATTATTTTGGTTTTCCTCAACTCACCAAAAAGATACATCTCAGGTCTGTTTTAAACCATGTTTTCCTGCACCCTGGTGCTACCTACACATTGGTTGGGCAATGTCAGCATTTATTTCTCAGTCTGACTCTGATGTGAAGGCTCAGCCTGTCCCTCCAGACCTGCCACCACCTCCCTCTCCCCAGGCATTTCCCTGAGGCTCTCCCAGCACTGACTCTTCTAAATTAACTACTTATTTTCACTACTTCTCTCTTCAGAGAGAAACTATCTTCTGCAGAAAACAATACAAGCACTCAAGATAAACTCGGTGTGACAGATAAAAGCAGACTTTGTGTGGGGGAAGAAAGGGAAATGCTGCTGTGAGTTTGGTGGTCAATGCAGCAAACCCAACCAGGATGGCAGCTCTGCAACTCCAGATGGGAGAGTGGCAGCAGCACCGTGGGTGTAAAGAGTTAGTGTGGAGGATTAACCTTTAATGAGGGCTTTTAGCATTGAAGGGATTGAAAACAAGGAGAAAAAAACCAGGAAAAAGTCTCTGGGTGCTCTCGCACATAGGCTCTCATTGGGCTTTGCACCCCTCAGCTCTTGAGGGTTATTTTGCGAAGAATAACAAGAATTCCATGCTGGAAATGTTGTTTTCCAGCCTCGAGTCCCTGAATGTGCTACCACAGGGCAGATTTCCCCTCTCAGAGCATTTTGCCCTCTCCTCTGGGAGCAGTTTGTGCAGCCAGAGCCATTTGAGGGCTGTAAATCACAAGGTTTGTCCTCCACCCCTCCTCCAGGATTTCAGAAAAACCCCAATCCCCCAAATAGAATCCCATTATTTAAAATGGGGAGAAACAGCAGTGAAGTTTCCCCAAACCAGTAATTACAGATTACACAGGCTGTAGGGAAGAACAGCTCCCAACTCCAAACCTGGTCCCTACAAAATGCTGCAAAACCTTCTCCCTGAAAATCCTTTGAAGCCAGGAAGGAAAGTGCTCACAAGGCTGAGAAACTGTGATATAAACTGACTGAGAAACCTGTGATAGAAACGTCCCCTAGCTCGTTTCTGCCTACTTGAAGACTTAATTAGTATTAAAAGCCCCAGGAAGTCTGAAGATTATTTATGGAGAATGTAGCAGTAGATATGACCTAAGGAAAAAAGGAGGTAAGGCTGAACCACAGAGCTTGTCCCAGGGACTAAATCTACATTTTTACTGCTTCATTCCCTAATTTAGGTGCAAATTTGGGGTTTTTTTCCCCCTCTCCTGCCTAAAATGTCAAAGTATTGCAAAGCTTTTCAAGCCTGGAATTGGGACAAAGAAAGAAAGGTCAAAGCCCTCAAAACAATTGGGAGAAATATCAGCCAAGATGTTTCATTTTTACTCTGACAGGTTTTTTTATTAACTTGCACAATCATTTAAAGCAAAAATTGATCTGCTAAAAGACACCAAGAAGCCATTAGCTCTGTGCAGGGACAGGCTTACGTGAGTTGGTCTCCCCAGCTCTAAAGGGCCTTTGCTAGCATTAATTAACTCAGAATTTCTTAGTAATTTACAAAGAATAATAATTAATTCTTAGTAATTAATACTAACATTTTTCTTCCTAATTAATATAACTATTTAATAAGACTTTTTTTCATAAATTTCTTCATAATTAAAGTCACTGAATCCCAATCCTTTCCAGAGAAGAAGAGTAATGGTAGAGGAGGGGGAGAGGGGGATTTCTTTTGATTTACGTAAAATAGAAGTTGAAGACATGCATGATTATTTACAAAACCAAGAAAATATATAAAAATATTCCCTTCTTGTCTGGAAATTGCCAGTTCTCATCTCCAAAAGGCACCAAAGGCTCAATGCATCTCCAAAAATCGAGGGGGTCCATCATCATCCCTGTGGGCAGGATTGGACCCCTCTGCAGACAATGGGTGTCACAAACATCTTTTATGAAAACTCCTTTCCTTAGGATTTTTTCCTTCTGAGAAGCTGAGAGGCCTCAGGAACAAAATGTAAACATTGATTATCTGCTGCTGTGGAATGCAACAGGTGCATCTGGGATTGGTCTTATGTGGTTGTTTCTAATTAATGGCCAATCAAAGGTCCAGGTGTCTCAGACTGTCTGAGAGTCACAAGATTTTATCATCATTCCATTCCACTTCTTTCCTTTCAAGCCTTCTGATTAAATCCTTTCTTCTATTCTTTTTGTATAGTTTTAATATATAATTTTCTTTTAATATAATATATATAATAAAATAATTAATCAGCCTTCAGAAACATGGAGTCAGATTGTTGTCTCTTCCCTGGTCCTGGGACCCCTGTGAACACCACCACAAATGGGTTTTGCCTTTATGATGCCTTCTAAAACACCTTTGGGCTTTGTGTGATCATTTCTGTTTGACCTTTAAACGAAAGCTCTAATCGACAACCAATTTCTGTCTCATTTTGTTGACAGCTTGTTTTCTCCTGTCAATCCTAAGGAGAAGGGTGGGCAGCCTCCCCCACCAGAGCTGTGACAAGGGAAAGCCTGGAATGACCCCAGGAATTCCTCTGGTCCTGTTTCCAGCTGAAAATGCCACCAAGGGTTTCACTGAGAGGAATCCTCTGAAAATGCCACCAAGGGTTTCACTGGGATTTCTCTGAAAATGCCACCAAGGGTTTCATTGAGAGGATCCCTCTGAAAATGCCACCAAGGGTTTCACTGAGAGGATCCTTCTGAAAATGCCACCAAGGGTTTCACTGAGAGGATCCCTCTGAAAATGCCACCAAAGTTTTCATTGGGATCCCTCTGAAAATGCTGCCAAGGGTTTCACTGAGAGAATTCCTCTGAAAATGCCACCAAGGGTTTCACTGAGAGAATTCCTCTGTCCCAGAGGAGGGCAGGGAAAGCCCAGGGTGAGCTGGGGCTTTGCTTGGTGATCCCTGACACCTTCTCAGTGACCAAATCCCCCAGACCACACCAGGATGGAGCCTGGGGGTGGTAGGAGAGGGCTGAATGTCACAGAATCATAAATTTTGGACAAGACCCCTAAATTCATCTGGTCCAACTGTGTGGTCGATGTGGAGCCTCCTTCCTCAGCGAAATGGTACCAAATGTGAAAAAAAGAGGGAAAATGTGGATAAATGCATGTGGAAGAGCAGAGAGCTGTGAGGAATCATGTTGGGATGCTTGGAAAGGTGGAGAGAGGCATTTGGTCACATTCTGGTCACTGTTTTAGCTTGCAGAGCCACAGTCCTGGTGTCACCACTGGCTGCCCAGGGCTCAGCCAGCAAACTGCTTTGCTTTTCAAACTGTGCAGGCAGCTGAATTGGTGAGCTCTGCTTCACCCCAAACACAAGCAACCAGCAGCAAAGGCATTTGTCACTCTTCCCCCCTCCAAAACCAGGAAGCTTAAACAACATGCATCATTTATGCACCTCAAGAAGCAGAGAAAATCAGCATTGAAAACAGGCTGGTGCCTCTGTCTGCATGTGTCTGCATGAAATATTCAGCACAAAGCCCAGCCCTGCTGTGTGTCAGGGCTCAGGGCTGAGCTCCACGATCAGGAACCACGGCAGCTCCCAGGAAAAGGAGCAGCTGCAGCACGCAGCACACACCATTCCAGGTCAGCTGCCAGCATGGAGAGGTGTTTGGAAGCCTCTTCAATATTTAAAGTGAGAATGAGACACTTCGAGACCCAGTTGCTAATGGCTCCTTGCCTTTAGCATCAGGAAATTGGGAACCTTGCTGGGATCCTGCAGGAGGTGAGGAGAGAGGAGCTCTGGGCTGTGATTGCTGGATGCCCAAGTGTCAGAACTCTATGCATCCCTCTGGGTGTTCGGGGTTGCCAAGGACCCTGTCAGGGGGCTTAGAGACCCTGGAATGCAGCCCAGAACACCTGGGGATTTGATTTTGACCCTTGGAGCAAGTTGCCAGCTTTGTATGAGGACCTGAAAGTCACAGAGGTTTGAATAGTGTAATAACAAAATTATCACAGGGTGAAAATGTAGATTTTAGGATTTTTGGTATGGGGGTTATGGGGACAAGATGGAGGAACTTGGGCATGTCCAGCTTTTCTTCTTCTTCTTCTTCTTCTTCTTCTTCTTCTTCTTCTTCTTCTTCTTCTTCCTCTTCCTCTTCCTCTTCCTCCTCTTCTTCTTCTTCTTCTTCCTCTTCTTCTTCTTCTTCCTCTTCTTCTTCCTCTTCTTCCTCTTCTTCCTCTTCTTCCTCTTCCCCTTCCCCTTCCTCTTCTTCTCCATTTTCTGCATTTTCTGCAGTGATGTTGGCACTTTGGGATTGGTTTAGAGTACAAGTGCACTGTCTAACATAGGTGATAGGTATTGGGAATTAAGTGTAAATATGTTATATGGAGTTTGTAGCATAAAATGACAACACAGAGTGCCTGTGGCAGCCCTGCTGAGCAGATCTCGGCTGGGCAGAGAGAAAATTTTATAGATAAGAATTAATAAACAACCTCAAGACCGAAAAGTGAAGAGTCCAGACTCGTTCTTCAGCCACATGAGCCTAAACAGAGACATCCTGCACATCTCAGGGCAGCAATTATCAACCAAAACCCGAGACCCAAATCTGAATTGCAGCATTCAGGCATGAGCAAGGAGGAAGATGTGGCAAGTTCTGAGCAATCCAGGCAGCAATGAGCCCTACCTGGGCTCTGGGAGCTGCTCCTCAAGTGCTGTCTCTGCAGATAACAGAGAGCAAGTCCTGCTCTCTAAGCACAGAGATGACAAGTCAAATCCTCAAACCTGCCCTGGCTGCTCAAGAAAGCTCTGAGGCTTCCCTGGGTGCCTCAGCAGGGATCTGCTCCTGGCACAAAGCCACCATGGGCAGCTTTGCAAAATCTGAAATCTCCTGCAGCACCACGGGTTGGGATGTCCCCACTTGGCTCTGCGGGGCATGGGCTCCTTTTGAGGGTGGATGAAACATCAAGAATCCCCAACATTTCCCATCACAGAGAGGCTGATTTAGCTGCTAACTCAGCCTAGGAAAAACAGACTAATGCCTTCTGACTTCCAGTGGCAGATGGATTCTAAAACAGACAGAAAAATCACTGACACACACAGGGCTCCTGTTGAATTCCAGACCAAACATCTGCCCTCCAGCTCTGGTAAGGCTTCTGGTATTTACAGAACACAGAAGAGCTGGGAGAGGAGAGCAGGTGGAACATCCTCAGCACCAATTGTCCCAGTGCAAACCATCCCTGCTGGCACAGGCAGCCCCTGTGGTGAAATCTCTGCGTTTGAAACATCAGCTGTCAAACCCATGAGCTGCTTCCCACACCACCAGTGCTCCCAGTCAGAGATAAACAAAGGCCAGATCGCCTCTGGAATAAGGGAAAGGAGGAGGTTTCCCAAGGGGCAGCTGCAATTAAGTTTATGGTTGAAATTTGTGGTTGTCCTCTTTTAATCCCTTTCTCATTTAGCTCTATATCCCTTCCCTGGGACTCTGAGCGTGGTTTGCATTGCCCTTGTCTCCTCTCTGTGTTCAGAGTCCTTCAGAGCAGACAGAGGCACTAAAAATAAAATCACCTGTCAGGTTCCCTAGTTATTACAAACAAAACGTCCTTTACCAAAATGCAACAAGTAAAACCTTCATATTGTGTGTGCTTATTCACATAAAATATTTAGAAAGCTCCTAATGTTTTTATGGCTGTAATTAATCTTGTGTCATGTTGGGGAAGAACAGCACATAAAAAATTTCTTTGGCATTAGGCAGAAGCCTGGGCTTCCCAAGGTGTCCACAATTCCAAGGATAGAGGAGACTTAAAAGTGGGGTTTGGGGGACCCCTGCCCTGCCAGGAGAGCCTGGTGGGATGGAGGAGGGTTGAGCCTTTTTATTTTATGCTGCCTTTGTGGCACAGATGCTCAAGGCAGCTTTGTAGCCATGTGGAGGAAGGGATTTACCCCAGCTCTGCTCCCCATGCTTGGCCAGGGCTGAGGCTCCCTGAGTGCCTTCCTCTGGGCAAGGCTGATGCCACAGGTGCTCCTTTTATTGCCTAAAATCTTGGGGATTTTAAGAAAAACCTCTCTGCACGTTCACTGCAAGCGTCTGGAGGACTCTGGCTAGCACAGGAGCCTGAATAGATATAAACTGTCAGCAGCCAGAGACTCCTGCCCAGCTTGCCTTGCCAACAAACTCTTTGACGGGAATATTCCCAGAAATATGATGCTTTAAAAAAATCTGATCCAGCCCTTGCTATCTATAGCTTCTCAACGACAAAATTTTGGCCAAAATGCAAGAGAGAGAGAGAGAGCAGCTCCCAGCAGCTCCCTGTGCCATGGGTGGGGAACAACCATCCATGGGGGAACAGCCAGGTGGCCCTGGCTGAGGCACTGGTGCTGTGGGAGGACAGCTCAGCCCTGTCTGAAATAGGTGCAGATCCAGCATTTTTTGGTTCCTGAAATGGTTTCATCATGAGAGAGTGGGAGAAGCTGTCACTGCACCAGAGGGTGAAGGAGAAATCCACACCTGGGACCAGAGACAGGCTGCCCTCAGTGGAGCAAAGCATTTAACCACAGGCACAAGGAAAGGTGGATTTGACATTTTAATCCTGATCCTTACACTTCTAAATTGGCCTTTGGAGGAGGAAGATTGTGATTGGCCATTAATTAGAAACAACCACATGAGACCAATCCCAGATGCACCTGTTGCATTCCACAGCAGCAGATAACCATTGCTTACATTTTGTTCCTGAGGCCTCCCAGCTTCTCAGGAGGAAAAAATCCTAAGGAAAGGATTTTTCAAAAAATATCATGGCTACATCCTGCCAGGCCCTGCTCCAGGGGTTTCCCTACCCCATTCTCCATGGATTTAGTTATTCAAAGCCCCCTGGTTTTTAAGCATCCCCTGCAGGGAGCAAGGAGGGTTCAGGGAGCAGCACCTATGAAGAAAAACCGTTCCACACATCCAGAGGGATGGGACAGCAAGGAAAAGCTGTTCCACACACCCAGAGGGACAGCAAGGAAAAGGAGAGGCTAAAGAAGGAGGAGGTGATGGCCCAGGCACAGCAGGGCTGGGAGTGCAGGGCCATGGACAGGCAGTGGTGTTCAGCTGAACCCCAAATCCATCAGCTCCCTGCTGCAGCCACCCCCTCAACTTCTGCATGTTTCTGCACAAGCTTTTTTTGTGTTTTTTAGTTGACTTTCAGAGCGGCTGCCCTGCCAAAGCTGCCCATTTTGCCTGCAGATGCTCTGCATTGGCGGCCTCTAAACCCCTCTAAAAGAGCCCCAGCTCAATCACAGCTCTGTCAGGCGATGCTCTATTTAACAGAAGCTGCCCAGGAATCTCCTCCCGAGTCCATTTTCTCGGTGAGTGGCAGCAATAAATAAAATCCAGCCAGTTGGTCCTTGAAACGCTACCATGGCTTGATTGCTTCTGCCCAGGACTTTGCCAACTGCGCTGCAGATGCTGCCTCCCTCTGCCTGCCCCTTCCCTGGGCTGCAGGAGGAAATGGCAGTGAAGGAGGGAAGGTTCCAGGTCTGGGAAGGAGGAAAGAGGCAGGGAAGGAGGGAAGATTCCATATCTGGGAAGGAGGGAAGATTCCAGGTCCGGGAAGGAGGAAAAATTCCATATCTGGGAAGGAGGGAAAATTTCATTTCTGGGAAGGAGGGAAGATTCCATATCTGGGAAGGAGGGAAGGTTCCATATCTGGGAAGGAGGGAAAATTCCAGGTCTGGGATCAAACATGGAGTAGATTCTGAGTGCAGGGCAGCCCAGGGGCCTGGAGGAGCCATTTCCAGCAGGATTTGCTGCTGTCAGAGCCTCTGCCCTGCAGCCCTGCAGCAAAGAGCGAGGTCCTGCCCAGGAAGGCTCCTCAGAGGAGCAGGGAATGCTGCCCCTGCCTTGGCCAGGCTCCAGGGTAGTTAATTGCATTCTGCCTGCCCGACATTAATTAATTTGGTGTCGTGCAGAGACCACTGCTCTGGGTGCATCCGGGAAAAAAAAATAAAAATTATAAAAAAAACAAAGAGAAAAAAACCAACCCACACCCAATAAATAACAGAGGGGGAGGGAGCTGAGCACTGAGCAGCCCCCTTGGCAGTTCCAGGCTGCTCTCACAAGGAAATCCATGGGATTTGTACAGATCTGGGGGTGCCCTGGGCCTCCTGAGCGGCCCAGGGAACTGATCCCAGCAGGGCAGGCAGAGACACCCCTAAGTGTGTCATACCTGCTTTAAACATTTAAAAAGTGTGCTTTGCTTTAAAGATTTAAAAAGTGTGTTTTCCCCAGGGAGCAGAGGCTGAGCTCACCCCTCTGCAAGGGCGGCCTTGGGAGGCAGAGCAGGAGATCCCCTGCTCACACCACAGCAGATGCCTGTGATTCAAACCCTACTGTTCCCTCATTAAAGCAGCTGTCTGCTGTCCCCCAAAGACAGACAAATTAGGAGCCAACTCAACCAAGAGCGCAGCAAACACAGAAATATGTGACTATGAAATGCTAACAAGGCCGCTCCCCCCACACGGGGCCTGCAGCTCAGACGGGGGCTCAGGGAAGGAGGTGAAAGGAGGCAGAGCAGCAGATTTGTTTTCTTTGTCAAGTCAGAGCCCAGCCCAGCTGTTTCCCCAAACAAGCCAAAGTCATGAGCTGTGTCTAGTTTGATTTTTTTTTCCTTTTAATTCTTGCAACAATGATATCTCAGATTCACTTGTGGGATCTCAGCTGGGATCACAACTCTCTGTGTGCCCTTCTGGGAGTTGTTTCTCCGACCTGTGTGACGGTGTTCACAGGGGTTCTTGGATGAGGGAAGAGACGAGGATCTGACTGCATGTTTCAGAAGGCTTGATTTATTATTTTAAGATATATATTACATTAAAACTATACTAAAAGAATAGAAGAAAGGATTTCATCAGAAGGCTGGCTAAGAATAGAATAGGAAAGAATGATAACAAAGGTTTGTGGCTCAGACTCTGTGTCCAAGCCAGCTGACTGTGATTGGCCATTAATTAGAAACAGCCGCATGAGACCAATCACAGATGCACCTGTTGCATTCCACAGCAGCAGATAACCATTTTCCTGCTCCCATATTTTTACCTGAGATCCCCTTAATTTCAAAATGATAATAATTATAGAGAAGGGGTTTACATTTTCCATTTCAGGGGAGGCTCCTGCCTTCCTTAGCAGACACCTGTCTGTTCAAACCAAGACAACAACAAGACTGAGAGAACAGAGGGAAAACCCCCTGGGTTTGTGCAGGGATTCTCCCAACACCCAGGGATCCCAGGGTATCGATGAGGCAGCCCTGAGGCAGGGAAAGGCTGTTCTATTTGTGGCCAAGGCTTTCCCATCAGGGAACCAAATGCAGCACCAACTGCAGCACAGCTAGCCTGGGAAGCAGATGGTCTGTGGAGGTGAGTCCCACTGCAGTTGCACAGCAAGTCTGACACCCTGGGGAGAAATCCCACAGACGGGCAGGATCCCCAAATCCTCCCTGACAAAACTGCTGGCTGGAGGGACACAACAACTTGTTCAAAGCCAGATATGCCCTGGAGCAACCAGGATTAGGGTGATGTCACCAGCCTTTGGAGCAGCAGCGACAGTGGGTACACATAAAATAAATATATTTAATGAATGCACCCGTGGATCATTAACAGCCTGTTGTTATCGCAGCCCCTGGCCAGCTCTGATCTCTCTTTCACTGCTCAGAGCATTGAACAAACACCTTGAAGAGTCTTGGGGTTGACCTCCCCTGCCTTGGTACACACAGGAGAGGAGGATCTGCACTTTGCACTGGCAGCGAAATTCCAGCTGCTCTCAGGAGTGGATCTGAGAGAGATCCAGAGATTCTCTCTGAGCAGGAGGATCTCACCATGACACCGGGCTGGCTGTTTGCACCCACTGGGGTTATTGTGTAAATCAGATTTTAGAGATGCTGCAACAGAGCAGCAGGTAGAGCAGGCAGGAGCTGCCAGACTGGGGTGGGATGTGATGGAATGATGCTTCCAACCTTCCTGCAGAGAATCCTCCTCCAGCTGCAGCTGGGTGTTGTTTCCCAAGGCATTCTCTGCTCTGCCAGCCCCACTGACCTCTCTTGGGGAGCAGGAGCAGATTCCCAACCTTTCTGCGGTTCTGAGGCTCCATCTCCTGTGGGAGCCACCCCACACCTCTCACCCCTGGGGGCACGGCACAAACTGGGACCAACTGGGAGCTGCTCCAGTCCCACCTCCTTGGCTTAGAAGGGAAATGTTTGTCTGAGCAGCAGGTTTCCCGCAGATGAGAAAACATCCATACAGCATCAGGTGAAAATCTGATTTCTGCACTGGTTTTCAGGCAGAGCCAGCAGGAGCAGAGGGGGGAGCTGAGCTGAGCTCCCCAGGCAGGTTTGGTGCTGGCTGCACCAAAACCAGGGCTGTTTGTTTTATTACTGGGCTTTGCTGGGAAAAGAGTGGAATCCTGTTCCTGGGGAGGGTGCAGAAAGTGACACCGTGGGAAAGAGCCTGCTTGGAAATTTGACCCAAGAACAGCACAAATGTGGCATCTGCCCCTGGCCCTCGGCAGCCAGAGCAGCTCAAGGGAGCTCAGCTGCTTCCCAGAACTTCTCCCCATTGCATTTGTTTCCTTCCACAGCCCAGAGCCTTTTGAAAGCTTGTGGAACGCAGGATTGTGTGAAAATGTCCATTTTGGGCTCAGCTTTTCACTGGGGGCTCCTCCTGCCTCCTGGTCGTGAAAAGTAAAGCAAAGAGTCACCAAAACACAAAAATTAACACCATCAAAACCAAACCATCCTCACAAAGCCCCCTCCTCACTGGGGATTCCCATTAACCTGCAGGCGCTGTCCCTGCTCATTGCAGGGGTTCTGGATGTCCCTTCCAACCCAAACTCTTCCAGCATCTATGCAAACATGAATTAAACTGCAGCAAAACCCCACATCTAACTAAGTTTCCATGTTGGTGGAAAGGTCCTGACCAGCCACAAAAGGGGAAAAAACATTTGTGACACCCTCACAAGATAAACACCACTTCCTTTCTTATTTGTAGAGTTCAGGAGCATAAATGCCATATATCCCATATATCCCATATATCCCATATATCCCAATGTTCTCCCATCAACTCCCTCTCAGAGCAGCCCTTACCTAAACCAGGCTGCAAACCCATGATTAACAATCAGATTGCACTGTCCCTGCTCTCACTGCAAGGCTTATCACACCAATAACACCCCCAAAATCAGCACAGCCCTCCCAGGAACCTGATTTTTGTGCAAGCTGTTACAATTCTTCTGAGTAACATTAATTTTATTCAAATACCTGGGAAACACGGGGAGGTAACAGCTGAAGTTCCTGCTGGACCCTTAAGGCAGGAAAATATTCAGTTAATATCTTAGACATCCAACCAGACCATGTGCTGCAGGGGCTCCTATTCCTCATTTTTATATAATGAAAAATACAAAGCATAATTCAAAAGAAGAAATACATTTTAAAACATGGCATGAAAGGGCTTCTCTACTGACAGATCCTTGGTGTACTTTGATTTGCTTTTCCTTACAAGCTCTCTCTCTCTCTCTCAACTATTATTTTCTTTCCCAGTGGTGTCATTCTAATTTTCAAACTCAGGCAAAGGAGCTGCTCATTCCTTTCCTCTGGTCAGCAGCCACCTCAAGGGGGGTTTTCTTCAGCTTCTCAGCAAACAGCAGCTCAGGCAGAGCCTGCAAACATCTCCCAGTCCTGGGGAGCTGGGCAGTTGTTGCTGACCACCACCAACAACTCAACAAGAACAAAGCAGCTTGGAGAGCTTCCCCTCCCCTCTCACTGAAGGTTTTCCTGAACTTGCTGGAGGGGGAGAATAAATAATTGTGGGCAATAAATGAACCAAACCCTGCAGAAGTTTGGTTTGGTTTGGGGAATGGCCGAGGGGGAGCCCAGCAGGCTCAGGATGGAGCTGCAGGAGCTCCCCAGTGCCCTGACCCCATCCACAACAGCCCATTCTTGTTTCTCCAGTGCCCTCTCTCTTCAAGGGAATGACAGCAGTCCTTTAGGTCTTTTCTGAGTCTTTTTCCCATTTTCTTTTTGCTTATCACCCTAAACATTTTAAGAGAATCTGCCATTTCCAAGCCATCCTGTGGTGGGTTTCCCTGTGGTGCACATCACGCTGACATGAGATGTGACTGGAGCCATAAAGTGCTTTTTTTGTAGCTGTCACTGTGGATAAGAGCCTGCAGAAGAAGGATTTATATATATATTTTCCATCCTCTCTTACCCCACTACCTCCTCCAAGCTCCGACTGCTCAAAGCAGAGCTTTGAGTTCATTACACCCTGCTGAGCAAAGAGACGAGTTGGAAAGCCAAGGTTTCCCAAGCAGGGAGCTGTTTTAGGACTCTGATGGCATTAGGAAGGCAAAGGGGGATAACCTGACTGCCCAGGAGAGGGACAGGGTGCCATGGTGGCAGTCAGGGCTCCTTTGGGCACTCTGCAGTGATGCAGAGCTCAGAGCCCATGAGGATTTTCAGAGAATCACCCCATGGGTGTTTGGAAGTCCTCCCTGACCCTGGAGCTGCTTTGCTCTCTCCTGCTTGGGCAGAGCCAGCCCAGGGGCCCAGTGTGGGTTTCAGCATCTCCAAGGACACTGAGTGAGGCTCCTGAGGGGGACATCACACCAGGAAAACTGTGGCCTCAGCTTGGAGGACCATGTATGACATACAAACATACCAAGCTGGTGACGTGGTTTTGTTTATTTCTCTGCTGCTGAGATCTGGTTACCTCTGATAAATCCTGCCAAGATCCTAGCTGGACAAACTCAGGCTTCTGGAGGAAGCAAGCTCTGGTTGAAGGGGGTCTTTGAAATAGCTCACAAGCAAAAGATCTGAAGAGAGGTAATCCAACCCAGCCCAGCCTGCCAAAGCTTCTCCTGCTTGCACAGTTTGTTTAACAGAGTTCAAGGCCAGAAGGCTCCGTTATAATCTTCTAAAGCTGTGGTTCTGCATGGAGGGAGGGATTAAAGGTGGCTGAGGGTCCCTGAAGAGCCCTGTGAGAGCAGGCAGGCTCAGGAGATAACAGCAGCGTGGGGTTTAGGAATGGTGACGAGATGGGGACACCTGGCTGAGCCCTGACCTCTGCGCTGGCCTCTACCACACAGCAGCCCATTCTCCTCACCAGCTGGCCCCAGCTGTCTGTCCTTTGTCCCAGTACAAACTGGGACCCAACAAGGAGCTCCACCAGCCCAGCCCTATCACTGGCTCAGGGTTATGTATAAATCACAAACAGGACAGGACTGCTGAGGAACGTGCCTTGAGCTGTTTGATTTTTCAGCATCAGTCTCATTACATGGTTATGACAATGGGAAGATGCCACCAGCTTCAAACTTCCTGATATCTTGCTAGATAAACTTTTCTGTAGCTTAGAGAGTTATTCTAGACAAATAGACCATTGTTCTATTTGTCCTTGCTTTTCTGCTTTTAAATAATTTCTCTGCTGACCTATCTCATGGCTGCTGCTTGGCTCTAATCACAGTTCTGCTGCCTCTGAGGCCTGCCTTTTGCAGCTTTCCCAAAACCCTCCAATTTTGTGGATTCCCACAATTTCCCCTCTCTGTTCACCCAAAAAGAAACCTTCACAATCGTGTCGTTTATTACCTGCATTTCGTAGCCTTACTATAATATTTCTGCTTATCACCTGCTTAAAGCATTTTCTTGCTTGCACTAAGCATTGCTATATCACAACGCAGCAATTTAATCCTCTGAAAGTCCAGTCAGTTCAAAGGGCATAAATGATGCTGGACAATAGTTACAAGTCGAAAAATTCTTGTCAATTCTGAGGTCTTAATTCAGCCCAGCAGCAAGGCATCCTTCAGCCTCCTTTCTCCTATAAATATCAAGGCTGTTTACATCTTCTCCCACCCCAATTTGAGCTCATTTTCCCCCAAAAAGGCTCAGTCTGAGGCGTCCCTTGCTGTCCCACGCGGAGCCTGCTGAGAGTGGCTTTGCTCCACTCCTGCTCTGATGGAGCTGCACAAAACCCAGCTTGGGAGGCTTTAATTTTCCAAGCTTAAGATGAAAAGGATTCATTTAAAGCCTTTAAAAAATTTAGCCCACTTCACAGCTCCTTCCAAAGCTCGGTGTTGTGCTCTTTAAATAGGAGACATGTTTTAAAGCTGCTGCCATCATTTATTAAATTAGCCTCAGACTTGCAAATGCAGCTCCCTCTTATTGAATCTTGTAATATTTATTTGCCAAGTTGTGATATTTGGAACCGGGCACGTTACACACACGGGGGAAGGAGGGAGGTGACGGGGAAGGCGTGAGGGGATGGGGGAAGGAAACCACCTCTACTGTAAATTGTGTAAATACACTCGCACGTCCCAGGAGGGGTAGGGAAAAGGCATTGTAATTAAAATGACTGCCAGGGTATTTTAAACAAGGGAGAATAAATAGACTTTTCTCTGCATGGCACAGGCTCCTTTAACTTGGAAACTTCGTGACAGAAGATGATTAAAAATATCTTATGGCGTGTCTGAAATCTGCAAGCTTTGATGAGAAAAATGTTCTTGGGAATGAAAGGAGATCAAGTGAAGGAGGAACAGTCTCCTACACAGTGTTTTATAGGCCCAATTCATGACTGCAGATGTCACCGAAAATAATAATAAAAAAAGACTCTTTTTTTGCTTCTTAACAGAAGAAAAACACCGAGCAGGGCTCCTGTAGTGAGGAGATCCCTTTGTGCAGCTCTTGGAGCAGGGATGCTCCAGGAAACCATGGCAATGGCAGAGGAGATGCAGAGCTCCTGCCTGGGGATGCCACACGAGTCAGGGAGGGCTCAGGGCTGGCCCTGGCACCCCAATCCCAGCCCTTGGCAGGCATCACAAAATGGTTTGGGTTGGAGGGACCTTGAACCCATCCAGTTTCAAACCCCTGATGGGGACAGGGACAGGGACAGGGACAGGGACAGGGACAGGGACAATTCCCACTGTCCCAGGTGCTCCAAGCCCTGTCCAGCCTGGCCTTGGACACTCCCAGGATCCAGGGGCAGCCCCAGCTGCTCTGGGCACCCTGTGCCAAGGCCTCACACCAGGGAACAATTCCTAATTCCCAATATCCCATCCAGCCCTGCCCTCTGGCAGTGGGAGCCATTCCCCCTTGTCCCATCCCTACATGTCCTTGTACAAATTCCCACTTCAGATTTCATTCACTTGCCTCTGTCCAAAATCCCCCACAAAACCCTCCCAGCTCTCTGGGAGTGGGAGCTCTCCCTTGTTCCATATGCCATGAAAAGTTTCCCCTTAAGAAGTAAATCATGGAATCATTAAAGCTGGAAAACACCTCCAAGATCATCGAGTCTAATCTTTGACAAAATAAAAAAGAGATAAAATAAATAAAACAATTAAAAAGTAAAATATTTTAAAATATATTTATATATTGAGCCTCCCACTGGATGAGAAACCCTGCCCTGAGGTGGTGACACCATCACAGTGTCAGGGATGGAGGAAATTCCCTGTAACCTCAGCCTTGCTGCAAGAGGCTCTGGGACAACACCTCACTGACAGATTTCTTTGAAGACCTTAAAACTGGGAGTGCCTGATTTCCAAAATGAGATATTTCACATTATTATGATCAGGCTTTTTTTCTCCCCCCCCCCCCTCTTTTTAATGATTCTAATTTTTCTGCTGCTCAGAGCCCTGGACCTGGTAACCACGGAAACTCAGGAAGAGGGATACAGGAGCACTACCACCAACCAGAGAATCTAATCATCTTCCCCAAGTGTGACAGGAAAACATGCACCAAGATGCAGGCTGAAAAGGGATTTTGTTGGTGTTCACTCCATAAAACACTGTGTTCACAAGCACAGGGGGTGCTGCGCTTGGGGTGCCCATCCCAGGGGGCTGATGGGTCCATCCAGACTTGGCAAACCTGGATGGACAGGAAGGTTGTGGCAAAGCAGATGGGGAAAATGTCCTGATGTGCTCCTACTGCTCGAGAAAGCAATGTAGTGAAAAGGAAAACTCAGGGGAAAAAAAATTCACCAGAGAAGGTTCTGTTTGGCAAACACTGAATGCAAAGCTCATGCCTCAGTTTCCCAATATCCATCTAAACATCCCCTGGCCCAACCTGAGCTGTTCCCTCTGCTCCTGTCCCTGTTCCCTGGAGCAGAGCCCAACCTGGGGCTGTCCCCTCCTGTCAGGAGTTGTGCAGAGCCACAAGGTCCCCCTTGAGCTTCCTTTTCTCCAGGCTGAGCCCCTTCCCAGCTCCCTCAGTCTTTCCTGGAGCTCCAGACCCTTCCCCATCTGCCCCAGCTCCTCCTGAATCTCCAGTCCCTTACTCATCTCCCTCAGTCCCTCCTGGAGCTCCAGACCCTTCCTCATCTCCCCCAGCTTCTCCTGGAGCTCTCCCAACCCCTCCTGGAGCTCCAAATCCTTCCCCATGTCCTTCAGCTCCTCCTGGAGCTCCAGACCCTTCCCCATCTTCCTCAGTCCCTCCTGGAGCTCCCTCAGGCCCTCCTGGAGCTCCAGACCCTTCCTCATCTCCCCCAGCTTCTCCTGGAGCTCTCCCAACCCCTCCTGGAGCTCCAAATCCTTCCCCATCTCCTTCAGCTCCTCCTGGAGCTCCAGACCCTTCCCCATCTTCCTCAGTCCCTCCTGGAGCTCCCTCAGGCCCTCCTGGAGCTCCAGACCCTTCCTCATCTCCTCCAGACCCTTCCCCATCTCCCCCAGCCCATCTCCATGTTCTGGCAGGGCAGAGCTGCTGCCTGGGTCCCTGCAGCTCTCTGGAGCGTGCAGGGCTCAGAGCAGATCGCACAGAGAGGCTCTGTCAGAGCTCTCTGCCCCTGGGAAACCCATTCCTGCCTCGCTGGAATGGTGATGCCAGGGTAATCCCAGTGAGATTATCCCACTCTCTTGGGTCTTAACCCCAGCCCATGGTGGTTGGGTCGCTCTGCACACACTGGCCCAGCTCAGAGGGAGCTGAGGGAGCCCAGGGCAGGGCAGGGGAGGCAGGAGGAAGAGGAGGGAGCTGCAGGCAGGCAGGGCAGGCTGTGTGGCCGCAGGGATGGGCACAGCTGCTGCCCTGCTGCCCATTCCGCCTCAATGACACACTTGGCACCGGCACTGCCCGCGTTCCTCACGGGCCGCTGGGTGCTCTTCCTCATCCAACTCCTGCACATGCTCCTCCTGGACCTGGCTCAGCTCTGCTGATGCCTCCAGAGCTGGGAAAAAAGGCAAAGATGAAGGGGCAGAGCAGTGGCAGGGGGGCAGCAGGGCTGGGAGGAGGAGGAGGAGGAAGGAGGAGGTGACTTCATCTCATACCAGAGAGCTGACAGCCAGCAGAGGATGAAAGCCTGGCAATCCCTGGGCTCCAGGAGGAGATCTCTCAGCTGCCAAAAGCAGGGCAGGAGCCGGGGTTTGAATTCCAGACTCAGCTCCTGCCCTGGGCTTTCCCACGCCAGCGAGGAAGAATCAAAGCAGTGACCCAAGAGGGATGGCTGGGAAGGGCTGCCTCCCTCCCTGCTGCTGCCAGGGGGCTGCAGGGCACTGGGGAGGAGGCTGGGAGAGCATCTGAGGCTGCCCCAGCTCCAGGCAGGGCAGAGACAGCTCTGGGACAGTTCTGAGGGTGCAGAGCATTCACACCTGAGCCTGCACACCTGAGCCTGCACCTCTGCCTGCTCCCTGGTGCCCTCCCCAGCTCATCACAGAACCCTTTAGGTTGGAAAAGCCCTCTCAGCAAGTCCAAGTTCCCCTGCCATGCCAAGGCCACTGCTAACCCGTGTCCCCAAGTGCCACATCCCCCCGTGGCTTTTAAACCCCTCCAGGAATGGGGACTCCACTCCTGTCCTGGCAAACCTGGACAAATCTTTGGGTGAAAAATGTTCCCAATATCCATCTAAACCTCCCCTGGTACAATTTGAGGCCATTTCCCTCTGCTCCTGTCCCTGTTCCCTGGAGCAGAGCCCAACCTGGGGCTGTCCCCTCCTGTCAGGAGCTGTGCAGAGCCACAAGGTCACCCCGAGCCTCCTTTTCTCCAGGCTGAGCCCCTTTCCCAGCTCTCTCAGCCCCTTCCCAGCTCTCTCAGCCCCTTCCCAGCTCCCTCAGCCCCTCCTGGAGCTCCAGCCCCTTCCCCAGCTCCACTGCCCTCCTTGGCTCCGTACAAGCAGCTCATGGGGAGCAAACTCACACAACAGTTTTGGTTCTTCCAATCTCATCTAGTCCAAACCCCCAAGGTTTTGCTCCACCTTAAAGAAACTTTGCTTTTTCCCCCTCATCTCTCCGTTTTTTAGCTGCTACTCTGAACCTCAGGCCCAAGCTCCAGCTGCCATTTGGAAAATAAAGCACAAATGTATTCAAAGCAATTACTACCTCCACTTCAAACATTACATTGTCAACCAAGCAGCTCCCCATTGAAGACAATTAATCTGCACACAGCCACCAAAAGAAACTGTCAGCAATTAGAAGTGGAAGCACAACTTTGTAGTTAATTGGGAATATTGCACCTCTGATACATGTTTAATTAGTTGATGGAGTGTGTCCCTTCTCAGACATTTTTCTTTTAAAGTTATAGCAGAAATTCATTCCTTATCCCCCCCACTTTCTTTTTTCCCAATGCAAAATAATAAAGGAAATAAATAAAGCATGAGTAATCTGAAACCTGATTCTGGCTCTGCCTGAGTTTGCAGCTTGTAATGTGTACACAGGAGTTTAGAGACCTCCAAGAGATAAGGAGGAAAAGATCTTTCTTTTCTTTCAGAGCTCCTCTTTTTCCATTAATCTGATTTTAAGACCTTGCCTGTGCGTTTTCACACTTCCCTCATAAATCTCATTTTTGTCCTGTTTCCCCTGGGATTATCAGGTGAAGGAACAGAGCTGAGCAGAGGCAGGCACACGCTGTGATACATTCATTTCAACACTTATTTTACAAAGGGGCTAAATTTTATCTTTGCATAATGATGCTGCTTTGCATATCTATAGCTGCTTTCATCCCATGATCTCAGAGCATTCTGCAGACTGTTAATTAAGTCTCAAAACACCGTGCTGCAGTCAATAGGAGGGCTTTATTGGGGTGGGTTTATCTAATTTGTAGAAGAAAAGGGTAAACTGAGGCAGGGGGAGAGTGAGGAGGGGTTTCCAGGCATGGCACAGCAAACAAAGTGTGTTAGGGGAGCCTTGTGTTTGTAACCCCACAGCCCTCACATCTCTTGGTCCCACTGAGGTGAAGTCCTCCTGATTTAGGGCACAAGCTCTGCTTTAAAGGAGGGGACAAGATGGAAATTTTCCTTTGAGGAGATGATGTTAAAACTTTCAAAAACATAGCTGCACATCCCTGGGGCTGGGATGGGCTTTGGAGCGACCTGGCCTCATGGAAGGTGTCGCTGCCCAAGGCAGGGGCTGGAACAAGATGATCTTTAAGGTTCCTCCCATCCCAAACCTTTCTACAATTCCATTATCCCAGGTTACCAAGCAGTGCAGTGCCCAGAGCTCCCCCAGCCCATGTTCCCCATGGTTCCATGCCAGCACAGTGCACTCAGCACCAGCCAGCCCTCAAAGCACTCTGGAGATGCTCCTGGGAGCGTTCTTCACTCGGGGTGGGTGTTTGCTTTTGTCATCCTTGGCGCCGCTTTCCAAACGCTCCGAAATGAAAACATTTCTATACCCACCAGGGCCTATTTTTCATCACCTCAGAGCATCATGGACCAAGAATAACTTTGCTGAGAGCCAGAAAATCCACACAGTGGCTTGAGGCAGCCTGGCGGATACTCCCTGTTTGCCACGAGCAGAAAAACATCTCAGGGCCAGCCCCATCCTGATGAACATCCCTCCCACACTGGGGAGAATTCAGCATGGGTGGCACATGTGGCCCTTTCTGCCAAAGAGAAAACTCTGCCAAAATCCCATCCCTTCAAGCAGAAAGATCCAGCCTGGAGGAGTCCAACGTGCCTGGAGAATTGCTGGGGGAAACCACAACAACAAACCTGCAGAGAGAATGGAGCTGGCAAAGGCAAGAACACCAGCGTGGCTGCCATGCTTCCCACTGCCCTGCAGAAAAGCCTTTCCTGCCTTATCAAACATGATCAAACATCAGCACCTTGCTTGGAGCAGCACTGCAAGAAGCAACATCCTGGTTGCAAACCACCTTCTTCATTTTGTTACTTGCTGGAGCAAAACCATCCAAGTTACAGCTCAGGTTTGGAGAAGGGAGGAAGCGTTTGCAACTGGTGGGGGAAAAAAGAGGTTTTCAAGTTGCCTGAGAACAGCTGCACACTTTAAAGGTCAAGAATTTGTGTGGGTGAGTCTGCATTGCTCTCCATCCTTGGGCAGGAGGAATTTCAGCAGCTCAGGGGGACCCTGGTGGGTTTGTGCTTGTGTTTGCCTCTCCTCCTATCTCCAGGTAACAGGTACAGCTCACCAGCCATCTTCTGGAGATGGAAGCAGATGAAAGGAATGAGAGGAGCTCTCAGAACCATGAGGTCACCGCTGGCAGCAGCAGCAGCAGCCACCCCGTGCAGCAGAGATCCCCCTTTGTTCTGCGCCCAAGTCAGAGGGGATGGATCCACCAGGCTCTGGAGCAGCCTGCAGAGCACAGGCAGAGCGTGGGTGCTTTCTTTTTCTGCCAGGGACAATCCAAGCAAAACTCAACCTCCTTCTTCCTTCAGCTGAAAGAAAGCATCAACAAGAAGACACAAATTCTGGCCTGAAAAGCAGCCAAGCACTGCTGAGTGCTGGCCCGTGGTCCTTGCAACAGGGGGATAATGAGAATTACTGAAGTGCCTTTGAAAAGCGCCTTGAGATTGTGCCATCTTGTCTCCTCCTGGAACACTGGGATGGAGGAACCAGTGTTCCTGGTTCCTGGCCAGCCTTGGAGCAGGGCCAGCCTCCCATGCTGGCCATGAGGCTGCAGCCCTGCACTCCCTGCTGGTTGGGCACTGTGCACCATTGCAATGCAGCCCCAGGACTTCTGCTCACCCTCAGCCCCTCTGGCAAATGAGGGGAGCCAGGCTGCCTTGGGAGTGTAGGAACAGAGAGATGCAGCAGTGGAGGTCCCCCCATGTCATTAAGGCATCCTTAAAATGAACCCTGCTAAGAAAAATGAAGCTTTGCACCCCCTGTGCTCCTGACACAGCTTTTGTGTGCAGCAGGTATTTGAGATTCCCTTGGCTGGTCCATCTCCAGCATCTCACACTATCAGCTGTTGCAGGCGAAGATGCAAATCCTCTCCTATCAAATCAAACACCTTTTTGAAAGTTTTAACATAATCTTCTCAAAGGAAAATTTCCATCTTGTCCCCTCCTTTAAAGTTGAGCTTGTGCCCTAAAGCAGGAGGACTTCACCTCAATTCCAACACTCAGAGATGCTTTGAAATCCTTGCTTTGCAGCTCTGGCCACTCCAGCACTCCCTGTGCTAAAGGGAAATCTCTTTGTGGAGAGCAGTGCTCAGTGTGTGCCTGAAAGGCAGCCACATGCTCACAGCCTTGACCTGCATTTCTCACGACCTGAAAAGACCCACGGCTGGCAAAGGCAGCCCAGGGTGACAATGCCATGGTGACAATGCCACGGTGACAATGCCACAGTGACAATGCCACGGTGACAATGCCATGGTGACAATGCCATAGTGACAATGCCACAGTGACAATTCTACAGTGACAATGCCACGGTGACAATCCCAGGGTGACAATGCCATAGTGACAATGCCACGGGGACAATGCCACGGTGACAATGCCAGGGTGACAATCCTACAGTGACAATCCCACTGTGACAATCCCACTGTGACAATGCCATAGTGACAATGCCACGGTGACAATGCCACAGTGACAATGCCAGGGTGACAATCCTACAGTGACAATGCCACGGTGACAATGCAACTGTGACAATCCCACTGTGACAATGCCATAATGACAATGCCACGGTGACGATGCCACTGTGACAATGCCAGGGTGACAATCCTACAGTGACAATCCCACTGTGACAATGCCACTGTGACAATCCCATGGTGACAATCCCATAGTGACCATTTCACAGTGACAATCCCACTGTGACAATGCCATGGTGACAATCCCAGGGTGATAATGCCACAGTGACAACGCCGCAGTGACAATGCGACAGTGACAATCCTACAGTGACCATCCCACTGTGACAATGCCACAGTGACAATCTCAGGGTGACAATGCCATGGTGACAATCCCACAGTGACAATCCCACTGTGACAATCCCACTGTGACAATCCAGTGGTGACAATCCCACAGTGACAATCTCAGAGTGACAATCCCACAATGACCATCCCACTGTGACAATCTCACAGTGACAATGCAATGGCGACAATCCAATAGTGACCATTCCACAATGATCATCCCACTGTGACAATCCCACTGTGACAATGCCCAGAGTGGGCAGAGAAATGGGCATCACCCAAAGCCCAAAGTGGGCAGAGAAATGGGCATCACCGAAAGCCCACTTTGGCCAGAGAATTGGGCATCACCCGAAGCCCAAAATGGGCAGAGAATTGGGCATCACCCAAAGCCCATTTTGGGCAGAGAATTGGGTATCACCCAAAACCCAAAGTGGGCAGAGACATGGGCATCCCCCAAAGGGTTTGTCCCTCTGAATGTGCCCAGGGTCACTTGGCTGCAGGACGGTGGCTCCCAGGGGGACATCCCTTCACAGCTGTGGTGCTCTGCTGAGTCCCTGTGTCCTGAAATGCCAGGTGGGACCTGTCCCCACCCCTCTGTGGGCACTGGGGAGCTGGGAAGGGGCTGCTCCATCTGCAGAGCTCTGAGCCAGGGAAGCCCCAGCTTGGGCCCATCTGGAAGGAATTACCAGAAGAGCTTTTTGTCAGCTGCTTCCACACAGAGCAAGGGTTGGGGTTTTGCACCATTCGCCTCGCCCAGAATAAAAACCAGATAGGCAAGGAGGTTTATTACACACAAATCTCTCAGGATTACAGCTGCCCCACGGAAGGACCTGCCTGAGAGTGTTTCCTGGCTGGCATGGAAGAGCACAGCAGCCTTGGAGCATGGAAAATGGAGCAGATCCTTGGCCGGATTCAACAATGGCATCAGCAAATGCCTCGTTGGAGGAAGGAGGGGGAGAGTGGAGATGAGGGCTCAGACTCAGGGACCACCCAGGAGATGAAAGAGGCTGGAGCTGCTGCTGAGCTCTGCAGCCCCAGCTGGTGCCTGTATCAAACTCGAAGCTGTGATGATCCCCCTGCCTGATCCAGTTGCAAATTACTTCACTGGGATTTGGGACCCCGGGGACTGGGATCTGCTCTGGTTCCTCCCTTCACCAAAGATGTGTTTACATGTGAGAAATCATCCCTAGGGATGACCACGCAGTGTTTTCATTGATTTTTAATACCTCTTGTTTACCTGTTTCCAAATTGCAGGAGTCATTTTTATTTCTTTGCTGCTACGTTTTCCAAAAAAAAAAAAAAAAAAAAATCAAAATTATCTGTCTTTGAAACAGATATCGAGCATGTTTTGTTTCCTGACAACCACACGTAGAGATTCAATTTGTATACGCTCCTCTGTGGATATGTCATACTGTGATTGCTCACACATTAACTGACACAGCAGAGCTGGGTGGCAGATATTTTATCTGTTCCTCAAGAATTTCAGAGCCTAATAAAAACACCAGTGGATCTAAAAGAGACCTTGATGTTTCGTAATATGTAAGACAAAAGGGTTTCCTGTTTAATTAGTCAAAATGTTAGATCAAAAAAAGATGCCTTAGATTTTGAAATGAGTCAGTACTGAAACTTATAACTAGTTTCAAAGGATTTCAAATATTTCATTGTCAAATAGGGAGAATGAAAAGAATAACTTTAGGACAATGAATTTTTGTTTCACAAACGAGCTGCACCAAACTGAACATTTTCTGCTGGAGCCCCAGTCAAAGCTGTGACCCTGATCCAGCTGCTCTTGCAGAGGCATCACCCCAACCACTCCTCTCCTTACAAAACTGGCTCATTTCCTCTGGAAAACACAGATAACAACCAACTTCCACGCTCTGTGTGCAGACAGAGAGTAAACTTGCACTGCCTATTATCCTGCAAGTAGGGACACAACGCTGCCCTTGATCTCCACTCAAGAGAGAAGGGAAATTCCACTGTTGCAGAGCCTTGGTTATTATCTTGAGAGGCAGGGCAGCAACCAGAGAGAGAATCCAGCAAGACAAGGCAGAGGAAGGGTTTCTGAGGCAGGGCACAGCAGCTGATGTGCATCAGGGCTGTGGGAGCTCCCAGCAGCCCAGCTTTCATCTGCCCATCAGCATTCCTGCACTGGCAACTGCAGAGCCAGAAAAACCAAAAGGAAAGAAAAAGAAGGAAAGGAATTATCAAACCCCCACGTTCATTTTCATGTTATGAACACGAGGTTTGCCCCAAACACAGATCTGTGGTTTTCAGAGCAGGGCAGTGTGAGCTGGAGCACTGAGCTGTGGTTTGATCCCTCTGTGGGCTGTTCATTGAAGGGCTGGACTCTGATCCTCGTGGCTCCCTTGCAGCCTCAGGATTTCTGTGATTCTGGGTCAGATTTGCTCCATGGGCTGCCCCGTGGTGAGGGCTGTCCGTCTGTCCTTGGGGAGAGCACCTGAGGGATGTCCGTCTGTCCCAGGGCATGGAGATCCTGGGGAGAGCACCCTGAGGCTGGTCTGTCTGTCCCTCCCAGGCTGTCTGTCTGTCCCTCCCAGTCTGTCCCCCTGTCCCTCCCAGGCTGGTCCATCTGTCCCTGGGGAGAACGCCTCAAGGCTGTCCGTCTGTCTGCCCACAGCTGGAGCAGCAGCCACAGCCTCCATTCCTGGTTTCCCCAGGACATCTCTGTGCCATTCATAGCAGCCAGGCCAGGGAAGATGGATGAAGGCGAATTCGGATGCTCCACCTGCCTCTGTTTGTGCACTGCACAGAGCTCTGGAGCACAGGAAACACCACAAGGAGAGAACAGTTACAATTTCCTCCTGAATCTCAGGAAATGTTGTGTTTAACCAGAAATCGGAAACATTGAGAAACCCAAGGTTTGAGCCTTGCCTGGCTCCTCCTCTCCATCACTTTGCTGGGGTGGATCTCGGAGCATTTATCAACCACAATCTCCACACGGGAAAGGAGCAGTGGCATTCCCACCAAAAAAATAATCCATGATAAAAAATAAACCTGAGGAATCTGTTAGGATCTTCCTCCAAGGAATAGAGCACCACCAGCAACTTCACCTGCTGCAGGGTTAGGAGGGCCAAGCATGGAGCAACCTCAGCATCTCAAATAACTGAATAATATTTGAATATCTGAATAATCCCAGAGTCAAAAAGAAAAACACATTTTGTGGGCATGTATGAAAATCTGGCCTGAATTTCAAGGTCATGTGGTAAATTAGCAGGAAGACCCAGATGTCCTGAGCATGATCCCTTCCTCCCCTTACAGGCACGGCCTCCCATAACCATTTGTGCAATTGCCTTATTTCCCAGAGTGACTTATAGATGCTCTTGTAAGCAGATCCAGTCAATATATTTATTTTCCTTTTGATATACAGCTACAATAGGAAGCCATGCATGAAGTTTATTAAACCTGGCTAATTTTCTATCAGTTCTGCAAAATATCGATTCTATGCATTCAGCTATCTGGCTCAGACTCAGCCTGGAAAGAGAATCGTTTAAAAACAACACAAAGAAGCATCCAATTCCTCTGAAACAACACTAATCTGAGCCTGCAAAGTGTCCCCATCCTCATGGGCAGAGCCCTTTGATCGACTGAGCCAAAGACAACTGTGTTATTTAGGAGCCATTTGCAAGCTGGCAGATTAAACAAGGCTTCCTTTTTTTTATTCCCCTAAAGGTGGGTGGGGAAAAAGTAACAGCTTTACAGTAGCAGTAAAACATCCAAATTATTTTTTTTTCCCTCTGACAGAGTCAGATTCTTCAGGTTATATGGGCAGGAAAGCAGCACAGGAGGCTCTGCTGTTCTCCAGCTGCCCAGGGACAGCATGAGGGCCAAAAATAAAAATAAAAATTTAAAAGAAATACAAAAAACCAAGGTTTTGGTGAGCCAGGAGCAGGGCTGGCCACACAACACCTCTAAAATGAGTTTTTGCAGATGCCTGGCTCTATAGAGCACAAGTCCTGTCCAGCAGGCAAGTCTAAGCCTTAATCCCTGTCTCTCCACCTTTCTCAGAGAATTTAAAACCCCAGAATCTAAAATCCCAGGGAATTTAAAACTCAGTTTGGTTTGGAAGGAATCTTAAAGATCATCTAGTTCTAACCCCCTGCCATGTGCAAGGAAATTTCACATTTCCATAATAAAATCAGAAACAGGGAGTTTTCTACCTTCAGTTCTTCGAGCTTAACCGATCTTCTGCACAAACAAACTGTTATTGTGCCCAAATGACGACGGAAACCAGCAATAAATACAGAGATGCTAGCTGAGCCAATATGGCAGGGTGTTTTACCACATCAATCTCGGGGAGCCTGCCCTCGGATCCTCACATCAGGGCAGATTTCAGCGACTTCCTTGGGTTCAAACTTCACCTGCTGCTTCCCCCAAGCCGCGGGCTGCTCCAGACCAGCTGCGGAGCATCATCCTACGAGACAGAACATATGCACGAGTAAACAAATTAAGGCCATCTCCAAAACAACAGGCCCCTGGCTTCCTGGAAGAGCTGCAGGAGAAACTCAATCAGCAGCAGCAGCAGCAGCAGCGGGTGGAATGGTGACAGGGAGGGGATGGACCCAGCTGAGCACGGAGATATTCTGGGTTGGGTGAAACAGTGACGGGGTGTCAGGATCTCTTGCTGGTCAGAGTGACCGCAAAAAGAGTTTGAAAGTCTCTTTTCCCAGCCTGGTGCTTGAAGAAGGAGTCAGGGCTCTTCATTTCTCAATCTCAAGGTTGTTTATTCATTGTTTATTATAGATATCTTATCTATAAAATTCTTTCTCCTGTCCTGCCGAGGTCCACTCAGCAAGACAGCCCAAGACATTCTGCCAGCCCCCAGGGCGGTGTTATGTCTTTATACTAAATACTACATGTACGATATTTACAATCACTTCCCAATACCTATCACCTATGTTAGACAGTGAGCTTCTACTCTAAACCAATCTAAAAGTGCCACCATCACAGCAGAAGATGGAGGCCAAGAAGAAGAAGAAGAAGAAGAAGAAGAAGAAGAAGAAGAAGAAGAAGAAGAAGAAGAAGAAGGAGAAAGGCTGGACACACCCAGATCCCTCCATCTTGCCCCCTGAATACCCATTCTAAAAAACCGAAAATCTACTTTTTCACCTCATGATAAATTCACTATCATTGTACTTAATTTGTTGTGGTTTGTAGATCTTCATCTAAGGTTGGTAACTTGCTCCATGGGTCATAATCAAACCCACAGGGGCATTTTGGGCTCTGTGCCAGGGTCTCTGAGACCCCTGGCAGGGCTCTTGGCTGCTCAGGACAGCCAGAGGGATGTCCTGGGTCCTCACAACAGGGAGGAGATGGACCGTGCTGGGATGGTGGGGACAGCATGCGAGGAGGTGGCGATGGCAGGGGGAGAGGGCTCGGAGCCATGGCCCCAATGGCCCCAAGGAACCACGGCCCCAACTGCCCTGAGAGAGCTTCACCCCACAGCTGAGGAACCTTCCCTGCTAAAAACCTCTTCCTTGACCCTACAGTCCCAGCCAGAGTGCACTTGCTTACAGCAGCTCCTCTTGGCAGCTCGTGACCAGCAGGATTCAACCAAAACCAATTTGATTGCAAAGTGTGATAATTGAGCATTGAAGAAAATCTGTATTTTTAAAATCCTGGGCTGTCTGTTCCTGCCTAGCCTCACATTATTATGATCAGGATCTCCCTGGTTTTCCTTTTACCCCAAAAGAGCAAGGCAGCCAGCACGTGCTCCCTTAGCAGCCCTGGAAGCCCTCTGAGATATCAGAGTTTCTCTTTGCAGCCTGACTGCTCACTCAGCATGCCAGACTCGTCCTGCTTTGCCCCAGAAAGCTGCTGAGAAGCACCTGGGAGCCCCAGCTCCTCCTCAGCCCAGGCCCAGCCTCAGAGCAGAGTCTGGCACTGAAGTCTAACACAAATCCCCTGGTGTGATAACAGGCAGGCAGGGCACTGACAGCTAACAGAGAAGTATTTAAAATAACTGGCTGATTTAAGGCAAGTGTCTCCTTAATCCTAAGCAGTTAGAGGTTGTTTTATGCCCTGGATGACAAAGGTTTGTATAGCTAGTTTATCATATGTTTAAAGCTGCCTTGGTGTAACAGCAGAGGATGCGCTATTCATCTTAGGCAAAGCAGGGGAAAGCTGGGGAAGAAATGGGGAATGTGTAATAACCAAGAGCTCCTTCCTGCACAACCTAAGATCCACCAGAAGAAAACAGTGTTGTCATGACTGTAAAGCCATTGGAAGTTCTTTGCTGCGTCCTTTTTGCAGGACTCTCCAGCTGGCAGGGCCCATGTCTGGGATGGAAACGTGGAGAGGCCTGACTGTGCAGGAGCAATGGGATGTCACAGACATCTTTTCATGAAAAATCCTTTCCTTAGGATTTTTCCTCCTGAGAAGCTGAGAAGCCTCAGGAACAAAATGTAAACAATGATTATCTGCTGTTAATGCAACAGGTGGGTCTGTGATTGGTCTCATGTGGTTGTTTCTAATTTATGGCCAATCACAGTCAGCTGGCTTGGACTCTGTCTGAGACAGAAGCCTTTGTTATTCATTCTTTCTGATTCTATTCTATTCTTAGCTAGCCTTCTGATGAAATCCTTTCTTCTATTCTTTTAGTATAGTTTTAATGTAATATATATCATAAAATAATAAATCAAGCCTTCTGAAACATGGAGTCAGATGCTTGTCTCTTCCCTCATCCAAGAACCCCTGTGAACACGGTCACAGTGGGATCACTGCAGGGCAGAAGGAAAAGAGGGCACTGAGGGCTGGCACTGGTCACACCTGAGCAGTGTGAGGGGTCAGGATGCTCCTCAGGACTCCTGGGACAGAGCTGCAGGTGCACAGAGCCACCCTCACCAGGAGGATGTGCCCATCACCGTGCCAAGCTGAGCTCCAGCTGGGATTTTGGCTCTGCTGCACGTCCCCATCTCACCCCTGAACCCAGCACTGTTCAAATCTGGGCTTCTGCTCGGCTTTCATCGCTCATCAGGAGGGGATTGCAGGAGTTAAAAACTCGTCGTTGCAAAGCAGAGATTCCATTTTCCTCTGGTCTTAAGCAGCTTCAATCCATCTTTCTGCATTACAGAGCCCGTGCTGATTGTTCTGCTGTAGTGAGTAATAACAACTTGTACTTTGCAGATTCCCCCAGGGAGCCACGTTCCTGGCTCTGCTGCACCACTGGCTCCACAGGGCAGGCACACATCTGCCAGGCACCCTGAGAGGGATGGGGATGCAGAGACAAGGCAGGGAGAAATTGGGGTGGGAAGGGGGCAACAGTGAAGGGCACCAATGTGGCTGATGGCCCTGGGAAAATTGGGGTGCCCAGTCCTGTGAGGGGTGAACATCACAGCACGATGGACACAGAGAGAGTGGAAATATTAGGAATTATAGTAGGAATATTAGGAAATATATTATTATATTCTATTGGGAATTATACCCCCACTCCCATAAGGGGTGAACATCACAGCACAGTGGACACAGAGGGAGTAGGAATATTAGAAATTATATTAGGAATATTAGGAATTATATTAGGAATATTAGGAATTATATTATTATGTTATATTAGGAATTATACCCCCACTCCTGTGAGGGGTGAACATCACAGCACAGTGGACACAGAGAGAGTAGGAATATTAGGAATTATATTAGGAGAGTAGGATATTAGGAATATTAGGAATTATATTGGGACAGGAAGATATTAGGAATATTAGGATATTAGGAATTTTTTCCCTCACAAAAGGTACACAGACAGGTTTTCTCCAAAGGAATCCATTACCAGAGTTGCTAGCCCATTTTTATCACAAGACCTGGGTTTATGAAATAAGGACCAATCTCTACACATTTTTTTATAGAGAAATAGTTTAAAAAGAGGAAAAAAACCCCACTGCTAAACAGAGATGGCTTTGCTTTATGTCCAAGCTTTGCAAGGCATTTTGCCAAAACTAGAAAAGATATTATTTCCAGAACCAATATTTAATAAAGATGTCATCTTCTATTGCAAGGCCAACAGCTGGAGCTGGAATCCATTTCCAGACATGGGCACTGACTTGCAAGGGCCCAGATTTGCTCAAGTGCCTTTTTTAATTGTGGGCATTAGCAGATTATGGGTCCTTTTGCAGCAGGTCCATAAAACACTGCTCTGTAATCTCCTGTAGGCATTAGGCTCCAGATTATCGTGCTTGTAGCTGATGATAACAGAGAGGAGATTGCCTGCACCCCTGGGAAATCCAGGTGAGGCACCTGCAGGAGCACACGGTGCCCAGACACGTGCAGGGCACGGCGCACATGGCCCAGCTCCTGCTGCCCACCCTGGCCCTGGTGACAAACCCTGAGCCACCAACGTCCCCATTCCTCCTCTCCCCAGCTCACCTTCTGGGAGGGGGGCTCTGCTTCAGCCTCCTGTTCTCTAAAAGACGTGGGTTATCCTTCTCTTTCATCCTAGATGAAAGGAGGTGGTTACATGCACCAGTTTCTAAATCAGCTCGTAGCAAAAAAAAAAAAAAAAAAAATCATTAAGAGGGTGCAGGTCTGCCTTGCAGCCAGCTCGCTGCCAAGCTGGGGATTGCTCTGTCAGCAGCAGGGAGGAAATGTGTCCCACATCTCTTCTGAGAGCAACTGGGAGCACTGGGAGCTCCAAGTGTGCAGGGGAAGGTCACTAGATGGCCCCAGCTCTTGCTCTGCTGCAGCCAGCAGTGTTGCAGCTCTGCAGCCTGGGCTGCACTGGTGCTGCAGCCTGAGCCAAAGGAGCAGCATGTCCTGCTGGGGAGGGCACCCTGAGAGCCAGGGGTGCTTGCCAAGGTGTCCTGAGCCAAGCACTTACTCCCCTGAGGCTTTTTCTGCTCCTGGCCTTTGGTTGTGGAGGGCAGGAGAGCCTGGAGCGTGTCTAGGCAGTGCCAGGGCCACAGGGACACTGACCTCACGCAGAAAAAGGACAAGAAATCTGATTATGAACAAACAAACAAACCATCATCCCCCTGCCAGGCTGCTGCCAAACCCTCAGAGGGGAAAAAAACCATCCACACTTAGTGCTCAAGGTAAATCCTGCTGGATGGGGCCTGCAATGATTCCTGATTCCACACAGGTCAGGCTCCCCTGATTGTCACAGATATCTTTTATGAAAAATGCTTTCCTTAGGATTTTTCCTCCTGAGAAGCTGGGAGGCCTCAGGAACAAAATGTAAGCAATGGTTATCTGCTGCTGTGGAATGCAACAGGTGCATCTGGGATTGGTCTCATGTGGTTGTTTCTAATTAATGGCCAATCACAGTCAGCTGTTATATCAGCTTATATACAAGCCTTTGTTATTCATTCTTTCTTTTTCTATTCTTAGCTAGCCTAGTGATGAAATCCTTTCTTCTATTCTTTTAGTATAGTTTTAATATAATATATAATAAAATAATAAATCAAGCCTTCTGAAACATGGAGTCACATCCTCATCTCTTCCCTCATCCTGGGACCCCTGTGAACACCACCACACCTGATCCCTGCAATGATTCCACACAGGTCAGGCTCCCCTGATCCCTGCAATTATTTCACTCAGACTCCCCTGATCTCTGCTTCAGCTCAAGCTGTTTGGGCAGCACCAGAATCAGATTCTGTGAGAAGTTACGTGGGTCTAAATCACCACTAAATTCCTGTGGCTGAGCAGATGCTCCTGTGGAGAGCATGCCAAAGGCAGAGCTTGTTTTATCCCAGCCTGTGCACTGAGTGGTGGCCCAAGAAGAGGCAGGAAGGTTCCTGGGGCCTTGGGGAATGGGGGGCTAAGTGATCAGTTAATAGAGGCAAATGATCTTTTCCTTTCTCCTGGCTCAGATCTGGGTTCAAGTGCTGGAATGGGACCCGTTCCCTGTAATTGCTCTGCTCTTGCACACAACTGCTGTCTCCCACGTGTGCCTTGTTGACATTTAAATAAATTGCAATTATTCCGACAAAGTAAATTGCAGGGACTCCAGAGAAAATGGGTCAAAAATACGTCCAGGAGCATCTGCAATGTATTTAACACACAGTTATGAGAGGGCAGGGTGAGGAGGAGGGTGGGTGCTGACAGTGATGGATTGGAGAGAGCCATGGTGGGACCCTTGGTTCAGCCCCAGCAGCAGGAGCAGAGCTGCCCCTCTGAGAAATCTCAGATCTGAGACAGAAATAGAGCCCTGAGAGCAAGGAAAGAGGCAAAGATTTTAGACAGCACCACAGAAGGGTGGATGCCATCACGAGAAGCACAAGAACAATGCAGAAATGCACCTTCAAAAAGGTCCCCCCAATGTCTTCCTTATCCCTCATTCTGCTGGAAAGCCTTTGCCATCTCCCCTCTCCACAAACCTTTTCCTTGTTTTGTTTCCCAACACATCAAAATGTCTACCTGTAAGTGTAAAACTTCTTTAGATGAGGGGAAAATAAAATCGATTTGAAATCCCAGCTGCTGGGAGTCTCTGGCACACACACACACGCTGTCTGCTGACATTTTCTGTAGCTCTTTTCCCAGTGAAATCTGTCTCAAACAGAGCCCAAGGGGGCCAGTAACAAATCAGTTGCCTGGTACACAAGTGATTTTTTTAACTACAGGTCCAACACAAGTGCACTGGAAACCACAGGTTTGGTCTCACATGGATCATTAAACCAAAAGGGCTGTTTGTTAAAAGGTACAGGTTTTTGGGGATTTGTGGTTCTGAACCAATCCTGGGCTCGTTGCATATTCAATCCTGGTTTGTTCTGCACTCCCACCAGACCGGCATTCCTCTGGGCACTGAGCAGTCACCATCTGAGTTGGGAATTGCCTGAAGGATGGGAGTTCGTCCGTCAAACACTCTGTGAGGGAGGGACAACACTGCTGCCTTATGCCTTCCCCTCCTTTCCCAGCTTTCTTCACCATCACCACAATTTTAAAGTCAGTTTTTACGGGCAGAAGTGAAAAATCTTTTCAGCCATCTGATATAGGGCAAACACGGAGCAATCCCAGCAATTCCTCCTCTCCCGGCAGAGCCCCCAAGCCCCCAGCACACAGAGGGGCTGCCACAGGCTGTCCCTGAGCACCAGGGCAGCTCTTGGGGAGCTCTTGGGGCTTTTCTGGGTCACTGTGACTTCAAGAATGTTAAAAGTGTCTTTTCTCAGCCTGAGCACTTAAAGAATGAGCTGGAGCTCTTAATTTCTTGGTCTCAAGGTTGTTTATTGCTTCTTATCTATAAAAAGTTTTCTCCTGCCCTGCTGAGGTCCATCCAGCAGGACAGTTCCAGGCACTCTGCCTGCCCCCAGGGCAGTGTTATGTCTTTATACTAAAAGCTACCTGTACAATATTTACAATTATTTTCCAATACCTATCACCTATGTTAGACAGTGAGCTTCTGCTCTAAACGAATCTAAAAGTGCCAAAATCACAGCAGAAGATGGAGGCCAAGAAGAAGAAGGAGAAAGGCTGGACACACCCAGTTCCCTCCATCTTGCCTCCTGAACCTCCATTGTAAAAACCCCAAAATCTACTTTTCCACCCCGTGATAGCTTCACTATTATTCTACTTAAACTGTTGTGGCTTGCTGATCTTCCTATAAGGTTGGTAATTTGCTCCAGGGGTCATAATCAAACCCAGAGGTGTTTTGGGCTCAGTGCCAGGGTCTCTGAGCCCCCTGACGGGGGTTTGGGCAGTCCAGGACAGCCAGAGGGATGTCCTGGGTTCCCAAAGGGAGCACAGCTTTTAACTGCAGCAGAAAATCCAGGCTGCAAACACTGAGGGCACTGCACACTCACTATCTCCTCAGACAGGAGGTGATGCCAGCGGGAGGCACAGGTCTCCACAGCAGGATTTGCTTTGTGGAGCTGGGGAGATGGAAAAAAAAAGAATAAAATGCTTTTGAGCGTGGCATAATTGGCTGCCTTTGCCTGCTGGCTGGCAATCTCCCCGCTCACAGAGGCTGCCCTGACAGGTACATGGAACCTCCTGCTACCCAGGTTGTTCCAGGTCATTATCCAAATATGCCTAAGCACCTGAAGGGGAGCTGGATTTATGTAGTAACACGATGCAAACAGATCTGCATCTTTTCTCCAGACACAGCAGGTACAGGAGCCCTGTCTGGGCAGGCTCTGGGTGCATTTCCACGAGCTGCAGGAAGCTCTGGCTCCCTGGGCTGGCTCCTGTGGCTCCAACTCCCACTGGGGATGGGGCAGGCAGCCAAGTCCCAAACTGCAAACGGGGATACAGAGCTGGAAACACTCACAGAACCGCCATTAGCATTTAATCTCATATAAAAGGCATAAACCGTCTTTAGTAAGTGCCAAAAATTAAGAAAATGAGCAGCTCCAACATACTTTGACCAAGACATCAAACCTGCACAGCTGCACTGAGGCTGAGCTCCCAAATCAAAGCTTTTCCTAAAACATAAACCAGCCCATTTCTCCTGGGCACCATCCCAGGACTGGGCTGTCTCCAGAGCACTTTTGGACCGTGCAACAGGATGACACAATTACAGCCATCAAGTAAGAGTCTTGCCTTGAAGTATTTTCTCTTTTAGTGGTTACATTAGTACTCAAAAGGCCAGGAGTTCAGAAAAATATAGTCTGAAAAGATCGTCTTGCAAAACTGAGAAGAAAGATCTCTGCAGCACAGAAACCTTTGTGACTTCTGAAAATAACTGCACCTGAGCTATTTGGGCTTGGAAGAGAGACATGAATACATGCACTGGCCCTTGACAAAGTGGACCTGAATCCATCACTTCTGGCCCAAGGCAATCCAGACAGCTTCAGGTGGGAGGAAGAAAAGAAAATGTAGTTTCAGGTTTTTATTTCTTTTTTTTTTTTGGCAGTGGAGAAGTTTCAAACCAATTTCTCCTGGAATGAAACATGACAGCATTTCCAAGGGCTTGATGGAAACAAGTCTTTCTGCAAGTCCTCAGACTGAGCTGTTTCATTTCATTTGTGGAACAAACCGGGGGAAAAATGATTTTTAAGTCAGTTCACAAGAAAACTGCCTTCTTCTGCAGGGTGTGCAGCCTGCTGGGAGCTGTGAATCACTTCCAGAGCAGCACAAGGCCTTGGAAGCACCTGAGAAGGGAGAGGCTGTTGTCTCCTGAGCAAGCAGGTCCTTTGGATGGTGCTCAGTGCCAGGAAGCTCATTTAGTGATTTTAATTGCCTTTTGGAGGTAACTGCTGCCAGCAGCTTAGGAGGGGATAGGAGTGGCTCAGCTAAGCTGCACAAGCATCATCTTCATCCACTGCTGAGCATCTGGGGCTGAGCTGGAATCCTCCCTGTCCTGAGGCAGCCCTGGAAGGGTGCTGGGGACACAGGGAGCAGGCTGAGAGCCTGTCCTGAGTGCTGCTGGCACCGGGGCCACAGCTGGATGCTGCCTCACATCTGGCTGAGGAGGGGGAGCACACAGAGCCAGGGCTGGAGCTGGTGCTTGGTAATGTCACACAAAGCCAGGGTGACATCCTGGGGGAAAATCTCCAGGCTGTTCTGCATGAGGTGAGATGAGTTGATCTCAGTGTCCTTAATATCTGAGAATCTCTTTCCATCTTCACAAGCAGCATATGCTCTAGATGGGCTGAAGTTTTACTGAAATGGGTCAGTAGAAAAATAGATCCTTCTTACAACGCAACGCTGCAGTGCCTTAATTTAAAAAAGGAGCAACAAAAAAAAAGGGAACAGGGTCTGGGTAAGGGAGAAACCCTTTGCTGCATTTAATATTATCAAAGCCTTCTGTGCTGAAAGCTGGAATGTGTGCACAGTGAGCCTGACCTCCAGCCTGGAGCTGTCAGACCCAGAGCCCTCCATCAGCACTGATGGCACTGCCAGCACAGCTCATTGCCAGGCTGGGACACAGCCCTGGCAGCTGGAGGAGCATTATTGACTTCTCTGGAGCTCCAGCACCATCCCAGCCTTCAAAATAAACCCCAGCACACAATACATGAGAGGGGGAAAGGGGAATGAAGGCTCTGGGTCCTGCTGAGGCAGGGCTGTGGATGTGAGAGCGGTGATGGAACTGAACATCCCACATGCCATAAATCCCACAGCACCTCAGGGACGTGTCTGTGTCTGTCCCAGTTTGCTTGGCAAGCAGGAGAGAAGTTGAGGGAAGTTCAGGCAGGTTAAGGAATGGATGAGGTCTGGAAAGGGCTGTGCTGGGAGGTGGAACAGGCAAATCTTCCACGAGGATTCATGGTTTCTGCAGAAATGAGGCAATGGCAGTGAGTTAATTGTCACCAAATCTCACAGAAAAGCAGGAGATGAGAAGACAGCAGCTCCTGGGAAAGGAGCCCTGGTTTTTCCATGTCCCAGAGCTCAAGCAGAAGGGAAATGGTATATGCAGAGCTTCACATTTATGCCAAAAAAAGGATAACTTGAAATATTCTATACAAGACCTGTGCAGAAAATTAACTGGGAGTGCTGGGGAAAGTGAGGGGAGCCTCGTGGGTTCAGGAGCTTGGAGCAGCCCTAAAAACCCACCAGAACCCTGGTGTGGAGAGAGCCAAGGCTGCTCCTGGAGGGGTAGCACCAGAACAATCCATGTGGAACCTCCTGTGGTGGTTCTGGCCCAGAACAACCCACTGGAACCTCCTCTGGTGGTTGTGCCCCTGGGGAACACCCCAAAATTGTGCTGAGCTGAGCTGCCAGGAGCTTTCCCTCCTCCTGGGAAGTTCCTAGCCCATAAACCAAGCTCCACTGCACCCACTCTATTAAGCAATAACCAGGTTCCAGCACGGCCTCAAAGGGTGACTTACAGACCTCATTTATCAGGCAGTTCTTTGCCGTTTCTTGCTCATTTTATTGCAGGCTTTTCCTGCACAAACATGGTTCAGTTTATTGCTGGGAGAGTTACCAGACTGTGACCCAGAGGGGAGCAGCTGCTGATCCAGCACTGGGAGCCATTGACTGCACCACCAGCACACCAAGGTGGATTTAATTGTCACCTTATTTAATTTACAGATCACCAGGAGCAATTGGGGTGGCTGATTGCCCCGTGGGCATGCAGCCTGTGCACTGGAGACATTTTGCCCCTTGCAGGGAACCAGCACTGAGCCTTGACAGCAGCATGTAAAAACTACTGTGAGATTTGATGTAAAAACTACTGTGGGATTTGGTGTGAGATTTGAGTGATCTACAGACCCTGGGCAGGCCAAAGGTAGGAATTTGAACCCTGAGCACTCAGGTTTAATACTGACTGTAATTAAAAGGAGAGAGCCAATTTCCCTGCCTCACAAGGTGATTGACATCAATAGCACCACAGCAGCAGAGAGCCTTCCCTTGTCTTTTACTGACTCAAGTGCTTTATTCTCCCAGAAACCAGGGGCTGTGAAAGCTTCTGCGGGGAAGGCCAAGAGTTTGGCAGCAGGAAGAGAGAAAAATCCAGGTTCCACTTTACAGCAGGGAACTGATGTGCTTGGAGAGCAGGGCACAGCCAAGGCTCCCTCTTTACCCATTCCACAAAGCATCTCCTTATTACTCCTGTTTATTGACTAAGTGTAAACTACTGTAGGAGTTCAAGGATGCAGATCTGAGTGGATTTTTTCCTGACCTCTGTGCCCCTCTGCCACAAGGCTGGAGGAAAGAGGAGAAAAATCTGACCTGGTCCCGACTGCTCTAATTAACTGGAACCCTGATTGATTTTGATATGTGGCTCAGGCCTCATTCATCAGCACAACAATTACCCAGATAAGGAGAGGAGCTGAGCATCAGCCCAGACCACCCTGAGCAGCACAAAGCTCAGAATCCTCCCCATTCTAACCCTCAATTTGTTGGATTTCCTAAAGAAAATCATTCACTCCCTTTGGGCATACAGAAAAATTAACCCCTAAGGGCTCAGCCTTGTTAAATTTCACCTTTGGGGCTGCAGGAAATCCCAATCCCATCAGAGCTAGGGCCAGATCTTCCAGCTCACCTATTGCAGGACTGGGTGTGCAGCCCCTGGCAGGACACAGCACAGAGCCACATGCAAGGTCAGGAGGTAGAAATCAAACAGGGATGATGGAGATGGGCTAAAACAAGGCTTGAGATGGAGATTTGATTCACAGAAAGAAGGGGGGACCCCAGCAGAGCCCTGCAGTCCAAAGGAAGAGGCTCCAAGCACTTTGCCCATTGGATTTGAAAACCCTATCAGCTGTCAGTTTGATTTTGCTCTCCTTCAAGCATGTGATGGAGAGGGAAAATGAGTGCAAGAAAAGAGATACTGTTGATTTAATTGGCCATATTTGTCACTGGAGCAAGAAAAATAACCCCAGCAACAGCCCTAGCTGAGTGGCACACATTTAATTAGTATTTGAGAGGCATTTGCTTCGGTCAGTGAAATAAATATATTAAATCTTCATCTGGACCTGACCTTTCCAGGACAGCTCTGCTCTACCCAGCACTGCCCAATGCTGCTGATGCCATGAGGCCTCTGGTCAGGGGTTTTGCAGCTCAGCTGCTCTGCTGAACCTTCCTCAAATCCTTCCTGGTGTGGATTATTTAGGACAGTCCTGGAAGCACTTGGTGCAAAGGCAGAGCCAGCAGTGCCCAGTGCCTGCCCAATGCTGGGATTCCACTGCAGGAATAAATAAATGCTCCATGGCACAGATTCCATGGAATTAGAGCAGTGACATGGTGCTCAAGGAACAGCACTCTACAAATATTTGTTCAGGTCTTCAAAGAGGCCTTTGCAAGATGCAAAGCAAACAATTTCTGCAGCCACTGTCAGTCCTTGCGGCCAGGCAGGATGGCAGGAGGACAAAGCCATCCATCAGTGTGGCAGCAGCTCTCTGGCCACAGACAGAAACACAGCTTTTCCAGGCACTGTCCTGGGAAAAATCTGTGAGGAGAGCAGAGAAAAAACTAAGAAACAATTCTTATCTTCACTTGCTGCACCTGTGGAATGTGTTATGGAGATGTGTTTAGCAAAGAGAGGTTTCTTCATTAGCCAATGGTGATGGTGTTTGGATTGGAGGACAAATTGGGTGCACCTGTATCATGTCTATAAAAGCAATGGGTTTCTCAATAAAGATTATTGATCAGCCCTCTGTGATGCATGGAGTCTATGCTGCTTATTACCTGCTTGCTTTGACACCTGAGCTCATCCCCTGACAGTAGGCAGGGTTTCCAGGCCTCTCTGGGCAGGATTTGTGAGTGTTTGAGGGCAGAATGTCCCTTTACACCACAAGGTCAGACCATCTATGGATCTCTAGGGCAGGATTTGTGAATTTTTGAGGGCAGTGTCCCTTTGCAGCATGAGCTCAGACCATCCAGGCCTCTCTGGGCAGGATTTGTGAGGCTTTGAGGGCAAAGTGTCCCTTAGCAGCACAAGGTGAGACCATCCAAGCCTCTCTGGGCAGGATTTGTGAGGCTTTGAGGGCAAAGTGTCCCTTAGCAGCACAAGGTGAGACCATTCAGGCCTCTCTGGGCAGGATTTGTGAGGCTTTGAGGGCAGTGTCCCTTAGCAGCACAAGGTGAGACCATTCAGGCCTTTCTGGGCAGGATTTGTGAGTGTTTGAGGGCAGAGTGTCCTTGGCAGCACAAGGTCAGACCATGAGGCCTCTATGGGCAGGATTTGTGAAGCTTTGAGGGCAGAGTGTCCCTTTGCACCACAAGGTGGGACCATCTAGGCCTCTCTCTGGGATTTGTGAGTGTTTGAGGGCAGTGTCCCTTTGTAGCCCAAGGTCAGACCATCCAGGCCTCTCTGGGCAGGATTTGTGAGGTTTTGTCCCTTTAAAGCCCAAGGTCAGACCATCCATCTCCTCCTTCCCCAGGCCTCAGGTTTACCCTGCTGTAACTCCCTCCACTTCACCAGACAGATTTTGGCACTGCTGCCTCTCTCTTCTTTCAGTAGTCCCTTCCTACAGCACGAGGAGACACCTGGCAGAAGGGTTCTGCTGGAAATCCATCCTTGGGCTGTTTTATCTCTATTATCCCCGTGAGCAGATGACAGGGGAGCACGCAGCCAGCGTGGGATGAGACATTCACCCAGCTGCTAGCTCAAAGGCATGTCATCATTTATAGCACTCCCAGCTATTCCAACTCTACCTACTCGCTCTCACTTAAAAGGAAGAAAGAGCAGCAAGCCGTTTCTAGTTCCGGATATTTAATTTTCATGGAGATGTTGTTTGTTTTGGTGCCTTTGCTGTCGGGTTTGCACAGTTTCACCAGCTCCATGGGGCACTCCTGGTCCAGAGCAGCACTGCTAAGCTGTGCTGTAACCCCTCAGCATCCCACAGAGTGCCAGGGACAGCACAAACAGCCTGCAGAGAGAAGAAGAAAAGGAGGAGAGAAGGAGAACAAGAAAAGGAGAAGAGCCTCTCTGGGTACCCCTTGGCACCTTGCACATCCCACCCAGGGCTTTGCAGCCCTGCTGTGCCCCACGTGTGCAGCCTGTCATTGACGAGTGAGCCTCTGCTCCCCTGCACTGGGAACGAGTTCAAAACCAACATTGAATCAATCTGCTAAAAGGTTTTCTCTCCACTGTGCCAGTATCCCTGTGGGGCCAGCCCATGCACACCTCCCTGAGGTGACAGACCCCCCAAAATCCAAACCTCAGCCAGCCCAGGGCCTCTGCAGCATTGCGAGCCACAGCAGAGTGGAGGGGAAGCTGCTCTGCTGCCACCTCCATCAGTGTCACAGCCTGCAGGTGACACCCAGCCCAGCCTTAGAAACAGCTCCACACACCCAGGGTAAAGCCAGATCTCCTCCACACTCACTCCCAGCATGGGAGGAGTCCCTGGGAGTCACAAACCCCCTGAAATAACGCGGGCTCCTTCCCGGCCCATCGCCAGCACCACGCAGGACTGACTCATCCCCGGAGACTGCAAATGCTCTGATCCAAATTCCAGCGGAGCCCCAGCAAGGCTCATTACCTCCATCTGGCATCAGCTCTGGCTCTTTGCTCACGAGAGCTCGGGAAGGAAGGAAGGAGCTCCAGCACACGGCTGGGGAAGCATCGCTCCCTCCCAAAGCTGCGAAAAGCCCCCGACCCTTCCCCACCCAGCCTGGGCACCCAGCACCGTCCCGGCCGTTCAGGCTGGGCCCAATAGAGGGCAACAATATCCCACGAACTGCTTCATTAGGCTAATTGCGAGCAGCCGAGGTGGGAAGCGCTGCCCACCTTGCCCCAAGGTGGTTTTATCCATCCCCGTTCCCCCGGGATGCAGTGGCAGCCTGAGACACGGTCAGGAAGAAGGGCTGCAAAAGCTTTGAATTTTGGATTTCACTGGGGCTGGAGGCAGCAGAGCTGAAGAAGCTGGGATTGATTTCACTGGGGCTGAAGGAACTGGGATTTTATTGGGGCTGAAGGAGCTGGGATTGATTGCACTGGAGCTGGAGGAGCTGGGATTGATTTCACTGGGGCTGGAGGTGCTGGGATTGATTTCACTGGGGCTGGAGGAGCTGGGATTGATTTCACTGGGGCTGAAGAAACTGGGATTTCACTGGGGCTGGAGGAGCTGGGATTGATTTCACTGGGGCTGAAGAAACTGGGATTTCACTGGGGCTGAAGAAACTGGGATTTCACTGGGGCAGAGCCTCAGCCCCAGCGTCCCCCACTGGAGCAGGCTCAGACAGGCAGCTCGTGTCAGAGCAGGGATAAAAGCCTGGATTACCGAAATCCCAGACTCCTGTCCTATCCCAAGCCATCCCCTACCCCCAGCTCCCTGCCCAAAGCTGCTCTCCAGCTTTGGGCATCTTTGTAGAGGCCACCAGAGAGGCTCCCTCCCAGCACCAGCAAAACCATTCACTGCAGAGCCAGCAAAGGGCAAGAGTGGAGAGCTCAGGAGGGAAAAAGCAGGAGCCAAGACACAGTGTGGAGCTGAGGGATTAAATGACCTCCCCGTTTGGGGAGCTGGGAGGAAAGGCTCTGTTTGACCCTGAAACCAGCAGCTGGCACAGGCTGGGAGCTGCAGTTTGACCAAAGCAATTCCTCCCACCAGCAGCTGCTGAGCCCTGTTCAAAGCCACGAATCCAGGGCTTGGCCCAGAGCCTGGGGGCCAGCTCCTCTCTCATGGAGATGTATTTGTTTGCAGCTAGATTTACATGATGAGACGATGAGATCAAAGCAGCTGCACTGAGGTTAGGCTGGGTTTACTAAGGGCACAGCTCTGGGGCAGCATTTGGTGGCAGAGTTTTGCCCCATCCCAGTTTCACCCACGGGGTCCTGATCTGTTTGAAGGATGGGCTGGGTTGATTTGCCCCAGCACCAGTCCCCTCCCAGCATCCACAGGGCATCCTCTGGCAGAATGTGCCAAAATGAACTCCCAGGGCCTGGTGTTTGCTGGCTCAGACTAAGATCATTTGCATCTGCTCAGATGGACAGCCTGAAACCAGAAACAACTGCAAAGCCACCTTTGGGACACAGCTGGGGACTGGGTGCTTGTGTGAGCACACTGGGGTTCTCTTTTCAGGCTGGGGATGATGCCAGATTTGGGGTAGGGGTTGGTGTCCCACAGCAGGGCAGCTTTGGAGCCTTTCTCCCATCCCTCAGATCCCACCCATTCCTCCGCACAGCACACACCAAACGCTCCCACAAGGAGCCCTGGCACGTGCTGCTGGACCAGCCAACCACCAGCCTCCCTCTGCTGTGAGCTAAGAGCTGATCCTCCCCTGAAATCCGTGATTTCGCATCCTCCAGAGCTGGTCCCTGCAGAGCAGCAGTGCTGGGAGCTGTGATTCACCCCCTGCTCCGTCACCATCAGTGGGTGACAGCCTCCCCCAGCAGCTGTGGCTACCCCAGCTCCCCCAGAGCAACCTCCCCCAGCACCCAAAACGATTGGGGCTGAAATTTGGGGGAGGCAGTTCAAAGAACAGATGGCCGTGCTTTGGTATGGCAACACACTGCCAGTTAATTAATGCTAGCTGTAATTAAACTTTACACAAATTAGCTGTCAGCTATGCTAAAGGGAATCATTTCTCTCAAATGCCACCTTGAATCGCTGAGTTGTGAGACTTTTCTACAACGTAATTAAAGGCAGGAGGCTGGGAGGGGGCAGGAGATGGGAGCTGCAGGATGGGATCCCATCCTGCACGAGCTGCTCCTCTCTGCTCTGGGCACCTCAGAAGCTCCACTTGGCTTTTATCCTTCCAGCAAAGAGAGAGGTTCCTCCCCACCAGTCAAAGTTCTAGCTTGAAGCTGAATTTTTGACTCTGGAGCTCAGGAAGATGTGGTGGGACCTCGGCAGGGTCAGGAGCTGCTGCACTGAAACCCTTCTTCCCTTTGGAGAAGCAGAAAACAAGATCTGTTCAGAGGGAGAGGGCTGGCTTTGACAAATCTGCTTAGATGGAAAAAAAGTCTGTCAAAACAGCCATGTTGACATTTTCCAACAAGTCACATTTTATTCTGAGTGATGATTTGGAAATTTTAGCTCATCCCTTGCTTGATGTGTTTGCCAGTGCTCGCTGAGCTGAGAGATGACTTACACAAGAGCACCATGGCCAAGCAGGCCAGGGCTGGCTTGGCCTGCTGGAAATTGAGAATATCAAGGGTAATTTATCCCAAATTAGCACAGATTTTGGTGGAAATAAATTGGGGAAACAGACAACAACTCTTTTAGCATCAGATACATTGATGGTGACCAGCAGAGGTTTTCAAATTCAAACACACAGGACACACTGTGGGTACCCAAGCACAGTGACAGCCACATCTGGAAGGAGCTCCAGGGTCCTGAGAGGCAGGAGATGAGACTGGAGACAAGGCAAGCCACAAATAAAGGAGAGCTGGAGAGGAACAATCTCAAAGCACAGCCCACACTGGGCTAAAATAGCACTGGGGGTGAGCAGGTGGGGTTCAAGGTGAGGCTGCTCTGCACAATTAAATTAATTAATGCACTCAGGATCCATTAAGCCAAACCACAGCCTTAAGGAGGCACCTAAACCCAGTTAATTTTAACCCTATTTAGTTAATCCTCAGGATTATTTCCCCACTTTCCAGTCCTGTGAAGCACCTGAGGCCTGTGCAGGTGCTGCAGGTGGAGCATCCCCAGCCGAGCCATGTGTGGGTGGGGGGCTCCAGAGAGGGCCCCAGGGATGTGTGAGGCAGCCAGAGGTGCTGCTGATGCTCAGTAATTGATATTCCCAGATGTTTTCCTCTCCCTGACACTGAGGGAGACAAAAACCTCCCTGGTTCCTGCAGAGGACTGTGGAAAATTCCTTCCCCATCTCAGTCTGTCCATCCAATGGAGCACTCAGGGGGATCTGGCAGGCCTGGGGAGGGGTCCCTGCACCCCCCTGGCTGTGCCTGGTGCCCACCCAGCTCCCACTGGGAGCACAGCTGGCCAGATGTGTCCCAGCAGCTGGATTCTGGATCCTGCAGGCAGCTGGAGGCGGCTCAGGGTGAGTTACAGCCACGACCTCGCTGCAGAGCTCCAAATGTTGGCACAACTTGAGGGCAGAGAGGGACAGAGGGACAGAGCCTTTCCTCCAGGGCACCACAGGAGGGATTTATGAGCTGAGGTCAGGAAGGGCCTTTCAGGAGGATCCCTCTCCCTCCTGCTCCTCCCAAATGCAGCTCTGCCTCTCCTCCAGCAGCTGAATTAAAGCCTCTGGTTTGTAGCAATACCAAACCTCATTTGATGGGCTCTGAGCAGCAGTAAATCCCTGGTCCCCTGCCCTCCCCAGCCTCGCTGCCCTGCAGTGTGTCCTCCTCCAAGGTTGCCTTCAGCTTCCAGCAATTAGGGCTTCTCCAGCATTGGGCTTGACAGGCTCTGGGCTCTGCTGCCAGCCTGACACACGCACAGCAATTCAATTCCTCTGCCCCAGTGCTCTCCAAGCTCTCCTGGGGAACCCCCCTGCCCAGGGAAGCCCCTTTGCCCTCTGGTGTGATGAGCAGGGCTGGCCCAGCCTCCAAGCACATCCCTCAGTCATATTCCCCTGCACACAGCTTTTCTTTTTTATTTTTTCTTTTTTCTTTTTTTTTTTTTTTCTGTTTAAATTCATTATTTAAAGCTCAATCAAGGGTCACATCAGCTTGTCTTTCTCCTGCAGCTCTGTGCTGGGAGCTCATGATGAGGGACTTATACAGCCATGACCCCTAAATCCTGTTCTGAGTCACTGCTGTTGCAAGCTCTGCTCTCCCATCCCAGAGGCAAACAATCCAGCTCCTTTATGGCTCATACAAAGCCACAAAGTCGTTGTTATTGTACACCTGGGGAAGCTTTTCCTTCCCCAAAGGCAGCCATGGTGTGGAGGTTCTGGAGTGCCCAGCACAGGCACAGGGGACTCAGCTGTGTGTGGCTGAGGGCTCTGTTTCACTAAAGCAGGCATGGAAAGGCTGGAGCTGGGTGTTGATGTGAGCCTGCCCCAAAATATTTGTCCTTTCTGGATTTCCAAGCTCCTGGAGAGAGGAGCCAGGCTCCCACCAGGGTGCTGTGCTGGGGTCAGGTGTGTGCACTGAGGGTGTCCTGTGTTCACACCTGTGTGCAGGGCTGAGACGATCTTCCAGGACCTTTCCAAGCCAGAGATTCTGTGAATATCCCACTCCTATGGCAGCTCTGACACTGAGGAGTCCATTCTGGGCTGCCCCTGCTGGCAGGGCTGCAGGCTTGGGGTAAAAATGGTGGTTTTCAGCAGGGGAGAGGTGGGAGTTGGTCAGGGCTGTGCCAGGCTGAGCAGGGCTGCAGGCTGGGGGTAAAAATGATGTTTTTCAGCAGGAGAGAGGTGGATGTTGGTTAGGGCTGGGCTGAGCTGTGCCCCAGCACACACCCAGGGGCTGCACCATCATCATCATCATTCTCCCTGATGCAGATGCTGAGCTGGGGAGGGATGAAACAGCCCTGGAAGGGTCTGAGTGAAGGCAAAGGTGGTGGGGAGGAAGGACGGGGGACATAGAGGTGCTGCTGAGGTGGGTTTGCATCTCCTCTGCCCAATCCCCATTTCCATCTCACTGCTGCGGATTTAAGGGCTCAGCTGCTCCCTGATGGTGCAGGGAGCTCTCCTGCAGAAAAACCCAAACAAACCCCACACACAGCCCTGCCCTGCCCAGGTAAAAGGTCTCAGCTGTCACAAGGGGTCCCAGACAATTTGTAGATGCCACAAATAAAGTTGACAGCATTGACAGGGAACAACTCGAGGACATCACCCGCAGGGAGACCCCAGCGGAGTTACAGGCATCAGCTGTGCCGAAATTGTTCAATAAATCCCTGGGTTTAAGGCCAGGAGAGAGAGTTCAATCATCCTGGCTGACCTCATCCATCATATTCCTCCCTTGCAGTGGGAATTGTGGAGCTGGGGTGATTAGAGATGGTTCACGGTGGTACCTGGAGGTGACTGGGCAGGAATTGCTGCTGCTGCTGCCCCAAATGCATCTCCCTGCCTGAGTCAGCTCCTGTCTCACACATCTCTCACTAAATCAAAGGTGCCTGTGCTCCCAGAGGGTGAAGCTGGGCTGTCATCTCAGCAGGGAGCTCTTCACAGCTCTCAGGGCTTTGCTCTGAGCTGAGATCCCTGTGCCTGCCCAGCCCTGTGATGAGTCAGGGTCTGCAGAGGGGCAGACAGCAATTCTGAGGGACAGGGGGGTCTCACCCCACTGAGGGACAGAGGGGTCTCACAACACCAATTCCCCTTCCAGGGGGGGATTTGTCTTTCAGGTAAATAACTGGGTGAGCCACAAAGACGATTAAAAGGATGGAACATCTTTCTTATGAAGAATGACTGAGAGAGTTGGGATTGCTCAGCCTGGAGAAGGGAAGGGTCTGGGTAGAACATTCCAGAGCTTGAAGGGGCTCCAGGAGAGCTGGAGAGGGACCGGGGACAAGGAATGGAGGGACAGGACACAGGGAATGGCTCCCACTGCCAGAGGGCAGGGTAATTGGGATATTGAGAGGGAATTCCTCCCTGTGAGGGTGATGAGGGCCTGGCACAGGGTGCCCAGAGCAGCTGTGGCTGCCCCTGGATCCCTGGAAGTGTTCAGGAAATATCTCCTTAAACTGGACTGAATTTCATGGCTCTGTGCGCTGATTTGGCTTTCGTTTATGTGGTGCTCACAGGGCTGTGGCTGACAAGGACACTATTATTATTATTATTATTATTATTATTATTATTATATTAATATTATTATTATTATATTTTAGGGTTATGGGTTTTATTTTTATTTTCATTTTTATTTTTATTCTTAATTTTGTTTTCATTTTTATTCTTATTTTATTTTATTTTATTTATTTTATTTCATTATAAACTCCTGCACGCCTGCCACTGGCTCAGGTGTCTGTGGGTCGGAATAAATTACAGAAGAAATGTTGTGTTTCATTAAAGCCCTGCTTTCCATTGGCACTGTGTGTTTCTCTGGTTAGAAGTCAAGCTGCACACCAGCCACTTGCTAATTGCACTTTGCAGAATCAAAGGCTTTAGCCAAAGGGATAAATATATAAAATTGTCAGGAAGGAAACATTTTCTTCTTGAATTCCAAGCAAAAACTGAACTAATAGGGATTTCTTTTGATAATAAGAGCAGCAGAAACAGATATCTGATGTCTGTGGCTAAAGGCTACTTGAAGTAAAAGATTCACTTATCAGGCCAGGACTGTTCTGAGCGACTGAAATTACATTAGGAAAATCATGCCCTTGTTTTTCTTTATAATTGTCTTTTGTTGTTTTAGCTTCTTTTTCCAGGTAACTCTGTCACTGAGCTATTCGTTCAATCTCTGCTTTTTCTGACTTGTTAGATCATTTTATCAAAAGGGCCAGCAAAGAGCAGTGATGACAGAACAGCATTTGAGCTTCTCAAAATTGGGATTTTGGGGGACTTTGGAGGGGATACCCCCTAAGAACTGATGACAGAACAGCATTTGAGCATCTCAAAATTGGGATTTTGGGGGATTTTGGGGGGATGCCCCCTATCCCAGCCCTCCCCTCGTTGTCTTCCCTGTATTTCCCATTTCATCCTCCTTTTCCCAGGCAAGCAGTGGCCATTGCTCACTGCAGCCCTCGGGACAGGAGATGGAGGATGGAGTCACGCCTTGTTAACCCCCACTTTGCTGTGATTTATTGGGGCAGCGAGGCATGGGGACAGTGAGGGGACGCCGTGGCTCCATCCCAGCCCGGGGCTGGTTAATAACCCGAGAAAGGGAAGGAGGGGCAGCACTCGCTGGGTGAAAAAGTAGAAAAAGACGTGGAGTTTTATTTATTTCATGCCTTAAAGAGGAAAAATATCTCTGTTTCAGATGGGGAAGTGCAATATCTGCAGTGCCGGGGGTGCTCAGCCTTGAGCAGAGAGGGCAGATCCTGCTCTCAGCTCCTGGGTGGATTTTGGGGTGAAACAAAACCCTCCACCACTGCCTGATAAAGGCAGAATCCTGCATGTGCCCCCTTATTTATGTATTCTCCTGTGGTTTCTGGATCAGCTTTCATCATCTGATTTGCTTTTTACCCTAAGAATCAACTCAGTTCACTGATTAAAAAAAAAGGAAAAAAGTGATTACTAATGAAATAAATAAATAACAAGAATAAAAAAAAAATCCCTCTACTGGAAACTGCAGCTTTTTTTGCAAAACTGACTGAAATTTATGGAACGGCAGCTAAATGGAATGAAATTAGGAAGAAAAGGGCCTGTCTATTTATGTGAAGAGTTTTCAGAGTTATCATAATTAATTATAACAAACATTTCACACTGCACATTACATCTCCAGCTCCAAGACTTGGGCTGGATGAGGGGCTGAGCCCTGGAGGCAAACTCACCTCAGCCTGTCCAGCAGGACTGCAGGGCTGGTGTGACGTGGAGCACTGGAACAGCCAGAAAAAACTTCTCATAGGGCTTAAAAATATACTAGATAATATATATAAAATATATGTGATAAAAATAAATATAACAATATATGTGATAAAAAAATATACTAGATAATATGTAGAAAGTATATGTGTCAAGGAGCCAAAGCTGCCCCGTGAGCTGGGAGCCAGGTGTGCCCCAGGTGAGGAATAAAGCCAGGGCATGCTCCAGAACACCTCACACAGACTTTAAGGACTTTAAAGAGTTAATTCTGCTTTAAGGGCTCTAAGGAATTAATGTTGGGCTCAGCTTTAAGGGCTTTAAGGAGTTCATGTTGGGCTCAGCTTTAAGAACTTATTGTTGGGCTCAGCTTTAAGGGCTCTAAGGAGTTAATGTTAAGCTCAGCTTTGCCCCTGCTCCTTCCTGCTGGTCCCAGGCACAGCCCCCAGAGCTCAGTGCAGTCCTGGCTCTTTTTGGGGTCATTTTGGGCTTTTTTTTGGGGTCATTTTGTGCTCATTTTGGGTCCCAGATGCCCAATCCTGCCCCATGGGCCCAGCAGTGTCCTCAGAGCCAGCTGTCCCCTGCCCCAGCTCAGTTACCACCACAATTAAATTAAACACAATTAGAACCAAGACAGATGCATCTACAGGCTCCGAAAAGGGCTTTTGGGGTCCCTGTGGTGCTTGGTCACCCCACAGATCCCCCCAGTGGAGGCAGAGCCCAGCACAGCATCCTGCACCCTGGCCCTGCTCCAAGGCTTTCCCTCACAGCTGATTTGTGGCTGCCTGTGGCCCTCAGCCCGCTGTGTCAGGAGCTAAATCATAACAAGTTTTTGTGCTTTCAGCAAAAATGAGAGAGGAAAGGAAGCAGGAATAATAATAAAAACTCCTCCTGCCCCCCAGCAAGGCAATAAAGCGCTGTGGAGCCCTGAGTGCCTCCAGCTGCAGCTCCATGAGGGATGTGGAAGGTTCTGGAAGCTCTGCAGTGCTGGGGCAGGGGGGGTTACCTGGGGTGGGGACAGTGTGGGGCCCCTGGTGCCATCTCCACACTGAGCAGTGCCAGGAAATCTGAGAGAACCCTGGGTTTAGGGCAATGGGCAGGGTGGAAGTGTCCCCTGCATTTCTTGGGCTTTGGTGACGGGGAGATGTTTTATTTCCACAGCACCAAGTGATTCAGGTTTGGCTTCTGATATTAAAATAAACATTTTAATTTAATTTAATATACACAACAGGCTAAATATCATAACCCACAGAGCTCGTCCAAGCAATCTGCTTTAACCACTTGGGGAAAAGGATGGTGCAGATCCCAAATCTCGGCTCTGTGCAGATCCCAAATCTCGGCTCTGTGCACATCCCAAATCTCAGCTCTGTGCTCCAGTGATGACCACTGACAAAAACACTCAACGTCCACTGCAATTTTTAGCCCTTTTTGTGAAACCAGGGGACAAAAGGACAATCTGGGGACAGACAGAAAAGGCCCAGGGCTGGCACAGGGTGCCCAGAGCAGCACCAGGATCCCTGGCAGTGCCCAAGGCCAGTCTGGACAGGGGACAATGGAAGGTGTGCCTGCCATGGCAGGGGTGGCACTGGGTGGGTTTAAGGTCCTTCCACCCCAGTTCTGTGATTTTTAAATATTTTTTTTATTTTTTTGTGGCACTTTTCACCATTCCCAGCATTCCCCTGAGCAGCTCCTTGGCACCAGGGGTGCTGGTGAAAAGAGCAGAGTGATTCCTCCTACATCCCATGTAGAATTCCTGATGCTGGAGCAAATCCCAGCATTGCAGATCCAAGGGGGTTGGATTATTTAAAAAGCATATAAAAATAAAAAAGCTTGTTTTGGTGCAGGGTTTGGTTTGAAGCAATTTATTAATTCAGCTGCCAGCCAAGGGTGCCTGGCTGGGACCCACATGAAAAAAGAAAAAGCAAGAAATGCAGTTAGATTCCTCCCCAGAGCAGAAACTACCTAATATTTAAGTAAAAAAAAAAAAGAATCCAAGTTATGCCAACGCAACTCCACTGAAAATTTTTACTTAATCTGCTGCCATGATTGAGCCAGATGGATAAAATTAAACCTACTGGGGAAGAGCCACACGTGCTTTTCTTCATTTGCAACCAATATATCAACTCAGCCTTCCTGCATGGATTATGAAACACAAATCTTCCTGCTTTCAGAGCCCAGAAATAAAGCAATAATGGCATAGAATTAATATAAATATTGGGGGAAATCATGTTTCCTGTCATTTAAAGAAGAAATCTTTGTACAACAGAAAAGCTGGCAGGTCCATCGCGGTGCTGCGGGGTAGAAAAAATAAAATATCATTAGACAGGACCCAGGAATCATGAGACTGATGTAAAACCACTCTATTTTTTAAAGCAGAGGTTAAATTGCACCCTTTAATGCACATCCCACGTGGTGTCAGAGCAGCAACAGGGTCCGGGAGGATCATTGGGAGGTAAATCCGAGGCTTGTGCTTCTCCCTGAAGAGCTGCAGGTTTGCTTTGGCGCTTCAAGTGCTGGGTTAAGGACGTATTTAATGTGTTTGTAAATATAAATATTTATATATCATCCCTGCCCCTCCTTCCCATCCTTTTGGGGTGTTTTGGAGCCATCCCTGCCTCCCCCTTGCTGCAGCAGATCCATTATGGAGATGGAGCTGCCTTTGACTCATCAGCCTGTACCTTTGATGCATTTTGGCAGAGAAACATCATTGACTCATAGCATAAATCAAATATTTCTCTCCACGGAGCTGCAGGCAGGCTGTGAACGCTTCCATTAGGGTTTGGGGACACCCTGTCCTGGCCAGCAGGGCTGGCACCCAAACCCTTCCCTCCTTTATCCCTGCAATGAGCAGGGGGAAGGGGGTGGGATGGAGCTGGGGACAGGAAGGAAAGGAAGGAAAGGAAGGAAAGGAAGGAAAGGAAGGAAAGGAAGGAAGGAAGGAAGGAAGGAAGGAAGGAAGGAAGGAAGGAAGGAAGGAAGGAAGGAAGGAAGGAAGGAAGGAAGGAAGGAAGGAAGGAAGGAAAGCAGAAGGCAGCTGGGATCAGGCTGGGGGGAAGCAGCACAGATCAAATCTCACTCTGGGGGCTCTGAGGTCCCTCCCAGCCCCATCCCCTCAGTGAATGTGCAGTGCTGGGGTCTGCAGGTGACCAGAGCCTCGTGTCCCACCACGTCAGAGCCCCCCTTCAGCCCTGGAGCCTCTGCCAGGACCCAGCCACCACCACCAGAGGCTCCTTCAGGAACATTCCAGCCCAAGGCTCTAAAAGCAAGTTAAGGACAGGGGAAAAAAAAGGCAAATTAATTTAGTAAGTGCTTAATTGGATTCTCCACAGCGGAGAAAGCTGCTGCTGCTTCCCAGCAAATGTCCCCTGCAGCAGCTGCTGAGGCCACAGGCTCCCCCAGCTCTGCAGAAGCTCCAGGTCCCTCCTTCCCTTCTTCCATCTGGGCATTTCCCTCCAACCCAGGAGCCTGGCCCTGGCAATGTCCATGGGGAAGAAATGTCCAGTGAGGGAAGAACATTGGCACAGGGTTGTGGGAACCCAGGAAATCCCTCTGGCTGCCCTGGAGGATGTGAGACCCTGTCAGAGGCTCGGAGACCTCGGCACAGAGCCCAAGACCCCTGAGCCTTTGATTTAACCCTTGGAAAAAACAATTACGAACCTTACATGAAGAATTGCAAGCCACGAAAGTTTAAGTAGAATGACAGTGAATTTATCACAAGGTGGAAAAATAGATTTTTAGGGGTTTTTAGAATGGAGGTTCAGGGGGCAAGATGGAGGGATCAGGGCGTGTCCAGCCTTTCTCCTTCTTCTTCTTCTTGGCCTCCATCTTCTGCTGTGATGGTGGCACTTTTAGATTGGTTTAGAGTAGAAGCTCACTGTCTAACATAGGTGACAGGTATTGGAAAGTAATTGTAAATATTGTAGATGTAGTTTTTAGTATAAAAAGATAACATTGTCCAGGGGCAGGCAGAGTGTCCCGGAACTATCCTGCTGAACAGACTTCAGCTGGACAGAAGAAAGAACTTCATAGATAAGAAGCAATAAACAACCTTAAGACCGAGAAATTAAGAGCTCTGACTTCTTCTTTGAACGCCAGGCTGGGAAAAGAGATTTTCTAACATATTTCAAAGTCACTGTGAGCAGCAGAGACCCCGAGACAGGGTGAGGCTGCCCCTGGTCCCAGGCACAGAAAGAGATGAGTTTGTCCCTGAACACCTCACTGAGCTCCAGGCAGTGGCTGCTGACCGAAAGCTCCTCCAGGGCAGGTGGGACCCCCTCAGATCAGGGGGGGTCCCCAGTGCTCCTCACTCTGCTGAGCTGGACCTGGGGCTGCTCACGAGGTGCAGATCCAGGAGGAGAAACCCAAGACTGCGAGAACAAATTCAGATGAAGATGCATGGGTGGAGACTGCGTGGGGTGCAGGTGGGATTTACTGTCACAGATGTCACAGATGTCACAGATGTCACAGAGTGTCACAGACCCCTCCCTGGGGCTCTGGGCACTGTCAGCTCCCCCATCCCTGCCCACCCTCCCCAGTCCTGCTCCCCTCAGTGAGCAGCTCCAAATCAAAGCTGTGTGGAGCAAAGCTGCACGAATCAATGAGCCGCCGTGCCTGCTGCTCAGCTAAGCACAGCCACCAGGCTGTCTCTGTTTTAGTGCTGCTTTAGAGCATCCTCAGAGCCAGGAAACCCAGGGAGGCTCATTAGAGGAGCAGCACTCGTGGCTGGGTGTGCAGAGTCCTCCTCTGCAGGCAGCCCTGCCCCTGCTCTGATCTGGGATGCAGCCACCAGGCTCTCAGGAATGAGATGCTGTTAAAAGAGTTTTAATCAGAATTCCTCCAGCCCAGGCAGAGAACCCGCTGTCTTTGGCAGAAAGGACATGGAGGAATTAAGTGATGATGGGAGAAGTGATTTCAAAAAGCCTGAGTGTATCGCCCTGTGCTGAGGTGGACCTGGAGCTTTGCATGAGGAGGAGAAACCCAGCCTGACTGTGAGAACAAATGGAGATGAAGGGATGAAGATCAGCCCCAGCTCCTGCCTCTGATGGAGTTTTTCTCATGGCAGTTTCTCCCTGCCTCAACTTCCCCAGCAATCCAACGAGGTTTTGCTTCTCCTTTCTCCTCCCTCTCAGAGTCAGGGCTGTCTCAGGGAGTCTGCAGAGCTGGTTTTGATCTCAGCTCCACCGCTGCAGAGGCAGCAAGGTGGGGAAATCAGGATGGCAGGCAGGGAGCTGGCAGAAATCAACCCCGGAGACAGCATTTTAAGGAGAAATCCTGGTGTTTGTGGATTCCAGCTCCCCTTTGGCACCTGGGGAACTCTGTAGGACCAAGGCTCAACTCAGGGCTGGATCCAACAGCAGTGGATGCATCAAAAACTCTGTTTCGCCCAAAATGTGGCTCAGCTTCACACACAACAAGGGGCGTTTTAAAATTACATTTTAAAAGGTGTTTTTTTTAAACTACACTCTGTCTGGGAGTGGTTAATTTTTCCAAAGCCTGACATTCTGATTCTCTTAGGGCAAGTATTAACCTTGTGTATTAACCCCAAACCCACCAGACACAGAGCAACCCACCCTTGGTGCCCTGGGCAGGAGGGGGGTGAGGACTCCCTGAAAATCATTCAAATCCCTGCAGAAATATTAGACCTGGAGTGCACAGCAGCCTGAGCACGAATGTGTGTGCTCACAAAGAAAACAGATGGTTTATAGCCCAGAGAAACAGGCAAACACTGAGTGCAGGGGCTGGGGAAAGCCAGCAAAAACCAGACATTGAGGATTGCTTGAATAACCTTCAAATACACTTTTTCTTTTCATTCATAAACTGCTATGAATTGGGATTTTTCCCTCTATTTCTCTGCCTATTTCCACCCCAAAAGGAGGAGCAGCTGCCCCACTCTCTTTTCTGTGCTTTACAGGGAAAGTTGGGTCCAGCCTTTATTGTCCTGCAAAAAATAAATCCCTTCCCCTCACACACCTGGGGGCTGCCAGAGCCCAGTTCTCCCAGTTCCCTCCCCAAATCCCAGTGCAGTGCTTTGCTGGACAGACACCATCCCCAGGAGGTTCCTGTCCATGGATTTAATTAAAATAAAACATCCCACGCCAACAGGAGCCTCGTTGTCTTTCAGGGTTGTCTCGATAATTATAAAATAAATTGCATTTCTATTGCTCCTTTCATCCCTGCATCTCCACGTGTTTTACAAGCATTAATTAATTTAGCTCTCAAATAACCCTTCCCTCTGATGCCACATAAAAATTTAATAAACAGGGGCTCGGAGAGGCAGGGACCTGCTCTGGGACAGGAGGGTGGGCAGCACAGAGGGAAAGCCCCAAATCCTGCAACTTGTGAGAAATTGAGTGTCCAAAATGAGGGGAAAAGCTGTGAATTAGAGATCTGAGCATCCAGTGCTCCTCTGGGAGCCCAGAGCCCCCCATGGCTCTGTGCCAGGGTGGGAATTGCTGCCAGGGAACGGGAAAACCCAGAGCTGCGAAGGCATGTGACATATTGATGGAATTGTAACTCATTTAGGGAAATCTCCAAATAGGTCTTTTCCTTTTTTCTTTTCTTTTTTTTTTTTTTGCTTGTCTTTTTTTTTTTCTTCTGTTTCCTTTTTTTTTTTAGCTTTAAAGAATAACACTGACTGTCTCAAGCTGTGGTAATGTATTCAGGCAACACAACTGAGTCAGAGCTAATTGAATTTAAAAGCAGGTATTACATCTGTGCCTTCGGAGTGAGTACATCCTGAAAATCACTTCAGTGATGAAGTGTTTTACCCAACTACTACTTAATCTTTTTACATAGAAAGCAGAATTAACCCCGCTGCGCAGCCTTCATTAAGGAAACCAAATGAAGTTACCTGGTGAGATTCAAATGTGCTCCAAGTGGTGAAACTTCAGCTGAAGTTTCTTAAATCCAAGGGGACTTTGCTTTCTTTTTTTTTTCTTTTTTTTTTTTTTTTTTGGTGAAAATCCTACAAAGTGGTTTAAACCAGGTCAGTTATCTGGGTCCTGTTTCACTTCTAGTCATTAAACCTGAGAGGAAATAAGAAATAAGCACACCAGGCCCTGTGTGTGAATATGATTGGGGAAATGGGTCAGATTCCTGCCCAGAACCATCAGTACCTGCCCTCTTTTCACCATTCCCACCCTGTCCAGACTGCCTCCCTCTCTCCAGCAGCATAAAATAAATAAAGGAGGAAACAAGCCTTGAAGAAAGCTCCAGAAATAATCCAAGGTCTCTCTGAGCATCACCCAGAGCCCCCTGCTCCACCTGGGAAACAGGGCAGGGCAGCAGCTCTAAAGCAGCAGGACATGGACCCTCTGTGGGCAGAGCAAAAAACCACAGCTCTTTATAGAGAGAGAGAGTCATAAAATACAAATATATATATTTTTATAATTTTTATTTATATTTTATATTATTTGTAAAATTAATTTACATTATTATAATATATTACATATAATATATCATATATAATACATTATATATGTAATATAATATAATATTTATAGTATATTATATAGTACATAATATATACTATATATTATATACTATATATAATATAGTATATACTATATACTATATACTATATATAATATATAATATATAATATATAATATATAATAGATAATATATTATATATTATATATTATATATTATATATTATATATTATATATTATATATTATATATTATATATTATGTATTATGTATTATATATTATGCATTGTATATTGCATATTATATATTGTATATTGTATATTGTATATCATATACCATGTATTATATATAGTTTATGTTTATATATCCTATATTAATATGTTTTATACACACACATATATAAAATGCATACTATATATAATATATAAAAATATAGAACATATCTATTAAATACAACAGATATCTATATATATATTATATATATATGTGTAACAGATTTATACACACACTTATACATATATATTCTACTATATATATACACACACACATATAGATATTTTTATTTTACATTCTATTACTTTATCCACTTGGTATATTACTTTATGCATATATATATATATATATATATATCACACATATAAATATCCCTTGATACACTGGGCTGTTCCTTTACACCAAGCAAAACCCCAAAGCAATGAACTGAGCTCAGAGCTCGCTGCACCCACCTCGCTCCCATCCTTGGTCCTGGAGGAGGAGGCAGATTCTCGTTCTCTGGACCAGAAAAGGAGCAGGAAAAGCAGCCCAAAGAGCCATCTGTAAAGCTATTCCAGCAAACCAACATTTCTGGCTGGCTGTATTTATCCATCAGTTCCCAAGGCAGCCACGAGGGAGCTGGGAAAGCTGTGGGGATCCCCTCGATGCTTCATGAATTTCAAGCGCAGACAATTGATTTCCATCGGCAGGAATTTGCATGGGGAGGAAAAAAATAAAAAAGCTGGGAAAAAAAACCAGCTAAAAATGAGCTCTTCACCATTCATTAATTTTCTCTAAAATTCATTCATCCAATTAGGCAGCTGAAATGGTGCGTTGTAATTTGGATACCCTGTGACACACCATGACTGTTGATGGCTCCTGATTCAAAGGGAACAGAAATGGAATAAATCTCTTCAAAACCTAATTTCCTTCTAGTTCTGAACCAGGAAATCATCCAGAGAAATCAGGAGAGGTTCAGCCAAATTTAGGTTGGGCATCAAGGAACAAAGCAGGGTCTTTGCTCGCAGCTCTGAATTTGGGGGGGATTTTTCCTTTATGAAACATTTCATCATTTATCATTGATGGGTGTGGAACAGGGGCACTCACCCTTGTGTGCCCACCCCAGAGAGGTCATTTTCAACCAACTGGGGTCATTTTCAACCTCTGCACCTTCAGGAGCAGCCAGAGGGGTTTTTTGGGACTGCCAAAATCAGGACATGAGGTTTGTGCAGAGGATTTAACTGCAATGAGCAGGGGGGGTTTGTGTTGCCTCTTTGCCATTAAGATCTGCTGGTGAGATGGAGGGGTCCTTATCAGGGTGAGGAGAGGTCCTTATCAGGGTGATGGGAGGTCCTTATCAGGGTGATAAAGCAGCGCCCTGGGGGCCCTGAGGATGCTCCCAGCCAGGTTTGACCCAGCTCCCTGTGGTTTGACCCATTTTGCAGAGAAGGAGAGTGAAGTGCTGAGTACGTTCAAGCTCTTCAAGGTAATTTTCAAGTTGAAAAGTTGCGATTCCAGAAAAAGAAATCTCACCGAGGTCCTAAAACACGTGGAAATTATGTTTTCTCCAGTTTCTCTTAGTGACCTCACTGGGATCAGGGACACTCCATCCACTTGTCCACAAAATGCATTTAAGTGTCCCCATTTAACAGAGCTGAAGAGGGAAATCTGGAGCCAGGCTGTCATTTGGAGACTTTCCACAAATCTTCCACAAGATTTCCAATCACAGGCTGTGGAAGAGAGCTGAGAACTCCTCATTCTCCCAAAGAGCACAAATCCCCAGGGCTGGGAGCAGGGTCCTGTCCCCCTGCAGGAGCTCAGAGCATCCATAACAGAGCAATAAATCCTGCAGGCAGCTGCTTCCATCCGGGGAGGGAATGTGGAGATAAATACAGAGACGTGCTTGGAGAGTTATGGGCAACTCATCATCATCACATGTGAGCACTTATTGAGTTCCCCAGGATTTAGGGTGAGATCCAGAGATGCACTTTAGGTGCTGCAGCTGAGGTAATGAGATGCCCAAAATTTGTGCTGGGAGGCTCAAGGACACATTCCCAGGGTGTTTGATGGTGCAGAGACTTCCATGAGGGAAATCTCCTTTCCCTGGCTGCACCAGAGGACTTTCCTGATGTTCCTCTGAAACCTTGGGCCTTTTAATACAGGGTTTAAATCCATGTCCTCATCTCCAGTCCAGCACTTTGGGTCCCAACACACACAGTGCCAAAACCCATATTAGATAGAATAGAATAGAATAGAATGTAATATAAGGTAATACAATGTAATACAATGTAATGTAATACAATGTAATACAACGTAATATAATATAATATAATGTAATGTAATGTAATGTACTGTAATGTAATGTAATATAATATAATATAATATAATATAATATAATATAATATAATATAATATATAATTGTATAACAATATAACCCATGATTTGGAGAGGCACAGAAGCTTGATCCCCCCACCATCACTTGTAAAATCATGGAATGGTTTCACAGAATGCACAGAATCATTGGGTTGGAAGAGACCTTCAAGATCATCCAGTCCAACCCAGCCCCAGCATCTCAATTAAACCCTGGCACCCAGTGCCACATCCAGGCTTTGTTAAACACACCCAGGGATGGTGATTCCACCACCTCCCCAGGCAGAACATTCCAGAACTTTATCATCCTTCCTTAAAAAACCCTTTTCCTACTATCCAACTAAATTTCCCTTGAAATTTGGGTTGGGAGTGATCTTAAAACAAGCCAGCCTCACCCCTCACACCTCCCACTGTCCCAGGGGCTCCCAGCCCCAGTGTCCATCCTCAAAAAAGAATTGAACTGCACAAACACAGAGTTAAGGTCTGGAGGCAAAAAGGAAACTCCTGGTGCCAGGTCCTGTCAGCACTGGGGGAAAAGAAAGGTCCCCAGTCCCCAAAAGCCTCCTAGAAATAAAACAGGAAGAAGTAAATAAATTTCACTGAGCCTTTTGAAATGGTTTAATTGCCTTTGTGCTCTAATTGCTCCTGGTTTTACAGCCTCATTTCTTGTCATAAAATTAGTCCCACTTTTTATGCTTTTTTCCTTTTCTACTGGTCTGTGATTATTATTTTTTAATTGCTTTGGTGTGCTGATCTCTCCCATGTCTCCCCAGGGAAAGGGAAGAGGGACCTGATTCTGTGTCTGCCGCCTGCACTGAGGATGCTGCAGCTGCTGGGAGGAGATGGAGGCTCCCATTGTGGGGGGAATATTAACAATAATCCCTCCCAAACTGTCACAAATACCCAGAGCAAGGCTGGGCACAGGGACTCTGCATCCAGAGGGGGAGCAATTCTTGGGAGCACAGTGATTTCTGGCTGGATTTTCTGGGGGAAGATTTCTTGATGCAAACCATCAGGAACGCAATTAATAAATAGTAAATAAATAATTATATAATATATATAATAATTGCTAATAAATAAATAATTATATATTACATATTACATATTACACATTACATATTACATATTACATATTATATATTATATATTACATATTATATATTATATATTACATATTATATATTATATATTATATATTATATATTATATATTATATATATAACATTACATATTATATATTACATATTACATGTTACATATAATATTATATATTATATATATAATATATAATATTGTATATAATAATTAATAAATAAATAATAAAAAATAATAAAAGCATAGGAAGGAACCAGAGCACCTGAAAAAGATGAAATCTGTGTCCTCTGTAACCCCTTAAAGAGCCCCCCGTTTCAAGCAGCACCTCCCAGCACAGCCTCTGTCTGTCTGTCTGTCTGTCTGGGCTGATGAACTGCTGCAATAGGAAGCCGTGTGTGAACTTTATTAAGGCTGGGTAATTCCTGTGCACTATTGATTCCATCTCTGCTGCTATCCTGCCCTGTCTGCACCTAAAAAGTGATTTAAAAACAAGGGAAAAAAGCACATAATTCTTTAAAACTTGTGAGTATTATGGGATGTGGGACGTTGCCATTTTGGATGCATTAGCAACGCGCTGCAGAGGAATGTGTCTGAGATACAAATCTAATTAAGGGGATTTTGATGATGTTGAGACTAAAAATGAGGGAGCACTTTTGGGCTGAACCAAAGCACGAAGTTGAATCTGAACTTAGCTCCGCAAGTTTCTGTCTCAGGGGTGGAAGGAAAATTGGATTTGCTTTGGCTTCCAGCCAGCCTTGCTTCATCCTGAAGGAGCTCTCCACTGTCCAACCTCTCCCACGTCCTTGGAGTTACTCCCAGTTTGTGGCAGAAGCAGCAGTGAGCTCAAAGGAGCAGCTCTGCCCACCATGATGCTCAGGGCTGGCACGGCTCCACCTCGGTGCAAGGCCTGAGGTGTCAGAAACACAGAAAAAGCAAATTATTATTTCTCATAATAATTGAGAAATCAAGTCCTCTCCTTTAGCCCATTGTCCCTGTCAGCCACAGGCACAGCCTGCCCTGTCCAACCTTCCCACAAATGTCCTTATCTATCCCAATTTTCCATGGGGTTGGGTCACCTCCATCCCCTTACCAGGAAATCCAGGGCCATCAGCACTGCAGAGCCACAGCACAAGGAGAATTTGTCCTGGCTGGACTGAAAAAAAAAAGAAAAAAGAAGTGAAGTAGAGCTGAAGGCTGCAAGATGAGTTGTGGGAATGAGAGTGCTTTGTGGGATATCATCCAATTCCTGCTGGACAAAATCCATCATCCCCTTGCTCCTCACCTGCCTCTGTGCCCAGAGACACCACAGACACCCAGAAGCCTCCAAAACCTCCAAAATTTGTCCTGCCAAGTTGGGGTGGAGCACCTGGGGGGGAGACATTAAAGGGAAACCCCAAATGAGGTTGGTAGGGCTGAGGAACACCTGGAAGAAAGGATGGGAAGCAGCAGGAATGTTCCCTGTGGCTGCAGCCCATAACCTTGTGCTTGTCCCTGGTGTTTTCCAAACTTTTCATGGTGAACATCTCTGCAGCACCACATCCCACCTTGCAGAAAGACCAAGGGAAGAGCCAAAGCTCTGAATTCAGCTCACTGCCAGCACCTGGGGGCATTTGGAAAGACCCCTCTCACTGAGATATCCAGGGAACTGCTTGTAGGTTTGGGGGTTTTTTGTGCTGCAGTGTATTCACAGAATCCCACGACCATTTGGGCTGGCAGGAACCTTAAATTTCACTGTGTTCCACCCCTGCCATGGGCAGGGACACTTCCACTGGAGCAGGTCACTCCAACCCAGCCTGGAACACTCAGCATTGCAGGGAAAGGGGTGGCAAAATGACAAATTCCATCCCCAGTGCTCCATCAGCAGCCAGGCACCTCCCAAAGCACCGAGGAGCAGCCCCATGGCTGTGACATTTGCGATGCATTAAGTTTAAACATTTTCAATAAAGAAAAACAATCCATTCAGACTTGCTTTATGATTCATAGTAATTGCAAATAGGAGCAGTTAATATAATTGTCCAGCTGAGACCAGCAGGCTGGGAACATGTAGCAGTGAGATGTACAATCAGGGAAGGTTGGGAGGGAATTTAAGTGCAGGTTAAGCAAATGCATTACTTTAATAACACACAGAGACAGCCCTTGTAGTTATAAAGAGGATAAAATAAATATTGTACCAGAAATCTACAGAATGGGAAGTTTTATCACCCAGGACTGCCCGCTCCCTATTTGCTTTCAATTTAGATTTTACAAAAGCTGCGCTTGCCATGTTTTTCATGTGTGGAAGACAATGACTTGAATTGACAAATGACCTTATTTCTCCATAAGTTTTGCAAGGGAGCCTCAGTTTCTCAAAGAAAAATGATCACCTCCCAGCAGTCATCCTGGAGACAGAAAAAAGCTTTTTTTTCCCTCCTTTTTTTTTTAATTTTTGATTTCAAAAAGGATGGACTATAATTCAAAGAGGAGATGGTGCTCCTGCTCCTCTCTGCCTTGGAGGTGGGCCAACCCCTTTGGCTTCTCCAAGCATAAAGGGAAGGGACCTGTTTCTCTGCAGTGGTTCTGTCCAGCTCTTCAGCTTTCCCAATCCTGAAAATTGGGGTTTCCTCCCTTTTAAATAATTAACTTGAGCTGGTTCAGTGTGAAGCAAGTAGAGAAGAGAGGAAAGAAGAAGCTATTACAAGACATCATCTTCATCATCATTTATCCAGCTTAACCAGCTTCTCTCCAGAGAAGAGCTATAGTGCTTTATTAAAAGATATTTTTGAGGGCAAGCCATTAAATTAAAGTATCTTGTTCACAGACTTAACGACACATAAACAGCCAAACAAAACAGAACATCGGCTCATTAGAAACGTTTATAAAATATTAAGGGTCCTAAAAAGGAACTATTTCCAGACACCTTTCTCTTGGTGATGGAAGAGGATGAGGATGTTCAGGTTTGCTACCTGCAATACAGAAAAAGATATATTATTGTCAAACTCCTTCTGCTTGGTGTCCTCTGTTGTTCTGGGGGTGATGGATTAATGCAATGCATTAATTCTGGGGTGCCAGTGCCTGGGTGTTGTCACCTCCCCAACCAGTTGAATATTCCAGCACTTCCCATCCAGGTGATGGGTTAAAAAATGCAAGATAAGACAGGCAAACAATATCAATCCCCCACAAAAAAAAAACCCAAAAATTCAAATTTAAATGAATTGCATCTCTTTCAGAGCCCCCAGCACCATCTGTGACACCCCAAGCTGCAGGTGAACACTCCTGCATCCAGAGGGATAAACACCAGGAGGAGGAGGAGGCAGGGAATGCAATTTTAAAGGCACAGAATTTAGCATAAGGAGGTAATGGGATTGCGGTGGCTTTCCAGTAAATGTCATTGCTGTAATTAGGAGAACAATTATTGTCAACCGGCAGAATTGTCCCCTATCTGTCATTCCAGCAGGAGCAGCCAGAGCCACAATTAAGCCCCGCACGGGTGGGGCGAGGTTCGAGAGCCGCTAATTGGGATCGGTTCGGGGTGGAACAACCGCTGACAGTGGGGACAGGGAATTGGGGACAGGAAATTCAGGGATAGGAAACTCGGGGACAGGGATCTGGGGCTCCCTCCCCACTGCTCCTGCCTCTCCATCTCCCCTGGGGAGGATGCTGCAGAGATAAACTTCATTTATTCCTGCCCCATCCCGATGTCCTGGGTTGGTACAGGGAAGAAACTTCAATTATTACAGCCCGATGTCCTGGGCTTTTGCAAGGGAGAAACTTTATTTTTATTCCAGCCCAATGTCCTGGGCTGGTACAGGGGAGAAACTTTATTTTTCTTCCAGCCCAATGTCCTGGGTTTGTACAGGGAAGAAACTTTATTCATTCCAGCCCCAGCCTGATATCCTGGACTGATATAGAGGAGAAACTTTATTTATTACAACCCCAGCCCAATGTCCTGGGCTTTTGCAGGGGAGAAACTTCATTTATTCCAGCCCCAGACCGATATCCTGGGCTGGTACAGGGAAGAAACTTCATTTATTACTGCCCCATGCCCTGAGTTGTACAGGGAAGAAACTTCAATTATTACAGCCCCATGTCTTGGGCTTGTACAGGGAAGAAACTTTATTTATTCCAGCCTGGTGTCCTGGGCTGGTACAGGGAAGAAACTTCATTTACTCCAGCCCCAGCCCGATGTCCTGGGCTGGTACAGGGAGAAACTTCATTTATTAAAACCCCAGACCGATGTCCTGGGCTTGTACAGGGAAGACTTCAAGCAACTGCTTAACTCAGAAAAAAACCAAAGTGCTGAACTGATTTACAAATCGAAGAGCTGGGAGGTCAAACCTTCCTCCACGTCCAGCAGCAGGGAGCTGGAGCAGCTCCAGAAGGGGAGAGGGATGCCCTGGGGATGCAGCCAGGCTGGGATTTCGGACGGTATCTCCACTTCATCCCCTGGAGATGAGGCCAGCCCAGGATCTCAGATGGTATCTCCAGCTCATCCCCCTCCAGTTCATCCCCGTGGGGATGAGACCAGCCCAGCACACCCCAGTTCTCTCCAGTTCATCCCCCTGGAGGCGCAGCCAGCCCAGGATCTCGGAAATTCTCTCCGTCCATCCCCTCCTCTCATGGTCCGGGAGCCGAGGATGCTGCAGCGCATCCAAGGTGGAAAAGCTCCTCGGAGGTTTGGAAAGGCCAAACTGCAGCCATAACCCGGTTTTAACAGCATCCACATCCCCAGGGAGCTCTGATGAGCAGCTCGGCCCTGCCTTTCTCCTGCCCCATGCTCCCAAATCCCCTCTCCTGCTGCACACCCGAGCTGCTGGAACTCAAACAGGTCCCCACAGCCCATCCCTGACTCCCTCGGGGTGTCACCACCAGCCAAGCCACAATCGAAAAAGCCAGAAGTGTCCTGCATCCAAATTTCCCAACGTGGGTAGAGGAGGAATTCTGCATAAAAGAAAAAAGGGATGCAGTGGAGGGAAGGAACAGGGAGGCAATTATTCCACTGAAAGCATTTGCAGCATCCTTGCAGCTCGTTGTGATTAACCGTGGCCAGAGTGCTATTAGCAGCCTGGGATGATGATTAACAAGCTCTCCTAATAGCTGTTTTTAAACCTGCTTTAAAAAAAAAAAAAAAAAATTAAAAAAATAATAATAAAAAAAAGCTGGAGCAGAGCTGGAAGGGGGTGGGGAGCCCGGGTGGTATCTCCAAGGAAACCAGAAACAAAATGGGCTTTGGCACATCGCAGAACCAGGCGGGTAATCAAAGATTACAAGCAGTTTTAATTTAAGGTTAATTATTGTTTACTCTCCGGAGCCCGCCCCATCGCAAAGCAGCAGCAGCAGCTCTGACCTTGAGCAGCTCCTGGTGGGGCCCTGGGGTCCCTTGCCCTGGATGGGCTCTGGTGGGAGCAGGGATGGAGGGGAGCACGCAGGGGGATGCTCACAGGCACCAACGGGAGGATCCTGCCCCAGCTGCCGGCTGAAAAGCTCCATTCAGCTTTATTTAACCGCTTGCCCCAACTGCAGGCACGGTTAATTAATTTTGGACTCCCATTGATTTCCCATTTGGAGGAATCACGGTGGCACTTGCGCTCCGAGCCAGCCCCGCTTTCATCGGGGAGAATTCTGTGCAGAGGCGCCTTCCCCTGGTGAGACCTTCTGCCCCACCGAGGAGGAGGAGGAGGAGGAGGAGGAGGAGGAAGCTTTAGGCACGGGGCTTGCCCAGCCTGGGGCATCCTGCCCAGGGATGGAGCTTTGGGGTGCCAGGGTTTGGGGAGCTCCTCCTGCTGAGAGATGGAGCCTCTGGGTTTGGGGAGCTTCTCCTGCCCAGGGATGGAGCCTCTGGGTGCCAGGGTTGGGGAGCTTCTCCTGCTGAGAGCCAGGGCTGAGCAGGCACCAGCTCCAGCTCCTCTTGGAGCTCCCCAGTGGGTGGACAAGGCTGGGTCCTCGCCCATGGGCTCAGCACCCTGTGCTCACACATCCTCACCGCATCTCCACCCTCCTTAGCTCCCGAGGATGCTCAGGAGTCCAACCCAACCAGTGCAAAATGCTCCACAAAATGCTCAGGAGTCCAACACAACCAGTGCCAAATGCTCAGGAGTCCAACACAACCAGTGCAACCCCAGCTCTACAAAATGCTCAGGAGTCCAACCCAACCAGTACAAGATGCTCCACAAAATGCCCAGGAGTGCAACTCAACCAGTGCAACCCCAGATCTACAAAATGCCCAGGAATCCAGGTCAACCAGTGCAAAATGCTCTACAAAATGCTGCACAAAATGCTCAGGAGTCCAATCCAACCACTGCGAAATGCTCCACAAAATGCTCCACAAAATGCTCCCCAAAATGCTCCTCCTCTCTGATTCCACCTCGCGCCTCCCCAGGCTGCGTCCACGCTGCTTTCCAGCACCAAGACACACTGCAAGGATGGGACATTTCTCCAAGTCTGTCCTGGAAGATGCTTTTTAGCCCAAGCCCCTGTTTTGAAGCCGCTGTGACAGCGCTGCTGAGGAGTGGCAGCTGAGATTAAGGAGGTGACAACTCCCCCGAGCTCTCCTCCCTTTGCTGGAGACAGACGCATTTAATTATGATAGAAAGGAGATCCTGGTGCGTGCTGCAAATGCTTAAGGTGATTTGAAGCGTGAAGCTGCATAAGGTTTGTGAGATTTGAGGTTTCCGATCTGTTTGGGCTTGTTTAGGCTGTTTCTGCTGTTTATTCCCTCTGTATTTTCAGATGTTCTCGAGCACACGGGGACTTCGGGAGACAAGTCTGAAGAAATCAGTGCAGAAAGGTTTTGATAACTTAATTTTCCGTTTGATGCCATCACTGGGAGTGGAGAGGGCTCCCCCACCATGCTGATCCCTTGGTGAGACCCAGGTGTTCTTTCCCTGCCACAAAATTTAGGATTGATGCCATGGCATCAGCAGCAGCATCGAGGACACCAAAGGTCCTCCCAGGGCAGCAGAACCTCCCTGGCCCTGAATTCTGAGACACAAAGAGAGCAGCTCCAAGGTCAGTTTTCTGTCCCCTGGATCCCAGAGACCCAGGGCTGGCTGGGGACAATCCCATGCCTTGTCCTTTAGCTCCTGATCCCAGCAGGAACTGACCCAAAGCAGATCCCAGAGCTTGATAGGAGCAGGTTTAAATCCCGCCTGCTTGGGAACGCTTCAGGCATTTGGGGAGTAGAAAACAAATGGTTTTCCAGTGTTAATGTTTACCTGGGAGATCAAATGATTAAACTCTAATCTGCTCAGAACTTTTCTTCTAAGTTGCCTTTGGAAATGTTTATTGCATTTCCCTTCTGCAGCAACTCCCATGTCCTCCAATCCCAAAGAGACCTGTCCAATGCCACCAGAGAATTTCAAACCAGGAAAAGCATCCCCACACTGCCCCATTTTCTGCCAAAAGTGAGGTTTTGGCTCCTTTGCCATCAGAGGAAGCTCTGGAGCAGCGTGTGTCACCCCAGGGGTTTGGAGACATCACTCTCCTGCCATCCCAATGAGATGGGATGGAGTCAGGAGGCCTCTCAGGGCCTTTCCCTAAACCCTGCCCAAAATATCTGTAGAATCCTCCATCCACAAATTGTCTCCTTGCAGACTGAGGGATCCTCTGGCTCCAGTGCTCACTTTGTCACTGCTCCACCTTCTTTTCCAAAGCTTCATTCAATTAAAGGCAAACCCTCGTGTTCACCCCAGCCCTTCAGGTTTTCAAACACAGAGAAATATAATTAGATCTTCAGCATTTCTACAGATTCATTTCCTACAGGAGATGGGCTGTTTTCCCTACAGGATCATTTCTGTGGACACCCATTGGTTTTTATCCCCATTAAATATTACAAGCATCCCTCAGGATTTCCTTCATAAGGACTCACCAGGATTCCCAAGAGAGTAACTCATATCAGTCTAAGCTCTCTCCCTGCAGCTCCCAGAGCAGCCTGGAGCCCCTAAATGGGGTTTTTCTGGGAGATTTGATCAGGCTGATGGGATGACAGCAACCACATAGCCTGGCTTTGCCTGAGCTGGGTGTTTGGACCCAGCCAGAGAGCACTGATGAAGGTGAAAAGCTGAATATTTCCCATTATGAAAAACAAATCTCAATTTTCAGGCAAAAAAAATAGTAAGTTGTCATGTGTATAAATGTGACGGTGCTCACAGGGGTTCTTGGATGAGGGAAGAGATGAGGATGTGACTCCATGTTTCATAAGGCTTGATTTATTATTTTATGATATATATTACATTAGAACTATACTAAAAGAATAGAAGAAAGGATTTCATCAGAAGGCTGGCTAAGAATAGAATAAGAAGGAATGATAACAAAGGTTTGTGGCTTGGGCAGAGAGTCCAAGCCAGCTGACTGTGATTGGCCATTAATTAGAAACAACCAATATGTGCCAATCACAGATGCACCTGTTGCACTCCACAGCAGCAGATAACCATTGTTTACATTTTGTTCCTGAGGCCTCTCAGCTTCTCAGGAGGAAAAATCCTAAGGAAAGGATTTTTCATTAAAGATGTTTGCCACATATAAACACCAGATTTGAGGCAGACCAAACACCTAAAACCTGTGGCAAGGAGCACACCCCAAACTGCAGCAGCTCAGTGGTCAAGGTGGATACTCCTCTGCACTAAGGAAAGTGCAAAAAAAGGTGGGAAAATCTGCTATTTTGATAAATGCACCCACAACAGGGTCTGCTTGAGGCCTGGGGGCACAGAGATGTGGGGACAGGGGTGTCACAGCCCTGGTGTGAGCGTGTCCCCAGCCAGGAGCAGCTCCCCAGCAGCTCCCAGGAGCAGAAACAGCGTGGGGAGCAAGGGGAGAAGGATGCCTTGGCTTTGGAGGTGTGCAGGATTTGTTTGTTTGGGGATTTCAGCAGCAGTTTTGCATCCCGGGTTGCCATGGCAGCACAGGCACTGCCTCGAGCAAGGCCAGCGCTGGCCACACCCAGCCAGAGCCCAAAACTGCAGCCCCAAAACTGCAGAGAGGCTCTGAGAGAGCAAACCTGGGGCCCTGGGCTGGGCTGGGACCCTGCCTGGGAGAGGGGACACCCCATCCCCACCAGGAGCTCCAACACAGCTCCCAGAGCTCCTTCCACTGCTTCTCGTTGAGCTGTGATGGCACAGGTTGGACTCGATGGTCCTAGAGGTCTCTTCCGACATCATTATTCTGTGATTCTGGGATTCCAGGGAGGAGGTGTCTGCTCACCATCTCCAGGAGGTTCTTGGCCATCCCTTTCCAAAAGATTTTTGGCCACCTTTTTGAGGAGGATCTTGGCCACCCCTTTCCAGAAGGTTCTTGGCCTCCCTTTTCCAGAAGGTTCTTCGCCACCCCTTTCCAGGTTGTTCTTGGCCAGCCTTTCCAGAAAGTTCTTGGCTCCCCTTTCCAGAAGGTTCTTGGCTATCACTTTCCAAAAGATTTTTGGCCACCTTTTTGAGGAGGATCTTGGCCACCACTTTCCAGGTTGTTCTTGGCCAGCCTTTCCAGAAGGTTCTTGGCCAGCCTTTCCAGAAGGTTCTTGGCCTCCCCTTTCCACATGGTTCTTGGCCTCCCCTTTCCAGAAGGTTCTTGACCATCCCTTTTCCAGGAGGTTCTTGTCCATCCCTTTCCAGAAAGTTCTTGGCCATCACTTTCCAGAAGGCTCTTGTCCACTCTTTTCCAGAAGATTCTTAACTACCTTTCCAGAAGGTTCTTGGCCTCCCCTTTTGAGGAGGTTCTTGGCCATCATTTTCCAGGTTGTTCTTGGCCACCCCTTTTCCAGAAGGTTCTTGGCCACCCTTTCTAGAAGGTTCTTGGCCTCCCTTTTCCAGAAGATTCTTGGCCACCCCTTTTGAGGAGGTTCTTGTCCATCATTTTCCAGGTTGTTCTTGGCCACCCCTTTCCAGAAAGTTCTTGGCCACCCTTTTGAGGAGGTTCTTGGCCATCAGAAGGTTGGCCAAGAACCTTTCCAGAAGGTTCTTAGAGGCAGGGAGGGCTGCAGACCCAACCTTCACACTTCCAGCACATTCCTGGTTCTTTTTGCCCCATCACAGCTCCCAGGACCTCTTCCCCCACCCCAAACCCATCTGCTGTCCCCCTTCCCTGCTTCTCTTTATTGTCCTGTAATTTTATCTTGCTAGAGAAGCGCTGGGCACTGTTTACTTTTGTTTTAGTTTTTGTGGCGCTTTTAATTCTAAACTCTCTTCATCTGGGCAGCACTTTATCAGCCACGGGAAGCTGAGGGAAGCTATCTTTCATCCTTATCAAAATTCCTCTCCTTTCATTATCTCCAGCGCTGCTACAAAGCATCAAAAGGGCATCTTTGTTCTTGCAATCTAATATAATTCCAAATACAGCAATTCGAGCCTTTTGAGGAAGTTATGGGCACAAACACACATCCAGCACCTCCCTCAGTGCCCCAAAAATGCTCCCACAAAGGGCCCTGGGGAGCAAAGCATCCCCACGCTGCCCCATTTTGTTTTAAAGGGTGGAAAAGAGCCCTGAGAGCCAATGCAGGGTTTCCTCCCCACCTCAGAACCCCACATTTGTTTCTAAGAGTTCATTAAACCCATCCTCTCACTGTTCCAGCCCAGAACTCACAGAGCAGAGCAGATCCCAGGCTGGCACAGGCACCCACCTTCCCCTTCCACACCCCCCTGAGCCCTCCCCTGGCTCACCCACATCTCACTGATAACCAGGTGTGAGGGTGGAGAAGCTTTTGAGAGCTCCTGAAAATTAAGGAACGCGAGGGGGCTTCGATAGGTTTTGGAATAAATTGCCCATGAAAGTGCTGGGGAAGAACTACCTAGGGAAAAAAAAAAAAGGAGAGAAAGAGGGTGAGATAATGATGTATCTAGGAAGTGGGGAAGAGGAGAGATCAGGAAGCAACTGGCTGATTGTTCCATAAGCACCTCTTAAAAGCAAACACAATAGACATGAGCAGTTTTTAAAATGACAGACAATACAATGGGAGATAATATATTTAAAACCCATATCAGTTGTTAACAGACCATAAAAACGCCGCTACATTAATCTGTGCTGTCTGTCACACACTCATGAAGCAGCTGTGTTATTTTATAGTATCATTCCTGCGGGCTCCTCTGACACTTCCACAAATACATCTCAATTTATTTGGGTAAGAACAAACAGAAATATTGGATTCTGCTCACTCTGCTTCTGGTGCTCCTCTATTCCAGCCCCCCAGCCCTGACAACTTGTGGGAGGCACTTGGTACAGATTTGACAGCGAATTTTACCTGCCAAAAGTTTAATTTAGGGTTAAGGTTGAATAGAAAGATTTAATAGAAATGCTCTGCAGACTCGCAGGAGATGCTCCCAACCCTTCCCTGTGTCTGTCCAGCCCAGGAGAGGGGGCAGCTCTGCTCTCACACCACCACAATCAGATGTTTAACATCAATTATTCTTTAACTTTAGCAGTGAATTTTACCTGCCCAAGTTTAATTTAGGGTTAAGATTGAATAGAAATTCTCCCACAGACTCACAGGGGATGCTCCCAGCCCTTCCCTGTCCCTGTCCCTGTCCAGCCCAGGACAGAGGGCAGCTCTGCTCTCACACCACCAGCAGATGTTTAACATGAATTATTCCAGGCAGTGGCACGTGGTAGGTTCAAAGCTCCACTCAGGCTTTGGTGTGGGCCCTTCAAAGGAGGAATTTCGGGCTGGGATCCCACGGGAGGCTGGAGAGGAGCAGCTCAGGAGGCTGCCAAGTGTCTAATGAGGGTGGAAGGAGGGCAGGAGCCAGCCTGGGGAAAAGCAGGCAGGGCTGCAAGGGGCTGGGGGAGCTGGGGGGGCTCTCTTTAATATTGAACCCAGAGCTTTGATCTCTGGGAGGGCAGGGGCACTGTGCCCACCCACTGAACCCCAAATCCAGTGCCATGGCCCTGGGAACCTGTGGGCACCTCCAGCAGCAGCAAAAGGAGGGAAAACCTCTGCACTGGCAGGAAGGAGAGACCCAGGCAGCTCCCACAGGTGGGAGGTACCTGGAATTCATCAGCTCCCATCTGGGTGTGGCCCCATCAGGTGATCACTGGTCATCCATCACTGCCCTGGGAGAGGGAAAATCTTCTGCAAACAGATGGGAGCAGAGACAGGAAAACAAAATAATAAAAATAAAAATAAAAATAATTATTCTGATTAATGCTATTGTTTATATTTATATTTATATTTATATTTATATTTATATTTATATTTATATTTATATTTATATTTATATTTATATTTTATATTTTATATTTATATTTACATCGCCATCATCTTCTTCCTTCTGCAGCCCCTGGATTCCAGGAAAGGAAATGAAAAGGAAAAGGAAAAGGAAAGAGAAAGGGAAAGGGAAAGGGAAAGGGAAAGGAAAGGAAAGGAAAGGAAAGGAAAGGAAAGGAAAGGAAAGGAAAGGAAAGGAAGAAAAACAAAAATAAAAGCTAGAAAAGCAGAAGGCAGCTGGGATCAGGCTGTGGGGAAGCAGCACTGATCAAATCTCTCTCTGCAGGGCTGGCAGCACTGAGATCTTCACAAATTATTGAAGAGACGTGGCTGGGCTGGCCCAAATCACTTTGCCATGGTCAGGAGAGGTGCAGCACATTTTGGGGCAGGAATTGGCAGTTTGGTGATGCAGGTACAGATCTCTGCCCACGTGTGCAGGGCTCGTCTCCCCACGGCGCCATCCTCCCAGCTCGTTAGAAGAAAACAATTACTATGCAAATCTTAATGAATCAAGGCCACAACCCACAACTGGGAACATAAATATCAAAGTGCAGCCTTCGATTGAAGGCAGAGGAAGAGCTGTAATTAATTCCACCACAAACCAAGAGCCAGGCTGAGACTCACTGTAGGCAGGACTGAGATGGATGTGCCCATTCCCAATCCCAAACTGGAACTCTCAGGGATGGATGTGCCCATGCCCAATCCCAAACTGGGAGTCACAGGGATAGATGCACCCATTCCCAGTCCCAAACTGGGGTGCTGGACCCCATCCTGCCCAGCCAGTGCCCCTCCAGAGGACACAGCTCCACGGTTCTGGATCTTGGCTTCCAATTCAGAATTAAAAGGTTATTTGAGACTTTGCCAATTGCTTTTAATCTGGTGATGAAAGATGATGATAAATCTTAAGAGACCCAAATTAATAGAGAGGAAATTGATTTTGTAACGTGTGGACTTGTTTTATTAGACTCCTGCAGGCTGGCTGGGATTGGGAAGGCAGCTCTGGAGGGCTGGGTGAGAGCTCTGTCAGGGCTTTGCCATCCCCGTCCACACCCCACACACCTCCAGCCCATCCTCACGTGGATCCATCTTGTCCCCAAAGAATCCCCCAGCCCTGGCACAGGGGGGACCCTGCATCTGCCCAGACCCTTCCCCATCATTTCCCCCATCCCTTTTCTTATTTAAAGGTAGATCCTGGTTCTTCTCACCCCTCCCCAGACCACCCTGAGCCCTGGAGCGTGATCCTGGAGCTGGGAGGATGCAATGAAGGAGCTGGCAGCCCAAGGGGCTGGGCACATCTGCTCATTAGTTATAACAAGATGGTGTCGTTCATTAAGAGCTGGGATGCATTCATCAGGATGTCCATGCAGCGTTGGGGCTCAGTTTTGGTTTGGGAGGTGGCAGAGCAGCCCAGGGCATGGGAATGGCTCTGTGCATTGAGCAGGAGGAAGATGAAGGGCTGGAGCTCGGGGTGTGAGAGGGAGCAGGATTGAGATCCATGGCCCACGCTCCCGGGGAGCAAATGCATGTACACATTATTATTGCAACATAATTTGAGCAAAGTATTTTCCTAGGATCTGGAGCATTTGCTGCAGTTAATTGAGATCCCCGAGTTCAGTGCCTTTCATTATTGCAGAGCTCTGGAGCGGAATGCTGGCGGCTAATGATCAGAGCAAGATGGAAAGGGCATTTACTGGGGCTGCAGGATGCAGCTGCGAGGGGGAGTGACAACAAACACCCCCTGACTCCTGGAAACCTGCAGGAAGCTGGGAGAGCCTTGCTGGGGGCAAGGAGGGGCAGGCTCGGCTTGGTGGGGCCAAGGGCTTGCATGGAGAACCCCACATGTGCCAATTCAGCAGGGTTTGCTGCCAGGTCTGTGTGTCAGGATGTTCCTCCCTGTCGGAATTCAGCACATCCCTCTGAGTGTCCAGAGCTGCCAGGGGGCTCAGAAACCCTGGCACACAGCCCTGAACTCCTGTGGGTTTGATTATGACCCATGGAGCAAAATACCAGCTTTGTATGAGGACCTGAAAGCCACAGAAGTTTGAATAGTATAATAATAAAGTTATCACAGGGTGAAAATGTAGATTTAGGATTTTTGGCATGGGGGTTATGGGGACAAGATGGAGGGACTTGGGCATGTCCAGCCTTTCTTTTTCTTCTCCTTCTTCTCCTTCTTCTTCTTCTTCTTCTTCTTCTTCTTCTTCATCTTCTTCGTCTTCTTCTCTACTCCATCTTCTGCTGTGATGGTGGCACTTACAGATTGGTTTAGAGCAGAAGCTCACTGTCTAACATAGGTGATAGGTATTGGAAAGTAATTGTAAACATTGTACATGTAGTTTTAGTATAAAGAGACAACACTGCCCTGGGGGCAGGCAGAGTGCCTGGGACTGTCCTGCTGGATGGACCTCAGCTGGACAGGAGATAATTTTTATAGATAAGAAACAATGAACAACCTTGAGACCGAGAAATGAAGAGCTCCTGTCGCAGACATCTTTTCATGAAAAATCCTTTCCTTTAGGATTTTTCCTCCTGAGAAGCTGAGAGGCCTCAGGAACAAAATGTAAACAATGATTATCTGCTGCTGTGGAGTGCAACAGGTGCATCTGTGAATGGTCTCATGTGGTTGTTTCTGATTAATGGCCAATCATATTCTATTCTTAGCCAGCCTTCTGATGAAACCTTTTCTTCTACTCTTTTAGTATAGTTTTAATGTAATATATATCATAAAATAACAAACCAAGCCTTCTGGAACATGGAGTCAGATCCTCATCTCCTCCCTCATCCTCAGACCCCTGCTAACACCATCACAAACTCTGCCTCATTCTTCGAAACAGAGACTTTGCACGTGTCTCAGGGCTGCAATAAACTGCAGAACTCCTGAAATCCCTGGCAAGGAGGGGGACTGGACCCTCCCGTGGCCCTGTGGAGCCTGCAGGGACAGCAGGACTTCCCTGCCTTCTCCTCCAGCTGCCCTTTCCAATGGATAACCACCCTGCTTCCCAAGCAGCAGCAGCTTCCCTCTGCCTTCCTCCATCTCAAACTAATCTAAACGAACCACAGGAGCAGTTATCCTAATAACCTCCACCCTGCTGGAGAAATAATTGCTGCCAGGCCAGAAATAAATGTTAAAAAAAGTAATAACAGAGCTCAGTCACTGGCTGGGCTCATGGGATGGGAGCCCAGCTCCAGGTCTGTGTGCCACCATCCCCTGCCTGAAACCCGCCAGGGACAAACTGGAATTCCAAAAGATCATCCAGTCCATCCCTTTCTATTGGACAAGGCTGCTCCAAGCTCTGTCCAACGTGGCCTTGGATGCTTACAGAGCTCAAAGTCACTTATTGAAACCAAATTTCATCCTTTTCTAAGCCCTGCAGGTCAGGACAGCCTCACATCGAGGAGGAAAACCCACCATGGACCCTGCTGGGGGGCAGCCAGGTTCTGCCCTTGCCTGTGTTTTGCACACCAAGCCCTGGCTCATTTTCATGCCCCTGGAATGTGTTTTATGCTCCATATTTAAGCCACAAACTGACCCTGTGCTTGTGGGACCAGCAAAGTACAAACCACAAGCCTGGTTTGAGTGATGGTGCAGCCATAGCCCCTCATCACAAAAAAGGGGGGATTTTGTCACCAAAGGGGGGATTTTGTCACCCTGCATTCCTCCCCAAAAAGGGGGATTTTGTCACCAAAGGGGGAATTTTGTCACCCTGCACCCCTCCCAAAAAAGGGGGATTTTGTCACCAATCAAGCTGCAAAATACAAACCACAGGCTTGGCTTGAGTGATGGTGCAGCCACAGCCCCTCACCCCGCATTCCTCCCAAAAAAGGGGGGATTTTGTCACCAAAGGGGGGATTTTGTCACCCTGCATTCCTCCCCAAAAAGGGGGGATTTTGTCACTATCAGGCTGCAATATACAAATTACAGAGGCTTGGCTTGAGCCATGGTGCAGCCACAGCCCCTCACCCTGCATTCCTCCCAAAAAGGGGGAATTTTGTCACCATTAACAACTCCTAAAAAGGGGGGATTTTATCACCAAAGGGGAGATTTTGTCACCCTGCACCCCTCCCAAAAAAGGGGGATTTTGTCACCATGAACTACTCCCAAAAAAGGGGGATTTTGTCACCCTGCACCCCTCCCAAAAAGTGGGGATTTTGTCACCAAAGGGGGATTTTGTCACCCTGCACCCCTCCCAAAAAAAGGGGGATTTTGTCACCATGAACTACTCCCAAAAAAGGGGGATTTTGTCACTAAAGGGGGGATTTTATCACCAACCAAGCTGCGAAACCCAAACCATCAGCGACCTGGAGATTCTCCCCCTGCGCCCCCAGAACCTCCCTGGGTGAATGCCATCCCTCAATCCCTGTGCCGTGTGCCCCTCGGCTCCTGCCATCCGTCCCGCCCCACCTGTGCACAGCAGGCTCTGCTTTTCGTCAGAAATAAAAATAACCCCTGTCAGAGGCAGCTCCAGCAGACAAGTGTCGGCTGAGCCGGGTTCCCCTGGCAGCTCCGGATTTCTCTGGAGCTTTTTCTGGGCTCAGCCAGGTGGAAAATAGACCAGGAGAACACAAAAGCAAAGGCCGTCACTCAGGGTGACTTTATCTCGAATTAATCCTGCCAAAACCCTGGCAGCGAGGGAAGGGCTGGGAGGGGAAGGGGAAAATAAAATCAGATGGGAAGTGGAGGAAGTTCTCATAAAAAAGTGGTTTTTTCGTCCTCTGGTCAGGGTATCTGGCAGCTCCAGCCCTGTGACACAGCTCTGATACAGGTGCCAGATTTGGGAATTTTTGATTTTTTCCCACTTGCTCAGCACACCACAGCACCCCTGAGCAAGGGATGCAGCAAGAACACATCTCCAGTTTCCTTTTAGAGCCAAGGGTTGGGTGGGGATGGAGGATCAGCCCCAAAAATCCAGGCTGGATGGTGCTGGGGGATGAGGGGTGACAGTTCCCACTGCTGGGAGGGAAAGGGATGTGACAGAGACCCTGTAGGGATGTGAAACTGGGAATTTACGTGGGAGTTTGGGAGTTTGGAACACCCAGTTCCTTCCTTCCTGCGCCATTCTGCTCTTTGGGAATTTTTTAGTTTAAAAGAACCCAGGTTGCACCCTGGGATCTCCTCCTCCTCTCCTCCTTTTACCATCACTCTGCTCTCCACCAATGCTTTTATTATTTTATTTATTTCCCCTCTCAGCTTTTTCCAAGCACCTTCAGGCGGTTGCTATAGCACCTCCTGTGCCAGAAATGTCCTCAATGCCCACAAATCTGAGTGATTTCCACTCAAAACAGTTTGGGGGGGGCTGCTCACTCAGGGCAGCCACCTAGCCACTGGCTTTGGGGTGCAGTTTGTAGTTCTGGTGCCACCAACCCCCTCTCCTGGTGTCTATTTCTAGCTAAATAAATAAAAAAAAAACCCCAAAAAACAAAAACAAACCGACCTCCTGATTGCTGGAAAATAAAAGCTCCACATCTGCCTGGGGTTAGCAGGGTGTTATTTTAAGGCAGATCTATTTTAAGGTGGTGCTGGTGCCAGGGGAAGTGAGGCAGAGTGAGTGTGTGTACATGGGGGGATCTGTGCCACTGTCACTCAGACACACCTGGTGGCTTTTTATCCCTGACCCCACCCAGGAAATGCTGAGAGCCACGCAGGTGAGATGGACAAATGGACAAATGGACAAATGGACAATGGGAGCTGCTCCAAGAGCAGCCGGCACGTCCAGAGGAAAATCAGCCAAGGCATCGGGCAAGCAGCCAGGTGGCAACTTGAGGCTGGGAAGGGGCTCAAAACTCCCAAGATTTACGGCCGCCCTGCACCCTGAAACCTTTTTACATGATTGGAGAGATGGGCACGGGCTGGGTGCCAGGGAGGAGCAGGACTGCTTGTACCCAGTGTGCAGCCATGGGGCATCCAAAGCCTCTTCCAGAGAAAGGCAGAAACAGCCTGGAACCCTCTGCAGGGCTCTGGAGGCTCAGATGTGCCAGAGAGAGCATCCTGTGTGCCCCTGATGGCATCCAGGGGTCAGGGGGTACCTGGGTTGGCACCTGGGAGCACAGGGAGAACATCCCAGGGTCAGGGGGTACCTGGGATTGGCACCTGGGAGCACAGGGAGAACATTCCAGTGTCGGGAATGTCCCTGAGACTGGCACTTGGAGTGGGCTGGGAGCACAGGGAGAACATCCTGGGATCAGAGAGTACCTGGGACTGGCACCTGGAGGGCACTGGGAGCACAGGGAGCACACCCCAGTGTCAGGGGGTACCTGGGGTTGGCACTTGGAGGATCCTGGGAGCACATCCCAGGGTTAGGGGATACCTGTGTCCCTGGGATTGGCACCTGGAGGGCACTGGGAGCACAGAAAGCACAGCCCCACGTCAGGGTGCAGGTGGGCACGGTGCCTTCACAGGTACAAACCTGTGTCACACCCAGGTGCCACCATAAGTACAAACCTGTGTCACGCCCAGGTGCCATCACAGGTCCAGCCTGTCCTGCCCAGGCGCCCAAGGGTCAGGGCTGGCGTGTCCCAGTGATCACAGAGATGTTTCCTCTGAGGTTATCCACAGGTCATTTCCCAGCCCTAGCACAGAAGAAAGACAATTTTTATTTTTCCTGCTCAGTGACCAGGCTGAACTTCCCAAGCTGTTTGAGTGCCTGTGCATGAAAACTTCAGCTCATTAATTAAGGCCAGAAAATTAGAAACTGACCTAAATATAGCGGCCCAATGAGAGTGGAAAACGAAAGGAAAACATCCTTCCAAGTGCCTCGCCCGCCCACCCGCCTGCGCTGGCAGGGAAATAAAAGACAGAAATTCCCTTTTCAACTCCGCTTCCCCCGTGCACCAGCAAAGCGTCAGGACCCACGGCGGGGAGAAATTCAATTAGAAAAGGAGATTTTTGCGGAGGGGTTGGTCCTGTCTCCCTTCTGCAGCTCTCTGGGATGTGGGAATTACGTCCAGGATGGGGAAAGCTTCACTGCACTGCTCACCAGCTCCAGGAAGGGAAGGAAGGGAAGGAAGGAAGGAAGGAAGGAAGGAAGGAAGGAAGGAAGATAAATATATAAAGTTTATAAATATATAAAGTTATCTCTTCCTCCCCAAGGGCTGGCACAGCATTAAGACCTCATTTGTTTGGCACAGGGATCACGGAGTCCCATATGGCACAGCTCATCCAGCCTTAGTAGACTCTTTCCTATTTTATATTCTGGATAATTGAACCCACTTCCAACAAAAGCTTCTCTCCCTGCCCCAAGCACAGCAATTCCCCACCAGGCTCTGGCACCCCAATAGGACACAGACCTGCAGAGAGGAGCCCTGGGGATCAGAGCTGGGCTTTTTAGCCATGGGATCACGTTGCAGGTTGATCCTACAGGACACGTGCACACACACATTTCCTCTGGGTGCACTTTTCCCTCCCAAGGCACCAGGGTATCGTCAGGGAGCTGCATCAGGGAGCTCTGCTGGACCAAAGGCGCAGAGGAGGTGATGGTGGAGCATCATCTGCTCCTGCCCTTTAGCTAAACAGTCCAAATTTCTTCCTGGACTGTTTCTCCTTTCCTTTTTTTTTTTGGAACAAACTCGAACCTGCTCTGGGCTGGGCCCTGGCAACACCGAGAGTTTGCACCTTGTGGCTGCAGCAGCTGCCCCAGCACAGGAGGGACTGATAACAGAGCGACCACTCTCAAGAGAGACTTTCTGAATTTGTCATCTTTTTCAGAGCGCTGTCACCCGGTATTGTTCATTTTGTGTGCTGGGGGGTGCTGTGCCTGTTAAATAAACAGGTTCTTTCCACTTCCCTCCAAGGAATCCTTCCTGAACCAGTTAGGGGTAGGGGCCATGTGAGTTTGCTTTCTGGAGGGGCCCCTTTGGAGGTTTTCTCCCAAATTTGCCCTAAACCAGGACAAGGGGCCCCCTTTGGAGGTTTTCGCCCAAATTTGCCCTAAACCAGGACAGGGATGATGGCAGCCTCGGGGCTGGAAGGGGGATGTGGACCGGTGGCAGCCTCGGGGCTGGATCTGCATCTGTGCACCTGCTGAACCCCATTTCTCCTCTTCTTTCGGTTCCCGGGGCCCTTGAGGAGTGACCCAAAGCAGTTCGGACACCCACGGGCACGGCAGGGCGGTCTGAGCAGCGGGGCTGGGGTGACTCAGCCGCAGCAGCACCTGAGTGCCTCAATTAGCAGCAGCTCCTGAGGAAGGTGAAATGACTAATGACTAATCTCCCCGCACCGTTCCATCCAGTTTTGTTCTCATTTCATTCAGACAAAAAGCCTCTGCTGCCTGCTCCGGCTGGGGAGGAGCGGCAATAATGAGCAGTGAGCGCAATTCCCGCAGCAGTGGGAGCGGAGGCGGCTCCTGCTCCTGCCTGGCTGCCCCAAGGGCTGGGGTTTGGAGGCAGCTCCGTGGGGTGACCGGGTTTGGGGGGTCCGTGGGGTGTGGAACAACCTGGTCTAGTGGTGTTGGAGCGAGAGGATGCTTTGGGTCGCTTCCAACACAAAGCATTATGTGATTCCAGAGCCCTGAGTACAGGAGAGGAGGAATGGGGCCACTGGAGATCAGTGGAACTTCGGGGTGCAGTGGGGAAAGGGATTTAGGAATGATTTGGATCGGCCCTTCAAGGATCCTCCTGTGCTGAGCTGGGGAAAGGAATTTAGGGATGATTTGGATCAGCCCTTCAAGGATCCTCCTGTGCTGAGCTGGGGAAAGGAATTTAGGAATGATTTGGGTCGGCCCTTCAAAGATCCTCCTGTGCAGAGCTGGGGAAAGCGAGCGTGGCTTGGGAACAGCCCAGGGGAAGCAGGAGGATGAGGATAAAGCACCGGGTCCAGCTGGTGGTTGGGAAGTCCCTCTGGGAGGTCCCCCCACCGTTTTGTGGCTCCCCACCAGCTCTGGCTGACGGTGGGGAAAGCCAAACCCAGCGTGGGTGATTTGGACCTTCCATATGGAGTGGGTTACATCTGCGGCGAGCTGTTCGCAGCATCCCACACAGCTCTGCCTTATTTAGCCCGAGCCTTTTTTATCCCACAGGCTCCTCTCCCCACACCAAAAGCGATCTGGATCCAGCCACCACAGCACAGAGGGTGAGCTGCAGCCCCTCTGAGCAGCTGGGCTGGGAGCATCCCTGCTGGAAGTGAATCCCTGCTGGGTTATGTCCCCAAGAGAGCAATTCCTGTGTGGAACAAGTTCCCACCAGCACTGGGCATCAGGATGCTCCTGCCCTCATCCACAGCACCCACGTGTGCGCCCAGCCAGGCTGGAAAGCAAAGAGCTGTTTTAGGCTCCAAAGCTGAAAAGATTCATCAGGATTTTATAGCTTTTTGCTCTGCAGTTACGAAACGGTGACCACAAGCCAAATGCTTGTGTCCTTTACCTTCCCGCAACACCGATGACTTTGGTGCAATGGAGAGGCAAAGCCCAGCCTGTCATTTTTCACTGCACAGACAGAACTCAGCCCATAATGTTCTTGATAAAGCAAAGCACCAATGACACAGCTGAAAAACATCAGCGGAGCAAAGAGCGGAGAAAACTTCCCTGGGCTTCCATATGGCATGGCTCCATCTTGGACGGCGTGGTTATTATATTTCATCCAGCTTCAGCTGCTTTCTGTGTTATCTGACGCGGGGAAAATGGGGATGGGAGGACTCCGGTGCAGACACTTGGATTGCTCTCCCACCGGTGCCTGCCACATTTGTATTCTCCCCAGGACTGCGCCATTTTCAAAATGTTTTGTTAAGTTAATTTGTATCCGCAGCCACTTGTGAATTTTTCAGATTATTTGATCTGTAACTGAACTAACATGAAGAGTAACTATTGTTCTGCAGGAGCAGACGGTGCCGGAGCGTGCCTGACGTGTTTGACACGTGCCTGTCTTCCAACCCCAGGAGAAACCCCCAGGCAGCAGCGAGGCTGCTGGAAACCAGTCTGGGGATGGCACTGTGTCACTGCACTGTCCCTGCACTGTGTCACTGCACTGTGTAACTGCACTGTGTAACTGCACTGTCCCTGCACAGTGTCCCTTCTCTGTGTCACTGCACTGCGTCCCTGCACTGTCCCTGCACTGTCCCTTCTCTGTGTCACTGCACTGTCCCTTCACTGTCCCTTCACTATGTCCCTTCACTGTCCCTTTGTGTCCCTTCACTGTGTCACTGCACTGTGTCCCTGCACTGTGTCCCTGCACTGTGTCACTGCACTGTCCCTGCACTGTCCCTTCACTGTCCCTTTGTGTCCCTTCACTCTGTCCCTGCACTGTCCCTGCACTGTGTCACTGCACTGTGTCCCTTCTCTGTGTCCCTTCACTGTCCCTTCACTGTCCCTTCACTGTGTCACTGCATTGTCCCTTCTCTGTGTCCCTGCACTGTGTCCCTGCACTGCCCCTGCATTGTGTCCCTGCACTGTGAACCTTCACTGTCCCTTCAGTGTCCCTGCACTGTCCCTTCTCTGTGTCCCTTCTCTGCGTCCCTTCACTGTCCCACTGTGTCCCTACACTGTGTCCCTACACTGTCCCTGCACTGTGTCACTGCATTGTCCTTTCTCTGTGTCCCTGCACTGTGTCCCTGCACTCTCCCTGATCTGTCCCTGCACTGTTCCAGCCCCAGCTGCCGCCCTGCAGACCCCCAGCCCTCAAACCCCCTCTCTGGGAGGCATTACCTCCATGGCAAATGTCCCAGGTGTGTAATTGTGCCTCAAACATGTTCCTTCTCATGGACACAGGCATTTTGGGCAGTGCCTGAGAAGGGCAGGTTTGCTGGAGCCAAGGCCGGCACACCCTGGGACATCAGGAGGTGTCCCTGCCCATGTCAGGGCTGGAATTAGAGGCTTTATGGTCTCTCCTAACCCAAACCATTCTGGATTCTGTTCAGTGGTGTGCTGAGGCTCCCAGGGCACTCCCTGTTTGCTTTACACCTGAGAAAGGTTTCAATTTTCTGTACCAGCTTTGGCAACTCTGCAGTGAGCTCCTCCGTGTCCCTGCTTCCGCAGGAATTCATTCCTCGATGGTTTCCTGTCAAAACAACGTGGTAAGGACTTGGGAGCAAGGTGAGGGCACAAAGTTTGAGCAGGCTCCTGGTGGTGAGCTCGGCTTTACCCTTCCTGCTGCTCCTTCATCCTCACTGCTGCTGCGTGGGAGCATCCAGTGGGATGACAGCAATGGAGAATTTCTCCAGAAGTTCCATCAGGAGATGATTTCTGCCTCACAAAGACCCCAGGCTCTGAAAGGGATGCACTTTGGGAAGTGGTTTCTCAGCTGCTGCTGAAATCCTCTCCCAGAGGTTGTGGATGAGGCAGGTTCTGGAAGTCAGGGCTCGTTCTGACCGGCCAAACCCTTCCTGTGAGATGAAAGGAAGTGGAAATGGGAATGGAGCAGCTCTGTGCCCATTTGGCACCTGCAGTGGGCTCGGGGTCATGGTGCAGGGTCTGGGTTTGTGGCTGGCACGTGCCCGCCCAGCCGGGATTGATGGTGCCCGACTGGAGCTGTTGGATTGGCAGCACTGCTGAAAGAGTAAATTCAAACATCATCAGGGGAGATCAATAGCTTTTCTCACAACCCACCAGTGACCGGGTCTGGGCTCAGCAGCTGCAGCTCAGGCTCACTCCTCACACAGCTTTCACATGGATTAAATCCCAGCAGAAACAAAAAAGGGTTGGAAAAGGAGTTGGGAGTAAAGTTGGCTCCAGCACAAACCCCTGGTGTCAAGGTCAAGCCCAAACTGTTTGTTTCTTTAAGTGATGGGAAGTGTGTGTTGGATTTCCAGGATGTTAAAATGCATTATTACACTGGGCAAGCCTCACAAAATGTGAATGCAGGGCCTGGATCCCATCCGGGGTGAGACATGGATGGGCTGGGAGCAACCTGGGACAGTGGAAGGGACAAGAGGATGCTCAAGGTCCCCCAACCCAAACCATTCCGTGTTTCCACGACAATTCCACACTGCAGAAGCTTCTCTGCACCAACCACTGCTGGGCTGGTGAGAAGATGTTGTCATCCCCTTTCTCAGATTGATAAAAAAGCCCAAATCAGGCAGGATTTGGGGCACATCTCGCCAGGCTCCACGTGCACCTGAGAGCTCACCCGTGAGTCATGAGAGGCCGGGCAGGAATTGCGCATCCCTGCAGTCATTCACGGCTCCGTGGCAAGTCATGAGATATTTGGTATTTTCCTTCCAGCAAACAAAAGCAGATGATTAAGGAAGAGGCGCAGCTTGCTCGCTTTCAGGAGGAAGACAGCTTGCAAAATGCAACTCTCAGAGCTTCAATAAAACTCCAGAAAGCAAATAAACAGCCTGGCTGAGAGGAGAGCGCTCCCAGTTCCCTGAGTTTTGAGCCAAAATTGGGATTTTTGGGGGGAAGGATGGGGATTACCTCCTGCAAAACTGGCACCAGTGAAATGTCAGGAGAGCGTGGATGCTGAAATGCCAGGACAAATGCGTGTCACAGCCCCAGCTTGACTTTTCAGGCCATACAGACACCAGGAACTTCCAAAGCTTTGGGTGGAAAACCATCTCCAAATGAGAAACCAAAAAGAAAGCAACTTTCATCTTTCTTGTAATTTTATTTCACTTTTTTTTTGTTATTGTTTTTGTTTCCAAAGCCTTTTTTGCCTAAGGCAGCGTGTTTATACAAATTGCCTCACCCTCACGAGAAAATAATAAAAAAAATAGAACTATTTGCAGATGGAAAAATATTCTGTCAGAAATTTCCTGGCCACCTCTCCATTTCATGCCAACGCTCTGAAGGGCTATAAATGACTGTAGAGCAGCAAATTTGGCTACTGAGATTTTGAACCACGGTGTAGCAGCTCTCTATGCACAGGATTTAAAACCCCCCACTTATTTTACATTTTTCTGCACAACTATCTCTCCATTATAAAATATACATGGAGCCATTGATCGCTCTAGTGATCAAATATCTCCCCCTTCAAAAATACAGCCCATCCAGAAATGCAAGCATCCAAATTAAGAATGACTTGGAGACTTGAATTGCAAATGAATCAATTCCTTCCTCCAAAAAAAAAATTAAAAAAAAAAAAAAATATCCAGTCAAGCAAGACCAGAATGGGCTGGTTAATAATTGATATTTACATTTCTCCCGTGTCTGATCAAAGGATTTGATTGCATGACAAATGAGGAAATTACTGTAAAATATGATACATCCATTAAGAACACAGATGCAGCAGATAGGACGGGGGGCCCTGGTGATGCAGGGCCTGTGCAAAGGGGCTGGGCTGGGCGAGAGGGAGAGAATGAGAGAATCAGGGATTGGTCCCTGCTCTGCAGGAAAAATGGGAAAAGGGTCTGGGGGAGGGGATGGGACCCTCCCTGAGGTGAGACAGTGGGGCTGGACCCCACAGCAGCGTGGGGCACCTTGGAGCTGCTCCTGGGTGTTCCTCGGGGCTCCTGGAGTTCCCTGGGGCTCCTATGGGTCCCTATGGGGTTCTATGGGAAAATGAGGGCAAAATCATTCCTCCAATTATTGCTGCGAATATGTTAAACATGGGAAATATGAAGAATTACTTATTAAGCATATTTAATATTAAAAATATTTAACATATTTATAAATATATATTATATATTGCATATTATACACTATATATTATATATTATACATTAAATATTATACATGATATATGATATATGATATATGATATATGATATATTATATATTATATAATATATATTATATATTATATTATATATATGATATTGTCTATTATAAGTCATATATTGTATATTGTTTATTATATATATTATTAAAAATAAATAAATATTATATATAATATATAAAATATATATATTATTATCAGTAAATATAAATCGATTAAATGTTAAATATGGGAATGGGGGCCACATGAAGGATTTTCTCAGCCTGGGGGTGTGTTAAAGCCGGGGCTCACAGCGCCTGCACCAAAGGCGGTCGGGGCAGGACCTGCCAAAACCCGCGCGCTCCTCGCGCCTCCGCTGCCACGTGCGTGGCGCCTTTAAGGCGCGGCCACGCCCTAACCTCCCGCGGTGACGTCACGGCCCCCGCGGGCCCCTCCCGGCGCTGCGGGGGCGTGTCCGGGGTGTCCCGCCCCGCGGTGACGTCACGCGGCGGCCCGGGGAATGACATCACCGGAGCGAGCGGGCGGCGGGCGGGAGCGCGGCTCGCCGCAGTGTCCCCGCGCCCGGCGCGGCCCCGGCTCGCCAGCCCCGGGCGGAGCGGAACGGGCGGCGGCGGAACGGGCGGCGGCGAGGCGGAGCAGGGCCCCGCGCAGCCCCTCCGCCGGCAGCATGGCAGCGGGCGGCCGCGCCGGCAGGTACCGGCGGCGCGCTATAGCGGGGCACGGTGCGGGAGCGCTCCGCTCCGCCGCGGGGCTGGGGAGGGGGCGCGCTATAGCGGGGGTGGTGGGGTTGTAACGGGGAGCGCTCGGGAGGGGTGGGTGGGCAGGCGGGCGGGGGGCTCGGTGCGGGGGCGCGGCCGGTGCCGACGGGGGGTCGCGGGTGGGTGGCACCGGAGAATGGGGGGCGTGTTATGGGGGGGATGTATGGGAGGGGGATGGGCGGAAGGGGCCGCGCTATAGCGGGGGTGCGGGGAGGGGGAGCGCCGGGGACCGGGCGGGGGCTCCGGGGTGCGCTGGAGCCCGGCCGGGGGGTCCTGGGGCTGAGCCCGCCCCACGCCCCGCTCCGTCCCCCGCCGCACCGCGATGTGTCCGCGCCCGGCTCCATCCCCCGCCCCGCTGCCGCTGCCTCCCCCCGCTTTAGGACCCCCCAGTTCCCCGCCGTGCTCTTTTCTCGCTGCCGCCGCGCCCCCGCCCCGTCCCTCCGGCGCCTCCCGAGCGCGGTCCCCGCGGGTTCGGGGTGCGAGGTTCGGGGTGCGGCTCCGTGCGGGCTCCGGCATCACCGCCGTGCTCAGGGCTGCGCTCCCGCGGAGAGCACCGTGGGACCGCCCGTGCCCGGTGATGCTCGGCAGAACCGTCCGGGGCTTCCCCAGCTCCGGGCTCGTTGGGATGCTCCGGTGGTGAAACCGGTGCCGCTCCCAGCTCCGGGCACGCTGAGATGCTCCGGTGGTGAAACCGGTGCCGCTCCCGGCACGTTGGGATGCTCCGGTGCTGGAGTCGGTGCCGCTCCCAGCTCCGGGCACGCTGGGATGCTCCGGTGGCGAAACCGGAGCGGCATCGCCGGGGTGCGGTGTCGGAGGAGCCCTCGGAGCGTTGTTGCTCTGTGCGGTGCCGTATCCTGGTGACACGGCTGTGTCCCCCGGGGTGCCGCCTGCTCCCAGCCCAGACACGGCAATGCCTTGTCCTGCCGCCACCCCGAGCCCCGCAGCAGGTGGGCTTTGCCCCGTTGTCATCGGCAGTAGCAGGGACGGCTCATGGATCACCCCAAAACCGGCCAAATCCCCGTGTTGGGGAGGTTTCTTCCCCTACACCAAACCTCCCCCTTCTGAAAGGGGAATCGGCTCCGGCGCTGGGGACAGCCGTGGAGTCACCGAGGGACACCCCTGGGGTGACAGCAGGTGGTGTTTTCCATCTGCCCTCGGGGATTTCAGCTGAAATCTCCAGCCCAGGCATCATCCCGCAGCCGGCAAGAGCCAAAATTTATCACAATGAGGGTGAAACCCCCCCCAGCCCTTCAATAAGAGCAATGATGAATAATGTTTGTGCTTCCCCAGAAGGATCCCGTTCCAGTCTCTGCTGGGCAGGCAGAGGGTGCAGTGTGGGATGAGGGGAGCGGTGCGGGTGTGGAGGTGACAGCCCTGGCACCTGCAGGGTGGGTCCCGACTCCCTGGGGCAGGGACATCTCTGTTTTTGGGGTGTTCACCCTCTCTGAGACCCGGGAGGCTTTGCTCCCACAAAGGTGGAAGGAAAAAAGCAGATTTGGTTTTTTCTGGGGGGTTTCAGCCCTTCTGTGGGGTGAGGGCAGTGCCGCCCATCCCCTCCTGGGTGTGCAGGGGACGCTCCTGTGGCACTCCTGCTGCTCTCACAGCTTGGCTTGGCCACGACAAAATACTCGGGATTTCTATGATTTTCCCCCATAAATAAATAAATGGTGTTTTGGGGGTTGTGTAGCCTGGCCAGGGGAGCTGTTTGTGTCATCTGGCTGTGGGCGATTGGGCTGCTTGTCCCTGTGAGAGCTCCCAGTGTGGGAAAAGGAGCTGGACCAGGGTGCTGGGCACAAAGGCTGCTGGGTTCAGCAGGGCAGGGCGTGTGCTGATGGAGAGACCCCTCCTGCCTTCCCCAGGGGGAATATACCCCCCCTTCTGCACACCCAACAGCGGGAATGCTGTTAATTGTTCCCTGCCAGATTGACTTATAAATTAACAGGTTTGCTGGCACTCTCCTCCTCCTTCCTGTGCGTGGTAAAGGCCCATATTTCAGATGGGAAAAAGTCATAAATACTTTGAGTAATGCGCGAGGAGCTTCCAGCTGAAGCTGTGCCACCAATGGCTGTGTGGGGAGAGGGGTGCCCTGCAGCAGAGCTGTTTGTACAGTCAGGTGTGGGGTGATGGAAGGGATGGGCAGCAGCTCCTCGGGTCCTTTGGTGGCTCTCTTTGGCATTGGCTTCGCTGGCAGGACAGGATTGGGCTCTTTGTGCCCCCCAAGAGGTGTCTCTGCCCCCCCCTGATGCTCACTGGGTTGATAAATGCAGGTTTGATAAGCAAAGCCTCTTCCTGGGGCGTCCCTTTTGTCTCATCCCGAGGGGAGCAGCTTTGCTCTGCCTTTTCCTGGGTGCTGAGGAGTGTGGCATCTTCCCCGAGCAGCAGAGGACAAACCTGGCTGTGCTCTCTCTCCGGGAGCCTGGATTGCTGTCAGACCCCAAATCCTGCTGCTGCCTTGGGGATAGAGCTGGGACTGAGGCAGCTGGGCTCCAGCCAGGTGGGATGGCCAGGGAGATGACGTGGCCACCCTCCAGGGAAACTGAGGCTGGGGAGGGGTGGTGTTGGTGGCTCCTCAGAGCCCTGGAACAGCTCCAAAGGGCTCGAGCATCCTAAGGCACCCCAGAGCTGACTCTGAGCTGGGAAAGGGCTCAGGCCATCCTAAGGCACCCCAGAGCTGATTTTGAGCCAGGAAAGGTTCAAAAAATCTATCCTTGGTAATTTATCCTGGCTTACTCTGAGCTGGGAAAGGGCTTGAGCCATCCTAAGGCACCCCAGGGCTGATTCTGAGCTGGCAAAGGGCTCGGGCATTCCAAGGCACCCCAGAGCTGATTTTGAGCTGGGAAAGGGCTTGAGCCATCCTAAGGCACCTGAGAGCTGATTTTGAGCCAGGAAAGGTTCAAAAAATCTATCCTTGGTAATTTAGCCTGGCTGACCCTGAGCTGGGAAAGGGCTCAGGCCATTCTAAAGCACCTCAGAGCTGATTTTGAGACGGGAAAGGGCTCAAGCATCCTAAGGCACCTCAGAGCTGACTCTGAGCTGAGAAAAGGCTCACAAAAATCTATCCTTGGTAATTTATCCTGGCTGATTTTGAGCTGGGGAACGGCTCGAGCTATCCTAAAGCACACCAGAGCTGACTCTGAGCCAGGAAAGGGCTGGAGCCATCCTAAGGCACCCCAGAGCTGACTCTGGACATCCTAAAGCACCCCAGAGCTGACTCTGAGCTGGGAAAAGGCTCAAAAAAATCTATCCTTGGTAATTTAGCCTAGCTGACTCTGAGCTGGGAAAGGGCTCAGGCCATTCTAAGGCACCCCAGAGTTGACTCTGGACATCCTAAAGCACTCCAGAGCTGACTCGGAGCCGGGAAACGGCTCAAGCCCATCCTAAGGCACCCCAGAGCTGATTTTGAAACCGGGAAAAGGCTCGAGCCATCCTAAAGCATCCCACAGCTGACTCTGAGCCATCCTAAGGCACCCCAGAGCTGATTTTGAAACCGGGAAAAGGCTCGAGCCGTCCTAAAGCATCCCACAGCTGACTCTGAGCCATCCTAAGGCACCCCAGAGCTGATTTTGAGCCAGGACACCCCAACCTGAGGCTGCTCTGAGCTCGGGGATCCCCTCGGGGCAGCTCCCCAGGCTGGCAGCCCGTCCAGCGCTGCTCTCCCAGAGCAGAGTTACTCCAGGTAGTAAACCGTGAGCCGCGGATGCTCTCCCCACGTGGAGCGTGGGAGGGGAGCTGTGTGACGGATGGAGTGTGGCCCGTGGCACGGGCTGCGTTTGAACTCGCTCTGTGCCCTGCTGAGACAGTTTTTTCTTTTCCTCAAACAGTTTTTCTTTTCCTGAAACAGTTTTCCTTTTCCTCAAACAGTTTTCCTTCTCCTGAAACAGTTTTCCTTTTGCTCAAACAGTTTTTCTTTTGCGTTGCAGAGATAAAATTGCCAGTGTAGCAGCCCTGAGATAAAGGGAAGGCAGATCTAACCCGAGTCAGTGTGGGCAGTGCCAGCCTATGGTAAGGAGAGAGGTTACTCAGTTGCATTAAAAGGATGCTGCTAAGTGGTTTAATCCTCACTTGCTGAACTTTGAGCTTTAAATTCTTCTTATGTGAGTTGATAAGAACGTGCATATTATTCATAACTCTCTCCTCAACAAAAAGGGAAAATCTGTAAATGACTTCTGTTAAATATCATTGCTTCAACTGCATGAAGAATGTGCCTGGCTTGTATTCCAAATAATCCCTTCCCCTGGCCCAGCTCAGTCCATCCCTGAAGCTCTTTGGTTCCTGCAGAGGATGGAGGGAATGGGGTCAGGACCTGGGAGCTTTGGGGTCTCTGGGCACAACCCCCAGGACATATATTTTATTATTTTTTTAATATTTGCAAATGGAAAGGGCCAGCCAGGCTGGGCAGCTTCTGGCTATGTCAGTATTGCTTTTTAAAAATTGTGGTCGATTTTGAACCTCTGAGCCCTGAAGTAGTAACGCTCGGTCCAGCTTCCTTTCTGCAAAGTTTATTACACAATAAGCTGGAGCAATCTGCAGGCTCTGTTTGTCAGACCTTTCTTTTTACTCTTGTCCTCTCTTTCTGATTATTTTCTTTATAACTTGACCAATTTTTTTTTTCCTTGACATCAGCCTAGAAAACTGGAAATTGTCTTTTATTTCCCCCCGTCTTTCAACCCATAAACCCTCTAGAGTTCTGAGCCTGATCCAACATAATTCTTTCAGACTTTTTATTTTCTTTTCTAGCTTGGGTATCGTTGTCTTGCCTTGGTAATTCATCCAGCTTGGCGTTCCTGCTGCAAAGGCTGCCTGTGCTGTTGGCCTTTGCACAGCTCCTGGTGCTGCAGGAGGGATTTGGGAGCCAGCCCTGAGGGAAATGGGATTTTTATCATTCCTGCTTTCCATGCACTGCTATCACTCCGTGCTAGCACACTGTGAGTGGTGCTGCACAGCCAGGATCCATCAGAACCTCCGTGCTCCAGTTCCCTGGCAACATTTGCACAAAAAAACAAGAGCTGCTCTAGATTAGACAGCAGATACTAGTTTGTCTAAACAGGTTTAAAAACCTATCAAATTAAACTGGGCCAGGCAACCCGTACAATGTGTACACCTAAATTGGTTTAACATTTGCATAAATCAGATTAAATCGGGGCTGTGGGATGGCTCAGGTTTGGAAGCCTGTGGCTGTTTGTGCCCAGCTCCTGGAGTTCTCCACTCCTGCTGCCGTGTCAGGGTTGGTTTTGCATGGCAGCAGCTGAATCCCCTGTTTTCAGCCCCATTTCATAGGGGACTGCTCTGCCAGTGCTGGTTTGCACCACCCCGGGGGCTGCAGTGACCTCTGAGCAGCTGGGATGTCCCCATAAAGCCCAGGGACAAGGCTGGTTTGGCTGCAGCCACAATTTGGAACGTGTGGCAGGTCCTGCAGGGGTTTGTAAGAAGGATCTCTCTGTCCAGGAGGAATTTGAAGCCTGTTGGGGTTTGAGGAGTGAAGGGTTCACAGGTGAATCCATACCCAGGCTCCTGCCTCTCCTGCTGCCATCTCTGCATCAGTCTGGGGTTCTTGGGCATGGCCTGCAGGGATGATGATGATGATGATGATGATGATGATGGGGATTTTCCCCCTGCTTTCCCTTGGGGTTCTTGGGCATGGCCTGCAGGGATGATGATGATGATGGGGATTTTCCCCCTGCTTTCCCTTCTCTCTGTGGGCAGTGACACCCGAGGAGCTGTGGGATCTCTCAGGGTAACCTCGTGCTCCTGGAGGTGGCACAAAGCTGGGGACAAAGTGCTTTCCTCCTCCTTGCATGGGAGCAGCCAGCTGGGGTGGCACATGGTGAGCATGGGAAGGAGGCTGTGCTGTGTGTGTGGCTTCTCAAACTGCACTGATCCCATCCAGGGAAAGCAGCTGCCTGCTCGGGAATCCAGGGCTTTGTCTCTTTGTGGTGCTGGAGCTGAATCTCCCCACCTTTCCCTCTGCTCTGTTGTTTCATTCTTTTCTTCGTGGTGTCCCTGTATCCAAATCAGCCTCGTGAGTAATTCCACGGCTGATTTAAGTCTGAGAGCTTTTTCCTGATGGTGCTTCCCTCCATTTTGCCGTTGTGATCCAGCAGGGATGGACAGACCCTCTGCTGCCACAGGCGCGTGTGTGTGTGTGCAGCACAACCTGCAGCAGCTCAGGGGTTTTGGCTCTTTCTGAGCTGATCGTCAGCTCTGACATCACCCAGTGTTTGCTCTGGTGCCTGTGAATCACAGATGGGTGCTGCTCCGGGCTCGCACTGCTCGAGGTTTCCCTCCTGCTGCCTCTCTCCTTTGTTTCCCTGGCAGCAGCTCCAGCTCCTTCCCTGCTCGGGCTGGAAAATGAGCAGCACTTTCCCCTTGTCCAGCACAGCCAGGAAATGCGGGAAGCAAAGGTGACAGGCAGTGTGTCCTGCTGGGGTGGAAGGAGACGCTCTTTGAGGCTTCTTCTATCCCAAACCATCCCACACTTGTGTGAAGGGTGTTCCTCAGGCTGCTGGGATTTCTACCATTACAAACACCATCAGGAACACCAACTTGTTGTTCCTTGGGGTTGTTCCCATCCCCTCCAGGCTGGTGCTGAGAATCACAGACAGGTCCCTGTGAGCAGGCAGGTGCTGTCACCTGGCCAGCTGGCACCTGCTTGACCTGAGCATCCTGCAAAGGGTTCAGGGGGGGCTCAGGACACCCAGGAGCACTGAGGCAGGGCTGGGCCCTGTGGTAGCCAGTGGTTCTGTCCCCTGGCCCTGCCGTGGTGGCAGCAGTGCACCTCAGGTGTGACTGTGTCTTTACAGTAGTCTTAGGATGAGGGAATAGATGAGGATCTGACTCCATGTTTCAGAAGGCTTGATTTATTATTTTATGATATATATTACATTAAAACCATACTAAAAGAATAGAAGAAAGGATTTCATCAGAAGGCTAGCTAAGAATAGAATAGGAAAGAATGATAATGAAGGTTTGTGGTTTGGACTCTCTGCCCGAGCCAGCTGACTGTGATTGGCCATTAATTAGAAACAACCACATGAGACCAATCACAGATGTACCTGTTGCATTAACAGCAGATAATCATTGTTTACATTTTGTTCCTGAGGCCCCTGAGCTTCTCAGGAGGAAAAATCCTAAAGGAAAGGATTTTTCATCAAATCTGTGACACTCAGGCCTGTGGCATTTTGGACCATCAGGTGCCACAGCCCAGCACCTCCCAGCCATGTCCTTCCCTCCAAGTCGCCATTTTATTTTTCTTAAACGTTTATGTATAACCGTACACTAACCTATAAAAATTAGTTTAGGATGGCTGCCAAGAAAATCTCTGCGGTGCCTTGTGGGTAACTCCCTGTGAATTACCATAAAAGCTGGAGTGTGAGGCTGTGGCGGCAGTTGTGAGGATGCCAGTCATCATGCTCTGTATTTAAAATTCAGATGAATGTGTAATGCCTGCGTGGCTGGATTGCAGCGGCTCAGAGCACTCCTGGTGTCCCTGCCCTGCACCCACTCTGTGCTTTATTCCTGCCCTCTTTCCTTCTTGATTGTAAAATGCAACAGGTAGCAAATTGTGGGCGAGCCAATGGAGGGAGAGTGGTTTCTGATTGCTTCCTCCCTGGAGGGACCAACCTCCTGCTTCCAGGGGCCATAATTCACTGAAGGGAAAAGGAACTCCATAACCCTTCCCCTGCACATCCTGCCCAAACCATGGCCCATTTCCAGGGCTCTCTGATCCTGGGGTGCTCAATGTGGGACCAGAGGCTGTCCCCACATTCTGGGGGTGTCCCAGTGCCATGCTGTGGCTCCCTTGCCACCCAGCCCAGTTCCATGCTGCTGTTTACCCTTGAAATCCAGGGTGTTTCTCTTTACCTGTCACTGCTGCTTTTCCTGTGGAGAAGCCAAGGTGACTGTGGGGCTGCTCTGCTCAGTGCAGGGCTTGGCAGGAGGTGGTGCTGATCTGCTGGCCATGATGGATCATTTCATTTAAATTCCCCTGAAATATAATATTCATCTTGGTGTCACTGTCCCCACCTTTATTATAGTTCACTGATAAACATCTGTAATCTGAGAGCCATCCTCACCCTGCCAGGCACAGCCTGGCAATAATGAACACATTTCTGGAGCCAGGGAAGGTGGCTCAGGGATGTGTCCCTGCTCTCCCAGCCCTGGCTGATAAATAAAGCAAGAAGCCAATCTGGTTTTTTCCCCAGGTGGATTTACATGTGGCAATGCTGGGTTCAGGGCTCTAAAATGGTGGCAGCTGGATGTAACCTGGTGTCCCTAAATACCTAAAAGGGATTTCTGATCATACCTAACAGGGATTTCTGAGCACAGCCTCTGTCCTGGCTCTGGCTGAGGGTTCAGGGCATCACCCCAATGAATCCCCCCATGCTGGGCAGCCTTTTTCACCCTGTGGTAAATCCCTGCCCTTCTCCCAGCTGGATTCCAGCAGGAGGGGATGCAGCTCTCCCTGGGCTGTGTGGCAAGGCACATGGTTTTACCTTTTCCCTGCTGGTCCCTACAGGAGCTGACAGGACCAAACCCAGTGCCAGGAATGAATCCCCCCATTCTGGGCAGCCTTTTTCACCCTGTGGTAAATCCCTGCCCCTCTTCCAGCTGGATTCCAGCAGGAGGGGATGGGTTAGGGTTAGGTTTTACCTTTTCCCTGCTGGTCCACAGGAGCTGACAGGACCAAACCCAGCCTCAGGAATGGTTCCACCTCAGCAGCTCAGTGTGATCCCAGTGGGACAGGCTGGTTTGGAGCTCCAGCACAGCCTCTGTGTCCCCACAATAGGAGCATCCATTGCTGCTCCTCTCCTTGCTCTCCTCACTGGTTTGCCCCAAAGGCTGCTGTTTCTCTGAGCTCTGGCTGTGGGAGCTCAGGGTTGTCACTCTGGTTTTTTTAAGATTTTCTGAGCCTTCTGATGCTGACATTCTTGTAGTGAACTTTCTCACACACTTTCTGTAAATAACTCATTGTTTTGCATTCCTTTATGGAGAAGGAGAACGTTGATGGGCTGTTGGTTTGTCCAGTGTCATTGGAGAGGTGGCACCGCCACTTTTGGCAAAACTATAAATGTTAGAATCAGAAAATAAACTTCCCTTTTTCCTTCACCTTGAGAGAAGCAGTGTGTGTGTTTTGTGTCCTGTAGTGACATGGGGTCAGCTCCCTGTGCAGCACAGCCAGGTGGGTCAGCGTGTCCCAGCTCGGCCACCCACCCCAGAGCAGGGCTGAGGTGACATCTGAGGTGACATCTGCTGTGCCTGGGATGGGTTTTTTTGCCAGAGCAGCACTGGGAGGTGACAGCTGCTGGTCCCACGTGCCACTGGGACTGCTCTGCTTCCACTTGGCTGATCATGCTCTGGGGAGGCAGCTCCTGCCCATCTCCAGCCTGCTGTCCTTCAGAATGGAGCTCCTGCCCATCTCCAGCCTGCTGTCCTTCAGAATTGGAAGTGTTGTGGATCCCCAGGAGCCTCGTACAGACCTGACCTCTTGAAAGGGCTTTCCTCTTCTTGTGCCTCCACTTCCTCCTCTGCGTTTGACCCAGAACAGAAAAGCTGCATTTTCTGCTGGTTTGGGATTTCCTGCCACCTCTGCTCCTTTCTGGCATCCAGGTCCTGAGACTTGCAGCCTTTTTGCTGTCTTCTTGCAAAGCTTGTCTAGAAGAGGAAAACCCCTGGATTTGGAGTCCCCCAGCACCATCCATCTGGAATTGAGAGCTGCTCCACCCTGGCTCTGCTTTGGGATGAAGGAGAGCAGCCAAGCAAGATCCTGCTTACCCCTTCCTGGAAGGACTCGTTGCACCGTGCTGATGGGAAGATTGATTTTTTCCAGGAGCCCACAGCACAGCTCAGCACTCCCAAGGGCTGAGGCTGCACCAACAGCAGAGCTCTGAGCAGGGCTGGGTGCAGGGCAGAGCCCCAGACACCCTCAGATGTGTCCAGGTTCATCCAGGAGGGATGAGGATGATGCTGCAGCCATCACCTTCGTGTCTCAGCACCATTTCAGCAGGCTGGCTGTGAGGAGGGAGCACCAGGGGCATTTCTGGCTCCTGGACTGCAGTGCTGATGGTTCTGTGAGAGGGTTCAGGTGAGGCTGCTGGATTTTAGGAAAACACAAACCTGCTCCCAGGCACTGGGATTCCATCTTCCATGCTTTTTGCAGTGCTCCCTGTGGAAAGCAGCTGCCCCAGAGGTGTGGAGGGAGAGCAGGAGCTTCCCTCTGCTCCCCTCCCAGCGTGGGTGGCACCCATCCGGCAGCGCTGGGATGTGCTGCTCTGAAAATAACTAAAAATAACTGTCAGGTCGCTTTGAAAGGAGGAAAAGAAGGAAGGTGGGAGGAACTGAAGTGTTTCTGAGGAGTAACAGAGAAAGGTGAATGAAATCCTTGATGGCTCTCACAGCTTCTCATCCCGGAGCACGCCAAGGGTGTGGGAGCTCAGGTTGGGGCTCACGTGGGTGCCTTGGGCTTCTGGAGCTGGATTTTGGCACGCCAATGTCTTGTTTTTAAAGTTTTAAAAGTTTAATGGTAATAAAATGGTTATAAAAATAGTAATACAATTAGAGTAATAATAATTTGGACAATTTGAATTAGGACAATATGAGACAATAAATGCAAAGAGTTATGGACATCCGGGTACCTTTTTCTGGGCAGCACAAGCCTGAAAAAGGACACAGTTAACAAAGGATTAACCCTTAAAAACAACAGCCTGTTGCATAGTCATATACTTCATACATGATGCATAAATTCCATTAAAATACAGGATTCTGTTTGGTCATTCATCAGCTTCTTCCTCTGAATCCCAACAGCGCCTTTGAGGTGGGAAGAAGTTCATTTCTTCTGATAAAATAAATTCCTTTTTCTCTGAAAGATTCAGGTGTCCTGTGGCTGCTATCTTGCTGCAAGTCCTTTCTTCAAAAAAAATATCCTACATAGCATCGTTTCTATTTTATATAACCTAAAATTTTTAGGTCATACACTTTTATACATTATAGGTTATACATTAGGTTATACATTTTATACATTTTTTATACATTTTTTATAACCTAAAACTATATTTAACCCACTGCTTAAGAGAATTAATACAGCATCACTTTCTAACACAACACATATAATATTCATTTGAATATTTGCAAAAAGCCAATCATAAAATACATGCATTTTTCACACTGATCCTCTCTAACATCATCCCAATCATTAAAAAGCTATGAACCAGCATTAGGCTTTTAAGCTAAAGAAAGAGGAGTTTAAAGAGGGGTTTCCCCCATCCTTAATCCCTCAATGAAACCCCAGCCCCTGATTTTTTATCATGCCCACCTCATGACTCATTTTCTCTTTAATCATCCCACAGGGAAGGGAAGCTTGGGGAGAAGCTCCTGCCTTTCCTGGCAGGCTCTTTGCAGGGGGACAGAGGGGTGTGGTGGCCCCACTGTCCCCAGCCAGGTCAGCCCATGGAGAGCATGGGTTTGGATTTCTCCCTTGCAGCCCACAGAGGCAGGCTGTAATTAGCTGTGTTGTGTGCAACCCGATCTCCCATCCCAGTGCTTTGTTCTTGACTTACCCTTGGCGTTTCCCAGTGTCTCTGAGCAGGCTGTGTCCCTCATCCGTGTCCCATTCTGCAGGCAGACAGAGGCAGTGCCCTGGGCAGTGTCCCCTCAGAGCCTTGTTCTCCTCCAGGCCCTCTGAACCTTCTCATGAGGAGCATTTAGGGGCAGCTCAATTGCAGGTTTTTCTAGGAAGTATCAGAGGAGCTTGTGCTCCTCACATCAGGGCCCTGGAACACTCTGCAGAGAGCTTTAATCTTAAAATAAAATCAAAGCAAGGCTTTCAACTTGGATTTTCTTTGGAAGTCGCTTTATTTTAAACCCCTTTTTTTTTTTTTTTTTTTTTTTTTTTTGTGAGTACTCCTTTAGGAGTGAAAAAGCCCCACATCATGAAATCTTGCCTATGTAAATAATTTTTGGGCTTGGGCTTTTTGAAGTCACAAGGAGGGTGGTGCTGCTCAGTGCCCTCTGCCAGGCTGGCATCACTTGGACTCCTGTCTGTCCATCCCCTTCCATCTGTATGGGCATCTCTGCTCATAGGAGAACCTCAGGGTGGGGATGAAGGCAGAGGTGCCTCTGTCAGGGCTGGGATCTGACACTGTGACGGGTTTCACAGGGGTCTGAGGATGAGGGAAGAGATGAGGATCTGACTCCATAAATCAAGAAGGCTTGATTTATTATTTTATGATATATATTACATTAAAACTATACTGAAAGAATAGAAGAAAAGGTTTCATCAGAAGGCTGGCTAAGAATGGAAAAAGGAAGAAGAATGAATAACAAAAGCTTCTGTCTCAGGAACAAACTGTAACCAATGGTTATCTGCTGCTGTGGAATGCAACAGGTCCATCTGGGATTGGTCTCATGTGGTTGTTTCTAATTAATGGCCAGTCACAGTCAGCTGGCTCAGACTCTCTGTTCAAGCCACAAACCTTTGTTATCACTCTTTCTTTTTCTATTCTTAGCCAGCCTTCTGATGAAACCTTTCCTTCTACTCTTTTAGTATAGTTTTAATGTAATATATATCATAAAATAATAAATCAAGCCTTCTGAAACATGGAGTCAGATCCTCATCTCTTCCCTCATCCTAAAACCCCTGTGAGCACCATCACACACCCCCTGTGCTCTGCCCTGGGCTGTGTGTGGGCTGGTGGCCCTGTCCCTGCAATCACAGTGGCCCTGTCTGCCCTGTTCCCTTCAGACTGAGCAGGAGGGACTCTTGGAGAGCTTCTCCCGACCTTTCCAGCTCTGTGCCCTCAGCTGCCACCAAGTGACACGGTGACATTTCCACTCTTGAATGTCTGAGCAATTCTATGGAAAAAAAATATATAAATAAAAAAAGCCAGCAGAAATGAAATGCTTTGGCTTTTTGTCTCTGACAAATTGGATTTGTTAACCTGGAGATTCGTCTGTCAGCTGGCAGGGCCCCTCTGCAGCCTTTGGGATGGTGGGAAGAGGAGTGGAAATGTGTCTGCGACAGGAGGGAGAGGGAGGGATGGTTCCTGCAGTGGGATATTTGCTGTATTTTCAGCAGTGGGATATTTGCTGCATTTTCAGCAGTGGGATATTTGCTGTATTTTCAGCAGTGTGTCTCTGGAGGCCCTTTTGGAAGAGACGGGGCAAGGTCAGCCATGGAGCCACAGATGGGTTGGCTCCATACCATCCCTGCCCAACATCCCATCCCATCCCATCCCATCCCATCCCATCCCTGCCCAGCATCCCATCCATCCCTGCCCTCTGCCAGTGGGAATCCATCCCCCTTGTCCTCACAGGTCCCTCCCCAGCTCTCCTGCAGCCCTGGTAGGTTCTGGAAGTTTCTCTCAGGTTTCCCTGCAAGCCCACAGCAGGGCGTGTTGGGGCAGGGCAGGGCTCTGAACCTCAGAGAAAGGAAAAATAATTCTTATTATTTGCTGCGCCCGTGCCAAAGCAGAATGCTTGGAACACAAACCCTGTGAGGAACATTTGAAGGAGCTGAGGTTGTTTAGCCTGGAGAAGAGGAGGCTCAGAGGTGACCTTATTGCTCTCTACAACTTCCACCAGGCAGCACTGACAGAATCAGAGGACACAGCCTCCAGCTATGTCAGAGAAGGGATAGGTTGGATATTAGGAAAAAATAAATAAAGCACTGGGATGCTCTTCCCAGGGAGATGGTGGAATCACCATCTCTGGATGTGTTTAAAAAAGACTGGACATGGCACTGGGTGCTATGGTCAGGGCATGGTTGGACTCTTCCAACCTCATTCTGTGATTGATTCTGTGCCTGGAACCTCGTTCCTGCTGGATGCCAGTGATGGATCAGATCCTCAGCCTCATCCTTAGGCTGTGGATGTCCTCATCTCAAGGTGTGAGGCTGGATTATTCCAACAGAGCCTCTGGGTTGTGTTGGAGCCCCCATCTGCCCCCATCCTACCAGGCAGGGCCCTCAGCACCAGCTCCTGATAACCTCATGTGGCAGCCACTGCCAGCAGCCCAGCCCTGCTCTGGCACAGAAAGGACAAATTAAATAAACATGCTTGATTGCTTAAACATTTGTTTTTTAAATTAGCAGCAGCTTTTTTATATTAAAGTCTGTGGATATGCTGCTGGGGAACACTTCAGCAAGTTGGTTGTTTTTTTTTTTTTTCTTCCTGGTGCTACTTTTCCAGAGTGGTTCGTGATTTAGAAACCAAATGCAAAGTGCAGGCCAAGTTTGAGGTTTAATCCAGCAGAAGATGTGGAGGGGAAGGAACTGCAGTGCTTGGAGCTGTGGGGCCCTGTTTGGATGCATGACGGGACAGGCCTTGAAGGCAGCAGCATTTGTAAATTGTGCTGGGGAGAAGTGTCTGAATTATGGAATCACAGAATGGTTTGGGTTTGTTCAAAGGGACCTTAAAGATGATGTTTTTGCAACCCTCAACCCCTTCCACTGGCCCAGGTTGCTCCAAGCCCCATCCGGCCTGGCCTTGGGCCCTCAGGAATGGCTCCATGGCTGTCCCCAGCTCCTTGCAGGAAGTTTCATTTGCCCATAAATTGTCCAGATGCTGGAATCTCCTGTAGGAAGGTGTTTGGAGATGCTGTGCATGGGTCTGTGTGCTGGCAGGGAGGGGATTTGCAGCCTTTGCTCCAGGTGGGATGGACTTGGGCACCTTCCCCTCATGGCACATTTGGTGTCCCTGCTCCCAGCCCTTCCCTGGCTGTGCCCCTGGGTCTGTTTGTCCTGTGAGGATGGCACAGAGGCAGAGCCAGCCCAGAGTGATGGTACAGCCTGTGGATGCTGCTCTGAGAGGAACCAGCTCTGCTAATTGGCATCTCTGCAAGGCAGAATGAGCAGCTGATGCTGCAGCTTGACTTTGCTTGGAGCATGCGGGGCTTGGCTGCTCCCACAGCCTTGCTGTGTGTCCTGGAACAGCATCTGTGCAGGGGGATAACCCAAAATCCAGGTGTGGATGCCCTGGGTACCTGCAGGAGCCCCATCCCTGCTGGGGCTGGGGGCAGAGCACAGAATAAATCGAGTTCCACACTCCCACTGCTTTTTGTGTCATCCCTCTGGGTTATTCTGAGCTCAGGTACCGGCCTGGCTTGGGGGAGCCCACAGGCTGGTGCTGCTCATTTTCCCTTTGCACAGACTCCAGGGCACATCCTTAATTTTTTAATTAGTGGCTGCATCCCCCATGAGCACAGCTCCAGCTCAGCTGAGTGTCCATGCGTGGATGGAGGAGTGCCTCCATCCCAGCCCTGGGCGACAAGCAGTGGCTTTCATTGTTGTTTTGTTTTTTTACCTATTAAAGGTTTAATAAATGGAATTAAATACTGTGAAACTTAAGGTAATTAAATGTGGAAGCAGAAGGAAAAGAATTGTAAAGCATCCTCTCCAGGAAACTAATAGGCTGCATGCCTCCTTATCTTAATGATTTTCATAATTTAGCTGAATGCAGAGATAATGGATCTGATGAACCTTTCTGGAGCTGATCTGAGATTTAATGGGCGCCGTGCTGGGGAGGTGCAATCAGTGTGCCTGGGCAGGGAGATAAGAGCAGGAGGGGCTGGGACAGAGGCTTCCCATCCATCCATCCATCCATCTATCCATCCATCCATCCATCCATCCATCCATCCATCCATTCTGTGACCGTGTTCACAGGGGTCTGAGGATGAGGGAAGAGATGTAGATCTGACTCCATGTTTCAGAAGGCTTGATGTGTTATTTTATGATATATATTACATTAAAACTATACTAAAAGAGTAGAAGGAAAGGTTTCATCAGAAGGCTGGCTAAGAATGGAATAAGAAAGAATGATAATGAAGGTTTGTGGTTTGGACTCTCTGCCCGAGCCAGCTGGCTGTGATTGGCCATTAATTAGAAACAACCACATGAGACCAATCACAGATGCACCTGTTGCATTAACAGCAGATAATCATTGTTTACATTTTGTTCCTGAGGCCCCTGAGCTTCTCAGGAGGAAAAATCCTAAGGAAAGGCTTTTCCATAAAAAGATGTCTGTGACACCATGCACCTGGAATTACCTGGGGACATTCTCCAGCCCCGGGCTCGCTCTGCCAGCAGGCTCTGCCTCCCTGCAGCACCTCTGACCCTGTGGGCTGAGGGAGCTGCAAAGCCGGGATCATCTCTGCTAATCTGGTCTCACTGAGGCAGGATCAGTGAAACCACCTCGCAGATCCACTGTATTATGGAGCAGATTGAGGGACTTAGCAAATTTAATAAATATCATTTCGATATTACTTGGCGGGGGAAAAAAAAATATGAAAAAAAATTCCTCTGAGCGGCTGAAGCTGGAGAGGCCTGGGAAGGAGCTTGGTGGGGATGTGGGGTGTGGGGCAGAGGGGATGGGACATCCCTGGAGGTTGGCATGGGGTGCTGGGGATGGCAGGAGAGTGTGAGGGGTTTCACAGGGGTCCCAGGATGAGGGAAGAGATGAGAATCTGACTCTATAAATCAAGAAGGCTTGATTTATTATTTTATGATATATATTATATTAAAACTATACTAAAAGAATAGAAGAAAGGATTTCATCAGAAGGCTGGCTAAGAATAGAAAAAGAAGGAATCATAACAAAGGGTTGTGGCTCAGACAGAGAGTCCGAGCCAGCTGTGATTGGCCATTAATTAGAAACATCCAACATGGGCCAATCAAAGATTGACCTGTTGCATTCCACAGCAGCAGATAACCATTGTTTACATTTTGTTCTTGAAGCTTCTCAGGAGGAAAAAATCCTAAGGAGAGGATTTTTCATAAAAGATGTCTGCGACAGGAGAGAGAGGATGTGCTTGGGGAAGGGGACAGTGCCTGGGGAAGGTGGCAGGGGGAGTTCAGGGTCTCTCAGGTGCAGCTGAGTCTCCTCTTCCTGCCTGGCTCTGCTGGGGCACCATGGGCAATGTGGGTCACAGGGGGCACTGTTGGTCACTGTGGACACTCTGGGTCACTCTAGGGCACTGTGGGTCACTATGGATCATTGTGGGGCACTGTGGGCACTGTGGGTCACTCTGTGTCACCCTGTGTCACTCTGTGTCACCATGGGCACTGTGTCAGTGCACTGGTGGGCATGCAGACCCAACCCAGGTGCTGTTTCCAGTTGGGTCTCCTGCCCATCCCTGAGGACAGCCAAGCCAAATCCTGCCAGGAGGGAAGGCCCTGCCTGCAGGGGAAGGAGGGAAGGGGATTACAGTGGCAAATCCCACACTCTGCAATGGCAAACCCCACACTCTGCAGGGCTGGCTGTGGTGAGGGAGGTTTGGGGTGGGCACTGCTGCCCGCTGTCTGTCTGTGTCTGTCTGTCTGTCCCTGGATGGAGCCCTTGCAGCCAACACAGCCCGAGGGGGCTGCTCCTCTTTGTCCCCAGCAGGACCCCCTGCCTGCTGCAAAAACATTGGGGTTAGGAGAAATGTGTGACCTCGTGCTCACCCTCTTCCCTTTCCCCTCTCGCCCTGCAAGATGGTAAAAAGAAGGGGGGGGAAAAAGGGAAAAAAAAAAAAGAAGAAAAAAACCCCCACGCTGGGGCCAGTCCAAGGAGGGTGAAAGCCGGGGACCATATCATTAAAATGCTAAAAATGAGTGTGCTGAAAACAGACACAATTGGGTATTTAAAGCTCTGAATGAAAAGAGTGTGTGTTAGCCGGCTTGGGGAGAGCTGGTCTCCCAGAGCCCCTGGAAAATATGTGGTCAAGCCCACACCATTAACTTTTTGTTTCTGGTTTGGAAAGAAGCTGTGAAATCTTGGGGGGACGGGGAGCCCAGGTCCCTGCCAGGCCTGTGGGACACCCATGCTCTGGTGGAGGGGCAGCTGGGCAGGACTTTGTGCCTTTTGCAGTGATTTTTATCCCAAAATGGGTTAAAAATTCCCCTCATCACACAGATTCGTGTGCCCACTGCATCCCCAGGGTGGGGGAGATACAGATAATGTAATGGTTGCTGGACATATGAATTATTTTACCCTTTACTAGGAACTAATATTTAAACTCCATTTTACGCATTCTTTTTTTTATGTCTTGGCTTTTTTTTTTAATCAAATAATTAAACCATATATCCCTACCTTATCCAAATCACGTCATCAATACACTTCAATTAACCTGCCTCTATATTTCCTAGTATCAAAAACAACAACCAACTGTCATCATCACCCCATAACCACCCCCAAACAAACACAGAATTAACCCCAGAACTACCACCCCCCAAAAAACCAAACAGAAACACAAACCATGATCATAAATCATCAACCCACCAAATTTTACGTTCTTGTAGCTTATAAAAAGCATGACACTGAAGATGTCACTCTTTTGCTGTCCCCTCCTGTCAGGAGTTGTGCAGAGCCACAAGGTCCCCCCTGAACCCCCTTTTCTCCAGGCTGAGCCCCTTCCCTGCTCCCTCAGGGATTCTCCAGAATTTCCCCAGCTCCTTTCCTTTCTCAGCATCTTCGTGTCCTTAATCCTGAATTTCTTCAACCTGCACATCTCAGGCTGCTGGTGGCCACCAGCTCAGGTGCCCATGGCTGTGCCAAGAGTCCTCCAACATTTTATGGTGCCTTTTCACACAGAAATGTGGATTTTACAGCCCCATTCCAGCATGTTTCCTACATCCCAGCTCACCCCTGGGTGGAGGTTGTGCCCTGTGGGGTTATTTCTGTGCACAGACACGGGTTTCCCTTTTGAGCACACGCAGAGGGATCCGCAGCAGCGCAAAATGCCCCTAAAATGTCTCCCAGGGCAAGTATTAACTGCCAGGCTGGGCTGGGCTCCAGCAGGCAGGAGCAGATGAATCAGGCACTTCATGGTAAAACCGAGCCCCTCAAAGTATGAAAAAACAACCCAGCTCCGTGAGGCTCCTCTCTGCTGACCCCAGAGCCCCAGCGCCGAGCAGGAACGAGGAGGGATTTCAAACCAAACTGGGGATTTTTTTTTTTTTTATTTTTTTTATTTTGGGGGGCCCCCCCAACCATATCTCTTGGCTGCCAGCCTCTCTGAAGGGAAGTTTCACCCCGCCTCCCGCGGTCTCGGATGTCAGGTTGGCAAGAAAAATCCCATCTGTTTTCAATCTGGATCCTCACTTCCATCCACCCAGCCTCTGCTCCCCCGCTCCCAGCCCCCAGAGCTGGCGTGTGTGCGCCAGGCAGGCCTCGCTGACGCTTTTTTTTTTTCTTTTTCTTTTTTCCCTCCTGGTTTTTTTATTTTTTTTTTTTCTTCTAAAAATGTATGTGGCCTCTTTTGCCCCCCCTGAGCTCCCCCCCTTTTCTCCCAGCACAGCCCTCTCCACGCTGGGGCCTGCCAAGAACCTCTCTGTGCTCAGCCCCGCTACGGCCGCTGGCTCTGAGAATTCCCAAATGACCCAGGATTTTCAACCCAGAGCTTTTTTTTTTATTAAAAAAAAAAATACCCAGAAAAATATCTCTCTGTGTGGAAAAAGAAAAAAAAAAAAAAAAAACAACAAACAGGCAAAATTGAGAGGGGAGCAGAGGGAAGAAGGAATTTTGTTGTTGTGATTTTTTTAGGGTTTTTTTTTTTTTCTGGTCGGTTCCAACTTTTTTGGTGTGATTTGGAAAAGAGCAAGTACAGAGTGTTTTGTTCCTGCCTGGAGATAACAGAGCTGCTCTGAAATCCCATATAGAGTCAATGCAAAGGCGTATACGTTGCAATGGTGATATCCTAATCTCCCTCTGAAGAAAGCCTTTGTTGCACACCCCCTTCGCTGTCCTCTCACGCTGCGTTTATATCTTATTTAAACTCTAAAGTCCTTAGGCTAGGAATTACCTTCTCCCTTTACAGATGGCTGCAAGAGCTCAGCGCAGCTGTGCAGCTCCATGAAAAATAAATGAAGGAGGTTGTGGCTTTTGTTGATGGTTTTACTTCCTTTATTTTTTGTGTTTTTAGAGGTGACAGCTTATCTCATCACAGATTAGTGGTACGGGGCTTTGTACGGCCGTGAATCACAAGGCAAGGGTTCTCCCAGCCCCGTGCCTCAGTTTCCCCTTCGGGCTACCCTGGTGAACGGGGTGCAGCGAGGGGATTCTCCTGTGATTCTGGGGGGCAGTTTTGTGGAATGGGGGGGGATGGCTGAGAGGATCCCAAGGATCTGGCATGGAGGGACACAGTAGCGTTGTGGAACAGGGGGATGGCTGAGAGGGTCCGGCACTGGGGGACAGAACAGCATTTGCAACGGGGGGATGGCTGAGAGGGTCCCAAGGATCCGGCATGGAGGAACACAGCAGCTATGTGGAACGGGGGGATGGCTGAGAGGATCCGGTATGGGGGGATAGAGCAGCTTTTGGAATGGGGGATATCGGAGAGTGTCCGGCACGGGGGGACAGAGCAGCCTTGTGGAACGGGGGGATGGCTGAGAGGATCCCAAGAGTCCGGCACGGGGGGACAGAGCAGCATTTTGGAACGGGGGGGATACCGGAGAGGGTCCCAAGGGTCCGGCATGGGGGGACAGAGCAGCCTTGTGGAACGGGGGGATGGCTGAGAGGATCCCAAGGCTCCAGCTGTGGCGGAGCCCCCGGCTTTGCTCTCGGGGTCCCCCCGGCCGGGCCCCTCCGCCCCCGGCCCCGCCCCGGCCCCGCCCCGGCCCCGCCCAGCCCGGCCGGGCCGCCGAGGGCTCCGCCGAGGGTCGGGGGTCCCTCCCTGCGCCGAGGGTCCTTCCCCTCCCCCCCCCTCCGAGGGTCGGGGGTCCCCGGGCCGCCCTCGCCCCGCAGCCTCCGCACGCCGCCAGCGCCGGGACGAGTGGGAGACGGTCGGTTTGATTTGAAAATGTAATTATCGAATGGAAGGGTTTTTTTTGTTTTTTTTTTTTAAACAAGGGAAAGCTGTTTGCCCCTAGGCGCGCACGGGCGGGGGTCTCGGCAGGGCGGAGGGGCCCCGGGGTGGGCGATGGGCAATGGGGACAGCGGGGATGGCAGCGGGGATGGCAGGGGGGCTGCGGGGCGGCGCTGGGGAGGGAATTCCGCTCCCAATTCCGCTCCCTTTCCCTCTCCCCGTCCCTCTCCCCCTCCCCTGGCTCTGCCCATCCCTCTCCCACTTCCTCTCCCCTCTCCCCCTTTTTCCCCCAGCCGAGGGCTCGCCGGGGCGTTTTGCTGCGGAGCTCGGAAATGTGCGAGCCGCATCCAGCGTGGCCGCACAAAGGAGCGGCTCTGCTGCTCGTCCTCTTGCCCAAATTACCCCTCGTACCGCGCTTCCTTTCCGTGCTGGAAATGCCTTTTATTTTTAATGAGCTCGAGGCAGCCCGAGATGCTCTCGGGGCAGGACACGGGCTGCAGCCTTTGAGTAACGGGCAGAGTTTATTCACTGTAAACATTGCACAACTCACTCCTGTGCTCCGTTCCCAGGATTGAATACAACTCGTTTTCTCGGCTTTACATGACTCGTTTGCTAGTGCTATTAGGCTACTGCTCAAGCTCAAGATGCAGATTTGTCTAAAATGTGTAATTTTAGAAACGTAATAGATGGGTGAAAAAAATTCCATTTGGCTGCGGGAACTGTGTAGCTGGAGCTTTCATGAGAAATTACCACATTTCATCCCTTTATTATTCTTTTCTCACTTTAGCAAAAGCAAAGAACTTTTCTGTTGCAGGTAACTCAGGTAACTTTTATGTCAAGGCTCTGACTTGAATTCGCAGCAGTTGGTCTGACTGGAGGCAGTTATAGCAACAGTTGAAATTAAATTTAAATTTATATTGTTCGTTGTTGGAGAACTCTCCTGCAGCTAAGGAAAGAAGTGTAAAGATTAAGTTGATCATTGCTATATATGAAAAGTGGTTTCTAACATTAACATTATGATTCTTCTCCAAAAAAAAAAAAAGAGAGAGAATTCTCTAGCCTGTGCAGCTCTGTCTTTCTATAGCTGCATCTTGTTATCCTTTAATTTCCCTTTTCCTGAAAACGTCACTTAGCGGAGGAAAAATCACAAATTCAAGCGCACTGGGATTGCCACACATGGTACAGGGGAACATCTGCTGGAAAGAGACTCTGAGAATAACAAACCACCTGCACTGAGACGCTTTCCTGCTCTGGAGCCAGCCCGGTGTTTGCTGGCGTGGGGCTCAGCCAGCCCTGCCATTTTCGGGGCTAGCGCTGCTGCTCGGGGTTTATTGAGGGGTAAAAAGGAAGGAGTGAGAAATCTGCCTCGCGGTGAATCAGGGCTGGTTTAGCACCTCTCGGTGATTTGCGTAAGGAGCCTTCGGGAGGGGGTTGGTGCCTTCTGCCGCCCCCTCGCTGGGCCGGCTGGGGCTGGGGGCGGTGGGATGGGGCTGGAGGAGGGGCCTTCATTCCCCTTCATCCCCTCCTCTCCACTCCCTTCTCTCCCTTCCTCTCCCCTTCACTCCCCTCCTCTCCCCTTCATCCCCTTCGTCCCCTTCATCACTTTCTCTTCCTTCCTCTGGCTGGCTGAGGGCTGGAGGAGGGGGCTTCACTCCCCTTCATCCCCTCCTCTCCCCTTCACTCCGCTCCTCTCCCGTTCACTCCCTTTCATTCTCTCCATCTTCTTCATCCCCTCCTTTCACCTTCATTCCTCTCCATCCCCTTCATCCCCTCCTCTCCTCTTCATCCCCTCCTCTCCCCTTCACTCCTCTCCATCCCCTCCATACCCTTCACTCCTCTCCATCCCCTTCTCTCCCCTTCTCTCCCCTCCACTCCCTTTCATCCCCTTCTCTTCCTTCCTCTCCCCTTCATCCTCTCCATCCCCTCCTCTCCCCTCCTCCGTCCATCCCCAGATTGCAGCCGAGCTCCTTCGCGCTCCTGCTCCCAAAGCGGCTCCGGAGAGAGGCAGGGAAGGGATCGCTGCCTTTCATCTCCACGGGAAATCGTTGTTGGTCCCTAGCGCAGGAAGAGGGACAGCATCTCCCGGGGAATAATTCCAAATTTTCCTGCCGAGTCCGAGCAGAGCCCAGGGAGTGAGACATCCCCTCCCATTCCGCTCTGCAGCCTCCTCCTGCAGCCAAAGCAGGGATTTATCAAAGGCATTGAAACCAGAGAAGGAGGCCCAGTTATACTTTTGTGACTTGGAAGAGATGTGCATCAGGTTTTTTTGGTTTTTTTTGTTTGTTTGTTTTTTTGGGGTTTTTTTTGGGAGGTGGAGGTTCCAAAATAAACCCGCTGAAGGTTCGGTGTGCAGAGAGAGAGTGAATTTAGTGTTAAGTACTAAATTCCCGCGAAGGTGACAGTTGCGGCAGATACATGAGGAAATCCCTCATTACCCCGAAGAGCTGGAAAAGCAGGATACGGTGTTTTATTATGTTTCTTAACCTTGATCACAGCAAGTTTCAAACACCTTCTTTACCCTGGCTGTTGAGTGCCCTGTGGGTACAGATTCTTGTAAGGCAAAGCTATTTCACTAGATTTAATCTCTAAGGAGCGTGCCAGAAAAACAGCCTTTGGGGGAATGGCAATCTGCTGGCTTCCTTGGCTGCAGAATGGGAATGGCAACGCGCAGCTCCTTGCTGGGAAGAGCTTTGGGGTCTGGGAAGAGCTTTGGGGTCCGGCGGTGAACAGAGCTGAAGTGCCGTGGCTCAATCATCCGGCCCAAAGCGAGGAGAGGTGTCACCAGTAGAAATCCATTTTGATTTAGGTGGAATGTGGATCTTTAAGTATATAGTTTGTTGTGCAGTGTGACTGCAAAAAGCCTAAGCTCAGAGAAACTGCTTCAATGAAGGACAGAGATAAGGGAGGGGTGTGATGGTGTTTACAGGGGTCTGGGGATGAGGGAAGAGATGAGGATGTGACTCCATGTTTCAGAAGGCTTGATTTATTATTTTATGATATATATTACATTAAAACTATACTAAAAGAATAGAAGAAAGGATTTCATCAGAAGGCTGGCTAAGAATAGAAAAAGAAGGAATGATAATCAAAGGTTTGTGGCTCAGCTCTCTGTCTGAGCCAGCTGACTGTGATTGGCCATTAATTAGAAACAACCACATGAGACCAATCACAGATGCACCTGTTGCACTCCACAGCAGCAGATAACCATTGTTTACATTTTGTTCCTGAGGCCTCCCAGCTTCTCAGGAGGAAAAATCCTAAGGAAAGGATTTTTCATAAAAGATGTCTGTGATGGGGCGGGGGGAGACAGAGGGTGATAGAGAGAGACAGAGACTGCTGTGAGAGCAGGTCAACCTGACCTAAGAATTCTTTCTGATAAAGACGAACTAGTGGCAAATGTCATGCAAAATTTGTGAAAATTAAATGTATGAACCTATTGTGAAATTGTATGCATATGTGTTTGAGAGGGGGATGAAAAGGGACCTGAAGTCCCCAGAGGTACACCTGTCAATTCCCACATGCGTCCAGAGCTGTAATAAACATACCAGCTTTACAAGTTTCACGAAAGTTGTGGAGTTTTGTTTATCTCCACAAAACACACCGCTCAGCCGAGAGCTGGATCCTCATTTCGTGCTGCCTTCTGTGTAGTAACAGCTTGGTGAGGCTGCTCACCTGCGCTGAGGTGTGAGGCTCACCTGGGGATGAAAGGCACTGCATCCCATTACCACTCCCCCCCAGCCATCCTCTGCCCTCTGTTTGAAGAGATTCTGAACCCTGGCTGCATTTTGTTCCTTTGCTGTCGGAGTAGGCAGAGTTTGCAGCGCCAGGGAAGTGCAATCTCGTTACATGTGAATTTATTTCATGCTGCGTTTGCGGGTGCGAAGAATGGACTGGTAAAATTAGGGACTGCGGAAGGTGTGAGACACCGAGTTTGTTCGAGTGCTGACGGTGGGAAAACATCTGTTGGAAGCTCTCTTTGAAGGAGTAGCTGCCCTTCCAGAACTCCTTTGTAGGAGTAATGACTGTTGTGGTAGGTGAAACTTCCTGAATCAGGAGGCACCTGGGAGCTGCGAACGTGCACAGGCTGAGGCAGGGATGGAGATCTGAGGTCTGTGAAACTCACACCTCTACAAAACTTTGATTTTTCTTGTCTCTTATGCCACTTCTGAAGTGACTTCTGCCTTAATTTTGCATGATCTCTTGTGGACTTGGGTGAGTTTGGGTTCTTAAAGGAGCTGTTCTGCCCTTCCTTGCTATTTTCAGGTTACTTTTATGGCGTGGTAAGGGTGTGTTTCCATTTCTCCATGTACTGATTAGTGCTCTCGTTAGCACTCAGTAAGTGCATTGCAAAAATTCTTTATTAAATCTGTGCGGAGGTAGATTTTATTTGTGTGATGAAGCCACAGAGTGCTCAGTTTGCAGCAGCAGCTCCCAAATCACAGGATGACTTACCTGCTAATTTTGACTCGCTCTCTATTTCTGAGCAGGCAGGAAGCAGCAGAGGGAATTGAGGCAAGGCCCCTGGTTATGGTAATCCTTAAGTAGTTCATTTGGGTGTAATGCCTTTTTTTACAGTTGCTTCCCTATTACAAACAGATTTTCTGATAATGGCACCTGTGCCGTTCAGATGGGATCATTATTATAATAGCAGCAAGTATTGTATTGTCGGGGAATCGGGACGTGGAATTTATGTGGGATCGTTACAACGGCAGAAGCAATACCATAAATAAAATGGTGCCGTAGCAGCAGCACTAAACCTGGGTGTGAGAGGGAAAATGACAGTTCAAATTTCCCCCGGATTTGTGGCAGAGGAGGAGGAGGAGGGAGCGTGGGTGGCAGGGAGGAGGATGCTCCCAACCATCAGCTGGAGTCCTTTCAGAAGCCAGCCAGGAATATTGCTGTAATTAATTAGCTGTAGAAACGGGGTGTTGTTCCTCTCCTGGGTGTTGATCCCAGCTCCTTTAACACAGATTTTTGGGGATGGCTTTGGCGTGCCCAGCTTGTGTGGCTGGGACAGGCTGTGCCTGCCCACACGTCTCTTCTTCTCCGGGGGAAATGTGGGAAGGCTCGAAATTGCATTTGTGAAATGATGATGGAGGTTGGGAGAGTGAACAGCCAGCAGGACTTGACAGAGGAGGCTGATGTAGTAACTGGAAGCAATATACTAAACTGAAGGGAAAGGGAGAAAAGGTAAAAAATTTGTGTGTTTGAAAGGTTTGAGGGTGTGGAGTGGAAATTACCCTGCCCTGCACCTGTCTCTGTGAGCAGATCCCTGGAGATGGCTGTGCTGTCTCCAAGGCCGGGCTGGCACTCAGGTTTAGCTAAACCAGATAATCCAGATGGCCAATCTGGAGCTGGGTTTGGCCAGCAAAGCCCTGGCAGGGCGCGGAGGGTGCCGGGAGCAGAGCAGCGCTCTTCCAACAAAGTCCCTGCTAATGCAGCTTCAGCCTTGTGTGGACACAGCACAGATGTCTTGCTCAGGGTTTGATTATTTATTTTTATTTTTTTTTTTTAAATAAAATCCCTTTTGTTTTCTATCAGTGACCCCTGGTTTAAATCCCTGATGCCAGAGGGGAGCTGTAACCCTTCGGTGGGCTCGGAGGCGGTTGGAGTTTTGTCCCCATGTCCCCAGAGAGGGCGGTGGTCCCTCCTGCGAGGGGTGGGAGTGGCAGAGAGATGCTGGGATGCTGCTCTGCTCCTTGGGTTTTGAACTCTGCTTTTTTTTTTTTTTTGCCCGGAGCCCCGTCGGGACAGGGGTGATGGGCAATTGCTTTTTGATGCTTGGCTCTGCCTTTGTCAGTGGACATCTGGTGCCAGGATTGCTGCTGTCGGGGCTGGGGGTGGGCTGCAAGGCCGGGAATTTGATGGATTAGTGTGGTTGGAGGGCTGGGGGAGGGGACGGCTTGGGTTTCAGCTCTCCCCGCAGGTAGAGAGAGAATTTGGGGATTAGGGGCAAGCTGCAGAGGGGGAAGGTTCAGAGGGGCTGCAAGGCTTGGGAAGAAAATATTCTTTCCAGTTTTCCCCGAAGAGATGACATTTGTTTGCTCTGGGAGGCAGCACAGGGGAAATGTGTGTGTGTGTGTGTCCTGAGCAGGGGATGAAAAAAATCCACAGCAGATCTGGTTCTGGTGTGTCCCCCCAGCTTTTTCACCCCTGGGAACCCTCCTTGCTCATGCCTGGCTTCGGGGTCACTCAGTTCATTCCCTGCTGCTTCCTATGGATTCAAAAACCTTCTTCTCTCCCCAGAGATCAGCTTAAATTAAAACTTCATCCTTTACTTAAGGAAGCAAGCAGCAGCCTCTCCCCATGCTCTGTGACAGGATCTGGGTACTTTGCGTGGCCCTGTGCATCTCTGTCCCTGAGGTCACCAAATGGGGATTGGCAGCTCTCGAGGGGCACATGGGGCATCTTCTGCTGATCTCCTTCAGTGAACGAGTAGGAAATTAGGGGTTTTTTTGGGGCTGTGTTTTTTTGGGGCTGTGGGTTTTTTGGGTCTGTGTCTTTTGGTGCTGTGTTTTTTTGGGACTGTTTTTTTGGGACTGTTTTTTGGGGGCTGTGTTTTTTGGGGTTGGTTTTTTTTTTTTTTTTTGGACTGTGGTTTTTTGGGGGGCTGTGGTTTTTTTGGGGTTGTTCCATGTGGGAAGGATGTTGGAACCCTCAGGATATTTTTTGCGTCTTTTCCATCAGAAACTGAGAAAATTTGGAGCAAGGAGGAGCAGGAAATTCGCGCGCAATGGGGAGAATGTTGGGATGAGATGAGGATGGTATTGCAGAAGATGAAATGAGGAGTGTTGGGACTGTGGGATCTTTGGTCCTTCCTTGTGTTGCACGATGCCAAGGTGCTGAACTGCCTTGAGAATTTTGCTTTATTCTCTGTTTTGAACAAAGTGGTGGCCAAGGGCCGTGGCAGTGCGGCAAACCTGGTGTCTGCGAGGTTTCTGAGGGCACAAAACCTTTAAATATTGGTCTGAAGATGACAGGGGAATGAAAAATAAGGGATGAAGTTACAACTCTTATCCTGAAAATGTGTTTATTTAACTTTAGCAGCAAAAGGCAGAAAAAATCTGGGGGAGGGGGGGAAGGAGGGAAGAAGTGACTATAAAAGTGCGTGCAGGGAAGTGAACAGCTGTGTCCTGTGAAATGGGAGCTGCTGGGATTCAGAGGATTATGTCACTAACCAAGACCTGGTGTTTGCTCTGGAGCTGAAGGCTGGAGCCCCAAGCATGAATTGGGGAGGGAGGGAAAATCAGAGTCACACAATGGCTGGGGCTGGAAAGGATCTGCAGAGCTCCAGGTGCTCCAGGCTGCCCAGCTGGGTTCTGTCCTGCTGGAGAAGGGCTCTGGTTTTGCAGTGGGTCCTGTTCTGGGAGTGCTCTGGTGCCATCCATGCCTTGTTCCTACAGCACTGAGTATGTGTGGAGGAGAGAAAACTTGATTTTTTATATTTTATTTTATTATCTATTATTATATTTATTTTTATTTTAATATATTATATAAATTTTATATTATTTATAAATATTTTCTATTGTTATGAATATTAAATTGTCACAATGTATAATATATAATATATATAATACATAATATATGTAATATATAATATAATATACACAATATATAATATATAACATATATAATATATTATATAATATATATTTTACATTCTATATTACATATTATATATTATATAATATATAATATATAATATATAATATATAATATATAATACATAATATATAATATATAATATATATAATATATATAATATATAATATATTATTATAGAATTATAACAATATATTTTATATTATAAATATCTCATACTATTTATAAATATGATATATTTATATAAAATTTGTTTATTTTATTATATTTTCATTTATTTTATTAATATTTATTTTATTGATTTTATTATTTTATTTAATGCTGGAGAATCTAGAAATTCTCCAGCATTTCTAGATTTGATATTTGAATGGCACAGCAAGCCATGGGCACGTTCTCTTCTGTGCCAGCTCTGTGCCAAGCAGTTCTGGCTTGGATCAAGGAGAAGCTTCACCCAGACAGGTAATTCCTCCGAAGCTCTGCTTTTTGGGTGCTGCAGGACTCGATGAATCACCAGAGCCTGCAGCCTGACGTGTTTGATGGTGGCAGGGCTGTGCCTGCAGGGAAGGAATCGCAGTCCATTACCACGAGTCCATTTCTCTCTGAGGGTGGAGCGCGGTTCCCGCTCGTGGGCCATGAAACACCTCTGACAGCAGCTCCAGAGCAATATCCCCCGTGAGTGATGGCCCCAGACCTGCTTTATGCACTGCCCTGAGAGGTGGGGATGTGTAAATCCCATCCTCTGAGTGATTTAGCCCCGGGTGCTGTTGTGATTCAGAATGAATTTCTGTCCGCGCTTCTCCGCCGTAACGACTCCTTGTAAACCACGAGGAAATTGCGGCAGCCCCTGTGCCAGGAGGGTGTGGCTGTCACTCTGTGTCCCCTGTGCCAGCACAGGTGGGTTTGGTGCCAATCCCAGTCTGTCTTTGGGATGGAGAGATCCAAATCCATCCCTGTCCCCAAGCAGGGCACACCTTCCATTGGGCTGAAGAGGGAAGGTGCTAAAAGTAGCTTTAGTTTTATGCAAAGCCAGTGATGCTTGAGGCAGGTGGGAAATTTTAGGGTTTTCAGCAAGTTTTGTTGGGCAAAAAATTCCTTTGGCAGGTGTCTCAGGTCCAGTGTGAAATTTGTGAAATTTCAGTGGATTCAAGGTGATGGGAGTGGGTGACTTGTGCTTCACACCTTGCTGCCACTCTGGGGAGCTGATTTCCTTCCCTCCTGCTTTGGGGAAGAAAATGCCAAAGTCAGGAGAAAGACACATTTTTATTTGTGGCAAGGAATAACCATTAATATTTAAACTTCTGGGGATTTTTTCTTAAGATTAGTTTTGCTTCTTGGCTGTACTCTGGTTTAGATCTGGAATTGCTCTGGAAATGCAAGTTTAGGCAAACGCAGAGAAAAGGTGGAGTGTGGACTCCACTGTGCTATTTTCCTCATGATTTGCAGAACTCTTCTAGTGCTTCACCATTCTCCTGGCTCTGCTTAATATCCAGGACTTGGCTGTTCCTAAAAATGTAAAGGTCAGGGGTACTGAAAAGAGATGAACCCCAAAAACCCTCAATCCCTGTTTGAGGCTTTGGCTCTCCTAACACAGACCTTCTTACAAATTCCTAAATCTTACAAATTCCAAATGTGGGTGCCTTCTTACAGATTCCTAAATCTACCTGTATTCATTTCACTGCTTCAAAGTGAAAGAATTTTTTTTTGAGAAAAATCTGCATTTGCTGTTCCTTGCCTGTAACCAAGCGTGGTTTGTGGATAACCAAATAAAATCCTCAGTTCAAAGTGTTTCAGCAATGTGTTAAAGTTTATGGAGCATTTAACAAACTTTTTTAGTGTGCAATAGTTTATAGTGCCAGCAAACAGCCAAGTGTCACATCAAAGTTGTAGTCTTCTCTCACTTAATGGCTCAATGTTTAGTGCTTTTTTCAGTTTATCTTGGGTGGCTTTTCAGCCCACAGCTCAGAATGGCTTTTCCTTTCCCATTTTCTTCTCCCCCAAAAACTTTAAAAGTCAGATTATGGATACTGATTTAGGGCCCACAATTCAAGCCAAGTGCTTGGATTTATTTTTGTCTTTAAAGAAAGAAAACCACCAAAGGCAAATAATCTCAGTGAGTTGAGTGGAGCTCTGCTTGGGCAGTTCCCTGTTGGGCTGGGAGAGCAGAGGAGCAAATGAAATCTGCTGCCATTGGAGGTAGGGATAATTTTGCCATCATCTCTTGCAAATCCTGAATGATTTTTCTCTTCCATGTGTTTGCAGCTGAGCCTGAGCCCACTGACACCAGTGGGGCTCCACATTTGCTGCTTTTTGCCCAGATTTTGGGAATTGCTCCCATTCTGGCTGGAGAGGATGGATTTGAGGGAGCTCTGTGAGGGTTTTCCTCTGCCCAGCTCCTGCAGGAGAGGAATAAGGAGGGAATGTTCAGGAATCTGAGCCTGCAGAGCAGCTGCTGCCATTGGGAGTGTCCCAGAGCTGGGGGCTGTCACTTCCACTAAACTCAAACTAAATAGGTGTAAAAACTCAGCGACAGTTTCTAGATAATGCATCATGAACCATCTGATTCCCTTTATTGTGAGTTTAATTATGATAATGCACACACATATAATCATGTCTGTGCACGAGATCTGTGCAGTAGCACGGGGTTTATATAATATTATAAATAATGAAACCTGAGCTGTGGCAAGAGCTCCCTGTAGCATCCCTGCAAATGGGAAGTCTCCTTTTCCACATGAGTGACACAAGGGCTGGGTTTTGCTGATTTTCAGCCATTTCCAGGGGGCTGGGCTGTGGTGGCAGGGGTGTGATTTTCGTCACAGCCTGCGTTTCACTCTGAGCTTGCTTTGGAAATTTCCTGTGGAGGGGAGGACGGCGTAAAATGTCTGATTAATGCTGATGGGATCTGGCTTTGGCATACCCAGTGAATTGGGGTATGAGAGGCATGTAAACAAATTTGAAAAGCAAAATAATCTGCTTGTGCACTATTGAAAAAAACAAGCCAGCGTGCAGCAATAGAAAGTGAGGAAATGCCATTTTGGGTTTCACACGGCAAAACCCCTGCACGTTCCCGCCGTGATTTATATAATTGCCAAATGACTTTGATGGCTTGATGGAATTACAGCTCCGCATCACACGATGGATAATCGATCAAAATAAACGGTGTTTACCCCTCTGTGTGTGAAACAGACACATCTGAGTGGGAATTCTCCCTCAGCGCTGGCATTTGCGCTCAGTTTCGGGTGTGATTTTGGGATCTGATATCTCTGCAAGCCTGACCTCACCTTGCAGGCTTCAAACTCCTGCTGCCTTCAGCAGGGGCTGTAGTAACTTGCTTTTTCAACGGTGCATGTAGGAACATTTCTGCCTAAATATGCAGTGGGCTTGTTTGTTTAAATATCTCAGAGTGAGGGATAAATGATTTTAAATACCACAGCGAGGGAGGCAGGAGGTGCCAACACCTGAGCTCCCTGTCAGGGCTGGGTGAAGCTTGTGGGTGAAATTCTGCCTTTCTAGGCAGGCTGGGAGCTGGGCTTGGCTGGTGCTAAATGGGCTGTTCTCTGCCTCATTTGCTGCACAAGTTATTGGAGTTTTAGTGTCTGGCTTTAGAAGAATTTCTTACCCTATTTACCAGATGTGCTATGGGGATGTGAAAATTATTTTCTGCAGGGTTTCTGGAGTAAAAATTAAACCCAGTTTTGCAGGCAGCGGTGGCTGGGGTGATGGATGGGTGGTTGATATTTGTGTTTAAAGAGGTGGCTTTGCAGGAGATGCTGCTCTTTGTTACTGCAGAAAGCACAATTCTGTCTCCCCAGTGGCTCTTTCCCTCTTGCCTACCCATTTTCCCATTTTCAGCCTGTTTCTATGACTCTAGGAGTTTTTTGGGGGCTCACTGTGGGTTTGAGAGGTTTCCCCATCACTGCAGACCTTGGTTCAGATGCTGAGGAGAGGAACTGGAATGGAGGGGCTGGGCTTGTTTGTTTAAATATCTTATATAAATATAAATCTTGTATAAATATCACAGCCCCCCAGCACTGCCCCTTCCTCCCTGGCTCATCCAGGGAGGGGAATTTTGGATTTTTGGATTTTTGGCCCCTCTCCATCGCTGTCCCCAGAGGATCCCCTCTCCTCTCCCTCCTCGCCTCGCTGTAAGGGGATCACAGCTGCTGAGTAAATGTTAAGATAATGGTGTTATTACGGAGTAATTATACTGCAAGTTATTGAATTAAAAGTGATGAGGCTGAGTGGGGAGAGGAGGGAGAGCCTGGGTGGGAGAGCAGGGAAGGTGGAGAGGGAGAAAAGGAGAAAACCTGATAAATTTCCTCTTGTCGAGAGCCCCTCGCTGCCGGGACTGGGGCTGAGGATGAATGAAAGGGAAGCTCAAAGAGCTAATAAATAAACCATTTCCCTGAGAATAGAGGGTATAATTAGAAACCGTGGCCCTGTGGTTTTGTGCCTGCCCCGGGGTGGAATCTGCTCGGCGCTGTGCTGTGGTGATAAAACAGGGAGACAATGTGGAGATGATGTCGCACAGTTGTTAACTTTTGAGGAGGGAGATGCTTTGTTCCTCTCTTTTTCTAGGAAAAAAAAATATAATAATAATAAATAATTTAGGCTTTATGTTGCAAAACTTCAATAGCTGACTATACCCTGGGGCCTCTCCATCAGCAGCTCTGGCTGATCCTGCATTTTCCTTTCTATGTATTTTCTTGGAGGGGAGGGTGGTTTTCACTGTAGACCTTAGAAAACTTTATTTTTTTTCATTTTTCTTATTTTTTTCCCTCCCAAGAGAGCCAAACCTGTTTGTTTGTTGGGGTTTTTTCTTATCTCCACCTGAGCTTTATCTAGAAATTGAACATCTCCCATCCTCTCCAGCCACAGCATTGGTGTAGCTCTGCTCCAGGGGCGTTTGGACACATCCCAGGGATGCCCAGGGTGGGATTGTTGGGGCTGAGCAAGGCCAGGGGTTGGGCTGGGTGATCTCTGTGGGTCCCTCCCAGCTCAGGGTGTTCCATGGCTCCATTTTGCATTTTTGGGATGGAGATAACGAGTGCTGTGGCCTCCCCAGGGGATGCAGCAGGGCTTCGAGGGTGGCAGACAGTGCCAGCATCACCTGGCAGTGCCAGGCATCAAGGGGAGGACATGTGCACTTTGCTTTCTGTGGGTCTGGACAGGCTTTAACACCCCCAGGCTTTCCGTGGTTTAAAAGATAAATAACTTGCTGTGCCCTTGCCCTGCCAGCAAGGTGTACCCTGTGTGCTGCTGCTTTTGTGGGCAGAAAAGGAGGCAATAACTGCTGGAATTTGGGGGAAGAACCAGCCTCCTGCTGCCCTTCAGCCTCCCAGGATCCTGGGTGAAAGGAGGATTTTCCATGAAAAGGGGATGATGCTCAGGGCTGGTCCCCCCACGCGGTTTTTGTGAAGATTTAAGTGATTCTCTCTCAGAAGCTCTTTGGTAGGTGTTAGGGAAATGTGGAGTGTTTACCTTACTTTACAGTTTAAAAAGCCCTAATAAAATACACAACAGGAGTGTTAACAATGAAACTATTTTGAGGATTATTAAGCTGTTGTAAAAGAATGGAAGGAAATCTGCCTGGCATTATGTTCTGTGCCACTAGATATTTAAATTAATGCCTTCCTATGGCGGCTCCTTCAGAAATCTTTAAGGCACTTAATCATCTTCAGTGAATTAGATACTTGGTGGTGTTAAAAAGCTCTTCAGCATCCTCTATTCACTGAGCAGGGGAGGAAACTGAGGCACAGAGATTTGGGCAGCGTGGGAAGGGTAAAGTGGGAATTTGATTCTCATGGGTTGGCATGGGGTATAATGGAAATGCCCTTGTCCAGCAGTGCTGCCTGGCAGTGCTGGGTCCTGATCTTTTCCCCTTCCCTCCTCACCCTGTGCCAGGATCCAGAACATCCCTCTGGCTGTCCTGGACTGCCCAAACCCCTGCCAGGGGGCTCAGAGACCCTGGCACAGAGCCCAGAACACCTGTGGGTTTGATTATTACCAACCTTAGATGAAGATCAGCAAGCCACAACAGTTTATGTAGAATAATAGTGAAGTTATCACGGGGTGGAAAAGTAGATTTTAGGGTTTTTGGTATGGGGGTTCAGGGGGCAAGATGGAGGGAACTGGGTGTGCCCAGCCTTTCTCCTTCTTCTTCTTGGCCTCCATCTTCTGCTGTGATGGTGGCACAAGTTGGGAATGGCAAATATCAATAATGGCCAGAGCAATGAGCTCCAGTGGTGTCGGAATTCAGGAATTCCCTCTGGCTGTCCTGGACTGCCCAAACCCCTGCCAGTCCTGGGAGAGCTGCAGAGCCAGGGCTGTTCTCCTCCAGCTCAGGAAAGGGACCTGGGCTGGTGGATTCCTTTGGTACGTGGAGGAACACGCTGTAGATATTCTGAAAAAAACCAAAATCAAATGGGAGAACAGGTACTGGAGCTCTTTGAAAGTTCTTCAAAGAGACTCTGTCAATGTGAAACTCCTATTTATGTTTTTGGGTTTTTTTTTTTTCTGCCTCCTCTTTTCTTTTGTTGATACAATCTTGGAAGTGGGAGGAGGATTTACAAAAATGCTTGTGTTTATAAGCTGCTGCTTCAGACACCTTTTCTCCCCTTGTAAATATTGCGCAAGGAGCCAAAAAAGAAAAACACGGAGACCAAGCGGAGGAAAGTCCTCGTCGGAGCATTCCTCTGATCGCTTCAGAACCTGAAAATCAGCTTTGTCCTGGGCTGTGCTGCACGTGTGTCCCCACAGATGCACCAGGGACAGACCTGTAAAACCAATCCCAGATTTTACAGCTCTGCTCTGAAGGGCTGCAGGGACAGAGCAGGGGCTCAGCACCACCAGGGCTCTCCAGACTCCTTTGGTCCTTCCTCAGGTGGATTCTGGCTGGGAAGGAGTGCACTGGGCACATAAAATAGCCTCAAAGTCAAGGGAAGAGGAGCATCCAGCCTGAGCTGTGCTGGACATCCCCCAGGCCAGCACTTCAAGCAATAAAAGTGAGTTTTTTGGAAGTTTTGTGCCGCTGTTTTCACGCTGGGGTGGCATGGATGGTGTCCAGACCTGGCACAGGCAGCCAAGGGGAGCTGAGGAAGGTTTGGATTTACTGAAATAAGCACCAGAAGCTTTGTGGATGCTGCTTTTGTTTCCTCCCTGGTTACTTGCAGGCTCTGTATGGGCTGAGCAGCCTCAGGAGGAGAAGGTTATATCAAAGCAGACCGAAATTTCCCTGTAAAACAACAAGTGAGGGCAGAACTTGTGGGGTCCCTTGGCTTTTCCTTCCCTGCCTGCCTCGTGGGAGCTCCATCTGTGCTTTGGCTGCTGGGCAATGCCCAGACAAGCTCAGGCTAAAGCTGTGCCAGCCCTGGGTTTGCATGGAGCAGGGCTCCAAAATAAAATAAAATAAAATAATGTTTTTCTTGGGGATTTGCTTGGGTTTGGCTGAACCATTTGCAAAGGTAAGAGGGAATGGGCCATGGATCTGTGCTGGCAGGGAAGGGTTTAATTACAGGGAAGGATGTGGAAACTCGTGTGCTGGAAGGCAGCAGGGAAGGGTGTGGGGTGATGGAGCTGGGCTGCAGCTCATGGTTCTTGTGCTGTGTCACTGACATCTTTTCATGAAAAATCCTTTCCTTAGGATTTTTTCTTCCTGAGAAGCTGAGAGGCCTCAGGAACAAAATGTAAACATTGATTATCTGCTGTTAATGCAACAGGTGCATCTGGGATTGGTCTCATGTGGTTGTTATTAATTAATGGCCAATCACAGTCAGCTGGCTTGGACAGAGAGCTGAACCACAAACCTTTGTTATCATTCCTTCTTTTCCTATTCTTAGCCAGCCTTCTGAGATGAAACCTTTCCTTCTATTCTTTTAGTATAGTTTTAATGTAATATATATCTTAAAATAATAATTCAAGCCTTCTGAAACACGGAGCCAGATCCTCATCTCTTCCCTCATCCTAAAACCCCTGTGAACACCACCACAGTCCTGGATCACTGTGCCCATTTCCAGTACCTTTACCTTGGTTTTTCTGGCTCTCAGAAAAGCTGGAAGGGTTTGAGGACCTGAGCTCAGCTGCTCTGGATGTGTCTCCCTGGGAGCTATGGAAAGCAGCGCTTGCAGTCCTGTATGAACTTGTTAGTTGACAAGTTAAAAGGTTGTTTTGACCCTTCAGGATATATTTTTTTTTAAAAAAATATTTATTTCACCTCCCTTCTTGCAGCTTTATGAGAGGGCCAAGGCACCCACAGTAGGAGTGTAATTACAGCAAGTCTGGGCGAGTGGCTCTCCCCCAGGGCTCTTTCAGACTTGGGTTTTGCTTTTCTCTTTTCCCTCTGCCTGCTCCCTGTTATTGTTCTTGTCCCTCCACCTCCTTTTCTGGGGAAAACTCTTTGGGGTTCTGATATTCCCTTGTGCAAATTTCCATTTCCCTGTGCCTCTCCATCCCACCTGGAAGCTGGATTTGTCTGGCGTGAACTGGGTGCAACTCCACGTTGGTTCTGCTGGGAGAGCAGTGCTCATCAAAGCCCCTTAATTCCCAATTAGCCTGTCTACCCAAGGCTTTAAAATTGGTTAGATAAAGCGCATTAGAGTTAAATCTGAATTAACCTTTCCTGGCACAGGCGACCCCTGGGGAACCCCAGGGGCAGCAGGGCTGGTTCCCAGGGGGGCAAACCCTTCCTGGGGCAAATGGGGGCATTTAGGGGCATTGCCCTGGTGGGACACCCAGGGCTCTGAGCTGGCCTTGGCACGGGGCTGCTGTGCTGGGGAATTTTTAGAGAAGATCAAAGTGGTGGCAGGAGCGAGGTCTCCATCCCGCAGCACTCGGACTCTTTAATTATGTTCTTGGTTTGGAAGATTACATGGTTCCTAAGCGCAACTAGAGAGGTAATTGCACCTCTGGGTGCAGATGGGTGGTGGCAGAGGCTGTGTGGGGGCAGGATCAGTGGGAGGAGGTGCAGGAATGGGCTCCTTGGAGCTGCTGGAATTAACGTTGCACCCCATGTTCCATCCTCTCCATGGTGCTCCACAGCCCCAGGAAGGTGGGGACCAGCCCTGGGAGTCACCCCACTGCCATTAATCCCTGAATTTTGGGGCAAACCAGCCCTTGGGCCCTCCCTGAGCTGCCCACAAACATCATGGTCGTGGTTTGCCCCTGCCAGAATTCCCCTTTACCCACTTGGAGCCGATTTCAGCACAATTGCTGACTTGGCTTTATTAGTTCCTTCATTATCTTTGGAGTGCTGCCAGATGTCCTTGTGGCCTGTAAATTCTGCATTCTTTGCATCCATTATCAGTGGTACATCCTCCTTTCCAAGCTTTGTTAACCTCCCTCTAGCTCTGAGATCATGAGGAGCATGTCCAGCACTAAACTTTAACAAGGCAATTCTACCAGCAAGTAATTTGTTTTTCTAACACCTGGATATCACTTAGAGCTTGTTTGTTACTCTGTTTCGTGGATTAAATCTCCCTTTTTTTTGCTGATTAGGCTTGAAAGCATACAAAGGCCAAACATCAAAGAACATTCTTACTTAAGGGAATTTTACATATTCCACATTTTGCAACACCTGGGTGCAATAGCCAGCGCAGGTTTTCTGGAGGTGGTGGAGATGTGCCCCTGCCTTTGGCTGGGGTGTGCCCTGACCTGCACTTGGCTCCACAGGGAGGAAAGACATTTAAAAAGTGTTTCCACATTTGTACCTTGCACTCTGCTTGTGAATGGGAACCAGCAGGGAGAGGCTCAGTTTTCTCTGCATTTCATTTTCCTTCAGAGCAGCCTTGATTTCCAGCTGTAATCCTAATGCATGTCTTGCCTCTGTGTGCTGCCCAAAATAATGTTTTAAAGGGTGCAGCAGCACCATTCTCTTTTCAGTGCCTTATTTCAATACAGACAAGCTGAAATATTTAGGGGTGTGCTTTTCTTTTAAGGCATTTAATTAAAAACAAAACCCCTGGAGCCCTGCGTTGGCAGCTTTCCGCGTGTCCCCACATTTGCATGGCTCCTGTGATTGCACAAGGAGGCTCCTCCAGGTGGGACCTCGTTTTTCCAAGCTCTTCCCGCCCCATCCCTGGAGCCCTGATGTTCCTGGGATCTGCAGCTTTGCGCTTGGGGTGAGTCCAGCAAACTTTTCTTGGGAGGGAAACCAAAGGTCCTGGTGATGGGAAGGACAGCTGGAGCTGGGGGACGGGAGAGGGACTCTGGAGAAAACAGCTGGGATTGAATGAGGAAATTTGGGTTTCAATCCCATCTCCAGCTGCAGCTTGTGGAGCAGTTTTGCAGAGCCTTCCCCCTCTGGTTTAACCCTTGACATGGCTGAGTGCTGGAGATGGGAACCTCCCCCTCCTCTTCCTCGCTGTTCCCAGTGTGAACCCCCCGAGCAGAGCCGCCAGCTCTGTTTATTGAACACAAATAGGAGATAAAATAGTGGAAAACTCATTTTTTCATGCTCATTGGTGGGAAAGATTAAAATTATGCAAATCCTCGGCAGCGAGCTTGGTGCAGAGATAAGGGGATGTTCAAGTCAGCTGGCTGCCTGCTAATTCACTCATTGAAAACGAAATGAGCAGGAAAGCTGCGGGCTGGGGTTCCTGTGCTGGGAGGGAGCAAACAAAGAAAAACCCTTTTTTGGAGCATCCATGCTGAGGTGCTCAGGCTAGAATCAGGTGTGTGCTCAGTGCCTGGGGAGCTCTGGGATGCAGCTCCTCCATCCTGGACAGGTGTATCTCCAGCCAGTGTCTCATCCCCATCCCATCCCCATTCCCATCTCAATCTCATCCCATCCCAGTCCCTATCCCATCCCCATTCCATCCCCATCCCATCCCATCCTTTTCCTATCCCCATCCCAATCCCATCCCCATTCTCATCCCACTCCCATCCCATCCCACCCCATGCCATCTCCTCCTATCCCCATCCCCATCCCCATTCTCATCCCACTCCCATCCCCATCCCATCCCCATCCCCATCCCCATCCTCATCCTTTTCCCACCCCCATCCCCACTGGCACACTGGCTGGAGATACACCTATCCAAGGTGGAGGTGCTGCATCCCAGAGCTCTCCAGGCACTGGGCACACACCTGGTTCTGGCCTGAGCATCTCAGCATGGATCCTGCACCAAAAAAATGGGGTTTTTTTCCCTGCACCTGCCTCCAAAAAAGGTTTTTCTTTGTTTGCTTCCTCCCAGCACTGTGAAGGGCCTCAGGTCTCAATGACCTGAGATCCCCTGATGTGGTGGTTCTGGGGGTGAACCAGGTGAAATCTGCCACCTTGGTCCCTCATTGGATTCCACCAGCAGAGCAAGGCTGGGAATTGAGTGGGAAACCCCCAAATAGGAGCAGTGCTGATCCTGGTGCTTTCTGCTGCCCCTCTGTGGCTCTGGGGGGCTGCAGGAGGCACAGTGGGCTCAGCAGGACATTCACCAAGGTGCTATAAAGGTTCTGCAGGCCAGGGGCAGGTCCGTGGGTCTGGGCCTCCCCCAGCACCCCAGTGGTGCCATGGAGGAACCAGTGCCCATCTCCCCCACCCATGTCCCAGCCACGCCTGCTTTGTGGTGGGCGCCAGGAGCTGGAATTCCCTGCATGGGCACGTCCATGAGCTCCTGCACAGCAGCAGGGCTCTGGGGCTTTTCCAGCATGAAAGGGCCCTGTGTGTGTCTGGGGAGGATCAGGGAGTGTGCAGATGTGGTTGTGGTCAGGAAGAAGCGAGGGAAGGAGCAAACCCTGCCCCTCTGACTGTGGCTCTGACTCAGCCCTGAGCTTTGGCTGAAGGGAGCCCAACTCCTTTTGCCTAACTCAGTTTTGTCCGACTCCTTTAGACCAAGCTGGGCCTGTAGTGCTGGAGAGAATTAAGGGTCACCCCAGCAGAGGAATTGGGGTGAATAGTGGGGATTTTTGCTCACTGTGCTGCTCGCTTTGCCCAGCACTGGCTCCTCAGGCTGTGCATTTATTTCTGGGGATCTCTCAAGGTGCTCCTGGCACAGGGGAAACCAAAAACCCCCACAACCCAAAACCTTGCAGAGCAGCTGAAGCTGCCAACCATGCAAAGGCACCCAGGAAGCGATGAGGACTGCTCATTGTGCTGGGAGAGGGACCCAGTGCCAGAGAGTGCTTTTGGAAGGGTTTGTCTCACTTCCTGTCAAATCAATATTTATTCACAAATCTATTTGTTTGCTTTTGTCATTGAAAACTCTTGTGGGCTTTTTTTGTGTGTGTGTGTGCGCGTTGTTTTGTTCCCCTTGTGTATTTTTGGCTGTGCAGCGCTGGCGAGAGGGGCTGCCACAGCCTTTCCTGGCTGCTCTCCTTCCAGCTGCTTCACCCAGCCCAAAAGAGGTTCTGAGCCTCTTGTGTAAGGTGGGACCTGCCTGGCAGCTCTGCCTGGGCACAGCTTCCTCCCCATTGCCCCTTGTGCCCTTGGGCTGGAGGGATGAGGGATAGGAAGGGGCTGGCCTCAGTGAACACGAGCAGTGATTTTCCATTTCTGTGTTATGGATCTCAGTGGAGCAGGGGTGTGGAATAGATCAACCAGCCGCCAAAATCATGTGGTCACAGAGTGGTTGGGCTTGGCAGGACATTAAAGCCCATCCCATTCTACCATTCTGCCCCATCCCATGGGTAGGGACCATTTCCACTGTCCCAGGGTGCTCCAAGCCCTTCCATCCTGGCCTTGGGGATCCAGGGGCAGCCCCAGCTTTGGTCCTGCTTGAGTTCCACCATTCCCACCAACCTTCCCCTTCATTTCTGCTCCATTTTACTGTGAGTGAAACAAATCATGGCTGGAGCTTTGCTCTCCCTCCTCTGTCCTCCTCCATGCCCTGACTCATCCCTGATGCCAGAGCTGTTTGTTCCCTCCCTGCCCTGCTCTCCCCTCCTCCTGGTTCATTTGTGCTGCTGAGGGGATCAGGATGGGGATGGGGTGAGAATGGGAATGGGGATGGGATGGGGATGGGGATGGGGATGGAGATGGGGTGAGAATGGGAATGGGGATGGGATGGAATGGGATGGGGACAGGATGAGATGGGGATGGGATGGGAATGGAAATGGAATTGGGATGGGAATGGAATTGGGATGGGAATAGGATGGGGATGGAATGGAATGGAATTAGATGGGGATGGGGACGGGATGAGATGGGGATGGGATGGGAATGGAAATGAAAATGGAAATGGAATTGGGATGGGGATAGGATGGGGATGGAATGGAATGGAATGGGGATAGGGATGGGATAGAGGTGGGAATGGGAATGGGGATAGGGATGGGATGGGAATGGAAATTGAAATGGAATTGGGATGAGGATGGGGATAGGATAGGGATGGGATAGCTGTGGGGATGGGATGGGAATGAGATGGGATGGGAATGGAAATGGAAATGGAATTGGGATAAAATGGGGATAGGATGGGGATGGGATAGTTGATGGGATGGGGATGGGGATGGGTTTTCAGCCCCTCTGCCTCCCTCCCTGCCTGGCCCAGCCCTTTGCACCTGCCCAGAGCTGCAGGATGGGGATGGTGCCATGACAGAGCTGCAGGTGGAACAAACCAGGGATTTTTGGAGCCAGCTGAGGACCTGCCATGCCCCAGGGTGTGGGGAGGGCTCTGCCTCCTCCTGGGTTTGTCTGCTGAGCCCCATAGCTGGAATATGATTTATCTGCCCCCAGCCAAATCACGCAAAGCTAAATTGAGCTGTGGCAGGCGAAAGTGTGAAGCGTATTATTAGGAACAGGGAGCTCTTGTTCCACAGCTGCTGCTGCTGCTGCCGTTGGTAATTAATGTTTGAGGAATTGCAGATCTTCATTAGGAGAACAATTAGATTAACGAGAGAACTCGAGCCGAGGCTGTAGTGGGAAAGGGCTGGGGGGAGGCTTTAAAAACAAACTCCAATCCCTCCCTGGCAGCCTGCCCCGCTGCTCCAGAGCTGTGCTGGTGCTCTTGGAGGCACTGGGAGGAGACTGGTCTGTGGCAGGCATGCAGGGAGCGTGTGGGGGCTTCATTAGGGGCAGGAAAGAAGCAATCCTTGATTGCCATCAATATTTCAGGCAGCCCAGCACCCATTGCTCAGCCCAGCCCAGGGTTATTAGCAGAGAGAGAGCTCTGGGCAGAGGCTGCTCAGGGCTCTGCAAGGTCCTGGGCTTGCTTCATTAAAAGCTTTAATTGGTGTCCTTGTTGCTGGAATCACTGACCCCTTCCAGGCAAGAGCAGCCTGGCCACGAGGTATCACCTGCAGGGCCTGGCCTTAATTCAGGCCAGTAAACAGCCCTGAAGTTGAGGGGTTTACGATGCTTCTCATTAATATTTTTTCAGCAAGAGTTGTTTGGGGTTCTCCCCACCCCCTGCTTTCTTCCCTGTGCTGGCTCCATCCATGAACCTGCAGCAGCTTTGCCCTCACACGGGCGAGGTGCTCACAGCTGGCTGATGAGCAGGATGCAGCAGGAATTCACTCAGGATAAATGAACCGTTTAGAGAGGTTGTAAAACCACAGAAAGTAACGGCAGAAGGGAGGTTGGAAGGTCAATTAGTCCCTCTGGCTGGCCCAAGTGTGTTTGGGAGTCATTGGAGGCAGATGCATGCCTGGCCTTCCTAAAACTGCAGCGATGGTGCTCCCATCCCTGGGCTGTGCCCATCCCTGGTGCTCCCAGCACCCTCTGGATCATCCCCACCATGCCCAGCTTCTGGTGAAAAGGTTAGCATGGAGGTTTTTAATCTTTTCTGGTTTTAGGAAATTTAACCACAGCAAATTCTTGCTCTCCAGCAAGGTGGGAACCCCTGAGTGCTGCCAACAGCCTGAGCTGGGGAGGTTCCACCTTCTGGTGGAGCCGTGGCAGGGGATGGGAGCAGGAGGATCTTTAAGGTCCTTTCCAAGCCAAACCACTCTGGGATTCTGAGGGGAGGCTGTGGCTCAGCTCCCAAAAGCAGAGGGGGTTTGGGACAGGGTGATATAAATCCCAAAAGTGCTGGAGAGGGCCTCAGCTGCCCAGCAGAAAGGTGGAAGTTTTGCCTTTCAGGGGACAGCAGATTTCTCCCTTTGCTAATTGATGGGGACAAAAAAAGTTGAATTTTCTGGCGGCTCCAGATGGTGCAGTGACAATGAAGCCATTTTCTGCAATATGGTGGCTTCTGCCTGTCCAAGGAGAGATTTGCTATTGGAGCAGCTCCTGCTTGGCTCAATGCCCCGAAGGTGGACGAGTCACTCCAAGGCCTGGCTGAGGGTCAGGGCCTTGGGAAGCTCCTGCAGCCCTGGTGAACAAGAGGAGAGGAATCTGCTGTTGGGACGCAGTGCCCTGCTGGAGATGGAACACACACATCCCCGTGGCCTGGGGATGCTCCTCGCCCGCCCAGGAAATATTATTGCATGTTTAATTCATGGCCCTGCAAAAACATCACTCAGCCAGCCTCCCCCTGCTGATCCTGCTGCTGATTGACTGCCACCAAGACCCCGAGATGATCTCAGCAGCTTGTCAGGAGGAGCCCTTCTGCTGCTTTAGAGTGAAATCCAGACCGACGTGCCGAGCAGGTGGAGGCTTCCTGAATGCTGGGTAATGGGGATGTTCTCCCAGGGTGCTCTCACAAGCTCCTCTCCTACAGCAGCGATGGTACCAGCCTCCAAATGCTTATAAATGTTTTAAGGCCGCTCTGATGCATGGCTGGGCTGTGCAGGGGCTGCTGGATGCCAGGCAGTGGGAGCAGCCACCGCTGGGCTGGGCTCTGCAGCTGCAGGGAAGGGGAGGAACACACATCCAGCAGCAGCAAACAGCTGGGTGTGAGATCAGGCTGTCAGGCAGGAGCTGCAGTGCTCTGGGGATGGTGTTATTACTCCCAGTTTCTGCCTGGTTAGCAGCCCCTTAATTTTACATCTTGCACGGGAGATGGAATGGCAGCAGAGCCCTGCCTGGCTGAGCTGCTCACCCCTGGCTTGTGGCATCTGAGGGTTGCTGCACGTTGCTGTGGTCTGTGGGGCTTCAGTCAGTGCATGAGGGGGATTTCTGGAGGCAGCTGGAGCTCTCTGCAAGGATGTGACAAGAGCCAGAGGCTCCCCCAGACAGACAGCCTGGGATTTAATCAAGGAAAGCAAGCACAGAGCGTGGATGTGGCTTCCTGACCCCGCTGCTGACCTTGAGCAGTGCAGCCTGAGACTCTGTCCGGTCTCTTCGGGTGTCCACAGGTCTGCAGGGCTCCACCAGCCCAAGCAGTGACCCAGCATCCTCCCAGCTTAGCTCTTAAACTCAGATGAGATCACAGCAGCAAGTGATGGATGGGGTTTTTTTCTTTCTCCCCTCCTTTCCTAATCTCCCCTGGCTGGTGGGTCTGAGACACAGGATTCCTGCCAGAGCAAGGGAAGGGATTTGCTCATCTTCTGTCTTGCAAGCTCAGAACCAAATCCTCTTTGTGGAATTTAACCCCCTGTGCTGGCTGGCAGGGCTGGAGCTCCTGGCACGTGGATGCTGAAGGAGAAGGCAGGGTGAGCTCCAGAGGGGAGGCCCAGGAACATCTCAGTGCCCAGGGGTGCACTCTGAGTGTGGCTTGGTGGCAGCACCGATGGACAAAAGGCATTGCTGGGCCTGTGGATGTGGAGCCACCCTGCCCTGAGCCCTCCTGAGCAACACCCAGGGAGGAGAACACTTCCTAATCACCTTGATTAGCTTTCCTCGCTGGTCACTAATCAGCAGCGTGGTGATGAAGGCAGCTCGGTGCCAGGACAAAGAAAGACAAGGCTCTTTATCCTGCTTGCTGCAGCTCAGCAGCCCCTCCAGGCCTGCAGGGGGATTTGCTGGGGGGGTTTGTGGCTGCTCCTCTGTCCCCTCCTCACTGGAGCACAGCCCTGCCTGTTCCACGGGGTGTGAGCAGAGCCAGCAGCTCATCAGCTGTGCTGCTGCCACAAGGATTTTCATTCACCACCAAACAGCAATTAGGAGAAACTTTGCCTGTTTGCCTCCCTACTTTTATTCCCTGTTTGTTTTTCAGTGATGGGCACTGCAGCAATCCCGTGGCATCCGCCAGCCTGGTGCCCAGGGATGTGCAGACAAGGCTGGCCATAAGGTCTGCAGGCCTTAAAAAGGAAATTTATTTATTTATTTATTTATTTATTTAGTGTTTCCCAAGGCTCTTGGCTTGGGGTGTTGCTGGGCTGGAATTCATGGTGGTGGTTTAGCAGTGCTCAGTGTCACAGGGTGATGTTGGTGGCCCTGGGAGGGGAATGTTGGTGGTTTGGCCATGCTCAGTGTCACAGGGTACTGTTGGTGGCCCTGAGATGGGAATGTTGGTGGTTTGGCTATGCTCAGTGTCACAGGGTGATGTTGGTGGCCCTGGGATGGGAATGTTGGTGGTTTAGCCATGCTCAGTGTCACAGGGTGGTGTTGGTGGCCCTGGGAGGGTGATGCTGGTGGTTTAGCCATGCTCAGTGTCACAGGGTGGTGTTGGTGGCCCTGGGATGGGAATGTTGGTGGTTTGGCCATGCTCAGTGTCACAGGGTGATGTTGGTGGCCCTGGGATGGGAATGTTGGTGGTTTAGCCATGCTCAGTGTCACAGGGTGGTGTTGATGGCCCTGGGAGAGAGATGTTGGTGGTTTAGCAGTGCTGCCCTTCAGAAGATGGTGTTGGTGGCCCTGGGAGGGTGATGCTGGTGGTTTAGCCATGCTCAGTGTCACAGGGTGGTGTTGGTGGCCCTGGCAGAGCTGCAGGACAGGGCTGGGATGCAGTTCCTTCCCAGCATTTTCAGTGCCAGCACAGACACACAGGGATGCAGCCTGTGCCCTGAGGAGCTCCCAGTCTGTCAGGCAGCTGAGCTGGGCCTAATGATGAATGACTTCCTAAATAAATAAATAAAGCTCAGAGGCAGGGAAAAGGAAACGTGAGGCATTACCCTGAGCCACAAGGCAATTCAGTTGACGGCTTGCACTCGGCAGAGATTGGGCTGGTTTGCTGGGAAATGCTGAAGGATGGGGAGAGTTTGTGTGGAAGGGGAGGGGAATGGGTCAGATCCTTCCCTTTGTGCATCCTGGAGGAGAGCCCAGCCCTGCAGAGAGCCACATCTGCTCTGCTCTGGTCCAGGAGGATGCTCTGGTGCTTCTGGGGTTGTTTCTGTCTGGATTTTGAGCAAGAGGGGTCCTTTGGGGTCCTCTCTGGGCAGGTTACAGCCTGGATTGGGGAGCTGTGCTTCCTCCTCCTCCTCCTTCTCCTTCTCCTCCTCCTTCTCCTTCTTATTCTTTGTCGTCTTCTTCATCTCCTTCTTCTCCTTCTTCTTCTTCTTCTCCTTCTTCTTCTTCGTCTTCTTCATCTTCTTCTTCCCTCCTCCTCCTGTGCCCTGTCCGTGCTGGGCAGCACCTGCTGAACGCTCCTGACACATCCCTGCCTGTCACAGCTGTCACTGCATGGAGAATTAATTCCTCCTGACCATCCCAGCCCAGCCCTGAGCTCTCCCTCTGCTTTGTCCTGCAGTGACCACAGTTTAACCCTTGCTGTGCCATCACACCCCCATGCGGGGAGCAGCGAATCTTGGAGCTCCCACACAGCTGTGCCCCAAAATGCCCCTTGTGCCCATTGGGGACAGTGCTGGGCACTTCACACACATGGGAGGAGCAGAAATGCCACAGGGGGGAAAAAAAGGAGAGAAAGAGAGGCTCTGTGTGTGTGTGTGTACATGCAAACACAGCGAGCTGTCTCAGTTTGCAGTTTCCTCTGGTTTCCCACATTGTAAAAAGGGATAATGCTGTCATATTAAAGCACTTGGAGATCTGGGGATGAAAAGCAGCGAATAGGACCGAGACAGTCCTGATCAAAGCTCTTTTTTTTCCCTCCATCTGTGTTTGTTTCCCCGTGGAAGATAATGCTCTGCCTCTTTCTTGTAAATATTTTTTTAAGATCTAAGTGACTCCGTGATAGATAAACAGCCGTGCTTCACTCTGAAGGATCTCTGCTGCCTGCTCTAATTGTGTTTGCCAAGCCCTTGGCCTGCCTTCAGGAGTGCCTTGGGGAGCTGCATTCAGGCCCAGAGGGGAAACTGTGTCCAGCAGCTTTGGGGTGCAAAGGGGAAATGCTCCATCACCTCCTTTGTTTGGGCAGGATCAGGCAGATTTGAGATCTGCACAGCTGGTGGAGATGGCACCTAAAGCAGCCAGGGTGTGGCTGCCCCATCCCAGGCAGTGCTGCAGGCCAGGCTGGAAGGGTACAGTGGGTACCCCAGGGATGCCCTGAGTGCCATCCCTGCCTTTGGGGGAACCAGGGCATCTCTGGGGCCCTGGGTACCCTGATCCCTGAGCAAACAGGGGTTCTCTGGGGCCCTGGGCACCCCAGGGATGCCCTGAGTGCCATCCCTGCCTTTGGGGGAACCAGGGCATCTCTGGGGTCCTGGGTACCCTGATCCCTCAATGCCATCCCTGCCTTTGAGGAAACCAGAGGATCCCTGAGTGCCATCCCTGCCTTTGGGGGGAATGAGGACATCTCTGGGGCCATGGGTACCCCAATCCCTGAGTGCCATCCCTGCCTTTGAAACGAGGGCATCTCTGGGTACCCCTTTGGGCATCTCTGGTTACCCTTTGGGCAAACAGGGCATCTCTGGGGCCCTGGGTACCCCAATCCCTGAGTGCCATCCCTGATTTTGAGGGGAACAAGGGGATCTCTGGGGTCCTGTGCAGCCCAGTCCATCCTGTGGGCTCTGCAGGGCTCCAGAGCCATCTCTGCACCTTGGCACCCCCTCATTGCCCAGGTGGGCTCCTGTGCCAGCTCCCTGCCCCAGCCCTGGCTTTGCCAAGGCCAGAGGGGCCAGCTGGAGCTGTGGGGCAGCGAATTCAAATTTCATCTCTGCCCTCCCCAGGGGAGGTGCCAAACGAGCTGGTGGTCGTGCTAAAAGCTTTTCCTTCTCTCTTTCAAGAGGTTGCTGGGAGGAAATGGAGTGACCCGGTGCCCCCTGTTAATGTGCAGCACAAACGAAGCTGCTGCTGCTGCAAGGAGGAGCCCCCAGTGCAGCCCTCTGCCTGCAAGGTGTTTGCTTCCATTGATGTGTCTAATGGGAGCAATTCTCCCACAGCAGCTGCTGCAAATGAAGATATTTAATCATCTCCTAGACCCTGGTGGAACTTTTCGCAGAGAATTTCTTTAAAATCGCCCTTCTCACACAATCAGGTGAAACACAAAAGAAGCCCAAGTGCTTTTTTTTTTTTAAATTTCTTTAATTTTTTTTTTTTTTTTTTTGGTGATTTATTTCTCCAAGTTGTCGTATTGAAATGAATGCAGGGTTCCTCCCTGCTGGATTTTTTTCAAACACACAGCAAATGTTTCAATTACCAGCTCCGTGGGGGCTAAGAACAGGTAACATATGGCAAAATATGAGAGGCTGTGGATGATGCCCCATCCCTGGGACTGTTCAAGGCCATCTCTGAGCAGCCTGCTCTAAAGGAAGGCGTCCCTGTCTCCAATATGATTTTTAGTGTCCCTTGCAGCATTCTGCATTTCTGTGAACAGTTCTGCCCCATCCCAGTGTCTGCCACTGTGGCTTTCAGCAGCATTTCCCTCCCTAATTTCTCTCAAATGCTTCCAGCAGCATTTCCCTCCCTAATTTCTCTCAAATGCTTCCAGCAGCGTTTCTCTCTTGGTCCCTGAGCACCAAGGCAGCCAAACCCCCTCCTCCTGTATCCCCTCCATTCCCAAAGTAGCTTAAGGGAGTTAGGTGTCCAGCACCCTCTGAAACGGGACTTGCTGGGGGGAAAATCTTCAAAAGCATCTTAGCAGCTTAGCTTAAGTCCCTTTGACTCCCAGGGGAACTTAAGCTCTTAAGAAATGTGGGTGCTCCAGAGCATTTCACCCTCTGTGCCTCGCTCCCCTGGCTCCTGGCTGCCTCCCAGCAGCTGCTCCTTGCAAACACTCCTCACTTTTATTATTTTTAATAATGCCCTGTGCTTACAGGCTGCACACATGGCCTTGCTTAGAGCTGGAGATTAGGCAGCACACAGGAATGAAAGTCTTACAGGAGCTCCTTTACTGTAAGAATTAATCTTATTCCTGAAATGTGACCGTATCTAGCGCAAATCTGACCCCACTGGGGGCCATGGCTTCACTTAATTGCATTCTTTAGCAAGGATTGAGGTCTATTAGGTGGTTTGCTTGTGTTGCATGGGACCCTGTGCCAGGGAATTTAGTGAATTTTGCAGCTCTGTGGAGCAGCACAGGAAAAGTGCCATTATGTTGGCTTGGCCGGTGCCAGCAGCTTGGCTGGGTGCTCAGGGACGGGCAGGGGTGAGCAAAGCTGCTCCAGAGAGAGCAAGGTGAGCCCTGAGCAGGGGTGGCAGAGCCCTTTGGGATTGGAGCTTTCACCAGAGCAATTCCCACTGGGTTTCAGGCTCCTTGTGTGGCAGCAGGGTGATCTACACTGGGGCAGGAATTGTGTCTGTTCCCATTTCCAGGGCAAGCTCTGCCCCAGCCTGTCCTCCCCGTCCTCAGGGGAGCCAGGTGGGTGCCCATCCTGCTGTCCTGGCAATCCCCCGTGCAGGCACGGAGCTGCTCTGAAGGATGAGCTGCTGGATTGAAGCTGACATGCCCTAATATCTCTGCCAGCACTCTGTGTCTCCGGCAGGGGCTGGGGAGGCACGTTAGCACTGGAGTGGAAGTGTCACCCTCTGGCACCTCCTCCCCTCGTCTTGGAGCTGTTCTGGATCCCCTTTTCCAGACCTTCTCCTTCAGAGCCCATTACAGGGCAGGAAAAGCCGTGCTGGGTGTGGGAGGGTGGCGCTGCCAGGCTCCTCTCTCTGGGGGAGGCAGAACATTGAACATTTCCCTGACATTCAGCTCCGTCCTGGGGGGACTCTGGGGATGTGCTGCTTCTCTTGGCTGCTCTCAGCTGTGGAAGATCATTGGTGCCGTGTCTGGGGAGCACAGGAGGCTCAAGGAGGAGTTTGGTGGCATTTTTGGCGCTGGTGGGGGTGGAGATGCTGCTCTGATAAAGGAAAGCAGGAGTTTCTGAAATGGTGGCTGAGCCAGCGTGGTTTGTTGGGTTTTATTTTAATACATTTTTATTTTATTTATTTATTTTATTATATTGATTATATTTATTTTATTTTAATTTAATACCTAATAATAATACACATTTATTTGATTTTAATACCTAAATAAGTCGGGTGCATCCTTGCTCTGTGCAGCGCCAGCCTCGCTGGTGGGAATGGGACTGAAGGAGGGAGCAGGGAGAGCCAGGGAGCTGCAGCCCAGCTCTGTGTGCTGTGCTGGCACCGCTGCCACATCCCCACTTTAATTAACAGTTCCCATCACAGCCATTCACGCTGTTGCCACTCTCTGCTCGCCCCTGACAGCCACAAAAGAGACCCCAACGTGCTGTTCTGTGCCCTGGAACCCTGTGAACCCCAGCTAGGGCTGGCTGGAGCCTCTCTGTGTTTCTCTGAGTGTGTCTAGAGCAAACATTTGAAGAGATTCCCAGTGATAGGATTGGGATTTTTTTCCTTTTTTTGTTCCAGTATTTGTGCTCTGAAGCAAAGTGTATCTGGGCTAGCACAGAGCACACAGCAGAGGCTTTGTAATCCTCAAAGTGCAAAGCTTCTCTCTGAAAAGTTGTTCTTTAGGGCTGAGTACGTATGGGGACGTCTTGTTTATCCTGGCTTTTCTTTTAATTCTGCACACTTCAGCCTTGGAGAGTTAATGGGACAGAAAAAGATGAAAATGCCCCTTCACACTGCCTGTCCCGACGCTCTCCCACCCTGATGTGTGTCAGAAAGCTTCAACAGCCTCACTATCCCCTTAAAGCCTTTGATCATTGCACAATATCTCCTACCTGGCTCTCCTCCAAAAGGTGATAAACCCTGGGTTTGATTTCTAATTGGAGCAACGATAGCGGGAAGGAATCCGTCAGATCTGAGCGATGCTCGCCCAGCTCTGGCCATTATCCCTGATGGAAACCTCTGAGCTGCCAACGCCGTGAGGAGGCTGTGGCTGCAGCTCCACTCTATTTTCAGCCCTTCTGGGGCAGATCCCACCTGTGTGGCCGTGAGGGAAGCATTTCCCTGTGCTGACACGCAGCGCTGGGGTGGTGGGTGAGAACACACAGCTGCCTTAACGCTACTCCAGCTTTGCACAGGGATCAGGGTGAAGCTGTGGGCAGGGAGCTCCCTTTGGAGGCAGCAGTGGTCTTCATGGAAATGTGCTGGCAGGGTGAGGGCAGCAGGCTGGTGCTGAGCTGGAGCTGCCCCTGCTGCCACGTTCTGCCACGTCCAGGGCAGAAAATCTCCCTCACCTCCCATGGAGGCTGCGTGTGCTTGATCCACCAGGATCAGCCATGGCACACCCTGCTCCAGGTATTCTGCCTTCCACAGTTCCTCTGTGTGCTGCGAGTGGGGAAACTGAGGCACTGAGTGGGGTGGGGGCTCTCAGACGTGCAGAGTGGCTGCTGCAGCCCCAGCCTTGCTGGAGCCTTTCCAGTGTGTGTTTGCTGTGCAAGAGGGGCTCTGGGACACCCCCATGGCATCTAGCCTGGGGTCAGGGCTGCTGTGGTGGGGGACCACAGCCTGTGTGGGCAGGAGCATCTCTCTTGGGGGGGATTTGTTGCTTTCCTTGCTGGGTTTTTCATGTGTGAGGTATTATATTGGAATTGAATCCGTTTTAGGTTTGCTTCTTTGCCCTGTGCTTTTGTGGAAAAATCTCCCTTTCAGAGGGTCCTTGGGTCCTGTGCTGGTGAGGGAGGGAACCTGATGGGTTAAACTCCTGATGGGTTCAAGCTGGGCTGAACCTGATGGGTTAAACTCCTGATGGGTTAAACCTGGGCTGAATCTGATGGGTTAAAAATGGGCTGGGCTCACCCCATAGAGCTGGGCTCACCCCATAGAGCTGGGCTCACCCCATAGAGCTGGCCCATGGAGCTGGGCTCTGCCCATGGAGCTGGGCTCACATCATGGAGTTGGGCTCACCCCATGGAGCTGGGCTCACATCATGGAGTTGGGCTCACCCCATGGAGCTAGAGCCCCTGATGGATCCAGGCTCACCCCATGGAGCCGGGTGGGTGCTCAGTGCCACCCCGCAGTGCCACCCTGGGGAAGGGAAGGTGCCCATGTCCCTGCAGGCCCGTGCGCTGCCGTGGCCACTCAGGCCCTGCCCGCCCCCTGCCCGTCCCCAGCCCCTCAGATCTGTCCCTTTGTGCCCCACAGGTGCTGACCAGGCTGGGGAGACGCCGCTGACCAGGCTGAGCCGGAGCCTGCCCGGCCGGGGCCCAGGGCCTGCACAGAGGATGAGGATCCTTCCCAGCCCTGGAATGTCTTCGCTGCTGTCCCTCGTGAACGTCCTCTCCGTGCTGCTGATGGACTGCCTTGCTGAGAGTGAGTGACTCCGCTGTCCCCTGCTCCTTTTTTCACCCTTCTCAGTAGTTTTTCATTTCCCACCGCCCTTAACTCTCCACCAGTGCCTTCCCAGCCCCACGGGCAGCTGGGTCCTCACAGCCTGCTTTGAGTTCCAGGTTGTTCCCAAGAGCTGGAGAGGAGGGGGGAAGCTGCCTGAGAGCCTTTCCGCACCTTTTCCAACCCTATCTCACCCATTTTGTCCCCTCCTGCTCCTGCCTTTCTCTGGTGACCGTTGTCAGGTTCCTTTCTGGGGCTGGATTCCAAACAGCATTTCAAGAAAGAGCATTTAGGTTTCTCCTTCCCCTGAGTGAACCGGTTCCAGTCCAGCACAGTTTTTATCTTTGCTGCCTTTCAATTCTTGCTTTAAAAAATGAAAAGGGGAAGGAAAAAAGAAAAAAAAAGAAGTGAAAATCTTCAGCGACTTGAGTGTAATGTTCCTTCGACATGAAGGCTGATCGCTTGGGATCAGTGGGGAATAGACTTTTCCAGGCTGATTGAATTATGAGGGTTTTTTTCCTCCCCAGCAAAGCTGCTTGAAGCTGGTGAGAGGGCTGCTCTGGTCAGCGCAGCCCTTGACAGCTTTTCACGTAATCACTTGGTTATCAGGGTTTATTAGGATGACGGGGATTGAATGGATCCGCGACCTTTTGTTGCTGGGAGATGTTTTTGGAAGGGTCCTTTCCATCCTCTCTGCAGCAGGCAAGTGGGGATGTGCCTGCCCTTGCCTCTCTCTGAGTTTTGCTGGGTTCATGCCTAATCCCTCTTTGCAGAGAGGAACACTCACGTGCAGGAAGATAATGTTGTGTTTTATTCTTTTTTCATTTTGTGAGCCTGGCGAGTGAGCTGGGCTCTGGGAGGGGTGAAGTGTTGGCTGGGGGTCAGTCTGCACCTCAAATTGTGTCCAGAAAGAGACCCACAGCTTCAGCTGAGCTGTGTGGGGTGGCAGCAGCACTGCAGAGTGTGGCAGGGAATTGCCTTTTGCCCCAGGATTTATCCTATCTTGGTGATAGAGCTGATGCTATGCAGGGTCTTTATGAGCAGCCAGTCAGTGGGGGCTGCTCTGTGGGCTCAGGGTGGCTTTGTTGGCTTGTGAAACTGGGAATCTCCATTCCTGGCTCTTGGTGCAGTGCAGTCAGGAGAGGAATTGGTGGAAATATGGAGTCTGGGCTCCAGGGTCTTGTTCTTGCCGCTGGTTTCCTGTAACAACACCTGGCAAAATCAGTTTTTGCAAAGCAAAGTGCAGCTCTGCAGGCGTGGATGGAGAGCTCAGGTGTTCTGCAGCTCTGCAGCCTCTCTGTGTAAGGAGAGCCCCAATTGATACCTGTGAAAATTGGGGTCCATTTGAGTTTTGAGTACACAGTCCTGTGTGCTCGGCGCTGACAGGGACATGGCAGCATCAAGGCTTCTCCAAACCATGGCTGAGTGACCTGAGTTCTCCTGTGCTTTTCATTTTCCTGGGTAAGAACAAACACCTTGTGTGTCCCTCCTCTTTGGGGTGAGGTTTGCTCGGGGATTCCAGCAGAGCTGGGAGATCCCTCGTGCTGCCTGGCTGCTCCAGAGCCCTTTTGGGGGAAATGTGCCCTCAGGAAGGAAGGGTTGGTGCTGGCCACACACAGAATGCACCCGTGGTGTGGCCTGAGCCCTGCTGAAATCTGGCACTGCTCTGCTTGCAGCCAAGTTTCTCTCTCCTGTAGCTCTGCAGTGTCCTTGGATCCTGAACTGGGAGGGTTTGGTGCTGTTTTCCCTCTGGCTGCTCACAGATGTCCGTGCAGGAACTTTGCAGGTTGCTGGGATGGGGCTGGCTGCTCCTACCTGCTTGCTGTGCAGATGTTGGGCCAGATGTTGTGTCTGCTCTTGACCTGCAGCCTGCCAGCACCTCCCTGCCCTGTGCCCTGGGGATGCTGCCTGGTGCCAGCTGTCTCTGGAGCTCTCAGCCTGCTGGGGATGAGTGTGCAGTGAGCTGGTGGTGGTTCCTGCCCTTGGAGGGGCTCCTGGGCGATCCCATGGCAGCCAGGCTGAGCTGCAAACAGCAAACAGCTTTGTCTGTCACAGCTGCAGAGCCTGGGAGAGGAGCTGTCCCTGCTCTGACAATGTCCCCTCCCATCAGATGGCCCCGGGCTCTGTCACATTCCTGTAATCCCTTGGCCAGCTTCCATTTGGCCACGGCGCTGACCCCATTTCTGCCCTGATTCACCCCAGGCCCTGCAGCCCCCGGGCACACCGTGCTGGGAAGAGAGATGGGAAACCCCTGGGACTGTGGATTTTGGAGGGCATCACCTCCCAGCCTGGCAGGGAGCAGATCCCAGAGCCTGGGCTGAGCTGGGGCTCTCCTCTCTCCCAGTGCAGCTCTGTGGCCTCTGCAATCAAAGGACCATTAAAATACTTCCCTTCTCTCCCAGGCTAATTGATCTCAGTCAGTGATTTAAATCTTTCTGTGGCAGGAGCATTCTATTTAAAGGAAACTGCCATTTAAATTAAAAATCCAAAGCACCACGCTACTTTCTGCCCGCTGTTCCTCCTTGGGAAGCTGAAGAGAACAATAATTGAAAGGTGTGTGACACAGGCATGTTCTTTCTCTTTTCTCTTTGGTTGAATGTGGACATTTTCTTTGTTTCTTCCATATGCTCAAAGGCAGCCATGGAACTGGAAATTACTGATTCCATGATTATTTTCAGTGGTGCCATTAAATGGAAAGTGTGATCCTTTTCTTGAGAGTTCTGCTGTTTGTGTGAGTACCATGAATTGGCATGGCTGCAGGGAGTTAGGGAGGCACCCCCAGGAGCTGCACAGCCAAATGTGCCCCTTGGAGCTGAGAGGAACCAGGCAGCAGAGACAGATGCGTCTGGGGAGAGGAATTGCTCCCAAATTGCTGATGGACCCGGGCACAGCACCAAGCCTTGCTGTTTCCTGTTCACACACCCAGAGCCATAAAGCCTCCATGGTGAGCACCCTAAAATCTTTTACTCTGTGTGTGCAGAATAACTGAGCACCCTAAAACCTCCTGATCTGTGTGCAGAATAACTGAGAGCCCTAAAACTTCTCATTCTGTGTGTGCAGAATGAGTGAGCACCCTAAAACTTCTCATTGTGTGTGTGCAGAATGAGTGAGAACCCTAAAACCTCTCACTCTGTGTGCAGAATGAGTGAGAACCCTAAAACCTCTCACTCTGTGTGCAGAATGAGTGAGAACCCTAAAACCTCCCATTCTGTGTGTGCAGAATGAGTGAGAATCCTAAAACTTCTCGTTCTGTGTGTGCAGAATGAGTGAGCACCCTAAAACTTCTCATTCTGTGTGTGTAGAATAACTGAGCACCCTAAAACCTCTCATTCTATGTGTGCAGAATGGGTGAGCACCCTAAAACTTCTCATTCTGTGTGTGCAGAATAACTGAGCACCCTAAAACCTCCTAATCTGTGTGCAGAATAACTGAGAGCCCTAAAACTTCTCATTCTTTGTCTGCAGAATGAGTGAGAACCCTAAAACCTCCCATTCTGTGTGTGCAGAATGAGTGAGAACCCTAAAGCTTCTCATTTTGTGTGCAGAATAAATGAGCATCCTAAAACCTCTCGTTCTGTGTGTGCAGAATGAGTGAGCACCCTAAAACCTTTTATTCTGTGTATACAGAATAACTGAGAACCCTGAAACCTCTCATTCTGTGTGTGTAGAATAACTGAGCACCCTAAAACATCTTACTGTGTATGTGCAGAATGAGTGAGCACCCTAAAACCTCCCATTGTGTGTGCAGAATAACTGAGCACCCCAAAACCTCTCATTCTGTGTGTGCAGAATGAGTGAGCTCCCTAAAACCTTTTATTCTATGTGTGTAGAATAACTGAGAACCCTAAAACCTCCCATTCTGTGTGTGCAGATTGAGCACCCTAAAACCTCCCATGTTGCGTGTGCAGAATAACTGAGCACCTTAAAACCTCTCATTCTGTGCGTGCAGAATAACTGAGCACCCAAAATTGTGAGTGAGCACCCTAAAACCTCTCATTCTATGTGTGTAAAATAACTGAGCACCCTAAAACCTCTCATTCTATGTGTGTAAAATAACTGAGCACCCTAAAACCTCCCATTCTGTGTGTGCAGATTGAGCACCCTAAAACCCCTCCTTCTGTGTGTCCCTTGTGCAGCTGGGCAGGAGCTGCTCCTGCCCAGATGTGCAGGGCACAGCTGCTTTTGGCCAAGGGCAGTGGTCAGGCCCCTGTGCCCCCCGAAGGAACCACGTGCCCCCTCCAAGTGCTCCTCAGTTGCACATAAAAAGCCATTTAGTGCAAGGAAATGTGGCCATTTTTCTGACTGGAATCAGCATGCTCGCTGTTTTCAAGTGGATTTTTCTCATTGATTAAACCTTTGTGTTTTACAATAGCACTTTGCTAATTGGCACTTTGCATACACAGAAGGCTGGTGCATGGCTCTCTCCACCCCAGCAAAGATTTAAGGGCAGGGAACATTACTTATTACTTACATTTCCTTCCTTTTATAAATCACCGTATAGAAGCCTTACCAGCACACTCTGAAGTATTACCATAAATAATTAAATCCAAATTGCAATTGACAAAATAAAAGAATAAAGCCCCTTTTTATGATGCATTACCCTGGCTTTCTTCCCTTTTAATTGCCCTTGCTCCATCGTTAATTTGCAGAGCACAGTAATTCATGGGAGGTGCATGTGAGGGGGGGCTCTGTGAGCATCCAGCAGAGGCAGCAGCCAGGTCTGCAGCACGTGGGGCTCACAGAGGTGGTGGAGAAGCCGTGGTGGGATGGAGAAGCCGTGGTGGGATGGAGAAGCTGTGGTGGGATGGCACTGGGGCCCCTCCAGGTCCACATTCAGGCTGTATTTTGGGAGCTGGTGCCTTGTTGAAGGTGTGGGGCATGGAAGGGCTGTGCTCTGTGACACCAGGGGCAGGAGCTGGTGGCTTCTCGGGGCTTTTCTGGGTCACTGTGACCCCAAGATTGTTAAAAGTCTCTCTTCCCAAGCGCTCTTTGGATGCTTGAAGAATGAGTTGGAGCTCTTAATTTCTCGGTCTCAAGGTTGTTTATTTTATCTTATCTATAAAAAGTTTTCTCCTGCCCTGCTGAGGTCCATCCAGCAGGACAGTTCCAGGCACTCTGCCTGCCCCCGGGGCAGTGTTATATCTTTATACTAAAAATTACCTGTACAATATTTACAATTACTTTCCAATACCTATCACCTATGTTCAACAGTGAGCTTCTACTCTAAATTAATCTAATAGTGCCAACATCACCCAGAAGATGGAGGCCAAGAAGAAGAAGAAGGAGAAAGGCTGGACACGCCCAGATCCCTCCATCTTGCCTCCTGAACCCCCATACCAAAAACCCCAAAATCTACTTTTCCACCCTGTGATAACTTCACTAATATTCTACTTAACTGTTGTGGCTTGCAGATCTTCATCTAAGGTTGGTAATAATCAAACCCACAGGTGTTTTGGGCTCTGTGCCAGGGTCTCTGAGCCCCCTGGCAGAGGTTTTGGCCATCCTGGACAGCCAGAGGGATGTCCTGGGTTCCCACAGTGATGGGCTGGAGGGGGAGCAGAATTTATGAATTTAAGGTGGGAGCATACAGGAGGGTTTGTGGTCGTTTGGAGTGTGGTGGAGTTTTCCCTTGGAGTTGCACATTGTCCCTGCAGTGAGTGGGGTCTGAGAGAGGAGACAGCAGTGGATCCTGGACAGGTGGAGATCCCTGCTCTCCTGCCCAGATCCACCTGCTGCTCCTGCTCCTTGTGCACCAGTTGCCTCTGCAGGCAGGGAACATCTCCCTGTCCTTGTGTGCACTGCCCTTCCCTTCCCTTCCCATTGCTGCCTTCTCCATGTGCCAGCTGTGATCTTGCTGAGGGTTCTGGGCTGGTTGTTGTCTCACTCAAGGACACTGAATTAAGCTTCTGTGTCACCTTGTTTAAGTGCCTGATTAAATTAAACCTTGCCTGACTGGATCAAGTGATGAATCTTTCCTTTTTTTTTTTTTTTTTTTTTTTTCAAGATAACTCAAATTGGAAAGTTTGTGTCTCCTGTAGGATCCAGAGAGGAAATCAATCATGTGTTGGAAGAGCTTCCTTGGGGGCAGAGGGGGCTGTCACTTGCCAGGTCTCAGCTGTGCCCCATGCTGGGAATGCTCATTAGATTAATCTCTGCTGAGGAGCACCTGGGGACAGCAGCAGCCACGGTGTTTGGGACCCAGCCATGGGTGTCTCCTGCTGAAGGATCTTTTCCCAGCCAGAGGCTCTTTCTGCTCAGCTTCATTAGATGGTTAAGTTAGGGGAAAAGAGCATCTGTTTGTTGTGTAAACAAGTGGCTTGTGCGAAAATGTCACCTGCAGAGGAGTGGGATGGGGGAAATGTCTGTCTTCATACCTGGATGGCAAAACTGGGGCTGTTCCTCTGTGTCAGGCTTTGCCGAGAAGCCAAGACTTCTTTCTTTATGTCCTTTTCACACCAGCACTTCTTGCCCTTGCCAGGAAGGACGGGATCGTTCCAGAGCCTCACGCTGGCTTTTCCTCTGTCTCTGTGCTTGTGTCTTCTCAAGACCAGCTCAGCACAAATCTCCTGGGTCACTGAAGGGAATCTGTGAGGGATTCCTCCCTTTTGTGGCCTGGCAAGCCCAGTATTATTCTTAGAAGGCAGGCAGAGTGTTTTTCAAGGACGCCCGACCAGAGGAATGTCATTCCTGCGTGCGTGGGATGGAATCTGGGCTCGAGCTGGCCTGTGAGACACAATCTCCCAAGAACACTTTTATTTACTCCCTGCCACTCTTCCCCTCCAGTCAAGGATGTTCTCTTGCAGCATAATTGGTCCCAGTCCCCACCTTAGAAAGCTGTGATGTTCTGCGCGCTGCAGCTGCCTTTAATTTTTTGGGGGATTGTTAAAGTTCACGAAAACAGTCACGTTTTACACCATCTGCTGTGTGCAGGGAGCTAACCAGGGTACAGGCTGCTGGCCAGGGAGAGGGGAGCATCCTCACTCTGTGACTGCACCTTCCCAACGCTCCTTTGCCTTGTCTCCATTGGCTTTTTGGAGTAAGGGCTTCCCTTGCTTGTCCAGTGTGATGAGCCCCAGGTTTGGTTCCTGCAGCCTGGGCTCTCCTCCTGCAGTTCCTGAGCCGTGTGTGGGGCTCTGATGAGTCCCAGATTTGGTTCCAGCAGCCCCTGAGCAGTTTGGGGGTCTCTGATGAGTCCCAGATTTGGTTCCAGCAGCCTCTGAGCAGTTTGGGGGTCTCTGATGAGTCCCAGATTTGGTTCCAGCAGCCCCTGAGCAGTTTGGGGGTCTCTGATGAGCCCCAGGTTCAGTTTCAGCAGCCTGGGCTCTCCTCTTGCAGTTCCTGAGCATCTCTGTGGGGTTCTGATGAGTCCCAGATTTGCTTCCAGCAGCCCTGAGCATCCCTGTGGGTCTCTGATGAGAGCCCCAGGTTCAGTTTCAGCAGCCTGGGCTCTCCTCTTGCAGTTCCTGAGCATCTCTGTGGGTCTCTGATGAGCCCCAGGTTAGGTTCCAGCAGCCCCTGAGCAGTTTGGGGGTCTCTGATGAGCCCCAGGTTAGGTTCCAGCAGCCCCTGAGCAGTTTGGGGGTCTCTGATGAGCCCCAGATTTGGTTCCAGCATCCTGGGCTCTCCTCCTGCATCCCCTGATGAGCCCCAGATTTGGTTCCTGGGCTCAGAACTATGTTCCAGCATCCTGGGCTCTGCTCCTGCAGCCCCTGTGAGGTTTAGCAGCAGATCCCAGGGGCAGAGAGACCCTTGGGATGCGGCAGCGACCACAGACCCGAGGAGAGAGCAGCACAAACGCATTTTGGGTGTCTGCTGCTCTGGCTTTGAGCGGGGAGATTGGGATGAATGATTTAAGGCATTGACAGGAGGGACTCTGGGCTGACCTGTTTTCCCAGAATCGTGCACGCAGAGCCCTGTCCCACCCTGGTGGGTGCAGACATGAAACGTTTCCACGGGCGGGGTGGAACCAGCGCCGCTCGTTTCATCCGCGGCGCGCGCAGTCGTTGCTGTTTCCTTTTGAGGCCGAGAGGAAAAGCAAAGCTTTAAAGAAGGGGGAAAAAAAAATAATAAATAGAAGGAGCTGCAACTGGTTTAGCATTCTACAAAGTTTCTCCGAGTCCTCCAAATCTTTAATTGACTCGGGAGCATAAAATTGAGAAGGGGAGAGAGTGAGAGAGCGTGCGAGTGGCGCGAGTGATTTGAATAATTTATTGTCCTTTGAAGTTGCAAGAGAAATTTCAGCTGCCTTGGGGAGTAATTTCTCCCCATTCTGAAAGGGTTTCTCCTTATTTTAAACTCATTCAGAGGATGATAGTTTTGCATTTTCTGCATAATTAATGAGCGTAGCTCCCCCCACTCTCACGCAGCCTCTAAAGAGTGGTGGGGTGATGAAACTTGGTGGTTTTTTTAATTAATAAAGTCAAATTAATTTGACTGTGTCCTCATCCTCCCTCACCTCCGTTGGAATCCATGGATTTATTTATAAATTACTCTGAGCATGCTGTTAGGAGTGCTGACAGATCTTACAAATCTTTAGCCTGGACTTTGATTTGTTTGGATGAATTTGTGAAAAGATGGTGTAAGGTTGTTTTTTTCAGTTCAGCTCTTAAAGATCACCTTGAGACTGGCTCCAGTGATCTCTCAGGGAGCCAGGAAGATCCTCCAGCTCTCATTTCCCTTTATCTGTGTGTTTGGGGAGGATCTGCTTGCTTTTGAGGGCGTTTGTGGGTTTTTTTCTCTATGAGTACTGTGATACACTGCTTTTAATTGTGGAACTACTAACTGTGATTAATTCCAGTAGCTGCCCCTTGAGGCAATGAAAGGGAGAGGGATCTTTTTCTTGGTGCCTGGAAGGGCTGCAGGACAAGCCATCCCTTGACATGTTTTTCCATATTCTGGTATCCCCTGTGGACTCTGGTCCTTTAGTGACCCCAACAGAGCAGTGGAGGTTGAGCAAAGAGCCAAATCCTTTCCAGCTGGCTCTTTTCTAGGTGGGTGGTGAATCAGGATGCCAATACCAATGACCTGGCTGGAGGAGAAGCTGTCTGAGCGATATGGCAAGGGCAGAGCTGCTGCTTGCTAACAACCTGGGATTGCTGTCATTGATGGACAAGGGGCCCTCATTAAGGTGCCAGGACAGCTCCTGGGGTCTCTGGCTCTGCCCTGGGTTGTTATGCCTTGTTATGGGACGTGTGGACAGATCTGGGATGAGATGCTGATAGAGGGTACCCCCAGGGTCCTGGCTGGCCACGCTCCTGTGCTTGCTGGAGCTCCCTCATCAAGGGAAATTTAGGTTGGATATCAGGAAAAAGTTTTCTACAGAAAGAGTGGTAAAGTTCTGGAATGTTCTGCTCGAGGAGGAGGTGGAGTCACCATCCCTGGGTGTGTTTGACAAAGCCTGGATGTGGCACTGGGTTTAATTGAGGTGTTGGGGCTGGGTTGGACTGGATGACCTTGAAGGTCTCTCCCAACCCAGTGATTCTGTGAATTCTGTGAATCCCAGGCTGCCATCCTCCATTGCAGCAGTGCTCATCTCCTCATTTCAGGTGCTCACCAGCACCTGCAGCTTTCTCCTGGTAGTGCCAGCAGGTGGAGGGGGATCCTGGCCAGAGCTCCACCTGCATCCCCACCTGGTCACTCCTTGGTTGGTGGGAGCAGAGATCAGCAGCTGGGGCACCTGCTGTGCTCCCCGTGGCATGGGTGAGGGAAGGGAGGTGGGGAAACTGAGGCAGGGGAGGAGGAGCTTTGTGGAATGGCCACACAACTCCCTGTCCTGTCTCACCCAGCAGTTTGCATCCCGTGTGTAGCACCACACGTGCCCTGACCCTTTGCATAAATCCCAGCTGGAGGATTTATGTTCTCCTGGGCCGTATCAAGGTGCCACTCCCTGGAGCTGGGGCTCATCCTGTTTGCCATGGAGGGAGGTGGATCCTTTCCATGCACGGGGATGTGCAGCCTGGAGGAATCCTGTCAGAACAGAATGACTTCATCCCAGCTGCTGCTCCCAGGTGATAAGGAGCAGCCCATCCCTGAAAACCAGCATTTAAACAGACCAGGAGCACGGATTATGCTTCCCCTCCAGCAGGCAGGATAAGGTGGCTTTTCTCACCTTGGATGTCAGAACCAGGAGCAGATTTTTGGTAGCCTCAGCCTCCTCCTGCCTCAGTGCTGCAGGCTCCCAAGGGTCTGGATCCCAGGGCGCTGCAGGCAGGAGCTTGTGTGGGTGTGCCAGATCCCCAAATTACCATCCTCATGTGAGAGCAGCCTGGCATGTGCTGCCTGCACAAGGGGAGCTGGCACAGGGGTTGGGGCTGTTGGATTTGTGTAGTGAAGGTGTACTAAATGAATTCTTCATCTTCCTCACCATTTTCTGTGTGTGTTAACCCCAGTGCCATCCTTCGCTGCTGTCCTCCCTCCTCTGGAGCCTTGCAGAGGGTGGAAGAAGGGTGGGAAGGAATCCTCCAAGTGACATTCCCCCTGCCCACAAGGGAACAGCATCCTGTGGTAACCCAGCCTTTCCAAGGCAGGTGAGGTCTTTGGTGGCTCAGCAGCAGGGGAATAGCCAGGTGCAAGCATTTCACTTCTAAAATAAAACCATCCTCAGTCTTTTTTTACCCTTCTCTGCCCAACCTTGCCAGTGCCATCTCCCTGAAGGGAGCCAAGAGCTGCTGACAGTCAGAGGAAGTCTCCATCTGAAGCCTATAATTATCCTGTCTGCCTTCCCAGAAAAGGCCAGTTGGGGAGCAGGCATGCTCCTGTTCCCTGGGCCAGCCCTGCCTCCCCAGTTACTGCCTAATGGACTTTTTATGATGATAAGACTGGGTTGGGGAGAAGTTATTGACGGGGAAATGGAATATAATTCACTCCCTGTTTGTTTGTTCTGTCAGAAAACCCTCATTTTAATCTTATTTGCGAGGCACCGAGAAACAGCCCTCGGAAAGAAAAAAGTGCAAAACGTGTCAGTAAAACCCTGGATTTTGTGAGGTTCAGAGTGTCTGCAGGAGCTCTCCAAGGGGTGTCCTCAATCCTGTGGAGCGCATCCATAGACACTCCTCCCCAGTGCTTCTCCCTCACTTGTCCTGAGGGAAAATGTGAATTCTGGTTGTTCTGAAGGAAATGTGAATTCTGGAGTTTTCTCATTTGTCCTGAAGGAAAGTGTGAATTCTGGAGCTTTCGTGAAGGAAATGTGAATTCTGGAGAATTCTGGAGTTTTCTCGCGTGTCCTGAAGGAAAATGTGAATTCTGGAGAATTCTGGAGTTTTCTCACTTGTCCTGAAGGAAAATGTGAATTCTGGAGTTTTCTCACTTGCCCTGGAGAAAAATGTGAATTGTGGAGAATCCTGAAGGAAAATGTGAATTCTGGAGAATTCTGGAGCTTCTCACTTGTCCTGAAGGAAAATGTGAACTCTGGTTGTCCTGAAGGAAAATGTGAATTCTGGAGAATTCTGAAGTTTTCTCACTTGTCCTGAAGGAAAATGTGAATCCTGGAGCTTTCTCACTTGTCCTGAAGGAAAATGTGGATTCTGGTTGTCCTGAAGGAAATGTGAATTCTGGAGCTTTCCTGAAGGAAAATGTGAATTCTGGAGCTGCGTTCCTGTAGCCTGTGTGCATCTCCCCCACGCTGCTGCTGTGGAGCACAGACCCATTCCCGAGAGCCCATCCCTGCTCCCCACTCTCCATCTGTCTCAAATCTGGCTGCTCTCTCCTGTTTTCATCTGCTCTGTGCTTTCTCCTCCATCCAACCCTCACTTCCTTGCTCTGAGCACCTCCCTCCTCCCCAGCCTGCCCCACTTCTCCTCACTTGGAAGGGGCCCACGAGGATCAGCAAAGTCCAACTCCTGGCCCAGGAATGAGCCCCAGGGATCCCACTCTGGGCCATTTTCCCTGCTGGTGTCTTCTCCCATCCTTCCTGCTCCCCATTTTATCTCCCTGTCTCTCACTGAGGCGACAGAGCTGCTCCTCTGGCTGTGCCCAGTTCAGGGCAGGGATCTCCATGTACAGGTAGAGAAGAACAGCAGCTCTGTGTGTAAAACTGATCCCTGGAGCAGCCAGGAAAACCCAGGGAGCAGAAAAGAAACCCTGGAAGCAGGAGAGAAACCCTGGGAGAAGGAGAGAAATCCTGGGAGCAGCAGGAAAACCCTGGGAACATGGTTGGACCGCAATCCCACCTTCCTAGACCTCAATCCCACCTTCCTGGACCCCAATCCCAGCTTTCTAGACAGGAATTCAAAGCACAACTATCCAGGGCTGAGGTTGTGGAGCACCTTGGGCTCGTTCTCCAGCTGGAGAAATTGTGGAATAGGGAGATGGAGTTCTACTAGAGCAGCAGAAAGCTCCAGCCCAGAAACCAGAGGGAAGAGAGAGGAGGAGAAGGGGGGGTTTAATGCTGTGCACGGCAGTGGGAATGACATCAAATTTGCTCCAGGTTGGTCTGGAAATTAGCAGGAGGTGGGAAATAACAGGGAGAGATGTCTCATTCCAGCTGACATGGCTTGGTTATTGGGAAATTCCAGAAGAATTTCAATTTTTATCTCCTTTTCCCAAGAAGCACCTCCTGGGGAAGGTGTCTGAGCTCTCTCTGTCGAGGTTTTTGTGGTTGTTTTGTGGTTGTTTTGTTTTTCTCTCTGTGTTCCAAGGCTGCAGCTGTGCTCGGTGCCACCTGGGGTGCCGAGCGTGGAGCAGTCTGTGCCCTGCTCCGAGCTGCGTGTGGTGTCTGGGGCAGGACAGACAGACAGACAGACAGGTGTGAGAGATGAGGCTTGTCACCTCCCTGCCTCGTGTGGCAGCTGGGGGTGCAGCAAGGGCGAGCCCAAGGGCAGCTGGGCTGGCACCAGAGCCAGAATCCCAATTATGGGAACGCTCTGGAGCCCAGAACAGCTCGCTGGGCTGTGCAGCTAAAAGCAAAATAACCTCAGCCATGAGTGGCTTCGTGGTCTCATCTTTTACTTTTGCTCTTAGAAGTGCAGCTGTGTGTGTGTGTGCACAAAATGGTGAATTTCCTTCTGCTGGGTGGTTTTGGGTGAGGATGGAAGGTGTCTCTGCCTCTCCTGCAGCATGGACACACTCCCAAATGGGTTCTTCACGGGGAATGTGGGGCTCAGACCATGGGGCTGTTTGAGGAGGTGGAACAGGAGTGATGAGCACAAGGAGGGCTGTGCTGGTGGGCAGGACAGCTCGCTGGGTTGTGCAGCTAAAAGCAAAATAACCTCAGCCATGAGTGGCTTCGTGGTCTCATCTTTTACTTTTGCTCTCAGAGGTGGAGCTGTGTGTGTGTTTGTGTTTGTGCACAAAATGGTGAATTTGCTGGGTGGTTTTGGGTGAGGATGGAAGCTGTCTCTGCCTCTCCTGCAGTATGGACACATTCCCAAGTGGGTTCTCCATGTGGGGCTCAGACCATGGAGCTGTTTGCAGGAGGTGGAATGGGAATGATGAGCACAAGGAGGGCTGTGCTGGTGGGCAGGGGTTGCAGCTCAGGGCAGCTCGTTGGGTTGTGCAACTAAAAGCAAAATAACATCATGAGTGCCTTCATGGTCTGATCTTCTACCTTTGCTCTCAGAGGTGGAGCTGTGTGTGTGTTTGTGCACAAAATGGTGAATTTGCTGGGTGGTTTTGGGTGAGGATGGAAGGTGTCTCTGCCCCTCCTGCAGCATGGACACATTCCCAAGTGGGTTCTCCATGGGGGATGTGGGGCTCAGACCACTGGAGGTGGAAGAATGATGAGGTGGAGGGGAATGATGAGCACATGGATGATTTGCTGGAGGTGGAACAGGAATGATGAGCACAAGGAGGGCTGTGCTGGTGGGCAGGGGTTGCAGCTCATCAGGCAGCAGGAAAATGCCCTCCCTGCTGTGCCCCTGCTGCAGCCTCGGCTCTGGGGCACTCTGGGGGCCAGGGAACAGCCTGCCCCATCCCCAGTGGGATGATGAGGGTTGGTCATTGGGGGCCAGGGAACAGCCTGCCCCATCCCCAGTGGGATGATGCGGGTTGGTCACTGGGGGCCAGGGAACAGCCTGCCCCATCCCCAGTGGGATGATGCGGGTTGGTCACCGGCCAGGAAGGAGCTGCAGCTCTGTGTGGGTCAGCAGGACGGGTGTGTGGGCAAGGCAGGGACGTGGTGCCCATCCATAACTGCTCCTTTCTCGTTCTCCCCCTGCTGCCATCAGCTGTCAGCTTGGATCTGTGAAGCTCATTTGTTCTCCTGCCTGTCTCCCACCCCTCAGAGCACCTCTGGGCTCCCCATCCCTCTCCCTGTCTGTGTTTTGTGATGTTTCAGACAGGCATATGGTGGCTGGGCTGTCTCCCTCGCTGCTCGTCCATCACCGCCCATCCAGCGTGGCAGCCCCTCCTGAGGGGTTCTGGTGGAAAGGCTGAGCTGTCCCCTCCTTCTCCCCACTCCTACACCCCTCCAGCCTCGCTGCTGCAGAGCTCCCAGCCTGTTGTGTCATCCTCACAGGGAGATGCTGGCTGGTTTTTACATGACTGTGTTCCAGTGGCTTTTCCTGCCTTGGTGTCGCGGGGACGGGGGAAGGAGGAGAGGGGAGAGGAGGCAGCAGCAGCACCTTGGTGTTTGGTGAGGAACTGCCTGGGTGTGCCGTGGGCTGGGGGAGGAGGAGGAGACCCTCACCCTTCTCACCTGAGCCCCAAAAGCCTGTGGAGCACAGGGCACAGGAACCAGGAGGGATTTCTCTTTATCCACAGGAACCAGAAAGGATCTCTCTCTGTTCTCGTGTACAGGAACCAGGAGGGATCTCTCTGTTCTCCGTATGCCAGTGGAGCTCAGGGCATGGAAACCAGGAGGGATCTCTCTGTTCCTGTGTGCTGATGGAGCTGCCGGCGGGAATTTCTCTCTGTCCCAGGGCACAGGAACCAGGAGGGATCTCTCTGTTCTCCATATGCCATTGGAGTTCAGGGCATGGGAACCAGGAGGGATCTCTCTCTCTCTCCCAGGACACAGGGACCAGGAGGGATTTCTCTCTGTTCCTGCAGAGACCAGGGCACAGAAACCAGGAGGGATCTCTATCCGTAGGAGTCAGGAGAGATCTCTCTCTATCCAAGGGCACAGAAATCAGGAGGGATCTCTCTGTTCCTGTGTGCTGGTGGAGCTGCCAGAAGGGTTCTCTCTGTCCACAGGCACAGAAATTATGAGGGATCTCTCTCTATTCAAGAGCACAGGAACCAGGAGGGATCTTTCCACACAAGGGCAATTTTCAAATCAACAGTTTAGCTCTGATTCTCACCCATTTTCCAAGTGAGCAGTAAAATCCAGTGTGTTGGGTGCTGGGGATTTTTTATTTGGCTCCTCGTGTCTAACACTGAGTCCCTTGTGGGCAGCTGGGAGTTGCAGGAGCTCAGGAAAAGCCCCAGGCACAGCCAGCTCAGCCCCAATCACCCCACCCTGACCCCACAAAGGGATGCTGAGCCATGGCTCCAAATTCAGTGGGTTTTTTAAGCACCATCCCGTTCTGAGGACGGAAATAGAACCTTGTTTTTCTCCTCGTCTCAGCTCTCATCAGGCAGCCTGCACCCATTTAAATGTATACGTGACATTAAGGTTTATTAGGGGCTTTTATTTTAGGAAATGAACTCGCATCAATAACGTGTTCTTAAAAGCCCTGGATGTTTTTAGCTGTACCTTCAGCATTGACTTCTGCAAACCCTTCAGATATCGAGCGGAGGTGAGGGCAGGAAGGAAGTCAGGGCCAGAGTGAGCATTTATATCTTAGCCTGGAGCAAAGTTTGGGTTTTACCTTTCTCAGATGCAAGACAGATCCCCCAGCGCCAGCTCCTCCACTGGGACCTGCCTGATAACCTTTAGCTGTAACATTGCAAAGAAGGCTCTGACCTCTAAATATAGATTTGGATATTTATAAATGCGCTGCTTTGTACACACAGCATTCGGTGGGACGTAAACAGCTCCAGCAAATTGTATTTACCTCCAGCATGGAAACAAATGCTTGATTGCATCACATGAGCTTGCTCAGTGCCTTTTATTTATATACTGCTGGCCAGGGAAGGGGAGAAGGTTTCCTTTTGTCTTCTGACCCCTAAAAGACCCTGGAGACTTCTCCTCATCTCCCCTTTGCCCCCGTGGGGGAAAGCTGTTTGCATCTTATTTTATAGCCCCCTGAGTATGAACAGATAAATACACACATCTCAGAGTCACATGCTCTGCTCTCCTCAAGAAAACAGACGGCAGCTTTATGATCTGAGTGATTTTATTTGAAGACAGCTGTTTGGCCTTGTGATTTAAATATTTCAATAAATTTTAAACTAACGAGACGAGAGGAAAGCGTTCGAGGAAAACAGGTTAGAGCACGAAAGGAGGGTTTCCAGAGGGTGGGGGCAATGTGGGCTGTGCACAAACACTGCTGGCCTTGGCTTCCTCTCGTGGGCACCTCAGAGGGCCCATGCCAGGCTCTGCCATCCCTGCAGAGCTGCTCTGAGGGCAGGGGGATGCTGGTGGGACCAGGGAGGGGCTGAGGGAGAGGTGCTCAGGGCTCAGGTGTTGTTTATTTTCAGGTGTATTGAGGCATTGCTGCCCTGCTGCCGGCTCTGGGGAGGTTGCAGGAGACCCTGGCTCTCTCTAGATAGAAAAAGGACACAAAGGAGCCCTAATTTTAACATCCCTCATAATCTTGCTCCTACTCATTAACCTTCTAGGACTACTACCCTACATGTTCATCCCAGCCACCCAACTATCTATAAACTTGGCCCTAGCCTTCCCCATGGGAGTCTTTCCTGGGAGTCTCGTGTTGGGCATCTATCTCAAGGTCCTTCTCCCACCTTCTCCCCTTCCTCTTCCCTGGCTTTGTTCCTGTAAATCTCCCCTGTTCTTGGTGTTTTGGTGTCTCCAAGGGGCTGGGAAGTGCAATTCACTGTTTCTAAGTGTTGTTTTCAGCTCTACCAGCTTCTGGTGATGCTCATTAGATGGCTTTTGCAAGGGCAATTTCCCCTGTACAAAACAATTTAAAAGTCCACTTTTCAGGAGTAAAAAGAGGTTTTGCAGCATTGAAATCTCTTTGAAGGATCAGGCCCTTCATCATTTTCTGCTGGAGCTACTTCATATGTAAGAGTGGAGGTAAAGGCTGCTCTGAAAAAGGCCAAGAGGTTTAATTTCAACTGGGATCATTAAGAATAGCAGCAACAACACTACTGTTAACTACAAACCGTGTTTATTGGGGTTTGTCTTTGTGAGTTGCCACTGATGGTGTTCCCTTTCTGTCCCCAAGGTCCCCCTGTGTTCATTAAGAAGCCCGTGGACCAAATTGGTGTGTCAGGAGGGGTGGCCTCCTTCGTGTGCCAAGCCACTGGAGACCCAAAGCCAAGGGTCACCTGGAACAAGAAAGGGAAGAAAGTGAACTCTCAGAGGTTTGAGGTAAGAGATGTCCTTGAAATCTGCTGTCACTGGGAAGAGAGACTGACACAAAGCAGCCCCTGCTCCTCTCTGGCCACCCTAGGCCTGATAATAAAGGGAAATTTGGAAGGGGAGGAGTTTTAACAGCAGGAGGAGAGAAATGCGAGCTCTTGGCCATGTCAACAGCTGGGTTTGTTCCAAAGCAAGAGAGAACTTGGCTCAATTATGTTACTGAAGATTTTTATTTTGTTTCGTTGGGTTTTTCCCCTTCCTGGGATATAATATAACTTCCTGCTTTCCTAAGAAACCCCAGCTAAGCTGGTGGTGCTTCAGCTTTGTAGGTGTACCTTTCATACCCATCTGTGGCTCTGCATTTCAACCCTGGGACAGTCTGGAGTAAACACTGCAGTTGTTGGCAGCCAGACCCAAGCAATTGGCATTGTTTAGATAGAAATGAGAGCAGAGGAGCAAGGACTGGGAGGTCATCCTGTGGAATTTGCTGCGGGACTCAGCCCTGCCAGGCAGCTGTGTGCTCAGGGGAGCTCTGTGCTGTCAGCTGCCCCTGCAGATGGAGGAGCGAGGCAGGGCTCCATTTTTATTTTGTTTTCCTTTGGTCTGTCTCGTCGTCCTCCTTCACCCCAGTTGTGCTCTGAACACTCCCCAACCCCACCCCATCACCATGGCTTGTTCTTTCAGAGCTTTTGAGCTGCACCCTGAGGGTTTGGTGGGTCAGTGATCACTGGCAGGGTTTGGCCGTGGCACTGATGATGTGCGTGTGGTGTCTCTCAGAAGCAGCACCCCAAGACACTGATCCTGTGTGTCTCTCTCTGTCCCCAGACCATTGAGTTTGATGAGAGTGCAGGAGCTGTTCTGAGGATCCAGCCCCTGAGGACCCCCCGGGATGAGAACATTTATGAGTGTGTTGCTCAGAACCCCCATGGGGAGGTCACTGTCCACGCCAAGCTCACCGTGCTCCGAGGTAAGAACCTGCCGCAGCTGGCTGGGAGGGCTCTCAAAAACCCATGGCTGAGGTACAAAATCCTCCTTGTTTGGAGGTTTGGTTGGGTTTGTTGAGTTGGGTTTGTTGGGTTTGGTTGAGTTGGTTGGGTTTTTTGGGTTGGGTTTGTTGGGTTTCATTGAGTTTGTTGTGTTGGGTTTGTTGGGTTGGGTTGGGTTTGGTTGGATTTTGTTGGGTTTGTTGGATTGGGTTGTGTTTGTTGGGTTGGGTTTGTTGGGTTTGGTTGGGTTTGATTGGATTTTGTTGGGTTGGGTTTGTTGCGTTTAGTTGGGTTTGTTGGATTTGGTTTGTTGGGTTTGGTTGGGTTTTTTTGGGTTTGGTTGGGTTTGTTGGATTTGGTTTGTTGGATTTTGTTGGGTTTGGTTGGTTTTGTTGGATTTTGTTGGATTTTGTTGTGTTTGGTTTGGTCTGACCCATCAGATCTGTTTGCTACTCTTACCCCCAAAAGGAATAAAAATGCTGTGTAAGAAATAGAAACCCCCCCTTCAGGGGGTTTGACTGATGATGTGCTAGGGTTCCTTCCTCCCTGAGTTATCCTATGACTCTTATGATCTTCCTCCCCTCCAAAAATGCCCTCCCCAGATTCAGGAGCAGCACCAGGAGCTCCCCATTACACACAGAAATGCAGCTCCAGGAAAACCCTCACTGAGGAATCACTTAATGGGCTGGGATTAAGGTCATTATTATGGATCTGCATGGGCTTTCACACATTTGGTGGCAGCACAAACGTTTTTCCTTGTGCAGGATTCCTGTTGTGCCTCTCTGGGCTTCTCCCCTCTTCCCAGAGGTCCTTGGCTCTGTGCACTCTCCAAGAAAACAATTCCCTTCTCCATTTTGTTCTGGTTCTTTTTCCCACTTGTCCCCGTTACAGAGGATGTTTACATGGATGCCTCCCTCGTGTCATCTGTTTGAAATATGCTCCCTGAACTGGGTGTGGGGGAGGGAACAATATGCTGCTGCTCTGGATGCCTCTGGATGTTTGCTGTTATTGCCCTGGAGATCCCCAAAATCCCTGTGGGAAGTGCTGGATGCTAAAACTGACCCATGTGAGGGTTTGGAGCATGCAGAGATGTTCTTTGTTCAAAGCACACGGTAGTGCAGGTGATCCTGGTGGGAATTGGAGAGCTCCCAAGGGGAATTTAGCTTGGCTGTGGGTGAAACCATGGGTGTTTGAGCAGCAGCAGCAGTAAAAGCCATTCTCTCTGCAGTGAACAATCCCAGGAGCTGCAGGCAGGAGCCCCACAGGGCCAAGGGGTAGCTCTGCCCGTGGGCCAGTCAGAAACTCCAGTGTTCCCTCCAGGAGCAGCTCAAATCCATAAATGTCCATAAATTTTGGATATTTATGTTTGAACAGGCAGTGAGCACATCCTTCACGGTGCAGAGCAGAATTGGTGTGTGACTCCCCCAAAGTGCAGCAGGGAATTCACACCAGACACGAGGGGCACAAGGCAAAGCCCCCAGCCTCCCTTTTCAGCTGGGAATGTCCCTGCCTGGGCTCGGTGCTGTCAGGATTTTGGCTGCCTGGGAGCGTGGGGGGCCGTGGTCCAGTCATGCCTGACAGATTTGTGTAGGTGCCTTAGATGTGTGTGCAGCTCCTGTGCCTGGCATGGCATTTAACCTTCTGTTGGAGGGAGGTGGTGGGATGGAGCTGTCAGGAGCTTGGAACGGTGCAGTGTGACAGGAGTGTGTCTAACTGTGGTTATCCCAGGGGGTGGGAGCTTTATTCTTCACACTTATTCCCATGGATTCCTTTGGAGCTGTGACAGCCTGGGAGAAGGGCCCCTGCAGTGATATTCAGAGCTTGTACCCCTTAAATTCAGCTACAAGCAGCAGCAAGGGAAGGTTCTGCCCCTGCAGTGATATTCAGAGTTTTTACCCCTTAAATCCAGCTACAAGCAGTAGCAGGGAAAGGTTCTGCAGTGATATTCAGAGTTTTTACCCCTTAAATTCAGCTACAAGCAGTGGAAGGTTCTGCCCCTGCAGTGATATTCAGAGTTTTTACCCCTTGAATGGCTCCATCCTCCATCACCCCTCAGCTCTCACACAGCAGAGTTTGTCTCCTCTTTATCTGCGTTTTCAAGTGCTGGGGAAGTGAAAAGCACCGAGCCGAAGGCACTGATCTGCACAATGACAAAGTGAGCATGCTGGCATCCACTCCTCTCCTGTTCCACCCTTCTTCTGCACTCACCCACTCTCCTGTTTGTCTTTTCTCTCCCTGCTCAGCCTCCTCCTCTGTGTCTCTGCTCTGGCTTGCAGAGCTGGTGCTGAGCAGGGAGAGGGGGCTGCTCCACAGCCTGCAGATGGATGGGAGCTGTCACTGGCAGAACCTGTTACCTTGGCACACTCTGGAGGGTGGAAACCTGAGCCCAGCTGCTGCCAACAGCTCGGGGGGCTCTGGGGCAGCTGTGCAGCCTGTGCTGCTGTGATCCCACACATTCCTGGGGGGACCTTCCTGCATTTCCAGCACTGCAGCATGTCCTCAGCCTCCTAACAGCAAATAGCACAGGAAATATTTTCTCTTTCAGAAGAGAAAGCAATCCATCCTTCCTTGCTGAAGGGATTGAGCATAAGCCCCTCTATGATTACTCCTGGATCAGACCCTGGTGGAAACCCACATGCCTTCACTTGAAAATCTTCACTTGAAAACAGGAAACTGCAGGAGAGGAAACCTTGGGGAGCCCCTGAGCAGCAGAGCTGTGATGGACACTGCTCAGCTCACACAGTCCCTTCCCAGCTTGTCCTTCCTGCTCTGCTTCTCTGGGATCCCACTTTGGGAGGGCTCTGGGCACTGGCTGTTCTTCCCACAGCTGGCTGCAGAGACTGCTGCAAACCTGACTGCTGCAGGGCTCGGAGAAAAGGAAAGAAAGTGGATTTGGGAAGCATTTTCCAGTTGGTTTTGACTCCAGCTGTTGTTATTTTTCGTTGTAACTCAGGCAGGAAGGAAGGTTGTTGGCACAGGCACCCCAGCCCCCAGTTGGTGGAGATTCTCTAAGCTGCCCACTGCCAAAAAGGATATTTATATTTTATATATAAATTATATATAGTATTTTATATTATTTATATCAATATTTATATTACATATAAATAGATATAAATATAATATATAAATATAAATTTAAAACTAAAAAATTAAAATATAAAAATATACTAATATAAAAATATATTTATATATAAATATAGAAATATAATCTATATTATCTATAATTATAATATATAATATATATAAACATATTAAAATTAATAATATTTATAATTAAATATAATTATAAATTTAAAGTATCTGCATCTCTTGGGATAGATACAGACTGAGAGGTTGTGGACTCCCCATCCCTTGTGGTTTGTTGTTTTTTTGGTTTTTTTTTTTTTTGTAATTGTTGGCTTTAAATCACAAAAAGTAAACAAGAAGCAGCTCTGGATGCTCAGCAGAGAGTCCCATGGGAAAGGGAAGCTGCCCCCTCCAAAATGTTACCTCGCCATTTGGAAAATTCCTGGCAGCCTTTCTTCAAACTTGACTTGTTTTGCTTTCCTTGTAGTGACCTGAAAATTGGGTGACATTGACAGCAGATTAATTCTGTAGCTCCTGAATAACATCAAAGTAATTTTACCAGAGATGCCTGTGGAAGGAGGGTACCTGGGGACACGTTAGAGGAGGGAACACAGGCACTGCCTGCACTGCTTTGAGGTGCACACACATATCTGAGGGTGCCTTTATTGCCTGGGAGCCCACAAATTTTAATAGCATTGTTAGGCTATTACTGCCTTCACAGTGGAACCTGCAGCTCCAAAGAAATGGAATCGACAGACAGAGCACATTGCTGAGACTCCTCCCTGCATTGAAATTGGTTTCGGCTGGGCAGTAGCAGAGAGCTGAGACTCAGGGACAGACACTTGGGTGGGAATAACTTGTTGAGACCAGCCAGCATCCACATCTCCAGAGGAGAGTGAAAAATCCCTCCTCCTGTTCCCTTCAGAGCATCCTCATGGCTCTGTGCACCGGCTCCATGGCACGGCTGCTCACGCTCACACCCTCCTCCTCTAAATTATTAAACAACTGTGTACACCCTGCGGGGGAAAGAGCACAGCAACACCCTCTTTATCTTCCTTAATCATCCTCATTTCCAGCACAGCTAATTAGCTACGCCCAGAGTGACGGGGGGGCCAGAGCAGCCCCGTGCCCTGGCTGGGGCTGGGTGTGTGCAGCCTGGGCTGGGTCCAGGCACAGAACGTGTCCCCAGGTGGGATTTATTGTAAATGACAGCTGAAGTGCTCCTCTCTCTCTTCCCCTGCCTCTCCTCATCCCTCCTCCCCTGTTCTTTCTCACCCTCTTTGCTCAGTGAGGCATTGAGGTGTTTCACCAGCTCAGGGGGGCTGTGAGAGCTGGGTCTGAGTCAGGGATGGACAAAGGTGTGGGGATGTTCCTTCCCATAGCATGAACAAGGTGTGAGGTGTGGGGCTGCTCCATGAACAAGGTGTGGGGCTGCTCCTCCCCATGGCATGAACAAGGTGTGGGGATGCTCCTGCCCATGGCAGCTCCATGAACAAGGTGTGGGGTGTGGAGATGCTCCTTCCCATGCCATGAACAGGGTGTGGTGCTGCTCCTTCCCATGCCATGAACAGGGTGTGGGGCTGCTCCTCCCCATGGCATGACCAAAGTGTGGTGCTGCTCCTCCCCATGGCATGAACAAGGTGTGGTGCTGCTTCTCCCCATAGCATGAACAATATGTGGGGCTGTTCCTTCCCATGGCAGCTGCACCTCAGGAAAGCTCTGCCTGCAGGAGCCAGCACGGCTCCAGCAGCAGCAGCAGCTGCCCAGATGTGCCCTTGAAGCATCTCCAGCTTGTGCCTGCCTCTTTTGTTCCTGCAGTTGCCTTCAGGAGGAGGTCTCACAACCAGAACCGTTCCTTGTTTATTCAGGGGCAGCTCTGGGGGTGCTGGGATGGGTGGGGAGGGTGGCAGGGCACGTGTGTGCACGTCCTGGGGGATTGCAATGAGGCTGTAGCTGCGTTGTTACAGGGAACCCAGCTGGTAGGGGATGGAGCAGCTCCACTTCCCTGAGAGGAAGGAAATGTGAGCCCTTGAATGGGAGCAGCCTGTGATGTTCAGAGATGCTTCCCCTGCTCGTCTGATCCTCGAATCCGATCACGCCTCCAGTCGCAGTTGTTTTAATTAAACTCAGAGGAATTCTGCACATTGTGCTGCAAGATGAACGTTTTTGTTTAATTAGGAGCACTCGGTAATGACGGTTGTAGAGGCCTCCCCCAGCACACACACACTCGCTCTCACACTCATGTGCACACACACCCCACCAGGACAGGCTGCTCCCTCTGTGCAGAGAGGGGCAGGGGCTGCAGCAGGTGGAGCAGCATCACCAGGGAGCAGGAGGAAAGCAGGAGGAGAGCAGGGATCAATAGTGATGTCATCTGCAGCCAATGCGGCTCTGGCTGCTCAGCCTCCCACGGCTGCCGGGGGAGAGCAGGGAGGGAGGGAGGCCATTAAAGCCTGCCTGAGAGCTGAGCACAGGCACAGCAATCCCCGGAGCCCCTGCTGCCCTGCTGGGGCTGGGGGCTGCAGGAACGCTCGGTTTGGGGGGTCCTGCAGGGCCCCAGCACAGCCCAGGGAGCTCACAGGGCTGGGACAGTCCCTGGTTAGAGATGTGTGTGAACAGCCTCAATTTATGATACAAAATTCTGGTTTAGAGCTGCTTCAGATGCACCAAAACAGCTTTGAACTGAAGGAGTGATGGTTTAGATTAGATACCAGGGAGGAATTCCTCCTTAGAAGGGTGGGCAGGACCTGGCACAGGTGTCCAGAGCAGCACCAGGAGCCCTGGAATGCCCAAGGCCAGGCTGGACATTGGGGCTGGGAGCACCTGGCGCAGTGAAGGTGTCCCTGCCATGGCAGGGGTGGCACTGGGTGGGTTCTGAGGTCCCTTCCAGCCCAAACCACTCTGGGATTCCATGAAAAAGCACCCACCACTGGGTTTCTCCCTTGTCCTGCTGTCTCTGGGCTGTGCCATTTGTATTTGGCTCCATTCCTCCTGATCCACCATGTGCCAGCCCTAGGAAAGAAGCTCTGGGTGTGTTTGCAGTTGGCAGGATTGCTCCCAGCCAAGGCCAGCCCCACCTCAGTGCCACTGTGAGAGCTCCCACTGCTGTCACCGGGGGGCTGGTTGTGATGGATGTTCATTTTTTAAGAATCCCACCTCTTTTTAATTCCCTGCATTATTTCCCTTCTGTTCCCTCACCTGTTTTGGGATGGATTCCATGCCACAGACTCCCAGGGCTGTGATTCCCTGACACAGCTCATTGGAGATGACAGAGGATCCCTCCCAAACCTCACCCTGCTGCTGGCATCCTCCTGCCAGGCTTCCCTCCCACAAACATGTTCTGGGGGAAAAAATGCACTTTGCTGAGATGAGACAGCTCTGCCCATCCCAGAGTGAGGGGCTGGGTCAGATATTGCTGGGGAAGCACTGGGGTTTTGTAGGGGTTACCACAAATTAGTCAGCATTGTTGGGATTGCCCTCCTCACCCTCATTAGTGAAGGCAAGAGCAGCACTGAGAGGAGCAGGAAGCTCACTTGAGCCTCTCTGCTGGGTGCTGGTGCCACTGTTCTTGGAGGGCAGCAGCACTCAGAATTAATAAACCCAAAAATCACACCCTGGCTGACAGCACTTGGCGTGCTGCTGTTGTGTGTGTGTCCCCTCTGGTCACTGCAGCTGAAGGAGGAGATTTTCCTCTCCTTTCTCTGCCAGTCCCACTGTCTTTGACAGCATTTCCACGTGGGTTCTTCCATTCTTTCTCTTGTGCAGTGTGTTCTGCGCTGGGAGGTTTGGAGGGGAAGGTTCCTGTTACCTGTGGCTGATCAGAGGCACAAGGGGAAATGGCCTCAAGTTGCTCCAAATTGCTCAGGTTGGGTATCAGGAAACATTTATTCACTGAGAAAGGGAATAAACATAGAACACAGATATGAATAAACATAGAACAGGCTGCCTGGTGCAGTCACCATCCCTGGATGTGTTCAAAAAATGAGTTGACGTGGCACTTGAGGACATGGTGGATCTGGGAGGCCTTTTCCAACCTTAATGGCTCTCTAATTCCATTCTGCCATTCCCCAAAGGGTTTTAAAAGGTTTCACTTAAGTGTAGAATCCCGTGGGACACTGAAATAATCCCCCAAAATGCACAAGCTGGTGAATCTTGCGTTTTCCATCTTGGAGCACTCAGTGTTTCCAAGGCACTGCACAGGGCAGTGCTGCTTTCCTTGGGCTGTTCCACTGCACCCTGTTGAATCCCTTCCCTTTATTCTCCATCCCCAGAGGACCAGCTACCCCCTGGCTTCCCCAACATCGACATGGGGCCGCAGCTGAAGGTGGTGGAGCGCACGCGGACGGCCACGATGCTGTGTGCGGCCAGCGGCAACCCCGACCCCGAGATCACCTGGTTCAAGGATTTCCTGCCCGTGGACCCCAGCGCCAGCAACGGCAGGATAAAACAGCTGAGATCAGGTAAGGGCTCACCCTGCAGGAGTGAGAGCTGATAGAGACCTGAGGGGATTTGTGGTGGTGTTGGCAGGGGTGTTAGGGTGAGGATCTGACTCCTCGTCAGATGTTTCAGAAGGCTTGATTTATTATTTTATGATATATGTTATATTAAAACTATACTAAAAGAATAGAAGAAAGGATTTCATCAGAAGGCTGGCTAAGAATAGAAAAAGAATGATAACAAAGGTTTGTGGCTGACTGAGACAGTCTGGACATCTGGACTGTGATTGGCCATAAATTAGAAACAACCACATGAGACCAATCACAGATCCACCTATTGCATTCCAGAGCAGCAGATAATCATTGTTTACATTTTGTTCCTGGGGCCTCCCAGCTTCTCAGGAGGAAAAATCCTAAAGGAAAGGATTTTTCAAAAAATATCATGGCTGAAGCAGAGGGGAGGGCTGAGAGATGCAGGCCCCGCTGCTGTGGATTGGGACGTTTGAGTTTTTTGGGTTTTTACACCAAAAGGGGTTGGAGTTTCTGCTTTGAGCCCTCCTGGTCTTCTCTGCTGCCCAGTTGGCGTGAAGGGAATGACAGCAGGGAAGCCCATCCAGATGAGATCCCTGGATCACAGCACTCAGGGGAAGCTGGGGCTGGGGGTTTGCTCCTCAGGGCAACAACTGGCAAAGGAACACAGAACCACTGTAGCCAACACGGCTTTTCAGGCCACACACACCTGGTGCAGGGGCTCAGGCAGCCTCTGGCTGTCCAGCACGATGGTGTGAGTGTGAGCAGAGCCCCTCAGAGCTGGTGGTGAAGAACAGCTCCTGCAGGATGTCCCCAGCATCACCTGGAGAGCTCTTGGGAATGTTCTGGAGTGACCCCTCGGTGCCTCTGCCCATGGAGTCCATCTCCACCAACAGATGTACCCCAGCTCCGTGGCTCTTGTCAGTTTTCCATCTTTCCCCATCTGCTTGTCCATCTGTCTCTCTTGTTTGTTTTCTGTTTGCTGTTTTTTGTGTGTGTGGCAACGTGACATCTCTTAATATTCACGTTTCAGGAGCTGTTTTTGTACTTGTTAAATCTGCCAGTTCTCTGTGTGAGAGTGTGTGCAAGGAGGGCATAGGTGGACTTATTTTTGAGTACTACTGATAAAACACTTCCATTGATAGCTGCAAAAATGAAAGTTTTGCAAGTTCTACCTTTTGACAAAAACTAACCCAAGAAATAACCCTTTTCACAAACTGCTGGGGCTGACTGCTTTGACCCAGCCTAGAGGAAAGGTGTCCATGGTTCATTTTGAAGGATTCTTTGGCAAAAGAAAGGCATTGTTGTAGGCAGAGGGAAAGCAGAGGCTTTGGTGAGGCAACTGGAGCTGATTTGTTCATGTTAGACCTTTCACAAGTTCTTCAGTAAAGTGATAACCACCTGCTCCTGCCCAGATCTCTGCTGGCCCTGGAGAAATCAGTTCTGCTTCCTGCTGGATCTGCACAGCAAGGCATGGAAACACCTGGCTTTTCTCTTACCCTGTTTGGCAAAGATTCTACACAAAGTTCTGTGAGCCACTGGTGGAAAAGCTTCAGCATCGCTGCAGTTTAATGTAGCTTTTACACACCTGCATAAATACCTCCTTGTTCAGTGAAGCAAAGTCACAAACAGATCCTTAAACTGCTTTGTTGAATTAGAATGGCTTGTTGAATCCCACGAACGCAGATGAGATTGACCTCCCTGTTTTATCATAACAGCTGAGGCAAATGCAAATAAAAAAAATCACTCAGCATAAATAATGAGAGGTAAACTAGAATTATATTATGCTCTGTGACCATGATCTGAAGTGTGAGTAATGCACAGGCAGATTATTTTTAATACATTCATCATCTTGCTAGAATGCCTTTACTCTTCAGCTGGGTTTGATCTGGTGTTTTCCTTGAAGCCACCTGAGTGCTGCCTTTTTATTCCAGTGAATTTATTAACCTCAGAGTGAACCCTTGACCCCTCTGATAAATAGAAGATACCTGCTGAGATTTAATCTCATTTACAGCTGCTTTAAATTAGTAAACTGGTGGAGCCCTGAAGCATCCCTGTAGTCTGCAGGGCACAAACCTGTTGCCTGTGTGTCAGGGAGTGCAGATCCTTGGGCAGCCAGGGCTTCCCAGCTCTGCAGTTCCATCTGCTTCCATGGCCTTCGAAACCTTGTGCAAAGAAAGGCCTGCAGAAGTGCAGAATATCAACATTAGGGTTGTTAATGAGCGCAGTGTCAGTGCTTGTGTCTGTGCAAGGCAGTCAGGGCAGATTTGAGGGTGGGATTTGAGTGAGGAGAGCTCTGCTTGAGCTGCTAAGGTCAGACCTTAATTTAATACAATCATCTTTCCAGAAAACAAGCTCTGCCTCCAGAGGGGTGGCACCAGCACACAGCAGGGCACTGGGGGTGCTCCAGGACACTGCTGATGGCGCCAGGGTCTGTCCCCCACCAGTGGGACTCCGGCCAAGGTCCTTGGGGTGCCCAGTGGCACCAGGGCAGGGTGTCTGACAGAGCTCTGTGAGCAGGGAGGAGCAGCTCTGCAGATACATCACAGCTGCTAACACACCTCCTGCTAGCACGTTTAGGAGGATTTAGGGAGAAGTTCTCCCTGTGAGGGTGGGCAGAGGTGCCCAGAGCAGCTGTGGATCTTTGGAATGTCCAAGGGCTGGTTGGACAGGGCTTGGAGCAGTCTGGAAGGTGTCCCTGCCGTGGCAGGGGATGGAATTGGATGGGTTTAAAGCTCCTTTCAACCCAAAACAGGCTGGGACAGTGGAAGGTGTCCCTACCATAGCAGGGGTGGAATTGGATGGGTTTAAGGTCCCTTCCAACCCGAAACAGGCTGGGACACTGGGCTGGGAGCAGCCTGGGACAGGGGAAGGTGTCCCTGCCATGGCAGGGGTGGCACTGGGTGGGCTTTGATCCAATCCAACCCAAACCAGGCTGGGATTTAGTGACTGTACCCTCTGTGTGTGGCTGGGACAGGACAGACAGACACCCAGATTCCCCCTGGCCACGAAGCCACCAGGATAACAGCCATGCTGCTGGAGGACAGGGGGTGTGAGGAGCTGAATTTTTATCAATTATGAGTTAGTGGCAGATACACAAATGAGCTCATTAAAGGGAACAAGTGAAATGTCAGACGAGGAGATTGTGGGATGGGGTTTGCTTCTCATTTGTGTTAAATCTGAATGTTTGGCTGGCAGGACAAACAGACCTCTGAGAGCGTGGCCATTACAGTGCCACCATCCCAGGAGCCGCTGTGGAATGTGGATCTTCACTCTAATCAGGGCAGGGTGACACATCATTAACCACAGTGGCTTTTCTCTAGTGGTGTTTCTGCTTCCCCTTTCCATCTCCAGATCAAGTTGCCAAGCAGTTGGAAATCTTTTCATGCTTGGGGGCTTGGGCTGAGTGCAAGGCTCAGCTGTCAGCCAGAGAATGGGAAGGAGCTCTGGCTGTGCTCCTGCTTCTCTTAGACATCATGGACATCTCAGCCTTAGAGATCCAGCTTGGACAAGAGTTTAAGTGGCCTTGGAAAATGGATATTTCTGCTTATCTTGGGACATTTAAAGCAGAAGGCAAAGGCAATGTCCTCTGCTCAGCTGCCATCTAGGGGGGACACGGGAGGCAGCCTTCAGCACCTTCGTCAGCACTCAAACACTAAAACCTTTTGTGTCTTGTGTGTGTCTTCTGTTTGCTAAATAACTGGCTATAACAAGCTTTTCTTTTCTTTTTTTTCACTTTTTATTTAACATTCAGAGACTTTTGGTAAGTTTGTTCAATTAAAAAAATTTTTTTAAATCAAACAAAAAAACCCCAAACCTGCTAACGTGCAGATTTGTAACCCTTGCCCTTTAAACTAATTCCTTTGTAACAGCTTCTTGAGAGGCATGCTCTGCATTTGTTCTACTAACTCTTTCAGTAGGGATGTTCTGCCCTCTAAATTAATTTCTGCAGGGGTATTGCAGGCTACAAAAAAAACCAAAAAAACGACTAGTAATACTAATTCTAATTAATTTATCCGTATAAAGAGATAACAGCTAAATATCAACCTCCTAACATTGGATAGATTTTTTTTTTTGGTATCTTAGCAACAGTTGTCCTGGAATTCCCCAATTACACAATAGCTTGTACCCTGGAACTGTGATAATTGTGTTCACACCTGCAGGAGGTCCTGGAGTTTCACATCTAACGGGGTTATTGGCATTTTGAGGAGGGAGAATAGGAATAGGGGGTGCAGTGTGACGGTGTTTGCAGGGGTCTGAGGATGAGGGAAGAGATGAGGATCTGACTCCATGTTTCAGAAGGCTTGATTTATTATTTTATGATATATATTACATTAAAACTATACTAAAAGAATAGAAGAAAGGATTTTATCAGAAGGCTAGCTAAGGATAGAATAGGAAAGAATGATAACAAAGGCTTGTGGCTCGGACTCTCTGTCTGAGCCAGCTGGGCTGTGATTGGCCATTAATTAGAAACAACTAACATGAGCTAATCAAAGATTTACATGTTGCATTCCACAGCAGCAGATAACCATTGTTTGCATTTTGTTCGTGAGGCCTCCCAGCTTCTCAGGAGGAAAAATCCTAAGGAAAGTATTTTCCATAAAAGATGTCTGTGACAGTGCAGCATTTCCAAAGTGAAGCTGTAAATCGCAGGCCAGAGGGGAAGGGTTGAGGAAGGGAAGAACCCCAAAAGGCAGGACCTGCCCCAGAGCTCATGTCCCTGTCCCTGCCAAGTCCATTTTGGTCCCAGCGATGTGGGGCTGCATCTCTGCCACCCTGCAGAGTGCAGGGACCCTGCTTGTGTGGAGCAGAGGAGCTGCTGCAGCCCTGGGGACAGAGCCCAGCACACACATGTTGCCACACGTGGCTGACAGAAGGTGGGGATGTGCTTTCTGCCATTGCCATGGCAATGCTGCCTGTCCTCTCGTCTCCTGTTCCCCAGGCTCAGGGGAGCCGTGGGCAGCTCAGCCTGTGGGAGAGCAGGGCAGGGCTGGTGGGAGAGCAGACCCCAGGGACAGAGGGGGACGCCTGCACAGGGATTTCTGCCTGGCACCATCCTGGGCCTTTACAATCCAGAGGCAAGGCCTTTCAGCTGCCTTTTGCCTCTGCTGCTGAACCCTGGGCTGTCCATCTGGGCTCATGCAGCCTCAAAATGTGCCCCAGATAGGCAGATGTGGAGATCCAGGGAGGCTGTGCAAGGCAGTGTGAAAAGGCTGCAGGGAGCATCTCAGAACCAGCTTTTTACTCCCAAAGTTAGCATCCAGTGGGAGCTGTTCCCCTGTAGTTGTCCTGCAAAGGTGCCCTCACTGTGCCCCAGACCTGGCAGCCTCGTGCAGGTGCTCCTGCCCTGTGCAGCACACCAGGTATGGACTGCCTCCCCTGCACCCCCATACCAAACCCTCCAGGGCCTCTCAGAGTCCCTCAGAATAATTAATCCAGTGCACATCCTCTTCCAGCGCCCTCCTGCTGCCCCTGTGTTGAACGTGGAGCTGGGTTAGATGTGAAACTCCAGCAGTGAAAATCTCCCATCTGTGTCTGTGCCGCACCCACAGTGCTGCCCGAGCCCATTTCACCCCAGTTCTGGTGTGGGGCTCATCCCAGAGCTGTCCTGCCCCTCCCTGTGTGCCAGCTTAGAGCTGGGTGGCACTGCCTGCTCCCCCAGAGCTGTCCCCAGGCCAGGCTGTCCCCAGAGCTCTGGCAGCCCCATCCCAGGGGCTCAGGGAGTGGCAGCCTGCAGTGACACCAGGGTAATGCTGATCCTGTGCCTTGGCTTGCACAGCTCTAACTCCCAGCGTGTTTCTGCTGTCAATTAGAGTGAATTTTTTGCAGGAAACTGCCAGGCTTAGCCAAGGCCAGAGAAGCTTTTGAGCCATGGGTGATGTTGGGATCTCTTCCCCTTCTCTAGCCTCTCCCCATTAGCATTGTTCCATATTGGTGCCACAGATGGCAGATTTTCACTCCAGTTTTGAGACAGAAGGATGTATCAGAGGCTGTTTTTATTTCCACTGAATTGATCTATAACCTTTTGCTGCTTTCTCTCTCTCTCTTTTGCTTTTTAAACCTTCCTGCCACCTCCTGGGTGGGGGTCTGCCCAAGGCCATGCTCCCCCACCTCCTCCAAGCGCTGTCTCTCCAACCTTTGTCCTGAGAGCTAACAACCTGCTTCATTAACCTTAGCTAGTTCCTAACCCTAACTAGATGCTAACTTTTCTCTAGCTAATAACCTAACCTCATAACTAGAAGCTGAGTCTAACTAGAGTCTAATCCCTAACACTATAATGCCTCTGTTCCCTTAGCTCCTTTGAAAAATAAAGGTGAACTCTACTTAGTATCTGTATATTTTTACCTTCTATCCTGAGAATGGAGGATTGAACCGCAGCAGAAGGATGAGCAGGGCTGAAGGATAAGGAGGGAAGGGGTTTTTGGTGATTAAGGCAGAAGATTGGCACGGGGGAGGCTTTGACTCCTGTTCCTGCCTCTGCCAGTCTTCCCTCCCTGACCTTGGGCAAGTTGCTTCACCTCTACCTCAGTTATCCCCGTGTGTAAATCAGGATCACAGCTCTGCTGTTCCTCCCCAGGGGAGAGGGGAGGTGAGAGGCTGGTGTTTGTCATTTAAGGTGCTCTGCAGCCCTGGCTGGGAGCGCTGCAGGGTGGCAGCAGTGTCACCACTGCAGAGGAGCTCGTGCTTCCCTCCCTGGCGAGAGGCAGAACTTGGCCCTGCGGGATCTGCCCTGTTCTCAGGATTGGGGTAAAAAACCCACCAGCTAAACCCCCTTCTCTGATAAGTTCTGAATGCCACTGTGAGCAAAAGGACCTGCCGTGTTTTCAAAGGAAGATGGTTTGCTTGCCAGCCCAGGTGGGGGACAGGGGTTTTACCCTGACTGTCACTCCCTCCCACCTGGGAGCCCTGCCCGGGGCTGGGCACTGACAGACAGCAGGAGGGGTTGGAATGAGATAACCCAGGGGAGAGGCAGCCAGCAGGCTTGGAATGAAATAACCCAGCAGGCAAGTGCAGCAGGGCTCTTCTCTCCTCACTGGCATCAGGGTGGCTCCAGAGCCACTGCAGGAGGTTCCAGGTAGCCCTGTCACCTCTTGAGTGCCCTGAGGGATGGCCAGAGGTCCTGAGCAGCACAGGCGCTGAGCTCACACATCTGGGCCAAGAGCTGAAGTTTGGGGCTAGCCAACGTGGGACCAAACCTGCAGAATAATGTGCTGCAAGGTGCCCACGTGTCCCTCTCTCTGCCTGGGCTAGCACAGCCCTGTGTCCCCAGGAGTGGGGAAGGTAAATGTGTTCAGTGAGCAGCAGATAGGGATGTTAGCTGAGAGCCTGAGGGGTTTCTTTACATTCCTGCACCAAAATGGAGCCAGTCTGAAGCCTTTTGAAGCCAAGAGCCACGGGAGCCAGCTGGATTGGGCTGCTGGAAAGGACACCCCGCTAAAGTATCCCAAGCCCTCTTCAGTGCCCTGTAATTTAAGATGAGACAGACCGAGAAGTTTCCTACTGGGAACTGTCTTCCTTGCCTCAGGTCCTTTTCCCACGGGCAGTGCAGGTGTTTGGGGTTTTGCAGTCATTTCACTCATTTTCTTTGTTTTCTTTGCAGAAGGTACACCGATCCGAGGTAAGACACCCCCAGCTCACTCACTCACCCACTCTCCAAACACTTCTCTCCACACAGATCCCGTTTCATTGCCCTCTGCTCAGTACAGATCCGTGTTGTTGTTACGTTTCCTTGTCCTGCTTCACCTCTGGATATTTCTTTTTTATACCTGTCTTTATTTTATCTATGGTTATAATGTCCTTTTTTGTTTGCTGGGTGCACAGTAATACTGATCCTGTTATTCTAATAACATCTCCGGCTGCGCTGCCTCAGATTTATGGCAGAGTTTTAAGAGCTAATCTCTCCAGGACTATGAGGGACTGAAGTTTATCTCGAGCATTAAATGCTCTCAAAGCTTGGTAAATACTTAGGGCTTTCTCTTGATTGGTGCAAAGTGCTCCCGAGCTGCTGATGGTGATGGGAGTTTTCCAGTCCTTTGCTCAGGCAGATCTTCAGCACTTACCATCTCAGCCCACTCATTTGTTTGGCTCCAGAGCCTCTTTCCACTTCCTCCCCACTCTCTTACCCTTAGGTTTCTCTGGGAAAGATCCACGGTAAGTAGCTTCTGCTCTGTCTCTTTAATGGAGTCAAAAATTGACCTCAAGCTGAAAGGCAGGAGGGGTTGGGTGTGCACCCCTTGGAAGACCCTGCTTTGGTTTTCATCTCCACTGGCACATTTAGAATTCCATAATTCTCTGCTGGTAAAAGCAACAGGAGGTGCTGTAGGTGAGATTTACGTTTCCACACATCGCGTCTGCTGGTTCCTGACGAGTGCTGAACACTCCTCACCCTCTCTGCAGCCTCATTTCTGCCATTGCCTTGACCAGCAGGGGTGAGGAGTGGGCAGGGAGGGAGGGGTGAGTCCCTGTTCCCCAGGGAAAGCTGCTCACTGCAGTCCTTGGTTCCCTTCCTGCTCTGGAGTGAGGCTTCACCTCCCCTGGGTACTCTCAGAGCAGTGATGCTCATGAGCAGCACAGAAAATGGATCAGGAACCGATGGAAACAACCCACAGATTTGTCCAAATTAACAGAAATTTCTGGGAAAACTCACCAGCAGCTTTCCACCCAAGTGGAGCTCTCCAACAGCAGAGCTGGAGCTGTAATTCCATATGAAAAATGCTCAGCTGGGTGCTCAGTGGGAAGCTCCAGCCAGTCTGGGTTTTAACTCCCGTTGTGCTGAAATACCCACAGATTCTTTTGGAATGGGTTTTGTTTGGTTTACTGCTCTGGGTGGGGTTTTTTGGGGTTTAATTCCCTCTGTTCTGCCTTTGGGAGAGCTCCCAGGCACAGGGGATGCTGTGGGGACTTGCACTCACACCCCAGCCCTGTCCCAAATGCTCTCCCAGCCCCACATCTCCCCACCAGCATCGTTCCCACCCACGCACACGCAGAGGAACGTGAGCTCTGTGTCCTCCTCTGTGAGCACACTGCTTTCTCCTTCCTGAAAAGGCTCTATCTGCAACCAACAATGATCTCATTTGCACTCCTCTCACTTAAGATTTTATCAATACTATTACACTGAGCTAGAATTGTTTGGTTTTCATATTTAGGTGGGGTTTTTTTTTTTCCAGAGATGGGAGTTGAGTCTTACCACATGTGAGCTCTGTCCATATCTGTAGTATAATCATGTACTCCTAATACATAAAACATTTGAGAGCCTGTTGAATTATTTATGTAGTATGTATTTTAACTGGAGTTTTGCAGGGATGAAGCCTTCTGAGGTAAATGAGGCAATTTTCTTCCATGTAGTTCCATGCTGCATCTCTCTGCATATTTGCTGACAGGAATCTTTAGTTTGGGCTCTGGATATATTCTTGTAGCCTGCAATAATATACAAGTTTAAGAAAAGCCTTAATCCTTTTGGCCCAGATGATGTAAACCATGCAGGCAATTTTGAAGTTCCAATGCAGTATTTACAGGGTTTTCCCTGGGGAATATTTACTATCAGTAAGGTGCTTTTCACAGGGGCTCTTATCTCCAGCAGGCTTCCTGAGGAGCAGGTATTGGGCACAAAACAAAGGCACCAGCGATAGAAATTCCCCAGGCAGTGGGTGACAAAGCCTTTCACTTTTATGGTCACTGCTTCAAATTGAGCAAGGGAAAGTCAACTGCCTGCTGATGGATTTCTGGGGATCACAGTAATATGGATTATTGAGGCTGATTTCGGGAGTTCTGGTGCAGAACGCCTGCATTGCAGAAGCCACAAAAACTTGGTGCCTTTGCTGATGAGTTCAGGACAAAGAGCAACGCTCAGCACAGAGGGAGAATTTCATTTTCTCACCGTGCCGGGTCCGCGGGGGCTCTGTTCTCCCGTCCCGGCGTGCGTGAGCCCGGGGGGAGGAAAGAGCCCCAGCAGAGGCTGATGATGTGTCTGTGCTGCCGTGTCTTGTCCCCTCACAGGTGGGCTGCAGATCGAGAGCAGCGAGGAGACGGACCAGGGCAAGTACGAGTGCGTGGCCAGCAACAGCGCCGGGGTGCGCTACTCGTCCCCCGCTAACCTTTACGTGAGAGGTAGGGAGCACAGCGGCTCACCGGCACTCAGCCTCCTCCTCCTCCTCCTCCTCCCGGCCCATCCCAGCCCTCCCCAGCTCGGGGGGTCCCCGCTGCCCCCCGCATCCTTGCAGGGCTGGCTCACCCACGGCCGAGTCAAAGAGCGCGCCCCAAAATGCGCCAGGTCGGCCCGCAGAGAATCCCTTCGGCCCCAGAGGGAATTGCCCTTCCTCCCAAAGCATCCCTGCTCTCAGCGCTGCTGCTGTGGCTGTGAGAGGAGGGCAGGACCCCTCTGTGTCCCTGGATGCCCCCAGATTGCAGCAGGAGGGTGCATTGGCACTGCTGCCCTCAGTCCCAGCTGCTTTTCCCTCTGCCAGCAGTAATTTGTCCCTGGTTCCTTGGGCACAGAGCTGGGGACACCAGCAGCCATCCCTGAGCCCCCTTCACCCCGCAGCAGGGGAACAGATGACAGGGGATTGGCTTCTGCTCCATGTCCCCTCGATGTTCTCCCACCCCCTGGGCCAACAGCCTCTCCACTTTCTCTTATTTTAATCTCTCTGACCTGTAATATTTTGTGTGTAGCTTCGGTTTAACATCTTTCCACAGCAAAAGCCCTTCTGGTAATGAGAGAGCAGGGCTGGTCCTTCTCGATTTAAAAAAAATTAAAAAAAGAAAAAGAAAAATGCTGTTGGGAGGAAAAAAGAAAAGTTACATCCCAGCAAACTGTTCCCATTTCCATCCCATCGACAGAGGAGGCGCCTCCCACCTACACTCACGTTAATCTGCAGTCCAATGCAGAGCCATGCTCCTGTGTGCACTCCTTTCTCTCTCTCTTTCTCTCTCTCTCGTGTCTCACGCTCACTAAATCACATGCACATGGAGAGAAGGCTTTTAATAATTTAATGTTTCCAAGCTAAATTTTTAAATAGCCTTTTGTGGCCAGCTGGAAAATTGCGTTTGAAATTTGCCCTGTCGCCTGGGCCCCCGAAACTCCGCTTTTGGGAGTGTCAATCTGGATCCAATGCTAATTCAGGGCTGAATCCATTGCAGACAGCTTAGCTGGAATGGTTTGGGTTCTTTTCTAAAAAAAATAAAACAACAAAAACTAAAAAGAAAAGAAACAGAAAAAATGTGGGGATTTTTCATTATTGTTTTGTTTCTAAATTTCCTCTACTTTTCTGGCCACTCGGAAACTACCCAGGAGACAAAGGTTGTAACACGGTGTTGTCTCCACACCTGGATGAGAGGGCTCCAGGTGGTGATAGCCCTGTTCCTACCCCAGTTAGGCCGTGTGTACCTGGGCCTGCCTGCAAACCAGCACTAACCTGCCGAGAGAGTGCAGAACACAGCGTGTGCCAGCTCGGCCTGTGGTTTGGGTGTTTTTCATGCTGTTTAATTCCTTGTTTCTTGTGTGTTAATATCGTGGAAAGGTAACAAATTTCTGAAATGGATTTGCTTTGGTGGGAGGGAGAGTTCATGCACATTTTTCTTCCCTTTTTTTTTTTTTTTTTTTGTTTTGTTTTAAAAGAGTCTCGAGCACTCTTGTGTTTCCAATTGACTTGTTTCTCCCATAACATGCTTGTCTCTATAGACCACCTGGGATAGGAGTTGTAAGTTTGAACATTGCAAGGAAATGGTTTGGTTTGGTTTTTTGCTTTTCTTTTTCCTTCTTCTAATTATTTCTGTTTCTCCTTATTCAGTCCCATGGTGGAGGCAGAGTGAGCAGGGCTGGGTGTGGGGCCGGGGGGCTGCTCTGCCCGGGGGCTCCGCTCCCCTTCTCCGAGGAGCAGAGGGACTGCAGGGAGGGAGAATCCTGCCTGGGCTCAGCACCCCTGTGGGGCTAACCCTGAGCTAGGATTGCTCCCAGCCTGGCCTCCCTGCGGAGCTTGGTTGGGCTTAAAGGGATGGGAGGGGGAGCGTTAGGAAGGCAGGAAAGAGGGTCGTTACTATCTTCATTTTTTTTTCCTTTCTTTTTATTTTGGTTAAGAGAAAAAAAAAAAATCAATCAATTTGCAGCTGACAGCCTTGAGAAGGCCTTTTTTTACTCTCTCTGTGTTTCCCCTATTTTTCTCTTCTCCTCATGTCATTGTGTTCCGCATCAAACCCCCTTAACATCCCTCAGAGCTACGAGAAGGTTGGTGTGGTTTTTTTCTTTTTTACTTTCTTTACCCACATTTTTACATTCGTAAGAGAAAAAAAAAAATGAAAAAAAAAAATTTAAAAAATGAAAAGAGAAAAAGCAAGAAATCTTTAAGATGAGCGAGACCCGCGCATTCCCGGGTCTCACGGAGATGAGTTGAGTTGCATTGTGGGCCTCTCTATGCATCCTTTGGTAATGTTGCTGAGTTCTTGCACTTTTTTGTCGTCATGGTTACCTTGCCGTTTGGACATTGGGCCTGATGCATGATAGGAGAATGTAACAATCTTCTTTGCATGCCACTTTTTAAATTAATTATGAATTCTTTTTTTCGATATATAAATATGTATCGTTTCTTTTCCGTTCTACAATTCTGGTTTCTTTGAAGTGGATTTACTCTTACTTTCCAAATTTTTTGGTTCTGTTGGGTTTTTTGCTTTCTCTTGATTTCCTGTTTCTGTTTTGATTGGTTATGCTGTGCTGTAGTTTATTCCAAACGCATTGTGAGAAGCCAGTGTTCCTGCCCACCCGGTGGTAACTGAACTCCTCAATCCCTGCAGGAGGAAAGGAGTCACACAGCTCTAACGCCTGTCCATGGAAGCCCTGCTATTTGGGACAAGCCTTTGTTTTGGGGGAGGGAGGGATCTGGGAAGTGGAAAAGATGGTGAGAACCCAGGGGGTCATTCCAAGAGTTAGAGCAGACCCTGGGTCACGTTATTGCTTATTTATTTCTTGAGGTGTGGCTCTTGTTCACACAAAGAAAAGCCCTGACCCTGCTCCAGAGGCTTCCCCAGCCGTGGGAGCTCACTCACTGGTCACTGCCCAGTTCCCTCCAGTAACACCAGGAGCTGTCAGCCCAGCAGGGCGCTGACAGAGAGCTGCTGATCCCAAATCCCACTCTGCTCCCTCCTGAAGCACCCTCGAGTGCAAGCAGAGCCCCAGCCCCAGGCAGAATCCCGTGGAGGAGGTGACACCTCGTCCTGGGAGGGCTGGGAGGGAAGGGCAGCTGCCTCCTGGCTCTGCCTCTCCCCACTGTCCTGCTCCCTTCTGGGATTTACCCACTGCTGCCTGGTGCAGGCACCTCAAAACCCAGCCCAGCAAAGGCAGAGCCTCCTTCCTGAAGGAGAAGTGCAGCTGTGCAGGCACTGCGACAGTGCCGGGGCACATCTGGCAGCTGCAGCTATTGCAAACAGCAACCAGCAATCTGGCCAGTGACATTGGAGCTGAAAATGCCTCTTTTCCCTCTTCTCATCTCCCTGTTTATCCCCAAGAAGCTCCTGTTGCCTCCCATGTGTGCATCCCGAGCGGGTGAGGCACATGGGAGAGTGAACAGGGGGTTTGCAGTGTGTCAGTGGTACCAGTGGTGCTTGGTGCTTCCCCTGTGCAGAATGCCAGCCCTTCCCTGGCTATGCCTTTCCCTCTCCTGCCAGTCCCCACCTCTCAATCAGCTACCAAAGGAGTGGCTTTCCTAGGGCACAGGTATTAAAGCTGTGTGATTTTTTGAGAAATCCAGTGCAGTATTGACACAGTATCTGTCTCTCTCTTTCTCTCTCTCTCTCTCTCTTTCTCTCTGTCTGTCCTTCTCTTTTTTCTTAAAATGCTGAGATTTCAGTGCTCGGACCCTCAGTGCTGGTATTCTCCCCTCCCCTTCTGAGTCTCCTCCCTCCCCATAGGTACCAGGGTACCACTCCCAAATGCTGCTCTCTTGAGAATTCTCTGGGAAGAGACCAGCTGTGGCTCTTCTGACTTGGATGCCAACAATAGCCAAAAAAACATCCCTCAGTCCCAAGGCTCTTTTTAAAGGAAAAAAAGGAAAAAAAAATGCTTGTTCTATTTAAAAAAAGAAAAAGGAATAGCATTTGAAATAAGGTTTTCCCATCCCACCTCCCTCCTGCCTAGGACTAAAAGGTGATAATCACTCCTAATTACAGGATTTTCCTTCATGACTAGGAGTTTGAGTTTCAGGATTTAGGTGCAATTAAAAAGGGATTTATACACCATTATTTTTTATTTGTTTATTTTCTCTTTTATAAAGTATTTCTAACATGGCCAAACTGCACTGCTGCTGCTAAGAATCTCTTGTGATCTGAGAAGGCTTGAAGATTAAATTCTTCCTTAAGAGCCAATAAAAATAAAAGTAATGATAATGACATCAACAACAATAAACTAAAGCTAAATGGGATGTAATCATGATAGGCTGGAATGACACTGGGTGAGGAAATAGAGACTTGATACCTGGCTAGAAGAGGTTGTGTGGTTTGCCAAGGTTATGGTCTCTGAGCAGCCTGGTCTAGTGGAAGGTGCCCTGGGAGAACAGGATGGGCTTTAAGGTCCTTCCAACCCAAACCATGGGCATGGGCTTGAAATTATTGGTGCAGGGTTTGCCTCGTGTGTTTATTGCAGCTCAGATCATGCCATGGTCCAAAATAACAGAGTGCTAACAGAGGGCAGAGGCAGAAGCTTCTTTCTGGAGACCACAAAGGCAGGTCAGGAGCAGGTGAGGTGATCTCTGCCACCAGCCCAGGTGTGTGGCAGTTTAGGCTGAGCCACCTGCCCAGGGTTCACCTGTGGCTGGTGAAAAGATGGGTGCAGCTCTAGGGGCAAGCCAGTGTCTTGGTGGGAATCCTGGTTTTTATGGGCTCACCTGGCTTTCAAAAGTCTGCTTGGATGCTTCTCTGTATCCCCAGGGACACAAGTGCCATCAGACTTGTGGCCCATAGTGATTGCAGGAAAGGATGGATTCAAAATCCTGCAAAGAGCTGTCTGCCCATGGTGATGTTTGAGAGGCTGCCCCTGGATCCCTGGCAGTGCCCAGGGCCAGCTGGATGCGGCTTGGAGCAGCCTGGGACAGTGGAAGGTGTCCCTGCTGTGGCAGAGGTGGCACTGGCTGGGATTTAAGGTCCCTTCCAGCCCAAAACATTCTGTGGTGTTTTTGTTTGTATTCAGGAACCATGTGGGAGGCTCAGCCATTACCCCAGAGAGGACAAATGTCCCCTCAGCCAGGATCTGTGTCCCCTCAGCCTAGGCCTGTGTCCCCTCAGCCAGGATCTGTGTCCCCTCAGCCAGGGCCTGTGTCCCCTCAGTCTGGGCCTATGTCCCCTCAGCCAGGATCTGTGTCCCCTCAGCCAGGTCCTGTGTCCCCTCAGTCTGGGCCTATGTCCCCTCAGCCAGGATCTGTGTCCCCTCAGCCAGGGCCTGTGTCCCCTCAGTCTGGGCCTATGTCCCCTCAGCCAGGATCTGTGTCCCCTCAGGCAAGACCCTGTGTCCCCTCAGCCAGGATCTGTGTCCCCTCAGCCAGGATCTGTGTCCCCTCGGCCTGGGCCTGTGCCCCCTCAGCCTGGGCCTGTGGCCAGAGCTGCTTTGCCCCCTGGAAATGGATTATTTTGCAGCTCTCCTCTTAATTTGGGAAGCTGCAGGTGGCCGCCTTGATTGTTATGGTTTGATCCCAAAATCCAGCTGCTGGCTGGGATGGAGCCCTGTGTGTGAGGACCTCGTGTCCCTGTGCTCCTCCGTGTCCCAGAGGAAGGAGGGATGAGCTGTGGGGGCCGAGTTTCAGATCCCCTGAGTGTGCAGAGCTGCTGCTGCCAGTACAGGATGCCTTGTTGTGGTTGAATGTAGCAGAATGAAGAATTTTCCCCTATTTTCACACAGTGGGCCCCTGTCAGGAGGTACAAAAGGCAGCAGTTGGGATGCTGCAGGGATAATCCTTCCTGCTCTCTGCTCCAGCTCCTTGTGGCTCTGCTCTTTTCCAGCCCAGGGAGCTGTGAATGGCTCAGCAGGCATTTAAAGCAGCCCAGTGCCTGCTCAGGCCCTGTCTTTTCTGCTTGTCACCATCAGCACGAGCTTTGTCACCCCCAGCCAGGTTCTGCAGCCCAGGCCCTGCTGAGAACATTCCCAAGGCTCTCTGGAAAACCTCAGCTCATTGAGAGACCAAAGATGAAACCAGGCCAGGGCAAAACATGTAAGAGCTGAACTAGTGGAAATCAATTAAAATAAAACCCCCAGAAAGGGCAGGGATAGTGTGCCGAGCACCTCAGGAAATAAAGCTTCAAAATAGATTAAAATGTGACTAATTTAAGCAATAATTTAGCCTGTAGCCTGGGTTAAGTTTGGCACATGAATAATTTGGCCATCAGACCAGAGCTGCTGGTTGGTTCCAGGTGGAACCATTGCTGAGCTTTTTCCCTTTCAGTCCCATTTAGAGGTTGAAGGAAATAATTCCACATGCACTAGAGATTTAACAAATAGCCACAAGGTCAAAGCAGTCATTGGTATTTTAAACTGTAGGAATTTTAATATCTTTTTAGACTAGATTGATAAATTCTTCAATGGAGAAGGAGGGAGGCAGAACCACCACTGGGCTGTACAGCTGCCTCTGCAGTGCCCAGTTTCCAGGTGCTAAAATTGAGGGATGGAGAGTTCTGGGATGATTTTAAAGGGTTATTTTAGCATTTCTGTGGGTGGGGGAGCGCCCTGTCCGTGTTTGGGGTGTCCTCAGCTCTGAAATTCTAGTTCCAAACCAAACAAATCAAACAAAAACTTCACTGTGTTTCTGCAGAAGGATTTCTCAAGGGTATCAGGAAATGGAAATGGATACAAAAAGCCACCCCCCCAAAAAAAAACAATCAAAAAAAAATCCAAACTGTGTATATATCTATGTATATACATGACTATCTCTCTATAGAGGGCACTTTGCAGGAACACTGTGCTGTACTGATCTCGAAATCTCTGCCTGCCTGTGTCTCTTACACCTTTTGCATCGCTGTTCTCTTTGTTTTAGGGGAAAAAATTAGATTACACCTTGTCAAATTAAAATAACAAAAACTAAACCAGTCAAGTCTGTGTTTAAAATTACAGAGCTGCGTGAAAAACAATTGGATTCTGATTATTTTCTGTTCAATCCTGTAAAAAAACAACAGGAAAAACAAAAAAAAGAATTGCAAAAGACCAGAGATGTTCAGCCAGCCTGTCGCTCAGCTAATGTGGTTTTTTTAAGTGAAAAGTAACAATTATTGGGAAGGTAATGGATTTCCTCCAGACCAAATCCAAGCCTTGGTCTCATTCTTTATTTATCTACCTATTTACGTATTTATTTTCTTTGCTGTGAAGGAAATGAGGAAGGAGATGGGCAGGAGGAGGGAAGCTTCTCGTCCTGTGGAGGGGCAGAGGTCGGAAATCCAAAGCCCAAAAGGTCTCAGCCCAGGGGAATGAGCCTGGAATTGGGACAGGGAGAGGCAGAGGCGGCTGCACGGACACGCAGGGGCAGGGACAGACCACATTTGGGAGGGGAGGACAGGTGTAATCTAAGCTTCACTAATAATGTAGAGGCTGCACATTATTTTGGCACCCTTTCCCCTACCCCTCCTCATTTTGGAGCAAGACGGAATGACTCCTGTCTCCCCAAAATGGCCAATAATGTCCGCCTTCTCACCTCATTTGGAGCAGCAGCTTGCTGAGTGTCAAAATGTTTAATACCATTTGGTTTTGTTTGGTGCTTTCAACCAGTCACTTCACTTTCTTTCGTTTCCTTTTTTCGATTGATTTCTCCTTTAAGGTATAAGATGCATTTCTCTTTGAGTTGGTTTAATGTGAATCGGGGTTTGAAGTGACAGGTTCTTGTCCAGGACATTCTCCTTTCCCCACCTCGCTCCTCCTCCAACATTTTTTCTCTCTGAAGGAACCTGGAAGGGGCTTTAAAAGAGCAGCTGGTGGGGTTCCTCAGCACAAACTGGTTGGTCCTCAGGTTTCTCTCATTAGCAGCATCATGGGAACACATTTTAAGGATGGATTTTGGTGTTGCAAAAGTCAACCCTGGACCTCCCAGTGTTTCTTCCAATCAGGTCTGTAAATCTTGCAAAAACACCTCTCACCTTGTGGACCCTGAGTGGTGGTGGGGAACCTGAGCCATGCTGATTGGGACCAAAAAAAGCCAAAAATGCCACTCACAGAACACAAACTGGGTCAATCTCTGCCTCCATGAGCAGCAACAAAACCAATTGGCTTCCCAAGGGTGTGAAAAGTTATGGATCTGTTCTGTTTCTAAAGGAGAGCACAATTTGGGGTGCAGATTTGCAGTGTGAAATGCTTATCCAACAGTTAAACAGACTCATAACTAACTGCACTTACAAAATTTTCCTGTGCCTCTGAAATGGCTTCTCTGCATTGAAATAATTTAATTGCATCCCAAACATCCAGCTCCAGTCCTGGAATCTGGTTCTCTCTGTAACAAGCTGTATCCTTGTTTGAAAAAAAAGCTCCTGAGAGTTTTTTGGCCATGGACAATGTCTGTTTGTGTGTGCCTGCCTGTGTGTGTCTGTCGGGAGCTGTTGCACATGGAGCATGCACATCCGTGTACGCATGCGGGGTCTGCCAAAGCTGGCCTGGAAACCAAACACCCCTGGAACTCAGGGAAGGTCCTTCTTGCACCAGAAACTGGGAAAAGTGTTATTAGGAAAGTGTTTATAAAGCAGAGCCCTGACTGCCCCATCCCAATGTTTCCTTTCCAGAGAGGGCAGTTCTGTTCTTCCCGATCCTTTGAAGGCGCTGGATAGCAAAATGGAAGGGATCTCTTCACCTGATTTTTTTCTTGTGAAATTCCCCTCCTTCAGCTGCTGTGGAGCTGGACCCAGAGCTGGAATTGGTCTTGATTCCATCTCCAGCTTCCTTTCCACCACAGCTCTCCTTCTCCTGAGCCTTGACCTAAAGGCTGACCCAGAGATTCTCAGCTTGACAAATTCCCCGTCTCCAGCCAAATGCAAATGTTACAGCAATTAAAATAAGCAGCAGCCTGATGGCTCTGGGTAGCCAGAGATGAACCCTGTGCCTTATTGTGGTTTTCACAGCAGGGCTGTATCCAGGGGACTCTCTGAGGTCCTCAACATTTAACAGGAGTTCTTTTCCCATCCTAGATCAGTGTGTGGATGTTGGTATATCTGTGCACACAGGAGAGTTTAGTTTTTTTTTAAACCAGGATGCACCAAGGAAGTGCTGCTGCCTGTTTTGGGCTCGTATCAGCCCTAATCCAAATTCTCCCTCCTTGTGGAAGGGGTGGTGCTGAGGGCTGGCATCCAAAGGTGCTGGGTGCTTCCCTTGGAGGGTGAGAAACGCCACTAAACCAGCCCAAAGTAAGGATCCCTGAGACCCCAGGGCTGACCTGCACCCTGAGAGCTGTCAGGAGGAGGGCAGGGCTGCTCTGCAGCTTTTTGGGAACATGCTCTGTGCAGCCCCTGAGCTTGTGTTTTGTGAGTGGATTTCTCCTTCCCTGCCCAAAACCACAGGCAGGAACAGTGGGTTCCCTTCAGACTCCGATTCTCAGCACTCCGCCCTACATCAGATGATGCTTTTCAGTTATTAAATTCTGGTTTGTTCTTTCTTTTTCTTTTCTTGTTTTTTTATTTTATTTTATTTTATTTTATTTTTTCCCTTTCTTTTTCAGTTGGGTTTCATTTCTTTGCGATTAGCTTCGGTTTGGATTAATTGTCTTGTTCTGTTCCCATGACAACTCAGTGTTTGCATCCCACCTGCCGTTGTTTGTTGCTGTTGATGCTGTTTGCTGCCCGGATCCTGTCCGGACGTGTCTCCCCATTCCTCCTCACCTTTCCCACCTTGCCTCCCCTCTCCAGAAGGTCACCTACCAGCCCCCCCTCAGAAGAGTCATCCCCACCCCAAGATCTGTCTGCATGTTGACCCCACTTGTTTCTTTCCGAGTTCTTTCCATCTTGTCTCAGACTGTGACAGGTGTGGTTTCCACCTGGCTCCATTTTCTGAAGTGTGGAACTTCTGGGAGCAGTGGGAAGCAGGATGGAGTGGGAAACAGGGGTGCACCCTCGTGGCTAGGGCTGAGTGTTCTCCCCAGTGGCAGGAGGGAGCAAGGAGCAGCTTGCCTGATCCTTTGAGCCAGAGCTGGAACAAACACCTCCCTACACCTTTCTGCAGCTAGAAAATCATCTTCTAGTGTCAGTGGCCAGGTGAGCTTGCAGCCCCTCCCTCCACATCCCCATCCTCCTCCCAGCTGAGGGCATGTCCCCTGTTCTCTCTGCAAGTCCCTGCATGCAGGAATCCCCTTTGTCCCCTCTGAGCTCCTAATGCCACCAGTCTGGAAGTCTTCTCTTCCTTGCCTCCCAGTGCTTGTTCCTGGCTACGGGTTCTCACAGAGAAGGGTCTCACAGCCCAATGGGGAGAGCAGACCTTGCTGTGACAATGTCCCTTGTCACCTTGCAGGGGCTGCAGTTGGCTTTTGTTTGCCAAAGCCCCACTAAACAACAAACAGCCTCTCCTGGCAGTGCCCTTCCCCTTGGAAAAGATCCACAAAGCTGCAAGACAAACACCAGCAAGCCCCAAGACAGTTCCAGGGGACATCTGAAGGCACTGGGAGGGACAATGGCAGGCTCAGCCCTGCTCTCCTTTGCTTTGCTTTGGCATGAGGCAAAGCCACCAAGCTTTGGAGAGGTTATGCAGAGGTTACCTGGGAACAGACAGCAGGAACAGGGAGTTCTCAGCCCCCCAGACCCTCCTGCCCCTTGCCCACCCTGCCTGTGGCAGCTCCTGCATGGCTGTCCCTGGAGCTGGAGGAACCCTGCACCCCTGCTCCCCTCCAGCTGCTGCAGTTCCTGCATTTTCCCCAGGTCCTGTATCCTTTTGTCTTTCTTGTGGGAGGAGACCTTGCCTTCAGCCCCCTCCTTAGACCCTCTCTGATCCACACACATTCTCCTTTGTCCATTCCCCTGCTTTCCCCCCTAAGGAAGGGCACCCAGCATCCCTCCAGCCAGCCCAGGCAGCTCAGAAAATGGAGCCAAGGAAACCACAGCCTCCCCTTTGCGTCCATGTTCTTCCTGTGTAAGGTCTGGAAGCTGCATCCACCTCTCTGCTAAGGAGATGCACAGAACATGTCACTGTTTTCTCAACGTTAAAAGTTTCATTACCTTGTTTTTCTTATTAATTCTATTCTATTTATTATTCCGCCAGGGCTGAGATGTGACAATGTGAGCCACCACATTGAGTCACATCAGCTAGAAAAAGTATGCAGCATTAAAGTGGGTTTCCCCCTCCCCTCCCTCTCTCTCTCTCTTCTTTCTCCCTTCCCGTTCTCCTTCTCCTGGTCTTCCTTCCTTTCTCTGTCGCTCACTTTCTATCCAGTATCCATGTGGGCATTTGCTACCGCCCAGAAATTATATTTCTCTGCATTTTCCTCTCTCTTTCTCTCTTTCTCTCTCTCTCTTTTTTACCTATTTTGCATGATGTTTGTGACTCTGAGAGCTGCATCTATCGATGGAACCGTGTCAGATCTTAAAGAGGCTTCGTTAGGGTTTCTATACCCGAAAACCACAAAAATTTCATTAGAGTTTCTCATCTTTTCCACACTCTCTCTCGCTCCAGGGGGGCTGTGTTCCCCTGGACGCTTCTCACACGCAGACACCAACCAAATTCTGTCCCGCTCCGGGGACTCCCTCTCCTCCCTCATTTATCCTTTTGCCTTTCACTTCTCAAGTGGAGCGTCTGGAATCTGGGGATGCGATCCTTCTCTCTTTGTTGAATTCTCTGGGTCCAACAAGGCAAAACGTTGAGAAGTTTCCATCCCCATCCCAACCTTCTCCTGGCCCCCCACCCCACATCTGCGGCAGCCCCGGGTGGGAGAGGGCCCCTCTCTGGAGGGGGCACCTGGACCACGCCGGGTGCTGGTGCAGGGGCTGTTCCTCAGGAGAAGGGGGTCAGGACCCAGACCCCAGGGGAGAGAGAGGGAGGAGCAGGTTCCTGGGGTGTGGAGCGGGGAGCTGGGGGCCCCAGAGGCCACGGAGGAGAAGTTTGGGCTCTCGCCATGCCAGCTCTTGCCAGTAAAGATGAGAAATTGCTAATAAATTTTTGTGTATTTATCTGTGCTGTGATGGGTCTAATCTTGATCAATGGAACCCTGTTGCTATGAAATATCGCTTTTATGTCTATATTCTATATATTGTTTGTGAAGTACGAATTTATTTGGAGTTTATTTTTTTGGTTTTCGGTTTTTGATTTTTTAATTTCTTTGCCTTTTTGTTTTGTTTTTAATGAAGGAAGAAAATAAACTGTGACAAACCCCATCTATATTTAAATTATCTTTTACTCTTTTTTCTTTTTCTCCTTTCTTTTCTTTCCTTTCCTTTTTCTTTTTTTTTTTTTTATTTTGAATTTTTATTTTTTTTCCCTCTTCGTTTTTTCTGTTCGTTCGTTTGTTTTGGTTTTGCTTTTCCGTTTTGTTTTTTTGTTACCTCTGTGCGTCTCGTCCACAGTTCGCCGTGTGGCCCCTCGCTTCTCCATCCTCCCTGTCAGCCATGAAATCATGCCCGGGGGCAACGTCAACATCACCTGCGTGGCCGTGGGGTCGCCCATGCCCTACGTGAAGTGGATGCAGGGAGCAGAGGACCTGACGCCCGAGGATGACATGCCCGTGGGCAGGAACGTGCTGGAGCTCACGGACGTCAAGGACTCTGCCAACTACACCTGCGTGGCCATGTCCAGCCTGGGAGTCATAGAAGCCGTGGCCCAGATCACGGTGAAATGTAAGGGAGTGGGAGCAGGGTCCCGAGTGCACGTGTGGGAGTGGGCACGGCCGGAGCTGAGTGTCCCAGCATGGGCGCAGGGATGCCCTGGGCACGTGTCCTGCTCGTGCATGGGAGCCTTGGTGGGGCCTGTGGCAGAGTGGGACTGTGCCTGTGGCATCGTGTGTCTGCATGGGGAGAGCCTGGGACTGCCTGACCTGCACAGGGAACACAGTCCTGCATGGCCAGGTGTCCTGCACAAGTGGGGTGTGTGTCCATACATGGAGACACAGTCCTGCATGTCGTGGTGCACAAGTGGGATGTGTGTGCATGGACAGGGACAGTCCTGCATGGCCAGGTGTCCTGCATGAATGGGGGGTGTGTGTGCATGGACAGGGACAGCCCTGCATGTCCAGGTGCTCCTGCACAAGTGGGATGTGTGTGCATGGATAGGGACACAGTTCTGCATGGCCAGGTGTCCTGCATGAATGAGGTACGTGTGTCCATGGATAGAGACACAGTCCTGCATGTCCTGGTGCACAGGTGGGATGTGTGTGCATGGACAGGGACAGTCCTGCATGGCCAGGTGTCCTGCACAAGTGGGATGTGTGTCCATGGATAGGGATAGTTCTGCATGTCCAGGTCAACTGGGATGTGTGTGCATGGACAGGGACAGTCCTGCATGTCCAGGTGCTCCTGCACAAGTGGGATGTGTGTGCATGGCCAGGGGCACCATGGCTGCATCGTGGGCACCTGGCTGCAGGGGTGTCAGTCCCTGTCCTTACCTGTTGTACATGTGGAGCTCTGTGAGCACGAGCAGCAGGAGAGACCTGTGCACCATGAGTACCCCTGTGCACGTCCTCGGGGATCCCCCACACAGGGAAACCCACAGTGGAGGGGAAGCTGGTGGCTGGAGACCTTCCCTGGCTTTAGGACACCTGAGCTGCTTGTTATGAAGAAAACCGCGGCTCAAATCCCCGCATGCTGTGTCTGTCCTGACAAATGAGGCTGGCTGGGCACTGTGCAAGGAGCCTTGGATGGCTTGGAGCCTGCATGCCATCCTGTTCCAAGGCCTGAGATTCAGCCAAGGCCCTGAGGATCTCTGGCATGTGCACCCTTGCAGTAGAGCTTAGTTCCTGCATCTTAGTGGCCGTTGTTGCCTCAGCAAGATGGGGAATAAGCCCAGCTTCCAGCTAGTGATTCCCAGGAGGAGCACGGGTGCCATCTTCAATCTATTCTGTCCTCAGCAGGGGAGTATTAAACCCAAGCAGGAACCCCTGAGGTTGGGTGAGTGTAGAGCTCTGTGTGAGCTGCTGTCTGCTCCAAGTACTGGTGTTGCCCATGAGGGATCTGGGAGAGGCGGGGTGGGAAAGGATCCAAGGGTGGGGGAGAGGAGAAACACTTGGGAGAAAGGGAGGGATAAAGAAAAAGAAAAAAACAATCCTGTTGTATCAGTGATCTGTCTGAGGAAGGTCTGACAGGAGAAGTGAGTAGGGGCTAGAGAATCTTGGCATGACACCCATTCTGAGCTGCTGCACAGTCGGTGAGGTTCTTATGCCAGCAGAAGGATGCCTGGGGCTGGACTCAGGTGCTCTTTATTTTCCTCAGTATTTCCTTCCTTCCTTTTTTCCCTGTCTTACCCCCTCAATCTAAAAAGCTGATGTGTGGGGCTGACTGCTTCTGCTTCCAACTCTCCCATCTCCTCACATGGGGAATCTCACCCTGCTGGTACCTTCTGTCTTTTGCAATTTTGTTTGGATCCTGTTCCCTGCACTGTTCCTGTGTGTGAGCTCTCCTGGGCAGAAGGTGAAAGGCGAAGTTTGAGCTTTACTGAGACCAGGTCTAGAGAAGTCAGGCTTCAAGGCCAGGTTGGAAAGGGCTTGGAGCCACCTGGGCCAGAGGAAAGTGTCCACTGGATGGGCTTTAAGGCCTCTTTCAACCCAAAACATTCTGGCATTCCATGATAAGAAGAAGTTGAAAAGGAGGATTGAAAAGGGTCTGAAGTGTGCAGTGAGGACTGCACGTGAAGCTTGAGAACAGGTGAAGTGAGAACAGGTATCAGGTGCAGTTAAAGTGCTGAGCAGTCCCCAGCAGGCTCAGGGGGGACTCCCTGGCTGAGGGAGAGGGGAGATGGGGATTAACACAGTTTGTGCCTTGAGGGGAACCCTTCCCAGCATTTCTGGAGATTTGTTCTGGAGAGCAGAGCCTGCCCTGTGCCGTTCCTTGCCCGTGGAGGCTCAGCAGAGAGATGTGAGCACGTGCTGGGAAGGAGCTGAGGAGCTGCTCTCCCTCCCTGCCCCGCGAGGGCGGATGTGCAGCTGAAGCCTTGCTAATGATTCCAGATGTTTAGCTGAACACTTCGCCTTTGATGGAGCAGTTTAAGGAGGATAATAGAGTGGATAACTAGGTTCCTCATGTTCCAGCAGCACTTCCCTGAGCTGCTGGGATTGGTGCTGTGCCTCCGGCTCCTGCAGCCCTAACCAGACCAATTAGGTGCCATTTCAGCATCTGTGGTTTTTTTTAAATGCCTGTTCTTCCTGATTCTCAGCACTTCCCAAGGCTCCTGGGACGCCAGTGGTGACAGAGACAACAGCAACGAGTATCACCATCACCTGGGACTCTGGCAACCCAGACCCCGTGTCCTACTATGTCATTGAGTACAAGTCCAAGAGCCAGGACGGACCCTACCAGATCAAGGAGGACATCACTACCACGCGCTACAGCATCGGGGGGCTCAGCCCCAACTCCGAGTACGAGATCTGGGTGTCTGCAGTGAACAGCATCGGGCAGGGCCCCCCCAGCGAGTCGGTGGTCACCCGCACGGGGGAGCAGGCCCCTGCCAGTGCCCCCCGCAACGTGCAGGGCCGCATGCTGAGCAGCACCACCATGATCATCCAGTGGGAGGAACCGGTGGAGCCCAACGGGCAGATCCGCGGCTACCGCGTCTATTACACCATGGAGCCCGAGCAGCCCGTCAGCAACTGGCAGAAGCACAACGTGGATGACAGCCTGCTGACCACCGTGGGCAGCCTCCTGGAGGATGAGACCTACACCGTGAGAGTGCTGGCCTTCACCTCCGTGGGGGACGGGCCCCTGTCCGACCCCATCCAGGTTAAGACGCAGCAAGGAGGTGAGCACATGTGTGGCTGAGCTGGGCTGTGGGAGGGAGAGCTGCTGGTTGGATTTGGAGGCTTAGATGCGATGTTGGGGAGGAATTATTTACTTGGAGGGTGGGGGGGACCTGGCACAGGGTGTCCAGAGAAGATGTGGCTGCACCATGGTCCCTGGAACTGTCCAAGGCCAGGTTGGACAGGGCTTGGAGCAAACTGGGATAGTAGAAGGTGTCCCTGCCCATGGGACTGGATGAGCTTTATGGTCTCTTCCAACCCAAACCATTCCATGATTCTAAATGTCTTTAACAGATGTAAAAGTGCCCAGGTAGTAGTGACAATTTACCTCTACCTGAAATACCCAGGAACTACTTTGTCAGAGATGAGTGGGGAATGAGCCTTATGTGTTGAGCTGCAAGCACAAGGTGTTTTATCAAAACTGTCACCCAGCACATTTTTGGCTGACGGTATGGGAGGAAACCCTGTGTCCTCAATGGGCTGCTCATGGGCTTCCTCCTTCCAAAATCTTGTAATACTGGGATTGATGGGAAAGGTTGTATTCTGCACTGCTGAGAAAGAGGCATATGATCCACAGGGGTTCTTCCATCTCCAGCAGCTCTGCTCACACTGGAGTCCTGCAGTGGGATGTAACTCCACAGCTTTAGAGGCAGGACCTGCCCACGCTGCAGTGTGGCATTTTGCTGCTGACGTGCTCTTCCCACACAGGCTTTGAAGAAAACAGGGCATGAGCCTCCAAATTAGCCAAGTTAATGTGGTTTCTCCTGTTTCTCACCTTGCCTCCTGTGCCCCTTCGGCTCCCTCTCTGTACCAGTTCCCGGGCAGCCGATGAACTTCCGAGCAGAAGCCAAGACCGAGACGAGCATTGTGCTGTCGTGGAGCCCCCCACGCCAGGAGATCATAGTGAAGTATGAGCTCCTCTACAAGGAGGGAGACCACAGCAAGGAGGTGAGCCCAAAGTGCAGCAGGGTTGGGACCAAGGAGCTCCCTGGCCCTGCCGTGGAGCGAGGGGAGCAGGGCAGTGTCTCTGGGCAGGCCTCACCTCTGCTGCCTGTTGTTTGGGTTTATTTTTCTCTTCCCCCCTCGCCCACCCCCAGGTGCTGAAGAACTTCGAGCCCACGACGTCGTTCACGGTGGAAGGCCTGAAGCCCAACACTGAGTATGTCTTCCGGCTGGCCGCCCGCTCGGCCCTGGGGCTGGGGGCCTTCACCCCGGAGGTCCGAGAGCGCACCTTGCAGTCTAGTAGGTGTCTCTCCTTTCCCACCCTTCTCTGAGGGCACCACGGTCAGGGAGCCAGACATGGTGGGCACAGGGGGACGGAGCTGGGGGCTCTGTTTCACTCCAGGGAGGGGGGGACACCTTTGGGAGCTGCTGCCCTCTCCCCTCACCGCTCCAGCTAGCTGAGACATGAGCCAGGAGCAGAGCTGGGCTCTGGGGTGCTGGGGCCGGGCAGCACCGTCCTCTCGTGGTGGCCATGCGAGCCATGGTGCTGAGCATGCTCAGGGGATGGCAGGGATGGCAGCCACAGCCTGTCCCACACAGGCCCAGCACTGCCAGGAAGGGGAAGAGGGAGGGAGAGGAGCAGGGAAGGTGATTGTTCACAGGCCCAGCCTTCCCCAGCCTTTGGGGAAGCAGTCCCCATGCTCTTGTCCATGAACACCTCCACAGCCAAGGGGAGGAAGGCCTGGAGCTCTGGGAATGGCCCCGTTTGGGCTCCAGCAGAGCGGGAGAGAGGAGCCCTGTGGAGGCTGATGACACCAGGATGGAGTGTATGCAACTCAAAACGTGCTGGTTTTAGTTTAATGGATTGTCTCCCTTCGCTGTTGCCCTGGGGACAATAACCCTGGATGGCAATATTTCAACCTGGGCTTTTCACAGATCTTTGCTTTTAAATGAGGTGTTTTTTCACTGCATGAGTGGCTGTGGCAGCTGTTCTTTGTGTTTTCTGTCTCCTCTCATCTCTACTAAATCACTCCGCTGCAGTTTGGAGTAGCCGGGAGCAGAACTAACTCAGAAGTGGCTCTGGTCACCAGTGTGAGGAGGGAGAGCCCTGCTCCCATCCCTCAGAGTCCCTAACAAGGGGGAGCAGCAGGCTCTCGGCTGGGCTTTTTAATTGTCACATCCTGCTGTCTCTCCCTTTCCCTGTCTCCTTCTCTTTCTGTCCCCTGAGGAGTGGGAAGAAAGGGGAGTCTGTTTTTGCATAGACAGAATTCCTTACTGGGGCTTTCTCAGGCCTCCACTCCATTCAAAGATTTTTTGGTTTTTCTTTCCTTCAAATGTTTTTCCCCTTTTTTCTTTCTTTTCTTTTTCTCCATACTCTCTCTACGTTTCATAGGAAAATCCTTTCCTGACTCTGCTGCACATCTGCTGGTTCTGATCCCAGTGTGGTACTGTCAGAGGGAGCATCTCTGTGGGGTGGGGGAAATGAACTGAAAGGACCTGAAAAATAAGTGTTAAACTTACACTCTGCTTCTGTTTTCCAAGGGGTTTCTCTCCTTGAGACCTGTGGGGATGGGAGGCAAAGATGGTCTGGGATTTGTGCTTTCTGGTTCAATAAAACAAGCTGGAAGAGGGGTGTGGCAGCTGGTGGCAGTAGGCCTCAGTGAAAATTTGTCCCTTAAGGGTGAGGAAAAGGGGATCTGGGAAAAGGGAAAGCTTTGGGGCTTTTTCTAACTTGGCATCTGCCCAGAACACGGATGGGTTTCTCTCTCTGTAGCTCAGCTTTCATAGGGAGAGTCTCATTAATTTAATGCTCTTAAGAACATCAGCTGGGAGCTGTCAGTGTCCTGTAACACGGTGAAACATTTTTTCCTGGCTGGCTGTTGGAGGAACGAGTCAATTCTCCCTGCTCCGGGTGACATCCTTCGGCTCACAGACCTTCTGGCTCGGGACAGGCTTTTGTGTCTTCCCTCCTCAGCTCCTTTTCCGTTCAGCTCCTCCTTGGCCTGCTCCATGCCTCTTCTTTCTTCTCTCTCTGCTCTCTGCTTGCCTGCCTGCATGCCCTGCACCCAGATGAGCCAGCTCCCTGCTGTCCCTGTCCCTGGCTGGGCCATGTCACACCACGGTGGCATCTTGTCCCTGGAGTGACAGAGCCTCTCCCTGCTCCCCCTCTGCTCCTGCTGTCCCCTCTCAGCACCCACCCGCATGTGGCATCCCCTCCCTGCACCTCCCTGCCAGGGTGGCTCCTCCTGAGCATCATAACCCAAGTAAAATCCATTAAACTAAAGGTAAAGTATCTTTTTCTTCTTGAAGTAGCTGGGTTTTAACTCTTCAAGTACCAGAGACATAGCTTGTAAAACAAACAAAACAGACTCTCATGGCTGGGAGAAGCTGGTTTGCCCTTTTCTGGTTAGCCATGACCTTCCCAGGCTCCCTGGCAACTCTCCCACTGGGAAATTCCAGAGGGCAAAGCGTGCTCAGCAGGCAGGGGTGGCAGGGTGGGTGCTGTGAGGCTGCCCGTGCAGGTGTACAGGAACAGTGGGCCTTTCTCACCCTCTGTTCCTGCCCAAGGAAGGATATCCCCCCACGTAGCTCCGCTCTCCCTCCTGTCCCCCTCCTCACAGAACACCAAGTGAATGAAATCCCCAAAGTCTATGGTACCTAAAGGGTTAAAAAACATGATATTGTGCAAGGTCAGTAAGGGTCATTCTTGTGGCTTGGACAGTCAACTTTAAAGCATGTAAAAGGTGCAGCTCAGGTGAGTACTGGCTGGTCTCAAGCAGATTCACAAATACAGTCCACCCTGTGGCTGCAGGCTCACCGCTGGTGGCTCTGCACACACTCCCAGATGTCCTGGAGCCCTGGGAGGGTGGGGAGGGGTCCCAAAAGGCTGGTGGGACCAGCCAGCAGGCCGAGGCAGAGCTCTCCTGCCTGGGGGCTCCTGGCTGAGCCCAGGGAGGGGCTGGTTGCAGAGCTGAGCTCGCAGCCCCGCTGGGGTTGGTGGCACTGGGCTCCCGGCGCTGTCCCCAGCGTCCCCAGGGTCACACAGGTTGGGCTGGATTGTGAAGGGAACAGGGCCATGAGCTCCCAGAGGCGTGTCCAGCGTGGCCAGCCAGCACCCCTGGCTGTTCTCCTCCGACGGGGAGGGGGCCAGGCAGCACCTGAGCCTTCTCCCCCATCACCCACCCCCAACCCTGCCTCTTTGACCAGAGAAAGTGCAAAACCATCCCAAAAGGAGGCCTCACCCCAGGGCCTCTCAGTAGGTCCCTGTGCTGGAGCGTAGAGGGTGAGTGAGCGAGCGTGGCAGCGCAGACAGTGAGCCCAGGGCCAGCTGGAGCTGAGCTCTGCTTCTGGGGCTTTCAGAATGAGGTGCAGGATGAAGGGTAGGTCAGGTCAGACCCTCTCTGCAGTGGGTTTCTCAGCTGTGGTGGCTTTGGCTGGAACTAAGCAGGAAAGGGGGATTTTTAATATGCCCAGCCTCTGATGAGGACAAAAACAAGAAGGGAACGGCACCGTGGCAGCAATGGGAGAGGGTTGAGTCTGTCCCTCCATGCCTTGAAACCATCCTTGAGCTGGTTCTGGGACATGGGATGAGCAGTGCACCTCTGTCCTGGAGAGGTGGTGCAGCAATCACAGCAGATGGAGAGAACCAGAGGGAAGGAGATCTGTCACTGGGAACGTGCTGTCCTGCTCTCTGTGCTGACAGTTTAGCAAAAAGAGAACAGATTGGGGTCCAAAATTGCCATTTCTGCAATAGTAGCTGGGGTTCTGCTGGTGGGGGAGGACTTGAGGGGATCATCATGAGCAGAGTGGCATTTTAAAAGCCAGTCATGTGCAGAAACCCACCAGGAGCTTGGTCTGGCCTCGTAGCTCAGTTCCTCTTGTTCTCTTGTAAGAAAGTCTTATAAGTTAGCAGTTGAAGCGTGGAAGGTAGGTAAACAGACTGGGAATGTTCTGGAAGGAGTCACTTTTTTATATCAGTATTATTTTATTATTATGATTTCCTTTCTGGTGTTTGTTTTTTTTTTCTTTTTGTTTCAAATTATTGGCTTGATTTACATTTTATTTTCCAGTTTGTTCTTTTTGGTTTGGTTCATTTGACATCTTCTGTGTTGTTTTGCGTGGCCAGCCATGGCCAGGGCTTGTCAGCCTCCTCACTGGGAGTGCTGGGGAGAAGGGGGCCATTCTGCCAGGTTAAAAATAGTAATAGTGCATAAAAATAGAAGGAAAACACCCAAAATGTCCTGCTGGGCAGGGTGCTCAGACAGCAGTGGAGGGATTATCTCTGCCCTGTTCGAAAAGCCACTTCCCTCTGTCTCCTGGAGGCTCCTGGAAGTGTGTGGCTCTCACTCCAGTGCCAGCTGGGCTCAGTGGGACTGGATTTAGCAGAGTCCTCGAGGCAAACTGGGCCTAAACATCTGGGTTTGACTCAAGGATGGGAGTAAGAGGCTTGAAAACAATCATTCCTCACAAAAAGAGCATCAGAGGAATGAGAAGCAATGACCAGCACTGATCTACTGCTACTTGGGGGGCTTGTGAGTCCACCCCGGTTTCCTGCCCTGTCTGCAGAGACTTAAAAGCTCTTTATTGCAGTTGGGTGATATTGGATTTATTGATTTGCCCTGAGAATGTATCACACTCTGCTTCCCTGTGCTGATCAGTTGTCCATAGTGACAGGCAGAAGTGTGTTCTAGTTCCTGGAAGTGTTCAGGGCCAGGAAGGAGCCCCCTGGATGGTGGCAGCTGTTCCTGCCCAGGGCAGGGGATGGAATAGAGGAGCTTTAAGGGAGAGCTGTGGGTTCCATCTTCCCCACCTCCTGGTCACTCTCCTCATGCCACCCTGAGAAGGTGCCTGGGTAGGGCCACAGTTCCCAAGGTTTTCTCCCAGGATGTCCAGAAACACCCTGGTGTAGTTCAGGCAGAGAGTGCAGTGGGAATTAGGCCTGCTGCTGCTTTGGAAAATCCCCTGGATATACAAATACCTCACCAAAGCCACTGCCTCCCTCCTTCTGCAAGTGCTTTCTCAAAACCCTCCTCTCTAAACACCATGGCTTGGCAGTGTCCTGGGCATTCCCACTGTGGGATTTGGCCTCCTCCAGTCTGGGGACAACTAATCACTTCCATCTGGAGGTACAGACTCTTAAATTTAAGCCTCCTGGCAAAAGATTTGCTTTTCTTACTTAATTTTCACAGATCACTTCAAAGAAATTCAAGATCCCAGAGACTGAGGTTGGAAAGTGCTTTCTGAGCCAGAGCAGGATTTGCCAGGCTGCTGTAAAACAGGGAGCCAAAGGAAAGGGCTTTTATAGGGTGCAGCTGGGTGTGTAGCTGGTGCCAGCTTAGTGGAAGCAGCAGGACCCCTCTTGGCTGGCCCGCTTGCTGGTTTAGTCCTTTGCTTTACACCATTTCAGTTTTGATGCCCCATTTAATTTCTGTTGGCTTTTTTTTTTTTTTTTGAAAAAAAAAAACTCTCTTCATTTCGAAAAAAAAAAAAAAAAAAAGACAACAACAAAAAAGCTCTCTTCTCTTTTAATTTTATCTTCCTAAACCAAACTTTCGTACGTTTTATTTTAGATTTTTTTGTTATCATTTTCCTTTTTTTTTTCTTTTATCTTTCCCATCTTTTGTTTGTTTTTTTTTTCCTCCCCCTTCTTTCCCCTTTCTCCCTGCTCCTGAATTTTCCCCCCCTCCTAGAACCGTCTGCCCCCCCTCAAGATGTAAAATGTGTCAGCACCCGCTCCACCGCCATTCTGGTAAGTTGGCGGCCGCCGCCGGCCGAGAGCCAGAACGGCGTCCTGGCCGGCTACAGCGTCCACTATCGAGCGCTGGACTCGGAGGACACGGAGCTAAAGGAGGTGAATGATATCCCCCCAACCACCAGTCAGATCCTGCTGGAGTCCCTGGAGAAGTGGACCGAGTACCGCGTCACCGTGGTGGCTCACACGGAGGTGGGGCCGGGCCCGGAGAGCTCGCCGGTCATCGTGCGCACGGATGAAGATGGTGAGTGAGAAGGGTTTGGGTTCTGCTGGGGGGTTCCTGTCCCTGCAGGGGGTTGTTCCCATCAGCAATCCCACAGGCAGGCTCTTCCCGTGGGTCTTGAGCGGTGCCAGGCCAGAGCTGGAGTGGGATCCGAGATCTGGGTTGTGCGGCACCTTCTGGTGCCATCACCCCATGACCCGGCATCCTCTGGTGCCATCTGGGACTGTAGGGTTCTCCTCCCCTGCATTTATGGGGTCTATAGGGTTCCCCTCCTCTGCATTTATGGGGTCTATAGGGTTCTCCTCCCCTGCATTTATGGGGTCTGTAGGGTTCCCCTCTCCTGGGTTTACGGGGTCTTAATATCTCCAAGTCTTGACTGCACCATCCTCGGGTGCCATCTGAGCACTGGGGTCTGTAGGGTTCCCCTCCCCTGCATTTATGGGGTTCCCCTCCCCTGCATTTATGGGGTCTGTAGGGTTCCCCTCCCCTGGTTTTATGGGTCTTTCTTAATATCTCTGAGTCTTGACTGCACCACTCCCCCTGCAAAGATGCTCTCACTGAGCCAGGAGCAGCCAAGGCACTAAAAACCTTTGCTGTGAGGAAAACCTTTGCTGCCAGGACTTGAATCATTGTATATCCTGAGTTGGATGGGACCCACAAGGATCAGCCAAGTCCAGCTCCTGGTCCTGCATGGGGCAGCCCCAAGAATCCCACCCTGTGCCTGAGAGCACATGGTTTAAAGCATTAAAGAGTTCTTCCCACACATTCCTTGTTACTGCATTCCTTGTTACTACCTCAGAGCTTTTGTCAGTTGTAGAAAGGAGGAATCTGTTAAAGCTTCAAAAACCTTGAGTGACAACAGTTCAGTGACCCCACTCAGAGACCTGAATGGTCCTGATATTTCTACAGTAAAATAAAACCAGGGGAAAGCATCAATGGGTGCATGAAGGGAGAGGAGCACCCTCAATGTGAGGGTAGGACCTCAAATAATATTGGGAGAATTTAGGGAGCTGGAGATAAACAATGATAGCTTATTATTAAAAACAACCTACAGGTGTTGTTTTCCTAATAGCTGTTTTCTTGTTATTCTCATAAGATTGTTTATAAATGGATGTCTTGTTAATTAGCCAATCAGGTGAAATGTATTGATTAGATGACCAATCAGGTCTACCTGTATCAGAACAATGTATAAAAGGAGCTGTCTGAAGTAAAGATGTGTGCTTTATGCCCCTCTGAACAGTGACACCATCCCTGTGTCCAGGCCATGCAGATCAGGTCCCACAGACCTTCAGAATCCCCCAGAGCTGGGACGGCAGTGCCAGGTGATGGGATACTCAGATGCTCAGGTCTCCTCCCAGAGCTCAAATCCAGAGGAGCAGGGATGGGCTCCCAGCAGACCCCCAATTGTCAGGACCCAGGAAATCCCTCTGAGCAGCCAGAACCCCTGCCAGGGGTCTCAGAGACCCTGGCACAGAGCTCAAAATGCCCCTGTGGGTTTGATTATGACCCATGGAGCAAGTTACCAACCTTAGATGAAGATCTGCAAGCCACAATAAAGTGAAGTGATAGTGAATTTATCATGAGGTGAAAAAGTAGATTTTGGGGTTTCTAGAATGGAGGTCCAGAGGGCAAGACGGAGAGATCTGGGTATGTCCAGCCTTTCTCCTTCTTCTTCTTCTTGGCCTCCATCTTCTGCTGTGATGGTGGCACTTTTAGATTGGTTTAGAGTAGAAGCTCACTGTCTAACATAGGTGATAGGTATTGGGAAGTAATTGTAAACATTGTATTTGTAGTTTTTAGTATAAAGATATAACACCACCCCAGGGGCAGGCAGAGTGTCCTGAGCTGTCTTGCCTAACTGACCTCAGCAGGACAGGAGAAAAAATTTTATCGATAAAGAACAATAAATAACCTTGAAGAGCTCTGACTCCTTCGAGTGCCAGGCTGGGAAAAGAGACTTTCAAATTTCGACACCCAATGACCAGAACCCCTGGTTGCCTCCCTCCCTCCCTGCAGTGCCCAGCGCTCCTCCACGGAAGGTGGAGGTGGAGGTGCTCAACTCCTCGGCCATCCAGGTGTTCTGGCGCTCGCCGGTGCCCAGCCGGCAGCACGGCCAGATCCGCGGCTACCAGGTGCACTACGTGCGCATGGAGAACGGCGAGGCCAGGGGGCTGCCCCACATCAAGGACATCATGCTGGCTGATGCCCAGGTAAGGGCTCACCTGGGCCAGCCCCGGGAGGCTGGGGAAGGGAGGATGTGGCTGTTTTGGGCAGTGTGACTCTGCTGAAGGGCCAAAAGGGGATATGGGACAGGGTGTAGCTGTGTCTCTGCCGCACCTCTGTCTCTCGTTTGTGCTCCCAGACAATGTTGCTGTGGAAGAGAATGAGCTGCTGTCCCAGCACTGAGATAGATAAATATCCATCCATCCATCCATTCATCCTTGCTGTGTCTGGGAAGTCTTTTAATTCAGGCCAAGGCCGCAGTGGAATCTACTAATTTCTCCCACTCTACTTCTTCCCTCATGCTTGCCTGGTAACTTCTGACCTTGTGTGGCTGCTTGCTCAGGGACTCCTTCCTCATGCTGTGTCTCTGTCTTTCCCTTCTTTCCCCTCTTGTATTCTCACGTGCCAAACCTCTCTTGTTCTCTGCCCAGTGGGAAACAGATGACACTGCTGAATACGTAAGTAAAAACATCAAAATCCTCCCATGCTGGTTCTGCCTCTTCCCTTCTCCCACTTCCTGTTGTGGTGTGATATTTTCCTTTTCCTTTTTTTTTTTGTTTTTGTTTTTTTGCAGTGCAAGTGTGCTTGTTTTAGAGCCTGGTTTTGGTGTTCCCATGCATTGTCCCCTCCCTGTCACTGCTCTGTGCCCCTCTGTGATCGTGTCGTTTGTCAGCACGCAGCAATCCCACAGGGTTTTCCCTTTGGCTCTGAAGGAAAGATGGGTCTGCTGCTCCTCCACGGGGAAGCAGATGGCATATTGAATTTGGGACTGCTTTGAACAGATGAGAATCCTAAAATAGGTTGGATTGGAAGGGACCTTAAAGGCCATCTTGTTCCACTCCCAGCCAGGAGCAGGGACACCTTCCACCAGGCCAGGGAGCTCAGATGGGCTGCTCTGTAACCTCTGTGTCTGGAAAAGATAGCCTGGGAAGCACTGGGAGCACAGAATCCGTGAGTCCTGAGCTACCACAGCATGAACAAATGCTTTGTGCTCTCAAAGGGCCGAGATTCTTAGAAACTCATTGATGCAAAGCACTGAATCATTATTGGTGCTTTTCCTTTTGAAGTACCTTAAAATCAGCTTGGCTGTTTGGCATTTGCTATTTCTGCTAAAATGAGAAATGTTTTCCAAAATCCTACAGCTACCAAGAAGTAGGAGAAAGCTTTTTCTTCTTGGAACGGCAGGGTTCTGAGATAACACACAACTAAACTGGTGGTGTTTGTGTCTCCTGGGCATTGCCAAGTGCCCTGCACAAGTGAGGGGCCTCCCTTTGAGGGATGGAGAATGAGCCTCAGGGAGGCAAAGCCCCTTGCCTAAAATCTTCATAAAGCTCAGTGGCAGGTGTGAGAGCAGAACAATTTTCTTGACTTCCAGGAGCCAGACCTGACCCTGCCTCCAAAGTCACTGATCAAAATCCCACTGTTCCAAAGTTCTGCTGTTCCACTCCCAGCTCACCATCAGGGGAAATAGTTATTTCCAGGACTAACAAATTCTTCCCAAGTGCTGCCCTGAGACTTAATATTGAATGCACGAAGGGGTGAGGAGAGGGGAAAGCCATAAAACATGCACAACATTCCCATCTCCCTCCTTTCTGGGGCCTTGGGGAAAACCCTGCTGCATGTGCTGTCATCCTGTTTGATTTAGCACGGGTGTTCCTTTTCCAACACAGCCCTTTGAAAGGCTGCATCCCTCCTGGGGAAGGGCTGTTCTTGAGGCCAGTGTTCCAACAAAAGCTCCTGGGAGCCAGGTGTGGGGAGGCTGATAGAGGATGGGAAGGAGGGGGTGGGATTTAGCAGGGAGCTTTAGCGTGAGCAGAATGTGTCGTCTTGCACTTTGCATTCAAGCAATCCCTTTAATATTATGAAAGCATTAAAAATATCTCTTGAGGAGGGAAGAGAGGGGTAATGGTGAAAAAAGAAAAAATGTAATCTCCCTGAAACCTCTGAGCCTCCTCTGAGGCCGCACAGTGGAGAGGAAAGCTTTGAAGGGAGCGACAGCATTTGGATGCTGAAGTGGTTTGTGTGAAGACAGGGAAAGTGTGAGAGGCAGATCTGGGGGAGGCTGCCTTGCACAGGGCCCTGCAGAGCCAGGCTGTGTTTGCAGAGCTGTGAGTGCCTCGCCAGGGGAACGGGGCTCTCCCCCTCTGCCACTTCCCACAGAAGCCCCAGAGTGTCTCGTGCCCCTGGATTTGGTGTTCCTGCATGCTGGAAAAGGGCTGAGCCTCCTGCCAGGAGGAGAGGGCTGCTCTTGGGTGTGGGCCTGAATATTGACACGATTTCCCTTTGGCATCTGGCAAACAGGAAATGATCATTGCTGGGCTCCAGCCCGAGACTGCCTATTCCATCACCGTGGCCGCCTACACCATGAAGGGAGATGGTGCCCGCAGCAAACCCAAAGTGGTCACCACCAAGGGTGCAGGTGAGAGCCTTTTCCTCTGCCAGTGGGATTCACCCCTTCCCTAAAGCCAAGGGGCTTCTCCAGACTCACCTTCTTTCATCCCACTCCCTTCTCAAAGGACAGACTTGCAGCAAGAGCCAGACTGCCCCAAAGGCAAAGTTAGATTGAGGGCGGCAGAAACCCCTTCATTCCTCACATGCAGCCCTCACCAAATGTCACCATTTTCTGTCCAGTGCTTCAGAAAGCCCAGGCACACCCAGAAGCACAACAGAGGATGAATTTGTCCCTTGTAGTGTCTCGGGCTGTAAATTCCAGTGCATCAGAAGGACTGGAGAGACTGCAGCTTTGCAGGTGGCCCATGCAGGTACACTGGGGACAGCACAGCTCTGCTCTCAGGGTGCTGACTTGCAAAGACCTGAGGAGCAGCAGGCAGACAGTGGTGCTTGTCCTGCCCACTCTTCTCTTCTGGTACCATGTCTGGTGTACATCCCCCGTGTTCAGGACTGCTGGAGGGAGAAACTCTGACAGTATTGACCTTTCCTGGCTCCCATTTCTGAGATCTGGGCTCTGCCTGCACATAGCAGCCAAAGCCTTTCCCTTCACTCACCCTCTTCTCCTTCTGCCCATGTTTCTCCTCCTAACTCCCAGCTTCTCTGCTTTCCTTCTTCCTGAGGCTCCCCACCCTTTCTCCCTTCCTCTCCTGGAGCCTTTCTCTCTGCCTGGCTCCCTTGTCACTCTCCCTTGTCACCCTCCCTCATCTCTTCCATTAGGATTTGCAGTGCAGGTGATCAGTCACAGAGGGATGTTTTCTCCAGCACAGCAGCTATTACCCAAAACTCAATTTCCCCTGACTTGAAATAGCTGTTTAAAAAAAAAAATCTTTCAAATGGCTCTGTAACATTCTTACCTTCTTTGCAGTATTGAGTCAATACACCTTCTGAGAGGAGAGATTTCTTTCTTTATCACTCAGGGCTGGGGGCTGAATTTAAATACAGTAATACATCTAATTTTCTCCTTTACTGTCCAAACCAATTGCAAAATAAAACACTTCCCCCTCTCTGAACTTTCTTCTCACCTTTATTCCAAACAATATTTGTTGTGCAGATGTAATACTTCCAAGCTCAGCTGATTACAGTAACGTTTGTGATAAAAACTGAAACATAAAGGTAATGGCACTCTTTTTCTCTTTAATGTGTTCCTTAGGCATTCCCAGGGGAGGAGGCTGGCTCTCCCTGCCATTCTTTGGCACTTTGGAAGGAATGCAGGATTTGTTTTAGAGACAGCCCCTCATCCCCAGCGAGGTGTCAGGCAGAGTTCCCAGTGTGACCCTTTCAGATCCTGCCCTGCTCCCTCCTTCCAGCATTGCAGCCCTCACCCCTTGGTCAGGCTCCTGCTGTGGGACATCTCCCAGCTCCATTTCTCTCCTCCTGTCCAACCAGGAGAAACACCAAGGCGGAGAGAAGGAAATTAGATCTCTAATAGTGAAGCTGAGTGTCAATGACGCGTGAGCTGCTGGAATTAATGCTCTGCTTTCTCTGGCTTCGGGGATCTCTGGGCCTGCACGTGTCATTTAACTGTGGCTGTGGGCTTGCTTAGCAGTCAGCCAGTGCCAGGGCTCATTAGGCAGAGACATGGCACTGCTGAGCTCCCCAGAACCCCCAGACGTGGGGGAGCTCACTGAAAATGCACCAGCACTGTGAGTTCCCTGCCTCCAGAGGAGAGGAGCAGCACAGAGAGAGCAGCAGCTCTCCCTGCCCTCTGCCTCACACACATTTTGGGCTCTGGCTCCTCTGCCTGTGCTTCCTTCTGTACCCAAGTGGGCGATGAGCTGCCTGCCAGCCGTGTGAGCTGGCCCTGTGCCTGCTGCTCAGGACCTGGGGCTGCCCAGACTTCCTTCCATCCTTCATTGCTTCGCCCTCAGCTGCTCTGGACTCCCCAGCCTGGGCCAATCTGTTCCAGGCTCTTTCTGCATGAGCTGGGCTGTGTAATGGAGAGAGGGAGGGAGGCTGGGACTTTGGAGACTCCAGGTTTGTTTTTCCCTGCCCTGGGAAGCAATTGGGACAGGAGGCTGGGAGCCTGACTCCTGAGCCTGTCCTTCCCAGTGGTGGAGAGTGACTGCTCCAGGGATGAGGGAGGAGCTGTGCACATCCTGAACAAAGGGAAGGAAATAAATTCAGCAATGTGTCAGCAGCTCACAGCTGACATATTGGCAGTGCTCCTCACTTCCCAAACTGTTGAGGGTGTACATGGTGGCAGCAGTTGGGGTTCCATGGAGCTGAAGAGTCCCTGCAGCTCGTGTGTCTCTCTTCTCTCCCAGTCCCAGGAAAGCCCATCCTGTCTGTGCACCAGACAGAGGAGAACACCCTGCTGGTGAAGTGGGAGCCGCCGCTGGGCGCCGAGGGCCAGGTGCTGGGCTACCGGCTGCAGTTTGGCCGCAAGGACGTGGCCCCTCTGGCCACGCTGGAGTTCTCGGCCCTGGAGGATAAGTACATCGCCACCAGCATCCACAAGGGCGCCACCTACGTCTTCAAGCTGGCCGTGAAAAGCCGGGCTGGCTTCGGGGAGGAAGCCGTGCAGGAACTCAGCACCCCCGAGGACATCCCCAAGGGGTACCCCCAGATCCTGGAGGCCAGCAATGTCACGTCCATGTCGGTGCAGTTCGGCTGGCTGCCCCCCGTGCTGGCCGAGAGGAACGGCGCCATCGTCAAATACACCGTGGCCTACCGGGAAGCCGGTTCTCCCGGGAACCTGCTGGAAAAAGAGCTGCCCCCCTCCCCAGAGAACTCGTACACCCTCAACGGCCTCAAACCCAACACCGCCTATGACGTTAAAATCCGTGCTCACACCAGTAAAGGCCCCGGGCCCTACAGCCCGACCGTCCAGTATCGGACGTTCCAGCTGGACCAAGGTAGGACTCACCGGTTTCTCCTCCCTCTCTCCCCTTGTATCCGGGGCTGGTGCCGGGAGGCAAGAGAGCTGGAGAGGTCAGGCCGGGCTCAGCCAGGCTCGTGAGTAAAAGCAAAGCACTCTGGTGTCACACTCAGTCCCTCCGCTCCTCTCTGCCTTGGGCCAGGTAAGTCCCTTTTACCGCTTTCTTCTAAGTTAAGTCCGGACACCTCCTGTCACTGGCGCCTGAAGGGGGGGGCCAGTCGCTCTACAGGTGGGAAGAGCATTTTCTTCAGCTTTTGCAAGCAGCCAAAAGAAAAGAGCAAAAATTTAAAAAAAAGCCAAAACCCTCAAGCCGTGACCTGGGATGGGTTTTTCTTCACCTGAGCATGCTCAGCCAGGCAGCACCTCGTTCCTGCAGCAGCCACCCAGGCCCAGAGTGTGGGGGCACAGCCACGTGCCCTGCTGGGGTTAGGCACGGGGACAGGGAGCACTGGGAGATGGAGGAGATGGACCTTGGCAAAACTCAAGCACAGTGGAGGAGGGAGCAATCCCTTCAGTTCCTGCAGCCGCAGCCAGACCCAGCCTGGCAGGCCCCTCTTCCAGCACTTGACATTCTCTTCCTTCTCTTTCCTGCTCTTCCTTCCCTCTGCTGCCTTTTCTTCTCCTTTCTCCCCTTCCTCCTCACTTTTTTCTCTGCAGTTTTACCCAAAAACTTCAAGGTGAAGATGGTGACAAAGACATCTGTCCTTCTGAGCTGGGAGTTCCCTGAGAATTACAACTCTCCTACCCCATACAAGGCAAGTGGAGGGCAGGAGTTTTTTCCCCCACGTGTGCCCCAGGTCTGCAGGGCTGGGTGCTCCGTGTTCCCTGCACATGGAAGGGATGGGGAGGAAGGAGCTTGCTCAGGGAGGAACCTCCTCCCCTCCCACAGATCCAGTACAACGGGCTGCACGTCGACGTGGACGGCCGGACCACCAAGAAACTCATCACGCACCTGAGGCCCCGCACCTTCTACAACTTCGTGCTGATGAACCAGGGCAACAGCATGGGGGGGCTGCAGCAGAACGTGGCAGCCTGGACTGCTGCTGACATGTTGTCCAAGAAGCCAGAGGTGACCCACAAGCCTGATGCTGATGGCAACGTGGTGGTGATTCTCCCCGACGTGAAGAGCTCTGTGCCTGTCCAGTAGGTTTCTGTTTAACTGCAGGGGTGGGGGCTCAGTTTGTGTTTTGGGGGTCAGCCCTGATGGCTGGAAACCCCCAGGGGCAGTACCAGGAGGGCGATCCCTGCATTTCCAGCCTTCCTGACTGTTCCACAACTAACAGGGAAAGCCAAAGAAGTGTGCAGGGAGTGCACAAGGAGGCATGGGGCTGCCACTGAACCCAGCTCTTTCCAGGAACAGCAGCTGTGCTGAATGCTGAATAAGGGGCTCGAGCCAGTGGGGCACTTTGGGCAAACTCACGTCAGTGTGTGTGCTCCCTTCTTCCATGCCTAATTCCTTCTGTTTCTTCTTGTCATTCCCAACATTTAGAGCTTTCTACATTGTGGTGGTGCCTCTGAGGAAGTCCCGGGGGGGACAGTTCCTCAACCCCCTGGGCAGCCCTGAGGAGATGGACCTGGAGGAGGTGAGTGTGGCTGAAGCTGGACTCAGCTCAGGGGGAGAGAAAACAGCAGGAATGGGGTGGGGACCTGAGGGCTGGGAGGGGGGTTTGGGGTACCTGTGCTCCCCAGGCTGGGAGGGGGATTTGGGTACCTGTGCTCCTCACTCAGGGCTGGCAGGGGGATTTGGGGTACCTGTGCTCCCCAGGCTGGGAGGGGGATTTGAGGTACCTGTGCTCCCCAGGGTGGGAGGGGGATTTGGGTCCCTGTGCTCCCCATTCAGGGCAGCCAGGGTGGAAGGGGGATTTGGGGTCCCTGTGCTCCTCACTGGAGCAGTCAGGCTGGGAGGGGGATTTGGGTACCTGTGCTCCACGCTCAGGGCTGGGAGGAGAATTTGGGGTCCCTGTGCTCCCCAGGCTGGGAGGGGATTTTGAGGTACCTGTGCTCCTCATTCAGGGCAGCCAGGGAGCAGCCAGGCTGGGAGGGGATTTTGGGGTCCCCGTGTTCCTCATTCAGGGCAGCCAGGCTGGGAGGGGGTTTGGCTCTCCCCGCTGCCCCCGTGCAGGTGCAGGCTCTCAGGTGCTCTGTGCCCCACAGCTGGTGCAGGACATCGCGCGGCTGCGGCGCCGGAGCCTGCGGCACTCGCGGCAGCTGGACTTCCCCCGGCCCTACATCGCCGCCCGCTTCCGCTCGCTGCCCTCCCACTTCATCCTGGGGGACATGAAACACTACGACAACTTTGAGAACAGAGCCCTGGAGCCAGGACAGAAATATGTGCTCTTCATCCTGGCCGTGCTGCAGGAACCCGAGGCTGTAAGTGCTGCCCCTGCTTCTCCCGGCCCTTCTGCTCCCTGCCCCAGCCCTGCTGCCCTCCTGGCATCCTGGAGGGGTTTTTTCTTTCCAGCTGTGGCTCTTGTGCCTGATGAGCTGCTTGTGCTTGTGCCTGCATTTGTCTCTTCCAAGCACCAAGGACAAGAGGAGCTGTGATTGTCCCAGTCGTTGTAGGCAGACCTTGCACACTTGTGGCTCCAGACTGGAGACCAGAGTGGGGAGGAGCAGTGAAATATCCCCTCAGGGCAGCACCAGAGTTCAAAGAGCCCTGGGTCAAACCCCTTTTTGAACAGTAATGTCCTTTAAAGGCTGTTCTTTAACCCCTCAGAGCAATGACCCCAGACATCCTGCTCCTAGGGCATGTCACACTCTGGGCATTGCTGAGTTCCTCTTCAAGCACAGAGATTTCCATTTTTTTATGGAAAACTACAAGGTCTGTCTACCAATTCAGCATCTCTGCTGTTTTCACTGGGGCTGTACTTGGCTTTATGAAAACAACTATTTTAATATTTACCTGAGTCCTCCCTCACACACAATAGGAAACAGCCTAATGCTTTGTTGTTTTTAAATCCCCCTATGGAATTGTAGCGGGGAGCTATTGGAAATTAAGGGTTTTCAGAGGTTTTTTTCCCCAATAAATATTTACTTGTGTATTTGATATTAAAGGATTAGGCTGACACGCTCCTGAATGGGTTTCTCAATCGGATTACTGCAGCTTGAGGTAATTTCTGCTTTAGAACAAGGTGCTGCAGACTCACTCCCAGTGCCCAGGATCCGCAGCAGCTCCTGAGTGTGGAGCAGCATTCCAGCCTGCTCAGAGCTGATGGAGTTCAAGGACCCAGAGCCCCTGTTCCTGTCCTGCCCCTGGCTGCTCTCCCAAAGCAGGCCATGCCAGTTCTCTGTGCTGTTCAGTTCCTGGGTAGGATGGGAATTCATCCTTTGTCAGAACTCTGAAGGGTTTGAATGTGCTCTGATCCTCCTCAAGAACCAGCTCAGTGCAGAGGCAGCAGAGGACACACACAGTGTTTTACTATTTTGTATTTATTTGTCAGGGTTGTTTTTTCTCAGTCACCAGACCAAGCGTTAATTCTTGTTTTAATCCCTTCCCTCTTGCTCTGTAATCCCCTCTGACTGTCAAAATCCGGATGGTTACGTGAGAGCTTGGGGAAAGTGTTTGTTTGTGGCAGTGGTGAGGGCTCGGGGCTGTGCTGGAACAGGAGCAGCAGGAATGACAGACAGACACAGGGCAGGCTGCAGCCTCACATGAGTGAGATCTTTCCATGCTCTGTCTCACTGGAGCATTGGAAGGTACCCCTCATGTGGATGCCCAGGAACAGGGCATTTTCTCTGGGTTGAAGAGGGCATTTTTCCTGCCAACATTTGGGTTGTGCTGCAGAGAGCTCACACCCTCTCCAGCAGTTCCTCCTGTGCAATATCCTGTGCTTGGCCCCTCTTCAGTCCCATCCCACCTCTGAGCTGTGTTCCACCCCGTTCCCTGTCTTGCAGACCTATGCTGCCAGTCCCTTCTCTGACCCCATCCAGCTGGACAACCCTGACCCCCAGCCCATCATTGATGGTGAGGAGGGGCTCATCTGGGTCATTGGGCCCGTCCTGGCCGTGGTCTTCATCATCTGCATCGTCATCGCCATCCTGCTCTACAAAAAGTAAGAGCTGCTCACCCCTGAGATGGTTCTGAGTGTGCCCAGGGCCCTAAAGGGGATTTCTGTCCTGCTCATGAGGGGAAATCCTTCCCTGAGGCACAAATGCTGGGATGGGAGAGTGTGCCCAGCACAGGAGGGATTAGCAGGGATTTGCTGCTGCAGGTTGTGCCCTCCCAGGAAAGCTGTGCCTGTCCCACAGACACTCCCTTGGGCACTGAGTGTGTCAGGACTCCCTGTGGGCACTGGGGGATGCAGGGGAGGCACCCCCGGGCTGTGGGGCAGCACAGACCTCCAGTGCTCTCAGACTGGTTTCCTGCTGAAGCTGGGAGACAGGAGCAGGAGAGAGAAGGGAAAACCTCTTTTTGTCTCCCTTTCCCTTGGCTTTCTGAGTAGCTCATGGGGTGTGGATGGGAGCTGGGGGTCCCTGAGCACACACAGGGCAAGGGAAGGGGACAGCAGGGGCTGAGCTAAGTAAACAAAGGTGGCAATGGCCAGCAGAGGTGTCCTTAGCTAGGACAGCTCGTTCCCAGGGTGGGGGGAGCTCTCCCAGCCCTGCTCCACCTCTGCTTTTTGCAGGGGCTCAGGGGTTCTGGTTGGTGTCCCTGTGCCTGGGTGATCTTTGCTGCTCCCACCTCTGCTGCCACGGTTAGAGCTGAGCAAATGCCTCCCCCTAGCTCTGCAAGTCCTTTCTAACCTGGGCATTTTTCTTGTCTTCTCTCCACTTACTGCTTTCCTGGACAGCAAACCAGACAGGTAAGAGCACCAGATTTGCCATTTATTCGGGTTCTTGCTTGCTGTGTGTTAAGCAGCGTTTGCTGTGTGGGGTTGGGGCTGGGACCATGTTTGAATTGGGGCAGAAAAAGCAAAGCAAGCCCAACTTTCTCCTGTTTGTCCATTCCTAAATGAAACGGCCCTTCCCCAGGTTGGGCAGTAGTGACAGTAAATGGCTCATAAAGTGCTGGTTAATGGAGCAGAGCAGCTCTCATTTGTGTGGCAGGCAGAGGTGACAGTGGGTTTCTGCATGTCTGGCTGCTCCACACGGGCTGTCCTGAGCCCCTGGCACAGTGCAAGCAGCATTCTCACAGCTGGGCTGGCCTTGTCCTGTGGCAGAAGCTGCTCTTGCCCCTCAGCCAAGGGCTTCTGACAGAGTCTGTTTATGACTGCAGAAATGAGACTTTTCCCCAACCATTTCCAAGGCTGGAAGAGTTTTCACTGATGGGTTCAGTCCATGAACTGTTAACAGCAGCTTCAGAACTGCAGCAAAAATAAACCCAAACTGAAAAGTGGTGTCATTCCAAAATGCTGCCCAATGCAGTGCTGGCAGGGCTCAGACCACTTCTTCTGGCTATTAATGACATCAAGAGACAGCTCAAAATGTCCTGAATAACCTCCTGTCTGCCTAAGTGATTGCCATTGCTGCTGCAGGCAGATGATTGGAGGCTTGAGCAGGAGAGGTGAGGAGCTCCACAGCCCCTTGCTGGAAGGGCTGGACCACCTTTCCCACCTCGGGGTGGGGGCCACATTCTCTGCTCTCTGCAGAGGTTCAGCTCCCAGCAGCTCATCACTGCCTCTCTGCAAGAAATTATCACATCTTTAAGTCAGCACTGGGCTTTGCTTCTAAATTCTCCTCAAGGAGAATGAGCCAGGTCAGCAAAGACTTTTTCAGCTGCCTGAGCTAACCTAAGCCATTTGGAGGGAAATATATTGGGAAGCACTTCCATGTGCAGCTCAGCTGGCAGGTTGGAGCAGGCTCTGGTGCCTGGCAGGGAGAGGTGGATCTCAGCAGGCACAGCTGTGCTGGGAGAGGATGTGTCTACACAGTTTGTTGAACCCACATTTTTAGGGTTCTGCAGTTCAAAGAAGGTTGAAAAGTGCTGCTCTGACTTCTCTGCCTGCAGCAGGGCAGCTCTGAGAGCTCCTGAACAAGCCAACAGCAATATCAGAGCTCAAAACCCAAGGTCATGGCCAGGAGATTCTGTACTTTTCCAAATGATTCCGCTGGCTCTGGTGCTCTCAGGCTGGAAGTGGCTTGGCCAGATTGGAGCATTTTTTGCTCTGCAGAGTTCAGTGGAGGCTGCTCTGAGCAGGGAGGGTGAGGTGGGAGTTCACAGCACCTCAGCTGCTCCTGGCTGCCAGTCTGAGCTGCTGCTGGGAGAAGGGGGAACTTCCAGACTTACCTGAAAGCTGCTCAGGCCTTTGTCAACCCCTAAAACATAGCCCTGGCAAAGTTTCCAAACCTCATCCCTTTTCTGATGTGTTTTATGTACTTTATACCCTTGGCTGCACCTTTGCTTTTCTGTGGGAGCTTTGCTTGTGCCTGAACATGAGTAGCTGAGAAATAGCTGAGATCTCAAGGCCCAGAAGTTAAGCTGCTTTTTCTTTCTGGTCTCTTTTGTTTCTTTTTTGGCTTTGTTGTGAAGCAAACGCAAAGATTCAGAGCCACGGACCAAGTGCCTCCTGAACAACGCTGAGATTGCCCCCCACCACCCCAAGGACCCCGTGGAGATGAGGAGAATCAACTTCCAGACTCCAGGTAACCTGCTGCTGACCAGCCTGTCCTGCTGGGGAGGCAGGAGGGGGCACCTGGCCCTTCCCTGAGCCCTCCCTGCCTGCCTGCAGCTGCTGGGGCACAGCCTGGAGAGCCAGAGCTGCTCTTGGGCACTGCCTGGAGAGCCAGAGCTGCCCCTGGGCACAGCCTGGAGAGCCAGAGCTGCCCCTGGGCACGGCCTAGAGAGCCAGAGCTGCCCCTGGGCACGGCCTGGAGAGCCAGAGCTGCCCCTGGGCACAGCCTGGAGAGCCAGAGCTGCCCCTGGGCACGGCCTGGAGAGCCAGAGCTGCCCCTGGGCACGGCCTGGAGAGCCAGAGCTGCCCCTGGGCACGGCCTGGAGAGCCAGAGCTGCCCCTGGGCACAGCCTGGAGAGCCAGAGCTGCCCCTGGGCACGGCCTAGAGAGCCAGAGCTGCCCCTGGGCACGGCCTGGAGAGCCAGAGCTGCCCCTGGGCACGGCCTGGAGAGCCAGAGCTGCCCCTGGGCACGGCCTGGAGAGCCAGAGCTGCCCCTGGGCACGGCCTGGAGAGCCAGAGCTGCCCCTGGGCACGGCCTAGAGAGCCAGAGCTGCCCCTGGGCACGGCCTGGAGAGCCAGAGCTGCCCCTGGGCACGGCCTGGAGAGCCAGAGCTGCCCTTGGGCACAGCCTGGAGAGCCAGAGCTGCCCCTGGGCACAGCCTGGAGAGCCAGAGCTGCCCTTGGGCACGGCCTGGAGAGCCAGAGCTGCTCTTGGGCACTGCCTGGAGAGCCAGAGCTGCCCTTGGGCACAGCCTGGAGAGCCAGAGCTATCCCTGGGCACAGCCTGGAGAGCCAGAGCTGCCCTTGGGCACAGCCTGGAGAGCCAGAGCTGCCCCTGGGCACAGCCTGGAGAGCCAGAGCTGCCCTTGGGCACAGCCTGGAGAGCCAGAGCTGCTCTTGGGCACAGCCTGGAGAGCCAGAGCTGCCCCTGGTCACGGCCTGGAGAGCCAGAGCTGCTCTTGGGCACAGCCTGGAGAGCCAGAGCTATCCCTGGGCACAGCCATGGAGCCCCAGCCCTGTCTGTGCTCAGTGGGGATGCTGAGAGCCACCTTTGCTGGCATCCTCAAGGACCTTGCACAGGCTGTGCTCTGTGCTGGAAAAGCAGAAGAAGGGTTTTCCTGGATTTCCAGAGAAATTGGTGCATTCTGGGCTGAGCTGTAAGTGCCATGGATGTGCCAGTGCTGCCCTGTGCCCCAGCTGGGAGCTCCTGGGTGGGGAGATGCAGTGTGGCAGGCTGCCCAGTGCTCCAGCCACACCTGGAACTGGTGCTTCCTGCTGCCAAACCACTCCTGCTGGCAGCCAGGCCTGCCCCTGGGCTGTGCAAGGGGAAAGGAGCTGCTTGGAGCAGGTGAGGCAGCTTCTCCTCACTTGGTGCAGATGCTGTGATGGAATCCCAGGCTGGTTTGGCGTGGGAGCACCTGAAAGGCCACTCAGTTCCACCCCAGGCTGCTCCAAGCTTTGTCCAGCCTGACCCTGGGCAGTGCCAGGGCTGGGCCAGCCTGTGTCACAGTGCTGAGCTCTGTGCTCCTCCCTCCTGCACACACGTGTCCCCATGTCCATGCATGTCCCACTGCCTGCATGGCACCTCTGCAGCGCCACTGACACCCCGAGGGACACGTGGCCATGCTGACCCAGTGCCTGTCCACACCTCTGCCTCCAATTCCTGGTGCTCGAGGCTTTGGAAGGGAATTTATTGTGCTTTTTGGGGGCTGGCTGTTGTTTTCAGTTTGTTTGTTTGGTTTGTTTTTTTTTTTTTTGCTGTTTGTGCTCGTTAGTAATGTTTCTGTAGCTCCTGTTTCCCCATCCCAGTCCTGTGCTTAGCATTGTCCACTTTCCTTAGGGTGGGGCTGGCAGGAGGGACAGAGAGCAGGGGAGGCACAAAGGCAGGGCTGGGCTGAGGGGCTCTTATCAAAATGAGATAGGAAGCACTGATAAGAGCTGAGGGGCTCTTATCCAAATGAGATAGGAAGCACTGTTGGGATCAGCCCAGGCTTTGGAGCAATGCTGAGCAGGTTCACTGCAGGGACAGCAGTCCTGCAGAGGTAGGTCCCTAAATCAGCTCTTAGTGCCTAAATCCGCTCTTAGAGCAGCTCTTGCAGGAGAATCTGGAGGTGTTGGAGATGTTCTGAATGCTCCCAGCTGCAGCTCAGCAGTTTGTCTGGGTTTGTTTGGTGCTTCCTGTGGGAGCATCCTGTGGGTGCTCCAGGTGGAGGGAGGTGGGAGACCCAAGAGAAGGAGCTGCGCTCCCTCAGATGAAAAGACTGTGCTGAGATAAAAATAAAAAGTTGTGGCCTTCCAGCTTGGTGCCAAGAAGCAGCTGGAAGTGCTGGTCCATGTGTTTCCCTCTCTGTGTGCCACAGGACAGCAGAGTCAGCTGAGGGTGCTTCCAGCAGGTAATGGGATGGATGGAGTCAGTTTTGTGTTGACCCCACTGCTTTGGACATGCTGTACCTCCCAATTCTGGCTCTGGGAGGTTTATAAAGGGTACCTGAGACACCCAGACCTGCATGAAGGCTCTGCAGATCCCAAAAGACACTGCCTGTGTCCAGTCTGCCTTTAGGAGATGCTTTCCTTCCCAAGTCTCTCTGGCCAGAGCTGACCCACCTGGTGTTACTCTGCTCTATCATTTGTTAAGCACTAAAAGGTTTTAAAGGATTTGGGGGAGTCAGGGTCACCTGCCCCCCACAGAATTTTGGAAACATTGGGTGAAAATGGAAATGGATGGGAAAATGAGCTTGGAGTGTGTTGGTGGTTGTGGTGCAGTTTGCAGGGGAAGAGTCCACAGGAGCTGAGTTAAAGGCATGTCATTCAATAAATTGTGGTTCAGAAGGGGTCTGTGGGCTCTTCTCCAGACAGGTGATCCCAGGTAGAATCTCCATCAAAACAGAGGAGGGATGTGGGAGTGGGAATGTGCAGCTCAGAGAGGGGAAAGCATAGCACACCTTAGATATCCTGTCCTAATCAGTACAAAAATACCTTTCTTTTCCTCTTTAGATTTATGTTGGTTTTGTTTTTTTTTTTAATTAGCATGAAATTTTTACAAAAGTGTATCTTTTATTTATTTATTTTTTACTGTTTTCTGCAGATTCTGGTCTGAGCAGCCCTCTCAGTGACCCTGAGTTTGACTTGGAAAGTTAGTTCCTGTGTGTTTTTGTTCCTGTTGGTTTCATTTTTCCCCCTCCCATTATTATTTTCCTCTTCTACCACTTTCCTTTCCAATTCTTGTTCCGTTCCTGTTACTATTTTTTGATTTTCCTGCCGAATTCTCCGTGTTCCTGCGGTGTTTGCCCATCTCATCCCTTTTCTGTGCCATCTGTGTGTCTGAACTGTGCTTCCAGTTTTACAGTTCCCCCTTAGAGCCCTTTGGAGGACAGGGGAGCAGCTGGGTTCCCATCCAGCCCTCGCTGTCCCAGGAGGATCCAGGGCTGCCTTTCCCCTTGTGGAAGATGTTCCATGGCTGCTGCTTGGCTCAGCGTCCTCAGTGTCCCCTGTTTTTGTGCCCCGGTGTCACTGGGGGGTTGTGCTTTGGTGTTTGCAATGCAGGGAAAGAAAAACTGGAGCTGCAGCTGCTGATCCCCCTCTGAAAAAGCCATTCAAGCACCTTTTCATTCAGGGGGGAAAAAGTGATTTCCCAGCTGTGGCAGGGCCTGCTCCTTGGCACTGAGCTGTTCCAGGAGCTCAGGGAGCAGAGGCCACCCCAGATCTCACAGAGTGCCTCCAGCCACGGTGACTTTGCAGGATAAATGGGCTCTGGGCACGGAGCAGATGTTGTTAGGGTGACGTTTCTGGCGACTTGGCTGGTGCACAGAGAATCAAGTCTTTTGTGATAAGATTAGAGAGATTCAAGTGATTGAAATGTTAGATGAGACTGGCTCGGAAAGATTTCATCCCATTAGGAGCCAAGATCCCAGCCTTGCTGGGTGGTGTGGGCTTGGATTTTTTTTAATACTGGGCAGGGAAGGATGTGAGGTTTCAGCTGACAAACGTGAAGAATCACAGATGCTGCTTGTGCTGGGACATGCAAGGGCTGGGAAATTTACGCCAAATATTGGTCTCTTTGGTATGGAATATGTCACAATTGTCCCCTCATTGTAACAGAGGGGATGTGGGTATTTTCCTGGCTGAACTCAGCCCCTCACACCCCAGATGAGTTCCTGAATTAAAGGAGAGGAGAGCTGAGGCAGTGCCACTCCTGCCTCATTCCATGGCCAACTCCTGGATCTTGCTGCAAACCCCCTGCACTTGGCACTTTGGCCAGGGCAGTGTTTATTGCTGCAGAGCTTCTTTTATTCCAAAGAGCCCTAGGAAAGAATCCCATGAGGAGTTTCTGTCCTTAACAGCAGCAGAACAAGTTCCCATTGCTCCCAGCCAGGCTCTGTCAGGGAGGGTTGGAGGCGAAGCAGGATGGTCCCAGCAAAGGGCAGAGCTGCTGGGGTCACACTCTGGGCTTTTCCTGGAGTTTTATAAAGGAAATCTGTGAAATTCCTTCAAGGGGAAGGTGAGTCCTCGTTCCAGATTGGCACAGAGGGCTTTTCCCATGCAGCCCACTGGCTCAGAGGTTCTTGCTCATGTTGCTCCATGACTTCTGAGCCAAGCAGGATCTGGGGTTTTTCTTGCTTGTTATAACTGAGGTTTCAGATTTCTTATTTTCTCCTTTTAGCCTACATGTCCATCGAGTGTTGGTGGTGTTAAACTGGTTTGGTCTGATCTGGAACATCCCAGCCAGGGTGGCCTCCCCATCCCACACTGGGAGAGGACCAGCTCCTGCCACCACCCCAGCCTGCAGCTGGTGCTGGGGTGGATGGCAGCCCCCTCCATGCAGGTGGAGCAATAACCCTCCTCCAGGTGTGATGGGACAGGACAACAAGAGATTAAATGGGAATTTTTCCTCCATGAGCCCAGAGAGGTTTCCTGCCCTGATCCCAGCAGGCTGGAATGGAGCCAGCACAGCCCCCAGGATAGCTCAGGGTTATTTTTGTGAGCTTTTTTGGTATATTTCCCCTCTTCATCTATTTTCAGCCCTATTTCCTTGTGCTGAAAATAGATGTGTGGTGAGCTTAGGAGAAACCTGTCGAGGTTTGGCAGACTCACCCCGTGCCCAGGCCTGGGGGAAGCAGCGCCTCTCCCAAGCCACTGTAAAACTGAGGATGTCATGCTTGCTTTGCCATCTCTGTGCTGAGTTTTCAGAGTTATCTGACCATGCTGCTGCCACGCCGCTGCTTTGTCACCCACCAACACCCACGGGGCTCGAAATTCTCCCTGGCTTCCATCTCTTCTCCACCCCTGTCCTTCTCATCGGGGGCACTGCCCAGGGCTTCTCACAATGCTGCTCTCCAGGCCTCTGGGGAGGCTGGCAGACAGCATGGGAAGCCTTTGGAAAAACATAATCCCATGCAGATGAGCAAAGCACGGAGAGCTTTTCCTGTGGGTTTGCAGCACAGCCTTTGAGGGACTGTGGGCAGGGAAGGGTCTCTGCTCTTCCCAGAGCTCCAGGTGCCCCTTTCAGAGCAGGATGTGCAAATGAACTGAGAACTGAGTCAGCCATGGCTGAGATGTGCCCCAGCTGGACCGGTCCGACCCAGTGGGACCTCCCAGTATGGCCCCAGTGAGTTCCCTGGCAGGGAAGGGTCTCTGCTTGCTCTTCCCAGAGCTCCAATGCCCCTTTCAGAGCGGGATGTGCAAATGAACTGAGAACTGAGTCAGCCGTGACTGCTGGCCCCAGTTGGACCAGTCTGACCAAGTGGGACCTCCCAGTATGGCTCCAGTGAGTTCCCTGGCTGCCTCAACACCGGCACACCAAAGTGCTGGGGGATTGCAGGGGCTGGGGCATCAGGCCCAATCCCCCTGCCTGAGGAGGATCTGCTGCCTGTCCATCCCAGAAGGTGCCTGGATGGGGCTGCGCAGCCCAGCCCACAGCACTGGGAGGAAGGGAGGGCTGTGCTGCACAAGGAGCATCCCCCACCAGCCAGGAGAGGGAACAGGAGCCTGCTGGGTGCTTCCAGGCCTGGCTGCACCCCTGGGAATGGTGGAGGTCAGAGCTCAGTGCCCATGAGCAAACCGAGAACTTCCAGAGTTCAACGTTGGGCAAAAAACAACCCAGAGCATCCCAGAGGTCGGAAAAGACCTTAAAGACCACCAAGTCCAGTTCCTGAAAAGCCTCCCCTGCTTCCCCCCATCTGCATATTCCCATCTCCTGCCCACATCTCCATGGTTGGCTGGATCTGCCCCTGCCTCCCTTTCTGTTGGAGCTGGTTCCTGATCCTGGCGGGTGCTGTGCCATTTGCTGCGTGGGTTCCTCTGGCAGCGTTTGCTCATTCCAAGTCCACTTTGGAATCGCTAACACGCATCTGCTGTTCGGATTTTCCTTTTTGTTTTTGCTCTGATTTCCACATTGAAAATGGGGCCATCACGGGAACACTCTCATTTTACTGTTTTTTGTTTTTTATTTCCTTGATTTTTTTTTTTTTTAACTTCCAAGGACACAATTTCGAGCCCTGAATTCTTCTCTTCTAACCTCCCTACTTTCATTGCAGATCTTACATTGTAATTTATTTTCTTTTCTTGTTCCTTCTTTCTTATAAAATGCGCAACGGTTGTGGATTTTAGTCATTATTAAATGAGATCCTTTTCCTGCTGTCTTGTCTTTTAGGTATGCTCAGCCACCCACCCATCCCCGTTTCCGAGCTGGCTGAACACACAGAGCATCTCAAAGCTAATGATAACCTGAAATTATCCCAAGAGTATGAGGTATGAGCAAGAGTGAGTGCTGTGCATGGGTTTGCAGAGCCAGGAATTAGGGAATTCAGACAGGCCTTCATCCAGATGAACAGCTTCATTTTAAAGACCTGGTTAGCTGAAATTTAAAAGCTATTTATGTATTGAAAATTAAGTACTTGCTGAGAGCTTTGCTGGGTTCAGTTCTAGCTCATAAAAAGAAAGAGGTTGGTGCATGAGCTGCTCCTGTTCGCTCAGCAGAGGCTGAGCTCCCTCAGAGAAGGGATGCAGTCCTGGATGGGATGGAGCTGTCCTTGGGGTGCCCATGGTTGCTGCAGGACACAGGAGACCGAGTGAAGGACTGTGACACCCAGTTTTTACAGCTGAGCTGGGTGAGATGAGCAGGGAGTGCTCCACAGCTGATGCCACCAGCAGCCATGGAGCTAAAGATGGGAAACCAGGATGGTTTGTGCTTCTTGTCATGTCTGAGGGGTTTGTGCACATTTTCCCTATCCTGGTAGTGATAGGGAAAATGTAATGACCAATCCCAGACTGGTGTGGGATGGAAGCACCTTAAAGCCCATCCAGTGTCCCCCTGCCATCAGCAGGGACCTTCCCCTGTCCCAGGGTGCCCCAAGCCCTGTCCAGCCTGGCCTTGGGCACTGCCAGGGATCCAGGGGCAGCCACAGCTGCTCAGGGCCTTCCCCACCTCACAGGCAGGAATTTCTCCTAATACCCACCCTAAAACCTGTCAGTTTAAAGCCCCTTGTTCTATCATCCCATGCCTGTGCAAAAAGCCTCTCTCTGCTCCTGGTTTTGCTGTTGAAAGACACCAAATGCCCTGGCATTTTTAGCCTGATGGTGAGTCTGGACTGGCTGTGTCTGTTTGCAGGCAGGGAGCCAGGGGATGTTTTCCAATCAAGGGCTGCTTCTCCCTGCCCTGACTCCCTGATCCCCGGGCACCTGGAGCAGGGTCAGGCCTTGGAGAAGGCGCATTCTGCTCTGCCTGGGTCTCTCCTCCCACGCTGGGTCTCGGGGGCAGCAGCAGCAGCTCGTTCTGAGCTCCATCCAGATTCCAGAGGCTGATCTGCATAATGCCACATCCTGAGTGCCCTGGCTCTGAGCCAGCCCAGCCTCCTCCAGAGGGAGAGCCAGAGCTGAACAAACATCGCTAATGAAGTGAAGGCGAGGCATGATTAGAGGGATGGAGAGCAAACAGACACATTACAATAGTATAAATACCCATTAGTTAGGAATTCTCCGCAGCCAGAGTGAGCCCTGAGCTGGTTTTGTGCATGGTTTTGTACCAGCTGTGCCCGGGGAGGGTGGGCACAGCCAGGGAGGGCAGTGGGGCTGGCTCAGAGGGGTGGATCTGGGATCTGGGACCCCGTCCCCAAAGGGTGGCAGTCAGAGGGAGAGCAAGCAGCAGCAAACACAGCTCTGCACGTTCCTGCCAAGCCTCCAATTGAGGCAAACCCCAAGGGCTCTGCAAAATGATGAAGGAATTAAGCCCTTGTTTTATTTAATTCTCTGGCTGAGGATTTAGAGGTAAACGTAATTAACCTAATTTCCATATCTGGGACAGCTGGACTTTAGAGAGGAAAAAAAAACCCCACCACCAAACCTGGCATAAATCACTAGGACAGGCAGAGGGGATTTTTCTCTCCAGTGCATTTCATTGTTTATTCTTTCATCCCTTCTAAGAAAAACCCATGTTGATTGAGTGTCCTAGGGCTGGGGTCCCCACCCCTCTTTTGTGCTGGGGAATGCACTCTTGTCCCTGCCAGGTTCCTGTGGGGCTTCCTCCCCATTTGCACTGGGAAGCCTTTGGTGCTGAGTCCAGAGGGGGGATGACCTCAGATATTCCACCTGGGGCCAAGGGAGATGGGACATCAGCTGCTCCATGGGGCTGGGGCTTTCCCACAGCAAAGCTGGGTTCTGGCAAACGGTGATTGCTGTGCTCCTGCAGAACAAGAGCTCAGAACTGCATTTGCTGCTTTTCTCCACACTGACTCTCCCATTTCCTCTCCCAATCCCTCCAGTCCATCGACCCTGGCCAGCAGTTCACCTGGGAGCACTCCAACCTGGAGGTGAACAAGCCCAAGAACCGCTACGCCAACGTGATCGCCTACGACCACTCGCGTGTCATCCTGCTGCCCATCGAAGGTAGGGAGGGAGCAGCCCCGCTCCATCCTCCCCAGGATGGATTCCTGCAGGGAGCACACTCTTCTCCCCCTGCTCCATCCTCCCCAGGATGGATTCCTGCAGGGAACACACTGCACACGCTCTTCTCTCATCTCTATTTATATTCTTCTCTTTACGTCTCCCTGGGAGCTTGGCAAGCAGGAGATACCTCTGTAAACCAAGCATTTGTTAAATTCTGGTGACTGACATATTCCCCTGGAGCTGCAATCCCTCATATCAAGGGCTGGTTTATCAAGAAACTGCCTTCCCTTTGCTTGGAGATGCCTGTTTGATACAGCTCTGACTAACAGGAAGCATTCAGACCACACAGTGCTTCAGAGGGAGCAGAGCAGGGTGGTGGAACACAGAGCAGGGCTGCTCAGGGAGGAGTGGGAAGCAAATGTGAGAGGCAGCAGCAGCAGAGATGCGGCCACTGAGTTGTACAGGCACAAAGATCACTTGATATGCAGCCCCTGCTGCAGCCCTGGCCCCTAAAAGGCTGGGGATAAGAAGGGGTTAGAGCAAGCCTGGCGGGTCATAAATTGTTTCCTGAGCTGCTTATGTGAGTGATGGTGCAGTCAGGAAATTTACATTAAATTTCACAACTCGTGGCTCTTGACAGTGCTGCTCCAGCGCACGCCAGGATAAGAGGGGCTTGAGATGGAGTTGAACAGGGCACCTGCTTGGGTTGCTGCTGCCAAGATAATGCTGGAGTTTCATGGGCTCAGGATGTGGCTGTGCTGGGTGGATAAAGCCTTCAAGGCCAGGCTTGCGTTGCCAAGAGCTGATCATCAGAGCAGAGAGGATGTGGGATGTCCTGGTAACTGCCTGGTGAATGGAGAGGTTAATTCCAAAGCCTTTGAGGCCAAGGAATTGCTAAAATAATCTCCCTGTGCCACGGTAGCTCTGAGGGGCACGGGGAAGGGGGAGAGCTGAGGCAGCAGCAGAGCACGGTGATCTGCCAAAAAACTGCACAAATCTGGATTGCTCTGGTCTGCTATTAGAGGGCTTTAAATGTTTCTCCTTGTGAAGCTGACTGTGTTCTGCCTTGGTTTAATTCCGAGATTAATATTGTATGAGCCAAGGAAAGCAGAGGCTTTAAAAAGTTGCTTTGTCATTCAAGGGAGGGGAGAAGAGCACAAGTGAGGGAGTGAAGGACACTTGGGCTGGTCTTGGATCTGGGGCTGGATGCAGGCAGCACTTCCAGCTCTGCCCAGGGCTCTATGAGGGACCAACAGTGCAAGGATGATGGGCCAAGGTTGAATTTTCAAGCATGTGAGAGGTTCTGACATGCCTTGGCTGCTGTGCTCCTTCCTGACGGGCTCTGTGTTATGCTCAGGGCTGGAAGATGAAAGGAGCTGGAGGAATTATAGTTTTGTTGCTTTTTCTTTGTTTGAAATCTGGATTTATCGAGGATGCAGACTGCCACTGCCTGCTTGGTCAGGAAGAAGCAGTGGCTTTAATTCTGTGACTTCTCTGAAGCTGGGGCTGTCACACAGTGGAACCTTGCAGGAGCTCACGCCACCATTTCAAATGACAGAGTCGACCCCAGGGGGCTGCAGAGGGGATTAATTCTGGAAGCTCAGCCCTAAACACACTCCTGCCATGGCAGCCACCTTCCCTCCCTCCTGAAATTTCAGACTGGGAGGGAGCAAGGGTAGGGAACCCTGCAGAAATTTAATCAAAAGCCATTTCCCAGCAGCTGAAGTTCCTCGGTGCCCTTGAGGACAGGGAGGCTGCTGTAGGCTCACCCCTCACCAGCAGCAGCCCCCATTGCTGCAGCCCCCATTGCTGCAGCCCCCATTCCTGCAGCCCCCATTCCTGCAGCCCCCGTTCCTGCAGTCCCCGTTCCTGCAGCCCCCATTCCTGCAGCCCCCGTTCCTGCAGCCCCCATTGCTGCAGCCCCCGTTGCTGCAGCCCCCATTGCTGCAGCCCCCATTGCTGCAGCCCCCATTCCTGCAGCCCCCGTTCCTGCAGTCCCCATTCCTGCAGCCCCCATTCCTGCAGCCCCCGTTCCTGCAGCCCCCATTGCTGCAGCCCCCGTTGCTGCAGCCCCCGTTCCTGCAGCCCCCATTGCTGCAGCCCCCGTTGCTGCAGCCCCCATTGCTGCAGCCCCCATTCCTGCAGCCCCCGTTGCTGCAGCCCCCATTGCTGCAGCCCCCATTGCTGCAGCCCCCATTGCTGCAGCCCCCATTGCTGCAGCCCAAGCCCCACTGGTGCTGCTCCCCAGCCTTGGCTCCCCTGCAGACAGGAGTGAAGGGCTCTGCACCGAGTTAATCATGGGTTTGCAGATCCTGCCAGCCTTGCCAGGCACTCGCTGTGCTCGGGAGCAGCCAAACCAGCCCCGAGTGCTCCGTGCCAGGCGCCGGCTCCGGAGCTGAACCTGGGCATTTTAACTTCAGAGCAGCTTTCTCCTGCCATGTCCCAATCAACCTCTTCACTCTGGCAGTGCCTCCTGCTCATCCCAAACCCTCAAGCAAGGACCCAGGCGAGCAGCTGGAGCTCAATAGCCTGTAACTCATGCGGGTAGGGAAAAAAAAACACTCTTAAAAATGACAGCGGGCAATTTACAGCAAGTCAAAGCCTGTAATTTCAATGCCTTCATTGGCTAAATCAAGCCTGGCTTTATTCTTTACTCTGTCCAGCTGTAGCTCAATGCCTGGCATTAGACTATGGACCACACATTCATTGACCAGGTGCATTTGCTGCCTGGGCTCGGGGCAGGCTGGGACAAGGACTCGGGTTTGTCCTATGGACACTGATGTAGCAGGAGCCCTGCTCCAGGGCTTTGCTCCTGTTAAGCACATGAGTAAAAACACCACAGTTTCAAGGCCTGATATTTGGTCTCTTTAATACCTTTTGCAAGGAGTTGCTGTCTCTTTGCAATGCAGGAGCTTGAGCTGGGAACACCTTGCCAGGAGCTTGGGTCATCCTGACCCACCAAGGCTCGGGTGTTTCTGCAGTGAGCTTCTCTCTAACAGCATCCCTGCAAAAATCTCCTCAGCGCAGCTTCCAGCTGTGTGAAGTCCTTGCAGATGGCTGATTTTTGCTGATTTGACACAGGAATTGTGGGCAGTGATTACATCAATGCCAACTACATTGACGGGTACCGGAAGCAGAACGCCTACATTGCCACCCAGGGGCCCCTGCCAGAGACCTTTGGGGACTTCTGGAGGATGGTGTGGGAGCAGCGCTCAGCCACCATTGTCATGATGACTAAGCTGGAGGAGAAATCACGGGTAAGATGCATGAGAGGGATGACTGGTTAGTCATAATCCAGGGGGATTGGAGGGGAGAGCTGGGGGAACAGCAAATCCCTTTGATGTGCAGCCAGGGGGGGATTTCTGCCTGCTCTGCCAGCACCCTGAAAGTTCAGTGATTCATTGCTTTTACAAAAAAACAAACCATTCACCCTGGAAAGCTGCAGCCTCCTTGGCAACTCCAGGAGAAGGGGCTGCTGGATCCCACTGCATGTCTGTCTTGGAGCTAATCATGTGGCAAGTTTCACATTCAGTTCTCTTGTTTAACAAGCCCCAGTACATTCCCTCTAATCTTCAGGATCATTCCAGTCTGTTGTCTGTGGGATTGATGTAGCATCCAAGTCTGTGCTTAGTCAGTAGGAGCTTTTTCTGGTGGGTTTGTCCCTGTCCTGGTGCTGTGCAAAGACACTCTTGCACCTCCCCTTGCCTTTGCCACCGGCCCAGCTTCCCTGTATCAGGGCAGTTTGGGAATGAGCACACCCCAGTTTGGGTTTGCCCAGCACTGAGCCATCCCTCCTTGCCTTGCAGATAAAGTGTGACCAGTACTGGCCAGGCCGAGGCACAGACACCTACGGGATGATCCAGGTGACCTTGCTGGACACCATTGAGCTGGCCACCTTCTGCGTCAGGACCTTTTCCCTGCACAAGGTGAGCTGGCTCCTGCTCCTCTTTTCCCTGGAGAGGGGCTGGAACACTCCTGGTGAACTGCAGGAATGCTCAAGGGCTTCTCTTAAGGGAAAAACTCACAACAGTGGTTGGGAAGAGGTCGCATAACCTGAGCTATTTACACCTGCAGGCTCCAGTCACAAAGGGGTCTCAGGCTGCAACATTCCAAAAGATCAATAAATCTCTGATGTCACCACTTTGGCTCATGGCAGTTCCAAACCTTCATTCCCACCCCCAAGAGCTCTGGATTTCCCTCCTAACAAGGAGGGAGGCACACCCTGTGCAAGGCAGGGGTGGCACTGGATGAGCTTTAATGTCCCCTTCACCATCCCGTGAATGTCCCATTATTCCCAGCCTAGCTGGGTGATAGCTGGTCGCCTGTGAAAGGAATCTAAGTTCCCTCTTAATTCTTCTCCAAGGAAAACCCACGCATCCTAATGAAGTTAATTAAGGGCTATTTAAAGGGGGTACAGCTCCTTTTAAAAAAGGATACAATCTCTATGAGCAGATAAATATTGATTCCCCAGTTATAATGTGGGACCTCAAGCAGCCATCAACAAAAAGTGCGTTAAAGCTCAAAACTACAAAAATATCAGAGCTTTATAACTCCTCCCCATTAACAACCTATATTTAAGTAGGAGAATTAATGCTAGAATGAGTAACCAGGGTCCTCCCTCTACAAGGCAAGCTTACACCTGTACATTATCAACAAATAATATGGGACATTCATGGGGTGGCACTGGATGAGCTTTAATATCCCCCTCAAACCATCCTGTGACTCGACTTTAATAAAATTAAAATAACGATAAGCATTACAGATATTATTCATAAACAGGGTCCTTCTGAAGCAGGTCCTGCCTTTCCCTGTATGCAGTGAGGGAGCACAGATGGGGTTGTGGCTCAGGGCCCACCCAGCCCAGGCAGTTTGGTTTTGCTGTCCCTGGGCCCTGTGCTGTGCTGTGCTGTGCCCAGGGCACACCAGCCCAGGCAGTTTGCTGTCCCTGACCCTGTGCTGCTGTCCCTGACCCCGTGCTGCTGTTCCTGACCCCGTGCCGTGCCGTGCTGTGCTGCAGAATGGCTCCAGCGAGAAGCGCGAGGTGCGGCAGTTCCAGTTCACGGCCTGGCCCGACCACGGCGTGCCCGAGTACCCCACGCCCTTCCTGGCCTTCCTCAGACGAGTCAAAACCTGCAATCCCCCGGATGCTGGGCCCATCGTGGTGCACTGCAGGTACTGCCCCCCTCGCCTGGTACTTCTGGAGGGGGTGGGTTTACCTGGGCACAGGTGCATCCCCAGGCAGCATCTGAGAAAGGGACCTGGGGATTCCATTGAGCTCAGCATGTCCTGAGATGATGAGGAACAGGATGATGGGGATTTTGAAGTTTATAATGAACTTTCACTCCCAAGTAGGAGGTGAGGCTTTCTGTTCCAGAGTGGGTGTAGATTGTTATTGGGATTAGGCTGATTGAGAAGGAAGTTTCGACTGTTTGTAATTGTGCTAGGAGTGTTTTTGGATAGAAGAGGGAATAGGATGGGGGTGGAGAGGGTTACTAGGGTTAAGAGTATGGATGTATTTAGGACTAGTGAGAGGTCCATTGCTTTCACTTGGACTTGCACCAAGATGAGTGGCTCCTAAGACCATTGGGTTACTATTTGGGCCAAATCACTTGGATCAAGTGCTGCACGCCAGGCTGGGCAGGGCTTGGGGTAACCTGCTCCAGTGGAAGGTGTCCCTGGCCATGGCAGGGGTGGCACTGGAGGAGCTTTAGGGTCCCTTTGCAACCAAACCATTCTGGGGTTAAGCAATGGGAAGTGCCTGGTGCTGTAGCAGTGTCTGGTTCTGTGTGGTGGGGCTGTCTCTGGTCACAGTGAGAAAGGAGGAGGAGGAGGATCAGGTGTGACCTCAGAGGGTGTTGGAGGTGTTTGGGAGGCAGAGCTGCCTCAGCTGCCCAAGGCAGGGCTGACAGTGATTGACAGAGGGTTTCTGAGTGCTGCAGCCTTCCTGATAATGCCAGGCTGAAGGCAGGTAGCATTCCCTAATTCAATTTACAACCCAGTGAGGAATCCTCGAGGCCTCAATGCAGATAAATCCCTGTGTTCCTCAGGAGGGTGTGGAGGAGCCTGCAGGTTCCTGGGCACTGGGGGAAGATCTGCATTGTGCAGGCTGCTGGGGAAGCTAATCCTGCCTCTGCTGGAGAATGCCATTTAAACAGTCTTTGTGAGTGGGCAACTTATCACTACCCTTGCAGATGGCAATTATTGTGCACCTCAGAAAATGAATAAAGAGCTGTCAGCTCACAACCAGCTCCCAGATCAGCTGCTAAATTCTTGCCAAAGCTCCAGTCACCTGCTTGGTTCAGGTGTTAGGCAGTCTAATTAACAGGGATCAAGGGGGCTCCAGGAAAAAAGGGACAGCACTGGAATGGTAAAAGGAAACCCTTTATTAGCAGTGGCACAAGAGAGCACAGAGCCCTGCTGAGGCACAAATGCCATTACACACAGGTCTGATGTTACCTGATGCACAAAAGCGTTGAGGGAGAGAGGTGACGCATGTTGCTCATTACAACATCAGCGCTCCTTCAGCTGCAGAGATCTGAGGCATTAAACAGGGGGGTTTAGATCCTGCCAGCCCCTTGTTGGAGCCTCAGGGGGGGCTGCCACAGCTGGGCCTGGCCTGGGGTGTCACAGTGGAGGGGGGACAGGACAGAGCAGGGTGGAGGGGGGACAGAATGGCGTGGAGAGGGGACAGAATGGTGTGGAGGGGACACAGAGAGGCATGGAGGGGACACAGAGCAGCGTGCAGGGAACACAGAGCAGCATGCAGGGGACACACAGCAGTGTAAAGGGGACACAGAGCAGCGTGCAGGGGACGCAGAGTGGTGTGGAGGAGACACAGAGAGATATGGAGGGGACAGAGCAGTGTGCAGGGGACACAGAGCAGCATGGAGGGGACACAGAGAGGTATGGAGGGGACATAGAGCGGCATGGAGGGGACACAGAGCAGCATGCAGGGGCAGCAGGCATCGCCCAGTGAAGGCCAATCCCTCACCCCTGTCCCCTGTCCCCAGCGCGGGCGTGGGACGCACCGGCTGCTTCATCGTGATCGACGCCATGCTGGAGAGGATCAAGCACGAGAAGACCGTGGACATCTACGGGCACGTCACCCTCATGAGGTCCCAGCGCAACTACATGGTGCAGACAGAGGACCAGTACAGCTTCATCCACGATGCCTTGCTGGAGGCCGTGGCCTGCGGCAACACCGAGGTCCCGGCTCGGAACCTCTACAGCTACATCCAGAAACTGGCACAGATCGAGGCCAGGGAGCACGTCACGGGCATGGAGCTGGAGTTCAAGGTGAGGATGGGCCTGCCCAGGGCTGGGTGGTCACAGGGAGCCTTCGTCAGGCTGGTGGCACCTTGCTGCTTCCACGTGGGAGGTACTTACATTGCAGTTCCCTGGGAAAGCCTGCCTGGCACCACAGGCTGCTTCCCTGGTCGTTCCAGACCCAGAATGACTTTACTGCCTCTTAAATTGGAGGGATTTTTAACTTTTTTAGTAGTAGTACTATTTTCTGAAAGTTTTGCTTAGGGAAAGGCCTCACCCCAAAAACAAACCCCAGGAGGGCACCCAGAGGGTAGGACAGGTTAAGGGGCTGGCATGGGTCAGGAGCAGCCTCAGTGAGCGTCCCTTGCCCGCAGCGCCTGGCCAACTCCAAGGCCCACACCTCGCGCTTCATCAGCGCCAACCTGCCCTGCAACAAGTTCAAGAACCGCCTGGTGAACATCATGCCCTACGAGACCACGCGGGTGTGCCTGCAGCCCATCCGCGGCGTCGAGGGCTCCGACTACATCAACGCCAGCTTCATCGACGGCTACAGGTACGGCCCTGCCCCGCCCCGAGCACCGAGCCCCGAGCCCGGGCTGCCTCTGCACGGGCAGCCCCTGCTGGCCACCACCTGTGCTGGCCACAACCTGCCCCATCACCTGCACGGGCAGCCCCTGCTGGCCACCACCTGCCCCATCACCTGTGTTGGCCATCACCTGCACCATCACAGGGGCCAGGGATAAATCCTGGCCCAAAATCCAGCCTGCTGAGGAGATTTTCCCCTGTGGTAGTCTTAAATTACCTCTATGATAGCTAAATTATTAAATGATCCTCTAAAGCAGTGCAGCCCCTCCTCAGCTGCAGGTCCTGAGCGCAGAGGGTCAGCCCAGGGTGGGTTTGGCCATTGGGAGGTTTCTAAATATGGATTGGGCTTTTTGTTACCTCTGTGATTTGGGGGCACTGCGATCCCCAAAGTTTCTCCCAGGAAAATCCAGCCCTGGGAGCTACAGCGCTCCGTGGGTGGGTTTGGAGGGAACAAAGCAACTCCATGTGCAGCTTTTCCTCCTGTCCAGGACCAGCAGTGCTGGCCATGGCTGTGGCACTGGGATTAGGTTGGATTTACCCCTTGGAAGTGATATTTAAGGAGAGCTTCACCATTGGCTCTTTATTTTGACCACTGGCACCAAAGACATCCCAACCCCTTTCTAGTCCTTCCCCAGCATTTCCATGTGCTCTCCCACTCTCCAGCCTTTCCCTGCTTTCCCCAAAGCTGCTGCCCATGCAGTGCTCACCCCCCTGACCCCTCCTTGCTTTGGGCTCCCCAGGCAGCAGAGAGCCTACATAGCCACGCAGGGGCCGCTGGCAGAGACCACCGAGGACTTCTGGAGGATGCTCTGGGAAAACAACTCCACCATCGTGGTGATGCTGACCAAGCTTCGGGAGATGGGGCGGGTGAGTGGGGCTGGGAGGGATCCTGGAGGGCAGGAGAGGGGCTGGGAGGGGATCCTGCAGGATGGACAAGGGCTGACAGGACCTGTTTGCCCCAACAGGAGAAGTGCCATCAGTACTGGCCTGCAGAGCGCTCAGCACGGTACCAGTACTTCGTGGTGGACCCCATGGCTGAGTACAACATGCCCCAGTACATCCTGAGGGAGTTCAAGGTCACAGATGCCAGGGTAGGTGTTGGCATGGGGCAGTTCCAACTGGGAGGAATGGGGCTGGCAGGGGGGTTTGGGGGGCTTGGCTGAGGTGTCCACACTTTCTCTGGGGTTATCAGTGGAGGAGAGCTCATGGTTGGAAGGGACCCACAAGGATCATCGAGTCCAAGCCCTGCACAGAACAAGGTGCTCTGCTCACAGGGCAAGACAAAACAGCCTCAAGCTGTGCCAGGGGAGGTTCAGGTTGGACATCAGCAGGAATTTCTCCATGGAAAGTGTGGTCAGGTAGTGGAAGGGGCTGCCCAGGGAGGTTTGGAGTCCATGCGCCCAAGAGCTCAATTGTGATGAGGATCAGAACACACACACACACGGATTGGACTGGAGTATTTGTTCTTACAAATTGAAAGTAGTTTCAAACCTCTCTCACTGCCTTGAGTTGCTTTGTTAGCGAGGTGCCTGGCTTTGGGGTTTAGCTGCAGCTTATTTGAGGTGAAAGCAGAAAGCAAAAGCTGATAAAAATCTTGCAAAGGTTTCTCTGCACCCTTCAGAAAATGAGCACTTCTATGGCTTGGAGAGGAGCCACTGTCAGTCATGTTCAAAGGGACAAATTCACTCCAATAATCTTCGATTCAATGTCAGCTTTCTCATCTGAAGGAACATTTCAATACCTTCTCAAATTTCAGTAGCAAACATAACCCTCCCTCTCACAGCACAGCTTTTGAGGTTGCCAAAGTATTCCAGAACCTGATAATTCAATTTGCAAGGTTGAGGAGGAGGATGCCTCATCAGTCCTCGTAGAACAAGATTTATCTTCCTGTCAGCTGTAATTCTGACACTGTGGCAATTCTTTGTGAAGATTGATTAGAGGGGCCAACACCTCACCTTGAACGTTCCTTTGCTGAAGACTCCATCTGTGCTGTCTGCAGTGGTCAGAGCTTTCAGCACCTGCCAGGATATGGATCTGTGCTGACAGCCTGACTCCAGGAATGTCAGCTGCAACACAAGCAGCTTCATCACCATGGGGCTGGATAATAAATACGTGTGCACTCGACTACAGCACTGAGCTGCCTCAACTTTTCATGCCCTTTAACAAACCAGCAGCAAAAATAGGGGGGTTTTTTTGCCTTTTGTGTGTGTTGTCACAAACACAGGTGTTGAACTATTCCTGTTTTGTCCCCCAGGATGGTCAGTCACGAACTGTTCGTCAGTTCCAGTTCACTGACTGGCCAGAACAAGGTGTGCCAAAATCAGGAGAAGGTTTCATCGACTTCATTGGGCAGGTGCACAAGACCAAGGAGCAGTTTGGCCAGGATGGCCCCATCTCTGTCCACTGCAGGTAGGCACCTGGACACACCTCACCCAGATGGGATGTGGGAGAGCAGAGGGAATTGAAATCCAGATATCCCCCCTTTCCACCCCATCCTTGCAGGGAGATTTCTTGGGGTGTTGGTGCCAAACATTTGCCTCTGCCAGCCAAACTCATCTCCCTTCAGCCCTGGCACTGCCCACAAGGCTTTTGACCCTTTATATTTAGAGAGATGAAATATCTCTGAAGGAGATGGGAGCCTCAGTGTGACATATACATATCTATAGAATATCTGTAATATTTGACCTGCAGAATTAGAAGTATTTTTTACCAGTCTCAGCCCAATTTACACCTCCAGCACTGCTGGGCTGTTTGCTGCTAGCAAGAATTGTACCTCCTTACCCACAGGCAGGACAGGATGATCCATTCTTACTAAAATTATTCATTTTCAAAAGCCCAATATTACATATTATGAATCATTTTCCTACTGAACACTGTTTACCACTACCCAAAGCTTTTAACTTCTTAAATTTCCCTTCCCCAAACATTTTTTGGGTCACACTGTGGCACTTGGGTTATTTCTGGGTGTCTCTCCTGGAGGACTGACCCAGGCTCTCCACTTCCAACACGTTCACAGGGCTCAGCCCCACCCCAAGCAGCATTGACAAGAACATTTGGGCATTGCAGCACACAATTCCCTGATGATTTCCCCCCTTTCCTGCAGTGCTGGCGTGGGCAGGACCGGAGTGTTCATCACCCTGAGCATCGTCCTGGAGCGGATGCGCTACGAGGGGGTTGTAGATATTTTCCAGACAGTGAAGATGCTGCGAACACAACGACCTGCAATGGTGCAAACAGAGGTGAGGGGGGGCCCCCAGCCTGTCCCAGGGATCAGGAAATGGCTTGGGTTAGCTTGACTTGGCTTGGCTTGGCTTGGCTTGGCTTGGGTTGAGAGAGGAACCTCCAGCCCTTCTCGTTTCGCTCCCTTCACTGGCCCAGGCTGCACTGCTGACTTCACCTAAGAAATACAAAATGAATTTTAAAAAAACTATTCCTATTGTTAGAAAGTCCCTTAAAGATTCCATGCCAGCCTGGAGGCTCTATTCTTAGCCAAGCACACGAGTCTGGCTGTGGGGCTGACAGGAGAGGGGGATGTTCAGTAGCTGAGAGGCACAGGCATAAAGGGAGAGCTGGAGCTTCCCTCTCCCAGGAGTTCTCAGCTCTTTGAGAACCACAGAGGTTCCTGCTCAGCTTTGTGCTGTCTGGAAAGCAGGACAGGGATCCTGAGGAGCCCATTCCCACCTCTGAGGCTGCTTCTCTTTGCTGTTGGCAGGATGAATACCAGTTCTGTTACCAGGCAGCTCTGGAGTATCTGGGAAGTTTTGATCACTATGCAACATAAAAAGCCATCGTTGTGCAGACTCTACCAACCACTTCAGTCCTGGAAGGCCTCTTCTGACCCAGGAGGAGCGCTTGAACTTACAAAACTGACTCAGAAGAAGAACCTTTTCATCTGGACAGTGCATCGGGAGCAGGGGGGAGGATTGGAAGGAACACCCCTTGGGCATCTCCACCTTGTGACCTGGCCCTCGCAGGGGCGGCCCACGAGGGCTGCTCAGACCTGCTCTGCAACCTCAGGAGGTGTTCCCTGGGGAGGATGGATAAATGGATGGATGGATGGATGGATGGACATGGGGAAACTGATCCAAAAGCTACAACACACCTTGGGAACCGTTTCTGCTGGAGAAGGGAAGGAAAAACCGACTTTGGTTACATCATTAGAGTTCAGTTTATTTACTAATGTAGTTGGCAGTCTTTAAAGGAAGTCACTTGCAGAATTGAAGGTGTTCTGTGAAAGAAAAGGAGCTAAATCTCAACGCTTAGGCAGACTTAGGGTCAGGAGTTCTTCTAGCTGGAGTCTTAATAACCTCAGTATCAGCATTGGGATGATTCTGGGCTTGCAGGCACCTTGCAAACATTCACGGGATGCCCCTGCCACGCCAGAGGTTTTATAGCTCACATTTTGAATACTTGGAACATTCCTCATTTCTTCTAATTCCAAAATTTTATTTTTTAGGGTATTTAAAAGGCTAAAAGAGCGAGTTACAACCCCCAGAGCTGGCTGTGGGGGGTAACCCCTGCCTTGCTTGGGTTGGGGTCTCTGGCTGCTGGGTCTGGGCCCCCTCCCAGCGCATCAGGCTTTCCTTGGAGCAGGGTGGGACGAAGGCAGCCCCTTCCCCAGGCTCTTTGCACATCCACAGCCCACTGCTGCCCCGAGCAGCCGTGTCCCCCTGCTCCTGCCAGCAGCATCTCCCTGCAGGAGCCCCAGAACCACCTGCAGAAATTGATTTCCCAAACCCAGCTGGTTCCTGGTGCCAGCCCCTCGCCTCTGAACTCAGCAGCTCTCGGGAGCTCCTCTCAGGACTGGCCCAGCACCAGGCACTCCTTGCACATCTCCCACTGTCCCCAACATGCCCCAGCTGTGAAAGAACTGGGAAAGATCCGGGAAGGTGCATCCAATGGCAAATACTGTGAGTGGCTTTCTTTAAAGTATCGATGTAACTGTAACAAGTGACATTACCTTTTTTTTAAATAGTGTATTTTTTCCTTTTTTTTTTTTTTTAAGACAAAGAATATCAGTCAATGAATTTAAAAGAAAAATTTGCTTATTTGTTCATATTATGTTCAAAGACAGTCTATTTTTTCACTGTAGAAATGTTACGTGTAATGGCTGTGATATATAAAAATGCAGTGCAAATTGCTACTTCTACATATTGCTTTTCTACCATTTAAAAGGTTTAACTTGCTCATGTAAGAACAAAATGTCCTTTCTGGATTTTTTTTTTTTATTATTATTAGTAATTTTTTTTTTCTTTTTGGGTTCTCTTGTTTTCAATCACAGACATATCCCAGGTCCCTGGAAGGGGGGGAGCAGGAGGTGCAGGGGTGGTGGCAGTGCCAATTCCCCTTTTGGGGTGGTGGCAGTGCCAATTCCCCTCCAGCTGTGGCCATGCAGGGCCAGGGCTGAACTGGGACATCCAACACCACCAGTGGCTTTTGCTGACTGGAGACAGAGAGATTTTGGAGCCTTGACACCCATCAGGTGTTTTACCACCCCAGGTGTGTTGCAGACCCAGCCTGGCCTGTCTCTGTGCTGCTTTTGGCTCCAGTGCCCAGGAGTTTCAGCATCCAGAGCTCAGAATATCTGAGAAAAGCCACCCTGCCCCAAACTCTGCTCACCTCTGCCCTCTCCTGTTTTTTTTTTATTTTTCTAGAAGGGGTAATCATGGCCATCAAGTGCTGCCCAGAACCCCCCACACAACCCATTTCCTGTCTTTAACTGAAAAAATGAAAAAGAAAAAAAAAAGAACCGATTGAAAGGCTTCTTCGAGATTTTACTTATTTGTGTGAAAGTTGCCCAAATTTCTAAGTATGTTGCAGCAAAAATCTTACTGGACAAGTTGGGGGGAGGGGGGAGGTTTTTTTCTTTGTATGAGAGCAAAGTGCTGTTGCTTTCACACTGTTATTTCAAACTGAAACAGTAAGTGGTTTTCATACCACGGTGTATGTAGATATATTGACTTTGTATTAAAGGAAGATTGTCTGAACGTGCTGCAGCGCTGTGTGTGTGGGAGGGCCTCCCAAACCCATCCTGCTGCTCAACAGGGACACAGAACTGTTCCTCTCCTCTGCTCCTGCTGGAAATAGGCGCCTGTACAAGGCAAATGTGGCTGCAAAGAAGGAAATTTCTCATCTGAGGAGATTTGGGAAGGTGTCCCTGCCATGGCAGGGGTGGCACTGATGGAAGATTGTTCTGGGATCCTTCCCTCCCTTCCACAGCTCCCCCTCTCCTTCCTACACTGACACCACCAGCAGCAGCTTGGCTCCAGCTTAAAGAAATTAACAAAAAATTAATTAGCAGGTTCAGAGAGATCAGCATCAGGTGAGAATGGCACCACCTCCAAAATGCTGTTACTCCATGTGAGAGAAGGAGGGGAGGGAGCCAAGCACACATCAAACAGCAGCAGCCCAATGGCACAGGGAAAAAGAGACAGGAATAAAACCCAGAGATCTCCTGGTTTGTACCCACAGCTCGTGGCCCTCCAGGCAGTCTGGGAATAGCAACGAGTTTTGCCTTCATAATCTGGACTCAAAGGGAATTTGTAGCACGAGTGGTTCCAGCCATGAGACACAGGACAGGCACCTCAGCAGCCTCACATCAGGGACGGGATTTTTGATGCTCACTTTATGTCATCATTGAAGAGTAGGAAGGAAAAACTGATTATTCTTCTTCTGAGCTCTGTTTCTCAGCCTTCCCTGCACTCCCAGCCCTGCCATTCCTGTCTCTCTGTGCCAATAACCATCCCCAGCACTGCTCTCCAGGCTCTCATTCTGCTTCCATCCTTTTCTGAGCTGCCATGACATCCCCCAGGTTGAAATGCAAACCCCTCACAGCGCTGAAATAAATTCCACAAGGAGCACAGGAAGGTGAGTGGCAAAGAGAATTGAACAGCAGCTGGGAGCTGAGTAAATCTTCCAAAAAATCCCAGCCAGCTCCACAGGAAGCCAGTTAGGAGGCAAATAGAGGCTGAAATCTTTTCCCAGAGTCATGGAATATCTTGAATTGGAAGGGGCACACAGAGATCATCAGTGCAGCCTCTGTCCCTGCACAGACACCCAACAATCCCAGCCTGGGCATCCCTGAGGGCTCCTGGAGCTCTGGCAGCCTTGGCACCATGGCCTGGGATCCTGGCAGTGCCCAGCAAGAGTGAGAATCACATCTGGAATCACATCCCAGTTACAGGGATTAATAAATGGTGAAACAAATGATAAAATAAATGAGAACACGAATGATTCCAGGCTCTGGGACTGCACCCTGGTGCCCATCCCAGGTGCAAAGGGCAAATGAAAGAGGAATTCCTGCTCTGAGCTCGCTCTCTGTGGGTTTGCTGTGCCAGAGCTGGCACGGGGCTGACTTTGGTTTTAATTAAACTCCAAGTGATGGCCCATTAATGCCTGTTACAGCAGGGAGGGAGGGCTTGTGTTCCTTATTGATCCCAGGATTTTTCCCTCTCTCTGTCTCTCTCACAAGCTCCAAATGACAGCTTTGACAGTTTGTCAGAGCTGTGGGCAGGGGGGAAGGAGTAAATAAATCATTGCAGGGAATGTTTCACAGGGCAGGGGCTGCAGATCCACACAGATCCATTTCCCCACACAGGAGCAGGGTTGAGGCACGGACAGGGATTCACCAGGGATCCCAGAGCCCCCTTTTATCAGAGATGAGCAGGACAATGACAGCAGAGCCAAACCCATCCCTGCAGCCCAGCTTTTCCTTGTGGGTGCCCAGGGCACGGCTCAGTGCTCAGATCCAGGCAGGACCATCCTGGCAGGACTCAGAGCTGCCCCAAACCCTGGCCAGTGCTGATCCCGTCACTGAGGGGATTCTGCTCCCACTTTGATCAATTCTCCATCAGCCCTGGCCCTGCCCCAGACCCCCCAGCCCCATCCCAGGGCTGCCCACAAAGCTCAGAGCAGCAAAGGGCTCAGCTCCCACTCACACACTGGGCACAGCCAGTCTGTGCCCCAGCTGGAGCTTGCAGCAGCCTGGATGCCAAATCCCTGAGGGTTTGATTTGCAAAAGCCCCCAGGCCCCTGCACAGCCCCGAACCAAGAGCCCCCAGCCCCCTGCAGCAGAACAAAGGCTTTAAAGCAGCTGTAGCTGTGATTTACATTCCAGAGGAAAAGGAAAAGCTTTTCTTGGTTTACAGAATTACCCAAGTGGCAGAGCAGTTCCCAGGCCAGGAGAAACTCCTCACGTTGCAATATGCTTTAATTATACCGAGAGCAGCAGTAACAGAGCGAGAAATCAATTCCTTCTCCTAAATAAGATGGTTGCAAATTCCAAGCCGGGCGAGTGAACAGATGTAGAACTGAAATGGAAAAAGTAAATACCCTCAGAGGTGCTGAGAAAATTGTCTTACTATTGCTACAAGTTCGTCCTGTGGGAAGGGGGTACAGGGAGCCTGCTCCCACATTTCCCAGGGAGGAAACCACGAGTTCAGGCACTGCAGCATCATCATAATTGTGACAATTCCTGGCTGTGAGGGTGGGCAGGCCCTGGCACAGGTGCCCAGAGCTGCTGGGGCTGCCCCTGGATCCCTGGAACTGCCCAAGGCCAGGCTGGACAGGGCTGGAGCAGCCTGGGACAGTGGGAGGTGTCCCTGTCCCAAAATCTCTGTCCCTATCCCAATCCCAGTCCCTGTTCCTGGTCCCTGTTCCCTATCCCTATCCCTGTCCCAAACCCTGTTCTCTATCCTTGTCCCTGTCTCAATCCCAATCCCCGTTCCAATCATTGTCCCTGTCCCTGTTTCTGGTCCCTGTTCCCTATCCCAGTCCCAGTCCCAGTCCCAGTCCCTGTCCCAAACCCTGTCCCAAACCTGTCCCTGTTCCTGGCAGGATGGGGTGCCCTGGGGCTGAAGCAGAGCAGCAGTGACCCTGCTGTGTGATAATGTGTGATAAAGTGTGATTATAATGTGTGATAATATGTGATAAAGTGGGATAACCTCACTCTCTCCAACCCTTTGATGCATCCACCCTTTAACCTCCCTGGTTTTCCCATTTTCTGCTGACCTCCCTCGGGATCCCTCTGCAATCTGCCCAGGGATCAAAGCCCCAAATCCCAACCCCTCCGTGCCTTTATCTCCCCAAACCCCAAATGCCAGCTCCTCCCAGCCATGGGGGCAGAAATTGGGGTTCAGCAGCTGGGGCTGGCGCTGTGCCCACGGGGGGCACACAGGGTGCAGATGGCAGCCCCAGATTAATGGGTTACACAAGGGCCTTAGCCCGGGCTTACTGAGGATAATAAACCCCCAGGGAAAATATTGTGTCCAAATGATTAAAAAAAATCTCTATATAAAATAAAATAAAATAAAATAAAATAAAATAAAATTAAATTAAATTAAATTAAAATAATTAAAATTATAAAATAAAATTAAATTAAATTAAAATAAAATAAAATAAAATAAAATAATTAAAATAAAATAAATTTAAAAAAATAAAATAAAATAAAAATAAATAAAATAATAAAATTAAATTAAATAGTAAATTAAATTAAATTAAATTAAATTAAATTAAAATAAAATAATTAAAATAAATAAAATAAAATAAAATAAAATAATTAAAATAAAATAAATAAAAATAAAAAATTAAATAAAATAAAACTAAATAAAGTAATAAAATAAAATTAAAATAAAATAAATAAAAATTAAAATAAAATAAAATACAAATAACTAAAATAAACCCACCATGGGCCCTGCAGGTTTTGGCCACAGGATATTTTCAAAGGCTGGGGAGGAGATGCTGGAGGTGGCCTCAGATCTCCTGGACTTGCAGGAGGGGTTATTATTTTATTTTTTTATTATTTTTTATTTTAGGGTATCCCCTTTTAGCTACAAATAATTTTTTTAGGTTGAAACATAAAGATAAATCAAACCAAATTACTATTCATTCAGGATAAGCAGATTCAAATTGCTGCATGATTTTTTATCTAAATAATGTTTAAATTTTAAAAAGGGGGGAGAAAAAACTAATTACATCTTTGTGTGGAAGATCATAAATCACATAATTACAATGGGAACCTCTGCATCTTTCCAGCACACCAAAAGCAGACTACACAAGTTCTTATCTCATTGCTGTTTAATTAAGAATTATGTTTGAGCATCTTCTTTTTAATTATCACGGAGCCCAGATGACTTCTAATCTCCTTTTTACCCAAAATGAGTGAAGGTGCAGTCCAAAACGGGCCCTAATGAATTTACAATTTGCTCTTTGGGGAACTTTATTAAAATTTCCTCCGAACAGAAGATGAACAGTGATAAAGTGAATTTCCAGAGAGAACATTTGGTTCCCTTTGGTTGGCACCACAGGAGCTGCAGAGGGGGTGCAGAGGGGTCACTTTTTCACTTTTTGGGGAGTTTCACACGTGGTTCTGTGGCTGCACCAAAATAAAATATGAAAATAAAATATGAAAATAAAATATGTCCCTGCTCTGAACATGAGCAGAAACTTTTCCCCGCCTGAAGCTTTTCCCGCTGTGTCCTGCTGACCCTGTGATCCCAGGTGACACCACACACACACAGATATTATTTATAAATGTGTGAGGGGTTGTTTAAGCCCAGCACACAGCAAATACCTTCTAATTCAATTGGCTGAATCGACACAGGGAGATTATTAGTTTTCAGTAAGATTGGATTCAATTAATTAGCCTGAAAATATCAGCACAGCCAGGCGAGCAAAGAAAAACAGAGATAAATCCCTGCCATGGCACTGCTTCATCTTTTAAAGGCAATTAACTCTTAGTTATTAGCTTTTAATTAGGGAATAATAATGACACCATTAATACAGTTTATTATACTTGTCAGCAGGCAGCTGTTCCGAGCAGGCTCCGTTATCAGATCTCGGCTTTTGGCTGCTCCTTGCAGGGAGGGGGCAGAGCTGGGGGGGCCCTGGGCTGGATCCCCCTGCCAGGGGAGGGATGGAGCAGAGAGGGATGGGGCAGAGTGGGATGGGGCAGAGCAGGAGGGAGCAGAGGAGGAGGGAGCAGAGCAGGATGAGCAGAGCAGGAGAGAGCAGAGCAGGGCAGGATGGAGCAGAAAAGGATGGAGCAGAGAGGGATGGGGCAGAGTGGGATGGGGCAGAGCAGGAGGGAGCAGAGGAGGAGGGAGCAGAGCAGAATAGGACGGAGCAGAGCAGAGCGGGATGGAGCAGAGCAGGGATGGAGAAGAGGAGGATGGAGCAGAATAGAATGGAGCAGAGCAGGATGGAGCAGAGCAGAGAAGGATGGAGCAGAAAAGGATGGAGCAGAGCAGAGAAGGATGGAGCAGAGCAGGATGAGCACAGCAGGAGGGAGCAGAATAGGATGGAGCAGAGCAGGATGGGGCAGAGCAGAGAAGGAGGGAGCAGAATAGGAGGGAGCAGAATAGGATGGAGCAGAATAGGATGGAGCAGAGCAGAGAAGGAGGGAGCAGAATAGGAGGGAGCAGAAAAGGATGGAGCAGAGCAGAGAAGGATGGAGCAGAATAGGATGGAGCAGAATAGGATGGAGCAGAGCAGAGAAGGAGGGAGCAGAATAGGATGGAGCAGAATAGGATGGAGCAGAGCAGGATGGAGCAGAGCAGAGAAGGAGGGAGCAGAATAGGATGGAGCAGAAAAGGATGGAGCAGAGCAGAGAAGGATGGAGCAGAGCAGGATGAGCACAGCAGGAGGGAGCAGAATAGGATGGAGCAGAATAGGATGGAGCAGAGCAGGATGGAGCAGAGCAGAGAAGGAGGGAGCAGAATAGGAGGGAGCAGAGCAGAGCTTCCCTCCCTGCCAGGCTCCAGAGGAGCTCCAGGGCAGCTCTCAGGGCTCCTCCCTCTCCTGGCTCTGCCTCTGCCTCTGTCCTGGAGCCCCCTGAGCCTTCCCTGGGTTTGGGGGGACACTGGGGCTGTGCCAAAGGTGCTTCCACACCTCAGCCCAAAACATCCCTAAAAAAATCCCCTGGTTTATTTTAATCCCCCTCTTTGGATGTGCTGAGCAGAGCAGGGCAGAGCTGACTTGGAAACAATTTTTTTAAAAATTAAAGAAAACCTTAAAGAAATTCACACTTGGAATAATTCTGCCCATTCCCAATCTCATGCCAACCCCATGCGCCTGCATGCCAAGGTCGCCAGGAACACCTTGGAATTCTCTTTCTTTTTGTCCCAAATTTATTGTGAAACTTCAAATCCTGCTGTAAGAGCAACAGCCACGACCTTGGCAGTGGCCAAATGCCTCAAGTTTTCATTTCTGTGTCTGCTGAGTCACCAAAATAAAACCTCCAGAGGTCAGTGATTACACAGCAACCCACATTTCCCATTATTTTTCCCATTATCTTGTTTCACTGTGTTCTAGCAAAGACTGGAAACCATTTCCAGGGCACAAGCCTGACTTCACTGTGGTTTTTTATTCCTTTATCACACAGGAATTAATCTTACCCCAAATTATGCACACAGGATGCTCCAACAACACGAAAACACAATGCCATATATTTCCCCAATCTACTCTGGAGTTAATAAATCACCAAAATAAATGTGAAATATTCTGGTGGGTTCCACCACCTTGGTTTTAATTTGTTTTCCTTGCTCTGGACTGGAGGGAGCCCCAAGGGAAACACCAGGAGCTCCTTGAACTGCTCGTGGAAGGAATTTTCTGAATTTTCTTCCTCCTCTCCCAACACAGATCCTGAGGAAAGAAAGGAACAGGGAGAAGGAACAAAGCAGCTGGGAGAGCCCATTTGCAATTTTCTGCAGGAAAGCAGAGCTGTTACACTGAAAGCAAGGCTGTACAAAAGGGAAAACTTCCCCCACTGAGCACTGACATGAAAATAGGGAGGAGGAGGAGGAGGATGGCAGGAGAAAACCAGATTGTAAGCATGGACCTGGGAAGGGTGGCACAGAGAGGGTGCAATGCAGGGGAAGGAAAAGGGAAAAGGGAGAGGGAGAGGGAAAAGGGGAAAGGGAAAAGAGAAAAGAGAACAGGGGAAAGGGAAAAGGAAAAAGGGGGAAAAGGGGGAAAAGGGGGAAAAGGGGGAAAAAGGGGAAAAGGGGAAACGGAAAAGGGGAAAAGGGAACAGGGAAAATGGGGAAAAGGGAAATGGGAACAGGGGAAAGGGAAAAGGGAAAAGGGAAAGGGGAAAGGGGAAAGGGAAAAGGGAAGAGGGAACAGGAAAAAGGGAACAGGGGAAAAGGGAAATGGAAAGGGGGAAAGGAAAAAGAGAACAGGGAAAATGGAAAGGGAAAAAGGGGAAAGGGGGAAAAGGGAAAAAGGGGGAAAGGGAAAAATGTAAAAGGGAAAAAATGAGAAGGGAAAAGGGAAGAGGGAAAATGGAAAAGGGAACTGGGAAAGGGGAACTGGGAAAGGGGAAGAGTGAAAAGAGAAGAGGAGAAAGGGAAAAGGAGAAAGAGAACAGGAAAAAAGGGAACAGGGAAACAGGAAAAGGGGAAAGGGGAAAGAAAACAGGGAAAAGGAGAAAGGGAAAAGGGAAAAGGGGGAAAAGGGAAAAGGGAAAAGGGGGAAAAGGGAAAAGGGGGAAAATGGAAAAGGGAAAAGGGAAAAGGGAAAAGGGAAAAGGGAAAAGGGAAAAGGGAAAAGGGAAAAGGGACCCTCCCCTGTCCCAGGTGCCCCAATCCCTGTCCAGCCTGGCCTTGGGCATTCCAGGGATCAGGGGCAGCCCCAGCTGTGCCAGGGCTGTCACTGCTCTGCTCCACCAGCTCTGTGTCACCTGCAGGTGCTTCACACCTGGGTCTGAGCACAAACACCTGAAGCCAGAAAACACCTGAGGACATCTCTCACTTCTGAGAAAAACTGCAGGGAAATTTATGTGGACAAAATGGACCAAGCCCTTGATTTGGGAGTATCACAGAAGTGAGAGGAACTGCAGCGTTTAACAAGCAGCCAATTGTCTCTAAGCTGAATTAGTGAAAAATGTGATGATAAATTGTTCCTGGAGCCCAGAGCCGCCCCTGAGCTGAGGGATCTCACTCTGGTGTGCTCAGGCAGATTTTTCCCTTCGTGCTGACAAAAATCTCACACTAATCACCCAAGCCAGGCCACAAAGCTCCTGGATTGCAGTGTTAATTCCATGTTCCAGCTGAATCCCAGATTAACCAGGCACACCACAGAGGCTCTGAGCTGTTCAGGTGACAGAGAGAAGGAAACCTCAGCTCTGAGCAGAGCAAATCACACTTGCACCAGAGCCCTTCTCCCTCCTCGTGGCTTCTCCAAAGAGAAAACTGCCCAGGGGCTTTTCTGCACCTGAATCGGCTCAAATTCATCTTTTTGGCCAGGCAGACGAATCCCTGCAGCAGCATCTTGGCCTGCATCAGGGGGAACTGACCATTCACCCCTGATCAAACACAATTTGCTGCATTTTCCAGAGATGGCTCAGTTAAATGAAGCAGATGAGCAGAGGATCTGGCCATTTCTTTATTTTTAAACCCTGATCTGGGGCACAGGGGAGGGGATCACTCCTGTTTCAGAGACAGGCTGGCTCGTTTGCTAGGGGATATTTAGCAGCTGGCATCTGAAATGGCAAGGCTGGGCTGGAGAGGTTGAGCCAAAGCGAACTGTGCTGAAACAGAGCCAAAATCCTGTTTGTTCCACAGGAAAAGTGGTTAAACTGTGGTCACTGTGCAATTCCAAACAGTATTTGCACAGTGACCTTTACATTTCCCCTGCTGGAAACCAAAAATTTAATTGTTTTGCTGCTTTCATGCAGAATAAATAACTCCCAGTGATTTTCTATTGGTGAGCAAGTAACCCAAGGACTTCTCCTCTTCTGCTGCCAAAGCTGCCAAATAATTCTGTGTCAACAGCTCCAGCTCATTTGAGTCTCAGGATTGTGCCAAAATTGCCTTTTTTTGTGTGCTGTGCCAGCACAGTCATTCTTGGGAACAAGAGATGACCTGAAAGCTCTGGATGGGGAATGAAAGGTGTTTAAATGGAGTTTCAGGGAGATGCTGTTTGAGGAGGTTCAACAACCTCCTGCTGCACAAGATTTCAAACTTAGAAATGAAGAGACTTCAACCCCCCAAAAAGTGTCATTCTGAAATGCTCAACAGCTTTTAATTCATTTTGAACCTAGAGGCAGAGAAAAAAAAATAGGCAAAAAATACATCACAGCCTTAATCTAGGGGGAGAAAGGAAAAAAAATCATTATTTTTATAGCACATAATCAGACACAGGTATATTTCACTGGAGGAAGGGGTAGGAATGTGCATTTCCTATTTCCTTTTCAATAGGCTGCCCTGAATCTGCACAAGTCATTCCTAAACCAAAATGAGGGATTTAAAAATCAACAAAAAGAGAGAAAAGCCTTGCACTAAGGAAGGGCATTCAACAGTTCCAGGTTCATGTTTTAACATAACTCTGAGTATGGGGTGAGGGGACACATTTGTGTTTTTACAATATAAATAGCATTTGGGAAAGGTACTACACATGGACACAGCTACTGCAGGACTCGAGCATGCAGAGGAAATTCCCCGTCGCTCACAACCCCTCATCCCATCCCACCCTTCCCTCCCACCTCCAAAAAAATTCCTCTGCTGGTTAAATTTCTCTTGCAATTGTTTTAAATATTTCTCTCGTGGCCTGGCAACATTCTTAGTCTTTTATACAGCAAGTTTTCTATTTAATCACATTTCACCCGACAGGAGACAGCTCTGTGGGAGGAACAACCCAGGCTCGGGAGAACCTTGCCAATTTTTAAACTTTTATTAGTCTCAGTTTGGTTTTATTCATGGAGACATCTACTGAAAACTTCAGAAACTCAGGAATAAAAGAACCCAAAAGCAGAACCCTGTTTGCAGGCACAGGAAAAGGACCCGTAGCACAGGCAGGAGAAAGGATGGGACCTCCGATCCTCAAGGGAGAACAAAACCAAAGTAAAAAAGGAATTAAATTGCTTTATTCTATCTCCACTCTTTCACTAGGACAGTTTAATACCCATGGAGTCTCTTAAGATGCTAATCTACCATCTGCTGGCCCACAAATCCTTCCCACTTATTCCCTTAAAGATGCAGCCAGAGCTTTGCTTAACAGCCTCTCCCCAGAACAACGACCACCTTGCAAAGGGGCTTAAAAATAATAATCAAAACAAGAATATTGTCTCTCTCCATCCAGCAATTTCAGGGAATTAAGTGGAAGAGATTGCAGTGCAGCATTCCAGGTTGCTGGCTGGGCTGTGCAGGGAGGGTCTGGGTGCCCTCAGCTCTGCTCTGCCCCTGCACTGAACCTTCCCAGCTCACCAAGCACTGCCTCCTCCTCTCCTCTGAGCTGCCCGAGCTCCTCCAAGAGAGGGGAAGATTTTCCAGTGGCTCCAGCAGGGTTTGGAGCAGGCTCTCTGCCAAGCTCCACATCAGCTCTTCAGCCCCAGGGCATTCCAAAGGTCCAGGTGGGAGCTGCCCCTCCACACTGCAGGGCTGGGCTCTGCCTTTGGTGCTCCTTCAATCCTCAGAGAGCTGAGTCCAGTCAAGGCAGGGCTTGCACTCCTCTTCCCCAGGAGGAACTCACAGGCTCAGTCTTTGCTTAAGGAAAGGATGTCACGACAATCAGATGTTTGAGGAATTTCTTCTTTAATAGGATAAAAGAAAAACATACAAACACCTCCCAGGCTTCTGTCATGGAATGATTCTCACACTGTAAGGAGCACAACTCAAAAAAAAAAAAAAATAATAATAATAAAGTTAAAAAATAAAGAGACAAAGGAAAGAGAAAGGAGAAGTGCTAAGGGAGAAGTGCTGCCAGGGAGCCTCTGGCTCGTGGGGAGCTAACACAAGCAGCAACAGAACACTTGCCAAACCAGGGTGGCACACTGGAACTCAAAGCCATGCTGATCCTGAACTAGAAAGCAACTGTGATGGCAAAGATGGGGAAGGAAGGTGAGAGGCATGACCCAAACCTGGCCATTTCTTCCCTAAGCCCCTCCCTGGGGACGTGGCAGCGATGCCAACATCCATGCCAGGGCGTGCAGAGAGCCAATGGCAGAAACATCCCAGCGTGAACATTGCTTGCCCACCTTCCCCAGCTTACAGAGATAGTGTTTCTTTACAAAAGAAGAACCCAGAACATTCCAGGACATCTGCTCTTGCTCTCCCTCTCCCCGCTGTAACATCAGTCACAATTCATTTGGGGGTGAGGGGGGAGGATTTCATTTATTTTCTGTTTTAAAGCCATAATCTAGAAAAATGTTTTGTGGAAACTTTCATTTTCCTATTTTTGCTTGCTTTTTTTTTTTTAATAATGCTCATTCATAGAAAACTTCACAAAGGTGACGTCTATGTACAGAAAACACGATTCCAAAGGCTGCTTCAGTAGTCAATGTAATAGCACCTTGAAAGACAAAAGTTTGACAGATTTGAAAAAGTCATTTCGTTAAATTTTAACCCTTTCCTCATAAAAAAAGAACCAGTCACAAAGCTCCATCTGTAGAAACTCTTCCAAAGTCTCCGTGTGAAAAGCTGAAGGGTTTCCAAGCTCCCCAGCTCTTGGTCAGCAACTCCTGGCAAGGTCGAGGTAGCAGCCAGACAGGGATTTCCTGCAGTCCAAACCAAGAGGAGATGAAAGAAATTCACAGCAGGCTATTGCACAGGGCTGGTCTTCCATTCCACAGTTTCCTATTTATTTTTTCCACTAACTCAAAAAGGGTTAATCGAATATTTTGGATGAATCCTGGTTAAAACATGTTGCTCTGAGTCCCAGGCTGGTACTGTGTCTGCAACAGGCTCTCCATGAAGGCCAGGTAATCTGGGGTTTGTCCATATTCCTCAGGATTCCTGGGATTCCCCAGCCGGGGACGCTTGGCTGCTCTCACTTCATCTCCTGAAAACACATCTTCCTGAGGGGCCCCGGTGCTGAGCGACTGCAGGAGACACAAAACAGCCATCAGGGCACAGCAGGAGCACAGGGAGACACCCACAGTCCCCCTGGGCCGGGAACACTCTCCAGCCCCACCACCTGGTTAAATGAAATGGCTTTAAAGGGTCTAAAAACACCCAGTAAGGCTGGAATTTAAAAAAAAAAAAAAAAGCTATGAAATAAATCCCTCATCTTTTCTAGGCTCAGTAATTCCACTGTATGCACTTAAAGACAGCCTTATCTTGTAGATTAAGAGATTTATAGGTAAGAGCCACACTCTAAATCTCCAGTTTGGTGAGAAAAGGGGGTTTGGTCCCACGGAGATAATCAGTTCTCCAGAAAGCCCTGAGCTGCAGCCCAGCTCACCTCACCCCTGGACAGGATGACTCCACATAACTGAATTCATATGGTGTAAAATGATCTGAACATAATCTTTTAACCAGAGAAAATAAAACTCTGAGCTGAACACGTGCAAGGGGAAATCATTTCTGTGCCTCTCAAGCAGCCGTGGCCAGGATTTCTTCCACTCTGTGTATTTTGGGAATGACAAGCACTTTTACAGCCACAGAAACTGGAGGCTGCATTCACCTAATGTCTAAAAAATACATGAAGAAAATGTGAAGGGGTTCTGCAAGCTGCAGCTGGTTTATTGTTTGCTATTTTGGTACCCACCAGGCGAGACTTGACTCTCTTGGGAAGCTCTTCCTCCAAGGTATAAATATCCCCACGCTTCACCATTAGCTGAGAGCCATCCTCAAACTCCACCTGCAGGGAGGCAGAAGGTGAACTCAGAGCCACATCTGAACAGCCCATTGCCAGCCTGTGGCACAGCAGGAAGCACCAGGGGCCAGCTCCCATGGGTGTCTCTGTGGAATGAGCACTCCCAAGCTCTGGGGAGGATGCTGAGCCCAAAAAGTGCTGCTTTCAGTGCTGTCCAGGCACCTCTGTCTTATCCAAGTGGATTCATTCAGTGCTCCATGGATCCCAAAATAACTGTACTCCAGCTGGCCCAGCACCTCACATTTCTACTGATTTTTGATTCATACTCTGAAAAAAAGCAGCTTTTCACTTATGATAAAAGCAGCCTTCTATTCAGGCCAATATGGTAATAAGAATTTCTTTCATCTTAAACAAAGCATTTTTACAGGTCACAAGGAAACAACTGCAGCTACTAAAGTACATTTGTATTTCAACCAGCAGAAATAGTCAGCCAGGTACAAAAAACTCCTCCCATGAAACCTTTTTTGCTAAGCACTGATTATATCATGAATTATTCATCAGATGTTCCAGGGATGTTTATTCATGGAAACGTGCACAGCAAAATGTTAAAACTATTAAAAGTTTTTAAGGGATTCTTATTTCCTTTGCCCAAGACTTTAATACACTTTTCTGCATAAAGCAGAAGGACACAGAGCACAGTTTAATAGGGGTGTCAAGTTCAGGCTGGACAAACTCAGAGGGAATAAATCATCTGCTCCCAAATCCTCCTGCTGCTCTGCCCAGCTCCAGCAGCTCCTCCCTGGTGCAGGCTCAGCTCTCCCATCCTGGAGCACACCCCAGGGCTGCCTCTGCCACTCACCTGGTAAATCTGACTGATCTGGGCTGCAATGAACTTGGCCTTGTAGATGATCCCGTCCGTCCACTGCAGCTGCACCAGCTCCCCCTCGGGAGGGGGCCCCATCTGGATGCAGTCCCTGCTCTGAGGACAGAGAGAGAGGGGTCAGAGACACAGCTCCAGCAGAGCTCAGGAGCCAGAGGTGTGCTAGAATCACATGCTAATGAGCAACAGGATGTATTTCTGCACTTGTGATTAATTGTGGGCATCTCAAACAAAACCAGCCTGAGAGAGCAGCAACCGACTCCGGCAGCTGCTTCTGCTGCCAGCACCCAGCTCATGGACATTTCTCATTACAAATCCCACAGCATCACATCTCCTGTATCTCAAAAACAAGCAGGGCAACTCAGTGAATCAGTGGCACAATCAGGAAGGCAATGCATGAGCTGACAAATCAGCCTCTTCTAGACATTCCCTCTATTAAGTGAATTCCCTGTTTTGAACCAGAAGTGCTTACGAACAATCTGCTTCCCCCATGAATCACACTTGTCAGTTGAAAAATAAGATTATTCAACCACAAAACAAATAGGATGAAATTTAGAACAAACACTGCTTTCTGTGAAGTCATCTGCATTCAGCAAGATCACATCTTTGTAAAGCAACCAAAAAATAAATGAGATAATGTCAGAAACAAGCTCTGTCATGAAGAGCGGGATGAGATTTTCTAGGCGAGCAGCAACTTAAAAATTAAAATGAAAAAGTTAAGATTTGCTTTGCTGTTCCAGCCCAAGGCACAGCTCAGTTTGCAGTGCCTGTGCCACAGCAGGGTCCCAGAGCTGCCTTACAATGATGCTCTCGGGGTAAACGTTGTCGCTGTAGGAGCCGTCGTCGAAGTTGACCTCGTAGAAGGTCTGGGTGCTGGTGCCGATGACCCTGCAGCGATAGTAGAGCCCGTTCCTGTTCTTGGTGATCACTGTCTGCCCCAGGGCCACCTCCCTGCGGAATGGCACCTGCAGGGACACAGGAACAGCTGCCAGACACAGCTGCAAAAGCTGCGTCCAAAATTCCATGGAATGGTTTGGGTGGGAAGGACCTTAAATCCCACCCAGTGCCACCCCTGCCATGGCAGGGACACCTCCCACAGTCCCAGGGTGCTCCAAGTCCCATCCAGCCTGGCTTTGGGCACTGCCAGGGATGCACCCTGTGCCACTGTTCTACCCTCTTCACAGCCAGGAATTCCTCCCCAATATCCCATCCAAACCAGCCCTCTTGCAGATTAAAGCCATCCCCAACAATACCTTCCTGGACAATCTTTCTGCATTAAAAACACAAAACATTTTGAGCCAACACAGGCGGGGAGAAACTATTTAAAAAAAACCAGAAGCCAAAAAACCCAACAAAACTCCAAATCCCTCAGCCCAGCCCAAAACCTACGTTCTGGTTTGCTGCTTTGTGCTTGAAGCAGGTGATGGACACCACGTAGGGCCAGTCGTCGGGCTCCATGGGCACGCCGGCCGCGTGCGCGCACGTCACGTGGAAGGACGTGGAGCAGTGCTCGTAGGAGCATTGCACACAGGCCCCAGACACCTTCTTCATCCTCTTCCTGCAGTACACACACCTCTGCAAGGGAACACAGCTGAGATCACAGCCAGCTCTGCAGGGGAGCACAGCTGGAGTCACCTGTGCAAGGGAACACAGCTGAGATCACAGCCAGCTCTGCAGGGGAGCACAGCTGGAGTCACCTCTGCAAGGGAACACAGCTGGAAACACACCCAGCTCTGCAAGGGAACACAGCTGGAGTGACACCCAGCTCTGCAAGGGGACACACCCAGAGCTCAGATCTCTCAAGGAGCAGAGCCTGGCGCCCTGCAGAGCCCCCACAGGAGGTGGCACACGGCAGAGAGCCCGAGGCGGCAGTGCCACAGCTGCAGTGCCACAGCCCTATGCCAGGACTGTCTTTGTGAAACCCCCTCAGGATCTCTCCAAGGCAAGAAACTCCAGCAGAATTGTCATTCCCTGCCTCACCACTCCCATGGCCATGCCAGCACCTCCAGTCACTCAGCCCTGCACAGCCACACTGGGCACAGACAGACTGGGCTGGGCAAACACCCACCAGTGGCACTGCTGCACCCTCATCCTCCTCACTGCACCTACACTTCATTAACTCCAACAGCAGCTGGATGCTCTCAGGTGCTCTGCTGGAAAATAACATTTCCATTTTTCTGAAGGAACAGAACACAGTAACTGGGTGGCAATTTGCTCGATTATATTTAATGGGACATTGTATTGATCAGATCTCATGGAATATAAAATCACATAATGGAACAAAAATACTGTGTGTTTATTTCAGATGCATAAGCATATCAACCATAAATATTTTATTGGCATCCATGTCAGATGAGCCACTGTAGATAATTCAGTCAGTTTTGCAAACAAAAGAAATAAAAACATTGTACAAAAAATACCCAGAATTATCAGGGAAAAAGTCTGAAATCTCAGAGACATTTTCACACTCATTTTCTGCAAAGCAGATCCAGTTATGAGGTAAATCGATGTAAGATGTGGGACTGCTTTAAAAAGAAATTACATTTTCTCAAAGCGAAAAATCCTGAGCCTGATGGCACTGACAGGGAGCAGGAGCTGTAGTGGGAACAAGACAAATTTCCTCACTCCCTATAACAGCACCCTTTCTTGTTTCCAGCCCCTCAGAAATACAGAAAAGGAGATTTTGGGAATCCCAGTCTAAATAATGGATTCTTGCATAATGTTTCCAGGGATCCATTTGGAAACACCACTCAGTTTTTAACTTTTCCAGGAATCTGTCACTGATGAGCAAATCCCAGAATGGTTTGGGCTGGAAGGACCTTAAAGCTCATCCCAATCATCCAGCCCATCCACTGGCCTTGGACACTTCCAGGGGTGGGGCAGCTTCTTTACCTTATCTGAGGCTGGCACAAGGCAAATCAGGGCAAATTTAATACCAAACACATGAGACAAATGTGCCTTTCATGATTAAAATGAACAAAAGGTGTCCCTGACCATGGCAGGGGGTGGAACTCCAAAACCTCCAAGGTCCATCCAACCCAAACCATTCTGGGATTCCTTCTCCAGGAACAATTCTCTTCCTTGAAAGCAAAAGATGCCGAAGAACAGGAGATTTGTTCTTCCTTATTCCTGTGCAACACCTCCCCCCCGGCTGGGCTCTGCCCCACATTTCTATGAAATAAGTCCCATGAATTAACTGAAGGCAGTTTGTTTACACCAAAGATTAATTTGGCCTTTTTACACAAACGAACAAAAGCCAGGAAATTCAAAGCCAGAGCCTGAGTGCTGCCAGAACGTGGGTTTAGCCTTTAATAAGCTGAGCCTTTATCACTCTGCAAACCATGTTCCAGAGCTGATAAGCAGCAGGAAAGTGCACAGCAGGACTGAGGGGAGTCAATGGCACTGATGCCATTATTAACCTGTCAATATCCCCCTGTCCCAGCAGCTGCTGACACACAGGGGGCTCAGGGAGCATTAACCCTGCCAGGGCAGGAATCTGCCCCTCCTGATGCCAACAGGGCTCTGCCAAGCCAGGATTAGCACACACCCTGTGCCCACACAAACTCCCTGTGACAGCAAAGGGATGTTCAGAGCAAATATGATCAAAAGATAAATGTGAGTGACAGTGAGCCTGATGTGTAAGGAGTGATGGGGGAAGTGACAATTCTTGGCTGTGAGGGTGGCAAAACACTGGCACAGGGTGCCCACAGCAGCTCCATCCCTGGAATGCCCAAGGCCAGGTTGGACAGGTCTTGGAGCAGTTCTGGGATAGTGGAAGGGGTCCCTGACCATGGCAGGGGTGGCTCTGGGTGGGATTTAAGGCCCCTTCCAACCCAAACCAGTCTGGGATCTATGAAAATGCAGATCTGGAAGTGTGGGAGATGGGATGGACAGAAACACCAGTGCCAAGTGCTGTGGGAAAGCTGCACAAGGAGATTTAAAAGCATTTTCTGTGGGAGGGAAAAGAGTCCAAAGCACAGGAGAGAAATCTTTGAAATAAATGCACACCAGAGTCAGGTCACTGCTGAGAGTAAGAAATGGGCTGTCTGCTGCATGATGAACACTGCAATTCATTTACTCCACTGAGGAATGACAGCTAATTATTCCAAATTTCCACGTCATAAATAATTTACGTGCACAGGCCTGTAATGTGCCATCAATCTGGGAGCAGGAAACTGCAGTTCTGAAAATGGTGCCATACCCACAAATGGACTGAAATTCTGTGCTTGGTCCATGCTCAGAGAACAGGATATTCCTATCATCAGATCACTGCCACTCCCTGGCACCTCAGCCCTCATCACAGGAACTTAAAACAATAAAAACATATTAAAAAATCAAATTATAACCATGGATAGCCCCTACCCCCTCTCTCCTCCACTACCCTCATCTATTTACATCAACTATCCTCACATCATTCCTTCTCTCCTTTTCCAGTTTTTCCAACTACAAAGGTCATCTTCCCAATTTTATCAAGTACTGCACCAAGTCCATCATTGCCAAAGTCAGGAGCTCCAATGCCATCACCTTTTAGTCTCCCTCAGTTTATCTTCCTAACTGCAGCTGCTCACCTCCAAAGCTCCTCCAGTGACTCCCCACATGCTCCAGGAGTTACCTGCAAATTCCCATGAAGAATCCTAAACCTCCCCACCATGGTTCATGAGTCTCTGCACACAATTTTATTCAATTTACACTCTCTCTGTACCCCACAGCACCACTGCCTCTGTATTCTGCCATCCAAATTAATTGTTTAATCCTTACCTAATTGAAAACTCTAAAACTTTCCAAGTGAAGGGCTTAAAGCCAGGCTTTGACATTTGAGCTACAAGCCAGGCTCTGGCTAACAGCAACACAAGGAATATGTGCCTGTAAATTCCAACATTGGCCTGTGTAAGTCAAGGCACTTCAAGTAAAAATTCTCCAGGTTCCCTGACAAAGGAAGAAAACACAAGGTGCAAATGGAATATAACAGAAGAAATCAAACAAAATTTCTTTCCAGAGCTCCAGGAGCATTTGGACAACGATGTCAGGGTGGAATTGTTGGGGTGTCTGTGCAGGGCCAGGAGCAGGACTGATGGCCTTTGGGGACCCTCCCAACTCAGGATATTCTGATATTCTATGAATGTTTGCAGTTTTGATTGAGGAATGAATGAATGAATGAGAAATGGGTGCAGTGGGTCCATGCAGAGGCTCTGGCAGGCACAGACTCTGCTCTGGAGCAGAGCAAAGCAGCAGAGTCAGACACACAGACACTGCCCTGGCTCTGCAGCACTGCCAGGCAGCCAGGGAAGGGTTAAAGAATTAAGTCATGTTTCCTTGTGAGGCTCCATTAAGCAATACAAGTGAGTGTTGTGTAAAAGGATTTTAAGTTCAGCGTTACAAGTGCTGGTAATGAAGAGGATGCACGTTGGAAGTGTCAGCTGATCCATAAAGAGCCACGGCTGCAAGATTTATCACCCTGGCACTGCGCTGCCCCATCACTCCTGCTGAATAATGAATGCTTTTTACATTCACATTTGTGTACAAAACCCATTTGCACAACAGAGAAATAACTCTGGAAGCAGGGATAGGTTCCTCCTAATCTCTCACCCGGGCTGGCTGCACTAAGTAGCAGCTCTGTTAACGAATCCATCAGCACTAGCCCATCTATCACTGCTCCAGCACCTTCCCCATCCCACACTGTGTCACCCAGCTGACTTCTGTACCAAAAAAAGCAGCAAAAGCACAATTTATTTTGCAATAACACACTATAGTGATGGAGCATTAACTAACATTAAGATAAATTGCTCTGAGCTAATGAATCGTCCATTACTAATCCCTCAGATGAGGCCACACAGCTAAATAACAACTTGGAGCTGGGCTTGTATTAAAATCCTTGCAGTCTTGCCTTGCAGTCAGGGTCACAGAAATGTTTATTCATTTCTACAAGAGATTTCTTGATAGAAAGAGAGAAATGTTGTAAGGAAAGGTGAATTAGAGATGAACAATTCAGCTTCCCTCTAGTCACCGTGTCCCTCTGCACTCCTGCTGTGCAGCACTTGGAGTAAATGGAGCTTTTAGGCACTTTACACCTGACTGCAGGTGGGAAGGAGTCCCAGGCTCTGCCCAGGGTACAGCATACTCCCAGAGAGTAAAGGCACATCTGGAAATCAGAGCTGCTTGTGTGTAAAAGCACTGACAGGGCTCAGCAGACACAAATGCAGCTTTTGTTTGGAAATGAAAGCGCGATCACCTCCAATCTCAGCTGCTTCACGAACCCACACAATGATTTTCTGTCTGGTTACAGCTTTTCCCTTTGGCTCCTGCTCCCAACCACTGTCCCCAGGAAAAGACACCCACCAGTTTCCACCTCTGCTCGGGGATGGCGCTGATGTCCACAGGATGACGCTCCATGACATTGAGGAAACGCGCCTCAGGGACAGCGATGGCACAGATCACATGGACCCACCTGGAGAGCAGAGAGGAGACACAAATCAGGGCCTGCCATCATCTCAATGAAATGCTCAGGAGGGCAGTTAACATTTCCCTGCCTCCTCAGCATCGAGGCACATTTCCAGGGGTTGGCAGCCGTGGCACTGTTCCCCATTGACTGTTAATCAGGGTGGCACAAGGTAAATGTCTCTGGAACAACAGAGATCAACCTTCCCCTACACCTGATATTGCACAATGCTAAACATTCTCTGAGAAGACTTTTCTCTGAGAAACAGCCACATTCAGCAGGACTTCAGGAGCTCTGCTGTCAAGCAGCCTGGTGCAGTGTAGGGCAGCACAGTCACTCGGGCTCATTCTGCCAAGTCAGCGAGGAGCAGCTCCCTCCAGAACCCCAGAATTTGCTGCTACACTGAGCATTAAGACCAAATTCACAAGACAAGGAGATCAGGTGCAGCATGGAAGGAAAACACCCTCAGAACCAGCACTCACCGGCCATCAGTGGTCATCTGGAGAGCTCCTCCCCTGAGATTGCACAGGCAACATTCCTGCGGGAACACAACTCCTTCAGAACGGGCCCAAAAGCTCTGCCAGGCTCTTCATCCTCCCCAGAAAGTGCCTACACCCCACATGGGATGTCAAAGGCAATGTGAATCCTCCCCTCTGTGTGTGTGGGACAGTGAGTGGGTGACACCAGCAGTGCCAGGGGTGCTGTGCCAGCCCTTAGCACTGTCCATCTCCCACATGGGATATCAAAGGCAATGTGAATCCTCCCCCCCTGCTTGTGTGGGGCACTGGGTGGTGCCAGCAGTGCCAGGGGTGCTGTGCCAGTCCTCACTGCTGCCCACACCCCACCTGGGATGTCAAAGGCAATGTGAATCCTCCCCCCCTGTGTGTGTGGGACAGTGAGTGGGTGACACCCGCAGTGCCAGGAGTGCTGTGCCAGCCCTTAGCACCGCCCATCTCCCATGTGAGATGTCAAAGGCAATGTGAATCCTCCCCCCTGTGTGTGTGTGGAGCAGTGGGTGATGCCAGCTGTGCCAGCCCTTACCGCTGCCCAGGCGCCGGCCGAGCACCGCGAGCAGGACCAGCCCTCGTTCACCAGCTCTGGGCGTATCCCGTAACAGCCTGCAACAGACAGAGCCACAGCCTGTCACAGCAGCCCTTCCTCAGCACCTCTCAGTTTCACTCAGTTTCCCTTCTCATGGTTTTTCAGTTCAGAAGCAACTCTGAGAGCGTCTGAGGAACTCTATTCCAACAAAATTGGAAGTGGGACCAGCAGGTCTGAAAACAAACCAACCAAACGCCTCCACAGGTAAACCCTCACATTTGTTTTTCACTTTTCTAAGGACTACAACAGCAAGACTTTGTTTCTTTAGGCAGGAACTGGGCTCCAAAGTGATGCCCACTCCACACTGCTGGAGTGCACTCACAAATGGAAACAGGGAAGGCCACTGAATTTTAGCAAGGTTGAAGCAGTTACTTTTGCTGAGTGGTGTTATGAGGAAGGACAAGGGCAAGGAAATTAAATACCTGCATTCCACATGGTTAACAGTATTTAATTTATGGTTATAGGAAGTCTTAAAACCATCTCATTCTACAAAGCATGAATTACTGTAACATGCAAACACCAAATCCTCCTACAACACCACCAAAATAGTAAAGTGGTATTATGCCCATTATAAAGACAGGGAAATAAGAACAAAAAAAGTCCTTAAAATTCTGTAAAAGGCACTGAGGTTTGTCACTGAAAACAATGGGGGAAAGACACAAATACAGTTTTGGAAAAGTAGATCTATGTGATTCCTGCAAGCTTGTAAAGTGAGTGGCAAATTGAAGATAAGCATCTCAACTAACACACAGCTCAGTACACCCAGGCTCTATCCCTCCTAACAACATCTCATCCAGCCTTCACCTGTCCTAACAAACTGAACAGAAAATTTCAGCTGGGAAGAACAGTCTCAAATTACTGAATTAAACTTAAAAGAAGACATTCAGAAAGCACTGGAATTGCCACCACAGCCTGATTTATAAATACCATCCACTTAACCAGATAAACAGCATGTCAAAAAAAGTCAATACTATGGATCTGCAGCTGCTCTCCACATCTGAGGTCTCTTTTCATCACATGGCAAATCAGGGCAGCAAATTCTACCCAGGCTAGAACAGGGATAGGGGTGATGAGTCCAAAACCGAGCTGAGGGAGAGCCAGACCCTGAGCACAGCCTCAAGCTGCAAATGTGGAGGTTTAGATTGAAATTTAGGAGAAATATCTTAATGGAAAGGGTTGGAACAGCCTGCCCAGGGCAGAGGTGGAATCACCTTCTCTGGAAGTGTTAAAAACATCCATGGATGTAGCACCTGGGAACATGGCTACTGATGGGCAGGGTGGTGGTGCTGATGTTTGGACTTGATGGCCTTAAAGGTCTTCTCCAACCTCAGTGATTCTGTGAGGGCAGAATAGTCCCATTTACCTCACCCCAGGTTGTCCCATAGGGATAAAGCAAGAAAAATCTGCTCTTTTTATGGATTTTTCAGTGCCTCAAAAGCCCAGAAACCTTCCTAAACCTTCCCCTCTCTGTAGGGCCCCCTCCTGGAACCCAGCACAGTTTGAGAGGGCACTTCCCAAGAACACACAGGCTGCCAGCTGCTTTTACAGTCAGCCAAGATACACCTCACCACTGCAATCCTGCAATAAAAGCAAATGGATTCTCTGCAGCAAAGTCAAAGGGATGTCACAGAGCACAAGGAAACAACCAGGCACTGGAGCCTCCATCAGATTTAACGCCCGTCCTGTCCTACCCTCAAGGGGAGAGTACAGCCAAAATATAAAGCTGAATTTCTCTAAAAAAAGATGGATCTCAGGTCTGAGCCTGCAGATTAACATCATCTTGCCCACAGCCCTCTATCCTTAAATAGAATTTGGCCACAGAAACCATTCTATAGGCTGGACTATTGCAGGTCTAAGGATGGACAAGATGCAGGAGCACTGAATTGTGAAGGGAGGATGAAATTTTCCTCCTCACGTCCACTCTGCATCCCATGGCCTGATTAGCCAGAAATGACCATAATCAGGGATTCAGCACAGAAACAAAAGTTGCTTCCAGTTCCCCAGCCCTGCTGAGCTGCACGGGGACCTGCAGACTCTAAAATTGGAACAACAAAAGTAATTCCAGCTGATGCAAGTCAAATAAGATTCCCCATCTGTCAAGATCAAACAGCTGAACAGTAATTCGTCACAAATGTTAACTGGATGCTGTACAATCTCCACTGAAGGTACACTCCACCAGGATTAATCAGATCTTCTTTTAGACATAACTATCAGGGAAGCAAACAGACATATGTTCCCTTTTGCAATCAAGTGCCATTACTACAAACACTATCACAGACACTAATAAAATATATCTCAAACTACTCCATAATCTCTGCTGCATGCAAGAACAATATAGCCTCCCCCAGCAGAACAATATTGGAACAAAATATGTGAGAAAAAAGAGTGCAATAAAGCCTTTGAGTTCTGCTTTATTACAAAAAATGAAAGGTATCAAAAGAAAGAATCTTTTCTCTGAGACAGAGAAGAATCAGCCAACAAAATAAGCAGTAAAAAGAATATTGGTGTGTATTTTTAAGATCACTGGCTGCCAAGATGGACTTGAATACACAGATGTGCTTTGAGAGAAAGGTTCCCTGCCCATGGCAGGGGATGGGAACTGGATGAGCTTTAAGCTCCGTCCAACCCAAACCTTTCTGGGATTCCTGATATCCTTGTACCAAGAAAGATAAAAATGGGAGTGACAGGATACAAACCTGCCAAGAAGGAACTCAAATACAGCAGCACCCAAACTCCTGATTTCTGGGGACCCAAAGGCTTTGAGGAAGCTGAAACACTCACTAGCATGAACCTGCAGGCAGCATTTGGCACAGGATATCAAGGGGCTGGTTCCATCCTCTCCAATGTAGGAATTTGAAGGAAGGGGCTCGGTGTTTTCTCCACTTGAGGTAAAGCACATCTCTGGGATCAGGGGCTTGGTCTTCTGCCCGCACTTGGAAAGGTGCACGAACGAGGACGGCTCCCCTGTGGAGGCTGGGGCAGCTTCCTTCTCCACCTGTGAGGACTGCAGAGAAAACCCCATCACTGGAACCTCCTCTTCCTGGCCATGGTGCTCACTCTCCACCCTGAGCACTCCCCTTGCAAAAAGGTCACCCAACACCTGGCACCAAACAGCCAACAAACAGCCTAAAATCCTGATTCCCCCCTTGCTTCTCCCCCTCTTCCTCAGGCATCAGCTGGGATCTGTAATTTGTTGTGAAAGTTCAAAGAAGCATTAGAATAACGAGCAGCTTTTCCTGGTTTTCTTCTGCAGAAAATTCCTAAATTGCAGCTGAAAACACCAAGGAAAAATAAAAAGGAAAATATTACTAAAAGCAAGGCCTTCCCTCCCTCTCTCCCATCCCTTTGGCATCCTTCACTACTTTTCCTGCAAGAAGTTCTCCTGAAGGACATTTCAAGGTTTCTGGTAGCTGACAGAGTTAATAGCAATGGATAAAACCAGCTCAGCTGCACCCAGTTTTCCTCACAACAGCCAGCAATCAGAACAGATATTTTATTTTCAGTCTGTATAATAAATCAAGAGATTTTATTGAAGGGGGAGGTGGGTTCTGCTTTCCTCAGGAAAAGCTTCCAACACAGCTACAAGTATCTAAGGCACGAATTCCTGGTGGGCACACAAAGCCAGATTTGGCTCTATGTGAGAACAAATCAATGCACAACTGCACAAATAACTAATTCATCTGATGAATTTTGCCTTTCTGCTTATAACATCTCCCAAAGCATATTGGTAGCTTCCAAAAAAAGGTGATGGATGTGCTTACTCAGTAAATTTTTATTTTGCGGCTTGTTTGCATAAATTCAGCAACTCGGGCCCGTATGGAAACAGGAGCCTGGTGTGACTTTTCTCTGCATGGAACAGTGTTTGCAAAGCTCTTTCAGTGTGATTTCAAAATGAACACTGAGCAAGCCAGAGAAGCCAGGAAAGATAACAAAAAAGGCTCCAGCCACTGCCAAATCCAAACACATTTCTTTGGTGTGCAAATTTGTGTGGGTTTGTCTGTATCAGAAATGCCTGTACCAGAAATGTCTGCATCCTAACTCAGCCATGTGAGCAGTGGCAGAGGTTTAGGTGAGATATTAGGGGAAATCTCTTCATGGAAGGTGTGGTCAGGCAATGGCACAGGCTGCAAGAGAACTGGGGTCAACATCCCAAAAAAAACATGGATACAAAACCCATGGATACAGAGGGGAGATGTGGATTTAGGGTGAACACAGTGGTGAGGGATTGACAGCTGGACTTGATCCTAGATCCATTTCCAACCTTAATGATTCCCTGTCTCCGTGATGAGGAATTACCTGGTTATAGGGGTAGAAGAGGGTGCAGACAGCACAGTATGGCTCACTCAGGGCAGCAGCTGCATTGAACTTCCTTTCAGCTGGGAAATTAAGTGCTTTGTTCTTCCACTGGAAGGAAAGTAAAGATTTCAAAGCCTCTGGATCACTCATATCTTCCTCTCCAGAAAATGGAAACATTTCTAGAATGAAAAGGGAAAAAAGAAATCCCAAAACAATGAGCAGTAAGTAAAGGCAAAAGAGTTTATGGTTAGAAGAGGCAAAAGGAGCAAGGGTGAGTTAAACAGCTCAGGTCTCAACAACACAAGAAGTGCAATAAACAAAAATATTCAACTCCTCCATGGCCTCCCATATGCCTATGCCCCAAACATTTCCTTAAATGGACAGAATATCCCCTTTGGGGACACGATACACAAGACAGGAGCAGCAGTGACCTGAAGGAATTGGCCACGAGGAAGGAGAGAATGGAGATTTACTGCCTTTGTAACTCCCTCCCCTTTCCAGCTGTGAAACCTCCACCATCCTTTTCATGAAGATTTCATTTGAACTTTGTTAAGTTCTTTATTTTATAAACCTTTCAAAGGTCCTTGGCATTTCATGATTAAACCACTGCTGAATCCATCTGTGGCAGTCTGGGGGTCTGAGTTCCTTACCCTTCCTTATGAAGGAGCTTTGAGTCACTGCAAGTGTTAAAGACATTTTCCACACAAGGCTGAGTGTAAATCACTCCCTGCATCACCAATCTGCAAAGTTTCCAAAAGAACAGGGAACTCAACAACATCTTGGAAGAACATTATCCCCAGAGCTCAGCACATTAAACCAAATTGTTCACTGCTTCACTGTTAATTACTGGAAATAAGCAGTTTATGTTCTGCTCTACAAGTCTAAGTCTCCTCCCCAGTTCTCCCTCCCTTTGAAGATTTTCTGACTCTTGGGTTACCTGAAAGGATAAAAGGAACTTGGAGTAAAATGTTAATGGCTGAGTTTACATCTCAGATTTTAAATGTTGCCCATAACATATTTGTCAGACAATGTGGAAATATTATTGTGTTTTATTAATCCCTTTTTTAAGGTGATGAGTGCTGGGTGTGTGGCTCTGTCACATTTCATATGAGGGTTACCCTCTAAAAAGTGTTTATTTATAAGACGTGAATCAAAACCCACATTTCTCCAAATTTCAGTCGAGGCACATCAGGTGACAGCGCAGGATTTATGACACCATTGAAATCAGTGAAAGCAGCAGCCTAATCCAGAGTGACAGATGGAGAGAAGAAAGGGAATGGCTGTCATGTGCTGTCACCTTGGCTCCTCCCAGGATGGATCCACAAGGCATTCAGGATGGCTCCCACATTGCAAACAACTCGTCTGGGCTGAATCTTTGTGTAAAATGTGCATTCCCTTAATTTACATGCTCACTGTTCCTGCTGCAGCCTGCAGCTCATCCTGCACATCATTCCCTGGAAAAGCCTGGGGTGCAGAGAGCTGCCTCTATTCCCTGGTGGGGAGGGAAGAATCTGTTTGATCAGATTCTGCCCACCAGAGCTGTAAATCACTCCCCAAGAAATGCCAGCTTCCACAAGAGCTGCTCCTGCTCCACCAGCCAAGTCCCCAAACAGCATCCAACAAGTCAAAGCAGTGAGAAGAATCTGCCTAATGAGGATCCTCCAGCTCTGAGCTGGTTCCAAGGTCTCACACCAAGATAACAAGTCTCAGCTGCCTCTGCACACTTAACTCCATGCTACACACTTGGAAGGCATCAAATGCATCCTCCTTGGTGAGGAAGGAGCTCTGTGAGTTCAGGGGAAGCCTTTCCTGCAGGAGGAAAGGCAAGAAAAGGCTCTAAAATCAATGGCTGCACTCCTGAAGGAGGCTGAATGGGAAAGATGATGTCCTTTGGAATGAGGAGCTGTGAACAGGGACTGTCAGCTACACCCACGTGCCTGACCCAGCACACAAAAGCTCCTTGCTGGGGCATTGTCCATATTCTGAGTAATGCGGAAAAGGCCTCAAAGTGGGAAATTACACCACAAAACAGTGAGAGGTAAGAATCTTTTCTTTCCCTTTGGTCCAGACTGTTGGAGACTGGAATGTGGGGAAAGAAGAATCAGTGATGTAGAGTTAAACACCAAAAAACATTATAATTCTCATTTCTGCATCTGCCAAGGAAAGTTGGACCCCAACACTGATGTGAATTAGGAGGCAAGAAAAAGCTTAGAACTGACTTTCCTCACACGCATGAGAGCAGATCTGACCTCCACTGCCTCCAAGGACCAGCTCTCACCCCACTGCAATATCCAAGGCAGAGCTTTGCCTTTAAGATATTATTTTCTGCAAACTTTTCTTTTCCCTTTGCCCATAATGCTGCCTCATTCTGCAGCCAGCAAAATATTTTTCTTGAGTGAAAAAAGGGTGGGAGGCGAGAAGCGACACCTCCCACTGGAGAGTTTTGTTTCCAGCTGGGTTATCAAAACGGGAACACGCTGCATTTCCTACCAGCTCCGTGTAACACAGAGTTTCAGGCCACCCAGTTTTGTCAGAGGCTGCAGCAGTTCCCAGGCTCAGACAGGACCTGCCCAGGGCCCTGGTGCTGCTCACTCACCCTCGTCACTCGAGGTCTCCTGTTTGACCACGGACAGCGGGGAACGCGTCGGGGGCTTGCCCAGCGGGTGCCGGCGGCTCTTCTTGATCTCCATCTTCATCTTGGAGAAGGCAGAAGCAGCCTGGAAGGAAGCACAACAAGCTGGATGGGCACCCCAAAGCAGGGAACAGGACAAGAGAGGCAGAGCACCTGTCAAAGAGAGCTCTTGGATTCACACAGAAAGCTTTTCTCTGCCTTTTGGCTGAACCACTGAAGGCTTCCGAGCCAATTCCTGGAGCAGATAAAAGCCAACGCCAGCTCTTAAAAAGTTGGGTAATCTACAGAGTTTTCTTCAAATCAGGACAGCCTCAGAACATCTGCAAGCTGCTAATTCCATCAGCTCATGAAAAGTCTGCTCAACCACATACACAGCTGGGAACTCCACGGAAATCGTGACTCATGGAATCCCAGACTGGTTTGGGTTGGCAGGGACCCAAAGACCATCCAGTTCCAACCCTGCCACGGGGCTGCAGACCCCTAGACCAGGTGGTGCTTGCACCCAGCCTGGCCTTGGGGCTGTCCTCACACTGGCCACCACAGCCTGCGAGCTGCTGACTGTCACTGTCACATTTTCTGGAAAAATCCCTGCGCCCAGGATCTCTCTCCTGGGAAGCTGAGGAGAAGCCTCAGAGAAAAAGGAAAACAATATTATCTCATTGCTTCTCCTGTGTTTTGCCGCTTTGGAATGTCATTGGACATTGTTTACCAACAGGTGATTGTTTCATTGGTTTCATGAGAATTGTTTTGACTTATTGGTCAATCACAGCCAAACTGTGTCAGGGCTCCGGAAGGAGTCACAAGTTTTCATTATTATCTTGTTAGCCTTATGTAAGTATCCTTTCTGTATTCTTTAGTATATTATTCTTTAATTTAATATAGTATCATAAAATAATAAATCAGCCTTCAAGAATACGAATATACACTCCAAGAATCCTCTCCTCAACAGCACCACAAATGCCATTCACCAGCTTTATTGACTTCTAAGAGTAATTTGACAGCAGCTGGCACTGAGAACTGCGCTTGAAAGTTTTTGTTCGTTAAGATGAACAAACCAGTTTGCAAGTGAATCTATGGAGTCAGACTGATCATTCCTTCCCGCCACAAGGACTCACCTCAGCGGCGATCTCGGCGCGCTCGGCCTCGGCGCCGTCCTGCTCCTTGCCGGGGCCCTGCTGGCGCCAGCCCAGCCCCTTCTGCGTGGCAAACTGCTCGAAGGCCTGCTGGCAGGACATGTGCTCCTTGTCAAACACCACCTTCTTGCTGCGGGGCACCACGTACAGCATGGGGATGATGGGCCGCGGCCTGAAGTCGTCCTCCTCGGCCGGCGCCTCCGATGGCTGCACCACGTTCAGGGGGGCCGCGGGCCGGGCCTGCTCCGGGCCTGGGGCTGAGGGGGGTCCTGGGGGCCGTGCTGGGCCTGGCCCGGCCTCGGGGGGCGGCTGGGGGGCCGGGATGGGCCCTGGGACAGGCCCCGTGGGCTGAGGGGGGAACAGCTGCTTCTTCTTGCGCTCGCCCTTGGCCTTCGGGGGCCGCGCCTTGGCCTTGCACTCCCCTGTGGAGAGAAAGGCGACACTGAGCCCTGAAATGCTGGGAATGCAGCATTGCCCTCCCTTCCCAGAGCTCCCTGGTGGGCTAGCACATTCCATCATGGAATTACTGCTTTCCGTCCCTTTCCAGAGCTCCATTCTGGGCTAGCACATTCCACCATGGAATTACTGCTTTCTCTCCTTCCCAGAGCTCCATCATGGAATTCAGTAGGTTCCATCATGAAATTCAGCATTTCCCTCCCTTCCCAGAGCTCCCTGATGGGCTAGCACGTTCCATCATGGAATTACTGCTTTCCGTCCCTCCCCAGAGCTCCGTGCTAGCACATTCCATCATGGAATTCAGCATTGCCCTCCCTTCCTCGAGCCCTGTGCTGGGCTAGCACGTTCCACCATGGAATTGCTGCTTTCCCTTCCCAGAGCTCCATTCTGGGCTAGCACATTCCACCATGGAATTCAGCATTTCCCTCCCTTCTTACAGCTCCATGATGGGCTAGCATGTTCCACCATGGAATTCAGCATTTCCCTCCCTTCTCAGAGCTCTGCTGGGCCTGCACATTCCACCATGAAATTACTGCTTTCCCTTTCCAGAGCTCAGTGCTGGCTAGCATGCTCCACCATGGAATTGCTGCTTTCCCTTCCCAGAGCTCCAATCTGGGCTAGCACATTCCACCATGGAATTGCTGCCTTCCAATGAGCGCTCTGAAAGCTGCACACACTCAGCTGTGCCTCAGCACTGACCTAGAGAAGCCACTTCAGAAAGAAAATACTTGTGTCATTTCTATGGACTATTAAATTCCTGACTGGAACACAAAGGCTGCGAAAAGCAACGTTTCCTGGAGGGAAAATATCTAAATCCCTAGGAAACTGGACAGTGTGCCAAAAAACCTGTAATATGTCACATTAGCCATGACTCTGTGCTTCAGGTTTTTTGTCCTCCAAAGTCAGGGGCACAAAACCATCCACTGGAGCACAGGAATGAAATATTTTTGTACCATTAATAAAATAAATATTTAAACAGTATTTTTTTATCTTTATGCCTTCCTTTTCTAGTCTCTGTTTTTCTGTATATTCACATTAGCACAGAAATACATGTGTACATGTGTATTCCTGGGCTGTATATGAATAAATATAAATAAAGACATACATCAGGAGGTGTGCTCAGATTTTTTTTTGCTGATAAGGAGGTGCAATCAAGAGTTTGGAGACCCCCATTGTGTATCAGTAGTTTGCTGCTCCCTGTGTTTGCAAGCACAGCTCTTATCTGGGTATTACTGTGTGTTAATGTACCCAACAGCCCCAGGAAATGAAGAACTGAAAAAAAGATACCTGAATCATTATTACCCAAAGATTTCTGCTATCAAGCTTTTTTAAAAAATGCTTTTAAAGCATAAATCAGGTGCAGCACAGAGCTCAGCTGGATCCTGAGATATCCTTTACTCACACCCATGTCCTTGTTTCTCCCAGCTCACTGTCACTCGGTTTATCTGCACAGCCCTCATGGATGTGACAACACTTCTTGAGCAGATAAACATCTCAGCATTGTCACCAGAGGCAGAACTGGCCTGTAAAAGTCTTCTCCACCTCTCTTCCCTGTGAAGGGATTCACACACTCCCGTTTTACAGCAGGGATTAAAATTCCTGCTCTCCACTGAGGGGAGTCTCCAGTTTGGGATAATCAGGGACAGCCTGCTCACCCCAGAGAAGAAGTTTCACCAACCCCAACCCACCCAGACCCCTCCACTTCAGGCTACACCAAACCTGACCAGCCCAACCCATGAATGGAAAACCAGAATAACCATCACACAATAGAGGTTTCTGTATGAAGAAGGGTGAATAATCCCACAATAGGATAAAGTGCCAAAATCCCTGCTGAAATCCCCTAAGGATCACCTTAACCCCAGCACTCCACAGAAGTCTGATCACTTTATTTACAATTTACACTAACTTATAAAAATGGGAACAAGTCCAGCTCAAATAATTATAGTTGTACTCATGTAGGCAGTCCCTCAGATAAACTGGTTTGTTCTATCACAGAGAAAGGAATATTGAATTTCCTTAGAGAAACAAACATATTGAATGAAAGGCAAATTGGATTTCTCCCCAGTTGCACAAAACCAGATCATATTTACTCTCTATACACTCCAAGAATTCTCTCCCCAACAGCACCACAAATGCCATTCACCAGCTTTATTGACTTCTAAAGGGTAATTTGACAGCAGCTGGCACCAAGAACTGTGCTTGAAAGTTTTTGCATTACGATGAACAAACCAGTTTGCAAGTGAATCTATGGAATCAGAAGCCAGGAAAAAGCGAGGAAGAATTCCAAGGACAGTCTATCTGGTTATCCTGAACATTTCCAGGAAGGAAAAGGACCTGAAGGCACACATGCACAGGTGGGTTCAGAAGGAATGTCTTTCCTGTCCTTCCACTGCAGAAGGATAGCAGCTGTGGGTAGGACATGAGGAACTGCAGGTGACACAAGGAACATGAGTGGCAGAGCTCTGCTGCCACAATCTGGATCCTCAGCAGAGCTCAGGAAACTGGGGAGCAGCTGAGGGAGCTGGGAAGGGGCTCAGCCTGGAGGAAAGGAGGCTTAGGGGGGATCTTGTGGCTCTGCACAGCTCCTGACAGGAGGGGACAGCCAGGGGACAGCAGGCTCTGCTCCAGGGGACACCAGGACAAGAGGGAACAGCCCCACACTGCCCCAGGGAAGGGTCAGGCTGGACACCTGCAGGAATTCCTCCCTGGAAAGGGCTTGGAAGGGGCTGCCAGAGAGGTTTGGAGCCCCCAGCCCTGGAGGGGCACTCAGGTTTGCAGTTCCCCTGCTGACTCACAGGGGGATTTCTGCTGCTCAGCACCCCCAGACAAGGGCAAAGCATCAACACTCTCCTTCCTAACGTCCCAAGACAAGCTGCTAAAATTCTAAATCTATAAATAGCAACATAATAAATTATGAATATAAAGCTGAGTCATAAAAACCAAAAGTAAACACCATAAGGGATCTGGGTCAGAAATCCTGAAAACCTCGAGTTATAAATACTCAGCTTGTCCAAATAACCAACACAAAGCACAAGACCTACTTTGGAACCATGACTACTTTGAAATCTCATTCTTTCTCCTTCTCAAGGTCATGTCTTCCGGTGTAATAGAAAATGAAGCCAAATTAAAACCAGGGAAATAAAGAAAGGAAGTGCAGGAGGGGGTGGGAACAGAATTACCACAAGCAGGGCCATCCAAACAGATGCTGTTTTCTTCTTCAAGATGAAACCCTGAGACACTGGTGAGAGGCAATGCAGACAGCAGGATGTGGAAAACTAGAGAAGCCATTGGGATTTAATTGCTGTATTGCAGTAGGAAAGCTGAACATTTGCAAGCAGCCACACCAAGCTGGAGTTTGCTCCAGTGGCACTTCTGCAATGGTGCTGAAAATAAGCTTTTCCCTCCTGAGCCAACAGTTACAGAGCTCTTCAGAAGTAGTGGAAGTGTATGATTTGGAAGCCATTCAGCCAGAACAGAGTTTTTATTATTCCTTGGCCATTCTAATGATCTCAGATCTGTCCTTGTCACTTATCTCTCGTCTCCGAAGAAAAATCAGCATTTTCGGGCCATTTATTACAAGCATCAAGTGTTAAACTTGTACAAGAGCTAAGAGCAGACAATTTAACACACTGCTGATGCTCTCAAGCTTAGGGCAATAGAAATTAAGTATCTGCACTGTGCAACAATGGTTTTCCAACTCCTTATTTCCCATGAAAAGAGAAAATACACTGTCTAGCTGAGAGACTGAACAAAGCCCTCAATGCTCTTCCCAGAGCTTCCACAGATTTCCTTTATGATCATTATCGAGGTTCTCTAAACAGTTTGCAGCATCAGTTTCTCCAAATGCTAAACAAATAATGGATATATACAATAGATGTGAATTAATTCCCTCTAAGTGCTGGAGAAGCCTCAAAGAGGGAGTGAGTGTGTCACAGACATAAAAATCACTTCACCACACATCGGGGGGAAAAGCAGCTTTTTCCCAGCAATAACTCCAACCTTTTCTACACAGCCAAGAAAAAGGTGCAACAGAAAGAGCCCCCTGCACAAAGGGGACTGGACGTGCAGGAGGAATCCCAAAGGACTGGGAGTTGTCATGGCCTGGTTTTATTTTCAGCAAAGGTTTTATATTTCATGCAGAGGAAGCTGCAAAGCTTCCCTGCCGCAGCTAAACTCGAAGAAACCCAAGTGGGACTCGTGCAGCAGCTGTGGATCCCACCCAAACTGAGCTCTCTGAATTCAGTCTCTGAAAAATGGGAACATAGGGAGGGGAAGAGGAAAGATGAATTGCACAAGGCAGCGCATAAATCATTCTTTTTCAGGGCAGGACACAAAAATACATCTATTTGTTTCTCTATGAAATAATTTAAAATATTCCTCACATAATATATATTTTTTACAATCCTGGAATAGTTTGAGCCTGTAGAATTTTCAAGCCCTGCCAAAAAAGCTATTTGGATTGAATCCTTAAAGGGAGGAAAAAATCAATTGCTGCTGTGAATGATGACATATTTCAGTGAGTTTTTAATATTGGGGAAAACTCTGCTGATATTTCAACAGAAATCAACAGCAGCAGACAAGTTATTCACAGAGGTGTTTCAGAGCTCACCCCAGCTCCTCACTGCTCTGGCCTCACCTTCTCCCTCCATCCCTTTGCTTCTCTCCTCTTCCTCCAGATCTGGCCCCCTTTTCAGCTCCTCTTTTACTTTCACATCTTCCAAGGCAGTTTCAATAGCCATGACATCCCCAAGAGATTTCTGATCCTCTGTTTTGTGTCTTCTGGGTTGACTCCTTTTTCTGTGAGACCTGAAAGTACAGAAGTGTGATTTGACATAAAAGAACAGCCTTCAAAATAGAAAACCATCACTGACTTTAAAAGCTGAATAAAAAAACAAAAGGATCTTCTTTGCAGAGAAAACACAAGGTAGCTAAAATAGCTACAGGGCAGAAGAGATATCTGAAAGGGAGCAGATGAACCTTGCATAACACAACATTTAAGATCCATTCACAGCAGCCATTAATTGTCTGGGTTTCCTGAAGAGCTTTTTCCTACCATTACTAATGTAAGCTCACAAGCTGCAGTTAAAGTGATTTTAATTGTGTTTTCAATCTATTTTGCTTGTATTTCAAAATACAGATGAAAACTTGTTTAAATCTCTCTTTCATCCTCTGCCTCCATTCCATTATTTCTTTTCATTCTGTCCGTGCCTCCCTTTGGCAAACTGCTGGAAGTCTGCAAAACATCATCTTCCAGCTCTGAGACATTACCCAGCACTGCCAGTTCCCAAAAACACACCATAATGAATGCTCACAGCACAATCAATAGGCAGTCTATGATTTTTCAGCAGTAAATTCAGAAGGTCCAAGTCCTTGAAGAAATCTAACTAAAAAATATGCTTATTAATAAGAACAGACAAATACTAACGAGGCAATAGCAATGCTGCTCATTCTTTTTAAAGTCAATGCCACTAAGGCAAAGATTACAGGAGCCACAATGCAAAGAGAAATGGAAATTCAGAAGCCAGGACAAGATTTTTGGGCTGGGAACAGTACCCTGACAGACAGACACTCCCTACTGCTCAAGAGGGACAGGGAGGGAAAATTGGAAGAACAAGAGTCAGAAACTTGAAAGTCAAGATAAATGCAGTTTAAGAGGTGAAGGAAAGAATTAAGAAAGAAAGAATTAAGAAAGAAAGAAAGAAGCCCAGGAAATCCACTCACCACCTCCCCAGGCAGAGCAGTGCCCAGCCAGTCCCCAAAAAAGGCACCTCAGAAGCCAAACCCCTCCCTCCTCCTCTCCCCCAGTTTTTATTGCTCCCCATAACATTTTATGGCGCAGAATTTCCCCTTGGCCACTCAGGGCCAGCTGGGTCCCCTCCCCAGCTCTCACCCAGCCCCAGGGTCCCTCTGGGCCAGAGTGGGACCAGATAAAGCCTTGACACTGTGAAGCAACAGCCAAAACTTCAGAGCCCCAAATCCCAGTCACTCCATCCCAGCCAGCCCCAGCACAGGGCTTTACAGAATCTGCAGAATTTCTCCTTGAATTTCAAGTTTAAATCTAACAAGCTCTCCCTTTCCAAAAGGACTGATTCAGAAACTTGTGATTTTTTCCCCATTTTCAGCATGTAGGCACTTCTTCTTTGGTTGAAAGCTGCATTTTCCTTACAGCCTCACATCCATCATTGTGTGACAGAGACTAAAACACACTTTACTCATCAGTCCCAAAGTCTAGAAAAGCTAAAAAGCAGCTCCTCATCCTCAGAGCCCAGAAAACTCAGCTGCTAATTACATTTGGAGCACAACAGAGTTAAGAGCCCTTAATCAGCCTTTAAACTGACAAAGAAGGGAGAAAAAAATTCCACCTGAGCTGAATGATGAATAGAAAAGCAAGCTGATCCATATGCACAGGGACCTCTAATTGCCAGACTCTGAGCAGATGGTGGCCCTCCAAGAGGAGCTGGTGCCTTCACACCTGCAGGACAGCCACCAGCAGGAACAGGGGCTGAGCCCACAAGGATCAGCTCTGCTCTTCACCCATACTCCAAGAACACACCACCTTCCCTGGGAGGGGAGTGCAGGGTGGGAGGTGAAGATAAAGCTGTAAGACTTTGCCACTGCAGCTGGAATGTTCTGTGGCTGAAGGAGGAGTTGAGTCAAGCGTTACAGGCTGGTTTTAGCAAAGTGTGCTTTACTCCTGTGGTGTGGAAGTGCCAGGCAAAAATTACAGCACAGAGCTTTATACTCACAGGAGAGAAAAAAAGATCTGTTTTGCAGTGCTCTTCTCACTCAGGGGTTGTGGGGGAGAGAGGCAGAAAGCTCAGCATTTAAAGAAAGTGCTTCCAGAACTACAGGCTGAAGGCTGAGCACTTCCAGAAGTGAAGCTGTTCTGTGTCTGACAAATTCACACAGCAGAAATGAAATGGGGACTGGACTAAAACAGTCTCATGCTGAAGCCATAAAGTAAACAAAGTTGGGTTTTTTAAGGTAACCAAGTCTGACTGACCTTAGAGAAGAAATAACACCTCTCTGCAGAGTTTAAAAGCTCCATTTTTCCAAGAGAGCTGACAAAAAAGCAGCGTTTGTACTCTTTGAAGAACAGAACCACAAAGTGACTTAAATTAAGTAGCTACAACTGTGAAGGTTTGGGCAGAGGTGAATCCCATCCCTCCATCCTGCTGAGAAAAGTCAGGCTTCAAGTAAAACCATGTCTTGGAAAGACATAAGCACAGGAGAAAGTACAGCTAAGGAGAATTGAACAGCTTCAAAACTCCTTCAGGATAATGCTGGAATAATCCAGGAAATGCTGAATAGATAAGCAAAAAAAAGCACCTGGATCTTTTGCAATAGGCTCAGGCTGAGACAGAGGCTTCTCTGCAGGGTAATAGGCTCAGGGAGGGAAAATAATCCTTGGTGTTCATACAGCACCTTCCAGTGTGCACACCAGCTGCACCAGGAACCTGAACAGTCCCAAAACTGCAGCAGCACTGCCACCAGTGAGCAGCTCCCTGTCCCCACCCCAGTGACACCACACACCCCTGCCAGCCCAGGAGAGCAGCTCCAGAGGGAAAACCAGAGGAGCCATCAGACAGTTGAGGTTCTCCAGTGATGGCGAGCACAAAAATCCAAACCAAGGTGAAACCTGAGGAACCTCAAGGCCTGAATATTCCCTGAGGGCATTCATAAAAAGCTCAGTGACTGAGGAAAAAAGTCCCAGAGCTGCTATTTAAGGGATTGCCAGGAAAAAGAATGAAGGAGTTGATGTTGCTGAGGGAAGTCACATACCGGTGTTTGTTGTCCTCTTCCTCATCTCCTATCCTATAAAGCAAGATTCCAACAGGAAAAGGTTAGCATGCCAAATTTTCAATTCAAGCATGCTGTAACACACAAAAATCACAGACTTGTAGAAAATTAATACAAAGATCAAAGGAAGCACAGAAAGGCATGCATTAAATCCCCTTTGCAACTGATGGGCTTTTTAAAACTCCTGCTTTCTGATCAGTGAAGCTCTAAATGTTCACTATAGATTTTTTTTGTGTCTTCAGGATAAGAGATGAGATGTGAGGAAGCACGAAGTGTCCCACTTTGAAAAGCATGTGCTTTTATAACATGGGAAGGAAACAGGACCACGAGGGACACATTACCCCAGACAAACGGCACGAGGAACCGTATGAAAAGAACAAAGGCAGAAAATAAAAGAGTTTGAACCATCTCCATGAAGAAGTGCAGCATTTCCAACTGAGCAGTTGAACTCCAGGCAGGGCTCAGCCCCTCTCTGGCTTTACCTGCGGAGCAGCTTTGCCTTCAGCTCTGCCTTGGTCTCGTTCCAGGCATCCAGCTCGGGGCTGCTCAGGGCCGTGGGCTTCATGTGGTCCAGCACTGCACTGTCCTTGCCCTGCTTCCAGAGCTCGTAGCGTTCTGGCTGCAGCACCCTGACAAACACGTCCATGGAGATCTTCACCATGTCCTTGCGGCACGTGCACTGCAAGAGAGCCCACAGGGTCACAGGAATGGCATTGGCCAGGGGAAAACCGGCTCTCCCCACACTGCCTGCTCCTGGAACGCCAGCTGCCACTCCAACACTCTCCAAGGTTGGTGGAAAACTCCTTCCCAAGGATTTGGTTCTCCCTCCAAGCCCCCCAACAAGCCAAAGCCTCCTGGGAGTGGCACTGCTCGAGTTCTGTGCCGCAGGCATTCGACACAATTACTCTGTCTGGTCCTGCCCTCAAGCCCATTTCCCTCCACCAGCCTCTCTCTGGCAGAGTTCTCCAGGCTGAAAAGATATTATTGGTACCACTTCATAACTCAGAAAAGCCTTACAGGAACCAAAGCCTGACCTAGAGCACAGGGCAGTTAAACTTCATAATGATACATCCTGACATGGCACAGCAATGCTGCACAAAAGGGAAGAAATAAAAACCCTGCAGTAACTATAACCTGCATCCAAAGCATGAAGTGGGAGAAAATGTGCTTTATTCATTTCAGCTGGCATATGCTCATTAAAACTAACCTGGAGTCCCACCCCTGCCATTGCACAGAGAGGACTCACAGGTGGTTTTCCTTGGATGATTCCCTTTGCTGTGACGGATCAACAGACTGAGTGCAGCAAAGGGATTCTCACCCTGGGCACTGATGGCAGCCTCAAAGAGTCAGCCTTTATAAACTCCATCAGAAGAAGGCAGAGGATGGAAAAGGACCCAGGAACCCCCAGGTGCCTCTGGGGGCTGCAGCCACAGCTCTCCTGCTCTAAGGTGAAAAGCTTTGCTTGCATTAAATTGCTTTTCAACTCCAAGCTGAGGCTGAGGTAATTGGAGCCACTTTGCAGGATTGATTTGGGGTTTTTTCCACCTTTCCTTCATACCTTTTCAAAACCATTCTATCCATTCTTTCGGCAGAAGTGCCTGAAATTAAACCTGCTTCTCCCCTTTCTCCCTTCCCTTTTCACCACCATCACTAAATAATTTATGGCCAGAGTTGAGAATTCACTGAGAGAGGGAGAGAGGAGAGTCCTTCTGCACAGTTCTCCACCATCCCACACTCTCCAGCTCCTGTTTCTCACTGTGCAGGGGCTGGGGCAGTGCTGGTAACCCCAGTGTGCTGAGTGGGAAGGAGCATTTATGGACAGGCACTTTCAGGAAAACTCCATTTAATGAAAAACAGCTGAGACCACAAAGGCTGGAAATGCAATCTGGCCACAGCATGGCAGGAACACAGATGGCACCCAGGCTTCCAACCCCAGCCCAGGCAGGAGCTTCCCACAGCACCTCCCTCAGTGCTGGCCTGAGGGACTGAGCAGATTTCCCTTAAGAAAGTTTAAAAGCACCTGTGCAGAGCTAAAAGAGGAACACAAAGAGCAGCCCCAGCACAGCTCTGGGGATTGACCTCCTCAGAGGCTGAAAAATGGCTTCAAAAGGGAGCTCTGCCCTTGGTGATGCTGAGCTGGACCCAAGGGGTGCAGCACAGACCCCCCCACACCTTCAAATCTGCCAGCACAGCCCAAGGCACTCAGGGCAGGGGCTGCAGAGCAGTTCCAGCCCCAGAGGCTCCCCCAGCCCCTGGGCAGAGCTGCAGAAGCCCAGGCTGAGCTCTGGGGATGCTGCTGGGCTGCACTCAGCACTACCACTGTGGCGCCCACAGCAGCCAAGCTCCTTTCTGTCCACAAATCTGCCATGATGGATGTTTATATTTCAATTTTAATTTAATTCTATTGCTTTCACAGCAGCCAGCATGAATAATTTACAAAGCCTCCTTCCTCTGGGGCTCCTTCTGGAGCGTGCAGTGCTGTTTCCTCAGCTGCTGCAGTTGTGTCACAGCCACATGCCCAGCATGGCCAGGACATTGTTCCATGCCCTTCCTTCAGACAGCACTGGGATCCTGCTGATGCTTCCAACACAGCTGGAGAAGGGAATGTTCTGTGTGTGTGAGAGAATGGGGGAGACCAGGAGGAGAGTGAGGGTACAGGAGGGTGAGGAATTGCCTTTGCAATCAATCCCTGCTCTGGTTGTTTCCTGGCAATGATCTCCAGTCCCACACCCTGCCTTCCCCCTTCCACACACACAGAGCTGTATTTCTTTCAAAGTGCTTCACTGTGGTCATAAACACATGTATTTCCTAAAAGACATTGTGCCTACACTCCCATCTCTTCCCTCCCTACCCCAGTTTCTGCAGAATATATCCTCCCAAATTCCCTCCAATTCTAACACTTTTCTATTCCACTATTATTAAACTTCATAGAAAAAAAACCCAAAAAACTAACATGTCTACACTGAAACACCACCCCTAAGGAGAGATCTGAAACCTCATTTCCTTTACATGAGACAAAACTGAACCACAAAGCTCCAGTCTGGGAATTCACAGAATTCCTATGGATCAATAATAGCCCTGAGAAGGATTTCAGGGTGATGTGATCACCCAAAGCACAGCACTGAATGGCAGCACGAACATTCTGTGCAAATGGCAGTGAGAAATTCCAGGAACCCTCAGATCCCACCCAGCACCTTCCCCTCTCCCCTCCATCCCTCTCAGCCCTGGGAGCAGCAGGGCTGGCAGAGCCACAGATCAAACAAAGGAATAAACAACAGAATATTCATAATGGCATCTCCAAGGAGCCACTGCAAGTCCTGAAAATGGGAGTGGAAAAAAACAAACAAAAATCAACAGCTTTAGGGTCAGTTCTGTGCCGTTGGCTGCAGGGGAGATGAGACCCAAAAGAGCAACAAGAGAGGAGTTTCCATATTCACCAAATCTGTAGGAACTTCACTCATTCCACTCTCTGAAAGCTTTTCCCAGCCTCACCTCCCCTTTTCCGTAAGTTAATGGCTTTATTAACTATAAGCACATGGAAAAATACTGTAAGGAAATGCACAATTAAACCTTTTTCCAGCCTAAAACCACAACATTCTTCCTTTCCTCATTATTTTATTATCTGCAGCTCTAATTTGGAGCCTGTGGTAAAATATGTGACCACACCAGGAGCCCTGTCCCATCAATTCTAACTCCAAGACTGATAGGGGGGAATTTGTGGCTATGCAATGTACAACCATTATCTTATTTGCAATATTTTTAAACATAAAAACACAAATAAGTCTCTATAAAATAACAGTCAAATAAAATGGCTGTCTCCTTGAAGTCATAAAATCAAATGATTTATGGAAAAGTGCAGACTCATTCAACTTCAACCTTCAGCAACAGTTTTGGGAGGATATTTCCCTCAATTCCCAACTATTAACACTGAACTGAACCAGTTCCAGCACACAAGAAAGGTTAATGGAAAGTAATCCTTTTCCTTACGCAGAAATAGTCACCAAAAATTACATATTTTAAGTGACACCACTGGTTTTCATGGACAAAACCCTTCATATTCAGATGAAAGCAGTTGGTAAGACTCAGCTGAGCCTCCCACTTTCCCTTAATGGAAATTCATCCATCACAAAACCCAACATGCTCGAAATTGAAGCTCTTTCAGCTTTTAAATGCCAGACTAAAATCTTTGCTCAAAGCTTTTCTACCTGCTTTACAATAAAAATGAAGCCTAAAAGCAAGTTCCTGGGAAGGAGGGGTGGAAAAGGAAAGGCAGCAGAGGAACACAGACAACACCTCCCAGCTTCTCCCTGGGCATTTCCAGAGAGAAGAATTTCAGCTTTTGGGAGAAACAAATCCCCAGTACCATCAGGGCTTCCAGCCCTGCTAACCAGCAGCAGGAATCCAGTTTGTTCCTATATCAGGTGTGTTTCTGGGATCCAACAGGACACAAAAACCCAGTTTGGGGCTCCAGGTTCCTTCTCCTCACCCTCAGCCAGCCCAAGAGAGCTCCTGGAAGATGAATGGCAGCAATTCTGGGAGTGAATGAGGATTCAGCTTGGAGGAGGAGGAGGAAAAGCCCAAAGTGCACAGTTGTGTGTTTAATGCTGGTGGTTGGAAGCTCGTGGGAAGGAAGATGAGCCCTGACCCCCCGTTTGCAGAGTAATTAGCGGTATCAACAACAACCCAGCTCATTAGCAAACCCACTGGAAACCCTTCAGAGCCTCACAAACAAAACCATTAGGAAGGATTGCCATGAACCCCCTGTCCTGTCCTGGCTGCAGGGCAGCATTGCTGCCTGCCTGCTCCCCTGGCTGCCCCAGGCTCCCGGAGCATCCCTGGGGTGCAGGAGTGGGGCTGGGGCACAGCCACCCCTTCCCTCCCTTCACACACAGCATTGTGGGGCACAGAAATGCGCTGGGAGCATTGTCCCAGAGCTGGGATAAAAAAAAAAAAAAAAAAAAAATTAAAATATTATCATATTAAAAATAAAAAATAAAAAAAATAAAAAAAAAAAATAAAAAATTAATTAAAAAATAAAAAATAAAAAATAAAAAATAAAAAATAAAAAATAAAAAATAAAAAATAAAAAATAAAAATATGATCCCAGAGCTGGGATAAAAAAATAAAAGAAATCAATAAAATAAAAAATATTATCATGTTAAAAATATAAAATAATAAATAATAAATAAAAATATTATCCCAGAGCTAGGATAAAAAAATAAAATAAATCAATAAATTAAAAATGTTATCATATTAAAAATATAAAATAATAAATAATAATTTTAAAAAACATTATCCCAGAGCTGGGATAAAAAATAAAATAAAAACTATTCTCTTATTAAATATATAAAATAATAAATAAAACCATTATCCCAGAGCTGGGATAAAAAATAAAATTAATAAATAGAAAACATTATCCCAGAGCTAGGATAAAAAATAAAATAAATTAATAAAATAAAAATATTATTATCATATGGAATATATAAAATAATAAATAATAAATAAAAACCATTATCTCAGAGCTGGGATAAAAAATAAAAGAAATCAATAAAATAAAAAATATTATCATATTAAAAATATTAAATAATAAATAATAAATAAAAATATTATCCCATAGCTAGGATAAAAATATAAAATAATTCAATAAAATATATTATCATATTAAAAATATAAAATTATAAATAATAAATAAAAATATTATCCCAGAGCTGGGATCAAAAAAATTAAATAAAATAAAAACTAATATGATATTAAATATATAAAATAATAAATAAAAAACATTATCCCAGAGCTAGGATAAAAAATAAAATAAAACAGTAAAATAAAAAATATTATCATATTAAATATATAAAATAATAAATAAAAACATTATCCCAGAGCTAGGATAAAAAATAAAATAAATCAATAAATAACCCATGCCAACACCCAGAAGGAGCTGCTGGCACTGAGCCCCTCCACGGACATTCAGCCACCTCGCCCGGCACTGGAAATCCTGGAAACCCCATAAATCCAGGATTGCTCCTGCTCACAGAACCCCACTTTGTTTTTTCATTAACAAAAATCCTGCCCAGAACCTCCCAGCCAGAACTGCAGGAGAGGGGATCAGAAAAGAGCTGATAAAACAAAGCTTCCAGACAATTTCCAAAAAATAACCATCCCCTTTCCACCTCAGCACAAAAAAAGCTGTAAATGTTCCTTTTTCTTGCACAGAATCAAGAGCATTAGGAGTGTTTACAAATAATACAAGAAAATAAGTATGAAGAAAGGTGGAAGAATTTGTACAAGAGCAATTTTGAATCTGTCTGATGGAAATAAACCATGGAAATGTTATTCCATAATAGATTTCTTTAATGTATTCCAAGCTTAAAAGGTCTAATTAGAGTAAAAGAGCAATTTTGAACATCTGACAAAAATAAACTATGGAAATGCTATTTCATAATAGATTTTTTTATGTGTTCTAAGCTTAAAAGGTCTAATTAGAGTCAGTTGAGGCATAGACACAAAGTAATGCAAAAATACAGCTCTGATTTGCCTTATTTTGGGGACTAATTTTGCAGTATTACCAAACAGATTTCTGCAAAAGCCTCACAAGTTTTATGTTCTTGGGAAATACAGACATATTTCTTGGGAAATACAGACATATTGAAGGGGAAAAAAATCTACCAAAATGTGAATAGTAAGAAGAAAGCTTCAATTTTAGCTGGAAAATTATATGCTAGACAACATGAAATCACAGATATTCCAAGTGTAAATTTGAGATTGTTTCTATATTATATATACAGTACAGAAAAAGGAGTGAGCAGAAGGTTTAGAAGCAAGAAGCCATGTAAAGGATCCTGGGATGAGGTGAAAGCTGTTTATTTCAGAGCCCAAAATGCAGGACCTGGGCAGGAAGGGCAGCCTGACCCTGTTTTATGTTGAGAGAGAGAATTCCAGCAGTTTTTCTGGAGTAAACAGGAGATAAAGGAAGGTGTGAAAGTGGCAGCCAGCAGGAACCCAGACCTTCTCCAGGAGTGGCTGCACTTAATTGAAAGGAAAGTGCAGAGATTGTTCCACTCCCATCCATTTATTTTCAGTCCGGTTTGCCAAAGAAATAGAAAAGCTGAGGTGGGATTTGAATTTCTGCTAAAACTCTGAAAGGGTGTCTGAATAGCAGGAGGCTCACTGTGACTACAGGGAGGGCACTTCCTGAAGCCCCTGCTTTAAAAGGGTTGTTTGGGCAAAGACACAGCTGTTAAATCCTCTGGTGGTGCCATCCAAGGGTTTTCAGAAACAAAAAGCCAGGCAGGAACTGCAGGCTCATGGTGCAAAATAAAAAGAAATTTAATAAAAGATATAGTAAGGAATGAAAATTATAATTTCCTGCCTTTCACTCAGCAGCTTTTTTCAACAACCAAACAGAAAAAAAAAAATCTGACAAATGGAAGACAAATGGCTGAGGAACTCCAAGTACAGAGAACAAAGGGAAATATTTCTCCCTAATTCCTAAGCTCTGCCTATGCAGGCAAACATTAACTGTGCCATATACAAATAAACCCATCCCTCCTCAGCTGAATCAGGAATGCTGAAGTCCAAAGCAAATATTTGGATTACAGCTGACTCTGAAACATTGTTCCAGGATCTCCAAGGCTGTGAAAACCCCTCTGAGCTCCCTTCTCCTGTCTCTTCTTGCTGCACTGTGACACTGACACCTCGTCACCAAACAGGACTGCAGCTCCCAGGAGCATTCCCTGCCAGAGCTCTGGAATGGGATGAAGCCACAGCACAACCCTGGGAAGGGCTGCTGGCAGCACATGGGACCAGCCCTGGCACCCCAGGATCACTGGGGGTCTCTCCATCCCCAAACAAGGATCTGCTGCTCACCTTTACCCCAGGATCACTGCAGGTTTCTCCATCCCCAAAGAAGGATCTGCTGCTCAGCTTTACCCCAGGATCACTGGATGTCTCTCCATCCCCAAACAAGGATCTGCTGCTCACCTTTACCCCAGGATCACTGGGGATCTCTCCCATCCCTGAACAAGGATCTGCTGCTCAGCTTTACCCCAGGATCACTGCAGGTCTCTCTGCTGCTCAGCTTTACCCCAGGATCACTGGGGATCTCTCCCATCCCCAGACAAGGATCTGCTGCTCAGCTTTACCCCAGGATCACTTCAGATCTCTCTGCTGCTCAGCTTTACTCCAGGATCACTGGATGTCTCTCCATCCCCAAACAAGGATCTGCTGCTCAGCTTTACCCCAGGATCACTGCAGGGCTCTCCCATCCCGAAACAAGGATCTGCTCCTCAGCTTTACCCCAGGATCACTTCAGATCTCTCCCATCCCCAAACAAGGATCTGCTGCTCACCTTTACCCCAGGATCACTGCAGGTTTCTCCATCCCCAAAGAAGGATCTGCTGCTCAGCTTTACCCCAGGATCACTGGATGTCTCTCCATCCCCAAACAAGGATCTGCTGCTCACCTTTACCCCAGGATCACTGGGGATCTCTCCCATCCCTGAACAAGGATCTGCTGCTCAGCTTTACCCCAGGATCACTGCAGGTCTCTCTGCTGCTCAGCTTTACCCCAGGATCACTGGGGATCTCTCCCATCCCCAGACAAGGATCTGCTGCTCAGCTTTACCCCAGGATCACTTCAGATCTCTCTGCTGCTCAGCTTTACTCCAGGATCACTGGATGTCTCTCCATCCCCAAACAAGGATCTGCTGCTCAGCTTTACCCCAGGATCACTGCAGGGCTCTCCCATCCCGAAACAAGGATCTGCTCCTCAGCTTTACCCCAGGATCACTTCAGATCTCTCCCATCCCCAAACAAGGATCTGCTGCTCACCTTTACCCCAGGATCACTGGGGATCTCTCCCATCCCTGAACAAGGATCTGCTGCTCAGCTTTACCCCAGGATCACTGCAGGTCTCTCTGCTGCTCAGCTTTAGCCCAGGATCACTGGAGGTCTCTCCATCCCCAAACAAGGATCTGCTGGATCCTGGTACTCATTTACAGATACAAGAGGATTTATCCACTGTTAGTTTCCCACACTACTCTGCAGCCATTGCTATTTTTTTTTTTTGCTAATCCTGACACTTGTTCTACAATTAGAGCAGGACCAGTGTCTCAGCAGCTGATCTTTACACTCCAGGCTGGTTATCCTGTATTTTTTACAGGTTCTCTGTGGGATGCAGAACATTGCACCCATCTGGCAGGCAATTAGCACAGCTCTGCTCTCTGAGGTGAACCATTACCTTCCTGCCCTGCACTGCACCACTGCCACACAGCTCTCAGCACAGCACAGCCCAAACCTCCTCCCCAGGATAATGTCCAGGAGAGCATTACAAGGGACTAATTATGAACCTGGCCATGTCCCCACTCTCCTGAGGGCAGGCAGGACAAGAGAGCTGTGCTGGCAGCCCAAGGAAAGGAGGAATCACCACCTGGGTCACTGCAGGAACAGCAGGAGCCTGTAAAGCTTTGCCCAGCTCAGACGTCCCAAGAACTTCTATAAATGAGTATATGGTAAGAAAAAAAATCCCCAAACCTGTCTGCATATGAGCAAGGACAATCTAATTGTGCCTGGGAGCAAATAAATCAATGAAGCCATTTCTGAAATATAGGAAAGTTGTGGTAGTTAATTAAAAATCACATACTCAGGAATGGTGTGGGTTGGGAGGGACCTTAAATCTCATCTCATCCCACCCCTGCCATGGCTGGGACTCCTTCCATGTCCTGGAATGTCCAGCCTGGCCCTGGGCACTGCCATGATCCAGGGGGCACCTGTGCCAGGGCTGCCCACCCTCCCAGCCAGGAATTTCCTCCTGATGTCTCTGCAGGAATTCTCCCCCCACAGAGGTGCAGGCAGTGCACACCCTCAGCTGATCATTCCTCAGGTCCCTGCTTAACCTCACATGAGATTTAAACAAAGCTTTGCCCCCACAGTGTGACAAACTCCCCCTCAGCTGGGACCCCCAGCCCAGGTTCATTAACACTGGTTTGGAGCAGCATTAAGCAAAAAAGCTCAGAACAGACAAGTGCCACAGAGTGCAGTGGGAATAAATTGGGCATCTCCTTCCACACTTCCACTTTGTGTCCCCAGATCTGCTCCTGCCCTGCTGCTGCTTGTTCAGTAATTTCACGCTACGCTGCCTAACAATGTAAGCATGGAGGCTCCATCTAAAACTGCACTTCCCAAATGTCACTTGTTTGTGAACACATGGCTGAGCCCAAAATTGCTTTTAATATTCGAGTGGTGCCTGCTGGCTCTGTTGTAGTTAAGGGTCTGTCTGAATTTCCATGATAAACCCCATTTTCTGGGGTGTAATACCATGACCACTCACTACACATAAACCTGCTTTACAAGGTCACAGCAGACAAGCACCATTTTTTACATTTTTAAACCAAGACTGTTTGACTATTTTTGAGTTTCAGACACCTGACACTGATTTGAGGTCTCTTCCAGTTTAAGGTTTTTCTTACCATCCCTTTAACTCCAGAACAAATCCAAATGTCTGACCCATCCCTGGAAGTGGCCAAGGCCAGGCTGGACAGGGCTTGGAGCAACTCGGGATAGTGAAAGGTGTCCCTGCTCATGGCAAAACTTCCCAGATTCTACTGGGAATGAGCTTTGCTGGTCAGTTATTCTGCAGATTTCAAACCAGGAGAGCTGTCACAAACCAAAGTACACCAGGAACCTGCCCTAATGAGAAATAACCACACAAACATAACTCTCCAAACTTAACTGAGTGCACAGATTAGAGGAATTCAGGTATTTTCAGTGTTATTACCATAGTGCTATTAAAGCTTAAAAGTATTTCCAGCTTATTCCTTCCCCTCCAGTGTGTACCTAATGAGTTGTGCTCAGTTACATCAGTCACCTTATTCACTGTGAAACGCAGTTTGGATGCACCAGAAAACTAATTCCAATTTACCAATCCCAAAACAACCTGTTCAGAACCTGCATGCAGCACTTGAGAAAGCCATTCCTACACCCTCAGAATAAAATGGAGCTGGGGGTGCTCAGCCTGGAGAAAAGGAGGCTCAGGGGTGAACTTGTCATTCTCTACAGCTCCCTGAAAGGTGGCTGTGCTCAGGTGGGGTTGGGCTCTTTCTCCAGGAACTGACAGAACCAGAAGACACAGCCTTGAGCTGCACCAAGGGAAATAAAGGTTGGATATTGGGAAAATGAGTTTTACAGAAAAGGTGATAAAGTTCTGGAATAGTTTTCCTGGGGAGGTGGTGGAGTCACCATCCCTGGGTGTGTTTAACAAAGCCTGGATGTGGCACTGGGTGCCAGGGTTCAGCTGAGTTGTTGGGGCTGGGTTGGACTCAATCTTTAAGGTCCCTTCCAACCCAGTGATTCTGCGAATTCTGGGATTCTGTGAATTCCGTGAAAATAAATTATTGAGACGCAAAACCAGTGACGTGGGACAGTGAGAGAGCACACCCCAAAGCAGAGGCACTTTCCGTGCTCTCCTCAGGAATGAGGACAAACAGGGGGCATGGCTGTGTGTGCCAGGGCTGCCCCAGCTGTCCCTCCCAGCTGCCCACCTGCGTTGCCATCTTGCCGTAGTCGATCCAGCGCAGGGTGGCGAAGTTGGTGGACTCGGCGCAGTTGAAGCCGTGGTTGAAGCCAGCGTGGTACCCATAGGGAAATGTGATCATGAACTCCCCGGCTTCCTGGGTGATCTGCAAAACACAGGAAAAAGGAGGAGACACCCCACAGGTCACTTAATGCAGCAGCCTGAGAACAGAGACTCATTAAAAAACCCTAATGATGAAGTCTCTTCCCACTGGAGGGTCGGCAGAGCAGCTCTTGGCTGAGCCTGGAACATTCCTGGGGATCTGCAGGAATACTCAAGGGTTTCTCCTAAGGGAAAAACTCAGAACAGTGGATGGAAGGGGTCACATACCCTGAACTATTTACACCTGCAGGCTCCAGTCACAAAGGGGTCTCAGGCTGCAACATTCCAGAAGATCAATGCAATGGAAGAGGCAGAGCTTGACCTTCCCTGTCCTTCCAACCAGCAGTGCTGACAGAGCTCTCCCAGCTGTCACAGGCCAAGAATTCTGCCTGGATTCCTTCCCACAGCCACAGCCCACACCCCAGCAGCTCTGAGCCCACAGAGACCCCAGGGGACTGCACTTCCCAACACAAGGATGGGGCCAAATGCAAAATGGAAACACACAGAACTTCAAACACTTCCCCCTCAGCTGGGCCAGCAACTAAACTTGCAGATGTCATTAACAGAAGAATAATTCAAGAAAGAGGGAATAAAAGCTGCTGTGATGCACAAGAAGGCCCTGCAGGATTTCAGGAGGAGGTCCTGAAGTCCTGCCTGCACCCAGCCCCTCCACAAAGCCCAGCAGTGCCACTCTGCTGGCTCCAGGAGATGGACAGATGATGTTCCTGTCAGTGAATGCACATCCTGATGTCTCCATTTCAAGCCCACATCATCCATGGCACTGCTGTCAACATTATCCCACAATAAATTAGAAAACACTCCAGATGATGGATAGGCCATGCAGAAAAGTAATAACTATTGAAGGAAAGCCAGCACAAACTGCCACTCATGAAGAAAGCCCCAAATTTACTGACTTCTGCAAGCTCTTGAGGAATAAATGGAGAAATCAATAGGAGATTACAGAAATACACATTTTTAATTATTAAAAAGCCCTAGTATTGATCTGTTTCTTTTTTTTTCCAGAACAGCATTATAGAGATTTATAAATGCTGCCTATTTCAACTTCATTGAAATCTGCCAAGGATTTGGATGAAGGGATCCTATCTCTGTTCCTCAGGAAAAATGGCACTTTTTCCCTGTTTGTGAATAATAAACTTTACTGTTTCAGGACAGGGCTTGGAGTTTGGGACAGTGGAAGGTGTCCCTGCCCATGTTGGGGATTTAAGGTCCTTTCCCACTCCATGATTCCATGAAAGCAGTTTGGAGCAGGCCTCTGTGACACTTCTCCCACCCACAGGCAGCTCTGTCTCTGTGTGCTGGGAACAGCCAGCAGCAGCAGCAGCAGCAGTTTGAGTGATTCTGCACAGATACAAATCCCTGTAACCACCCCTGGCTGAGGAGATTTACTTCTTGCCACAAGACTTTAAGAATAAGCACATTAAAACGATCATACCAAATAAACATGACCCCTCTTTTCAAATCAGGGCTTAAGAGCTGCAGGGATCCTTCCAGGCTTAGAGAGCAGCATGAACACTTACACAACAGGGAACCAGCACAGCCAGCTCCACTTTGGGTCACACTGGATCCACAAAAAAATCAAAAAGAGTTTCAGAATCACCAGTGGGGCTTTGCTGCCCCTTGATGAGCCAGACCATCCTTATCAGCTCGTCCCTCTCTACATGAGAGGCTCCCTCACTGCCAGAGTTTGTTCAGTGACAGCTTTGCCTCTCTTCAGTGTCTCAGCCAAAACCCAAATTCTCCTTTTTGCAGCAGAGCTGGTCGGAACCCCAGGCTGCACTCAGCACAACAATGCCCTTGGAAATGAAGCCAATTCCCCCAGTGGTTCTGCTGGGTTGACAGGAAAGAGGAGCTGTGCAGGGACAGCCTGCAGGGACCTACCCTGTCAAAGGGAATCCCATATTTCTTCAGGATGGAGGGAGAAATGAGGGTCATCTTGTGACGGAGGAAAGCATCACATCCCTGAGAGCTTCCTGGGAAGAATCCTGTGGAGACATTCAAAGGGGGAGCATCACTAAGGAATGTCCTTGGGAAAACAACACAACCTGCCAGATTCCACATCAACCTGCCCTACATATCACTACCTAAAGGGAAAAATGTTAATATTCAGGGAAAGGAAAGGGCTTCATCCCAGGCAGTGGCATGAGGGACACGTTCACAGTGGTCACCAACAAGTGGCAGAGGCAGCAGGAGCTGACCCAGTCAGCACCTCAACACCCCTAAGTGTTAAATTCTGCCACTAATCACAAATAATTAATTAGTAAACACTGCCCAAACCCCTCAATGGCAGCTCAGCCCAATTTTCCTCACTATGTCCTTCCCTCCAAGTGGCTGACTCCATAACAAATTGTGTGTTTGTAGGGACTCAAACCCGTCACAGCTTAGGAAAACAAATAACCCAATCTCTGGAACCAACATTAATTGATGAGACATAATGGAAGGGGTTTCAGAAAGTCAAAAGGATTACTGGATTCCAGGTTTACTTATATTTTTGCACTAAAAGCATTTCAATTCAAATTATGACTGTCTGCTACCCAGTCTGTCGTCCCTCTCTGCAGTTCCTCTTTTTAATGCACAGTTTAAGTGGCTCTCATTAAAGCCACTAATAAAGAAGCACATTTTAAGTGATTAGCACCAATAACATGGCAACACATTAACATTCTCTCCATGGGCTCCATGGCTCTCCCAGTGAGCCCATTTACAGCTCAGCTATTCATTTTCCATATTAATTGCACACTCATTTCTCCATAGTAAACTTCTCCCCACTGATGCACAGGACAGGGGAATGGCCAGGCAGCAATTTTGGCTCTTTGCAGAGTTAAATCATCACCCACCCAGCTTCTAGAGACAGGAAACTAAAATAAAGACCAGATCATTGATAATTTGCTCCTGGTTTTACAGCACAAACCATCTCCGTGCCTCAAAATTGATCATCCGTAAAAATTAGTTACAAACAGCAAGAAACTTATTATTGCTCCTGTCAGACTTGGAGTGGTATTTCAGAGTCTGCAGAACACAAGTCATCTGATTGATTGACTTCTTATAAAAATTACTTTTTTCATCTATTAAAACCTGGCAAATTACTGAGCTGTAGCTTTGCAATGCAACGTTTTTGAGCAGCCATTTCCAGAGTTATTTGTATTTAGGGATCAGGGAGCTCAGTGCCCAGGAGAACAGCACCAAGCCCCAGGACATTCATCCCCACTTATTCTGCATTTACCCCACACAACAAGCTGGACAGCCTGGAGTGTGCTCAGCAGGAAAAGGCAGCGCAGGAATTTGTCTGTTTTCTGGGAAATCAGCATTAGAACTTCTTTTCTTTTGCATCAGGGTGGAACCTTCCAGATTTCCCTGCCTGCTCCTGCCTTCACCAGCAGATTTAAACCACCCCACTTGCCTCGCTGGAGATAAACCACAGAGATTTGGAGTTAATTATTCTGGGCCAGCAGCTTTTTTTAGCTGGGCAGCTCCTTGAACATTTGCAAGTGGACAAAAATAGAAACAACACCAACAAATTAAAACATATCCACTTCTGCAGCCAGACATCTTCCCTGAAGCTTGAGAGGTGGGAGTTTGCCACAGCTCAAAGTAACTCTCCCTTCCCCCTATTCCCATTTTCCTTTTCTTTTTCCCTCCCTTTCATTTTTTCTTCCTTTTTAAGACGAACTTTATTGCACTGAAAAGTAAAGGAGGATGAGGCTAACATAAAAGGAAAACCACCAAATACAAAATATATTTACAGGGTGAAGGAGCAATGGCTACAAACTGGAAGAGGGGAAATTGAGGTTCAATATCAGGCAGGAAATGTCTGTTGTGAGGGTGGTGAGACACTGGAACAGGCCGTGGCTGCCCCATCCCTGGGAGCATTCCTGATCCAATGGAAGGTGCAATGAAAGGATTTTTAGGGTCCTTTCCAACCCAAACCCTTGTGGATTAAACCCACTGCCCAGCCATGGGAGGGTTTGGCCTCAATGCCTCAAAATCCAAAGGTTTTTAAGGAATTTTAGCTCAGGTCAGGTTTAGTTTAGTTTAGTTTAGTTTAGCTCAGGTCAGGCCATGCCAGGAGACCGAGGCTCGGAGGGAAGGGTTGGAAGGAAAATTGAAATTCCCTGTCAAGTTCTCTGGCTCTGAAGCTGCTCCCCAGCTCAGCAGGCTCCTCCAGCAGCCCCTCAAGTGCCCGGCAGGCTCAGTTAGTGCCAGTCCTTGCTGAGCCCAGCCCAAAGCCAGGCTCACCTTTAGCCAGGCGTTCCAGCCTCTTGCCGTGCTCCGGGGGAATGGCGTACCTGGGAGGAGAGAAAAGACAGAAGCCAAAAGATCATTAGATATGATGAAATCAATACATCTTTAATGTAAAAACGGGGAGAGGAAAGGCAAGGAACAAGTGGGGCAATAACCCTGAGCACAGCACACAATGGCTGGCAATAAAACCAAAATTCTGTGTGTCTGAAAGGCATCGGTAACATACAATCCATGGTAAAAACAGCATTTAATAAAAGTCCTCAGACATGTTACATGAAGTGTGTGTTTTCTTGGCACCTTCTCAAACAGCATCACAAGATTTCACAAGGTACAAGGAAAATGGAGAAGACAAAGTGATGATGCAGCATTGGAAACCCCAGGAATAACTGAGTGCAGGGAACAGCAGGTGTGTTCTCCATGGGGAAAATATCTGCAAAATAAAACTGTGCTAAATATTAATAAGCAAGAAACAGATGGGCTGGAAAGGTGCGAAGGAGGGTCTGTGTGCTTTGGAAAAGAATAAGCCTTTTTCTGTGCAAATAGCTTTCATTTTATTCAGAAAAGTGAATATTCTTCAGCTCAAGCAGTCGTGGCTCAATCCTTAAGTCCCTGCTGGATTTTATTGTCTGATGTGAAATAATGGAATTCAAGTATTCAATAATTTTCTTGATGAGGTGACCCTGAAAATGCAGGGCCTGCTGATGAAAACATCATTAAAGGGTGTAGAGAACAACTTCTACACCTCCTAAAAACAGTGTTCTTAGATTTGGGGTCAGTAAAGTGCAAAAGAATTGGGCTGGAATTTTTTTGGAGTGCAAATTATTGAACGTAATTCTGGAAAAACAATCAACTGTCCCTCAGGTCCCAGCCACAGGGCTGGGTGTGCCCAGCACGTACAAACACCAGGGAAGTTTCAAATGGCTTTTTCTTCCCAAAAGCTGTCAGTTCTCTCAGTGCTTTGAGGTTCAGAACATCCTCAGGAGCAAAGCACAGGTGACAGAGATTTATGTGTTCAGGTTATAAGAAGGGAGCTGAATACCAGGACACATTTCAACGTGTTTAACATGATGACACACAATAATATTGCCAGTGGAAATTTGTAAATCGTTGGTTACATTCTGCAGCAAATTAAATATGGCTCTCCCTGCTTTTTGCGACAGAGAATTCTGAGAATTTACATTTGTGGGAACGGCATTTATTGCCAGCTATAACTTCTCTTCAAAGTGAATAATAAAAAATGCATTATTTTTGCTGTTTCCAATAAAGATGTCAAACCCATCCTTCTCATTATCCCTCACTGGGATCAGGAAATTGCAGGAGGGGACTCAGCAACAGGTGCCCAGCACTGCCCCCTCAGAATGCACCTGAATTTGGGGGTTTCAGCCAGACAAATTCTGCATTTTCCAGTGTAAAACCACAACTGGAGAAGCAGCTCAACACCCAACCTGTGCCAGGAAATCAAACACACCTGGGCTGGCCTGGCAGGGGGATGACAGCACACAAATCCCACACAGGGCCCTGCAGGGTTCAGGCACTAAGCTGATTTGAACTGATGGCTTGAGAAAAAATTTAAGGTAAAACACTATGCAGCACCTAATCTTGTGAAATAATAAATGCAGCAATGGACTCCCAACATTCCCTGACCAAAGTTTGACAGTGCCTTAAATTGCATAATTATCAAACAATTCAATTTCATTTGTCTGGGACAAAGCTAGTGGCTTTTATTTTACAAAGACCATTCATCACTTACATAAATGTGATAAAACTAATCCCGATCCAAAGCTCCTTTGTGGGATTAATGTCCCTTAAAACAGGGAAATGAGACATTCCATTCCTTCTGGGAAAAATGCTGAAGGATTGGGAAAGAACTAATTTATGGCTACAAGGCTGCTGATGATTAATGTAATATCCCCAGTCTACAATGCAACCTTCACTTAATTAGTGCCTGTAATTGGGAGTTGTAAAGATAAGATTAATTGAATCTTGAGGATGTTAAAAGTTTAATACATTGGAACACGGTTATTGTGTTATCTGAAACTGCAGCCTGCAAAAAGCCAAGCAAGGCTTCAGAGAACAGCCCATGGAGAGACAAAGGAAAAAGACCTGCTTGGATAGAAACCAGCCAGAGAGGAGGAATTTCCAGCTCATATAAAAGAACTATATGTAATAATATACAAATCAAAATACCCCAGCACAGAATGGTAATAGCTGAGTCCAATTTTAGAAATTAACTTTTTTCTTTGGGGCAGTCTTTAGGAAGCAGAGCCTACACATCCCTCTGCGTTTATTCTTAGGAATTCAAAATATTAACTGCAGAAGAGAATTAAAAGTAGGTCAAATTCTGCTTTAAGTTATGCTCACAAATCTGATTTACATAAAGATAGGCAATAAAGACAGAATTTGGGCTGCTATTTAAAACCAGGAAGAGAAGCAGAAGGCTCCTGCACGTATGGCACAGATTGAGCTGCATCTACACACAAAATGATTGATTGTGAGGCAGAACAACAATGGAAAGATTAAAAACTGCTGCAATCCAAGGGGTGCTGTCCCTCTGAGCCACGAGCACCCAGCAGGGCTGGCTCTGGGTGCCACTGCTGCCCCCTGCTCTCTGTGAGAGCCAGCACCCCTGTGTCCCTCAGCACAGTTTGCCACCATCCCCACAGCTCAGCTCAGCTGCAAAACCTCAATTCCACAGGTGAAAAACAGCCAATAATTTCCTTTTCTTCAGGCACGAGTGCAGGAGCCCCCAGTGCTGGGAACACTGGCCTGGATGTGCCCCTCTGTCCCCAGGACAAGGGACACTGATGGACACAGAGCCACACCAGCAGGTGTGATTTTTTCTGGGTGCAGATAAACCAAACCTCCAGCCCAGTTCCAAGGCTCAGCCTTGCACAGGGTGACCAAGACAAAGGGCCAGGCTTCACCCAAAACCCTGCCACTCAGCACTTTGGGGATTACAGCAGGAAAAATGTGCTGCTGCTCTGCCAGGGAGCAGGAGATTTACACAATGGGGAAAGAAAAAGCAGCTCGAGATAAAAAAAGTTATAGTTCTGTGACTCAAATGTCATCTTACCCCCAAGTCAACAACCTGAAAGTAATATACTGAGCCTTTTAAATTACCTTTTTCTACTTTCCACCAAAACAACAGAAAATCCCTGAAGTGGATCAAGTACCACTTGTACACATCTAGAACTTGCTGCTCTCTGGGAAAGACTCTCAGCTCCCAAACTTATTTCATGAAACCTAAATCCAGCATTTCCGAGCTCTACTTCCACGCAATTTTCTGAGCCCTTGAGTCAGAATCACAAGTCCAAAAGGTTTTGCCCCAAAGCTATAAATGAATCAGAAAAAGATCTCTTCCTGGAGTGGTGGCTTGCTTTTGTTAATATAGAATCCCAAAATGGTTTGGGTTGGAGGAGATCTTAAATATCCATTTCCACCCCTGCCATGGCAGGGACACCTCCCACTGTCCCAGACTGATCCAAGCCCTGTCCAGCCTGGCCTTGGGCATTCCAGGGATCCTGGTGCTGCTCTGGGCACCTGTGCCAGGGCCTGCCCACCCTCCCAGCCAGGAATTCCTTCCCAACATGAGCTGAACTGGACAATCCCCTCTCTCTCCTTAACACAAAAGAGAGGTCTGTCCTATTTGCCATCATAGGATATCATTAATAGAGTAATTTTCTTGGTGTTTTGTTTATTCCCTTGGAATGGGGCTTGATGGATGTGGATAATTATCAGACTATAAAAGCCAGCAAATGTGCTATTTTCTATCGCTCTAAATCATCAAACAAATAAAGTGTGAAACAGCATTTCTGAATACAATTTTCCCCTCTAATGGTTTAGAATTATTATCAGGAACAATGAGAATAAATAAGCAAATGTCTTGTGAATTAAGAATTAAACAAGTGTGTCAGTAAAAAGGAGCATTCAGGCCATCCTGGGATGCAGGGATGCCTTTGGGGGCCACCAAGGAATGATGTGACAGGGAATTCACCGGGGCAGCTTGTGCTGCTCAGGGACCTCCCAGGCCCAGGTTCTCCCCTCCCTGCTGCTTCCTCAAAGGGAGCCAAGCTCACTTTTGGTTTCCAGTGGCCAAAACCCTAAAACTCCATCCATAACAAAGGCCTCATAGCTGTTTTCTGCTTATTCAAGAGGATTTTTCTCACCTGAAGCCATCCCTGCCTTCGGCAGAGGACCAGACCATCCTGTCCCTTCACCCAAAGCTTCCAAGACCTTTTCCCACTCCAGCTGTCACCCCCAGAGGTTTTGCCAGTTACACCTTGTTCCACATCTCATTTACACTCTCTTGCACCAACACAGAGCAATTAAGCAGTGATTAGTTCATCAAATCCCACACCCCACTCTCTGGGACTCTGGGCTCCATGGGCAGGGGGAGGTTCAACCACAAGACCCTGGAAATGTCACTTCAGTGCCATTCCTGGGAGAAGGTAAGAAACTCAATTTCACAGTGTCTGCACAAGGTCTGCCCAAGCAGGCCCCACACAGTTTAACACTCCATAATTATGGAATAAGGAACACAAACAGAACAGGAGCAGCACATTTAAAATGTCCAGGCCAACGTGTCAAGCTGGGGTGAGTTATCTGTCTCCAAAGCAGATTTAATTGTGCCAAGAACAGTGACCCTTCAAGATTCAAATGCCAACCTGCTCTCAGCCATGACAGGCAGAATGAAAAGCTGCTATTTCAGCCCCTGTAAGGCAAAGGGTGCCCATAAACCCAGAATCTGAACCCTGACCTTCAACATCTTTAGCCCCCACGACAGCAGCAAAGCCTCCAAAGAAAACCCCTTGGCCCATCAGGAATATTTATCACCCAACAGAAGCATTAAGAACCAGCATTAGCACAGGGTGGTCCCTCCCTGCAAAGTTCAGATCCTGCTCCTGAGGCCTCATTTTTCTCCAAGGTAAAACATTAAACAACATCTCCTCACTGTGTCAGAGCACAGTCAGGGTAGAAGTGGGGGTTTCCATATTAGAATCTCCCAGAATATCCTGAGCTGGAAGGGACCCACAGGGATCCTGCTGTGCAACACTATTTTAAGCTGTTTTGCCTGTATGAGGAAAGAAAAAAGGTATTTTAAGAAGAACAGGTTGTTCCTTTGTTGGTACCATGGTCACCTCTCTTTTCCTCACCTTTACCCTCCTCCTAATTAACCTCCCTTCATCCCTCTCTCCCAACAATTCATTAAAATACTGAAATCAACTCCCTTTCTTCTTCTCCTCACCAAATCTGAGGTTGGCCCACGCTGAATGGGCTGGAAATCTCCCAATCCCCTTCTCAAGATCCTGGTTAGGAAAGGAGAATCCCTGGCCTCCCTCTCCTCTCTCCTTCTGCTGTGGCTACATCCATCAGCAATGCAAACCCTGCCTGGAGATAAGATCACACAGGGAGCAGAGAGCCTTTATCAAGTGCCTGCAGTTTTATCTTGAATGGATCACTTCACAGGACAATGGATGATGGAATTCAGTACCTTTAACCAGCAGTGTCAATGATTTCAAATAATGACATTTTTATTGAAATACACCCAGAGTGAGAGATAAACACAGAGGCTGGGGAGTATCAGCTCCAAAAGCCATAATTAGGAGTAAATAGGTAATGACAGGACCAAATCACAACTCCAAAACACACCAAACACACCTACCTCCCACAAATGCTAAATGCAACCCCTGGGGAAGCAGCACAGGGAGAAAATCAGGGCAAACCTGCTCAGAAAGGGCCTGGGCACCACCAAACACACCCAGTATCACCCACAGGGCCCATTTCACTGCAGACAATCCCTTTCCACACACAGAACTTGCTCATCACCCACAATGTGAAGAAATGGCAGCGATTTTGCTGCCAACAGAGCAGCAGGATGAAAATCTTCCTCCTTCCCCGAAGAAACTGAAGTTGTGACTGCAAAATCTCCATTTGTTTTCCAGTAAGGATGGGCAGAATATCTCAGGTTACTCTGAAGCTGGGATCAAATCCCTGGAGATTGAGCATTGGGAGATTAGAGTCAAGCCTAACTTGTGCCAATCATGTACTTCTGAAAGACTCTCCAACCCTTAGAGTTGCCTTGAGCTAGAAATAGGATTAAAGAGCCATTAGTTTCAAGAAGTGACATTAGACAGGAGCTTTTTAAAATTCAGATTTTAAAGCAATATGAATTTTCAAGAGGTACAACTGAGCTCCAAGATTAGCACAATGGGCTACTTGCAGTGTGATTCACTCACCCCCGACTCGAGGAACACAAAGAGGAGATTTTTCCAGAACTCCAAATGCAATTTTCAAATAAATTTTTTTTTTTTTTAAATGCAGAGAATTTAATGTGAACAACCATCTGCTCTTGGAAGGACTCTCTGTGCCCCAGTCCAGTCAGCTCCACAGCACAAGTGCCAGGCACAAAGCACAAAATTGCAGAGCACATTGGAGTTTCTCCCTCCACATGTAAAAATAACCCAGAGCCTGCCTCTGCCTGCAGTGAATGAGCAGCATGAAGGAGCCCTTTTACTAAGAAAAGGTGTTTGGGGAAAAACATTATGAAGTCATTTACTCATTCAGTTTAGCCAAGAAGATAATTAGTACACAATTCAACAGAGATGAATGACTACAATATTCATCCCCTTGCCATTCCCCGTTATTTGTTTGGAAGAACCTGTTCACATCAGATTTATTTCCCTAAACTGGCAATCAGATTATTAATTACTGGTTGTTTTTGTAGTGGATACCATACAAATAGAAAGAAAAGCAAAGATTATGCTTCAAAGAGCCTGTATTCTGAAATAATAGCTCATTTCAGCTCCAGAAACAAGGAGAAAAAAGGTAACCAGGGGAGATCAGAGCTATCTGTGCCTTGTACCAAGTGACCTGTGTGAGCTGCCTCCCTCACCAGGCACAGCAACACAAATTCCTGAAAAAAACAGGATAATTGCCTCCAGCAGAACAAAAGAAATTTGCTCCTGAGTAATGAAAGATATTCTTAGATTCGGAAACCCCTTGTGCTAGAGGTGCAATGCCTCTACACACACACATACACACACACACTCTCTCTTTTCTTTTCTGAGGAGGAAAAAATCCAGCATTCCAAAGGTTTAATGCTCCTCATCCATCAAACTGCACCGTTCCCAACTACAACTGCTTTGAAGTGAGAGCTGTGTTCTTGTCAGCATCAAAGCCACAAGTGTTGTAGCTGAGATTTGATAAAGATCACTGACACAGTTTGTAAAGTTTCCTTTGTTTCTCCTGTTTGATCCCCTCTGTGCGGCTGATTGGGCAGCTGGAAATGAAGTGGATGCAAACCCAGCACATTCATTCCTCGGAACATTAAGGGGTTAACGAGTGCTCAGCTCTCAGACAGCACCGAGTGCTATTTAAGTGCTGTCATTACTACAGGCTCCTCTTATTTTAAACCTCACTTGTGCTGCACTTGGCATCACCCCTCGACAATTTTCCCTGCTGAGTAAAGGAAAAAAAAAAAAAAAAATCCCCGCTGATTTCTGCCAACGTGTTAACAAAATGTGAATAAAGACAAAGCTCTGCAGCAGCACTCCTGCTCCCTCCCAGCCCTCCCAAGCCCTGCTGCCAGCTCTGTGCCAAGCTGGAATCTGCAAGCTGACTGTCCCACGGGGAGGCAGATCAGGCTGAAGGAGGGAGATGGAGCATGGAAGCACATCTCCCTCCCCTCCAGCCCCCGTGCTCTGCTCAAAAGCCTCTGTTATTAAACCAATCTGTGATCCTGTCAGACTTCCATAGATCTTCATTTCAAACCAGGCCTGAGCTCTGAGCAGACACTTTGAGAAGGCAGGAATGGGTTGGAGCAAGAGCTGTCCTGGATCAAAGAGCGGCTTCTCCCAGTCCAGCTGGGGCTGCTGGGCTGCAGGGACCACCCCAGGACGCTGCTGTGACCCCAGATCAGCACCTCCTCCTGCTAAAACCATCCTGGAAAGTGCCAAGAGGAAGCACAGGTGGGAAGGGTCTCCTCCTTGCTGGCTCAGGTACCACAGATGAAAATCAATCTCTAAGATTTCTGATTTCAACCAACGGAACAGGCTCAGCAAAGATGGACATAAAATGCACGGACTGAAAAGTGAAATGGCAGCAGAGCACAAAACAATTCCATGCCTTTTGCAGCGGGTTTGGGTGAGAATAAAAACCAAGGAGGGGAAGCACAAACAGCAGGGAGCTGAGTGAAAGGGGTGCTGAGGCTGAGATCAATCCATCTGTGCCTCCTCAGACAAGTCCCACAGTGATTCCATCAATCCCCAGTCTGGCTTGACCTTCATTTTCTGGCATTTTCTCTCAGTTAGAAGAGGGTGAATGAAGAAAGGCAATACTTGAGCCCTAACTCCCCAAATCCTGTGCCTCCTCTGCGGCACAAAAATGACCTTTATTAAAAGGTTTAATTTATTAATCTGTCTACAACAGCCTAATGAAAGACCACAAAAACCTGAGTCTATTAAAAAGAGAAATCTCCACTATTCCAGTTGCAGCACCTGATTGGGAAGATAATCCAAGGCAGAGCTCATTCAGGTCCTGCACAACGTGGTGACCCCATGGATTCTAGAGCAAACCAGCAGTGAGCACTGTCCCCTTGCTGAGGGACCCCTCATCCCTCTCCCACAGCACCACCTCCAGGAAAAAGGGCTGGGGAGAGGGCTGGGAGTGCTTTGTGTTGATTAACTAATGACTGCAGCTTGCAGGGCTGGATTAATGACTCCCTGCTCTCAGTTATCAGGGAATTACAGGGGGATCCAGCTCTGCATCCCAACACATCCCTCCTCCCATGCATCTCCAGCAAACCCACATGCACACGGATTCTCAGGGCAGAAAGCAAAGCAGATTTCACCTTCATTTTAGAAAAGTCAGGAGAGTGAAAAGCTGTTCTGCCTGGCCATACTTTATCTCACTTTCCTTTTATCCCTTTTAATGAATATCCCTGTTCTTTTCTCTCTCCCTTTTATCAACAGAAAAGGGTCTTGCTCTGCCAAATCTGCCTGAGAGCAAATGGTGTTGCAGTTAATCTATAAATCAACCATCACCATAAATTCTGCTCTTTCTCCATCCAAAACAGCAGAGCTGTAAAACAGATTACACAGGACAGCAGAGGCAGGAAGGAAATCTGGGAGCTGTGAGGAGCTGCCACCACAGCCAAATGGCCTTCCCTGCTTCTCCTTTCTCCCCACTCCACCCAAAAAGCCCCCAAACCTCTGCTGCCAGGCCTGGGACGCTTTTAGGAGCAAGGACACCTCACACACTTCCCATGGAAGATGATTGGGGATTGAGGGAAGAAAGGGAATTCAGGAGAAGATTCTGCAGCCTAACACCAAGAAACAGGAGAAGCAAAACTCAGAAAAATAAAAATTCTCGTGTGGAGCATCAGCTGTGAACCCCAGCTGTGATTCCAGCGAATGCAGCCTAAGGAGCCTCAGCATCTCCAGGGTGCAGGGGCTGCTGAGAGCCCAACACTGGCAGTGACAGCTGACCCTGCAGGGATCCCAGCAGCCTGGGCAGAGAAATGATGTGAGGTGAGAAATGATGGAGGGACCTGCAGCCACAGAGTTCTGCACCAAACATGACAGCAGCTGCCTGCAATGGGGTCACCCCGAGCCCATGGAACATCTGGGGGGTGTCAGAGCAGGGGCAGAGCAGCACAGGGATGGTGACAGGCTGAGGGGCAGCACCCTGCCAATGAACAGTTAAGCTCCATAACTGCTTTAGGTCATTTTCCTCCCCCAAGGCATTTTTCCAGGGATTAACATTTCCTGTCCTGAGGGGAGAGCACAGGACAAGATTTCAAAGCACACAGCACACAAAGCTGCAGCTCTTGCAGACCAGAGTGAGAAATGAAACCAGGGAGATGCTGGGCAGCTCAGATCTGCTGCTGCTGCTCCAGGAGGGGCTCTCAGCCAGGGCCAGAGGGGCTCCTTTGAGCATCCCTCCCATGGGAACAGCCAGTCCTGGCTGGAATCTCCCTCCCCTCACAGGCCTGTGGGAAGGGGAGCTTTCCCTGCTGACAAACGAATTAAACTGCAGATGTTACAAGAGAGCCATGGAATTCCAGAATGGTTTGGCTTGGAAGGGACCTTCAATCCCACCCAGTGCCACCCCTGCCATGGCAGGGACATTTTCCACTGTCCCAGGCTGCTCCAATTCCCATCCAGCCTGGCTTTGGGCACTGCCAGGGATCCAGGGGCAGCCACAAGCAGGATTTGCCCTCCTTGACTGGACTTGCCCTATGCAGGGAGCCTCACTGGGAGGGAAGAAAGCAGAAATTCTTGGGGTAACTCCGTGGACTCTCAGGTTTGCAGTCCTTTCACAAGCCAGAATTCCAGAAGTGTTTCTGGGATGTAATTGTATCTGTGACCAGTGCTTCCAACTAATCATATTATTTTAAAGTTCCTTTGGTAATTTGTCCTTAATTCCACACAAACTGCTGTTCTGGCATAAAGTGTACTTTGTGATATCAAAGTCAAACAGATTAGGCATGATCCACTTCCAGCGAGGGAGTGTTTTGGAGAGGAGATGATACAACTTAAAAGCTAAAGCTGGCTCCCTGTTTTAATTAAAGGGGATTAAACATCCATCATGATAACGGAAAAGGGACATTTTATAAAAATCAATTACCTTCCTCAGTGTCAGTCTGCTTTAACACCTGTGGTTTCTGGGAGAAGGGAGAGTGTAAAACCCCATCAGCACCCAGGGAAGGTAAATTAAATACAGTTACTGTACAGTTAGAAAATTACATAAATACTGTTACTGTACAGCACGACCACAAAATATCCAGGAAAAATAACTGTATCACCCAATCAGGTGGTACTGACAAAATAAAATGTTACACTCCTAAAGTGCATCAGGCAAATGCACAAGACTCAGATTCAAAGTTTCCTGCAGCACTTCCCCGGCCAGGAAGCCTCCAGGTGGGACTGCACATCTTTATGGAGGTAAAAGTGCTGGTGGAACACCTCAGCATCTAAAAATATTCTTTTGGAACTGCAAAGGCTGAGCCACATCCATTCCTCACTAAAATGCCATAATCACCATGAAGAATGAGGCCTGGCACTCAGCTTTGTTGCTTCTGTCATTATAAAATCAGTTTCTGCTCGCACCGTTTGACAATATGCTCAATTTTAGATCTCACACAGGAGTGTATGAGGTAATTATACACAATATGTATAATTGATACAGCAAAAATTCCCACCACCAGAGGTTTAATACGGGGCTGCAGAATTAAATACATTTCAGTTATTTCAAAAGTTTGAGACTGTGAAAAGGCGGCAATTAAATTCCTAATGCGAGAGGGACATTTTAGTGTAATTTGAGAAAAAAAGCGAGTGAAAGGCTGGGTCTGGCAGCTCCTGCCTCAGGGGCTTCACATGAGGTTACACAACTTCTCCCAAGCCTGGGGTGCTGCACGGCAGTGCCCACACCTCCCAAGCCTCCTGCTCCAGCTGTCAGACTGAATTTCCAGCTGCGGCAGCAGCACTGTGAGAAGGTGAGGAGCAGAGCCTGTGCCTGGGAACAGCACATCCACAGGGAAAATCCCTCTGGAAAGGAGGGTTCTGAGGGAAGCAGCTCCTTTCTCCCCTTCCCTGCAGAAGGCAGCAGGGCTGGTGGCTCCTCACCCTTCCCACAGCCCCAGATAATTTATGGGAGACACAAAGAAAGAGTTACGGCTTTTAACGAGCAATTTTGAAGCAGATACTACCAATATACAGAGTCCTTGGTTCCACTGAATAAATATCTCTGACAGCCAAACAATAACTCTGCCTCTTATTTTAGAGCTCAACCCCAAACTGGTAGACTTTGTAACTCTCCACACTCCTGCTATTCCCTGAGGTGCTTCCAAGATGATCACTGTCAGAGCCACGGAGTCTATAAAAAGGATGAAGGAAGCTGGGAAATTTCCACAGAGGTGGTGCCAGCAAAACAGAAGGAACATTTCAGCCATCCCCAGCAAAGCCAGGCTGCAGCACTGCAATTGCAGCAGTGCAGTCCAACAGCTCCCCCAGCTGAGCCCTGCGACAGCTGCACTCACTCCAACACAGCTGAGGTACCTGGAAAGTTCCAGATCTGCTCCAAGGGGATTCAGATTTACTCTGTGCAGCCAAAGCTTGCTCAGAGGAGAGCTGGAGAACTCTTGAGAGGAGCTGTCATGGTGCAGAACAAGGAGTGGCTTGGCAAGTGGCAAACTCCTGCCTGATGCTCAAGGGAAGGGCAGGGAGGCCCTGCCAAACCAAATCCTGTCACAATCCATCCCAGTCTGTGTCACATACATCACCTACCCATGAAAACTGCACTGAAAGTCCTGGTGGGACTGTGCTGGTGGCCCTGAGCTCCTCATGGGACTGTGCTGCTGGCCCTGAGCTCCATGGCCAAAGGGTTTGAGGAGCTTCCCATGGGCTGTGGCACCATCTGCTGGAGATGGCACCAGGAAAATGGGTTGGAATTAAGGGATTCTGGAGGAAGAACTGACAGGATGCAAACTGAATCATATTCGGAGCTGGAAACCCACAGGATCATCTGCCCAACCCCTGGCCCTGCACAGACACCCCAACAATCCCAGCCTGTCCCAGAGCAGTGCCCAAACACCCCTGGAGCTCTGGCAGCCTTGGGGCTGGGACCATTCCCTGGGATGAACCTTTCCCTGGGATCAGTCACGTCCCAGTCATAACCCAGAACCACATTTCTGGAGCTCCACTTGTTTAACAGAGGTACCACAAGAGATTCTGCAAAATCCTCCTGCGGCTGCCTTGGACAGCGAGCCCAAGGAGCAGGAATGTTGGGAAACAGATTTCATGATGTGTTGGGAAGGGTTTTAAAACTGCCATTGATGTTCCAGAGAGTCAGCCCCTCCCTGCACCCTTCCCAAGCCTGGAAAAGAGCACTGGAGCCATTCATTTACAGCCTCCTGGCTCCTGGGGGCTTTAATGTGCCACAGGCACCAAGCCCCAGAGCCCCCAGGGAGCCATAGCCCCGAGAGGTGGGAGGATGCTGCTGCCACTGCCAGGGCACGGTGACAGCACAGCCTCCCTGTGACATTTCTGCTCTCATTTGCACGCAAATGTCAATATTTATTAGTCACATCCAGATCTTCAGCAAAGCTCCCATGGGTTGCTGAGTCTCTGCATTTATACTTTTAAATTGCTTTTAAAAGAAGCATATTGGCTCTTGGTAACTTATTCCAGACTTCCTACGTTCTTTATTTCATCCTTAACTATCTACTGCTTTTGTGGGAAGGGATTTCCAAGCAGTCTATGCATCAACAGTGTTGAAAAATGCTTTACCATCACGCCAAAAAATGACCATGGAAAAGTAACCTTTTCACTTAACTTGTCCCTGGAGCTGTGAACATATTTATGTATTTAAATAATGGAAATCTGAAAGTAACAGATGTTTCCTGCCTAGAGCACAGAGCAAGAACAACAGTGCTTCATTATTACAGTGCCTCTGAAGCATCCACACATTCCCATCCCCATTTGCTCTCCTGTGCATTCGTTTGCAAAAATCCCCAAGTGCTGAAATCTGGTTTTAATCGTGATGTCAACAAGTCTCCCTAATCCTGCTGAAAGTCAGGAATTAGGCCTCTGAGCAAGCCAGCATGAAAGAGTGAAATTGCTTTTAAATGTAAAGTAGGAGGGAAGAGGAGAGAAAAAATGGGAATTGAGAGATTAGGTAAACCTGATGGAATTTGGTAGAGCTGGGGAAGGGATATTTTAGTGGTGTTCAGGAGCCCTCACTCACCAGGATTTGGGCTCCCCAAAATGCAAGTAGTTGATGCTGTAGAGATCCATGTCCTCTGTATGCCAAGCAAAAGTTGTCTTCCACATGCCAAAGTAGAGGTAGGGAGTGTTCACCCCCTCGATGATGATGCCACACTCGTGCTCCACCATGTCCAGGAGGGTGTTCAGGTTGCCAATGTTCCACTCATCCACGTCCTGGAAGCCAACAGGAATGGTTTGTGCTGGGAATGGCAGGAGCAGGCACAGCCTCAGCTCCCTGCAGGGCCTCAGGGGCTGCTGCTGGTGCCACCTGCATTAACTGAACCCCCTCTGCCCTCAGGAAGGTTCATTTGGTGCTCCAGCACTCTGCAGAGGCTCTTGCACCGTGCAATTAACTGTTCTGTAATGAACACAGCACACAGGGTAAAACACACTCCTCTCAGATGTTCCCCTGATCACAAACACCCCAGTGTGGCCAAAGGGGCAGAACCTTCAACCTCAGGCCAGAGCTCCAGGTGAAACCAGAAACCACCTGAGAACAGTTGTGCTGGTGCCTGGTTGTGTCCCACCCTGATCCCAGCAGGGAAGGATGTGACACTCCCACCAAACACCAAATCCTCCGCACCCCTGAGATGTGCATGGCTCTGAGCACCCCAGATATCTCTGCTTATTCTAATTAATCCCATATTAAACCTCGCTGATAATAAAAAGACACTCATACATTCACACACAATCAGACAACACTCCAAAGAAAGCCACTTCCCACTCAAAAGAAAACTACAGAGGAAGAGATTTAAATTATCTGCCTAAAAAGAGTAAGGAGAGAGAAACCTTTATCATTTACAGAATTACTTGAAGCAGAGGATGAAATTTCACCATGGAAAAGCTTAAACAATTTGAATTGTAAAATAATTCAGTGTGCAGGTGCATTGTATCCTAATGGAGCTGCCTACAAGGAAAAGATCCAAATGCAAATAATTTAAAATCCAAATGTAAATAATTTAAAATCCAAATGCAAATTATTTATGTTAAGACTCAAATATATTTTTGATGTAGCATCATTTCCTTGAAATGCTGGTTATCTCTGGCTTTCTAAGGAGCTTCAGCAGAAATCTCCATTTTATTCCCTTAAAAAAGAAACAAAACTCAAGGTATAGACAATTTTTTGTCACAGTTTGCAAAAGAATTTGTTTAAATCACACTTTTCCTCATTTTTCAACTAAAAGTCAGCTTTTCACAGCTTCCACTGACTATTATCCTGAATCTCAGAGGAAGTTTTGTAATGAGGGGAAAACCACAAAGGCATTGGGTTTTTTTTAGGGTGGCTACATCAGTGAAATTCTGAATTACTGCTCCTCAATGAGAAAAGTAAGTCAGAAAAAGGAAATAAATGAAGGAGAAGCACTGCACTTACTGCATCATACAGGGAGCCACTGATGTCAGCCCCATAGATGGGGGACACAAAGGTGAGATTCTTCCAGTACTTGCGCTCCAGGTCCTCAAAATCCTGGTGCCGAGGGGTGCAGTACCTGCCAGGGAACACAGGCATGGGAGCAGCTCTGAGGGTGTATTTCACCTTTAATTCACACAACTGCTGCCTTTCCACCTCTGCACAAACCCTCTGGGGCAGGCTGGATGTGCAGCACCTCATCCCCATCCCATGGAGACGTGAGGTGAGGTTATCCCACAGCCCTCAGGTGCCAGGAAAACTCCAAAGCTGATTATCCTGGAATGGTTTGGGTTGGAAGGGAACTTAAATCCCACCCAGTGCCACCCTTGCCTGGGCAGGGACACCTCCCAAGTTCCAGGCTTCCCCCAGTGCCCTGGCCTTGAGCACTGCCAGGGATGCAGGGGCAGCCACAGCTGCTCTGGGCACCCTGTGCCAAGGTGTGCCCATCCTCACAGCCAGGAATTCCTAATTCCCAATATCCCATCTCAATCCACCCTCCTTCAGCTTAAAGCCATGGCTGTATAATCTCAGTCCTGATTAAAACCCAGGGTCCTCCAGAACTCTGGAGAAGTCCAGGCTCTGGAACCAGGATGAGACTGCAGTGGCACATCCCAGCTGATGAAGTGCCTTGCAGAGCCCCCAGGCACTCTGGAAGACACTCGAGTCACCAGTGTCAGCCCAAGCACCCCAAAGTATCTGCATTTCTACCCCAGCCATGGAACACCTTTTCCAGAAGAGCCAAGAGATCCTTTTTTGGTGCCAAGCCATTCTTTTCAGAAAGATTCTCAGCCAAATGCTGACCCTGAACAATCCTTCTACACCAGCTCTCAGAAACAGCTCTGAGATACACCAAAACCCAAGCCACAAACTGGTTTGAGACTCAATAAAAGCAGTTTCCCCCCAAATGCTCCACGTTTAACATGGCTGCACTTTCTCATCAGCCAGTTTTGGGCAAGAAAAGCCTCCCAGGAGCTGCCCCGTGCCCGTGTGGAGCCCTGCAGGCACGCACTTCTCGCTGTTGGCCAGGCGCCGGTACTCGCCCACGGTCATGGGCTTCTTCTGGATGTTGTACTGGGTGAAGAGCCCTGACTGGCCCGTGACCACCTGCTGGATGGGAGCTGGGATCACCATGTCATCGATGTCATCGTAGGTGCGCCGTGGCTTCCACTCCTTGGGGGGGATCACCTGCAACGGGGACAGAAACATGGGAATGTCACAGATACTGCAGCTGTGGGGATCACCTGAATGGGGACAGAAACATTGAAAAGTCACGGATACTGCAGGGAACAAAACCATGGAATTGTCACAGATACTGCAGCTGTGGGGATCACCTGCAATGGGGAACAAAAACCATGGAACTGCCACAGACACTGCAGGGAACAAAACATGGAACTGTCACAGACACTACAGAGAATAAAACCATGGAACTGTCACTGACACTGCAGGAAACAAAACCATGGAACTGTCACAGACACTGCAGCCCTGGATTTGGGGGCATGAGGGGCTCCACTTCCTTGGGGGGATCACCTGCAATGGGGACAAAACCATGGAACTGCCACAGACACTGCAGGGGGGATCACCCGAATGGAGAACAAAAACATGGAACTGTCACAGACACTGCAGCTGTGGGGATCACCTGCAACAGGGACCAAAAACCGTGGAACTGTCACAGACACTGCAGCTGTGGGGATCACCTGCAACAGGGACCAAAAACCGTGGAACTGTCACTGACACTGCAGGGAACAAAACATGGAACTGTCACAGACACTGCAGCCCTGGCTTTGGGGGCTTGTCAGCACTTGGGCCATGTCAGCACAGGCTGATGAGATCATTTGCTCTGACAAGGACTTGTTAGGAGTGGTGTTTAGCTGGCCTTAATAAAGCACAGTGGAGAAATAAAGCTGTTAGGCATGGAATAATTCTTATTTCTTCTAAAACACAGGTCAATTACTGGGTTTATTGCTGCTCTAAAGAGAGCTGGCTATTGATGAAGAGCTCTCCGTGGAATGTTTCCTTGTCCACTCAAGTGTACAAGCAATTATCTTCCAGGACTTTGCTAGGGAGATTATTTTAATAGAGCTTGTTGGCAACTTCCAGATATTGTAAAGAAATTACTTTACTTGTAGGATTAATCTGAGCATTCCAGGTCAGCCAGCCCTGCCTCACCCAGCCCCTCACCTTGGCCAGCTCCTGCCCTCACCTTGCCCAGCCCCTCACCTTGCCCAGCCCTGCCCCAGCCATCCCCTCACCTTGGCCATCCCCTCATCTTGGCCATCCCCTCACCTTGGCCATCCCCTCATCTTGGCCATCCCCTCACCTTGGCCATCCCCTCATCTTGGCCATCCCCTCATCTTGGCCATCCCCTCACCTTGGCCATCCCCTCACCTTGGCCATCCCCTCACCTTGCCCATCTCCTCACCTTGGCCATCCCCTCACCTTGGCCATCCCCTCATCTTGGCCATCCCCTCACCTTGGCCATCCCCTCATCTTGGCCATCCCCTCACCTTGGCCATCCCCTCACCTTGGCCATCCCCTCATCTTGGCCATCCCCTCATCTTGGCCATCCCCTCACCTTGGCCATCCCCTCACCTTGGCCATCCCCTCACCTTGGCCAGCTCCTCACCTCACCCAGCCCCTCACCTTGCCCAGCCCTCAGCCATCCCCTCACCTTGCCCACCCTCACCTTGGCCAGCTCCTGCCCTCACCTTGCCCAGCCCTCAGCCATCCCCTCACCTTGCCCACCCTCACCTTGCCCAGCCCTCAGCCATGCCCTCACCTGGCCCATCCCCTCACCTTGCCCAGCCCCTTGCCCATGCCCCCACCTTGGCCAGGCCTGCCCTGTGGGCTCCCTGGGACTCCATGAAGGCGATGAACCTCCCGAAGTCGCGGAACTCCTCCAGCGAGGGCCGGAAGGTCATGATCTTACAGCCAGGGTTCTGCGGGCTGGGGTTTTCCGACCCCATAGCTCCAGTCCTGCACAGGGGACACAGGGAGGAAAATATACTGGTTAAACCTTTGGTTTCTAACTCCCAACTCTAAGGAGTTCCACAGAAAGCCTGCAGAGATTTTTCATTTCCTCACACAGCTCCCGCAAGGGGGGATTTGTAAGAGCAACCCTCTGACATGGACACGAGGAGCTCCCAACCAAAAATCCACTTAGTCAGGAACTCCTGACACCAGGATCACCCGAGAGCTTGGCCAGGGGCTAAATATAAACCACATCTGCCCCCAGTTCAGCACAGAAAGTGGTGCCACAAAAATAACAACTCCTCACCACCTTCAGCTCTGTCACTGTGCACAACTTGCCACCACGCAAGTTTTCCACCAAAATGCTTCACCATTTTCTGTTTAGGTTCAAACCCAACAGCTTTCCCAAATCTGGGTTTTTTTCATGTTCTGGACTACACTAAAAATTATAAAATTAAGGGGTTTTTTTAAACATAGCTTCATTACACTTTGTCTTTGCAATGTACATAAACAGAACAAAGTGTCAGGCAAGTCTCACAAGAAATACAGACACACAATTCCAAACATCCAAAACAAATTCTCAAACCATTCAGGATGAAATAATAATTTTTAAAATATACTTTTTTAAGGTTATGCTGTAAATTTGTAAGGGAAATAAAATGTTTTAGTGGCGTTTCAGCTGCAAATATCCCCAGGAATGAATTCTCCATGAGGAGGAGCTGCAGCAGCTCCACACTCTGAGCACTCACGAGATGGCAGTGCTGGGCTGTGGAGGATGAACTGCAGGGAAACAGCTCCTGCCAGGCTTTCACATGGAAAAAAAGCATGTAAAGAGTGTTTAAACTGATTTCAGAGCAGCCAAGAAGTATTGCAGATGCTCCTGGAAGTAGTCACAGTGTTAGGAAAACACAAAATGAAGCAGGGAATACTCCCAGCTCTGTGTTTGAATGGGTGAGTGTGGCACAGAACTCACCCCAGAGACAACCAGTGCTCCCAGCTCCTGGAATTAAAACCACCTAAAGTGGGCAGACTCCACACCCAGGGCACCAAAGTTTCATTTTAACTGGATAAAACTTTTCCTTTCAAAGGCACATGAACAGTTTGGAGTGAAATTTTAGAAGCCAGAAAACATTAGAATTTTACACAGTAACTTTTACGCAAATTTGTTTCAAAACAAGGATCTGCAAGTCTTATGTCCTTCCCCAAGGAGTCTTTAAAGGAATTTTATGCATGAAATCACAGCTTCTCACAGGCAGAAAAGCCTTTCCCAAGCCAGGAGCCAGAGATGCAGAACCCAGTCCAGAATAAAATCAAATTATGAATCCCAGTATTGCAGGAAATCCCAGAGCAAAACCAGTTGAGGGAGAAAAATACCATTTCACCCCGTTCACCCCAAGATACTTCACTTCTCATCTCCGACAGGAATTGTTGGAAACAAAAGGGCCATTTAAGCAACCCCTCCATCTTCAGGGTGGCCCTGCCCAGGGAGATTCCCAACCCTGCCAACAAGGAACAAAAATTGCCTTTTTTTTGAGAACAAAACCTGCTGTTTCAGGGTCAGCACTGGAGGAGAAGCAGCAGATTGATCCCTGCCCATGGGGAGCCCTTCCTGTACAAATGTTTTGCAGGAGCACAAGGAGGAAATCCCTGGGATGAGCCAGGGGAGCTGGGGACCCATCTGCCAGGGGTTTGCTCAAATCCCCCAGAAAACAGGGCTGAGCTGGAGGGAAAGGGGCTGCAGGGGAGTGGGACAGGGACAGAAACCATCCCAAATCCTGCCACAGCCTTCTGGGAACGCTGGGGCTATTTTTGGGCAGGGTCTGGAGATGGCAGGGGCCGAGGGGAGCGGGGAGCTGGAGCAGGAGCTGGCTCAGGAGTGAATTCCATCCTGAGCAGGAGCCCTGCCAGCACCATCTGCTCCACAGAGGCTTCCCAGAGCTGCAGCTTTACCCACAGCCAGGGCAAAACAAACAGCCAAAGCCAGGCTTGATCCCATCCTTCCCTCAAGATTCTCTCACAAAATTCCAGCTTTTAGTCGATAAACTCAGGGCAAAGAGTAGAAATTTGTGTTCCTGTAAGGAAGGGAGATCAAAAACTGCTTCATGCAAAGCTTAATCAATTAATTAAAGGATAAAACTACTTCCTGCAAAGCTTAATTAATTAATTAAAAGGTCTACTGCCTCAGTACAAGCAGCATCACCTGGCACTCTGGAATTCTTTAGTCCAGACACAGCAAAACACAGGATTTTTCCATGTGCAGTCCCATCCAAAGAACATTCCAACACCTACTCTAGATAATGTACATTTAGCCAATCAAACCAATTAAGCTATTGCAATAAAATGGCCACAGAGCTCATGGGAAGGGGGGAATCAGGTCCATGAGCTCAGTGAGATGTGGGAGCTTCCCCCACCAGCCCCAGGGAGCTGGGAACACCGGGGCCAGGGGAAGCTTGGGGAAGAGGAGAATTTCTGTCCCAAGTGCTTCCCACGTGGAATTGTTTTGGGGAAAGCAGTGCCAGGACTCGTGGTCATCTCCACCTCAGGATTTGTGGCCACCAGGACTCGTGGCCACCTCCATCCCAGGATTTGTGGCCACCAGGACTCGTGGCCAGCTCCGTCCCAGGATTTGTGGCCACCAGGACTCGTGGTCATCTCCACCTCAGGATTTGTGGCCACCAGGACTCGTGGCCACCTCCATCCCAGGATTTGTGGCCACCAGGACTCGTGGCCAGCTCCGTCCCAGGATTTGTGGCCACCAGGACTCGTGGCCTGCTCTGTCCCAGCTGTGGGATCACACAGCCCACACAGCAGGACAGGGCTGCAGCTTCCTCTGGGATTTTCAGGAGATGGCCCCAATTAGGCAGTGCCCTAAGGAGCTGCCAGCATCCCTGGAAGGTTCCAGAGCAGAATCTGACTGTTCTGAGCACACTGAGAGCCCTCCCAGCCCCAGCAGGGCTGCAGATGAGGGCCAGGTGGGAACAAACCCTTCTCTGAGTACTGACAAGGAGGATTCTGCACTCAGAGCCTCCATCAGCTCCTGAAAGGAAGAGTGAAGGTATTTGTCTCAGCTGGATACGTTCTGTTTCTTTGTGAGACAGTAACAACCTGAAATATTATGAAAACCTTCTCATTTTCAACCATTGTGAGGAAGCACAAAAACTTGTCTCCAGAGGGACGATCTCGGTGCACACAAAGAACTGAGTTTTAATTTCAATGACTTTTACTTCTCAATGAGACGTTTCCCTTCCAAAACTGATGTGAACCAAGGCACTTTTGTGACTGAAATCCTGCACCTGTGGGCTGAAATCTTTGTACAGCACAGAAAAAGTCCAGCTGAGATCAAGGATTGCTACAGGACTGACAGACTGGGAATCCTTCCTCCACGAAAAGGGCTGGGATTTCTGAGCAGCTCCTGCTGCTGCCCCACTGCTGATCTCCTTCCCCTCTACTCCCAAGAATCAGATTCCAGCACTCACACAAACAAAATGTAAATTTTTAAATGTGAAGTTTGCTGTTGCTCAGCCCAGTTTTAAACAACTGTGTAATTACAGCAAGGATTTAAACTAACACCTTGCCCCCAAAAATATTTATAGATAGATAAATATTTATAGATTATATAAATATATTATTATATTATTATAGATATAATGTTATATTATTATACAATATTATATAATATAAATGTATTATTATATTATTCTAGATATAATATTTATAGATTCAGTTCATCACATTTTTAACATTCAAATTGCTTTGAGTTCTGTATATCCTCCATATAGGCTAAGTTGTTTTAAACAACTGTGCAATTACAGCAAGGATTTAAACTAACACCTTTCCTCCAAAATATTTATAGATAGATAAATATTTATATATTATATAAATATATTATTATATTATTCTAGATATAGTATTATATTGTTATATAATATTATATAATATAAATATATTATTATATTATTATAGATATAATATTTATAGATTCAGTTCATCACATTTTTAACATTCAAATTGCTTTGAGTTCTGTATATCCTCCATATAGGCTAAGTTGTTTTAAACAACTGTGCAATTACAGCAAGGATTTAAACTAACACCTTTCCTCCAAAATATTTATAGATAGATAAATATTTATATATTATATAAATATATTATTATATTATTCTAGATATAGTATTATATTGTTATATAATATTATATAATATAAATATATTATTATATTATTATAGATATAATATTTATAGATTCAGTTCATCACATTTTTAACATTCAAATTGCTTTGAGTTCTGTATATCCTCCATATAGGCTAAGTTGTTTTAAACAACTGTGCAATTACAGCAAGGATTTAAACTAACACCTTTCCTCCAAAATATTTATAGATAGATAAATATTTATATATTATATAAATATATTATTATATTATTCTAGATATAATATTATATTATTATATAATATGAATCTATTATTATATATATAATATTTATAGATTCAGTTAATCACATTTTTAACATTCAAATTGCTTTGAGTTTTGTATATCCTCCATAAAGGCTAAGTAAACACAACAGAGGAAATATTTGGAAAAGAGGAACAGAGACAACATTCCCACCCAGCACAGGGATGAAGATCTACAGTGCTTGGTATTTGACAAATTGAGAGTTATTTTCTATTAAATTTTACACTCCACAAGACTCCTCCACAATTCCAGATCCTCCTGTACTTGAAATCAAGCAGCATATGTAGCTCATTAAGAGAAAATAAAATTTTCCCCCAAAACACCCTCTTTGCTGTAGAAGTGCACAGTTACTCACACACTTCTCTAGCAACAAAATTATTTAGCCACAAACTGTATTTAAAAGGGTAAAAAAAAAAGTGGTTACATTTAGGAGCAATAAATCTGGATGACTTTAAAACAGTTTATTATTGCCTGAGGCAAGGTAGTTAACATGTAATGGTTATTTCTGACTAAATCCAGATCAGAACCTCAAAAACTCAATAGTTTGACTGAATAGACAAGATAAAGTTACCCCAAAACCACAGAAATCAGTTCACGAAGCAGTGCTGAGGCCCAGCCTTCCCAAGGACTGCAGGAGGCTCAGTTTGCTGCATGGCACCAGTTATCTCTGCTGCATTTATTACCTCCACTGCTTCAGGAGTCTTTAAAAGCAACTTAAACCAGTGTTATAAAAGGCACTTCACATGGGCTGAGCCCTGGAATCTGAGCGGGAATTCCAAGTTTTAACCCCTGGCACCTCAATCCAAGGCAGCAGGACAGCAAATGTTAAAATCAGGTATCCCACAGTGTTTATTCCTTCAGGAAAGGACATCAGAACCTTGCAGAGCAAGCAGGAGCCTCGATTACTTGTCACAACTTAGGGACAGAGCCATTTGCTACCACGGCTTAATTAAGGTGCTTATTTTCATTTGTATTTTCATAGGGTCAATCACACTCCTGTATAAATGAGGCAGCTCCTCAGTGTTTATTCCTACAGGAAAGGACATCAGAACCTTGCAAAGCAAGCAGGAGCCTCGATCACTGCAGAGCTTTGCCCAAAAGGTGATTCCTGCATCAGAAAACACCTCAATAAGGACTAATTCCCAGTTTTCCTTCCACAATCCTGCCAGAACAGAAAGCCTGGAGTTCTCAGCAACTTCCCTAAGCTCCTTTAGATTTTTACAACAAAAGCCCTCAACAAATGGGGCTGTCAGCGGCGTTTTTAACCAGCCTGCCCATACAAAAGGAAGCCCTGGGCTGGTTTTGTGCCCGAGGCAATGCCCGGGCTGGGTGTGACACACTGACCCACTTCCAGCTGCCACCACATCCCGGGAATGCTCCGGAGCTCGGGCAGGGGGGCAGCGAGCCTGGAGCGGCCCTGCAGAACCCCAGCGAGCCGGGACAGGCACCCCAGGAACCCCCAGGTATCCCCGGCCTGGAACAGCCCTGCAAAACCTCAGGTCAGATGGACAGGTACCCCAGGAACCCCCAGGAACCCCAGCCTGCCACGGCCCTGCAGAACTGCAGGTCACCTGGACAGGTACCCCAGGAACCCTCAGGTATCTCCTGCCTGGCACGGCCCTGCAGAACTGCAGCAAGCTTGGACAGGTACCCCAGGTATCCCCAGGAACCCCAGCCCAGCATGGCCCTGCAAAACCTCAGCTCACCTGGACAGGTACCCCCAGGAACCCTCAGGTACCTCCAGAAACCTCAGCCCAGCATGGTCCTGAAGATCCCCAGCTCACCTGGACAGGTACCCCAGGAACCCCTAGGTAACCCCAAGAACCCCAGCCTGCAGCACAGCCCTGCAAAACCTCAGCTCACCTGGACAGGTACCCCCAGATACCCTCAGGAACCCCAGCCCCTCCCCAGCTCACCTGGACAGGTACCCCAAGGAACTCCAGTCCCTTTCCTGGCTCACCTGCCCAGGAACCTCAGTCCAGCACAGCCCTGCAGAACCCCAGCTCACCTGGAAAGGTACCCCAGGTCCCCTAGGTACCCCCAAGTACCCCTAGGCACCCCAGCCCTTTCCTGGCTCACCTGCCCAGGTATCCCCAGGAACCCCAGCCCTTTCCTGGTTTACCTGCACAGGAACCCCCAGGTACCCCAGTTCCTCCCTGGCTCACCTGCCCAGGTACCCCCAGGTATCCCCATAAACCTCAGCCCCTCCCCAGCTCACCTGCCCAGGTACCCCCAGGTACCTCATTCCCCCCCAGGCTTCTCCCAGCCCGCACCCATTTCACACCTCTCAGCCAAACCCGCAGCTCCAGGAGTGACAATTTAAAGCCTGAATTAACCCCAGAGCTTGGAGGTGAACCGAGACAATTTGGATCTCTCCCAGCTCTGCTTTATCCAGGTCTCTCTGGAAGCTGCAGCTCCAAACTCGACACACCCCACCCAGGTGAAGCTGTGCTGCTCGTTCTGCCAACTGAGATCAAATGTGGGAAACTCCACAAAAACTTCTTATCTGCACCAAAACCTCACCAAAGGCCTCTCCTTTGGTGATTTCTAGGAGATTTAGGAACAAAAGGGCAATCCTGTGTTCTCTGAGGGTCTGGGAACTGTGGCTTGTTCATGAGCCTTATAAAACATAAAAATAATGAAGCTTCAGGTCACTTCTGCCATGAGCGAGGCACACCCAGACCAAGGAAGGGCAGAACACAAAAGTTTTCTCCTGTGCCATCCAGTGAGAGCATGGCCGAGGAGCTGCCTCATTTATACAGGAGAGTGAATATGAAAATATAAATGAAAATATAAATGAAAATATAAATGAAAATATAAATGAAAATAAGCACCTTAATTAAGCCATGGTAGCAAATGGCTCTACCCCTAAGCTGTGACAAGACAGAACATATCTGGTCCAGCACAAAAGTTAAAAAGAGAAAATCTTATTAAGCAACAATCAGTTTAGTGGGGAACACTGAAGAGGGAGGAACACCTTCCTCATATCCCACAGTGATAAGTCATTAATATCCCCCAGCCTGTGGGAAATGACAGGATTCCTGCCAACATTCTGCAGCATCCAGGATTTCAGCCGCTACTGCAAACGGACAAACCCCCTTGAATTCTTCAGCAGATGACAAATAATTCCTTCCAGCAGCCCCGGAGGATCCCAGTGGCATCCAAAGCCATTAAGCAAATCCCTCACTTGTGTGACACATTTAGCTGCCATCCATCTTTGCCATTAACAGATGCTCCAGTGAAGGAACGTGGGGCAGCACAGGCTCTGCAAACCCTTCCCCACAGCACATCCCGAGCCTGGGTGAGTCAGGAAGGGGAAATCCACCGGTCCCGAGCCCTCCTGACTGCTCAGAATTCACTGAAACACCAAGTTCCTCCTGACTGCCAAGAGCTTTCCCTCCCCTGCTGCCTGGCTGGCTCGCAATGATTATTTCTGCTCTCAGGTGCATTGCCTGCTCTCTTAAAAATGAGATGTAAACTTGCAAGGTGAATCAGAGCCTCCTGATGCTGACAGTGTTTGCTGGACATCCCAGGAGGAAATAAAACACAGCCCTGCATAAATGTGAAATCCCCACAGAGCCCTTCCAGCAGGGCTGGCCAAACTGGTTCTCCCAACTCACAGCAAATTTCTTACGACCTTTTATATGGAAATAGCTCCGCGTTTTCAGGAGCTGTCTGTATTTTGGGTGATCTAAACCACCTGCAGAGCTGTGAAACTCCCACTTTAGCTTAATCTTTCCTTGGTGCATGACAGGAGTTGAGAACAGCTCCCAGTGAGAGCAGCAGTGTCCCCACAGCTCAGGTGAGCCCTTCCCATGACCAATGGCCAGGATTATCTACAGCAAACGGGTGGGATTCTCCCTCAAAGTGAATTTTGCTCCTGACTTCCCATCAAAAGCTCATTTTTTTAATTTATAAAAGCCCATGTTCATCCTAAAGCCAAACTTGGAATGTGACCTGTATACTTTGGGTCTTTACCAAAGTGCTCTGACTTACTGACAAAACTGACTCCTTCTATATATTTTTATATATATATAAAATATATTTTATGTCCTTTTGTATATATATATTAATATATTACATATTTCATGCATCATGTTTATATATAGGACCATATATATATATATATATATACACTTATACACTATATATATATATAAATTCACTTATACACTATATATATATATATATACACTTATACACTATATATATATATATATATATATATATATATATACACTTTTATATATATATATATACACACTTTTTATATATATATATATATACACACTTTTTTGTTTTTCCGGTCCCACTGGGCCAGTCAAGGCAATTGTCTCTTTCCAATCAGCATAAAAAGAACAATCCACCACGTAGGGTTAGACAGAATTTTCCTGTCAAAAGATGCTCCAGTGAATGTCTCATCCATGAACATCAGCTCTGGAACAAGGAATCACTTTACATCCACCTACATCTCCTTTGCATGGGAGGATCTCCTGCCTGTCATGAGGCAGGAACAGCCGTGGATTCCTTCAGGATTCCTTCAGGATTCCTTTAAGATCCCTTTAGGATTCCTTCAGGATCCTTCTGGCACTGCAGGAGTTGGCCAGCCCGCCCCAACTTCCTTCTCTTGTTACAGGGAAGCCCAAGAACTGGGAACTCGCTGTCACCGAGCAATTACCGGGTGCTCCAACAGTTACTGGATGTAATTGCTAAAATGTAACTGTGAGTTTGGCATTCTAGGCCTGAGGTTCCCCTGACTCTGTGAATTTCAGTGAAACAGGAAAAGGAAAGTGACGAGAAAAACGGAAAAGTTCCCAGGAAATAAGCAATGTTGCGGGTGAAACGCTATCAGGTTTCAGACGGACAGAGCTCCTTAAAATTGACTCTTTTTGGTTAAAGGAAACTTTGTTTTGGGAAGGTCATGCTCGCCCTAACAGAGATTTCCACTGGTCCAAACGAGTTACCGAGCACAGATGCAGCGTCCCAGGGCAGAGCAGCAGCTCCATCCCAACACAGACCGAGCAGGGATGAAATGGATCCTCACTGGTGCCCTCATTGCTCAGCACACAGGGGCCCAAAGCTGCCTCTCTGCAACACCCCTGGCTCCTAACACCCTCAAAACCACCCAGGAAAGCCAAGAACACCTTTGGGTGAATCCCGGAACGTCCCAAACAGAGAGGGACTCACAGGAGAATCCAGCGCAGCCCCTGGTCCTGCACAGACCCCCAACAATCCCACCCTGGGCACCAAACCGGGAGGAACCCACAGGAGAATCCACTGCAGCCCTTGGTCCTGGGCACCCTGACAGGGCCGGGACCATTCCCTGGGGAGCCTGGCAGTGCCCAGCACCTTGAGCAGAGCCAAGAACACCTTTGGGTGAATTCCAGAATGTCCCAAACCGGGAAGGAACACACAGGAGAATGCAGTGCAGCCCCTGGTCCTGCACAGACCCCCCAACAATCCCACCCTGGGCAGGGCCGGGACCATTCCCAGAGGAACCTGGCAGTGCCCAGCACCTTGGGCAGTGCCCAGCACCTTGCCCTGAGCCCCATGCCAAGCCCTGGCACCGCTCCAGCCCCTCCCGGGCTCCTGTCCCCGCTGCAGACCCCAAGGAAGGATTTCCTGAAGGATTCCCCCTCCACCCCGTCCCCTCCGCTGCGCCCCCAGGAGCGGCTGGGCCGGGGCGGGCACACGAACCCCGCAGCTCCCGAGGGTCCCGGGCTGTACCCGCTCCCCGGCCCGGGGACAGCGATTGACAGAGGAACTGACAGAGGAATTCACAGAGGAATTGACAGGGACGGGAGAGAAGCGCCGCGGCCGGGCCCAGGCTCTGACAGTGCCGGAGGAGGGAAGGGAAGCGCCGACAGAACAGCCCAGCCCGGCCGCTGTCACCTTCCTGCCCCCGGTTTTCCCAGCACCGAATGACGGAGCCAGCGGCGGCTCCTGCTCGCCCCCAGCCCCCGGGATCGCCATTGATCCCCGTGCGCGGCCCGAACCCCGCGGGCGGTGAATCCCCGCGGGCAGCCCCGGCTCGGGGCACCGGGACCCCGGGGGTGCCACCCACACAAAGCGCGCCGGGGCCGGTGCGGGCCCGTCCGGGCCGGCTGCGGGGGAGGCCGCGCGGGGGCCGCGGGCCCGGAAGGGAGCGGCGGGGACGGGGCCGCGCCGGGAGCGGCGGGGCCGGGGCCGGGAGCGGCGGCGGGCCCGGCGGCGCGGGGGGCGCAGCGCGGGTGGCGGGGTGCGGGCCCGCTCGGGCCGGGGCCGGTGGCGGTGCCGGTGGCGGGGCGGGGGCGCGGTCCGGCCGTACCTGCGCGCGGGGCCCTCGGCGGCGCGGGGGGCGCAGCGAAGGGGGGGCGCCCAGGCGAGCGCAGCGCCCCGCGGCCACCACCTGCGCCCGCCTCCCCGCCGCGCCCATTGGCCGCGCGCGGCACCGCCCTCGCGCCCATTGGCCGCGCCACCGGGGACGGACGGCGGGGTCAGCCAATGGCGAGCCCGATCGCCGAATAACAAGGCGAGCGCCGGCGTTGATTGGTCGGAGGCGCGGAGCGACGGTCCGCCCACCGACGGGCGGGGCAGCGGGGAGCGCTCCCGTCACTCATGCGCTTTCCGCCAATCGCACACCGCCTTCTTCTATCGGCGGCCCGCCCCCCAGCGGTCATTGGATGAGGCGGGCGCCGGGCGGGCGCTGATTGGCGGCGTTTGGTGCCCATCAGGCGCGGGGCGGGGCGGTGAGGACGTGAGGAGCCGCACAGCGCGGGGCGGGGGCGCTGCGGCCGCGCTGCGCCAATGGGGGAGCGGCGAGCGCGCGCGCCCCCGCGCGGCCGGGCGGGGAACGGCGGGGACTGAGGGGACAGCGCGGGGACAGCGGGGACCGAGAGGGAGACAAGCAGGGATTGAGGGGGACAGTGGGAATTGGGGACCGGCACTGACCGGGGGGTCCCGGGACCACCGATCCCCATCCCCGCCGCTCCCGGGCACAGCCGAGGCTCTCGGGGAGCTTTAGGGTCCCGGTCCCCGCCGGTGTCCGGGCACAGCTCATTCCCATCCCCAATTTGCCCATTTGCCCTCAATGAGGCCGAGCAGAGCTCGCAGTCCGCGCCCGCGCTGGGAATTCCCAGAACAGGAGCCGCTCCTTGGTGAGGTTTTTGCTGCTGTCACTCCCCCAGTCTTTCCCCAGGAAACTTTGTTTTTCCCCAGGAAACTTTGTTCTGTTCCCGGTCCCAGCTCGGGGATTTGCCCCACAAACGGCCCCGGGTGAGGGTGGGAGGTGAAACACCAGCCCAGCACATCATCCCCAGCACGGAATCCCTCACTGAGCAGCACAGGCGTTTCCCCGCTAGGGCTTTGTAATTTGGGACAGATAATTTTGGCACATCTCACCACAAAGTGTCCAATTTGCAGGGGAATTGTAATTGTTGCTTAAAAAAGCCACCAACAGAACAGTACATTGGCACCTGTGGAGGAAACAAAGTTTGTTTTTCAAGTTCCAAATAACAGCAAAACCAATAAACGAAGGAAGTCATTGAAGTTATTGCAATTTAAATGCAGAAATGCTTCCTCACTTTCACTCACTCACCTCCAATTCTTCCCCTCACAACACAGAATAAAAAGCACAAGGACATTTGCAATGACATCTAAATATCTGAAAGTGTTTCATGTTAAAAATGACCTTAAAATAAACTTATTTTAAAGAGTGTAGATGGTAATAGTGCTGCTTAATTTCACAGATTTTGTTTTTACCACCTTAATGTTGCTTTATTTCCTTCATCTGCATTTGTGGAAACCTCAGTGGCTGAATTAATTCCTCTGGTTTGTGGAGAAGCTCACACTTGTTCCTTTAACACCTCAAATATGATGCAGGACTTGGCATTTGCAACAGTTTTGGAGTTTATCCATTAAATGGACAAACAATTCCTACTGCCAGTTGGTATTTGTGATTCTGGAGCAGTGGAAATGAGGATTCTCCAAACTTGCAGTGAAAAATAATAATGAAAATCTCAACCCTTAGAAAAATAAAAGATTTTGCTTAATGGGACATAATTCAACCAAGGAACTGGGTCTGGAAACCCTCTCTGGATCAAAAGAATTGAAGGAGAACAGTCAACAATTCATCTGAAAAGATATTTATTTTGAGAACATCAACTTGCACATTATACAAAAAATTGACAAATTCACCAAAAAACGTATAAAATGTTGCAGGGTCTTTTTCCCTAACATATTAACATAATCACTTTGCAAAGGGTAAGATTTGAGGAAACCAATAATAGGCACAATTGTTCCAGTCTGTCTGCAGAAAAGTGTGATTAAAAACATCCCTGTCTTGCTGAGGTATCAAACTGCAAACTTTGGTAATGGTAGAGGGAGACCAAGGGAGCCTTCTCCAGGCATGGCCAATACAAAATGGTTCATACAAAAGCCAGAATTGGTTATTTTTCATTTCCAGGTAGAAATGCAGTGAACAAAGAAAAAAACTCCCCAATACATCTAATAACTAGGAAACCTGATCCTCTGCAAATCCCCACTAATCACACACAGCTACAGTGATCCACGCTCCCAAAGAATCCGGCTGGCAAGTCCCAACAATTCAGTGCTTATGAAAAAAAAGGAGACCTTGATGGTGATTCAGAGCCCAGTCTTCCAGCAAAGGACAAAAGGCACTTAAGAATGGCTTTAGGATATTCCACAATGGCATTTCGGGACAGGGGACAGCGCCCAGCTGAACAAATCCTTCCCCTAAGAGAAGTCCAGTGAGGTAGTACTTCATATTGCTCCAACCACTTGGCTCTAAGCAAGCAGCCTTCTGCTTCTGAGATACAAAATTAGCGGGAAATGGCTTTTTGTCAAATGTATAAAACCCAGTTCTTACAAAAAAATAGTAAAAACCCACTTGTGGTACAAAGCCAGGAACCATCTTGTACAAATTGAGTATCAAAATGCTGCCAAGGTGATGCACGAGTCTACCTTGATGGCCAAATCCCCAGACAGTGAAGATTGTTCTAGCAACCAAGCCATTTTTGGAATAAAAAATAAAAATAAAGGGGGCAGAGGGGCACTCTGAGAACTTTCCTCATCATTAGCAGCCTCACCGGAAGCACTTTCAGTCCATTATTAGAAACAAATAATTCTGTACTGATGAATGGCAGGTTTGAGGGGATGAAAAAAACAAAAATAAAATTGCAAAGTTCAACACAGAGAACAAAAACAAAACCCACGAACATACAAAAGGATCATCCTTGGAGTTTACAGGTTTGTTTTCAAAACCAGGAAGACTTCAAACCATTGTTTTGCAGGGGGGCGGGTGGGAGAAAACACCGACTAACCTTTTTTTTTTTTGTTTTAAATTAAGCCCGGGGTGGGTGTGGCAGGCAGGGAGGGAGGAGGGAGGGAGAAGTGCTCTGGGGGATCACCGGCCGCTGCCATAGCCGGGGAAGAGCTGGGCCAGGACGCTCTGCAGGGCCTCGTTCACCTCCATGCTGTAGCTGCGGCCCAGCTCGTAGCGGCACGCGGGGCAGCTGAACACCGAGGCCTTGAAGGACCTGTCCAGGCAGTCCTGGGGACAGGAGAGAGCAGGGTCAGGGACAGGGAGCTGAGCTGGGCTCGTTGGGGACAGCTCTGACACAGAGAGCCAGCCCTGAGATTCGTGGGATGGGATCAGAGAGAACAGGGGCGCTGCGCTCCCAGCTGGGAGCATTGCTGTGCTGGACACAGCAGAGAGCAGGGCTGGGATGGAGAGAGACCCTAAATCCCACCCCAGTGATGCTGGACACAGCAGAGAGCAGGGCTGGGATGGAGGGACCCTAAATCCCACCCCAGTGATGCTGGACACAGCAGAGAGCAGGGCTGGGATGGAGGGACCCTAAATCCCATCCCAGTGATGCTGGACACAGCAGAGAGCAGGGCTGGGATGGAGGGACCCTAAATCCCATCCAGCCATTGCTGCTGGACACAGCAGAGATCAGGAAATTCCAGCTTGGATGGACATGGAGGGACCCTAAATCCCACCCCAGTGATGCTGGACACAGCAGAGATCAGGAAATTCCAGCCTGGATGGACATGGAGGGACCCTAAATCCCACCCCAGTGCAGCTGGACACAGCAGAGAGCAGGGAACTCCAGCCTGGATGGACATGGAGGGACCCTAAATCCCACCCCAATGCAGCTGGACACAGCAGAGAGCAGGGAACTCCAGCCTGGCTGGGATGGAGGAACCTTAAATCCCATCCCAATGCTGCTGGACACAGCAGAGATCAGGGAACTCCAGCCTGGATGGGATGGAGAGACCCTAAATCCCATCCAGCCATTGCTGCTGGACACAGCAGAGAGTAGGGCTGGGATGGAGGAACCTTAAATCCCACCCAGTGCTGCTGGACACAGCAGAGAGCAGAGAACTCCAGCCTGGCTGAGCATGGAGGGACCTTAAATCCCATCCAGTGCCACCCCAGCCATGGCAGGGACACCTCCCACTGTCCCAGGCTGCTCCAAGCCCTGCCCATCCTGGCCTGGGCACTGCCAGGGATCCAGGGGCAGCCCCAGCTGCTCTGGGAACTCCATCCCAGGCCTGCCCACCCTCCCAGGGAACAATTCCTCCCCAGCAGCCCAGCCCAGCCCACCTTGCAGACGTTGTGCTGGCACACGGTGGTGACTGGCCTGAACACGACCTCCTGACAGCAAATACACAGAAAGGCCTCCTCCACTTTATTCAGAAATTTCTGCAAAGAGAACATTTCAATCAACTTAGTGCTGAAAGATAAATTAACCCAAACCCCCCCCATTAAATGCAATTGATGATAGAAAGATTCTCAACAAATCTTAATATGCAAAACCTGTCCCATTAAACCTGCTGGGGGTGTTTACACTAAAATAAATAATTTTAGGTCTGAGGCTGTTCTTTAACTCAGCCAAGGGTTTGTGGCTGGGGACAGCACAACTACAGCTGGGGGAAAATGCCCAACGTACAGGTCCATCTTTGAGAGCCTCTAGGACTTCATTCCACAGCTTCTCATTGGCTTCATCACTTTTTATAAGAGATTTCTGCTGGGATGTCAGCTTGTATGGCTCAACTTTAGTTTTCTTTGGAGTCCCTGCTGGAGAGGAGACAGGTGTTTCCTCCCCACCTGAAAGAAAACACAAAGATTTTTTTAAAAACCAAAAAGCCACCTGAAAAGAGCAACCAAGCAAAATGCACAAAAACCTCCAAGGTTTTCTAGATCCACTTGCCTACTCCACAAACCTGCTGATTTCCTTTTCCTCTTCCCTTTCCCTGGGGTATCAAACTCATCATCTCCATTATTTTCTTTTTCCTTGTCTTTGTTTGCAACAGCTTCCAAATATCCTTCAGGATACTGCAGGGAAACAAACCAAAGATCATTCAATGCCAACACACCGGGTCAGACTTGCAGACCAAGACAGGTCCAAGAGTGACCTCTGGAGAACAGCTCCAGGGGCAATTTTAATCTATTTAAGCAACAGATCCCTGCTGTAGGGAAGCACTTCACAGCCTATAGAAATTCCATACCAGAAATAAAGTGAGTTTAGTCCTTTTAGCTTCTTGATGTATAAAAATAAACAACCCGGCAGACTGGAAGCATTTATTAGTCTCAATTTTTAGCTAAGGAGCATGTAACAGAAAAATCTCTGCTCTCCATCAAGCTGAGATTCCAGGTGATGTCCCAGGGCAGTACCTGCATTGTCAGGCCAAGCTTTTTCATCCTGTCCTTCCCCTCTTTGGTCCAAGGAGCAGGTTCTTCATCGTCCCTCCTCAGCAGGTACCGCCACACCAGGAACCCAGATTTCCCCGTCTCAGGCCAGTATTTCACCACCTGCAAAAGCCACAGCAAGTCCATCACCCTCTGTCCAAGCCCCCTGGCCACGAGCACAGGCTCTTTTCCCAGCTCAGCCCTCCTCACCTTGTAGATGCCATCGTATCTGTTGCCCTCCAGAGGAGCATACTTGCTGTGCTTGCCTCCCTTGACGTTCCTGACCACCCTGACCGGCTTCCCCGCCCGCCAGTCCTTGGCCTCAGCCCCGTGCTTGTCGTTGATGGGGGCACTGCAGTTCAGAGCCAGGGCCCTGCAGGAAAGGCCAGAGTTCAGTGTGTGACTGCCATGGAAGCCCTGTGTGTGACACTGACACCTCTGCACTCAGGGACCCTCCTGATGGGGGCACAGCTGATTGTTCATGGCATGACCCCAATGCACCAGCCCAGAGCAGCTCCTCCACTCATGTCCAGGCTTATCTGTGAAACAGCTCAGAATCACAAATGGTCTGGTTTCCAGTGGCTGCAAAGGTCTCCAGGAGAGAGCAGAACTCCCACACCAATTCATTGCTCTATTCTTTAAGTGTCAGCCAGTATTGCAGGTGACACCAACCCCACCCAGCTCTGTCCCCTTGCAGTGCACTGAAAGGAGCATTCCCATCCTGTAACTGATCTGCAGCCAAAGCACAGCCCAGACCCAACTCTGGCCCTTGTTCCAAAGCTAAAACAGCCCAACAACCCCTGTGCTGACAGACTGCCAGGTGCTGAGGCCAGAATGGAGCACAGACGCTGCCAACCTGTTCATGTTGGTGAGTTTCTGGTCACAGGACTGCTCTGCCGTGCGCTTGTTCCCAGACAGGTCCCGGCCCCCACTGCCCGTGTAGGTGAAGGAATTCCCATGATCCTGAAATGAACACGGATGGATTTCACAGTCACAAAAAGAATTCAACAAAAGCAGGAGAGTCTTTTAACCAGGTAAGCTTAGCAGGGCATTCTCAAAAAGGAAAGATGCTTCCTGTGTTTTTAAGCTCCCAGACTGGAGCAGTCTCTGGTTGTCCCTCAGGCTGCCAGGAGAGGACATCAGGTGACAATGGTGACAATGTTGTCTTGTCACACTCCTGAGCAGCCCAGGCTCACACAGGATCTGCTGCAAGTGAAGAGCTGGCAGCACAGCCCACGAGACTGTTCCAATGTGGGTGTAAGGCAGACCTTGAAAAGTCAGAACTCTGGGATCAAAAGCTGACACAGGAATATCAAACTGGGTTTGGGATGATCCTGTGGCTCAGGCTGGCACAGATCACTGCAGTTTTTTCAGAACTCTGGGATCAAAAGCTGACACAGGAATATCAAACTGGGTTTGGGATGATCCTGTGGCTCAGGCTGGCACAGATCACTGCAGTTTTTCCTTGCCTCATTTGCTTCTGAAGGAAATGGGTGAAGCTGGGCAAGTGTTTGGTGTGGAGTTTTAACAGGTTTGTTTGGTTCTGTGCATAAATAATCAGGATCCACTCACAATGTCATCTTCATATCCTCCTGCCAGCACCAAGGAGTAGGCCCCATCGTTGCTCCTGCCGTGGATCCCTGCCACGTGGGGCCTGTGCACCCCAGACTCGCTCACCTGGGAGACAAAAATCAGCTTTGGAGGCACCTGCCCTCAACAGGCCCCACCAGCACAGGGTGTGGAGCTGAACCTACTGTGCTACTTCACATTTGTTTTCCGTGTGTCACAGGGGGAAGCTGCTCTCACCATCATCCCCCAAAAAGCTCCAGACAGAAGGAAGAAAAGTAAAAATGCATCTAAAAAAATAAGGCACTGACTGTATCAGTAAATTGAACACATGGATAAGGTTTGTGTGTAAATCTAACTATTTGGATATTTCTTACTGAAATTGCTTATTAAAAGGCTCCAGGTGTTTAAGAATAATACAGATATTAAATATCTGTATAAAGTTTTGAAAGAGTTGTAATAGCAACCTTCCCTCAATACCTGAAAGCAAGATCTGGATAGGCCAGTGCTTTTCTCTGCCCCAGCTTTCTAACAGGATGAGAAACCTTCTGTTTCATACATGTGGATATTTGAGACACCCTTGGCAGGGCACACTGCACACCTCCAGGACAAACCACTGGGAACAAATCCGCTTGCTTTGGGGTTTTTGAGTTACCAAAAAGAGCACTACAACAAAATAAACCAGCACTTGATGGTCCAACAATGCAGCATTAGTTATGGAACACTTGATCCAGACAAAGCCAGAATTCTTTTCCTGCTGCACTTCCATATATCCAGTGACACACACATTTCCACATTAACTGTTTCAGTTTCTTGCAGGAGCTGGCTAACTCCAATTTTTCCCCACAGTAGGTCAGGCCAGGATTCAGCTTCATACCTGAACTCTGAATTTCCACATGGTGCCCACGGGGATGCCAGGGATTGGTCCATAGTGGTTGGAGGGGACGATGGTGCATTCCTTGGTGCGCCCCACACACGCCATGCCCTGGGCAGAGAGCAGCATCAGCCAAGAGCCCAAAGGAACAAACACAACTCCAAGTAAAACAGCTTTGGACTGACCTTGCCCCAGTCTCTCCGGGAGGAGGAATTAGCAGATGCCATCTTTTGTTTCTTTTTACTTTCTTTTAATTTCTCTCCTGCTAAAACCACCTCACTTGCATCATTTCGACATTCAGGGCAATACCTAAAGTCAGTGAAAATTAACAAGTAGCAAAGCTTTCAGTTAGGAGCATTTCCTCCAAACACAGTGAGTTATGTTACAATTTCCCCATGTGAAACCAGGCAGGACATGGAAACACTTTCCATGCTGGAATTTAACCTGCAACAGCTCCTGTAGTGCACCAGCCATGCAGATGTATCAGGAAACAGCTGTGATATAAAATCACTGTATACAGTGTTGAAACACTGATGGAACAAACCAGTGCATTTCACTGACTCTGTGTCTATTGGAAGATTTATTTCACTACCCACAACTCTCAGTGTACATTTCTCATGCACAAACCTGCCTGATCTGATGATGGGGCCTGCCTGCAGTGACCCACAAAAGCCACTGCACAGCTGAATCCTTCCAACATCAAGCTCTCATTTGGTCCTCTTTGGATCCCAGGCTGGTTTGGGGTGGAAGGACCTTAAAGCTCATCTCATTCCAAGTCCTGCCACGGCAGGGACACCCTCCTCTATCCCAGGTTGCTCCAAGCCCTGCCCTTAGGCAGGTACACAAAAAAAGCATCTAGATCCCAAAATTAGGAAAAGGAGTGTGCAAGCCATGGGCTTAAAACCTACTCTCATTAAGCTCATGAAAAGCTATGAAGTTTTACCAAAAAAAAAATACCCTTAAACACCCACATGCCTGTTCCTAATTAGATGTAACTCTGACACCCCACACACCTCCTCAGAACCTACCAGTCCTCATCATCTGGGATTCTGCTGAGGGGAGGGTTCAGGCAGTAGATGTGGAAGGCCATGTCACACTCGTCACACATGAGCTGCTTATCTGGATCCTGCTTCCCCCCACAGATGTGACAAGCACAGACCCTGCAGGTCTTGTTTGGGTTGTCCTTGCAGGCTTTACACACGGGTCCACTCTGTCCTGTGGGCAAACACAAACCACACTCAGCCAGTGCCAAGATCCACTGGAAATGGTCAAAGGAGACACAGCTGAACGTGACTTGGAGCCCTTAAACCTTTAACCCTCACAGAGACAACTGGCAGGACGTGACAAGGTAAGACAGACATGCAAGAACTCCACGTCAGACTCACGTTTTGGCGTTCCAGAACTGATGGGAGAAGCAGTGCCTGGCTCTTCAATTTTATAGATTTCATCCACTAATATAATTGTGCAGTCATTCAAGGAATCACCAGCTTCCCTAGAAGAAGTTGAGGAGAGATCAGAGTTTGGAAGTATCCCACAGCTCGAGTTCACAGATACCAGCAGAGCCACTCAGACCTCAGAAAGCTGAAGCAGAACAGGAAAATTCCATTTATCCCACATGAACAGCTTACCCAAGTAATATCTTTGCATTGAGCTCCCTGGTGGTTTTGGTTTCCCTTTTCTGCAGGATCTCAGCATCGTACCAGAAGCCCCTCTCCTTGGGCTCATCAGGGTTGTAGTTGACCATCACCACCTGCCCCACCTCCAGCTGGTGCCACTTGAGGATGGTCCGTGCCCGAGCCCGCACGTTGCCCGAGCTCATCTGCACCACCCCATTCTCTGGGTAACTTGAAGGGAGGGACACAACAGAAATCACATTCAGCATCAGCCCTCGGGAGGAACAGGTGTTATGCTGACAGGTTGATTTTGCTGTGCAACACAAGAATACCATCAAGGATAAAATCTCCTCCCACACAGACACAGCCAGAACCAACCAGTCTGACTTTGATATTATTGCCTCCCTTCTACCCTTGGACACCAGCATTTCCTGTAAAAACTGGTATCCATAAAAACATGATTCCAGCCCCCAGGAATTCCAACTGCAAAACAACCTTACAGTTGCCAGGGCCCAATGACATAATGACTGTGTCACTGCCCAGTTTGTTTTAATTTGTGCAATATCTGCAATAAAATTTCCCATCAACATCACGACCCCAATGACTTTATTGGCCAAGAAGGCAACAAAACAAAACTCACTCATCATATTTCACATGATAAATCACATCCTCTTCAGGGACAGCTGTGGGCTGGTCAGGGTCTGTGCAGCTCTCAGCTGATCCACTGGTGGGTTTTTTCCTGGTTACATTCACAACTGTGGCTTCAAACCACGCTCCCATGTCCGTGTCCCGAGCATCCACCAGGTCATTGATCTGTACAGAGCCAAGAGCACAGCCCACCAAAAGGGATCTGCAAATTAGGCATTCATTTCCAATCTACTTAAAGATTTAACCACCTCAAGAACTGCACCATTATCAAGATATTTAACTGATCACCTTAAAAATTAATATTTCCTCTGCTCTCCTGGTCCTGTTGTGCAGCCCTACAGTCTGCTTAGGTTGAATTTGTAAGGTTATAAGTCCATTCCACACCAGCACATGTAAACCCAGCCTTGCTGGTGAGCCCAAAGCATTATTGGTTAGTCTGTAATAGAGTTTCAAAGTGTCTTGCTCGTAACCTGGCAAAGACATCACTAGATCTGTAATAAAACCCATTGAAACAGAGAAATAAAATTATTCTGAACAGCTGCTCGAGATTTTCTTTTGTTCATTCAAGAAAGTTTCAGCTTTGACAAATGTAGTGACTCCAAGCAAAAATATTGGGAAAATTTGTAAAAAAAAAAATCAAACCAGACACTCTGAATACTTAAAAAAAAATTAGTGTATTGTAGTTTAATTTCAAAGGACAAAATGAAAAAATTAAGTTTTTGGACCTACAGCATTTCGCATTGAATTGGTTTGTGGCTTGGTTGGTATTTCTGTCTTTGTTGTCAGAGTGTTTGAGAGGAAGAAAGGCACTGCCCACACAACCAGAGTGCGAAAGATTTTCAGCGATTCTCCAGCACAGAGAACAATTCCCCAGGCCAGGAGCGGTCCGAGGGCTCCCAGCGTGTGAGCACCCACCTTGTAGAGGCCGAAGCAGGGGTCTGCCCAGTCGGGCTGGGCGGCCGTGCCCGGCTGTCCCTCCAGCTCCAGCGCAGCCTCCCCGTTGTGGGAGCTCTTGTCGGACTCGCTGGGGCCGGAGCCGCAGCCGGAGTCGCTGTCCGAGAGCTCGGGGTCCTTGTCCTTGCTGCCAGCAGGCAGCGCGGCCGGGCTTTGTCTGACCAGCAGCTGCACGATGTCGTTCAGCCCCACGCTGTAATCGAACAGGGAGTGCCCATCTTCCATCTGCAGGGAAAGCAGGGAACCCCTCACAGATCCGCTCACCAAACCGCTCACGGATCCGCTCACCAAACCGCTCACGGATCCACTCACCAAACCGCTCACGGATCCGCTCACCGCGCCCCTCACCGCCCGCACCGCGCTGCCTCCAGCCTCCCATCGAGCTCAGAGCCCGCCAACATCCACCACGTGGCTTGGGAACCATTACCAGCCAGATCTGGGCCCTTCTTCTCTCTCAGCCCCTGATATTTAAATGCTTTTTTTGCACTCTGCCAGAGCAAGGCAGCCATGCTGCTCTGGACTCGCTACCCAGCCTCTAGGAGATCTGGAAAAGTTTGCAGCGGGTTTCCTACAATTAAACAACTACAGACCCTCCACATTTCCGTCAGGATTCAAAGATAATTCCACATAACCTACAAAAAAAAATTATTTCTTCCTCAATTCAGACACATCCCAAACGTTAATGCAGATTGTCTTTATATTTTAATTGTGTGTGATCCAGATCGTTGTTACACCATCTCCATAATGCTACGAATTGTTACACCATAATTCATAGCATTAAGTAGAAGCCAGAGTTAATCACACACTTTTCTCCCAGCAAACACACATTTTTTCCATTGAAAGTAAAATCAAAAAAAGAGTCAATTCAACTTGAAACCACTCGATCGCTCTTCAGCGTAGCCTGGCGTGTTCTAATTTCACACTCCCTCTAATTCTAAGAGTTTATCTGGCACAGTTTGTAGTCAAATCAGGACCCTGCCCCTGCAAAAAGAGAAGTGCAGAGGCAGAAAGAGGCCCCTCAATAACCTCTCAAGAGCTCGAAGGAGCACAACCATTTTAGAGTTAACATGTAAGGCTGGAGCCCACGGAGCAGTCAGGAGTTCAGACAAGCTTCCCCACATATTTAAGGTCTGACTAAGAAATTATACAGGAAATGATCATCCCTTTCCAGCCTAAACCACCAGAAAAAGCAATCCCTGGAGCTTTGTTCTCTATCAGGGGGAAGCAGAGCAAAACCACAAAAATTTACACTTCACAGGAATCACTATGATAATTCCATTCTGATTTATGGCATCAAATGGCTGTGGAACAATCCCTGGAAATCTGACTGCACAGGAAGAGGTCTGAGCTTTTTGCTGGTTCAGAGATGAAAACTCCTCGAGGTGCAGAAGAACACACCAGGAACGGGTTGTTCCTCCTCAGGCAGGGCACAGTGTCACCAACACGGGAACAGCAGCGGAGGACACGAGTGACAACAGGTGCAAAGTGAAATGGAAGAGCACAGGAACAGCACAGGAAACCACAGGAGCTCAAAGCACAGGCAGAAAGAAGAGCCCAGCACCGAGGACAAACCTCAAACAAAGGAGGCAGGTTTGAACTAACAGCTAATTTCCTAATCCCACTGACAAACGCTCACGGGTAAGAAATGGAACATTTGCAGGGGCTCCAACAGCCAGACAAAGCACAATGGGAACAAGGCCTAAGAGAGGCTGGGTCACGTTCCTGCCCGAGCCAGGGAACACTGGAGCTGCAGGAGGAGGGGTTCCCTTTGCAGGGCAAGGGCAAACTGAATGAAAGTCACCACTTCTGAAAACCTGCTTCACCCCAGACCTCAGGGACAGGCTGACAGGTGGCGCCTGCCCTGAACCAACCTCCCTTATCACTCGATTTACAACACAAATGGGGAATTAATGCACCCAAATCTACACCAACCCAACACAAAGGTGATGCTACACCATCCTACAGGCCTCTGCTTATGCTAGAGCTGGTACCTGAGCTTAGACTGAGGCTAGTCCAGGTGTATTTCCACGTTCTACAGCCACACCTGCTATTTACAGAGTACAGTTAGCTCAGAACTGCCTAAAACAGAAAGAAAAGCAGCTAGAAAAAATTGTCTATCTGCAGCCAGCTCAGCATCCCACTGCTTTTCCTGAAATTAATCCTGTGATCAACCAAACACCAGCTCAGGAGTTTCTCTAGCACGAAGGTTTAGCAGCATAGGACTAGGTAGACTACAGCAATTGTATTTTTAAATGGTTTTGATTGACTTCACTGCTAATTTAGTTACATTATGAACTGACAGGGAATAAAACAGCTGTGCAACAGCAATTGCAAACGTATTATTGAGAACATAATACAGCACTGAGCCACTCAAGTGTTCTGTACCTAGTGAGAATTTGATATCAACTGAGAAACTTCAAAATCATGAGATGCTTTTCCCAATTTACAAAGGAAAATTAGATCTTTATGGCTTTCAGAGCGATGAAACTTGCAAGGCTCAAAAACATTAAGCACTTTAAAGACCATAAAACCACTGGCAATTTGCAGACACTTCATAAAGGCGATGTCAAGGCAGAAGAGCAACACATCAGGCGGAAAACAGTAAAGAAAAGTAAGAATAAAGGCAGCGGGCTCCTGTCCTGGCAAACCCACGGACGCGGGAGGGAGCGGGGATCACTAGATGGCAGCAAAACCCCTTATTTCCACGCAATTAAAAATAAATAAATTAAAACACCCGTCCCCAGCTGGAGGGGAGCAGGGCCCGGCTGGGGGTGTCCGGCACCGCGCTGCCGCCGCTCCCGGCTGTCAATGCCCGCGCCGCGCCGGTACCTGCTTGCCGCGGTAGAAGAGCCGCTGCCGGTGGGGCTCCACGCCGAACACCTCGTGTATCCGCAGGCGCAGCCCCTCCACCTTGGTGAGCTTGGAGAGGGAGTCCACGCGGTGCGTCTGGCTGCCGTCCATGGTGCGCACCTGGATCCACATGGCGCCGGCGCTGCCCCGGGAATGGGACCGCGCTCAGCGGCGGCACCGCCGGGGCGGGCCCGCACCCGCGGCCGCGCCCCCCTCACGAGCCCGCCGCACGCCATTGGCCGCCGGCCCGGCCGGCTCGGCCGCTGATTGGCTGCGAGGGGCCGGCCCCGCCCTCCCACGCGGGAGACTAACGGCTCCGCTCGCGCCGGCCGTATCTCGCGCCACAATTGAAACCCGCCCGCCGCGCCCACGCGCCAAATCTCGCGCGATCATGCAAATGAGAGAGGGGATAAAGGGGGTAAGGGGGCGAAGCGCGTGGTCTTAAAGGGGCCGTCACCGGCAGAACGCGGCCCGCGGCCCCCCGGCCGCACACCCGCCTGGGACAGGACGGGAACCGCGGGGCGTCAGCGACCCCCGCCGCGCCCGGACCCGCCCCAGCCCCGCCGCGTCATCCCCGCGCAGCCCCCGGGGCGATGGCACTCCCCGGGCCCGCCGGGCACCGGTGCCGCCGGCACCGCCCCTGACGGCCACACCCCCTCCCGCGGGCCCGGTCGAGGGCGGGGGTCGGTCCCGCTGTCGCAGCCCCGAGCGACGCGACCCCTCCGGGCCACCGGACCCAGCTGTCACCGCCCGGGCACCGCGGAGCGCTCCCGCCGCTTCCCGCACCCCCCGGGCAGGGCGGGGAAACCCCCGCGCCCCTTGCTGTCCTCCCGCTCCCGGTGCCACCGGCCGCTCCCCGGCCCGCGGCGGCAGCGCCATGGGCGGCGGTGCCGGGGCTGGGGGTCCCGGCGGACACACCGGGACGCGGTGCCGGGGTTGGGGGGGCCCGGCGGACTCACCGGGGTGCGGTGCCGGTGCCGGGGGTCCCGGCGGACTCACCGGGGTGCGGTGCCGGGGTTGGGGCTGGGGGTCCCGGCGGACTCACCGGGTGCGGTGCCGGAGCCGGTGCCGGTGCCGCGCGCGCTTTCCGCGGGCTTTGGAGTTTGGCGCGGAAAAGCCCCGCGCGCGCCCCGTGCGCGCCCATTGGCCGCCGCTGGCGGGAACGCGCGGGCGGGGCGGGGCCGCCACCGCCTCCCGGGACCGGGGGGGCCCTGGGGGGGAAACGGGACCGGGAAAACACCCCCGGGAATCGGGGGCGACAACGGGGATCCCCGCCAATGACCCGGCCCGGCGCCCCCCGCTCCGCTGCGATACCGGGAGCAAAACTCCCCGGATCCCCAAGGGCTCCATCAGCCCTGAGCCCCCGGGGCCGCGGGCACGGTACCGGGTATTGTCCTCAAACCCGGTGAGCCCCAGGGAGAGGAGACTCCAATGACCCCTCTATGACAGCCGCACTTCCCCAGGGGTCCTGTTCCCCCAGGGGGGCTCCAGGAGGGCTCTGTCCCCCTGGGGGGCTCCAGGCCCTACCCTGATGCGAATAAACCGAATAATCCGAATAAACCGAATAATCCGAATAGCCGAATAAACCGAATAACCGAATAACTGAATTCAAATAAACAGAGCAATCCGAATAAAGCAAATAATCCGCAGAAGGGCTCTAACTCCCCAGGCCGGCAGCTCCAGGGGCACTCATGGCGCTGTGCAGGGCCCCACTGGTGACACGGCAGGGCCGTGGCGTGGCCGCGTGAGCCGACAGAACGGGCAGATCCAGCAGGATGTTTATCCCCAAACCCACCGATGCTGTGAGGAAATCTAAAATGATAATATTTGCTTAAAACAACCGCTGGATGGGGGAAAGCGTGGCCAAGAGGCCCCTGAGAGAAGCCTGCTCCAAGAGGAGGATGAGAGGCCGAGCGTTGGCGCTTGTGGGGGAGAGAGGCCGGGGCTGGGGATGGCGCGGCCTGGGCTGGAACAAAGGAGCACGAGGCGCGGGAGGCCCGGCACAGCCCGGCACGGCGCGGCACGGCGCGGCACACCCCGCTTCCATGCTCCCCTCCCCGCCCCCACGGCCTCCCCTCGGCACCAGAGCACAGCCAGCAGCAGGATGTGGTGCCCTCCCACGTAGGGGACACGCAGGGCAGGTCCCATCTTCCTTAGAGCCGCCATGGGATGAGCCACGGTCGCGGCTGGCAGGAGCCGGGATGGGCTCGGTGCCGCCAGGCTTCACCTCCTCCCAGGGCTGGAGGCTCTGCCTGACACAGAGTCACTGCTCGTCCTTGCAGATGTGCTGGAGGATGAAGCTGAACCCACCACAGCACTTCCTGCAGCCTGGGAGGGTTCTGGGAGATTGGAATTCCTCCCTGCCAGAGTGCCAAAGAGTCGTTCACCACCCCTGACCCAGCTCATCCCTCCCATCCCTCCCACAGCAGGGACAGACAGGTCTCAGCTCCCCAGTTCCTGCACTGGCAGGATGTTCTGTGGAATGGAATATCCCTCTGGCCTCTCCTGGCCATGCTCCCACCCAGCTCCTTGTGCCCCTGCTCGCTGGCAGAGCCTGGGAAACTGAAACGTCCTTGATTTGGAGTAAGCACAACTCAGCCACAACCACAACATCGGTTGTTATCAACATTATTCCCATGCTAAATCCAAAACACAGCCCTGGACCAGCTACTGGGAAGAAAACGAACACTATCCCAGCCAAAACCAGGACACAGACCCTGGAATTTATGCTTTTATGTGCATAAACAGCTATTCTTGCATAGCTGTTTGCAAGGACAGGGGCTGGGGAGCCCAGGTGAGTGCTGAAGGGGAGCAGGACCTGGAGAAGGAACAGGATGGGGAGCCCAGGTGAGTTGCTGGAAGGGGACTTGGACACAAAACAGGGCCTGGGGAGCTCGGGTGAGTGCTGAAGGGGAGCAGGAGTGGCTCACCTCGAGCAGGCACAGGTGACAGGAGGGTCCTGCTGGGTTCATGCAGAGGGAGGGCAGCAGAGACCTGCAGCAGGCCCTGACCCAGGAGGGTGCTCTGAAGGCCTGGGGGCACCAGGAAGGTTGGTGGGTGACAATGACCCAGAGCTGTCCCCTCCATGCCCAGGCAGCTCCGAGAGCCCAAGGGCTTCGCCGACCTGAGGAACAGCACCAGAGCTCCTCATGCCCCAGCCCTGAATCATCATTCTCATCCCTTCTCGTGCCTGTGCCTGCCCCAGGGCAGGTGACAAGGGGAAGGTGACCACGGCATGGTGGCAGGTTACTCACGCACTGGGAGAGCAGCAGGATGATTTCCGCTGCAGCAGATGATTTCCGCTGCAGTTCTCCCCTTGCAGTGGGAACTCCAGTGTCACGTGTGGCCTCTGGGCCCCAAGGGGACAATGCTGAGCTGTGACACACCTCAGAGCAGGGAAAGGAATGGCTCCCAACACAGGGGTCTGACCCTCCAAATTCCACACACACCTGCAGGTTTGCACTCAACAGAAATCCCAGGGTGGGACAAGTGAGAAGCTCAAGGCTGAGGTCTCATCCCCAGGCAGAGCCAGGAGGCAGCTGAGGGAGCCAGGAGGCAGCTGAAGCAGCAGGGCAGAGGCACAGGGGCTCCTGGCTCCCACAGGAGCAGCAGGTGAGGTTCACAATTCACACCTGAAGGATCCTGCCCTGGGTCTGGATGCTGCAGCTTTGCTCAGGGCTGCACAGGGCTCCCAACCAACACAGCTCCTCATTCCCCAAACGTGTTTCTCCACTTCCTCCCACGCCCTTCCCACCCCACCAAACATCTTAGGGTGATTTTATCTCGGATTTAAATCTGTGTCTTTCATACAGCACCAAGGGTCACTGAAGCAATTGTGCAAAGCTTTGCTGTGACACTGCAATCTCCCAAATCCAGTGTCCTGACTCTGCAGGCAGCTCTGCCACCCAGCAGGAAATCCCAGCACTGACATTTTACCCTAATATCAAAGCCACTCATTAGATACTAAACACTGCCTGGTTAATTTTAATTACTGGCTATCACTTCTCCCATTCCCCTGTGCCCCACCATTGCTGTGCATCATGCACACAGTGCTGTTTCACTCACTTAGGGGATGAAATAAAACCTGTCCCATGAGACTTTCACCATCCCCACAGCACTGACCCACTGGGGCACTTCCCACCCAGGAACACCTGGCAGCTGGATCACTGCCACCTTACCTGGGGATGCAGCACTGGCCATGGCAGGCCAACACTCCAAAATGCACAGGACTCGTTTCTTGATTCCCTGTTCCTGTAAAAAAAACTTAATTTCATCAATTCTTCACAGGACAGACAAGAACGATTTTTATTTCCCTTACAAACATCACAGTTGTTAAAACCTGGCTTCAGTTTTAGTACAAGATATCAAACACTTCAGAACTGCATCAAAAACTTAAGGTCCTTCTCACCTAGGCCATTCTGGATCCTGTGACTCTGGTGATGAAGGAACATGGAGTTTATGTCACACAGAGAAATGCACAAGGACTGTGTCCAGCAGTGCAGGTGATCACACAAGAGGCAAAAGCCACAGTTTGTAGCTGGGGAGGCTCAGAGTGGAAACTGGGAGCGGCTTTTCCATTAATGCAACATCCAGACCCAGTGGGTCCAGCACCCAGAGAGGCTGTGGGACATCTCCATCCCTTTGGAGGTTCCCAGACTCATCCAGGTCCCATCTCCCAGGACCTCCTGAGCTCCAGAGCCCTTTCCAGCCAGCACTCCCAGCTAATTCAGCCTCAGGACGAGGATTCATTCCAGCCCCAAAGCTCAGGAGTGACAATTCTCCACATTTTTGTCAGCTTAACAGCACATTTTTCAAAAACCACTGGCACCCCCACCTGCCTGAATGGCAATACAGAACCAGAGCCAAGGTCTCCTGCATCCAGAGGCCCAAAACAAGGTGACTCAATCACTGTAATAGTGTTAGAAGACTTCAGATAATTTTTACCTGCGCCTCAGTTTCCTCCCCCGCTGATCTTGACAACAGACAACAGGAAGCTTAATTGATGTTTTCAAACCAGTTTTTGAGAGCTGAAGATGAAAAGGCACAAACAGAAAAGAAAAGCATTGACTGGAGTGTTCAGTGTTTGTTATAGCTGTTAAAAAGCCCTGAGCTCCCTGGAGTCCTGCACTGCTGGGCCCTCAGTGGGGATAAAAACATAAATCAACTCCTACCCTGAAAATCCCAGCAAACAGGAGAAGCAAAAGTTTCATCATCAGGTGTCTGCAGGGCCTGGTACAGGCTGAGGTGGGACCCCATGTCTGACTCCTTGGGGAGGGAGAGCTTTGCCAAGAAAACATCAGGATGATGATGATGATGATGATGGTTTACACCACAAACAGCCCGTCCTGCTTCTCTGGGACTTGGTGACAACATCTGTGACCCCTGCAGGGAGCAGCGCCAGGGCTGGGGGACAGAGAGGGGCTCACTCCTGTCCCAGCACCTGTGCCCAGGCAGCTCCAGTGCTCGGCCTCCATGAGCAGCTCCTTGAGCAGGAACAGCTCTGGGGCACGGAGGGATTGTTGGGGGGGCTGTGCAGGGCCAGGGGACCCCAACTCAGGGTATTCCACAATCCCATGGCCCCAAGGCCAAAGCACCAGGGGATGGACACCCTCTGACAGATCCCCTGCCAGGTCTGTCCCTCCTGGGGGGACAAACAGCAGCTCCCAACACCCGCCATGGCCCCGAGGGGACCCCAGCCCCTCAGGCGACCAGAGCCTGTCAGGGGACCCCCAACCCTCACCTGCAGCCCCCAGGGAACCCCAGCCCCCCAGAGGACCCCAATCCTCACCTGCAGCCCCCGGGGGACCCCCAGCCCCTCACCTGCAGCCCCCAGGGAACCCCAGCCCCCCAGAGGACCCCAATCCTCACCTGCAGCCCCACAGGGGACCCCCAGCCCCTCACCTGCAGCCCCACAAGGGACCCCCAGCCCCTCACGTGCAGCCCCCAGGGAACCCCAGCCCTCACCTGCAGCCCCACCCCGCTGAGCTCCCCTGCCATTGGCTCCTGATTCCCTCAGCCCCGCTGCCAATCACCCTGCGGGGTATTTAACTGGGGCGGCGCCCCGTGCTCCCAGTCTCACCAGTGCTCCCAGTCTGAGCGGTGCCGGGCGCGGAGGAGGCAGGTAAGGCTGGGCTGGGGGGTGGGAGCTGGGGCTGGGGGTGGCTCCCCAGGCTGGCTGGGTGGCCCTGGCTCAGGTCCCCACAGGAGCTGTGGCTCAGAGCTCCCTGGGTGTGCCCCAGGGCCCTTCAGCACCCTGCAGAGCAGGAGCTGGGTGCTGTGTCCCTGTGCATGGGGGGGCTTTGCTCTCTGAGGCCAAAGGTGACATTTTCTGGTGTTGTGATGTGTCTGCCTTGGGTAACAGCTGAGAGGCTTGGGGGGGGTGGAACCAGGTGATCCTTTCCAACCCAAACCATTCCCTAAAGGCTCCTTCCCAGCTTTGAGATGGCTCCTTGGTGACTCTGTGCATCTCTGACCTGTGCTGGAGCAGTTTGGGGTTTAAAAGCTCTGCGCTGCTTCTTGTTTGCTGGGGATCCGCAGGGGGTGACTCCCAGCAGTCACCTGTATGTGCACAGGTGATGGTGGGGACAGGGTGGATGCTCCGGGTGCAGGTGACACCCCGGGGACAGGAGGTGCAGGTGACCAGCCCGGCATTCCCTTCCTGTGACAGCGCTGCCAGCCCTGCCCGGGGCTGTTTCTCGTGATGCTTTGGTGGAGCTGAGTGACACAAGAGCTCCTGCTCGGGAGCACCCTGTCCCTGCCGGGCTCTGCCAGCCCCCAGAGGCAGCTTTGGCAAACTGGATTAGCGTTTCCCAAGACTAACAAGGCTTTAAATGTGGTCACGACTACCCTGAGCTGTGGATGGATGGGAAGGATTTCAGCTCCTGTAGCTGGTTCTGCTGAAAATTCCAGATGGGAATGTGCTGAGCTGATTGCTCTGCAAGTTACAGCTTCCAGATGAAACCAGAACTCTGTCCTCATGGAAAGATTGGGAAGCCCTGAGAAGCTGTTTCAGCTAAAACTTCCTCTCCTCTTTCATAAAATATCTCTGTTCCAAGCAGTTACTGACCCGGTGGTGGCCACTGGCTGGTGTTTAATTCTGCTGGGGGAAGCCCTGCATCCATCAGCAAGGGTGGCTTTGATCTTTGAGGTTTCCCAGTGCTGCTGGTTTATCCAGAAAGGTGAGATGGGCACCTCGGCCAGCCCTGGGAACTACTGTCCTCAGGTCAAAGCTGGGAATCGTTTGATCTTCCTCCTAAAGCTAATTCTGTCCTCAGAGCATTTGCAGCCCATTCCTCACAGACATCCCATGACCCAGCTCTGCATTTTTGGGAACCGGGTATCAGTGGTAAATCTCGAAAAGAATGTGAATAGGTGCTTTAACCACAATTGAATTCCTGTGCCCTGATTAGCCCTCCCTGCTCACATCTAAAGCACTAAATTTAGTTTGTTTTCCTCAGTGGTCATTAAGGAATTGCCAGTTAAGCCACGGAACCAGCCATGCTGGCTGTGGCTCAGTTTATCTCCCAAGGTGGAAATCCCTTGGAAGGGGGAGAAGCTTCCTGAACATGAAGATGCTGCAGGAGCCCACAGCCTGTTCTGATGGAGCTGAGCTGCTTCCCACAGGAAAACCTCCCAGCCAAGGGGAGCAAAGAACTAGTTTTACATGAACTGGTCCCTGCCAGTGCCAAAAGTCAGGGAGCCAGCCTGATTCCAACTGGGAATTGATCAGGAGTTCAGCTCCTGAAACCAGAAGATCTCTTGACCTTGATGCCAGAACAGAGCACTGGAGTTTCATTGTTCTGACAACACCTGTTGCAAGAGCTTTCTCCAGCAGTGACCTAATATTTCAGATGTAGCAATGGTGTGAAGTCATCTGCTCATCACTTTCATATGAAGGAAACCACAACCAAAGCAAAGTGGTGCTGTTTCTGTTCCTCTGCCCACTGGGATTTCCACTCGCAGCCATCCTGGCTTGGCTGTGGCTTCTCCAAAGGATTCAGAACCACCTGACCAGAGTTGCCAAGCACTGGGCTTTCCTGCAACCTCTGAAGCAAAGCAAGGGCTGCTCAGCACTTCTGCAGGGAAAAAGAAAATAAAGCCATGCCGTGGAGATCTGCCCACACTGCAAATCTGGGTGTTGCAAAACATGGATTTCTCCTCCACGGTGCAGAACAAACCTTGTTCCAACATGACTGTGCTGAAGGGTTGTCCCTGGCAGGCTGCATCCATAATCAACACAGGATCTCTGTGCTTCAGAGGGTGAGCTAACCTTACAGCAGTTTTTACATCAGCCAAGAAGTTACCCCTGAATTATTCTAACCAGAGTCCTCCCCTCTTCCCTTTGCTGCTGTCTCTGTGCTGGCCCTGACACCAAGGCCACCACAGTGTCAAACTCCACAGTCTGAGCTTTTTCCACCTGCCCAGAAGTAAAATAACTGAGCAAAGGGGTTGTTTGTGATGGTGTTGAAAGAGCTGTGCTTTGCCCTGCAAGGCTCCAAAGCAATAACAAAGCTGCCCTGAGGCAGAGCAGGAGGGGCAGCCACTGACAGCAACCCTGTGGACTTTGCGACTCAGATTTGATATTCAGCCTTGCTTTCTTTGGAGCAGCTTTTTACAACTTCTCCCAGCCTGGTGAGGATCCAGTGGTGGTTAATAATAGATAAATAGGGAGGGCTCCCAGATTCTCACTGGAGAGGCTGCAGGTGACAACTTGTGTGACACTTTTGCTACAGGCATATGGCATCCCTGCCCTGCTCAAATCTCACTGAATTCTGACTAACTCAGTGGTTAATGCAGCAATATTTGGTGTTTTGCCAAGTCACCTCCTGAGATGTCCCTGGCCAGTGGCAGAGCCCATCCAGGCTCACAAATGCTGGTTTCACTACTGCTCTCCATCTCTCTGTTCCTGTTTCTCAGCAAAATCAAAACCTTGCACGAGGCAAAGAACACAAGAAACAAGACAATGGGCTCCACCACAACTCGGATGGAAAGTTTTTTTGGGAAGAGTCTGCCAGTGAGCCTGGAGCAGTGCATGGCTTGGAAATCCACTTTGGGAGGAATTCTGGTTTGAGGGTTTTCCACTGGAAAATGTCATAGCAAATCTAAGAATAGGAGTTAACTGGCAAAGGAGAGAAAAGCAGACTCTGTCCCAAGGAACAAATGTGCTGAAATCCCTGCTGTGCCTGGCTAAGGCTCAGAGTAATGCTGCCTTTATTACCAGTACAGGAGTGACCAGATACCATAGGAGATCTGTGCTGGGAGACCAATACCCGTTCAGATCATTGCAACATTTTATACTTCTCTTCAATCCCATTATGTCATGAGAACGTCTCTGAGCCTTGGTTTCACAGGAAGTGAGATTTCCTGCCCTGATGGTCAGTAGGATGTGAAGGCAAGTCTCCAGGTAGCCATGGAATGCTGCAGCTGGGAATCCTGGCTCAGCCTCCAGGGAGAGCTCCACAGGATTTCCATGTCCTTCCCAGACTGGGTGGATTGTTGTATTTTCTCTCCCCTGTCCAGCTGAGGAGGGGGTGATGGAGTTGTTTTAGTGGGTACCTGGTGTCCAGGCAGGGTCATCCCACCCCACAGAGCAAACACAAGACAGATAAAATAGTTCTCCCCTATTTCTAACCTGACCCTTCCTGGGAGCAGCTGAATGATGGATCCCAGCTTTGCTGCCCTCTGCTTTTCCCCTGTCCTGGCAGGATTTGATTTCTTTGGAGGCAATAAAATTGTGCTCATGATAATCTTGTTTTTCCTTCCAGCTGCAGCTGAAGTCAGTATGGCCGCAGGAAAGACCCCAACCCCAGACCTGCTGAAGGCTGAGGAGCAGCACACTGTGGTACGTGCCAGAGCACCCACAGCAGTTAAATCACCCGCTCACATGTACCAAACCTCTGCCAGCACCCCAAAACCAGGCTGGGGGGACAGAAAGATTAGCCCTGTGAAGCTGTGGCCAAATCAAAACCCCCTCGGTACAGAACTCTTTTGCTCAAGAGACACCTTCAGGGCTGGCCAAATGATGCAAGTATTTCTGAAACAGGAGCTGTTACAGGTCCTGCTTCACACCTGGTTTGGTGCTGAAATTGGTGTGACTCAGAATTCACTAGCACAGAGTTCACAGTTCTCAACCCTGGCTTGTAGGAGGCCTCTGGATGAGTTGAGGGATGAGGAGATGAATTTGCTGGGACCTCTCTGGACAGACAATGGGCTGTGTTCACCACCAGCTCGGGCTGGGCTCTAATGTCAGCGTTTCTCTTGGGTTTAGAGCGCTGTCAACCGAGTCACCAACCTGCCCTTGCTCAATTCTGCCTTCAACCTGGTCTCCTCTGCCTACAACCAGACCAAGGAGTGCCACCCCTGCCTCAGTGGTGTCTGCAGCGTGGCTGAGACCGTGGCTGCCGTGGCTGTGGGCAGCGTGGTCGGAGGGGCACAGCCCATCCTGAGCCAGCTCGAGCCTCAGAGTAAGTGCAGGGCTGGGGGACCCTTGGGGCAGGAGGGCAGGGGAGGTTCAGGTGCCTCCAGGGTGATCCCACCTCCCACAGCACCTTCTCCTCTGGCACTGGGCCTCCCACCCAGCAGCTCCTGGACACTGGACTGCCTGGGAGTGAAATTGTTTCCAGCAGAAGTTTGATTTCTTGAGGTTACTGAGCAGTAACTCCCTGCTCGCTGGCTCTCACTGCACGTTCTGACCATCCCAGGGCTGGAACAGAGCTCAGTCTGCCTTATCCCAACACTTTTCAACCTTTTAAACCCACCAAGGGCAGGTGCTACAGTGCAATGGAATTAAAGTCTGCTGTTAGAAAGCTGAGAAGGCAAAATGGAGATTATTTGAACCTGCTGAATGTTAGGGTTTGTTCACTTTTAACAAGATGCCCACACACATCCCACCCTAGAATGGGGGTTTATTTTTCTGGGGCTTGTTTTCATCAGTGTGTCCTGAAATGGCCATTGTAGGGTCAAAAACCCATCCCCAAATGTAAGAATAAACTGGTGCCTGCTGTCTCTTCCAGTTGCTCTTGTGAATGAATATGCCTGTAAAGGTCTGGATCAGCTGGAGGAGAACTTGCCCTTCCTGCAGCAGCCAGCAGACAAGGTAAGGAAAGGCTTTTCCTGGGGAAGCCATGGCTTGGTGGGACTGCTGTGGGTACAGAAGAATATGGGGAAATAAATAAAGCTCAGCAGCAGGGAAGGCTAGAGAGGTGTGAACGTGTCCATAAGGTGTGCTCACCTCCCTGGCACTCCCACACACTGCAAGCACCACTAACCCAAGTGGAAAAGCTCTTTCAGGGAGGGAAAATTATATTTTGGAACAACAACCAAAAACTCTTTCTCTGCCTCTCCCTGGTGCAGGTGATCTCAGACACCAAGCAGCTGGTGGCCACCAAAGTGACATCTGCTATGGATGCTGCCTGCGAGGCCAAGGAAGCGGTGGCTGACAAGGTCACTGAGGCTGTGGACCTCACTAAAAACGTTGTTGGGGACAGTGTCAAGCTGACCAGGTCTGTGGTCACCTCCACTGTCAGCAGTGCTGTGGAGGCTGCCCAGGGTGCCAAGGAGCTGGTGACCAGCAAGGTGACGGAGGCTGTGGATGTCACCAAGCACATGGTGGAGGACAGTGTTGACAGGACCAAGTCTGCCGTTGCCTCTACGATTGTCAATGCGGTGGAGGCTGCCCAGGGGGCCAAGGAGCTGGTGACCAGCAAGGTGACAGAGGCTGTGGACCTCAGCAAGCACCTTGTGGAGGACAGTGTTGACAGAACCAAGTCTGCTGTGACTTCCACCATCACTGCAGCCGTAGGGGCTGCCCAGGGAGCCAAGGAGCTGGTGACCAACAAGGTGACAGATGCTGTGGACAAGGTCACCAAAGCCGTGGATGTCACCAAGCACATGGTGGAGGACAGTGTTGACCTGACCAAGTCTGCAGTTGCTTCCACGATTGTCAGCGCTGTGGAGGCTGCTCAGGGGGCCAAGGAGCTGGTGACAGACAAGGTGACCAAGGCAGTGGACCTCAGCAAGCACATCGTAGAAGACAGTGTTGACCTGACCAAGTCTGCAGTTGCCTCTACGATTGTCAACGCAGTGGAGGCTGCCCAGGGTGCCAAGGAGCTGGTGACCAGCAAGGTGACAGAGGCCGTGGATGTCACCAAGCACACGGTGGAGGACAGCATTGACAGGACCAAGTCTGCTGTTGCTTCCACCATCACTGCAGCTGTGGGGGCTGCCCAGGGGGCCAAGGACCTGGTGGCCAACAAGGTGACTGAAGCAGTGGACCTGACCAAAGGGGCTGTTCAAGACAGCGTTGAGAAGACCAAATCTGTGGTCACCTCTACGGTCAGTACAGCTCTGGATGCTGCCTACGGCACCATCACCAGCAAGATCAACACAGCCCTGGAGCAGGGCAGGGAGGTTCTCCAGGAGGGTGTGGAGATGACCAACTCGGTGGTGACCAGCAGCATAAGCAAGGCCAAGGCAGTGAGCCAGGCAGTGGCTGGAGGTGTGGAATCTGTCCTGGGAATGTCAGAAGATCTGGTGGATCATTACCTCCCAATGACCGAGGAAGAGCTAGGTAAGAAAATCTGTACCTGGCGCTTGTAGATGCGAGTCCTTTCCCATGTAAGTAGAGAGCACCTGACACAGCAAGATGCAGCTTCTGAAGCAGACAGGTGCTCTGAATTTGTCACCAAGTTGCTGGCTGTCAACACCAAACTGCCACATGGCATGGGACAGAGTTCAAGCATTTGCTGGCTGGTCCTCAAAGTAAATAAATAAATACATGGGTTCATGCTTCAACCTCTCCATCGAGTCTGCTTACCTGAAGATTGAGCAGGGACTAACCTGCCTTTAGCACATGAGCAACTACAAACCTCCTGCAGCAAGCCTCAGCCTTCATGTTTTCCAGTGGGTGATCCAACCTCTCCCACCCCTCCCAGCTGCACTGTGTTCTTGTTTCCCCCAGGTAAACTGGCCACCACGGTGCAGGGCTTTGGCGTGGCCTCCCTGGAGGAGCAGAAGAGGCAGAGGAGTTACTTTGTGCGCCTGGGCTCGCTGTCGGGCCGCGTGCGGCACCGAGCCTACCAGCACTCCCTGGCCAAGCTGCAGGGCTTCAGGCACCGCACCCAGGAGCCCCTGGCACGGCTGCAGCTGGCACTGAGACTGGTACCAACACGCTTTGCCCTCCTTCCTCCTGTCTGTAGCCTTTCCTGCCCTGCTATCCAGCTGGAAGCTCTTCCTCCATCCCCCGCCAGCTCCGTGTCACCTTGGATCCTTCCCTGGCAGGGAAGAGCTTGTGCCTCTCTGTGTGTGCTTGCAGTACAACCTTTCCTCTCGTTTTTCCCCATCAGATTGAATCTGTGAAACAGGAGGTCGGCCAGAAGCTGCTGGAGGGGCAGCAGAAGCTCCATCAGCTGTGGGTGGACTGGAGCCTGACGCAGCCCAAAGGAACCCAAGTCAGGACGGCGTGCCAGGCAGAGGTACCCGGGGCACGGAGCAGCCCCGCGGGGCCGGGCCCTCCCGAGCCCGCCCTGAGCTCTTCTCTCCCGGCAGGTGGAGCCGCGCACCCTGGCCATGCTGAGGATCATCACCCAGCAGCTGCAGCCCGCCTACCACCGCCTCAGGCTCAGCATCCACGGCCTCCCCAGCAGCATCCAGGAGGCCGTGTCTCGGGCCACAAGACACATCCACAAGCTCCACAGCTCCTTCTCCAGGGCCGTGTCCTTCCAGGACCTCTCCAGAACCACCCTGGCCCGCAGCCAGGACCGCGTGGCGGAGGCCCGCAGGTCCCTGGATGTCCTCTTTGAGTTTGTCACTCACAACACCCCTCTGAACTGGATTGTGGGGCCCTTCAGGGCCATGGCCAAGGTGGCACAGGACAGCAGAAGGCACAAGAAGGAAGAGATGAGGTGTGATAGAAAATTACCCAAGTTGGAAAAGGCTCCGCTATCACAGGAGGTGACAAAGGCACCTGAAGAGCCAAAGGGAACCAACAGGCTCTCAGAGAAATGGTATGAAGTGCTAGACAAGCTGGAGGAGAAGGTAGGGAAGGACACAGAGGTGGCCCTGGCTGCAAAGGAGATAAAAACCAGTGCAGCAAAGGAAGATCTCTGATAAATCCCAGCTCTTCTGGCCAAGGCTACTTGGCTAGAACAGCACTGGATCTTCTAATTGTGTGCCCACTTGTGCCATGGGTGCCTCTGCTCTCTGAATTTAGCGTCAGATGTAGTTGTAAGGAGGTCTGATAACCAAGGTGGGGAGATTCTGAATCTTGATTTACTGTTTTTAAATCTAACTGCTGTGCTGAAAGGGGAGATGGGACCTGCACTGCAGCTTTTTAACTCAGCCCAGCTGTAGCTGTGAGTGCCTAAGTCTTGCTGAGACAAGTTGTGGGAGAGAAGTGATCTCAATTTGTTTTTAATGCTGGATCTGTTTTTAATTTGCCCAAGCTGTGGAACTCTTGAGAAGATGCTATGCTTGACCTTTGATACCATCTCCCACCTTCTCCACATTTAAAAATACAGGTTCAGACACAACTTCCTTTGTGCCTGTTGTGCTTCTGGGAAGGCTCGGCCCTGCAGCACATCTGGCACAGCTGGGGGCAAGGAGCTCAAGAAGAGATTTCTCTTCATGGATCAGCCAAACTCTTCTTCCTTCATGGAGAAGCACTCGGCAGTGTGGGGTTTTCCTTAATCATCTTTCTAATTTCTGTGAATGACTTGAAGGATTATCTGTGAGTAACTCCATGTGTGAAACACTTCACAACCATTAAATGAGGCAGCTTTTCCCAGGAGTTACTCTGCCATTAGGATATCCTGTTATTAAAATAGGAGGGATTTTTATCCAGGTGCTGGTTCTTTCCCAGAAAATGCTACTTTGTAATAATTCCTAATGTAACTTATTTGGGTAACTGTTCCTGGCCTTGTCCCTGGCACAGGGCTGGTGAGCAGACACTGGAATAAAGCGTGACCTGTGTTCAAAACCATGGGGGTTTGTGTGTACCTAAAGCTGTGGGGTTGTGTTCTCTGTTCTCCTCTTACCTGAGCTGTGATGAAGCTTTGCCTTTACCAACTCTTGTCCCTGGCCAGCTGGTCTGTTCCCTGTACTTGCTTGTGATGAAGCTTTGCCTTTACCAACTCTTGTCCCTGGCCAGCTGATCTGTCCCCTGCTCTTGCTGGAGGGGGAAAAAACAACATGCCTTTAGCAGATCCCATGCTTTCTTAACCAGAAAGATACCTTAATTGTTTTATTTTCCTGACCTGTACTCCTGAGGCTCAGGTGCATCTGTCCATGCCCCACTGTTCATCCTCATCCCTGGGCTCTGCATTGCTCGTCCCTATTCCAGCAGTGCCCGCAGGGGAAGCTCGGTCCCTGCCTGTCCCCAGCGCTCTGTGTCACCTCAGGCTGGGGAAGGTGGGGGTGGCTCCCCCGGGCAGGGCCCTCGTGCTGAGGTTCCCGGTGCTGTCCCGGTGCCGGTTCCTGCTCCGCCCCGCTCTGCCCCGCCCGCCCTCATCGGCCCGCGCCGCTTCCGCGTGTCCCGGGCACCGGCCGCAGGTAGGCTGCTCCCCTCCTTCCCTTCCCTTCCATTCCCTCCTTTCCCGGCTGCTCCCCTCCTTCCCTTCCATTCCCTTCCCCTCCCGGCTGCTCCCCTTCCTTCCCCTTCCTGCAGCCCGGCCGTGCCACCCCGGCCCCGGGAAGGGAGGAAGGGCAATTGGGCAATTGCAGGCTTTTCATGAGACAGGAAAACAAAACTGAAATTGGAAAGTTTCTCTCTAGCTGAGAGTTATTTCGGGGCGTTTGCTGGGGCTGCCTTTAAATAGGGAAATATTGTGCAGCAGGCTCAGGGAGTGCCTGGAGCAGTGTGGGACCCCACTCCTCCCCTCCAGACACTGCTGTTGTTTAATTAAAATCCCATCAGAGGCCTGGGGTGAGTGCAAGCGCTCCGGGATCACCTGTGGATGGGGATATAAAGTCTCCCAATGAAAGAAGGACGTGGAGCTGCTGGGACAGAGGCCAGAGGAGGCCCTGGAGCTGCTCCCAGGGCTGGAGCCCCTCTGGAGGCTGGCTGGGAGAGCTGGGGGTGCTCACCTGAGAGGAGAAGCTCCAGGGGGAGCTCAGAGCCCCTTGCAGGGCCTGAAGGGGGCTCCAGGAGAGCTGGAGAGGGACTGGGGACAAGGGATGGAGGGACAGGACACAGGGAATGGCTCCCACTGCCAGAGGGCAGGGCTGGGTGGGATATTGGGCAGGAATTCTTTCCTGTGACTCTTCCCTGATAACACAGGTTATCGGCTGGCAAGGGTTTCCTCTACACCGGTTTCATTCCTTGACTGCCAGCACAAGGAGCCTGCAAGACCCCCTGGAACCAGCTGCCTGAAGGAGACACTTGGATTTACCTAAATATAGCATTATTTCATCAACTATCTCAAACCAGTTGTAATTAATGTGAAATGAATGCAAAGAATGTGCTCTCTTTGCTTAATCACAGAGTTGGAATAATGCACAGAGCAGTGGCACAGCTGCAGGCACGGAACAGATGCAGAAACATTTGGGAGGTGTGAGAGAAGAGAGCCTGGCAGCTCCAGAGCATCCCCAGTGGCCACAGCACCCCTCTGAACGCTGTCCTCTGTTCTCCTCACAGATTGCCAGCACTGAGAGACCCCGGGCACTGAAGGTTTGTGTGGTACCAGGAGTGTGAGTGGGGTACTGCCAACCTTCTGCCAGAAGATGCTTTTCCCATCCCTGCTCCAGTCTGTGACCTGGGCCAGCAGCTGCTGAGATGGCACAGAGCGCTGAGCTGCAGCCCAGCTTCGAGGACGTGTTCAACATCCTGTCCCAGGTCCCAGCAGAGAAACTGCTGAGCCTCAAACACAAACTGAAGTACCTGGTACCTGGGCCCTGCAGCAAGTTACTGCAAGCCATGGTCCTGCTCACTCTGGGGCAAGAAACGGATGCAAGAATTTGTCTGGATGCCTTGAGGGACAACCAGGCAGCCCAGTACATCCAGCAGATCAAACTGGGCACTGCAGGAGCGCAGGAAAACGGAGAGGATTTGCAGCCTCCCCAGCTGGATGCAGGTGCCGTGGCACTGCTGGCACAGGTGTACACGGTGCTGGCACAGGAACAGCTGTGCAGTCCTGAGGCCAGGGACAAAGCCTGCCACGCCAGCAAGGACACCCAGCGGGGGACACCCAACAACATCCCACCCGAGGAACAGGACAATGAGGGCTCTGCAGCCAGCGGGGGCTCAGGGGACAGGTTTGGGACACTGAGATCCCACGAGGACGCAGGATTTCCCCACACAGCCAGCTCCCACTGCATGGTGAGGAGCTCACCAGTGGGGATCACAGGCAGCTCAGACCTTTCAGGCCCACGGACCCTGTGCTCTGCGGGGAGCTCCTCCCTGTCCAGCTGTCTGGAGATCAGTGCATCACCAACAGTTGCTTTTCACACCCAGCCCTCTGTCCCTGAGCGTGTCCCCTGGCCCAGCCGTGCTGGACACCCCAACGGGGACACAGAGAGCCATGACCCACAGGAATCCAGCTGGGCCAGCACCCCCAGCTCTGCCCCTCCTGGGCAGGGCACAGCTCGCCAAGAGCCCCAGCCAGAGAAGGTGCTGCAGGCCAGTCCCTGTCACCCCAGCCCTCTCCCCGTTCCTGAGACACCGCTGCCCTCGGAGCCTGCCCAAAGCAGTGACGTGTCCAGCACAGTGACAGAGCCCCACACACCGAGGGAAAAGCAGCATGAAAAGCAATTACCTGCTGATGTCCCTGACTCAAGGGCTGCAGTGGATACTGCCCCTGCCCTGGTGTCCATCCAGGGCTCCTACATTCCAGCAGGCATTCCCTGTAACTCTGCTTCTATTTCAACCCGTTCCCTTCCTCCTCCTACTTATTCCTTCTCCTCAACTCTTCCTCCTCTTCAGGAATCTTCCTCCAAACTATCATATCCCCCTCCCCTGCCTCCATCCCCCTCTCCAGCCAGGCCTCCTGCTCCCCCAGCCACGGATCCAGCAGAGCCAGATGGTGCCAAGTTCTTCACATTTGTTGTCCTGCACGCCAGTGAAGATGAGCTTGTGGCCCTCGAGGTCAAGGACCTGCTGGAGAGCATGGGGGTGCCCAAGGGTGCCACACTCAGTGAGGATTTCTTCATTGCCGGGCGCAGCCACATGAGCTGCTTCCAGGACGCCTTGGAGAACTCTGCCTTCATCATCCTCCTGCTGACCAAGAACTTTGCCTGCAAGCTGTGCCTGTACCACACAGACACTGCTCTGATGCAGTCCATCCTGGACCCCTCCAAGCTGGACTCAGTCATCCCATTTCTACCCAAGGCAAACGCCCTGGAGTGCAGCCAGATCCCCAAGGTGCTCAGTGCACTCGTCACCCTGGATGAGAGTTCTCCTCTCTTCTCCAGGAAAGTGCAGAACACGTTTAACCCCGAGAGGATCAGTGAGAAGAGAGCCATGTGGGAGCAGCTGCAGAGGAGGAAGCTCCAGGCACGTTGGGAACAGCACCGAGCCCAGCAGAACCTGGCTGCCCTGAGCCTGGGCTCCCCTCCCTGGGTGCCTCCAGCAGTGCCACCAAGGCCATCAGCCCAACCCTGGTGTCCCCCTGGCCCCCTGGACCCCCCTCCTGCTCACAGGGGTCCTCCCCCTTCCCAAGCACAGCTGCCCCCAGGCCACTACAACCTCACACCAGGCCAGGCACCCCTCATCATCCAACATGCCAGCATGGTCCAGATCGGGAACCACAACATGATGCAGGTGGGAACTGCCCCACCTGGGCCAGGGCACAGCCAGGAGCAACCCAGGCACAACCTCTGACCCAGAGACAAAATCCACTTCAAATCCTGGGTTACAGTGATTCTGCTGGCACTGGGACTGTTATTCCATGCATCAAGAGTGGCATTTTCCTGAAGCACAGAAGAAAATTCTTCAATTTTTGTTGGAAAAAAGACGTGGTGATCTCTTGAAAATGTTTTTCCTTGTGCTTATTTTCAAGTAAGTGAGAAAATTATTTTCTTGATTGTCTGGAACTACTTGAAGATTTTATAAATAAATTTTAATTAATTTATTTATGTTCTTCTGGTTCGTTCCTGAAGAATTAGAAAAGGGATTGTAAGGGATATATGGAAAACTATTCTGCATGTTGGCTGGAGGGGCTGGGAGATGGCACTGACCGAATGATTTGAGGGCCAATCTGCAAGGGATGCTTTGGGAAGCTGCCTTTAAGGAAAAAGCAGAATGAAAAGCCAAAACCAGTGAGCAGAATAGTGCAGAAGGGTGGAGAAATCCAGGAATGGAGAGTGGGAGGGGAAATTCTGCAGGATCTGAGCAAGGGATCTACCAGGGTGGTACCTACTGAGCTTTAACACCAGGAGGGCACCTGGGGCAAAGCCCTCGCTCCTCCTCCCATGCTCCAGGCTCAGCCATTTTCCTGATCGTCAGCAGAGGTCACCCCAAAGCCAGGGAGAGACGGAAATGGGGCTGTTCCCTCTTGGAGCAGAGCCCGGAGCCAGCTCAGCCTGTCCAGGAGCAGGGCAGAGCTCCAGGAGCCACTCCCTGCTAACGTGGAGGGCCCTGGGATCAGTACAGGGAAGTGACCCCACTGCAGGGTCACCCCCCATTGCAGTGACCCCATTGCAGTGACCCCATTGCAGGGTCACCCCCCAATGCAGTGACCCCATTGCAGGGTCACCCCCCATTGCAGTGACCCCATTGCAGGGTCACCCCCATTGCAGTGACCCCACTGCAGGTAGCCCTGCAGGTCTGTGGGTGCTCCTTGGCTGTCCCAGCAGGTTCCAGGAGGATCCAAGCCCATCCCTGCCCTGTCAGGGTTAATTTTTATTCCACACTGCAGCCTTGGTCCCAGAGCCCTCTGAGCCCCAAGCCAGCCCCTGAGTGAGACAGATGTTATGAAATCCTTGGAGGAGGCTCTGAGCTGCCCCCAACTCTTGGTTTCCAGCTCTCAAAGACTGGATTTTAACTCTGCAGGACCCAGTGACAATGGATTAACTCATCCACTCCTTCCAGAGCTTCTGGCATCCTCCAAGTGCTCGATTTCCTTTGATTTTCCTGGTTTCTCTCCTCCACAGCACCATCCAGAGTTGTTGTGTCAGTGCAGTTCCTGTCCCCTGCTGTTGGTGCAGGACAGTCCCTCCCCTTGGGAGCCCTCCCACACCCCTCCCTTCCCAGCTTCTCTCCTACTATAAATAATCATGCAAAATTAGTCAGCTGGAAGCTGCTCCAGCTTGTAAACAACCTCACAGAGCCACATCCAGCGTGCCTGGATCACACACAGGGGAGGCAGAGCTGTGGCTGGGGTACAGGAGGCTCTGCAGCCACCACAGCGGAGGAAAAGCTCCCGTCTGTCCAAGAATTAACAAAATAATCACTGAAACGTTGCCCTGCTCCTCACAACTCCGTGTTTTGCCCACATGGAGCTGGCCCTACAGTCAATCAGGCCTGTTCAGTGTAATTACCCCTAAATCATGCAGTGATTTCTTCCACCCTGTAATTACTATCAACATTTAATTGCTGGGCCCTCTATGTAATTACAGATTATTTGCGTGTTTAAAAAAGTGAAGCTTTTTCCATCACACAGAATTTTCTCCTCCTTGGGGCTCTTGCACCTGACTGGGTCCCCCAGCTCCCTGACCAGGAGAGCTCCAGAGCTGCTCCTGCCTGGATTAACCCCTTCCCTCCCACCTCTCTGGCTGCAGATGGAATTGCCCTGAGGCCACCTGGCAGCTGCTCTCCACACCTGGACATCACCTGCAGCACAGGAGGAATGGGACAAGCACAGCCCCAGGCTCTACAGACACTGCTTAAATGGCATTTTTACACAAGGGCACCATCCTTCAGCAAGAATTAAGGATGGAGCAATAAACAACAGGACAAACATTCAAATATTTTATCCACCCACCCTCCCTGGGGAAGACCAAGCAGTTTTGGGATCCAGGTCTCTGTGTGGAACTAGCTCCAGTACCATTAATTCCTCTGGTTTTATAATCCCTGATGGATTTGGGGTTGGAAACCAAACTGAAGACAGTGTCCCTCCTTCTGCTCGCTGTGCCCACTGTCCCACATGTGTAAGGCAGGTAATTCCTGAATCAACACAGATCCTCTCATGTTGTTTGAATTGCATCAAAATATAAAGCAAAACATGGAAGAAGAGGTGTAATTTCAGTGTGTCACTGTTACTCTTTTCCAGGGGAAGTTTGCCAATGCAGCAGTTTGGTTTTTCACAGGAGTAACCATGAAATGAACCAATCTCACCTATTTAATTGCAAACATCCCAGAATTCCACACCTACAGTGTCCCATCCCTGGGAAACAAACTGAAAATAGAGGAAAACACCTGAATACAGAGCCTTATCACGAAGAAGTCCAAGGCACTTGCATTCTAGCAGCCATTTTTTGTTTTATTATTTAAAGTTAAGAGCGCTCATCAGCTCACAAAGGAACAAATCCCATTCCTGCAGTTTAGTTCAGGTTTCAGCCAAAAGGAAAAAAAAAATAAAAATAGAAGGCAGCTAAACTAACTCTGCACTTTACAGCTCAATTCAAGTTAAACCTCCTGGCTTTATAAATAAATGTTATAGTTAACACTGCAAAATGTGCTGGCAGATCTACAATACCTTGAAGGGGCAGAGAGCGTGGTTATTGAGGCTGATAAATACAAGTAGAGAAGCTTCAGTAGCACAGAGAGCGAGGCTGGGGCCAGGGGTCTGCTCTCCCAGGTGGGCCCTTCCCAGAGCTCCAGGCAGCTGCTCCCCCTCTCAGCTGTGCTTCCCACCCTGCTCAGGGCCAGGGAAGGAGCCACAGGCTGCCCATCACCGCCTGCATGAGGACAAACTGCTGGAAACTCTTTGTTTTCCACCACGGAGGGGTCTGCTCATAAGAGGCAAAAACCTGCCCTGAGACTACAGAGTTAAAAACAAGGTGTGTGTGTGTGTGCAGATCCTCATCAAAGGAAGGAGCTTGCCCAAACAGCAGCCAGGTGAGATTTCAAATTCCACCTTGGAAGTAGCACCATCCTCAGTGAAGTTACAAAAAAAAAAAATTAAAAAAAAAAAGGAAAAAAAAATACTCAAAAGCCCAAACCAGCTGCTAAGAACCCACTGCATGAGGTTTCAGAATGGGGCAATAACAGAGCCCAAGCACATGATAGTAAAACCTCAGAAGGACAAGGAGGCACCTTCAACTTTCATTTCTTGCTTCTTCCCTCAGCCCATCCTGGTGCAAACCCACCACAGACACTCACTTGCTTTCACAGCCCCCTCCAAGCACCTCCACACTGCAGGGACCTCCTGGCCTAAAGGGTTTGCAAGAGCTCAGCTTTGAAAGTAGCTCAAAATGTGCTGTTTTGGCTCCCAAACCATCCACGTTCACCCTTCCAGCTCAATCCCTGCTGGAGCCAAAGCACGTTCATGCTGGGAATGGAGCAAATGGGTGTGAATGGACAAGCCAAGGGCCTGAACACCACATCAGGGTTTTGTTCTTAGTGTTTTCCTCCCCATTCATAAACTACAACATCTATGGATGAAACTGTATAACCAGAACTGACCTTCCTCTATCTTACAGGATTGGAGAAGTCTTGCAGCATAGATAGGGCCTGGCTCTACGAGAGAAAAAACATCCCAGCTTTATGCACAATCATGGAAATCTCAGGCCTTTAACACCATTTGCTACTTGGCCAACCAAGAGAGAGACAAACCCCATCCTCAGCACACCCAGCCCTGTGCCATCCCTGGGCAGGAGCCCCTCAGCTGTTGGGCATGGGCTGTCCCAAACCTGACAGGAGGGAGGGGAAGGGATTAACTGGAGGAATTTCATTCCTCACTCACTTTCTATCTGTTGGGTGTGTGGGGTGGGAAGGGCCAGAGCACGTGGGGGATGTGTAGCTGCTCCAAAGCTGAACACTGAGTTAATCCAGCACTAATGGGAGAGGCAGCAGGTCCCAGGGAATCTCCATTTCCATCCTCCTCAGGACACGATGGTGGCACGGGGAAGGGCAGGGGCTGTGGCCTCTGTGGACAGAGTGCACTGGAGAGAGCTGGTACCCGAAGGTGACAACGAGGGACAGCGCCATGACCTCTGGGGCCTCCTCCTCCTCCCCTGCCCCGACAGCCAGCTGGGTGGTGACAGATGGGGACAAAGCTCAGCACAGCGACAGCCCTGGGCACTTTGGCACAGCCAGCCCGAGCCCTCCAACTGCACAACCTCAGCGGGCTGGGACAGGCTGGGGACCATCGTGTCACGCCCTAGTGCAGCTCAATGAAGGCTTCCAGCTCCTCGGGGATGAATCCCTTGTAGGGAATCTTGTGCTTGTCCAGGGCGCGAGCAGCAAGGCACTGGAGGGTGATGTAGTTGAAGGGCTGCATGGTGCTCTTGGTGAGCAGCTTCTCGTCCAGCAGCTCGTAGGCCGTCTGCTTGAAGGCGTTGGTGGCGTCCATGTGCGCCCCGGCCTCCATCAGGGCGCTCATGATCAGCGGGCAGTTGTTGCGGGCGGCCACGTGCAGGGGGGTGTTGTTGTCATAGTCCCGGCTGTCCGGGTCCGCCCCGCACTCCAGCAGCAAGTTCACCACGTGCAGGGACGGGAATTTGCCCACGGGGTACCGCCCCACCGTCGTGGTGTCCTTGTCCACGGCCATGTGCAGGAGGGTGAAACCGTTCTTGGCGCGGGGACTGCACTTGAGCAGGCGGTAGATGGTCTGGCGCTTCTGGTGCTCCTGCTCCGGGGTGCACTCCACCTTCTCCAGCAGGAACACCAGGTGCAGGATGATGGCCAAGGTCTTGGTGAACTGCGCCGAGTCGGCCACGGGATCCTTGCCGTGCACCAGGGCCCTCTCCACCTCCCGGACCCCCTTGCTCAGCACTCCGATGAGGTCGGAGAAGCCCAGGTGGGTGGCTAAAGTGCCTTTGGAACGGTCTTGGAGCACGTAGGAGTAAAGCTCGGCAAAGGAAAGGAAACTGCTGGCAGTCATGGGGCTGAGGGGCTCCAGGTTGCCTTGCTGCATGTCCAGGGCGTACTTCCACAGGTTAATGCAGCGCTCGAAGTTGCCCGAGTCGGCGTAGACGGCGCCGCGGTAGCGGATGTAGTAGGAGGTGTCGGGGTGGGACGGGCCCAGGATGCGCTCCCGGATCAGCAGCGCCTGCATGCGCATCTCGTCGGGGTCGGTGATCAGGGCCTCCAGCTCCTCCAGAGAGCTCACCTCCCGCGAGTAGTCGTAGGCCAGCACCAGCTGCCGGGGCTCAGGCTTAGGCAGGTACTTGCCGCCCTCGCAGCGCAGCTCCATCGCCCTGCGCCAGTACTTGTGGGCTCCCAACAGGTCTCGTTTCTTGTCCACAAACGTGGCCCCCAGCAGCTCCAGCGCTTCCACGGCAGCCTCTCGAGTGCAGAACACGTTCGGGACCTCGTCCTGACCGGAAGCCGAAGCACCGCAGCCCTCGCAGCCCTCTTCAGTGCAGCCCCTCTGATGGCTCCCACCTGAGGCGCAGCCCCCCGCAGCCTCGTCCTGCTGCAGCCCCCCCTGGATCAGGTACTCCACGATGTTGGTGTGGCCGGTGACGCTGGCGGCGAGCAGAGGGGTCATGCCATAGCCGTCCTTCTCCATGCGGGCCTTGGAGCGGAGCAGCAGCTGCAGGATCTCCAGGCTGCCCGACTCGGCGCAGTCGTGCAAGGCCGTGTTTCCCTTCACGCTGCGCCGGTTCACGTCGGCCCCTTTCTCCAGCAAGTACCGGGCGATCTCCCGGTGCCCTTTGTAGCAGGAAATCATCAAGCACGTGTGGCCGTGCCGGTTGGCCACCTCCAGGTCGGCCCCGCGTTCGCCCACCAGGTACCGCACGATCTCCAGGTGCCCATCGAAGCAGGCGGCCCGCAGCGGGGTGGAGTTGGTCAGGGTGGTCTGGTTCACCGAGGCGCCGTGGTCCAGCAGGCTCCGCACCACGCCCAGGTGCCCCGCAGCCGAGGCCGCCCACAGCGGCGGGGCCCCCTCGATGGTCTCACCGTCGAAGCTGACGGAGCCGCCCTCCTCCACGCGGGCCCCGCAGTGATCCAGCAGGTACTCCACCACCTCCAGGTGCCCGTGCCGGGCCGCGATCAGCAGCGGGGTGCTGCCGGCCCCGGGGCCGCCCCCGCCGCCGGGCCCCGCCGTCAGTGCCTCCAGTTCCTCCCGGCTGCGGCTGCCAAGCAGCTTCTGCAGCAGCTTTAGCTTCCCGTCGCGGGCCGCATTGTACACGGCCGTGCGCAGGTCCATGGCGCCAGCGGCCGCCTGCAGGCGGCGGCGGCGCAGCCCCAGCGCGGCGCGGGGCGGGCGGGGGGCGGCGGGACCCCCCTGCCCTCAGTGCGGCGGGACCTTCACCGCCCGGGCCCGGCCGCCATCTCAGGCTGCGCCGCGGAACAAAATGGCGCCGCGCGGGGCGGAGCGGGACGCGCGGGGGATGATGGGAATTGTAGTCCCGGGAGCGGCGCCGTTCAGCCGACGCCGCACCGTGCGCACTCTGTTTCCCAGAAGGCAGAGCGGGCGGGGGGAGAGGTGGGAAGGATGTGCACTCTCTCATTGCGTGGCATGCTGGGCAGCGTAGTTTTCTCGGCCCGCTGCGGTAGCGCCGCTAACGGGATTGTACCAGAGCCAGGACTACACTTCCCAGCGCGCCCCGCGCGGCCCAGGCGCTGTCCAGGTGTGTCTGAGACTCTCAGCATGTGCTGCTTTCATAGCGGTTTTATTTCTCTTAAATCCCTTGATGTTATGGCACTTCAAAACACAGCGGCTGCATAGCATTAATGTGACGTGGTTTAATTGCAGGTTTTATGAAGCCATAATGTCCTGAGCTGTAACGGAGCCACATGGATGACGCAGGCCAGTCTGCGGCCCTGCACAGCTCTGGTGGTGCATTTTAAAGTACGAGTTTCCTGCCTTGGAAGTGGCAAAGCCTCGTCTCCACCAGCGAACACAGATTTAGTCGCTCCAATTTCCCCCACGGGGCATTAGGTCCAGCTCACTCCATCCCTGAGCGACAATACCTGCCCAGAGTGAGGGAAAACACTCAAGCAATAAATAGCTCGGCTTATATGAGCAAAGCTTTACTCACCAGAGTCCATTTTTAGGGCATAAATTGAGTTTAGGTGTCCCTAATCTTTATACAGAGAACTGGCACAGGGTTTCTCCCATTGTATTTTATTTATAGCTGAGTTTTTCCTACCCAGGGAAATAAGCTTAGTCTCATTATTTCCATTATTATTATTCTGTCTGTCATGATTATTATTATTCAGTCCATCCACCCGTTTTAGGTCTTGTCTGGAATTACAGTGGATTATCCCACTGATGCCTGTTGCCTTCACACAGAATATCACTTTTGTTGCTAAGAAACTGCTTTTGCATAACAGGCAGCAGGAGCCCAATTTTCACTCCAGCAGCTTCTGCAAGTCCCCGGGAGCAGCAGCAGCAGCTGCTCCTGGAGCAGAGTGTCCGTGGCACAATTCCCACTGCAGGTCTGTGCTTGGGGATTGTTCCCTGGGAGGTTGGGATGGGATTCCCAGAGCAGCTGGGGCTGCCTCTGGGTCCCTGGAATGTCCAAGGCCAGGCTGGACATTGGGCTGGGAGCACCTGGGACAGTGGGAGGTGTCCCTGCCATGGCTGAGGTGAGGCTGGATGGGCTTTGAGGTCCCTCCAGCCCAAAACTTCCTGGAATTCTGTGGCACAGCGACTTTGTGTTTGAGAAGAAAAGGGGCAAAGGTGCCTTGAACACCTGCAGGCTGTCTGTGCTGAGCAAGGGCAGGAGGAACCAGGAACCCTTCAGCTTGGAAAAGCCCTCTGTCACAGACATTTTTTCATAGAAATCCTTTCCTTGGGATTTGTTCATCTTCTGAGAAGGTGAGGCCCCAGAAGAAGAATGTGAACAATTGTTATCGGCTGGTGTGGAATGCATCAGGTGCAGCAGTGATTTGGCTTCTGTGAGTGTTTGGATTTGCTGACCACTCACAGGAGAGTTTGTCCTTGCTTTCTGCTGGACACAGAACTTTGTTATTCATTCTTTTCTATGCTATTCTTAGCTTAGCAGCCTCTGCAACTTCTCTCCTTATTCGTTTTAGTATAGTTATAATGTATTATATATCATATATCAATAAATCCAGCCTTCTGATCATCAAACAAGATTCTCGTCCTTCTCTCACCCTGGAGGCCTTCATCAGGTCGCTGTAATAGCCCTCAGGACCACCAAGTCCAACCTCTCCCTCGGGGCTGTGGAAACACAACTCTGGGCACGAGTTCATCATGTTTGCACCCAGAAAAAGCCCCACGAGTTCCCTGTGGACACGTGTGGTGTGTCAGGGCACTCCTGGGCTGTGAATACCCAGCCTGGGAGGGTCCCTGTCCCCTGTGAGCACAGGCAGTGCCACCCCCAGCTGCCAGGCTGTTTGTGCTGCGGGTCAAGGCACAGACACGGTGACATTTCCTCTCCCCGCTGGCTCTCGTGTTGCCATGGTGACCAGATGCACTCGCTCTTTTATCTGAAGTATCTATTAACCAAAGCTTCCTATTAATTTCCCCTCCACAGAATCCATTAGGAATTCACCAGAACGCCACGCAGGTTTTTAGGTCCCAAACCCAGCTCTGGGTGGGCTCAGAGACGTCGTGGGGCAAAGCGCAGCTGATGGAAATGGGTTTGCCATTAATAAGAGATTTCTCAGTAAGGAGGGAATAAAGAGCAGGAGGAGAAGTGGCACAGCAGCCTCTCCCTGCAGATCCCTGGGTGTGGAACGTGCTGGAGCCTCAGGAACTCACCCCAAACCTTTTATAGATCACAGATGCAAGCCTGGCCTTGGGCACTGCCAGGGATCCAGGGCAGCCCCAGCTGCTTCGGGCACCCTGTGCCAGGGCCTGCCCACCCTGCCAGCCAGGAATTCCTTCCCAAAATCCCACCCAGCCCTGCCCTCTGTCCCTGGAAAGCCATTCCCTGTGTGCTGTCCCTCCGTCCTTTGTCCCAGTTCTGTCTCCAGCTCTCCTGGAGCCCCTCCAGGCCCTGTGGCTGCTCCCCTTGATCTGTGCCATCCCCTGAGGGTGCCAGGGATGTGTGGCTACTCCCAGGTGATCTGTGCCACCCCCTGAGGGTGCCAGGGATGTGTGGCTGCTCCCAGGTGATCTGTGCCATCCCCTGAGGGTGCCAGGGACCTGTGGCTGCTCCCAGGTGATCTGTGCCACCCCCTGAGGGTGCCAGGGACCTATGGCTGCTCCCAGGTGATCTGTGCCACCCCCTGAGGGTGCCAGGGACCTGTGGCTGCTCCCCTTGATCTGTGCCACCCCCTGAGGGTGCCAGGGACCTATGGCTGCTCCCAGGTGATCTGTGCCACCCCCTGAGGGTGCCAGGGATGTGTGGCTGCTCCCCTTGATCTGTGCCACCCCCTGAAGGTGCCAGGGACCTGTGGCTGCTCCCAGGTGATCTGTGCCATCCCCTGAGGGTGCCAGGGACCTGTGGCTGCTCCCAGGTGATCTGTGCCATCCCCTGAGGGTGCCAGGGACCTGTACCTGCTCCCAGGTGATCTGTGCCACCCCCTGAGGGTGCCAGGGATGTGTGGCTGCTCCCAGGTGATCTGTGCCACCCCCTGAGGGTGCCAGGGACCTGTACCTGCTCCCAGGTGATCTGTGCCACCCCCTGAGGGTGCCAGGGATGTGTGGCTGCTCCCAGGTGATCTGTGCCATCCCCTGAGGGTGCCAGGGACCTGTGGCTGCTCCCAGGTGATCTGTGCCACCCCCTGAGGGTGCCAGGGACCTGTGGCTGCTCCCAGGTGTTCCAGCTGAGCTCCAGCTGCTGCTGCTCCTCCCAGGAGCTGCCAGGATCCTCCCCAGCTCAGGAATTGGGTGAATCCCCACAGCTGGGGCAGGAACAGGAGGCTCTGAGCCCCCACATCCCTCCCTGCAGACCCCACAGGGGACACCCGTGTAGGGTTTTTGGGATAGCACAGAAAAAGCCCCAGCCAGAGTTCTGGGAATAAGAGGGGAGTTAAATCCCCAGGGGAGGAAGAGCAGATAAAAAATGAGACGTTGTGACAGGGCTGCCAGGCTGCGTGGCAGGAGGGTTAATTTTTTGTGAAACTGCCATTTCATATTCCCTTTCAGACAAGCAGAATTACACGGTGCTGGCTGCTGCAGGAGGAGCATAATTTCCTTCACAGAAATAATGACAGGGTACTTAAAGAGCAAGTGAATGGATGGCTGAAGTACTGGGCAGAGACTTCAGAAATCCAGGCTGAGCCCTCACCTTTACTGAAGGCTCCTTTGGTGACCTTGGGCCAGTCATTTAATCTTCCTGTGTCTCAATTCCCTGCCAATAACACAGGAATAATAACTGTTCTCTGCCTGCCTGGCTTATTTAGGCTGCAAACTCGGAATTTACAGCTCGTGTTTGCTGGGCTTTGAAGCCCAAGAGCTTCAGTCCGTGCCGAGGTGTCTGGGACAACCACGGGGTACAATGTGGAGAACAACAAAGGGCTGGGATGGATGGTTTGGAACATCCTCAGTGTGAAAGGCTCCAGAATTCCTGATCCATTGTTCCCCATCTCGTCCCTCAAAATGTGGAGAAGTTTGGAGCTGTGCTAAGACTTCCAAAAGCATCAAAATAATTTAGGAGCAGAGTCCATAGTGATTTATTGAATCCCTGAGTTCCTTCTGAAGCAGAGAGTGGATAATTTAGAAACCTGCAGAAATTTCCTTTTTGCTCAGCCAGGGCTGCAGCAGCTCCTCAGGTTTTTCAGTGTAAATGGAGGTTCCTGTGTACCCAGGTTTTATCCATCTCCAGCTTTCAGCAGTTTGTGTGATTTCCTGAAGGCAGGAGAGATGGGTCCCTGCTCCCAGAGCCGGTGAACACCAGATTGTCTCTAGTTAAGCAATTTGCTGTACAAAGGGAACAATTCTAAAAATAGGGAGAAATGGCACCCTGACATTAGCAGGAACGATGACCCAATCCCCACCTTGCTGCAGGGCCTTTGTCCTGTAACTGCCTCCATCAGCAGGGCTCTGATGACATTATTTTCTGTGCTTCTGTGGGGCACAAGGCTGCAGGTACCTGGGAGGGGGGATTTTGATCAGCCTGCCGAGGATGAACACGCTGGGGAGGCTTCTGGGGGAACACTAAATCAAAGTTTCATTTGCATCAGACACCAGCCCGGCCATCGCAGCGTTAATGGCTGCACTGCTGCCCTTTTGGTGTGGATTTAATCTGTCAGTGGGGAAGTAAAAAACAGGCAGAGAGAGTCCTTGTGGTTTATGAAACCTGCATCTTTCCTTTCAGGCACTATCAAATGACAGCAATTTGTAGGTTTAAAACTCTTCTGGCAGCAGATTTCTGGCTGTCCCTGCATCCCTGGAATGTCCAGGTTGGACATCAGGGCTTGGAGCAGCCTGGGATAGGGGAAGGTGTCCCTGCCATGGCAGGGTGGCACTGGGAGAGCTTTAAGGTCCTTCCAACCCAAACCATTCTGTGATTCCTAAATCACACCTGCCACAGTGCCAGTGATGTGGACAATGCTGAGCCAGGGGAGTTAAAGAAATAAAAAGGAAAAAGAGAAAAGTGCTCGACAGCATGAACAACCCAAATTATTAAAGATATTTCAGTGCTTTTACCACTGGCCTCAGCAGGATTCAAGAGTTTCATTTTCACACCTAAATACCTTTGAGAATGGAGGCTCTGAGTGGTGTTGAAAATTTGTTCTTTTTATATTTTAAGGCCCTGCTGGAAGCAAAGGGCTCAGCTCTCCAAACGAGCCGTGCCAGGCACTGAAGGCCCAGCAGTGTCTGGGTGCCCTGACCCTGCTCTGGTGTGTTTGGGGGGTTCCTTGGCTCCTGTGCTGCTTTCAGCTGGGGCAGAGTGAATTTCCTTCTCAGTGGCTGCTCTGGGGCTGTGTTTGGGTTTGTGCTGATAACTCAGAGATGTTTTTGTTCTTGCTGAGCTCACTCAGAGCCAAAGCCTTTCCTGTCCTTGCCCAGCCACGCTGGGGAGGGGCTGGGGGTGCCTGGGACTGACCCAACTGACCCCAGGGACGACCACAGGATATAAATGGGGCCAAAGAAGGAATTCGGGGACATTTGGACTCCATGAGGAGCAGAATCAGCTCACAGGACAGGAGCTCCAGCCCCCCAAAACACGTGCACACCTGGGCCGTGGCAGCCTGGGCTGTATGGCAGGCTATGATTTGTTGTCACCTTTACAAACACAACAACAAAATCACTAGTCTTCCACACAGAGCCAGGCCAGGAGAGCAGCCATTCCTCCTCAGGGATGTCTTCTCCCAGCATCCTTCCTCAGTTCTTCTCATCCTGCAATCCTTGTTCCTGTCACTCCTTCAGGGGCGGGTGCTGCCCTTTGCAGCGTTCCTCCTGAGCCCACATCAAACCTGCCTGGAATCATCTCCCCAATTTGTGCTGTTCCCATGAGCTTCTGCTCCATTTCCTCGCTCCAGAGACTCTACAGGGACATCAGGGCTCAGCAGGGGCTCCTCTGCCTCACCCTGGGATAAACTTCTCCAGGAGTGCTCTGACAACTGTCTCCCACCTGAATTTGAGTCTGACTACAATAAGCAAATGCAATGTGTGCTGGGGAACACTGGAGAAAAGGACTCTGCCAAGAGAAAGATAATGATAGTGCAGAGATTCCTGGAATCCCACTGAGAGGCTGATTTCAGCAAGAAAAACAAACCCCTTTTGCTGTTCCCTTTCTCTGGATTTGTTGATGAGCAATCTTTGGTTCAGGCCCAGCTTTTCTTTCACTGCCCAGGTTTTCTCTGTGAATCCCTCACGTGGATGAGGTGTGGAAGGACAGTGCTGGCTCACACCCATGGAAAGGATCTGACTTCATTCCTTGTCCAGCAGAGCTTTGCTCACTGAAATCAGGCAGGGAACAGCCTCTTCCCATCCTCACCCAGCTGTTTTGGGTACTTTTGTAAGCAGGAGGGGGAAAAGGGAAAGAAATAAAACAATTCCTCAGCAGCCTTGGCTGCTCCTTCCCTGGGAGGATGAAGAGGGTGCAGCAGCAGGAGAGGGTTTGGGTTTGCTCTGCTGGCAGGGGCTGTGCCCTGTGGGAGCTCATGGGGAGCAGTCCCATCCCTCCCTCTCCTTTTTATAACATATGTGCTTTCTATGGACACTTTATTCTAACTCCAGATGGGTGTTTCAGTCTGGGGATTTGTGCTGCCCCGAGATAACAGCCCTTTGTGCTGGCCTAGGTAGCAGGAGTGTTTGTGATAGCTGGGGCTGATACCAGCAGATGTCCAGGTGGTCTTATTTAACAGGGAGCATTAGTGATACTGCCATTGTCCAGGAAATCAGATAAAAACGGGTCCAGGTGTCACCCAACACCCTGTTTGTGTAAGGACTGAGCCAGCTGCTGAACACAGGGGGATGTGTTCTGTACAGAACTGCTGTCACCCCAAACCTCCCAGGTAAAATTTAACCAGGAGCTGCACTTGGATGATCCTTGTGAGTCCTTTACAACTCAGGATATTCTGTGATTCTAATCTGAATATCAAGTGGAACAGTAGTGAGTATGCAGTGGAAACATCTTGGGGGTGAGACAATATTTAGAAATAGAAACTCAGGACAATTCAGTCTTCAGCCCAAGATAACTGGAAGAGAGAATGAATTGTAAAGAAGAATGAGTTTGAGAGAGAAGACAGTTTGGGAAGTGCTAAGCTGGACTGGAATTCCAGGTGACCAGGACGCTTTTCAGTCCTTGTACTGAGACACAGCTCCACAAAGGGATTTACCACAAATCACTGCCAGAGAGTCAGGTAAAAATCAAGACAGAGATGTGAGCAAGAGCTCCTCTCTTGGTTTCACACCCAGCCGTTCCCTGTTCAGAGTGAGGTAGGTGTTCAGTAGGAAACAGAAATTGCAGGCTCAGAGGCATGTGAGGTTTTTGTCTGGACTGTCTCAGTGGGGCTGTATTTCTCTGTGTGACATTTGTCGGGAGGGATCTGCCACTCCTGTTTGTCCCAGAGATTTCAGGGATGTGGCTCCTTGTCCTGTGGCAGCTGGACCTCACCCCTCTCCCTGACACTGGGAGGCTCCTTGGGAATTATTTCTAAGGATGGGAGCTAAACTTAGCTCCAGACGACGGGAAAAAGCCTGTCTGGAAAGAGTGGGGACTCTTGGCCTGCAGCTATCTCCGAGCAGGCTCATCACAGAGAGATCCCCAGCTGCGCTTCCAGGCTGTAAATTAAACAAACAGAATTTCCTGCACACCAGACCACAGGGAGGGCAGAGAGAACAATGTGGCCTTATTGCTGTTATTTCCTTTGGTTTCAATCTCTGTCCTCTGCCCTCCACCTCCTCCCCAGCCCCGTGTCTCCCACTTTACCCGATTTGTCATTTATTACCGTGCTTTAAAGAGAGGCAGGGGGAAAAATGCTCAGTGCAAATTATATTTTGAGCTGTTGTGCTTTGCCTCTTTGGCGGATAATAAATCTCTCTGGCAATGCTCCTCTGTATAGGATTTGTCATTAAATGCAATTAAACAAACCCTGCAGGTGTCCATGATCAGGCCTCCAGCAGCCCATTCACAACTGCAATGTTATTATCAGCCTGACAACAAAACAGCAGATATTTCCTGAGCTCCTCTGATCGATGAGCTTGCCTGATTTGGAACTGGAGGGAGGAGAGAAGGGGGACCAGAGCGGTTCAAATGCTCTTTAGCCTTATTGATGGAAAAGTCAAAAAGCTGCTCAGCAATCAGAGGGAAGGTGGAGAGAGAAAAGGGCTGAGGGACAGAAGGGCTAAAAGGGAAAAACAAGAGAGGAGTGTTTGGGAGTCAAAAGGCAGAAACAAGGCGAGTTTTCACATGGTGCCCTTCCACCCAGTGAGCTGGTCCATGCACAGCACTGGAGTTTAGGAGGCAAGGAGGGCATTTCAGGGAGGATTCTATGGCACTGGGGCTTTCAGTGTTGTCATGCAGCCTCCCTGCCCAGCTGGCACAACAATTCCTCTCACCCTGGGACAGGACTTGACTGGCAGGTTTTCCTGCTGTCCAGGGATGTCTGTCGGTCTCCACAAACTGCGGCACAATGGTTGGATCAGACACCCAACTAATGTCAAACCCCACCTGGAACAGTCAGTGGGACTGGATGGGGCCTGGAGCTACCTGGGATAGTGGAAGGTGTCCCTGGCCATGGCAGCAGTGGCACTGGGTGGGCTTTGTTGTCCTTCCAGCCCAAACCATTTGGGATTCTGTGAAGTGCAAGTTCTTCCCTATCCTCATTCTCAACCCGAAACATGTCCTGGCACAGCTTTGGGAAGCTGCAGAGGTGCTGCTGACAGGGCTTGTCCAAAGCAGACGCAACAACATTCACACCAGAGCTGCTGCGTGCTCTGACAATCAGGAACAGGAGGAAACCTCCTGTGGTTTCTGTGAGCCATCCCAGGCAGCCTGTGGAGTGTGAAGGTCAGGGATTCACAGGGGACTGGCTGCCATCGAGCCCAGTGAGAGAGAAGAATTTGCCAACACCGGTGGAATCCTTCTGCCTGACTCGTTTGCCCAGCTCAGCCTCGGGGCGCTCTCAGGATGAACCCCGGGCCCCTCCTGTCCTCACCCCAGGAACCCTGGTTCAGCCCAGCTCATTCTGGGCACACAGGGAATTGCAGTGACAAGGGACAAAGCCCACATTACTGCTCTAATGCCACCTAAACAATGGATTTGGGGTTGGGTAAGGGGAGCCAAGGGTATCAGTAGTGCCTGTGTAGAGTGGAAGGGGTGATTTTGTACTCCTACAATAAAAAGCTTTTGCCGAGGTCTTTGATTTAAGTTTTAGAGCCTCATCTCTACACTCTGTAGAATGTAGGGGTGATTATTTACTCCTACAATAAAAAGCTTTTGCAGGGCTCTTTGACTTAAATTTTAGAGCCTCATCATCCCAGATAGCCTGGGACCCTGCTTGCTGCCCTCTAAGGTCACACTGGGATTGTGACAGCAGCAGCCAGCGGTTCTGTCATCAAGCCATGGGTCTCAGAATGAGAATTTCCCTGGAGCCTGCACCTAGATCCCCCTCTTACACCCAGAGGGACAAGAGCTGGCAGGTCCCAGGGCCAGCCCGAGGAACCGGGGACTGCTGTGAGCCCTCACAGACCCTACAGAACTGCAGATTTCCACCCCGGGAGCAAATCTAGGGCAGGATGGAAATGCACAACTGATTGGATCGACTTCAACAAACACCTTTCCCCCCTTCTTTCCACTTCTCCTCCTCCCCAGCTCCAGCAGCTCCTCTCTGCGCGCTGCTCATCTCCCTTTGTGCACCTCTTACCCGCACTCTCCTCTCTAAACAGGTGCAGTTGCCACTCAATAGACTTTAATTACCACTTCAAGGGCTCTCACCGGGGTCTGCGGGAGGGTGGAGATGAATTTTCCCCAGGATTATGCGTGTGGCTGAGTTCTCTCTTCAGTCAGATGGTGATGCTGCTGCCAGCCAGGATCCTTCGAGAGATCGCTTCTCCGCTTCTCTGTTCGTGTTAACAAAAAGGAAAACTGCTGCTGAAGGGGAAAAAAACCAAAAAAACAACCCAGCCATTACCTGGATTAATTAGCAGGACAGCAAATGGGTCTGGAGAAAAGCATTACAGAAAATTTACAGCCCAGGAGTCTCAGCTGGGCTTCCAAACTATTATTCCTTGCAAATCAGAAGTGGAGAGCTCAGCATCTCGGAAGATTTCTGTGGGAGACTGGGCTCTAAAAATACAAGTTGTTTTTAAGCACTTTACCTTTTTTTTGCTCCGTGCTGTTCCCATCACGGCTCACTGGAGAGACGTGCTGTTAATGCATCCTGCTGGGACCCTGGGGATTCCTCCCAGGGAACGGGGGTTCATTCCTGCCTGTGATGGAGGAATTATTCCCAGTGTTTAACTAGTAACAGAACATTATTTTTATTATTAAGATCCTCTTCAAAAGGCACTCCTGGAGAATGCAGAGCAGCTTATGCCTGTCAGGACTGCCTGGAGTTGTTTGCCCAGGGTGTGAGTGCACACTTTGTGGGGATGCACACAGAAATTTGGATTTGTGCTCCTCTGAGATGATACATGCAGAGAGGAGCTGGGAATATAACAGCATCTTTTGGGACAAGGGAGCTTTCCAAACATTGAAAAAATCGTTTCTTTCACTCAACATTAACATTTCTAATTTTTTTTTTCATAAAATGAAATGTAGGAAGGAGATTTTTTTATAGCAAATTAAGCAACAATTTGTTCTGCTGCAATTAAGTTTGTTTTCCTAAACAAGAAATTCAGCAAAACTGGGGAAAACTTGCAGCCAAATGGGCTCTTGCAGATGTGTTTTCCATGAAACATTTTGCCTAGCTCCAAAACAGCTGGGTGTGTGCAACATCTGAGCCTCTGCTTGGCTTCTGTGCTGGGCTGGAGCAGCGTCCATGTGGGCTCTGTGCTCCCAATCCAGCCAGGGCCGAGCTCATCCCCAAACTCAATGGCTCAAAGTGCAGTGACTCTGCAGAAAGAGCAGAGTGACCGTGACACCTGTGAGCCCTGAGGCATCCCTCAGTCCCTGGGAATGTTCTGTTCCTCGTTCCTCAGGCTCGGGATGGAGCTGTGCCCTGATCAGTGAAGAGGTGGAAGACCTGGCCTGAGATGGGCAAAGGAAGCCACAGGTTCCCACTCACATTTCTCAGGTTCTCTCCTTCTCATGTAACTCATTCTTTCAGCTTCTATGATTTAAAATCCTTCTGCCCTCATCACTCCTTCCTCCCACCCTTCCTTTCCTTGTGCATTTTGATTTCCAGGCCCATCTACCACATGTTTTCCTGCCATTTCTGCACGACTGGGGTGAACATTGATCACAGCCATCTCAAGCCCATCTCTCGTTTTTCCCAAAGAGCCGATGAAAATGTCACCCATGAGATAATAATCATGTTGCTTACATCCCTTAATTGCTCTCAAAGTACACCTCGAGGCTTCAGAGCCTCTTTGAAAGGCAGGTTCTGGCCTTTGGCACATTATTGACGGGCTGTTGATAAGCCCCTTTGTTGAGAAGCAATTTTGTCCTTTTTCCTGTACAATTTTTTGGTCTTTTTAAAGACAGCCCTTTCAGAAAGAGAAGATTTTTAAAATAGAGCTGAGCTTTGAACGAGCAGGCCTCAGAGTTATTCCCAAGGAGCAGTGGCACACGTGGGAGAGGAGAGCTACCAGCACACTCCATGCAGGAGTCTGTACAGGAAATCAAACTGAGATGACAAATGGCTTCATCCTTGTTGCTTTTTAGGCCTTCCCCTCTCAGCCCTGATAATTAGATGTTTATTTGCAGTGTATTACTAAAGCATTGGATGTGTTGTGTGTTCCAGTGCATTGTTCCATGGTCAGCAGAAGAAAGTGGACATTTCAGCTGTGCAGTGACTCATTTGTATCTATTAATGATAATTCTTAGGGGCTTTTAACACCTGCTGATAAAAGTGGACTGAGATTTCCTCATCACAACTGCCCCTCCTGGTCTCAAAAGCTTTGCAGGTTGGGGCAGGGACAGAGCAGAACCAGGCACACAGACAGAGCCTCCACCAGCAGAGCAGAGCCTGTGGCTCATGCCTGAGCAATTCCCATCCCAGAGGACACAGGCTTTTAAGTCACCTTTTTAACAAAGATTTATTTTAATGTGCCCCTGATGTGAGCCAGGGTCCCTCTGGGGCAGATGCTGTGGGTCCCTCTCAAGGTGACCCCAGCACAGCCTCAAGCTCCACACTCCAGCACAGCTTCCAACACAACCCTGAGCAAAATCCCCAGGCTCTTTGCAACTCACCCCCAGCCCTGAGAGAAATTAAATCCTTTCCTTTCTGAAACAATGTCCCTTGGAATGATTTTGCCCTTAATGAGCCCCGACTGGGCTGCTGTGTTCTGGAGCCACTGGTGTGCATGTTAACGAGGAGCTCTCTCCGTGTGGAAGCGTGGAGATGGCCGGCCCTGTAATGGGAGTCTGTTCAGCATCCTAAATCCCACATTAGGCTGTGCCTGTAGGAACCCTGGCATGTTCCATGGAGGCTGCCTGAAGGTAATCATCTCTCCTGGCTGTCCCTAACCAAGTGCTCAGCTTGCAGCTATTCCAGGAACTGCTGCAGACATGATAAAGTTTAGCCCCTAATGCATTCCCCAGCAGCAAGGTGAGGAAAGCGCTCGTTGATTTGGGATGAAAAGGGAAAGGCAAAGGGCTGTGGTACCCACAGAAACCTCCATTTCACTGGGATTTGGGTCTTGAGTCCTGGAATTTCATTGTTTTCTCTGAGTGGGTTCAAACAATGAGCAATACTCAAAAAACATCATCTGCCTCAAATTTATCTTTGAGTCCTGCTTGATTCAAATGATGCATCCCAGTACCTCCCATCCCAGAAAGCAATTTCATACATCACATCCACTTAAATACACACTGTACAACAGGTATAGGTACACACACACGTTTAGATTTGTGTGTTACATGGAATTAGTCTGTTGGGAAATTTACCTGACTACAGACTGGAAAAGTACAAAGCCGTGGCTAATTCCAAGTTCTGCACCTGCTAGATAGTGTGTCCTTGGGCCTAGCTGTAGTAGGATAACAAATAGTGAAAGAGACATGAGAAAAGAGAGATGTAACCCCTAAGGAATGAGGAAGAGTTCATGGTATAGTTTAACCAATAGATTGCTTGGCTTACAGAATATTCATAAGCTTATTATTTGCTGTATAAGTGTTTGATGTTTTCTTCAATAAACTGGACCTGTGATGAACCAGCTGGTGTCCTTCCTACAACATTAGTCCATTCTTTAAAAATTCTGGAAAAGTTCTTCCAAACCCATTCCCTCATTGACAGACCAGCAGAGAGATATAACATTGCTCTCCTAGAAAAATACACCAGCTCATTTATTTTTGAAAGTTGTGAACTCATTAGCTGGCAATTAATGTTCCACCCACCTGTGCAGCCCCTCCTGAGGTCACATAAAACCTGCCCAGAGCTCTGAGCCCGCGTCGTCAGCGCTGGGTGAGAACTGCTGAGATAAAATGTTGTCTGAATTAGATGGGGAGGATTAGAAAGGTGATAAAAGCTAAGCCAGGAGAAAATCAGACGATAAATAGGTCTGGCAAGATAGATGGATAATCTTCCTCCCAGGCCAAACCTGACAGGATAATCACCTTTTTCTGTTCTCTGGTTCCATTTGCTCTCAGATCACCAGAGCTTTACAGATATCACTGAATTTGGTTTTCTGGTACCCTGGAAATGGGGATCACTAGGGCTGTCTTTATGGACAAGGGATTTGAGGTGCCTCATTTAGGAACAGCTTTAGGTTTCTGATGAGGATTGCAAAAATCAGTCAAAGCATTGCCTTTTCTTAGTTTGTGTCTCATCTCTTGCTGTGTCTCAGGCAGGGCTGAGGAGGAGCTGGTCAAAGCAGAGCTGCAGCCTCCTTTTCCCAGCTGAGCCAGAGTGGGAGTCAGTCTGTCCTGTCCCAGGGGTGTCCCTGTCCCCAGCAGCTGTCACAGAGCCAGGCACTGTGCAAGAGCTCCCTGATCCTGCTGGGATCTGGATTCAGCCCCTCACCGTCCTCCTGTCCCCTCTGCTTTCAGGCTACAGATTATCTCTGAGCAGATCTAAACAACCCACTGGAGCAACTGAAAACTCTTTAAACATTCCCAGCTCTTTCCCACTTGGGAAAAGGTTTGTCTGAACTGGCCTTTGCTCTCCTTGCTCCTGAGAAATTCCCATTGCTCCTGATGCATGCAAGGTGTGAGCCTGCAGAGCCCTGCTCTTTGCTGAAGCTTTGTTCCCCCAGATAGGGACTCCTTGTCTGAGGAGAGCAACTCAGGATAAGTTTGCCATCTCTTTGTGGCATTGATTTCTCCATGAACAATCGACTGGCAGCACAGAGCAATGGAATATTTGATTAGCCAGAATTACAGACCACAACATTAATAATTTTGTGAGCTGAACTGAAAAGATTTGCACTTGTTCTCACTGGGAATGGTGCAATTTTCTCCTTTCTAAGAGAAACTTTGCTCTAATGGCAGGGTGCATTGTCATCCCACAGGAGCAGGTATTGACTATTGCCTTGAATTTGGGGGGCTTGAATCCATGCAATTTTCACCTGGGCTGGAATCTTGTAGGTGGACTGTTCATCATGGCTCTGGATTTTCAAAAGAAGTCAGCAATTTTGGACACCTTCTATTTGTGTTTGAGACACTCTGAAAGGGACCGATTACGAGAGGCAGGTGCTTAGAAGTCCCTGAAAATCAGGATTAATTGGAATATGTCACGCTGAGCACCTGAAAACAGTAAAATGCTTTGGAAAATCACAGGGGAGGGAGTTGTGCCTCTGAACATGACTTGGGAAGAATGTACAGCCTTAAGTAACACAGGATAAAGAGATCTTTGCATAACATTATGGAAACATCCTTTAATCCTCAGTGCAGCCAAGTGCTTGACTTTAGTTTGATTCCTGAGGGAGTTCAGTGCTCAAGTTTGTGCATTTGTATTCTCCTGAAGTGGAGCCTGACATTGTGTAAGTTACTGTAGGTTTATGAAAAATTCTGAGTCTCCAAATGAAAATAAATCAAAAGGGAAAGTTCTCTTCCTAAGGCCAGGGTTTGCTGCAGGTCCTGCAGAGCCACAGACTGGGTGTGCCATCAAAGAGCTTCTCTTTGCCCTTCCTGATCCAGAGTCCCAGAGCCAGAATCTTTAAGTGCTGAACACACATGAAATAAAATTTCCATGTCCCAAGGAGCTTTAAGGTCCCTTCCAACCCAAACCATTCTGTGATTCTGTGATGTGGGTGAGCAGAAAAACCCAAATCCTTTGCTCAGAGTCCCCTGAGATCCCTCTCTGGCCTGAATCCTGCAGGAGTGGGGTGGGTTTGTGGCGCAGGTGCTGTGTCCCCAGTGCAGCGTTTGAGAGAGGCTGCAGGTGAACCCTGGGGCAGAACAAATCCCTGCCAAAGGCACCACAACCTCATCCTGTTTATCCAGGCTCAAAAGCTGTGGCAGATCTCGTGGCTGAAATCCACTCTCTCTTTCCTGCTGGGATTCCCAAGCAGCTCCCAGTCTCCCAGCCACTACCAGATGCCACGATTGCAGTGGAGTGGCAGCGACACACAGACAAATATTTGTGCAAGGCACACAGAGCCAGGAGCCTGGAACATTGGCTGTGTGCTGGGAGGGGAGAGGCCGAGAAAAAAGGATCCTGCCTTTGACAGGCTTTATTTCCATTGAATTTTAAACAATACAAATCTGGATGGCTGGATGGTGTTTATTTCTAGCAAAACTTCAAATATTTGCTTCCAGCAGGTGACATGGAACCCTCCTACCAGATTCATTTCCAGTTTGCTCATTTTGAAGAATACTTAAAGGGTCAGGAATTAAATTGAATTAAGTTCAGACCTTACCCTGAGTCCCCTGTTCTTCAGAGACCTCTGGGTTGGATCCATCTATGACATCTACAGAGAATGGCCAGTAAAAAAAAAAAAAGTGACAAAATATGCCCTGAACAAATGGAAATAAAACTTTGATTAAGCAAGACTGCACAATACAAAATTTAGTTAGCTTTGAAGATATCATATCACCTGTCCTACTATTTTTTATATTAAATATGAAATCTGATTAGGTAATTTTCCAGAATGTGGAGATAAAGCCATAAAAGCAGGAATAGGTATTTGGTACAATATCATTTTCTGGCTTCTTCTGCATGGCTTTTTGGGGCAGGAGGTGAAGAATATGGGATTTTTTCCCCATATTTTACAGGGCACTTCGAGGAGAAAAGCCTGATATTGGTGTTGGCAGAGAGAAGGCACTGCCCAGACTGAACCTCAGCAGCTGTTGGGAGATGTTAGAAGATTTAAAGAGAGATAACAAAGATATCCCTCCACTCCAGTTCCCCAGGGAAACATTCCCACCTTTACTTTGTTCAATGTCTATAAAATATGTCTAAAGGTTATGTGGATAATCAAGGCCTGAAAGGAAATAATTTTCTTTTCAAGTGTTTTTCTTCTTTTTTCCCCAGAAATATTTAATTCTGAAGTAAAAAATAGGAGTTTTAAAATGGAGAACAGCTTGTTTCCTTTTCCTCTGAGAGGCCAGCATCACCCAGGAAAAATACAAGTGTAAGGACAGATGTGGCCAGGCTGAGCCTGGATTAAATCACCTTGAGCCTCTGTTCAGCAAAGTGTTTAACCACACATTTAGTAGAGCTGGGGGAGAATTTCTAATGAACAGGGATTCATTCAGGGAATATCCCAGCTTCCAAAAATGGACATAAAACAAATGCAGCAAATCACTTCAGCTCTGTGAAATGCTTAATTTCCAAAGTGCTCAAACACTTGAACATTTTATCTTTTTTATTTTCTAGATTAGCTCATTGGTTTAATAGTCTAAAGAGAAAATAATGTTTTATTTCAGTGTGAGCCAGAAATAAATACTTTGTTGTTTTAATTTTGTCAAAATTAAAAACAAAAACCAACCGCTTTGTTTCATTTGATCACACTCAATTTTAAATTTCTTTTCTCTGGAGCATTTTGGGAAAAAATCCACTCTGATTTAGCCATCGAGCACTTCAAAATAACACAATCTGTCAATGGACCCAAAGTGTGCCACTACTGCAAGGCAGATTTTGAGTAGCCAGATAGAATCAGCCATGGAGGAAAAATAATTTCAATTAACTGTTCATGAAGCATCATCTCCCAACAGTACCTTGGTGAAATATCCTGTTTCTCCTACAAACTAGGGAATTTTAATTTTAAACTTTACACATGAACTACCAGTCAGACACATTTTCAAAACGAGAGCGTTGGGTTTTCCAGCATAAAGCTTTGATGTTGAGCAGATGTGAAGTGCGGGTTACGTTTGGATTCACGCAGTCACACCGTGCTTCCCAAATGTTCCCATTCCCAGCCCTACCCGAGGCTGTGAGCGTCTCTTACCTGAGGATGTTTGGAAAACGCCTCCATCCCACCGTCCCTTCCCACCTCAGCCGGCCCTTGGCTCCCATCCCGAGTGGCTCCGGGCCCTGGGTCGGTGTCGGGCAGGGCTGGATGGGGACGGGACCGGGGCATCCGTGTCCGGTACGTGCGGGCAGGTGACCGGGCTGTGCCGCTCCCTTTGCCGCTCTCCTGCCTCCCCTCTCCCGCAGAGCCCCCTCGGGCTGGACTCACCCGGCCCGGCGAGCATCCAGCGCCGCCTCGGTGCCTCCGGTGGGCGGTGATGTCCCGGGAGAGTCCTGCCCGCGGTGCCGGTTCCCGGGGCCGGGCTCGCGTCCCGGTGCGGCCCCGCCGGGCGCTGTCCGTGGTGCTGATCCGCGGCCGCTCCGCCGGGATCCGCTCGGGCTCTCCCCGGATCGCCCCGGCGGCCCCGTCCCCCGAGCGAGCGCTCCCCGCACCCGCGGAGCCGCCCGGTAGAGGCGGGAGCGGCTCCACAGGTGGCCGAGGAGCCCTCGCAGCGTTCCCGAGCCGCCTCCGCACCTGCGGGGCTCACCTGTGCCCGGCGCACCTGAGCGGCGGAGGGGCCGCGGAAGCTGCCCTGCCTCTGCCGCGGGGCTTTTATGGCCCGCCGGGGGGGCGGCGGGCGGAGCGCCCGGGCGGGGACTCCGCGCCTCGGCCAACGGCAGCGGCCGCTCCGGGCAGTGCGGCAGCATTACATCATGGGCCCGCCCGCCCGCCTTCAGTGTAAGAGTCTCACCGGCCGGCGGCACCGGGGCCGCACGGCAACAGGTCCGGCCGGGGAGCTGCGAGCCCCGGGAGCGGGGCAGCGCCGGCGGAGCGCGCTCCGAGCTCTCCGTGCCGGGGGGAACAGCGGGAACGGCCCGCGGGGAGGGAGAGCCCGCCTGGCTCCAGCGGGAGCACGGAAGGTTTGCTCTGTGCGGGTCACTCGCTCCGGGTTCCCCGGGACCTGCCTGTCCTCTCCGTCCTGCCGCAGTGTCCCTCAGACCCAGGGCTCGTACCCGCTGCTTTCCCACTCCAATGGACAAGCCAAGCTTCAGCCCTTATCATCCAGTTTTCGGGGCTGGCACAAACCCCAACCCTCCAATTCTTCACAGACACACCAAACTGAAAAGACAGCCCAGACCTGAGTAGCTGGAATCCGTTTGGACCTCTCCTGTTTCCAGAGTAAGGAGGTCAGGAACTATTCCCTCAAGTGTGCCAAGGAGCACAGCATTCAGCACTGAGAACAAATTTGTTTCCTAACCCTCACCTCCAGAAACACTCATATCCCTGAGTTTGACGGGGTGTCAGCAGGGATGGGTTTGAGATGCACGTCTAGGATGGAAAACACACAGGTTGCAGACACCAATTTTTCAAGACTGCCCTAAGTTACCCTAGATGGTCAGTCTGTTGAGTAAAGCTTTGTCTTCTGGAATATCCTGTGCATGGGATGTCTTACCACATGATACCAAAGGAAAAGTAATGATTGGTGGGAACATTAATTAGATAGACATCAAAACGGTCCAGAATTGAAGGCTTGTCTGGGTAATACTTGAGATCTCTGGGTAATACTTGAGACCCACATTCATGTCTGATTTGGGAAATTTCTGCTACAAATGGATCCCTGTGGGTAAAATGGGGCTCTTAAGACCTGCAAGTAAGAGCAGATGACATGAAGGAGCCCATTTTCAAGTGGCACTGGATGCTATTCAAATTACAGAGCGATTACAATAAAGCCAGGTGCTCTGTTTCCAACTCTTTTTGGTTTGTTTGTTTGTTTGTTTGTTTGTCTTCCCCCACTACCATGGATCACGGGCCAAATCTTTTACCTGGCTTATGCCAGCCCAGGCCCTGCCCAGCCACAGCAACAGCGTTGTTTTGCCCGAGATAAAAGCTGGTTTGGGACAGAATGTACCTGTGTGTGACACAAATCACAGCCTGGGAGACAAACCCTGCAGCAGGGCATGAGCCTGGCAGGACCTGATGACCTTGCCATGAATTAGTCACAGCACAAAGAATGTAGATTGGTGCTGGGGTAAGAGAAGACGTTACAGCCTTGCTGGTGCCTGGCCTTGGACGTGCGGCTGCAAGAGATTTTCCTTCAGGACACAAATCTGGAAGGCACTGCTCTCACTTGGTCCAGGCAAAGCAGAAATTTGGAGGAAATATGAAAAGAATGAGAGCCGAAGCTGTAAACAACATCTTACGGAAAATGCTGAGGGGCGCCCAAGTCCTTGGATACCTAATTCCCTTAAGATCCTAGAAAGGAAACCCAGGGTAAAGGAACAACCCCAATTCTCCCAGCCTGGCTGCAGAGCAGAGGGGCTCCAGGTCTCTGTATCACAAAGAAAAGCCATTTTACAGCAGTTCACAAGGGATGAGACGTGCATAGGCACTGCCTGTTTTCCTGAGAGCTGCAGACTCTTCTTTTAGGGCTGCTGGGCAGGAGTTTGGACTCAAGTCCTTTCCCTGCATTCTAACTAGTGATGCTGTCCAGCAAATTCAGTTGAGGCTTCAGAAATATGATTTTCAAAGGGATCCAAGTGATGAACACAAGCTGTACCTGTCTAGCCCAAACTGTCTCAAGCCTGATCTACTCATTCAAAAGATTCTTTTGAAATGTTTGGCTTATTTTGAGTAGAGAGCTGGGAACTCTCTGTGTCCATGGCACATTCATTCTCCCTGGCTTTTCCACCTGGGGAGACTCCTCTGCCTCACTCATTTGCATTCAAGATTTGTTTCAGTGGAAGAGGGGATCGGACAGATTTTTTTCATGGAGAAATTCTGGGGATGAACTTAGAATCCACAACAAGAAAGGTCACTGTTTGATTTAATTATTTTATGTTGTTTTCCACCCCGTTCTCGGAGCAGCCCTCGCCGCTCAGTAATTAGCAGTGGAGTGGAGGGGGAGCGCGCTGGACTTTGGCCCCATCTGACCTGATCCATACAACATTTCTGATTAATGCACCTGGTCACATGGCAGCTGTCAGCGACTTGTTGCTGGGCATCCAGAGGTTTCCAAGGGAACCGCTCCCTCTCCTGCCGATGCTCCTCAACAAGTGAGGAGGGAGAGCCGCGGTTGGGTCCCGACGCCAGCCGGACAGAGGATGGGAGCAAAGGTGTGCGGAGGAACACCCGAAACAGAAAGAACTCGCGTGGAGTTCGGTGATGCTGCTCGGGCAGAGCCCTGCGGGGCGTGCTCGGCTCCTCCAGCCGTGAGCGCCTTTGGCTCAGCCCTGCCGGCCGTGAGTGCCTTTGGCTCAGCCCTGCGGGCCGTGAGCCGCCTTTGGCTCAGCCCTGCGGGCCGTGAGTGCCTTTGGCTCAGCCTGCGGGCCGTGAGTGCCTTTGGCTCAGCCCTGCGGGCCCTGAGCCGCCTTAGGCTCAGCCTGCGGGCCGTGAGTGCCTTTGGCTCAGCCTGCGGGCCGTGAGTGCCTTCGACTCAGCCCTGCGGGCCGTGAGTGCCTTTGACTCAGCCCTGCGGGCCCTGAGTGCCTTTGGCTCGGCCCTGCGGGCCCTGAGCCGCCTTTGGCTCAGCCTTGCGGGCCCTGAGTGCCTTTGGCTCGGCCCTGCGGGCCCTGAGCCGCCTTTGGCTCAGCCCTGCCGGCCCTGAGTGCCTTTGGCTCAGCCTTGCGGGCCCTGAGTGCCTTTGGCTCAGCCCTGCCGGCCCTGAGCGCCTTTGGCTCAGCCCTGCCGGCCCTGAGCGCCTTTGGCTCGGCCCTGCGGGCCCTGAGCCGCCTTTGGCTCAGCCCTGCCGGCCGTGAGTGCCTTTGGCTCAGCCCTGCCGGCCCTGAGCTGTCTTTGGCTCAGCCCTGCCGGCCGCCGCTCACCCATCCCAGCCCACGCACCCCGCACACGCCCGTCCGAGCAAACCACGAACTCAACAACGGCTCCAGAGCAGAGATGCTCCATGGGAGTTCTGCAAGAGGAGCTGGAGGCCACATTTGAGACCCTTTTCCTGAGGTGTGTTTCAAAAGTCTCTTACAATCACAGAGGCCTCGGTGGAAGCTTTCCACCTCTGCACGCACGGATCCAGCCTACCTGCATCCTTTGCAGGCTGGCACAGAGCTCCCACGCACACCAATCTCCTCTCCCTCCCCCAAATCCCTTTCCCTGCACATGCAGCTCTGCCCACACGCAGGCGGGGCAGCCTCCACACGCAGCAGCTCCTCGCACCTCCCTCCACAGTCCCTGCCTGTGGAGGTGCTACCTGCAGGCATCAGGCTCTGATCAGCCCTGGAGTGATTCCTGCCTGTTTGCACACACAGCAGAGAGCCACGCACAAGTTGGGAAAGACCTCCAATATCACTGAGTCCAGCTGTTAACTCAGTACTGCCAAATCTACCTACAAACCTTCCAGTGCAAAGGGAAACTGAGGCACAGGCAGTCTCTGTAACCTCTCTGCAGTGCAGAGAGTACTCAGAGCCACAGCTTTGAGCACAGCAGGAGGAGGCTGCAGGACAGAGGATCACAGAGTGGTTTGGGTTGGAAGGAACCTTTAAGATCACCCAGTTCCATCCCCTGCCACAGGCAGGGACACCTTCCACTGAACCATTTACATGAAGGGAAGAGAAAGATTCAGTCTGGTTCCTCTACTTTGTAACTTAGTAATACATCAGAACGTTTCATGCAGGAGGTGTGTCCGACTGAGGAGAAACGTTATTTGGACTAAGACCAAAGGATTTACAAGAGGAGTGTCCTGGGTTTGGTTTGGGTAATGCTAATTTTCATTCTAGTAGCTGGAGGCACGACCAAAACTGCCTGTGAGACAGTGTTAAGTGAAGGAAAGTACAACTCCAGGAGGGGCAGAGAAGGCTACAAATGAACAGCAGCTCGTTAGAGTCGAGGTCTGGACAGGCTCAGGCGCTGCTGCGGAGCTGAGCTCCCCCTCCACGCTCAGATTACGCCTGCGAAAGGACAAGCAAGGGGTGTTTGTGTGGAATAACCCACTTTTAATGAGGCGTCTGCCAAAGGCACAATCAAGGAGCGGCAGAGTCGCTGACGCCTCGGGGGAGTGGGGATGTCTCTTTATCTCGGTGCCGCATTGAACCCCGTGTGCCTGTGCTTGAACTGGTGACATTGAGACCATCACGGACATAATGAGGAGGAAGAGGTCGCTCCGAGGCGTGTGCCTGGCCTTGGCGGGGTTTGTGCTCACAGCTCCCGCAGGAGACGCTCGGCTGCTGCAGCACTTGAAAGGAGAATATTGTAAAAAACAAAGCCCATGCAAACAGAGCAAACAAGGAGCTTGAGAACTGGATCTGTCAGGGACTAGGGTAGCTTGTAAAGAGAGGTTAAGGGAAAAAAATTAAATAAATAAAAACAAGCTGAAGAGCAAACAAGAGCACTGGAGGCAATATTTCCACAAGCATTAAAAGTAGAACCTGTGCTCCATTTTCAGAAGTGCTTTTAACACACAGAAGTCATAATCACATGTCCTTCCAATAAAATCTGTGATTCTACTTCCCTCAGGTATTTTAGATGCTGCTTCTCTCAACACAGGGAGTCAGTGCCCCAGTGAAATTACCAGGCCAGTTTAAAACAAACAAAAAGAATTGGTTTTTCACACAGAACATAATTAAATCTTGGACTCGTTTGCCACAGGATATCTTGTAGCCTGAAAATATAAATAGGTTCAAAAGGTTTTGGACAAGATTACGGAGGTTTGGTCTATCAGTGATGATTACACCAAATAGTTTGGATGCAACATCCAAGCAGACCCCACAGATTGCTGGAAGCTACAAAACTGCAGCTGGGAGAAGCCTTATTCCTTATACAGCCTTGTGACCTGTCCTGGGTATCTTCCTCTGGTCACATCCAGGCCCAACACACTGGGACAAGGACGTGTCTCCTGTGGAGCAGTCAGACCATGTTTATAGTGCTCCCTGCACCCCACTCCAACTCAAACACCCAAGCCTTGTTTTAGATGAAAATAATGGAAAATAAACCCCTTGTGAGGCGCTGCAGCGTGTGCTCTGCTAGAGAGCAGTCTTATTCATTAAGGGAATGGTCTTGTATGCATTTGGGCCTGTTATCAGTGACACTCCAAAGGGAAATGGACTACTTAAACCTATTATATCACTGCTTTATTCACCGTGTGCTGCCATTTACCTCCTACATGACGCTGGGCTCTAATAGCACCAGTTCTGAGAAAGCCTGCACATTAGCCACAAGCAGCTCATTAATCCACTGTTTTCATTCTTGCAAAAAAATGGGCTCCAACCACATGAGAGCTCAGATGCCGAATGCTCAGCCAGAACCAAAACAGCTCTGTTGTGCCAGCAGTTCTGAGGTAGCCCCAAACAGAACAGCACTTCCAGCTGATGGAGCACAAAGGGGGATCCTTGGGCTTGGAGGAACGAGGGCTGTGCAACCAGGGAACGGGACAAAGCTGTCAGCCAGCAGCTGCTGTGGGGAGACGTGGAAAATCCAATTCCTGGAGGCTCCAAGCCAGGTCTGTGTGGTGTTCACTGGGATGCAGCTCCATCCCAGGATATCAATTGTCCCAGGCAGAAGGAAAAAAATGAAAGGCATGTCTTGAACTCCAGCACAGGGAGTCCATGAGCAGGCTGGGGACTGGCAGAATTAATTCCGAGCAGGTACAATGAGCTCTTCCTCGAGAGCCCTTGAGGAAAATGAAAGGCCCCGTGTGCCAGCCCCAGGCACAGCCCGGGGAGTCCTTTGGCCGCTCCGCAAACACGCAGGGGTTGTGGCACAAAGCAGCTGCCACATCTGTTCCATCAGGGACAAGAGCCCTGTAAGGGCCTGGCCTTTCTCTCCCGAGCCTGCTCCTGCTCTGTGCTGAGGAGCCAAGCTGCTCCATCTCCTGGCTGCTGCATTCCCTGACCCAGCTCCTCTCCATCCAGGGCAGAGCTCCTGCAGGGCTGCGTGGGTGTCTCCAAACAGGATTATTGCTGCTGAAATGTCCAAGGCCAACAAATGAACCCTTAACTGGAAGATGGACAGGAGCTCACATGAAAACAACTGCTCATCCATGTGGGAGTAATAGAACATCTGTGTTCACAAACGAGGCACAAACCAGGAACAAGGGGCAACACTTCTTCATGAATGAGACTTCAGGAATCTGAGTTCTGTTCTTCTGGTCACTTTTTCCTGTCTTATTTATCCTGCCAGCTCTGTTCCTCTCACATATCTCTCCCAAAACCATCAGGGTGCACAGAATGTAGAATATCCTGAGTTGGAAGGACCCGCATGGATCATCAAGTCCAATTCCTGAAAGTGTTGCTTTATTTGAGCTTAGTGAAAAATGTAAGCAGGGAAATCAGACTTAGAGGTGAGCAGTTGAGTTTATTTCTGCTCTTGGGTGAGGACATGAGTGAAACAGGAGGCAAGAGGTAGAGGGCTGCTGGTGGTGCCAGAATTCCTGCCTGGCTGGGCTCAGTCCTGCTCAGGAGAACTGACAGCCCCACCATGCACACTGCCCAGGAAGACTGAGGTAGATAAAATCCCCCCTGCCAAAAGGAAATGTGATTCCAGGACCCTGCACCCTCCCTGCTCCAATGTGCCTGTGCAGAACAGCTCTCAATGAGCAGGGAGCTGAGAGGCACTTACAGAGGCATTTAGTCTCACACGAAACGTTCTCCTGGGGCACGAGGGGGATGGAGCAAGGCCGGGCAGACTCCTCTCATCCAGCTCCACTGAAATCAATACATGGTTAGGCAGCAACTCCAGCCCTTAATATTCCACCTCTGCCCAGTACCATGTTTGTGTTGAACAAGGAAGATCTAGGCTAGACATGGGGAAAAATTCTTTGCAGGGATGGGAATAATATATCCTGCAACAATCACTTTACCCAGCTACAGACCTGCAGAGCCCTGAGCAGTGTGGGTGCCAGGCCCCAGCTCCAGGCTGTCTCTGCCCCTTTCCAGCTGAAGCTGCCGTGCCAAGCGCCCCCACAAACAAGCTGCAAACCCCTCTCCCCACCTCCTGCCTCTCCCTGCCCCACCTGAGGCCGTGTTTTCTCTCGTGATGCTTCTAATGAAACTAAGTGGCTGCAAGCAGAAAGTTTCCACTTCCCGCCTCGGGGCTGATTAGCGCGGAGCTGCCTCCGGCAGCGTCCGGGCTGGACGGGAACCCTCGGGGGAGGGATGCAGCCGTGCTCCGTGCCCTCTGCTCAGCGAGCGCCATTAGAGCACCGACTGCCCAGCCTGGCAACTGAGAGAGCAGGACCTCGCTGCTCTGCCTGCTGGGGCCGAGGTCTCTGGAAAACACGGGCTGGTGCGTGGATGGATGATATCCTCCAGTCCTTGGCACAGAGTTGCAGCAGCAGAACCGAGAGAGGAGGAAGTGAAGTTCTTTTATCAGGCATGCTGCAACAATCTTGGCTGGTGCTGCTCAAGGAGAGCTGGTCTCACCTACTATTTTTGCGTGTGCTTAGTGCTGTCAGGAGACACTTCCCTGCATCCCTGGTGGATGGAGACTGTTTGTGTCCTGAGGGGGTAAAAGGGGCAGGTGCCAGGTGCTGCTCCATCTCTCCATCGCTGAACAGGGCTGGCCAATGCCACATGCCCTCTCTTGCTCTTGGGCAACACTCCCACACCTCAGAGTCCCTGGCAGTTCCTGGAAATGTGGGCTGAAACAGAAGGCTTGGGTTGCCCTGCGATCACCTTTGGGATGGGAGGGGAAAGTAAACAAAATTCTGCTCAGCACTGCAGAGACCAACTGCTCCAGCGTTGCCTGGCAGATGGGGCCCAAGAGGGAGACCATCTGTTTGTGAGTGAAGCCCTAAACTTCTCCCTGTGAGATCCTGGGCTGAAGAGATCCAACAGAGTTCAGTGGGTGCAGAGCCACAGGGGAGCAGCAGTGACCTGGAGGGTTCCTTCAGTTCTTGGTGGGCAACTTCCAGAGCTGAGCCAGGGCTTGGACCTTGAGTCTGTGAGCTGTTGGATTCCTGAGCGTTCCCATTCCTTACATTCATTTTTTCTCTCTCTCTCTCCACATCTCCACCCTCTTTTCCTCTTGGCAGTCCTTCCCATGTTCGTGCAGTGCTGTGGAGCAGTCTGTGTTCCCTGCTGCAGAGCTGGGCAGGGGCTGTGTGCTTCACAGCTGGCACAGCTCTGCCCTCTGCCACCCTCCTTGTGCCACAGAGCCCACCTGGCCGTGCCAAGGCCACCTGCCCAATCCCTGGCTGCTGACACTCCCCCTGGCTCCTGCAGCACGTCCCAGTGATGCCAGCAGGGGTTAAAAAGAGGCACACTGGGGAGGTTGGGGAAATGCTGTCAGACCTAAGGGCAGGGGCTGGCATCTCAGAGACAAGGGGATGGCATCCAGGGAAAGCTGGAGAAGGAAAGAGCAATTTGCTGCTAGTCAGCATGTCTGGGGAGCTGGGAACAGATTGCACTGAAGCCATAATAACACCTTGAACAGCAGGGTGGTCGTTCCCAGCCGGCCTCGTGCTGGGCTCGGGCTCTCTCATTTCTTCCCCCCTGCAGCCAGGGAATCTGAGGCACTGGGGTGGCACAGGTGACCCAGGCAGGGAAGAGCAGAGCTGCCACAGCCTCCTGGCTCTCCTTCTGCCCCAGCTCCATCCTCCTTGGCTGGGGAGTGGGAAGGCGCTGGAGCTCTTGGCTTAATTAGAAGTAACAGCTGAAGCACTTGAGAAACAAAAGCTCCTTTCTGTCTCTGCCCCACTTTTACTTGGGAGCCAGGGGTGGGGAGCAAATTGCTTGAAAGCCAGAAAGCGCCCTGGATCTTGTCACCATGGCTGCACAGGCACAGCCTCCTGTTATCTCCAGAGGAACAAAACCCTCCTCCCACCCTCCCTTGTCTCAGCTGGAGCTGATAAAAGGAGAAGAAATAAACAAAACAAATAATAGTAGTAATAAGAATAGAAAAATACCCCAGCCCAAACCAGCAAATAAATATTCAGAGAATGAAGCGATCTTCTGCAGAACACATTATTTTCTGCAGTGGATTTTGGGTTGTTGGAGAGGACTCCAATGAGTATTTCAGGTTATAGAGGCCATCTCAGGAATACTGGGATTTACACAGTCACAACTCAGGAGCATCCCAGATGATGCCATTTGCTGGAGAATAACAATCTCTACCTATATCCACATAATTGTATCATTCTGATTTATTTTTATACGTGGATGTCTGCACTAATAACATGATCAGATATAACTTTTATGTCTTCTTGTTTGGAACCCACAATGATCACACTCCTAAGCTGTCAGCAAGAGCTGTATTCCTGCCTCTTCTGCTTCTGGGTCACCCCATGTGCAGGGACAGAGAGTGTTGTGCAAATGCTCCCTGAGCTCTGGCAGCCTTGGGGATGTCACCATTCCCTGGGGAGCCTGGGCAGTGCCCACCACCCTCTGGGGGAAGAACCTTTTCCTAATATCCCACCTAACCTTCCCCTAACAGACAACACATTTTTGTGCTACCACGGTTAAACTGCTTTTGGTACCTGGGCACCTCCAGTCTCCACTGCAGTGTGGGCTTTAGAATGTAAATCAGAATGCAAACCAAAGAGGGCTGTTGCTGTTTTTGTTGTGTTCTCACAACTAAACAGCTAAAAATACACCAAATAGTATAGCTGTAAAGCAGTGAAAACTAGCAACCATATATTTGTATTTTGAGAGAAATTAGGGCTATTATGGTTGCTCCAGACGGGCTTCCTACAGGAACTGGGTGGGTAATTTCACTGGGTGCTTCATGCACCAGAGCTCTGCCCATCTGCTGAAGGGAACATACCTTTTAACAACATGTCTCGTTTTGGCTCCGTGCCTTCAGGGCCACCTCCCTACAACAGGCACTATTTCAGTGCTTAATTACATTTACTGTTAAAAAGGACAACTTATTTTTAGTGCCTGTCTTTCCAGTATCAGCTGGTGGCCATGGAATATTCAGCTGCCTGTGTGTGCCCATGGGAAGCAGCGTGTTTCAATCAGCCTGGGAATTATGTAGGCCATTGGAGTTGATGGCCCAGGGTAGCTCTAAGCTGTCTTGTATTTAAAAAAAAAAAAATTATTCATGTGTGAACAAACAAATGAAGGGGAATAGGAACAACTGATACTATAGCTTAACCTAGTTTCCCCCTTTTGGCACTGGCTGGCACACTCAGTGCTTTGGCTCACCTACTTTTTTACTATCAGTAGTAGAAATTATGACACTTGCAATTTTGGCATGCAAATTATGACTTTGTAATACAATGAACATTTTTCTTAAGTATTGTTTTTGTTTACAGCTTTTTTTCGCAACTGCAAAAGAATATCAAGCTGTCCTTCCAAAAAACTGAATTAAATAGCTGATTATCTCTTTCCACTTTTCCACACCCACAATTTACCCCACTAGTTTTTGGCCCAATGTAGCAAAGTGGGACCTGTAAAAGTCCAGTCTGGGGCACAAAAGACCATTCATTTATTCCTGGGAGACTCGAAGGGGTGGACTCTTATTTTTAAACTTACCTGCCCTTCCTTTGCATATGGATTTACCTGGATAAATTCATTTAGACCATGACAACAGCTCGCTGAAAAGATCAGGCTCTGGCTGATAGCTCTGAGCACGCTGCTCTTGTGTCCTCCCATGGCCAGATAAACATGAACATCTACATTGCCACTGTAAAAACAGCAATGAGGATATTAATGAAACTGGGGGGAGAACTGGGACAAGGCCCCAGTGCTCACATCCTCCTGGATAACTCTCCCCAGGACCCCTCTCCGAAGGCAGACACTCGGATGGCTTTGAGAACCTGAGCTAATTATGAGGGAGCTGCTGGCATTTCCCCAAACACACCCATCCATAAAGAAGCCAGTGTAGGATTTCACCGCACACCAGGTGCTCGGGCCAGGAATGGACTTTTGGGGAACTTATGAGGGGAAAGAAATCGGGCAATGCTGGGGATTGCAACTCAGGTCATGGAATCATGGAATCATGGAATACCCTGAGTTGGAAGGGTCCCCCAAGGATCATCCATCCAACTCCAGGCCCTGCACAGGACACAGGAAGGTCCCCTTGAGCCTTCTTTTCACCAGGCTGAGCCCTCTCAGCTCCCTCAGCTGCTCCTGGTGCTCCAGACCCTTCCCCAGCTCTGCTCCCTTCCCTGGACACCCTCAACATCCTTCTCGTCCTGAGGGGTCCAAACCTTGTCCCCCCTTTGTCTCATAACCAGTGATGGCCAAAGCCCAATTTCCCAGGGGCACATGGCTGTGGTGTGGCAGAGCTTGTTGTGCCCAGGCAGTGCGTGACCCCTCTGTCCCCTGCTGACCACGCCACCCGTTTTATGCCCCAGCATCTCGTGCTGGGTGAGTGTGTGCCCCTCCACACACCCCGAGGTCCCAGCACCCAGCAACTCCCAGCATCTGTGCCACTTGCTTGGCCTCTTTTCCTTTGTGCTGCTCCCCTCCGCCGTCGTGTGACAGCCATTGTGTGGTCCCCGCCGCACAAAAGCCAGCCTGACCTAATTTAAATCAGCGCTATTGAAGCCGTCCTTGTTTTATCTCCCGGCACAAGGGCTGCGCTCCCCGTTTCAGAGGCAGGAGAAATGAATGGCTAATTGGGGGGGCATTGTGCGCGGCAGCAGCGTCGTCTCCCGGCCCTGATTGTCGGCTCTGCTGCTCAGGGTGCTTCCAGCTCCCCTCTTGGAGCAGCCACGCAGGGTTTGGGAGTGGAGGGAGGAGAAGGGGAGAATGGGGCTGTGCAGCCAGCGTGGCGTGCCAGGGAAACAAAGCTGAGCATGGCTGCGGTGAGAGCTGGGGGAGGGCTCCTCGCTCAGAAAGGGCAGATGCTGGTGATAATAGAAGAGAACATCCAGCCTTCCCCTCCAAATGAGCCCCCGGTTCGTTTTTCCCTGCCACAGCCCTTCCTGGTGCTCTGGGGATCATCCATGGGGAGCGGGTGAGGCCCAGGCATGCAGTGCCACACGGGTGGGCAGTGCTGGCAGCAAGAAAGTGGGGTAGGTCACGGACTGGAAGGGAGAATGCTGCAGGATCTTTGTCCTGTGGGCAAAGTTTGAGCCGTCCCTGACAATGGATCTTTGTCAGAAAGGCCAGACCATCCCCGGGAGCCATTCCAGCAAGCAGCAAGCAGCAGGAAGAGGGCCCCAAAGCCAGCGCTGCCCACACGAGGAGCATCCAGAGCCCACAGCTCGGTGTGGTGCTGCCAGAACCAGGCACCACCACGGGATCCAGGTGGGTTTGGGAGCTCACACCAACATCTTCCACGGAATTCCTGCCTCTGCCTCCCACAGGTACCTTCCAAGAGCTCCCTCGCTGGCGCTGTTTGTTCTGTGGCGCCTCTCTCCACCATGGCCGGGCTGAAAAAGGGCTGCAGAAGAAAACAAAACCCAAAGCGTTCCAATCTTCCCATGGATGGTCTGGGGTCACTCACAGATCCACTTCCCCCTGCTCGAGGGACGGAACCTTGCCCCAAGCTATTGATCAGCTCTGCCCCAGCACACTCAGCTGATGCTCAGTGCAAAGGTTGTAACCAATCCTCTCTGCAGCTCTGCCAGCTGCAGGCAAAAAGGGTTTCAATCCAGGATGTTTAACAACAACACGAAGCAAACAACTCCTGAGACCGGGTTTGTCACGGACTTGGATGTAACATTATAATCCTTATCATAAATCAGATCAGAATAAAGCACTGGCAAGCCCTGAAGTTGAAGGACAAGTGACAACCTCTTGTCTACTCCTTTTGGCCCCAAATCAAAAGATCAGCTACAAAATTGTAAAATGAAATTGAAAATTAAAAGTTGATTTTATTAAGAGCAAGTGTTATTAAAAGTGAGGTTCTTTTTGCTTTCATCTGAGTTTATGATTCATTTCTCCCTTCTGAGCTTTTCTCTGCAGCCAGCAGAGCATAAAATACACTTTCAACAAAGAAAACAAAACAGGAAAACATAATTCTCATGTTACCACCTGATTCCAAGGGCTGAGGTTTTACCAAAAAGAGAAGGATTGCCATTAAATAAGTTGTTAACATTGCAGTAGGGTAAGAGGAACAAACTTAAAATTATCTGTGATTGTCAACTCTTGACTGAGGGTGGTGAGGCCCTGGAATGGAATTCTCAGAGCAGCTGCCCCGGGATCCCTGAAAGTGTGCAAGGCCAGGTTGGATGGGATATGGAGCATCCTGGGACAGTGGAAGCTGTCCCTGCTCATGGCAGGGCGTGGAATGATGAGATTTAAAGTCCTTCCAATTCAAACCAGTCTGGCATCTTGTCAATCTGTGATTGTCAACAGGTCTGCCCTTGGAGCCTTTCCTCTTCCAGCCCCTGTCCCCTGGGCCAGGCGGGTCCTGTCCCTCCCGGGCGGCTCTCCAGGGAGCTCCACTCCCTGTCGCCACTATTCTACCGACATCTGGTGGCAGCTGCCTTAGGGAAAAGCGACATTTCTTCAGCAGCGCCCTGCGCCCCCTCAGCGGGAACCTCCCTGTGGGGCTGTGTCGTCTCTGAGGGGACCCCCGAAACACTGCCCGGGACACGCACCTCAGTCCTCTCCTGAGACAAGCGGGCCTCTGGGAGCTCCAATCAGTCACTGATAATAATCACTGTGTGTCCCGCGCGGCGCTCCTCAGGGTTTGCAGGTTTATTTTGAGGTCGCCGTGAGGGAGGTTCACGTCCCCTCAGTCGCCATGGTGGGAACATGGGCCATCAGTGGGCAAACGCTTCCATAGCGGGTTTCCGTAGTGTAGCGGTTATCACGTTCGCCTCACACGCGAAAGGTCCCCGGTTCGATCCCGGGCGGAAACACCTGTTTTTCCTTCACCTCGGAGTGGGTTTTTTTTTGTGTCTGTTCATTTCCTTGTTGTTTTGGAGGGGGAGCTTAAGTTTTTGGTTTGGTTTTTTCTTTTGTGTTGTTTTTTTTTATTCTGAGTTATTTGTTTATTTCCCCGCCGTCTCCTCGCGACTCGGGATCTCCACCGGGAGTCGGGAGGAGAAGTAACCGGCAGCACGCGCCTCCCGGAGGGGCTCAAGTGGGCAAAGCGCAGCCGGGCGCGCGCTCCGCGTGCCGGTGCATCTCAATTCGGTTCGGATCAGTGAGAAACGGGGAAAAAAAAATATAATGACGAAGAAAAAAACAAAGTTGCGTTGGCCGGGAATCGAACCCGGGTCAACTGCTTGGAAGGCAGCTATGCTAACCACTATACCACCAACGCTCGCTGATTACACCTTCCCCGGCTTCCCTCAGGACGATCACCCATCGGGACACAACCATTCTGCTGTAGCAGGGAGCAAAGTACAACGAAAGATGAGAATGTTTCCACAGCCGCTCCACGACGGCAATAAATGCTGAATTTGGGGCCAATCTCTGAGGGAGAAAAGGATCTTTTCTCCGTGCTTTTTATTACCCTGTATCAGCCTCAATTCTCTCTGTGCCCACCCTCTCCAAGAAGGTATTGCACGGACTGCCCAGGGAGGCGGCAGACTCACCGTCCCTGGAGGTGTGTAAGGACAGACTTAGCTCCACGGTCTGGATGACAAAGTGACTATCGGCCACAGGTTGGACTGGATGGCCTCAGAGAGCTTTTCCGACACCTAATGTGTTCATTTTCTAACAGTTCCCTACTCCCGCACGCATCTCCCCCCCGCTAGAGGCACTGGTTCCTCCCGTGCTGCCCGGGCGCGCTCCCGCCGCCGCGCGCGCGCGCTCCCGCCACTTCCGCCGCCGGGTGAGAGGTCGCGCCGTGGCCGCCGCCGCCCCCGCGCCCCCGTTTCCGGGGCTGCCCCGCGCCCGGGCCATGGAGCGGCACTGACGGAGCCGCCGCCGCCCCCTCCCTCCCCCGCCCTCCCTCCCGCGCAGGAGCCGCCCCCACCCCCGCCCGGCACGGGGAGCTCGCCGCGCCCCGCGGTGAGTGAGGAGGGGAGGGGGGGATGGCGCGGACGGAGGGTCCCGCCCCGGCACGGGCATGGCTGGGTGGGGCCCGCGCCCGTGAGGGGCGGCTGAGGCGGGCGGGGAGCGCTTGCCCGTTCCCTGGGCCGCATCCCCGCTGCCCGGGGCGGGGGGTGCCCGGGGGGCGCGGGGTTTGCCCCTTCCGTGGGTTCTTTTCCCCCCCTAAGGCATGGCGGCGGCCTCTCCTTGCCCCGGGGGGCGTTTGCTCGCCCGGTTTGGGCCCAGGCCTGGCCCTCGGGGGGGTTCGCAGTTCAATCCCCCCGCAGCTGCCCATGGATGGGATAATGGGGGGTCCCTGCCCTTGGAGGGGATCCCGTGTGCCCCCAGCAGCCCCCGCTGGGCGCAGGAGGGCGAGGGGCTGCTCGCTGCCCTTGCACGGGAAGGAGCCATGAGGGACACGAGGGGCGTAGGATGCTCCATCCCCGGGGATTCCCCCTCTCCGCTGTCCCGAATCCCGGCCTTTCCTCTGCACCAAGGGCAGAGCTCCCGGCGAGAGCTGCAGAGGGATACGGGCTGCTGGCAGCCTTTGCCAGAGCTCGTCCCTCGCTGGAGAAATCTCCGCAGCTTTATCCCACCCTCGCTGCTTTAATTTTTGGAGATCTTAAAGCTCCCGGCCACGTTGTAAGGGCTCCTGTAGGTGACTCTGTTCCTGTGTTCTGTTGGCTCTTCCCGAATGATTCACGCTGGTTCCTGATCTCTTTTGTGTGTTTTGTTCTTTTTCTTTTTTTTTCCCCTGGTTCGAGATTTTACCGTTCCTTCCCTGTGGGAAATGCGTGATCTGGGCTGGGTGCAATGGGGGTTCAGATGTTCCTCAGAGTCATTAAAATCACAGAGCAGCTGAGCCTGGCAGGACCTGGGGAAGTCTCTGGTCCAGCCCCTGCTCAAGGCAGGGTCAGCTGAGAGATCAGCCCAGGTTACTCAGCATTCCTGAGCATCGCTCCGTGCCTGCATCAAAAACTGCCCTTAAACTGCTGAACGCTGCTGCTTCCTCCCTCTCTGCTCTCCTCTGCAGCAGAGGGGTTTCTTTGTGAGGCTTTGTCTCTGCTGGTCCCCTGTGAGTGCACTTTTGGTGGAGAAATGGCTGTTTGGGGAGAGCAGGAGCCTCAATAAAAGGCAGTGGCAAGTCTTGAGTGTGTCTGTGATTCAGAGCTGAAGACCTTTGTACTTGGGGAGACAGGACAGCAGGGAAGCACCTTGCTGTGCTCCTGGAGAGCAGATGGGTGTGGGGAGCCCGGGTGGCAGCAGGCTGAGGCACAGGGCAGCAGCATTCAGGCTTGGAAGATAAATGTGGGGTTTATGTCCCAGGTGGGACTGTGACCCTCTGGCTTATGCTGTGTCCTTTGTTTGCCGCTTCCCTCTAAGTGTATGGAGCAGACCTCTGTTTTATCAGTTTTTAGTACCTGATACTTGCAAGAATTCCAAGATTTTGGGAAGGGGATGGCAGAAAGGTTCAGTACTCAAGATTCTCAGATTTTAAGAATTTTCTGGGAAGGAACGAGGCACACCACAGAGTTCACTGGGCCTCGTTGTTCAGATTAAGCCTCTCAGATTTATCAGGGCTGTTCAAACCCAGGCTGTGCTGGCAGAACAGATTTGGACCAAGGAATGAAACCCAAGGATTTATTTGTGCCTCCCCACCCAGCTGGAAATGTGGCCTATGGAAGATGCTTGTACCCAGCAGCTGTATGAAATCTCCTTTCTCCCCTCTTCCTCCCCAGTTTGCTGTCCTGCCCAGCTCTCTGAGTAGTTAATGCAGAAGATAAAGAGGGTTCGTCTGGAAAACGAGACTGCAGGAAGTTGGAGAAGGTATGTCCAGGCCTCTGTGTGGCCTCTGTGTGCTGTGGGACAGAGCTGCCATCACCTCTGCCCTGAGAGGAGCCCCATCTGTCCAGCCAGGATCTGTCAGGCAGGAAGTGACTCGGGACAATAACTTGTTTCACTCGCTTCCAATATTGAGCTTTACAGTTTTCCTGGGTTCTGATTTCCCACCTGTGCTTGTTGTCCCCTCCAGACCAACACCTTGCCCAGAGGTGGCTCACCCACCTCACCTGACAGGGCACTGAGGGCATTAAAAGACCCCCAAGGGGCAGCTCCATGTTTTTGGGAGTGGAGAAAGCAGTGTTCGTGCAACAGCTCTGAGTCACCTCAGTCCCTGCCCTGGCGTGGGCCTCTCCAGCAAGGTGGAAATCTTCTGTGTGCCATTGCTGCTTGTCTTGAGATGGTTAATAACTGGTGTCCTGATCCACTCACGTTTGAGTAATGTAATCCCCAAATCTGCTCTGAGATAAGTTACTCCATGCACTTATTTACTTACATACACGGTGTTGCCAAACACTGACTATGACTTTTTCCAGAGGTGGCTGTACTGACAGAGGCAGAAATCTGAGTTTCCTTTTACTCTCTATCATGCCAGGACCTGTTTTAGGAGGTTTTTTCCTTCTAGTGGGAGGTATCCACTAGATACCTCCCTTTGGAATTAGATGATCATTAAGGTTACTTCCAGTTTAAACCATTCTGTGATTTTGTGAGGATCCACCAAGCTGCAGCAGTGCCAGTGGAAATTCCCAGCACTCCCACCTCAGTTTGTGTGGTGGCTGCTGTGTTATCCCACTTCCCCACTCCATTCTGGTGTCGAAATCACCAGGATGAGAACACCAGGGTTTTTTTTCCCTTCTAGTGGAAGGTATCCCTGCCCATGGCAGGGATTTGGAATTAGATGATCATTAAGGTTGCTTCCAGTTCAAAGCATTCTGTGATTTTGTGACAATCCACCAAGCTGCAGCAGTGCCAGTGGTGATTCCCAACACTCCCAACCTCAGTTTATGTGGTGGCTGCTGTGTTATCCCACTTCCCCACTCCATTCTGGTGTTGAAATCACCAGGATGAGAACAGTGCCAAGCTTAGAGCTGTGCTGTTCACATGATAAAATCATGGCAGTATATTTTGGAAGGGGCTCCAGGCTCCAGTTCAGCTGGGGACAGGTACCAGTATCACATCTGTGGATTGGTTTTAAAGGTTAAACTTGCACTTGTGAGGAGCCAGCCTGGCTGAGTGAGATGGATTCATCAGCTGGGTGAGAGTTACCCAAGGGCCAGGAATACTCTGTGAGCTAAAGCCAGAGTATTTAACTGAGTTGACCTGCAGTGGGATGGGGTTGGGAGAATTGCTCTCAGTTTATGGATTTTCATGGTCTTTCTGTCATGTGTTTCTGACAGGCAGCACTTCTGCCTTCAGATGTGATTTTAGCTGCTGCAGTGGAGAGCCTGGATACAGGCAGAGGCCACAGACACAGAGTCTTAAAACATCCCACATCTCTTTTGTGGTTTCACTTGGGCTTCCTGCCTGCCTTTGATTGGAAAATATTCCTCTTTATCCGTTTTCAAGCTGTGGATTTACTGCTGGGCAGTAGGTACCAGGAGTACCTGCAGAATTATTTTGGGATCTTGTTCTTGTGTTACTGTTGGCACATTTTGTACAATTTTGGGACTTAGGAGTCTGAGGAGATGTTACATCTTCAGCCCTTGCACAAGGCTGATTCTGTTTCCTTGGAGCAAAATTATCCAAGCTAATTTTGTCCAGTAAACTGAAGTTCTTCTGAAATTCTCTGTGACATTCTTTCAGGTGCCTCTTGGAGGGACATCCTGCTTCTCAAGTGGGGTGTCAGAAACAGGTTTCCCTAGTCCTCAGCTCATTCCTGCTTTGCAGTGGATGACATCACTGACCTTGGGCAAGTCTGTGGGTCCACCTCACCTCAAATTAACATTTGTGTTAATGTGGAGGTGGTTCTTATCCTCTCCTTCCACAGCTGCTCACTTGGAAATCTCTGAGGAATGTGTGCCACGTTTCTCAGGGTACAGCCAGGGTCTGCTCCTGCTGCCTTCTCTCTCTTAGCAAAGCCCTTGCATTTTTTTGTCGTGATTTCCCATCTCTCTTACATCATTCCTGGCCTCAGTATCTCCTCAGGTAAGTGAATGAGTCTGAACCTCTCTCCCCAAGTGATGGGCAGGTTTTCCTTTGGGATAGGAAGAGGATTCCACTTCCATGGTCTCACAGGGCAGGAGTTTTTGTGCCTTTATGATAGCTCATAGCTTTGATGACATATCCATCTGAATTCCTGGAGTGGTTTTCCTTTGAGTCAAGCTGCCTGTTGTCTGCACCAGAATCTGCTGCTTGAGCTTCCTTTAACAGCTTATTCCAGAGCCAGCCCTGGGAGAGGGAGTTCTCTGAGGTCAATATCTTCATTTACAGGATTCCATATGGGATGGGAGATGGGCTTTTCCTTTCGATGTGTTTAAAATGAATCCTTGAGTGCAGAGAATCCCAGAGATCTGTAGTTTAAGGAGCACCTGCTTGATTTTAAGGCTCAATTCTCTCCCTCTACTCCTCCCTCAGTTTTTTGCCCAGTTCTGAAGGGGAAGCGAGGATGACTGCAGTGGACACGCTCTCAGACAGCTCCGAAGTGGTCGAGATGGAGGACGTGCCTTCCCAATTCCAGGTGCAAAAGCATTCTTGGGATGGGCTGCGTGACATTATTCACAGCAGCAGGAAGTACTCGGGCATGATAGTGAACAAAGCTCCCCATGATTTCCAGTTTGTCCGGAAAACAGAGGAGTCCAGCCCGCACTCTCACCGCCTCTATTACCTGGGTAAGCCTCGTGCCAGCACCAGGGGAACCTGGGGCTCTTCCAAACTCAGCAGGGAAGGGGAGGGGAGGGATGGGAGAGATCTCCCCTGTGAGATTTGGGAACTGAGATTGGCTAACGTGGCTCAGGGCCTGCGGGATCTTCCGCAAAGCCCGGGACTGAGCAGGGACTCTCCGCTCCCAGACAAGCCTCAAACACAGGGATCAGCTGTGACAAGGGGAAGTGTTGGCCAGCAGCGCTTCTGTGTCCTTTGTCACTTTGTCACGCAGGGGATGGGCCAAGAGAAGGGACTATCTCGTGCCTCTGTAGCCTGGGAGAAGTGGGATTTACTTGCTTCATTAACCAGACTGACTTTCCAAGAAATTCGCTGTCAGTAATGACTAATCATGTGTTGCAACATATTAATGGCAGGGTGGTGTGTCTCCTGCTGTATTAGGTATCATGGAGGTAGGATGCTTTCAAGAGCAGGGAAGAAAATTGAGGTGGGAATGAGCTGTCCCTGGCATTTGCAGGGAAATATCCCTTTCCTTCAGTGGGACTGAAAGCAGAATTCTGTGTTGTACAGGTCCCTGGTTACAGATGGAGCCACGATGTAATTAGTGACAGAGTTGTTGGATTTTAGTAGCTGCTGGATCATTTTGTGGCTGGTAGCATGGGAAACTTTATAGACTATAAAGAGTTTGTTGTGCTTTGGGGCATGAGCTGATCATTACTGGGCCAGTACAAAAATTGCCAGATGTGCAACTCTGTGCAGTTACTGCTGCCCTGAAGTGACCCTGCTGTTCTTCCTTCTTGTTCCAGGTTTTGAGTGGTCACTGTAGGATGCTGGATTTGAGGCACTGATTTGTGTTGTCACTAGGCAGCTCCTGTGTGCCAGTGACTTGATTTGTGTAGTTCTCATAAATTCTTGGGACACAAGTCTCTGAAGGGCAGGATACAGAACTGGCATATTTTTCTTGTCGAGTCTGAGCAGTGAGGCTTGATTTAAAGCTTGAATGTATTTCCAGTTCACTTTGATACTGGTTTTGATCTAGATGATTAAAGAACTAAGTGGCTAATTTAAAAAAAATTTTTAATGTTCTGTTGTATGAAATGGCAACCAAACCAGCTACTGGGTGGTTGGTGTTCTGCCAGGGTGTGACTGTTCAGGAGCCAGAACCAGGAATGAGGATACACAAGTGCCTTTTCAGTGTTTCCTTCCTTAAGGAATTGTGCAGGGCTTAGAGCAGATTAATCCCTCAGTTGAGATCAGCATCAGCCAGGTAATCCCAGGGTACCTCTGCTCAGATGTCCCTAATAAAGAGGAAATGCTGATTTAAATGCTGATTCTTTTCCATAATAAATGGACACTCCCAGGGATGGGGCAGCCACAGCTTCTCTGGGCAGCCTGGAAGTTCACAAGTGTTTAACTCAGTGTGCTGTCACTGCCCCAGCATGAAATAACATTTTAAAGTGTTTAAATAAAACTGAGCAGTGGATGGAGAGTCCTGATGAACTTTGCTGTAGGGTTGAATATTTCATTTGGAAGCAAAGTAAACTGTCTTTTGGGGAGGAAGGCAATATTTTCCTTGTAAATGCCAATTGATTGTAGTCAGCCTGAGGTCATTGGGGAAAGTTTTAACATAAGGGGAAGGGAAGTCCAGGTCACATTTGCCTCAGTGTCAGATATGAGTGTCCAGTCATTTGTTCCTCTCTGCAGTTTTTCCTGCATGGCCATCCTCAATCATTCCTGGGCCATCCCCACAGAGTTTTGTGTTGTATCGTGGCAGATGCTGCTTATGTTAAACACCACATGCTCAGCACTTTGGTGTTCCTGCATCTCTGAGGATTACATCTTCACATATTGCTCTGCTTCCTGAGCACTTATTAATATTTCAGTTTTAATTTGAAGTAACTACTGCTGGGTCAGCCAGCTCAGAAATCTCTCTGTTCTGCCCAGAACATGTGCAGAGTAGGCAGTATCAGGGCACAGATCCCTGTGTGAATTTCTGATCCAGGGAGTCTCTGCAGCATAAGTAGAGGGCAAGTTCATGGTCTTTGTTTTGGTGGAAGCTGTCAAAATCACAAGTCAGGATATTTGATGGTTGTTTTGGAAGTTGGATTAAGGCCAGGAGCTCATTTGATAACCTTAGTCAAAGGCTTATGTAAAATGACAAGGGCTTTTGACTCTGTAGGATACTGTTTCACATTTGAATGGGCTCTCTGGAGCTTCCAGGCTTTTCCTTCCCCCCTTGCTAGCTGCTGCCTTGGCCTGAATCAGGTCCCTGTAGCAAATTTCTGTATGAGAAGTGTGGAGGGTAATGTTGAGTCACCCATTCAGGGAGTGGTGCTCTTAGAGTGGATGTGGAGCATGGGAGGACAGGCACAGAGGGGAAAGTTGGACCTAAAACATTCTGGAGAGGTGGGGTAGTGTTAAATCTTGCTTAGGAAAATTCCAAACAAATCAAAGTCTAAGTGGTTTAGATGTTATTCTGGGATTGATCTGGGAGCTGCTTGGGAAGGAATGTGGGTAAAGGTCTCTGGGCAGCCCCTGCCCCTGTTTCCAGACTTGTGTTTGAATTTGCTCTTTGTACTGGATAATTCATCTTGAGTAGGATGATGCTTTTGTCCTCCTGACAGGAATGCCATATGGTAGCAGGGAGAATTCCCTTCTTTACTCAGAGATTCCCAAAAAGGTACGGAAGGAGGCCTTGCTGCTCTTGTCCTGGAAACAGATGCTGGATCACTTTCAGGTAAGCCAGAGTGGGGAGAGCCTGGGGAAACTGGGTGATGCTATGGTGGGGACATCTGTGTGGTGTCTGTCATCCTTCTTGCTTTTAAAAAATTGGGAAAGTTGAGTTTGAATTGCTGCTTCTGCCTTACACTGCTGTGAGTGCACCAGGAAGGGAGGGAACTTTCCCCTCCCTGTTTCAGTATCTTCGTGTCCTTTGTCACTGGCAGCATGGCAGGGTGTTGGTCTTTTCAGCCCTACTTAAAAAGTTCCTGGTGGAACAGAATTTTATCTGCCTTGACCCCATTTGGGCTGTGAGTTCTCTCCAGGGTAATTCAAGATCCCGGAAGAACTTTTGTTTGCAGTGTCTGACATGGAAACTGTTTGTGAAGGCTGCAGATAACGTCATTAAGTTAATTGGTTACATGTGATTTGCATAAGCAGAGCAAGCGCAGCTGTTCTCACTTCATGCTGAGGTGCCAACTGTAGAACTGAGAGATTCACAGCTCAGCCCTCCTGTAGAGGGGAATTTGGGGGGTGGGGGGGTTTAGGCCTCCTGGACCCCACAGCTGCAGCCTGGAGTACAGGAATTGGGCACCTGTACCCTGACACTGCTGCCTGTTTGAGCTGGGGTGCTGTGACAGGCTCAGAGCACTCCTGTGAATGTTGCTCTCCTTGCAGATCCTTTCAGATCTTCCTTTCCTTCACCTCTAGGCAACCCCTCACCACGGGATGTACTCCAGAGAGGAGGAGCTCTTGAGGGAGCGCAAGAGGCTGGGAGTCTTTGGGATAACATCCTATGATTTCCACAGTGAGAGTGGCCTGTTCCTCTTCCAGGCCAGCAACAGCCTCTTCCATTGTCGGGATGGGGGCAAGAATGGCTTCATGGTGAGTCTGCCAGGGATTGATTTCATGGGCTCACCTCAAAGGGCTTGATGGTTTGGATTGGAGATGGCTGCACGTGGAATCCCAGGCTGGATTGGGGTGGAAGGGACCTTAAAGCCCATCCCAGTGTCACCTCCTGCCATGGGCAGGGACACCTTCCACTATCCCAGGCTGCTCCAAGCCCCTTCCAACCTGGCCTTGGACACTGCCAGGGATCCAGGGCCACCCACAGCTGCTCTGGGCACCCTGTGCCAGGGCCTGCCCACCCTTACAGGAGGTTCTCCTGAAAGAACTTTTTCTCCTGGAAGAGCTTCATGCATGCAAGGGGCTCTGAGGTCCTCTCCAGTGTACATTCCCAGCTCTCCCAGCCTGGCTCCAGAGGGGCTCCAGCCCTTGGAGTATCACTGTGGCTCCTCTGGACCTGCTCTAGCAGGTTCACATCTTCCACATGTTCATCCCTTTGGTTATGGTGGCTGCTCTCGTGTCCTGTCAGGGCCACATTTGCCATCATCCCCTGGGCTGTGCTGTGTCTCTTTCAGGCTTTTCCTCTGCAGAGCTGGGAGCTGATGTGGCACCCAGCTCTGTGTGTGTCTCTTGCCACAGGTGTCTCCAATGAAGCCTCTGGAGATCAAGACCCAGTGCTCAGGGCCACGGATGGATCCCAAAATCTGCCCTGCTGACCCAGCCTTCTTCTCCTTCATTAACAACAACGACCTGTGGGTGGCAAACATCGAGACGGGCGAGGAGAGGCGGCTGACGTACTGCCATAAAGGTGAGGGGCTCCCTCCACCCCAGAGGGAATTCCCTGAGGAATCTCTGCAATACCCCCATTCCTGGCTTATTTCTTACAAGTGCATTTGTCTTTTGGGTCAGCGTTTTCCAAGGATATGTAAATGCAAATTGCAAATGCTGTCTGGTCTTTGTTCCTCTCCAGGCTTATCCAATGTTCTGGATGACCCCAAGTCTGCTGGTGTAGCCACTTTTGTCATTCAGGAGGAGTTTGATCGGTTCACGGGCTATTGGTGGTGTCCCACAGCTTCCACAGAAGGTCAGTCGCTGTTCTGCTCATCAAATCCTGGCATGTGACTGCTGCCTCTGGCTAGGAATGAGGTTCTGAGCATGATTTTCCTGGGGAGATCACCTGAAGGAACAAAGCACTGAGGGGATTATAATTGTGCAGTGTTTGCAGGTGGCCACTGAGAGCTGGGGCTGTACAGGTGTTCCCTCTGCACCAGCGCTCCAGGCAAGGCAGAAACAGCAGGAAGTGCTGTTGTAAACATTCCTGCTCTCTGTCCCAGGTTCAGAGGATTTGAAAACACTGCGGATCCTGTATGAGGAAGTTGATGAGTCAGAGGTGGAGATAATTCATGTTCCTTCACCTGCCTTGGAGGAGAGAAAAACAGATTCCTATCGGTACCCCAGGACAGGTGGGTGAAACACGTGGGGCTGCTGAGGCAGCTCTGGACTCCTGCTGGAATCACCACTGGAATTGGGGCTATGAACTCTGCATCATTAATCTGGGCACTTACTGAGATGTAAAAAGTTGTAAAAGTTGAGACCTAATTGACTCTCTTATCCCAAAACCTGCTGCAAGAAAGGCTGAAGTTTAAATCCCAGCCTAAATGAAAGGATTGCTGAGGAAGTGGAATATATCTGATGGCAAATTGTGGAATACATTCTGAATCCCGTCTTTCCTCTCCTTCCTGGGAACATGCACAGCCAGCAAGGGAAGGCAAAGCAAACTGTTCCCATTCCCAGAATGACTCTGGTGTTTGCTCACATACATATTTGATACTTGTAAATTCACACAGAGCCATTTCAGTAGGACCAGGGGCAGTTCTCCTTTAGAAGCTGTGTTTTGTGTTACCACAGAATGTTCAGCTTGATCATCTTGGTGTTTTTTCACTTCTTCTCTGCAGGCAGCAAAAACCCCAAGATTACATTGAAACTGGCAGAATTTAAAACAGACAGCAAGGGTAAGGTAAGCGATAACTCAGAAAGGGACATTGCACAGGAGGGTTTTTGAAGCTCCCTAGAATTAAAACAAGGTCACAAACAAATCCTAAATAATTTTAGTCTGGGATTTTTATTCTCTTGTAATAGCTGGATCTCTAATGTGTTTATCCGAGAAACAGAAAGACTTGAAAATGCTGACAAGAATCATTTTGGGGGAGATTCAGCTGGGAATGTGGAGGGAAGGGGGAATTGGGGCTTGCCTGGTGCACCATGGCAGAGACAGGAGGGCTAGAGCCAGGTCTAATCTGGGGCTTCAGTCCCTGCCTGTGTCCTTTCCTGTGGCTCAATGCCAAAATCATTTTGCTTTGAAGCTGTTTTTCCCTTCTCTTCCTGCTCTTTATAGCAAGGCTTGCTTCTCCTGGCTTGACCTTTGCTGATGCCAGTAGCTAACCTTCCTTGTTCTGCCATCTCCCTGAGCTTCCCTGGGAGAAGGGGATGAGCTCTGGTGCTCTGATTTGATGTTGGGCCTTGGTTTTGCTGCAGATTGTGTGTGCTCAGGATAAAGAGCTGGTGCAACCCTTTGCTGCCCTGTTTCCCACTGTGGAGTACATTGCCCGTGCTGGATGGACCCGGGATGGCAAATAGTAAGTCCATTTTCCTCCCAAAATAACTTTCCCAAGGGCTCCTCTGGTTGCAGACCCTTGACATGATTCTGCTGTGTTCGTGACCTGGTTTTAAAGCCCTGAGTGCCAGAAATGGCACATGAATATTTGGCTTCTTCAGTGCTGTGACATCCTAAAAGTAGGAACGAAGCAGAGCAGAGTGACAGGCTGTGGGGTTTGTCACAACCAGAGTTAAATGACATTGATACAGTAAGTGAGCAGTGCTGGGGAATTCTTTGGAGCTGAAGATGTTTAACACAGGTACAGGGTGTTTCCTGATGAAAATGGGGGTGTTCTGTGGGCAGCTTTATCTTTGTTCATTGGCACAGTTTGGCCTGAGTCACAGAACGGGGTCTGTGGTGCCACATCCTTCATGCAGCATGTCCAAAGAGAAGGATTGCTCTGGGGCTGGCTATGGCTCCAAATGGGATACACAATCTTGCCTGAAGAGTTACAGAATTCACCCCAATCTGATTGAAATTTTAAAGTTCTTCATTTTCCCCCTCCCAAGCTTGGCTGTTAAATGGTGTGTGTGCAGATTAAGTTAAGGTGACTTGGCTGTCTTTGAAGGTGGCATTCTGTAACTCATCATTAATTTTCTGCTCTGGAAAGGAAATTTAGAGAGCTTTCCAGCAGGTAATCCCAGAGGTGATTGTGATGTTCTGCACCAGAGCTTATCTAAATGTGCTGAATATCTCAGTTCCTGAAATCCTGCGGTGCTGGGGGAGAACTGGCTCTTTTCAAATCTGTCTTTCATGATGAAACTCCCCTGGATGCACTCACAGGCCTTGGGGTGGCTGTGCTCTGCCATCTGTCATGCTGAGAGCTGCAGTGCAGCACCACTTCCAGGGACTCTGCTTGGAGGGGAGCAGGGCTGGGACTGAAGCAGCTCCTTCCCCTGGCACCCGTGTGGGGTCTGTGCCTCTCCCTGGCACAGCACGAGGAGGAGGCTGCAGACAGAGCTCTGGGAGGAGAGCTGGAACACAAACAGTGCTTCCTGGTGGAGGGGTGTCCAAGGAGGAGTTCCATTGTGGAGACAGGGCTGTGGTAGCAGTGCTCCCTTGGAACAGGCACTGGCAGATCTGTCAGACATCTCGCCTGAGCGATACCCCTGTGAAATACCAGAGCTGTCTGGCAGTACGTGTGTGTTGGCACAGCTTCCAGGGGATTAGAAAGCAGCAGTGATGAGAAAAGCTTTGCATTCAGATGCCCAAATCCTTTCTGGCAGCGGGGGGAAGGAAGGGATGCATGTTCTGAGTGTTGGAAAGGGACCTCTATTCTGTGGTGCTGACATTCACCTCCGACTTCTTTCCCCAGTGCCTGGGCTATGTTCCTAGACAGACCTCAGCAGAGGCTCCAGCTAGTCCTTCTGCCTCCAGCACTCTTTATTCCAGTCCCAGAAAATGAGGAGCAGCGTGCTGAATTTGCCAAAACTGTGCCAGAAAATGTCCAGCCATTTGTGATCTATGAAGAAACCACTGATGTGTGGATAAATGTAAGAGGCTCAGGGCTGGGAGGAGAACACGGGCTGCCCCTTCCTCCCCTCAGTTAACCATTCTCATGTTGATTGGTGTCCAGTTAAATCCTTGCTATGGCAGCTTTGCTACTCAGTCCCAAATTTGGTGTTGAATAAATCACTGACAGGTTTCTCATCTTGTGTGGCAGGTTCATGACATCTTCTATCCTTTCATCCAGCCGGAGGGGGAGGAGGAAGAGCTCTGCTTTATCCGAGCCAACGAGTGCAAAACGGGGTTCTGTCACCTGTACAGGGTGACAGCAGTCCTGAAGCCAGGCAGCCACGACTGGGTGCAGCCCTGTGTCCACAGTGAGGGTAAGGGCTGCAGCCCTGGGAGCTGCCCCTCTCTTGGCCTTTGGGGAGGGCAGTGATTGATGCTCGTGGTCTCTCTTGTAGATGATTTCAAATGTCCCATCAAGGAGGAGGTTGCCCTGACTGGTGGGGAATGGGAGGTGCTGGCAAGGCATGGATCCAAGGTAGGGGTTATTTTTATTCTCTTGCAGTGCTCAGCTCTGCATTGTCTGCCCCCAGTCCTGGCCTGAGTCCTCCCTTACGCCTGGGACCTGCTAGAACTGCTTAAGCTTCATTTTGTTGCTGTTTTTATTGCTGCCTCTGCTTTCCCCAGAAGTGCTGTAGGCCAGTGCACATGGAGCTGATTGCCTTCTTAATCAGACTTCAGATTGCTCCTTAGGTAAATCCCAGGAGTGGGTCAGGCCATAAAAAAGGACACAAGTCTGAGGTTTAAGAGCAACAAAGAACCATTTTGTGGAGAAGCTGGGGATTGCTGCCTTTGCTGAGGCATTTTAACTCCAATGAGTTCTTGCAATGTGGAAATGTGTCCTGGCACTCAGAGTGAACTCTTGGTCTCCAGCTGATCCCTCAACAGAGCCTTTAGGAACAAGGCAGCTGGGGAATATAAAGCAATTTAGAATATGGAGAAGCTGTATTTGTTGTCGCTTGCAGAACAGCCAGAAATGAATTTTTATTAATCTTGTAGAAACCCAGTTTCATTTTTGCTTCAGGAATTAACTCTGAGTCTGATCTTTAACACTCCCAGGTGATTCTGTCAAAATAAAGACCTTGGCTGTTCATTTCCAATTAATCTGGATTTTCACTTCTCGCTTTTTAAAAGACCAACAGCTCCAAGCTTTTGGTTTCTGCTGCTTTTCCTCAGTCTGCAATTAACCTGCTGTCCCTCCCCATGTGGATTCTCACTGTACATGCTGTTGATTTTGGCCACAGCTCTTCCCTGCATGTGTTATGGCTAAAATTGTGTTAGCAGCAATTATTTTGATGCATTTGTTGCTCCACAGGGCTCTGCCTGGTTTTCCTGGCCAATTGAGTTGGATGTTTTTCCCTTTGCTGTTCACAGGGGTCTTCAAACTGTGGGTTAGCCAGAAATAGCATTTGGAAACTGTAAGGTGGAAAAACAGTTCAGTTACTGTTGCTGGATCAATGCAGGATTTAAAAGCTGTCGCCTCTGTTCCTGCCCGACTGGGTGGTTTTTAGAAACAGCTTTATCTGGACAGTAAAACCTATTTTAATGTGTGTCAAAGTTTGGTGCTGAGAGCTGTTAGACTGGTCCTCCCACGAATGGGAATTCATTACCATGATGGCTGGAAAAAGGGACCTGTACCTTTATAATGCAGCCATGCTGGCTGTGGCCAGGTGAGGGTTGGGCTCTTCTGCCAGGTAACAAGGGACAGGAGCAGAGGAAACAGCCTCACGCTGCTCCAGGGGGATTTAGGTTGGAGATGGGGGAAATGGCTGCGCTGGAAAGGTGATCAGACACTGGGACAGGCTGTCCAGGACAAAATCACCACCCCTGGAAATGTTCAACAGGGTGTGGATGTGGCTCCTGGGGATGTGGGTTAGTGGTGAACACAGTGCTGCTGGGTTCATGCTTGATCTTGGAGGGGTTTTTCCATTTTCTAGATGTTTCCATGGTTCTGCAAGATGTCATATAAGCACAGAATGTTCCTTGTTAAGAGGATGGCTTCCTGTTAACCTGCAGGGAGCAAAGCCCAGATTATTATTCCCATTAATAAGCAAATGTTTAGAGTCTTTAACAAAAGGGCTGAGGGACTGCTGTCTGTCACTGCATTGTGTTGTGTGCAGTTCTCCCAAGTGCTGTGTGTGTTCTCTGGCCCCTCAACCCCCTGCCCTGAGCAGCCCTGCCATGGTCTGTGTGTGTTGTGGGCTGGCAGAGGAGCAGAGCTTGTCCCTGCCTGTCCCTGAGGGCTCTCTCCTGGCACAGATCTGGGTCAATGAGGCCACCAAGCTGGTGTATTTCCAAGGCACCAAGGACACCCCGCTGGAGCACCACCTCTACGTGGTCAGCTACGAGTCTCCCGGGGAGATCATGCGCCTCACCACTCCAGGCTTCTCCCACAGCTGCTCCATGAGCCAGGTTTGTTGTTCCTTGCATTGATTCCTGACTGCCAGGGATCTAACTGGGAATGGCAGTGACTCGTGGCCAGTACCGAGTCCTGAGTGCTGCTGGAGACGTGGGCAGTGCAGCACCTCATGCCCTGACTGTGCTGTGTTCCCTGGCAGAACTTTGACATGTTCATCAGCCACTACAGCAGCGTGAGCACTCCTCCCTGTGTGCACATCTACAAGCTCAGCGGCCCTGACGATGACCCTCTCCACAAGCAGCCCAAGTTTTGGGCCAGCATGATGGAGGCGGCCAGTAAGTCCTGGGGAGGGGGCAGTGAGAGCTCCCAGCAGTGGCCAGGAGTGATGGGGAGGGAAGGGGTCTGGGTACCTTCACTCTGAGGGAAAGTGAGTCATGTTATCTTGTGAGGGAGATACTTCTCACTTGACCAGAAAATGTTCTGTGGGTTTTGATGTGTTTCAAAAGTCCTGCTCTGGAATGTACAGAGTTGTGGGTGTGGTTTTGCTGTGGAATCACTGAATGATTTAGGTGAAAATGGACATTAAAGTCCATCCTGTTCTCATGCCCTGCCAAGGACAGGGACATCTTCCACTAGTCCAGATTGCTCCAAGCCCTGTTCAACCTGGCCTTGAACACTTCAAGATGCTTTTAATTTGTGATTTGTCTGAAGAGGGAAGGGACAAGCACCTGGGATACAGTGGCTGCTCTGTTCTGCACTGCAGGTTTAAAGGTTTAGGTGCAGCTCACAGCAGCACCTGAACCCCTGCTGCAAACACATTGTCCCATCCCTGTTGTTGGGCACAGTGCCCATTGGAGAGCTCCCACCTGGAGAGGTTTTCCTGTGGAATCCCCTCCCTGTGCAGGCAGGTGGAGGCTGTGCTTCCCAGGGAGGGGCTTTGCTAAGCCTTGGCGTGGTTTGGTGTGGAAGGAGCCCTGCTCAGGGTCAGCTTTGGACAGGGCTGGCTCAGGGGCTGGGAGCAGAGCCTGCTGAGCCCCTCAGCACTGTGTGTGCCCCTCCTGCTGCAGGCTGTCCCCCAGACTACGTCCCCCCGGAGATCTTCCACTTCCGCACGCAGTCGGACGTGGAGCTCTACGGAATGGTCTACAAACCCCACGATGTCCAGCCTGGCAAGAAACATCCCACGGTGCTCTTTGTCTATGGAGGCCCTCAGGTAAAAAGCCAGGGGAATGCTGGGGTCAGGGCTGGGGCTGCTGCCCAGGGCAGAGCTCTGTCAGTCATGCAGCAAGACTTGCACTTTGGGTAGCAATGAACACTGTCATGGAATCATGGCATGGTTTGGGTTGGAGTGACCTTAAAGCCCATCCAGTCCCACCTGTGCCATGGGCAGGGACACCTTCCCCTATCCTAGATTGTTCAGGGATCCAGCCTGGCCTCAGACACATCCAGGGATGGGGCAGCCACAGCTTCTCTGGGCACCCTGTGCCAGAGCTTCACCATCATTACAGCAAAAAACTTCTTATACTATCGAATCTAAACCTACTCTTTCTGTCCCTATGTTTGACCTCTGCTTCAAACCTCAGATGACTTTTCCAGCATGTGGTTTGATTTCTATGGCTCTGATAGATTGATGAGTGGCTGCTGTCCAGCTCAGGATCCTCCAATGACACAGGGAGGCATTGAAAGGCAGCTGCTGAGCTCTGAAACTCTTCCTCCCTCCTTGTGCAGGTGCAGCTGGTGAACAACTCCTTCAAAGGCATCAAGTACCTGAGGCTGAACACGTTGGCATCCCTGGGCTATGCTGTGGTGGTGATTGATGGAAGGGGATCATGCCAGCGAGGCCTCAAATTTGAAGGGGCCCTGAAAAACCAAATGGTAACGTCCTCCTTGTGCTGGGGAATCTCTGATTGTTTGTCCTTCCTGAGGATTGTGGCTGCTCATTTCCTGTGTGGGTGTTTGTGTCTCGAGTTTCTACATTTATCAAGTCCACTAACATGAGCCTCCTTTTTGCCTTTTAGGGTCAGGTGGAGATAGAGGATCAGGTGGAAGGTTTACATTATGTAGCAGAAAAATACGGGTTCATCGACTTGAGCCGGGTCGCCATCCACGGCTGGTCCTATGGGGGCTTTCTGTCCCTCATGGGGCTCATCTGTAAACCCAACGTCTTCAAGGTGAGCCTGCACCTTTGGGACACTGGATTCTCACAGCTTCTGTCCCTTTTGGCAGCTGGAATTGGCATTTTGGTTTATTTGTGGTGGAGATGTCCCCCTGTCCTGCCTGCCTGGAGCTCCTGACTCCAGTCCTGTGTCCTGCTGCAGCTCATCCCTGGCTGGGGCTGGAGGAGGATGGCTCTGGGATGGGCTTGGTCTGCCATACAGGGAGATACTGATGTGCTATTCCCCATCCCAAATGCCCAGCACAGTTTCTGGATCATTCTCAACTCCTCCTTGCAGAGGGGAGCCCTTTAGTGCTGATGTGCAGGAATTTTCCCCACTGTGACCACAAGAGGAACAGCAGGAGGAGGAATCTGGGTTGTGAGTGGGATTGCTGAAGGAGAATCCTGGTCTCAGTGACAGAACAGCCCAGAACCTTTCTGCTGCCTGTCCAGGAAAGCAGGGGACACTTGGGCTGTTGAGCAGGCGCTAATGGAGGCTTGGTGGCACCTCTCTGTTTGACAGATTGCCATAGCAGGTGCCCCTGTCACCGTGTGGATGGCCTACGACACCGGCTACACCGAGCGCTACATGGACGTCCCCGAGAACAACCAGCAGGGCTACGAGGCTGGCTCGGTGGCACTGCACGTGGAAAAGCTTCCCAATGAGTGAGTACCCACCCCAGAGGTGCTCCTGGAGCTCTGCTCAGTGCCACAGGAATGGAAATGGAGGGGTTCTGATCTGCTTTAACCTGGCAGCAGCTGGGCCGCAGCACCCCCAGCCCCCCTGGCAGGGAGGGCTTGAGGCCCATGGCCATGGCCTGGCACTGTTCTTGCTTGGGTTTGGCTTGTCCAGCTGGAAGCTCTTTGCTCAAACCCTCTGCAGAGCTTTTATCTGGTGCCTCATTGTGCTTTCCATCTGGTTTCTCATCCTGTTTCTCTCCTTATCTCTCCTCCCATATCCAGGCCAAATCGTTTGCTGATCCTCCATGGCTTTTTGGATGAAAATGTGCACTTTTTTCACACCAACTTCCTGGTATCGCAGCTAATCCGGGCTGGAAAACCTTACCAGCTGCAGGTAGGAGGGACAGGAGAGGGGAGGGAAGGTCCCATCGATCTGGAGGAAGTTCCCTGCTGTGTGTTCTGGGCATGGGAGGGGATGGAGGCAGATCCCCACATGCTGTGTGATTCTGGTGCCAGTGAACATCTCGCTGGACTCAGAGGAGGCCGGGAGGTGGCACTGTGGCTGTTCCGTGGCTGCCAGATGTGCCATGTGCAGGCAGAGCTGCTGCCCCGGAGCCTGGAACTTTCCTCCTCCATGAGCTGTTGTGTCCCACTTGGCAGGGGAGGCTGCAGTGAGGGAGGGGTGCTCCAGACCTTCCCTGGCATTATTTATCCTGATGGAGACGGGATGGAGGGAGCAGGGCTGAGGGGAGGGAGCTCTGTGCCTGCTGAGTGACCAATGCCCCCTATCTGCCCTGGCACAGATCTACCCCAACGAGAGACACAGTATTCGGTGCCCTGAGTCAGGAGAGCACTACGAAATCACGCTGCTGCACTTTCTACAAGAATACCTCTGAGAGCACGAGCCTCTGCAAACTGGACACTGACAGCTCACCTGCCCCGTGCCCTCCCGCTCCCCGGCAGCGTCCAACCCAGAGCACAAGGGGCTGAGTGCCCACGTCGGGCTGGGGATACCCCCAGGCCAGGGGGAAAAGCTGGAGGGCACCTTCCCTTTGGACAGTGCCACCTTCTCTCACTTTCCAAGCTGGAGGTCTGCTCCTGCTCGGCTGCTCGTCCTCCTCCTCTCCTCCAGCCTGGCTGTTCAATGCTTTTTTTGCTGCTACTCCCTCTCTCCTGGGAATCAATGGACAGTGGTCTGTGTCCCGAGGCTGAGGTTTGTGTCCATCTCTCTCCCCCCAATCCTTTTCCTCTTCCACTGCACCTGTGCAGTTCCCAAACTCTCACCTGCAAGAACTCAGTGCCTGTGTTGGAAACGGAAGAGCCGAATCAGAAGCTGCCTTAAGCCAGGAGTGCGAGGGAAGAGAACTACCTACTGCTCACCTGGGGATCTGCTCTGTGTCCTGGCCCTGCTGCCACACTGGAGCCCTGGGAGCCGAAGAGAGGTCTACAGAAGCATGCAACACTAGTCTTTTCTTTTTTATATCTGTCTATTTTCAAGTTTAAATTTGCAGAGCAGATGGAGGAAGTGGCCGGGGCCGGTAACGGCGCCCTCTGATCCTTCCTCTCATGGCCGCTCTCACTCAGAGTTGTGCCAACAGGTAGCACAGGCAGCTGGCTACAGCCAGAGCCTCTCTCCAGAGCTCACAGCAGCATTTGGGTTTTTGCAACACAAGATGGATGATATTTATGCAAATCCTCCCTCCCTCCGTTCTCTGCGCCGCCTCCTTGTCCCCTTGTCCTTCCCTGAGCTTTCCAATGTGCACTGAAATTGGCTGTGCTTCAGTTCTCTGCGGGTCAGTGACTGGTCCCCCTGCCCTGCCCGTGTCCTCAGCAACGCTCTCTCCTGGTTTTTATTTACCTGGGCAACAGGAACTGCAGTTCTGGGGAGGGGGATTGAGCAATCACACCTCAGGGGAGCACATCCCCCCCTCAAGCCAAGGGTTCTGCCAGGGGCAAAACGAAAACACAAACAAAACCCACCCAAATGAACCACGTTGACTTGCCCTGGAGTATTTTAAGTGCGTATTATGAAAAGAAAATATTTTTATGGATTCTTATTCTTTTATAATTATGAGTGTAAGATGTAGCGACTCATTAAAATATTGGAAAGAGACGTGGTGGCTGCTTTGGGGGGCAGGAGGAAGCAGCAGCTGCTGCCACAGCCAGAGCAGCTCTGCTGCAAGCCAAGTGCTCTGTTCTTTCTGTGCCGAGCAGTGGAGAGAATATTAAATCCCTGATGTTCCTCGGGGGAAGCACGATCCAAGCAACTGAGGGTTGGGAATCCTGGGCTGTGTGCTGGCTCACAGTGACCTTGAGCAGCCAGCAGCAGCCTGGGGTGGGCACCTCCCTCCCTGCCTGCCGTGGGATTGGGGGTGCAGCTGCTCTGCTCCCCCTCTGGGACACGCTGAGCTGTTTGTGCAGGGCTGGGCCTGCCTCTGCTCGCCCTCGCAGCCCAAAGCTCCCAAACCTGGCCTTGCTTTGCCTTCCTCCGTGGGAGCTGCTGTTAATTAACCCGCTGTTAATGCCCTGAGGGTGCTGCTGGAGGCTTGTTCTAAATGCAGAGCTTCTTCCACATGGGTTCCTGGGGATGGCTGGGAGCAGATTTTCCCCGTTCTTCTTGTCCCTGTGCCCAGATAATTGTCCCAAATATTGCAGTTGTGCTTTAGCTGCTACAAATCCCCTCAGGTGTGAGTTTTGAAAGGAGGGACTGGGATGGAGGAAGTTGCGCCTCTGAGATGTGTCTATAAGAGCACCCTGCACCCTCTGTTCCTCACAGCTAGGTGGGTGCTGCTGGATGGTAAGAAGCTTTATTTTTGCAGAGTTTGTTTCTGTGCTTCCCTAATTTAATTTTTTAGGCCTAATTTGAACTGCTTTTTCCTGTCCCCAAAAAGCTGAGTGTTTCTTAAAATGTCTTAAGACGCTCTTGTCTAGAAGAGTTTGCAGATCTGTTGGCTCCTCTGATCCCCCAGCTTGCTGCTGGATTTTTTGGCACCCTAAAAAGGGGTTGGTCATCTTCTTTTGGGGATTGAGAATCCTGAGAGGAATTAGCTGGGAAATCTCCTCGAGGAGCTGTTCCATATGGAACAGGCTCTGTCGGGGATTGAAACACAAATGGTGTGGGAGGCCCCACCCCGGGCAGGGATGGGAGCAGGGTGGCTCTGGGTGGAGGATTTGCAGCTGGAGGATGAAATGAAGCTGAGTTAATTTCCTGAGTGAGTGGTAATGACAGAGGAACCAGCAGGTGCTGGGGAAACCAGGCAAAAAGCACTTTTCCTCAAGAATTTGGGACTTGAGAGCGGCTTGGGAGGCATTTCTCTCCCAAAACTCACCCTGTGGGGCTTTATTTTTAGGTGGATGGTGTGGAGGGAGAACAGATGTTCTGGAGGGCTTATTTTTAAAACAAAATCACTCCTCGAGCTACAGAATTAGCTCAGAAAAGTCCCTCCTTGCCCTGAAAGATGCTCGAATGGAAAACTTCCTGGCATCTCCATTCCCAAAGTGGGTGTGATAAAGGTGCCACCACAGCTCTGGCTCTGGGAAAGCCACGTCAGTGGAAACTCTGGTGGGTGTTTGGGGGTCTCAGGGATTTGATCTCTGTCCTGGGCCGTGCAGAACAACTGGAGCAGCTCAGACATCCCAGGGTTCCCCCCAAAGGAGGAGTGGGGTGTCCAAGGCCAGGGCTGGGCTCCGGGTGTGTCTGTGCTGCCCAAACCAAAGGGTGTAAATTGATCTTGGAGAATCCCCTGCGAGGGATTTTGGTGAAATCACAGGCATCCCAGCTCCGTGCTGGGACACAGGGAATGCTCCAGGCACGGCCTCTGCAGAGAAACCTCCTGTCCCTGGTCCCCCTCAGCCCCTCTCGGAGCTGGCACAGATTTCTGTGCCTCCCCTGTGCTCTAATGCAGGATTTTCCTGCTTTGGAGGCTCAGCCCAGGGTCCCTGACCCCCTCTCCCCAGCCCCATCCCATGGCCCTCACCCTGGGGTTGATGCTGGCCCTGCTGGGCTGTGCCACAGACCCAGACCCTGCCAAGGGTGGAAGAGTCTCTATGCCAAGGAATGTCTGGTCCCTTTGCCCCTGACCACCGTGCCCGTGTCTCTCTGTCCTCTTGTCCCTGGGTCCCCATGTCCCGCTGTCCATCCGCTCTGCCCGCCCGGCCTCCTGCCCACACCCAACATGGCCGCCGTGCCGCGGCGCCGCGCTGACCCCTGCCGGCCGCCGTACTCGCGTTTCCTCTCCAAGATGGCGGCGCCCAGCTGGAGGAGCGGCAGCCGCGCGTGGGCCGCGCTGGTGCCCGCGGCCCTGCTGTGCCTGGCGGCCCGGGCGGCCGCGGGACCGGGCACGGCCCCGGGAGCGGCCTCGAGCACGGCCGAGTTCGACGTGCGGCCCGGCGGGGAGGTTCACTCCTTCTCCCGGAGCCTGGTGAGCGGCCCGGAGGGAGGGAGCGGGAGCGGAGAGGGTACGCGCCCCTCGCTGATTGGCTGCGCGGCACGTCACTCATATCGCCTGCTGTGGGGATTGGCTGGGCGCGAGGGAGGGCGGGGCAAGCGGATGGGGGGGTCCCCAGGGAGAGAGGGGTCCCCAAAGGGGGCGGCAAAGGCAGGGGGACCCCAGGGGTCTGCAGGGGGAAGGGGGTCCCCAAAGGGGGTCTCTAAAAGCAGGGGGACTCCAGCGGTCTGCAAGGGAAAGGGGGTCCCAAAGGGGACTGCAAAGGCAGGGGGACTCCAGGGATCTGCAGGGGGAAGGGGGTCCCAAAGGGGTCTGCAAGGGAAAGGGGGTCCTAAAGGTGGCGGCAAAGGCAGGGGGACCACAGGGATCTGGAAAGGAAAGGGGGTTCCCAAAGGGGGCTGCAGGGCAGGGGGACTCCAGGGGTCTGCAAGGAAAAGAGGGTCCCAAAGGGTCTGCAAGGGCAGGGGGACCCCAGGGAGTGCCGGGGTCTGCAAGGGAAAGGTGGTCCCAAACGGGGATGCCACAAGAGAAGGGGGGAGGTACCTCAAGGGCAGGGAGAGGGGAAGGGGGTCTCAGGTCCTCATGGAAGGGGGCTCAGCAAGGGAAGGGCCCCAGTGCAGAAGGGGCTGGGGGTCCCTGGGCACCCCAGAACGCTATTCCTCACCCCAGCACACCAGGCAGGAGGACGTGGTGGTGCCAGGGGAGGTTTAGGCTGGATGTTGGGAAACATTCCTCACGGAAAGGGAGGTGGGCACTGGCACAGTGGCACTGGCAGAGTCCCCATCCCTGGAGGGATTTAAGTCCGTGTGGCACCTGGGGACAGGGTCAGCATGGCCTTGGCACTGCTGGACTTGGTGGCCTGGGGAGGCTTCTCCAAGCTCAGCAATTCCTGAAAAGCTGGTGCTGAACGGGGCTGCTGCTGTTCCTCTCTCTGCAGGGGGATTACAGCTGCTCCTTCACCTACTCGGCCCAGGGCGGCACCAATGAGGTGAGCTGGGCACCTCCTGCTGCAGCCAGCTCCTTTTGCTCACCCTGAAAGGAAAAGAGGCTGGGAAATGTTTGTGTGAGAGCCCAGTCCGAACTGCAGGGAGCAGGAGGGGCCAGCAGGGAGGGCTGGGGGTGGTGCTGGGTGATTCTGGAGCTGTAGGGGAAGGTTGGGTGATTCTGGAGCTGCTGCTGCAACCAAAGGGTAGGGTTGGGTGATCCTGGAGCTGCTGCTGCCTCTGGAAAGCAGGGTTTGGGTGATTCTGGAGCTGCTGCTGCAGCTGGGAATGGTGGTGGGTGATCCTGGAGCTGCTGCTGCAGCCAAAGGGCAGGGTTTGGGTGATCCTGGAGCTGCTGCTGCCCCCGGAGGGCAGACTGGGCCCCGCAGGGCTCTCCCCACGCTGACCCGGCTCTCTGTCCCGTGCAGCAGTGGCAGATGACGGTCGGGGTGAGCGAGGACGGCGCGCTCTTCTCCTGCTCCATCTGGAGGTGTGTCCTGAGCACAGCGGGGCAGGGACAGGGACCCTGCAGGGATTGACACCTGGTCAGGGAGGGTTCCCCTCTGCCAGGGATGCTCTGGGGACGTTTGGTGCAGCTGTTGGTTTGTAAATTCTCTGTTCCCCTCTGCCCTGCTCGGTGGCACAGAGAGAGATTGTGGCACAATAAAAGATGCAGAGGTGGCTGTGGGGGCAGGGAGGGAGCCAGGAATGCTCCTCTCCTCTGCTCCTCCTCCTCTGCACCTCTGTGCCCATGACAAAGGCTCTGCTTTCTTCTTCCAGGCCCCAAGGGAAGTCTTATCTGTTCTTTACCCAGTTTAAAGCTGAAGTGAAAGGAGCCAAGATAGAGCATGCCATGGCTTATGTAAGTCCCAGCTGATCCCGGGGAAGCAGGAGTGTGGGAGGCTGCTATAAAACATGAATTAGACATGGAAAACATTTATTAGACATCTGTGCCATGAAATGTGCTCCATCACGTCCCTAATTAGGGGCTGGTGGCAGGCAGAGAGGGGCTGCAGGTGGGCAGCCTGCTCCATTGTGTGCCTGCCCTCAGCCACAGCATTGCCTGGGAGGGGGCTCCAAAGGGCACAAAGGGAGCCTTGGATTGCCTCAACAAATTGCATGTGACAAAGCAAATGAAACCTCTGCTGGTGTTTTTGTCTGGCTCATTCTTCCATTTCCCAGTTTCCAGGGGTGAGGCTTTCACTCACCCCAAGGACACGAGCCCGTGGTTTAATAGGACATAGAAAAACAGACAGAGACTTTCCTTCAGACTTCCTTTGTGCTCTTAATTCTTTCCCTGCACGTAAATCTCAAACCCCTTCATTTGCAGTCGGTTTGAATTGTGTGACCTGCTGGATTGCCTCAGCCTCTCACCCTTCCTTCCTTCCTTCCTGTTTCAGTCTCAGGCTGCTGCGGGCGCCCTCAACGACATCCCCCTAAAACAGGAGGAGTTTGGGGTCACTGAAACCACAGGTGTGTGCCTGGGGGGCTGTGAGGGAAGGGCTGGGCTGGGGGACATGCCAGGCACCAGTTTATCTCAGATCCTGCTGGCAGTGCCATGGAGCTGGGTGCAGTGCTCTCAGTCCACCCCTGGCAGCTGGATGTTGTGGGTTAAATCCCTGGGTAAGGAGGGCTTGCACCCCAGCCTGGCATGTGCAAGAGCAGTGCCCAGCACGCTGGGAAGGGCTCAATGGAGCTGTTTTGTTGCTGCTTTTCCATCTGCTGACCCTGGTTTCTCTCTCTCTGTCTCTGCAGTGTCCCACAGGGAAGGCAAGTTCCGTTTCGAGCTGTCCAAGCTGATGATTGTGGCAAAATCCCCCCGTGACGAGCTGTGAGCCCAGGCCAGCCCTGGGCAGGGGCCACGGCCACACCAGCACGGCAGGGAAGGCATTTCCTGCATTTCCTGCAGGGTTTTCTTTTGGTTGGCCAAACCTTTTATGTTTTCCACGCTGCAACGTGCTGGGGACCGACACGAGTGGGGGCTTGCAGGGCTGGGGACAGATTTGTTCTGCCTTGTGTCAGAGTAACAGCCCAGGAGGCTCCTGATCCTGCTGTGCCCCTTCCTGCCTGGCTCTGCAAAGGGGCTCCTTATCTGCCTGCCTGGCAGGGAGATAAGGGGCTGGACTTAAGCAGGGCTTGCTAAAGGGAGGTTTTAACTCTGTGGTCCCTGGAGGGGAGATGGGATTGCTCTCTCCACCAGCGTGACAGGAGGAAGTCATTAATTCAGGGGGAGGGAGAGGATTGGGCAAAGCTCTGACTCCGTGGTGAGTGTGGGGCTGGGCTGGGGGAAGGCAGAGCAGCTCGTTCTGGCACAATCAGGAATCAATCCAGGCATCGCTTCCACGTGTCAGCACAACCACGGGACTCTTTTATACCTACAGGAAAATGATTTTTTTCTTATCCGGAGTAATAACAGGGAATGTGCAATCCCTTTCCTGTGTAAATACAGCGCAAATAAAGGAATAAAGCATCGTGCTCTGGCCCGAAGCTGCTCTGTTCTGTCCCTCCTCCCCACTCTAGCTATGGGGACCTTTTGCTGCTTGGCCAGGAGGAGCTGAGGTGTCTCACAGGGATTTGGGGGCTGCACAGGGTCTAGGGGGATTTTCCAGCTGACACAGACACACAGCTTGGGAACAGCAAAGCATTTCTGGCTGGGCATCCCTCAGCCCCATCCCAGCACACCTGCCTGGGATTCCCAGCTCTGGTTCCTGCCCTCCCGAGGGCTCCTGCTGTTCTCCACACCCCCTTGTGAATGGGCTTTGCCTCCACCCAAGCTGTGTCACACAATTATCGGTGACAGCTGCAGCCAGGCCTGTGAAATGACAGAGACAGGGCCTTTGTGTCTTTTCTTTCATCTTCTAAGGCTGAGAGTTATCAGTGCCAGGGGTGGGAAGGGAGCAGGAGCCCGTGCCTCAGACATCCAGGGAACAGGAGGCACCAGAAGGTCACAGAGATAAGGCCAGTGGAGGTTTTGTGGTGTCTCGGGTGCTAAAAGGGCAATTTCCAGTGCTCAGAGCTGTGCTGGGAGTGCCCTGAGCATCCCCTCTGCTCCGGGCTGTGCCTGCAGAGCCACCCCTGCTGCCAGGGCTCTGCTCATGGGCCCTGAGGGGATGTGGGGGTGCAGAGGAGCCCCTGTGGGTTCTGCTGGGAGCGGGGTCTCACCAAATCATGGCATGGTTGGGGTTTGGAGAGGCCTTAAAGCTCCCATGGGCAGGGACACCTTCCACTGTCCCAGATTGCTCCAAGCTTGTCCAGCCCGGCCTTGGGCACTGCCAGGCATGGGGCACCCTGTGCCAGGGCCTCACCCACCTCACAGGGAGGAACTCCTTCTCAGTATCCCACCCAGCCCTGCCCGCTGGCAGGGGAAGCCATTTCCCTTTGTCCATGCAAATCCAGGGACAGCACAACCAGCAGCAGTGCCAGGGGGCAGAGAGCACAAAGCCCAGGCCACAGAGAGCCACCAGCAGCTGGGGGCAAAGCCAGCTGTGCCCAGGGCTCATCCTGTCACTGTCACCACTGCTAGAACAGCCTCACAGAGCTCCCAGGCCACACAGTGAGTTTATTTCAATAACTCATCAGGGCTACAGAGTTTGCTAAAAACGAACGTCACTCAGTCACAGGTGTGGAAAAGGGATGGAAGTGCAGGGGGGCTTTGGATTGACCACCAAGGGCAGTGTTGGAGCTGCCAGGTGGCACCACCACTGCAGGCTGGTGGGCAATTGGGTGGTTCCAGGGATCCAGGGATGGAGCAGCTCCTCCCAGGTGAGGAGGGATCCTCCTGGCTCCTCCTGGCTCCTCCTGGCTCCTCCTGGCCTCAGGGATTTGTCTCTGAGGACACCTAAGCCCAGGCAGAAGCCCCTTCCTGCCCGAGGCAGCCAGCACAAGTCTGGACCATGATTTGCTCCCACCACGTTGTGGAGCTGCTGGAGGAAAACCACGGCGTCCCACAGCCCTGCAGTGATGGGGTCTCAGAACTGATGCCCCCAACACCTCCCACCTGCTCAGAGACACCTCAGAGGCGCTTCACACCGCGAGTCTTTGGTTCAGCTTCCCCTCAGAGGGAAGAGAGTTCAAGGCAGAGAGTCCAAACCCTTGGACTCTGTGCTAAAGGCACTTGGTGGGCAAAGGAAATGCAACTGTACAGCAGGGGCCTGAACTCCCAGGATGGCCTGGAGAGGGCTCAGCCCAGCGCAGGGAGGGGTTTGCAGACCCTGGGCACACAAAGTCAGGAGGTTCAGTCTCTTGGAGAAACGAGGAGAGCACGAGAGCACTGCAGAGGAGGAGGAGGAGGAGGAGGAGGAGGGCACGGCGAGCCCGGCGAAGGCCAAAGCAGACGCCGCGAGGCAGAGTCCGGCTCAGATGCTCTCCTCCTCCAGCATCTTGTTGACGCCCTCGCAGATCCTCTTGAGGTGGGTGCGGTAGGGCTCGGCCGGGCCGTAGAGCGCCGACAGGAACTCGTAGTCCGCAAAGTGGTTGAAGACGTGGTTGATGCGCGAGTGCGACTTGGCCGTCAGGTGCCCGTTGACCGCCTGGTGCAGCAGGTCCCGGCACTCGGTCAGCACGCCCGACATGACCCTGCGGTCGAAGGTGAAGTCTATCTGGTGGAAGCTGACGGCCGTCATGGCCAAGGTGTGAACCTTCTTGCGGAAGCGCTCCATGAGCAGCAGCTCCTCGGGGCTGAACTGCCCGTTGCGGTAGAGGACGCCCAGCTTCATCACGATCTTGATGAGGTTCTTGATGATCTTCTGGGCCTCCTTGCGGTTGTGGGTGTACTCCTTGGTGGCCCGGTACAGCTCGTCCAGGATCTCGCTGCTGGTGTCGTCGATGAAGGCGTTGGCGATGGTCTTGGTGGCCATTTTGCTCAGGAGCTTCTTCTGGGCCTGCAGGGCCAAGTTCTTGGTGCTGAAGGTGTCCATCTCTGCGGGGGGAGAGGCACACGCGGGTCAGAACCTGCTCTGCACCCATCCCCGTATCACCTGGGCTGGTGGAGTGTCCCAGTCCATGGCAAGGGATGTCCCAGTCCGTGTTCTGTGATTCCTGACCTCCCCACACAGATTTCTGGCAGGAGAAAGAGCATCTCCAGCCAATGGCAACACTGAGGGAACTCCTGGGTGCCAGGGCAGGTGAGAGCTGAGCTCACCCCCCAGGTCTGCTTGGTGGGATCAGTTCCAGGCTGTTCCCACCTCCCTCTTCGCAAACTCTGTGGAGAGGCCGCAGCGAGCCAGGTGTCCCTACCTGAGCACAGCCTGTGACCCTCCATCCTGTCCCTCCTGTGACCGACGCCTCCCTCCTCCTCCTGGCGCAGGAAGGACTCTTGCCCCATCGTTTGAGCGTTTTTCCTTCCTTCAAACCTGACTCATTTCCTGCAGGGTGAGCTGGGGACAGCCCAGGTGGCAGCTGAGTCACCCCCTTTGCCATGTGCCACTTCCACCCCGCTCTGGCCGCGGTGGCACAGCCGGTTTGCAGCACCCAGCACTGGCTGGGAGCCCTCTGCCCTGGCACTGCTCACCCTGGAACACCCACACGAGCTGGGACTTGCTGTGCTGCTGCCCCAGCCTCCTCCAGAGGTGAATAATTCACCCAGACAGGAGCCTCACCCACAGCCCCGCTCCCACATCCCGGCGGGACCAAATCCATCACCTGGGGCAGAGCACGGCTTTAAACTCTGCTGAGAACGACTAAAACCAACCCTGGAGATGCATCTTGGCCTGGGAAACCGCAGAGCTACAAATCACAGGGAGGGGAGAAACAGCAGGAAAACAAGCAGGATGGATGGGCAGAGCTGGGAGCTGCTTCTGCAGGAGCCTGCACATGGCAGGGCAGGAGGGGAGGGGATCAGCCTATAAATACATCCCCGGGGAGGGGAGAGGAGATATTTCAGCTGAAGGATGCTGCTGGTGTGAGGATGGATGGGGATAAATTGCTCGTGGATAGGGAGCAGGTTGAGATTTGATGGTAAGAAGGAATCGTTCCCTGAGATGGAGCTGAGGCCGTGGCAGAGGGTGTCCAGAGCAGCTGTGGCTGTCCCTGGATCCCTGGAAGTGTCCGAGGCCAGGCTGGAGCAGCCTGGGGTAGGGGAAGGTGCCCTGCCCATGGCAGGGGTGGGATGAGATGAACTTTTGCTCTTTTTCCAACCCAAACCATTCCACGACTCTGGGATTGTCACAGAACCAAGTCTGTCCCCACCACAGGCAGCTCTGTCATTCCCCCCTGGCCAAGCTGAAAATCCCAAACCCCTCTGGGGATCCCCAGTGCTGCTCCCACCCCTCAGGAGCAAACCCAGCTCCTCAGGGATCCCTCCTTGGATCCATCATCCAAGGCTTCCCCAGTGATGCCAGGACGATGGAGCTGAGCCCTGGCTCCCTGCAATATCCCAAACCCGAGGGCAGCCAAGGCTCTGTGGGGATGAGAATTCCAGGAGCAGTGACAGAGACGTCGCCTGCAGGGTTATTTACAGCCCTCAGGAAAAACACGGAGGTTTGGGAGCATTTCCTACGGTGGGAAAACATTGGTTTCTGTCAGCCTGAGCCTCAAGCTGAGGCTCTCACACTTAATAAGACAAAAATGACAAGGCAGAACGTGGTGACAGCAGCTCCTGGGTCGGGCTGAAGGAATGGCAGTGGCTGCATGCAGGAGGGAGGGATGGGCAGGATGGGCAGGATAGGCAGGATGGGCAGGGGCAGCTCCAGCTCCTGTGCCCTGGCTGTGAGGGGACTCAATTCACCGTGCTGGAAGGAGCAGGGCTGTGCTGTGCTGTTGACAGCCTGGTATTTCCCCCCCCAGCCTTGTGGGGTGCCCTGGGAACGGTGCCTGGATAAATAGGAATTCCCACACCCGTAGGAATTCCCACACCCGTAGGGATTCCCACACCCATAGGGATTCCCACACCCCAGCTCTCTGCCCTGGCTGACCACAGACACAAAACCAAGTGCAAACTCCACCTCCAGAGCACATGAAAAATAGGAAGTGCCAAGTCCTGCGAGCTGCCCACGGCTCCCAAATGCCAGCTGCAATAATGGATCGACCCTCTGCTCCTTGCAGCAAACAACACCCGGCTGCTCACAGCCCTCCCCTGCTCCGGAGCAGGAGCATCGCTCTGGGGGGAAACTGAGGCACAAAGCATTACTGGGGGGGTCTAGGGACCCCAAAAGTGGTATAGGCGGGTATGGGGATCCCAAAAATGCAACCAGCTCCCTCTGCAGTGCCCAGGGATGGTTTATAGGCTGCTCCCTGCAAACCCCAAGGCAAGGCAGGCTCACCTCCCGCACCGGGACGGTTCCCCGGGCGCCCTCACAGCACACCCGGCCCAGCAGGAGCTGCTGACTCAGCAGGAGCGGGAGATTTCAGCGGAACGAGCCGTGTTCCTGCCGGGAAGGGCCCCGGGACCCCATTGTTCACCAGGGGCTGCTATCAGAGCAAGGAGGAGTCGAGCCGTGCCCCGAGCAGCCAAGCGGAGCCTGAAATAACCCACTGCGCTTCCTTCCTGTCGCTGAAGCTTCCAGCCCAGCTCAGGGCTTGGGCTCCCCTCCACCCCCTTCTTCTTTTTAATGAAAACACCCTAAAAAACAACAACTTCTTCTTCTTCTTCTTCTTCCTAAGTGGAGCAGCCAGCGCTGCTGTCACCCAGTTCCTCCCTGCTCCGGAAGAGTGCGGCAGGGCTGCGGTCCCAACCGTGGCTTTGGGGACAGGTACAGCCCTTTCTTGGAGGGTTTCCACCCATCTTGGAGGTTTTTGGGGCAGTCTTGCAGCCCTGAGCGGTGGTGTGAGGGTTGGGGTGAGCACACGGAGGGTGGCCCTGTCACAGGACAGACGTGGTCCCCTTGGGGACAGACACGTGCCGTGCTCATCTCCGCTTTGGCGCTCACCCCACTGGGCTTGCACCTCACCCAACACCCAGCTGTGACCTGATTGCCCAAAAAAGCCTCTCCACACCGCTGAGGACACAAGCATCCATCATCAACCATCATCAGAAAGCTCCTGTTTGAGGGGGGAAGACAAAACCGTGTCACCCTGTGGTCGCCTGGCGCCGGTGGCACCACAGCAGAGCTGCCAAGTGACACCCCAGCAGTGATATCATCCCAGTTATCATTTCTACCTGCTCCAAAGATCCCTCTCCCTGCCTGTCCCTTCCACCTGGCTCCCACCAGCACCTCCATGCACCTGGCTCCCCGAGCCCCCCCAGTTCCCTTGGCAGCAGGTGAATATTTCATGCAGGAAAGGAAAAGCACTTCATTAATTCATGGAGCAGCGCACAGGGGGAGGCTCCACAAAGCTCCAGCTCAGAGCAGAGGCACCTCTGCCTCCTCTTCCTCCTCCTCTCCCTCCTCCACCTTCACACCGCGGCCGTAGTAACTCGGATTGTCTTGCTACAAGTTTGCTCCAACACGGAAACATCGTTTCCCAAGAGGATAAACATTGAATTGTGGCCATCTCCCTGGATTTCCCTCCCACCGCTATGGGAAACACCCCTGCTCTGCCCCCCAGCATTCCCAGCCCCCCGAACCCGTGGCTGAATGCCAAGTGGGTGGATGGCATCCCTCTGCCCTGCTCTCCATCCCCTGGCATCGCTTTCCCTGAGCTCCAACCCCTATTAATTAATTAAACCCTCCTGGATTACAGGAGCCAGGTCGGAGCGCTGGGCAGTAACCTGAGAGCCCCAGGAGCATCTCCAGCCTGTCCCCATGATCTGTGACCCCACATCCAGCCCTAGAAGTGTCTCCATCCTGTCCCCACCATCCGTGACCCCACATCCATTCTGTCCCCACCATCCGTGACCCCACATCCAGCCCCAGCAGCATCTCCATCCTGTCCCCATGATCTGTGACTCCACATCCAACCCAACAGCATCTCCATCCTGGCCCCATCCTCTGTGATCCAACATCCAGCCCCAGCAGCATCTCCATCCTGTCCCCATGATCTGTGACCCCACATCCAGGCCCAGCAGCGTCTCCATCCTTGTCCCCACCATCCCTGACCCCACATCCAGCCCCAGCAATGCCTCCATACTGTCCCCATACTCTGTGATCCAACATCCAGCCCCAGCAGCATCTCCATCCCGTCCCCCACCCTCCGTGCCCCCCGCAGCTCCCAGCCCCCGCTACCAGCGGCGGGAGAGGCGAGGAAGAGGAGCGGGAGGAAGCCGGGAGGACGCGTGCCGGCCCTCGCAGGTTGCCATGGGTGCAAAGAGCAGCCGGAGACGCTGCCCGGGCCGTGTGTGCCCAGCGGGGTGAGGCCGGGAGGAAGGCACTGAGTAAACACCGCGCCCCAGGAAAAGCTCCTCTCTTGGCACGGCCGGGTGAATCCGCGGCTGGAACGGGCACCGGGAATGCTGGGGGGCACAGGGAATGCTGGGGGCACAGGGAATGGTGAGGGCACCGGGAATGATGTGGACACCGGGAATGCTGGGGGGCACAGGGAATGCTGGGGGGCACCAGGAATGATGTGGGGCATCGGGAGTGATGCGGGCACCGGGAATGCTGCAGGGCACCGGGAATTATGAAGGCACAGGGAAGGATGCGGGCACAGGGAATGATGCGGGGCACAGGGAATGCTGGGGGGCACGGGGAATGATGTGGGCACCAGGAATGCTGCGGGCACCAGGAATGCTGCCGGGCACCGGCAATGCTGCTGGCACCGCCGCACCCCGTGCTTCCCCCTCGCCCTGCTCCTCCCGGTGCCAGCGCCGATGCCAAGCCCTTGACGTGTCCCCATCACTGTCCCCTCTGCCCCTGGCATCGAGCTGAGCTCCTCCATCCCAAAATCTCCTTCCTCGCTGGGGCTGCAGCTGCAGCCATGGGAAGGAGATGGGTTTTGCTTTTGCCTGGGAATGCTGATCTGCCCTGGCAGCTCCGACGTGTCTGTGCAGGAGCTGAGCCGCCCGTCCGAGGGGGCTCCGGCGGTGCCAGCCCCGGGCATGGGTGGGGAATGGGGCCCTGGATCCACAGGGAAGGGGAATCAGGGGTGCTCACCCCAACACAGGGCAGGGGTGGCATCCTGGGGGGTGATTTGGCACCGAGGAATTCCCCCTGGGATTATTGTGCCCCGCGGGGGAGGCAGCTGCCAAATTGGAGAGGAGGAGAAGGAGGAGGAGGAGGAATGGAGGTTATTTTAAGGAGAGGAGGAGGAGGAAGAGGAGGAGGAGGAGGAAGGGGGGTTATTTTATGGAGGGGAGGAGGAAGAGGAGGAAGCAAGGGGGGTTTTATGGAGAAAAGGCAGAGGAAGAGGAGGAGGAAGGGGGGTATTTTACAGAGAGGAGGACGGGGGGTTTATTTTGGAGCATCTGTCTCGCCTTCCATTTCCTCCTTTTCTTTCTCCAGCTGCCATCAAGCTGCTCTCTCTGGCAGCAACTTCCTTTCTTCTTTGCTCGGAGCAGACGGACACTCATGGGGAAGTAGCAAACAGAGGCTGGGAGAGGGGAAACTGAGGCCAAACCACCATCCGTCCGTCTGTCCGGCTGCGGAGGGGGCCAGGGCACATCACACGCTTCCTGCCCCGGGATCGGGAGGACAAAGTCGCTCGGGGAGGGAGGAAAACTCCACGGGACGATTCGGATCCAGTGCTGGGCCTGGGGTCAGTAAGGAAGGGCCCAAACCCTTCCCTGCCCCAGGAAGATCGGGCAGAGCCGGGAGTTTCACCCCATTCACCCCCAGCTCTGCCCCCGGGCCGGTCCCGCCGCTCCCAAGGGATTTTCTTTCCAGGAATGGAGGAATTTCATCCTCCGGAGCGCAGGGCCAGGCGATGCTCGAAGCCAAGCGCTGCCAGGGGGCACCGGCCCTGCCCGGGCACGTGGGGCCGTGACAGCCCCACGGGGGCGGCTCCGGTGCCTCCTCCCCGCTCCCGTTATCCAGCACCCACCGGGCCCGGTGCCCTTCCCATCCCCATCGCGTTTCCCGTGAATTCGGGGGGAAATCGCCTTTGGCCAGTGTTTTACCCACCGGGGAAAGCCGCGGCACAGCCGGGGGGAGCCGGGGCTGCTCCGGGTTCTGCCCGCCCGCAGCTCCCGAACCTGCTCTGCCCCCGGGCTCCCGACGCCGGGCGGGGGGGACACACACATGGATGATTCCCGTGGGGGACGAGAGGCTTCGCCCCCGGTGCAAGCACGGAACGGGCCGGTACCGAGCGCCCCCACGGACCGAGGAAGATGGGAGGAACCGGGGGAACCGGGAGGTACCGGGAGGTACCGGGGGAACCGGCCCTTACCTGCAGCCTGCCTCGGGGAGAGCGGCGCCGGGACCGGGACCGGGGCCTCTCCGGTGCCCCCGGCGGGACGGGATGGGACGGGGCGGGACGGGGCTGGACGGGGCGGAGCCAGGCGAGGGTCCCTCTTCCCCCGGCGCCTCTCCCTGCCCGGCGGGCCCCGCAGGCGCCACCAGTGCCCGGTCCCCGGTGTCGGTGCCCGGTGACGATGTCCGGTGCTCGGTCTTCGATGCTCAGTGCCAGTCCCAGTGTCCGGATGCTCGGTTCTCGATTCCCGCTCGGTTCACCGGTTCTCAGTGTCCGGTATCCGGTGCCCGGTACCCGGTTCCCACTGCCGGTTCTCGGTGTCTGTTTCCCGATTCCCGATGCTGGTTCCCGGAGTCCGGTGTCCGGTGCCGGTTCCCGGTGTCCAATTGTCAGTGTCCGGTTCGCGGTGCCGGTTCCCGGTGCCGCTTCCCAGCTCTCGGTGTCGGGTTCCCGGTTCCCGGTGCCGGTTCCCGGCGGGTCGGGGCCTCCCGCCCTCGGTCGCCGCGAAGTCCCGCGCGGGGTCAGGAGCGGCGGGGGCGGGACCGGGGGGGCGTGTCCTACGGAGGGCGCCAGCCAATGGCGGCACGGGGCTTGCTACGAAGCAGCCAATGGGAGGGCGCGGACGATGCGTGGGCGGGGCCGGGGCGGGCGCGTCCCCGTGGGTCCCGCGCGCGTGGGCCGGTCCCGGTAACGCGCGCGGGGCGGGCTCGGGGCTGCCCCGGCTGCACCGGGGGGGGCGGGGACACCGGGGGGACGGGGACACGCGGGGGTGACACCGGTGGGAAGCGGGGAGGAGCGGGGTGAGAGCATCACGCGTGGGAGCGGCGCGGGACGGCGGGCGGGAGCGGCGGCGCTGATGAACCGGGGCTGAGGAGGGCGCTGCTGGACCGGGCGGAGCGGGGGCAGCGCCGCGGGGTCTGGAAAAGCTCCCCCCTCTCCTCCATGGGCATACCGCGACCCCACGAGGGGATGGGACACGCGGGGGCTGCCGTGCTGCCTGCCGAGAGCAGCGTTTGGGCCCGGGGGTCGTGGATGTCCGTTCATCCCGGTTCATGCCGGGGATCCCCCGACATCCCAGAGATTCGGAGGTGCCCAGCTTCGGGAGTGTCGGAGCATCCTTCCTCTTCCTCCTCCTCCCGGCTCCGTGGGTGCGAGCCGCGGCACGGGATGCTAATTCCCAAAGGTGGCATTAAACAGATTAAAGGTGGGATTTAGAGCGGATTAAAGTCTGGATTAACGGGAGCCTTGACTTCAGTCTCGGTCTCACGCAGCGGCTGGGAAGCGAACCCCAGATCCTCGCCAGCCCCCCCGGCCCTGCTGCCCCCCGGCAGTGCCCGACACCCCCCGGGCATCGCCCCCACTCCCAATACCCCGAGGATTTGCTCTGGTGCCAGATCGGGCCGGAGCAGCCGGAGCAGCTGTTGCCGCACTTCCGAACAGTTGTGGCCTCAGCCCTCCCGGCATCAATCACCCTCCGGGCTCCTCCAGTCCCGGTGGCCACCAGGAACCCGGTCCTGTGTCCCCATCACTGCCCTGTTCGGCACTGTCACCGCTGTCCTGCTGTCCCATTCCCGTGTCCCCATTGCTGCGTCCCCATTCCTGCCCGGTCCTGTGTCCCCATTCCTGCCCCATCCCGTGTCCCCATTGCTGCCCCGTCCTGCACCCCACCGCTCTCCCATCCCACATTCCCATCTCTGGGACACCCCGCAGGTTTTCACCTCTCTCAGGCTGTTGCTGAAGGTGTTTTGGAGGGTGATGGGATGGGGTGGGCGTGTGGGGAGCACCCCCAGCGCACCCCGGTGTGCCCAACACGCAGATCCCACAGTTCCCAGCTCGGGAAGGATCTCGGCAATGTCCCCACGCCTCTGCAGCCCTGGGGCGGGGGCTGGGGGATGCTTGGCCGGGGTCACACGGGGGGAGCCCCCACAAATCCACGTCCCTGCCCTGAGTGCGTGGAGCAGCCTCTCGGATCAGCGGGGACGGGAGCCGGCGCCGCGTGAAAAGCGGGAATAAAACAGAGAGGCAGCGGGATCTGGGCCAGCTCCGAGCGGCCTCTGCCCCCGTCCCTCCTCTCCTTTCAGGGACATGAAATGGGGCTTTGCGGCCGCCGCGCTCCTGCCCGAGAGCATCGCCCGTCCTCGGGGAGGCGGCGCGGCTCATCCCCCTCCCTGTGCTGGGGCTGGTCCGACCCGGACACCCCCAGAGCTCCGGGGGCTCCAGTCCCGGCTGCTCCCCTCGGGCCGGGAGCGGGCGGGCAGGGGGAGCATCGCCAGGGCGGCAGCGCCGGAATAATTCAGGAGATCTCAGCGGGCCAAGGGGGATCCGCTGCCCTTCGAGGGCGCTGAGGAGGGCACGGAGCCGCTCTCTGTGCTGCCTTTAGCCCCGGTGCCACTGTGCCAGGACACCTCAGGGCCCATCAGCCTCCAGAGCAGGCTGCTGCTGCTCCAACACCTCGTTTGGCTGAGCAGGGGGACAGAACGGGGACAGCGTGTCCCCAGCACCCACCTGTGCCCCTGATGGCACACGGGGACAGCACGGGAACAATGTGTCCCCAACATCCCCCTGTGCTCATGATGGCACACGGGGACAGGACGGGGACAGCGTGTCCCCAACATCCCCCTGTGCCCCTGATGGCACACGGGGACAGGACGAGGACAGCGTGTCCCCAACATCCCCCTGTGCTCATGATGGCACACGGGAACAGGACGGGGACAGCGTGTTCCCAGCACCCACCTGTGCCCTGGGATGGCACACGGGGACAGCACGGGGACAGCGTGTCCCCAACACCCACCTGTGCCCCTGATGGCACACGGGACAGCGTGTCCCCAGCACCCACCTGTGCCCTGTGATGGCACACGGGGACAGCACGGGGACAGCGTGTTCCCAGCACCCACCTGTGCCCCTGATGGCACACGCCAGAACCTCAGCAGCTCCTGGGACAGGGGCTGGTGTCCCTGCCCATAAAGCCGCCACTGTCACGGGGATTGGGCACGTGCGGGGTGGGGGCACCCCCGTGGGGGGCGCTGGGTCCCCAGGCCCTTCCCTCCCAGCATTTTGCATTCCCGCTGCTCCTGCCCGCGCCGCGCAGCTGTGCCCGGCCACAATGGCCCCTTCTTGCCGCGTCACCGGCTGCGCTCCCTCGGCCCCTTCCCCGCGCCCGAGCCACCCCGCTGGCAGCCGAGGCGGAAAAATTCATCCCAGTTTAAAAAAAAAACGAGAGAAAAAAATCCATCCTGGCAGGCACCGGCTCCGGAGGAGAGCCCGCTCTCCTGACCGGTTATCGCAGTGATGCTCCAGGGTTGTTAGCTGGTGTTGAATGCGAGGAAAGGGACAATGGAGGTGTCACTTCGGGGTGCTGGCGGTACCCAAAGGCAGCTGGTGACACCCTGGGGCTGTCCCCGAGCCCTGGGGACAGGCTGTGGCTCCTGAGTGCCCTCCCTCAGGGCCCCAGTGCCACATTCCCGAGCAGAGCGGTCCCTGCCCCTCCCACCCTCCCCCTGCACATCTGGCCTGGTGCTACAGCTGGATCGGGCCCTGCTCTCTCCGGTGTTCGCTCACAGAGCGGGGAGAGCCGAGCCTCGTTAGTTAATTAAAATGAAAGCTCGATCGAAGCTGTCAGGCAGCGCCGCTCCTCCAGAGGCTGCCGGGGAGGGATGGAGGAGGGGGCTCCAGGGCAGAGCCCACCCTGGGGATGAGGTTTCTGTGATTCCCCTCCCTGCGAGAACACGAAGCCCCATCCCTGTCCTGGGGACGCCGCTGTGTGTCCCTCCTGAGTGTGACCCACTTAGCCAGGCTCGGCTGCTGCATTTGAGCCCTTCCCGCTGCATTTGGGGCTGGGGGCTGCGGGGAGGGCCCCGCACATCCGAGGCGAGCCCAGCGCAGAGCCCCGGGCGGCTCCGGGACAAAAGCCAATGTAGGTTAAGCACAAAGTGCTGCTGTTCACGGGGGGGGGAGCGGGCAGGGCCCGCCGCTGCAATCAGCGAATTGCTCCTGTCACTGCTCCCCGCTTCGCTCTCCATCGGGTAAAACTGCCCTGGGGGGCACCGTGCCCCTCGCCTGCCCCCCGTGCTGTGCTCAGCGCTGGGGGCTCAGGATGGAGGCAAGGGGAGCCCCCCAAAGCTGCTGTTCCCAGCCCCGGTGGATGTGACATCCCTGGTGTCACCTGCTGGGGACAGTGGGGACGATGCCTTTAACACCAGGGATGGGTCTGGCTTCCCCCCCACTTTTTGGGGGGTGTCCTGCTGCACCCCGAGGCTTCAGGATCCCTCGTGGCCGAATTCCATCCAAGCTGTGGAGTGGGAACCTGGGGTGAGTGTGGGAGGCTGTGACACCACCAGGAGCCTGAGTGACAAATGGCATCATCAGAGGGGGTCCTTGTGTCACCTTGAGGGACAAACAGACCCTCAGCCTGTTGGGGATGGCAGCACGGATGGGCGAGGGGACAGACAGGCTGCTGCTGACGTCATCAGGGTGATCCGTGACATCATCAGGTGGCAAAGAACAGGGGGCAGAGAGAGGGGCCCGAGCAGGCTGGGACAGCTGGATGTGGAGGAAGAGGAGCAGGAGCAGGAGCAGGAGCAGGAGCAGGATAGAAGCAGGACGGTGGCCCTAGGAGTGGTGTCCCCAGCTCATGTTTGCCAAGCTTGTCCTTGTGCTGGTGACATATTGACTGACAATTCTTAATCAAGTGGATTATTAATTAGCAGCAGAGCTGGCTGGTTAATCCTGGGCCGGGCTGGGAGCTGCTGGTTTGTGCTGACACAGCCTGGTGTGGTGACAGTGCCACCGTGCTGGGTGCCCCCGTGCCAGGACACCCACGCTGGCCCAGGGAAGGGATGGATGCCACCCCCGGGGGCTCGGGTGGTGGCTTCACCCCTGTGCATGATCCAAATCCTGCAGGGTTTGACCCCAGAACTGCTGGGTGGCACCCCAGGAACGGCCCTGGCACAGCAGGAGCGCTGGCTGGTGGGTGGGCACCCGTCTGTGGCGTGCCTCGGTGCCATCTGGGCCATGCAGGGGGAGGTGACACGCGTGTCACTAGTGCCACACGTGTCCCCAGTGCCACACGTGTCCCAGCCCTCGCTGTGGCTGTGGAGGATGCAGGGGACCAGCCCTGCGTGGTGCATCCCCATCCCTGCCCATGTGTGTGGCGTTGTCCCCGCTGTCCCCACCAGCGCGGGGTCCCTGTGGGGACAGGGGAGGGGGCTGGGAGCGGCTCCCCCACCCCCATCTGAGCCGCTCCTGGGCTGTTCTCGCCGCAGCTGCTGCGGGCCCGGCTCCATCCCGCGTTTCCCGCGTTGTGTCCCGGCCATCGGCCGAGACCCCCCGGGCACGGCCGCTCCCGCACCCCGGGGCACCGGGAGCCGCTCTCGGAGCGCTGCGCTGCCGTTTCGCTGCACACCATTGAATCGCTGCCCCGAGCCGTGCCGGGCTCGCTGGGGACATTTCCCAGCCCTGATTAACGCTGGGAGGATCCCTGGGGATGCTCCCGGTGCTTCCCGTCAGGATCAGGAGGATGAACCGGAGAAAGTTGAGGCCGGCGGCGGCTCCGGGAGGCGGGGACGTGCCCGGGGTGGCGGCGGGAGCGGAGCCTCGGGGGGAGCCGGGGATGCTGCGATGAGCCCGCAGGTCCCAGCCCTGTCCGAGCCCCGTCTGTGGCTGCTCGCTGTGTGCTGCCACCAGCCAGGCGCATCATCCCCCGGCCGAGCACCCCCGGGCCCGGCAGGAGGGGAGGTTTGGGGTGCCACAACCCCCGCCAGCTGTCGCTGTGTCACTGTCCCCCTCCTGCTGCCCGCCTGCACCCCGCAATGACCCCTCATGGCCCAGAGCTCCCCACTGATCCCGGGGAGGGACAGCTGGGCTGGCACCCCCGTGGCAAGCCGAGAGAGCCGGGCTCCTCCTGCCAGGCACCTGCCAACACAGCCCGGCCATCTGTGCCCGCTGCCAGCTGCCCTGGGCACCCGCACCCGCACCCGCAGCCCCGGCGGGTGCAGCCCCAGGCCTGGCACGGGGACGGCTGCTGCAGGCAGGGCTGCTCCTGCTGCCTGGCACGGCTGCTGCCTGCTTAATTGCGCTGAAAGCACAACAGATGGCAGAAGGGCTTCAAGATGTTCTTTTCCAACATTTCGGGCTCCTTCGCTCGCCTTCCTCCAAAACAGCTCCGAGGAGGAGGCTGGGAAGAGCCCTGAGCTCATGGGGAGGCTTGGTGACCCCGGGGGTGAGTCCGGAGCCGGGGAATTAAAGGGAATTAAAACATTTGCCGGGCTCACACTGCGGTGCTTTCTTCCCTCCGTAATCCCTGCGCCTGCTGCCCTTCCTGCCCGCACCTCCAGCACCTGCCCGCTGCTCCCGGGGCACAAAAGCCCCTTTGCCACGTCTGGGGGCAGCTGGTGGCAGCAGCTGGGCGCTGGGGGTCACCTCGGGGCCCTGGGGGGCTGCAAAGGCACCCAGAGATGGGGGTCCTGCCAGGCTGCAGGCCCTGCCCTGGCTGTGCTGGGCTGTCCCTCAGGGCACTGAGAGGGCACTGTGCCACCCCAGGGCACTGTGCCACCCCACCCTGAGCCTTGCTGGGGCTGGACACTGCCCTGTGACCTGTGCAAGGCTGGCACCTGGCATGGCTGCGCTGGAGCAGGACCCAACACCCACCCCTGGCCCCAACACCCATCCATGTCCCAAACACCCATTTCAGCCCCTAACACCCATTTCCAGCACCCACCCCTGTCCTAAACATCCACCCCTGTCCCAAACACCCAATCCTGACCCCAGCACCCATTTCAGCCCCTAACACCCATTTCCAGCACCCACCCTTGTCCCCAGCACCCACTCCTGGCCCCAAACACCCATCCCTGTCCCCAGCACCCATCCCTGTCCCAAACACCCATTCTGGCCCCTAACACCCATCCCCAGCACCCATCCCTGTCCTCAACACCCATCCCCATCCCCAGCACCCACCCCTATCCCCTGCACCCATCCCAGCTCCCAGCACCAATCCCCAGCACCCATCCCTGTCCCAAATGCCCATTCTGGCCCCTAATACCCACTTCAGCACCCACCCCTATCCCTGACACCCATCCCCATCCCCATCCCCGCACCCCTCCCGGCCCCGCTCCCCGCCTGCCCCCGCGGCTCCGGCCCGAGGTGTGTTACCGCGCGCCTTTGATGAATTATTTATGAGGCAGGTGACCTCATTCATTCAGATTGATTTTCCTCCCTGTCACTCCAATTCCATCGCGCTCCTGGAAGCGGCGGGGCCCGGCAGGTGCTGCGCTGTGGGGACGGACCCGAGCACCAGGCGAGAGCCCTTTGGCAGCCCGGGAATAATCAGCGTTAATAATAATATTATTAATTATATTAGTACTTCCGTTGCCAGCATTGTTATTATTAAGATTTTGAAATAATTGTATTATTATTATTGCTCTTATCATCATTATTATTATCATTATTTATAATATTTGTATTAGTGTTGGTAATTGGATATTATTATTATTATTATTATTATTATTATTATTATATTGTTTTTATTATTTATTATTTATTATTTTTATTTTTATTATTTACCACTCTCTTGTGCTCCCCAGGACCCCAGGCTGTGCCCATCCTGCACAGACAGACCCACATCTGCCCAGGGCCACCAAGGGCCATGTTGTCACCTGTGCAGGTGTCCCCAAGCCGGAGGGTATGTGGTGGCAGCCTGGGCACTCTCCCAGTGCCTTAAAGATGTGTTTACAAACACACCATTGGATTCAAGCTGCACATATTCGAGGCTCTATTTAATTTTAAGCGTTCTCTGTGTTCAACCGGCTGCTCGAGCTTATTAAAAAGATATATTAAAAAAGCAACGTGCGTTTATTTGTGTACACACACGGCTCCTGCAGCCCCTTCCCAGCACTCGCTGCCTGTCTGAGCTCTCCGTGCCTCAGTTTCCCTCCCGGCTGGGCGGGAGGAGCACCCGGGGGCTGTGGGAGGAAGGCTCGGGAGGGATGGTGAGGAAAGGTTGAGTCCAGGGTAAGGCTGAGCCCAGGGAAAGGCTGAGCCCAGGGCTGTGACAGATCCACGCAGGAGGGGACAGAGCGCGGCTGGCAGTGCCCCTGGTGCTGCTGAACTTGTGGCACGGTGGCACTGCAGGACAGCGCCAGCGCCGTGAGCTTTCACCCTCCCAACAGCCCCTGAATCCAGGTGAGTATCCCGTGCCAGAGAATTCCCGGGATAAAAATCACCCTGAACAGGCATCCCTGGGCCAGAGCAGCCCTGAGCCAGAGCATTCCAGGGATAAAAATCACCCTGAACAGGCATCCCTGGGCCAGAGCATTACTGGGCCAGAGCATCCCTGAACCAGACCATTCTCGGGATAAAAATCACCCTGGAGAGGCATTGTTTAGCCAGAGCATCCCTGGGCCAGAGCATCCCTCAAACGAGCATCCCACAGCCAGAGCATCCCTGGGCCAGAGCATTCCCGGGATAAACATCCCCTGGACGGGTATCCCTGAGCCAGAGCATCCCTCAAACGAGCATCCCTGAGCCAGAGCATCCCCCGGGCCGGGTACCCAGCACTGCCTCGTGTCCAGTTCCCATCAGGAGCCGCCCACAGCCCCAATTCCCCCCTTGCCGCCCCCTCGGTGGCGCTGCCCGTCCCCATTGTCACCCGACAATGGCAAGCGCCCGGTCCTGCTCCCCGGGAGTGCCATTAGCCCAAATATTTGCTTCCCGTCTCCAGGGTGACAGGGCTGCCAGCGCTCACCCACATCCCTCCTTTGATCATCTCCCTCTTGATCTTCCGCCGCCGGTTCCCGGCGCTCCTCCCCGGCGGCCTCGCCTCGTGGGGAGGACGTGGGAGCCGGCGGCAGCCGCGGGGTCCGGGAGTGGCCGTGGAGGAGCTGGGGGAGATGGGGGAGAGGAAAGCAGGACTGGGAGTGATGGAGGTGAAGAGTGGAGGGTGAAGGCACAGCTGGGGGAGGATGGAGATAGGGGTAAGGGAGATGTTGTCATGGGGAGATGGGTGCGACCTTGGGGAAATGGAGGTGGCCTTGGGGTTGGGATCAGGTGTTTGAATCTGCAATCACCATCCCTTGATGGCCACAACCACCACCCCCTCATGGCCATCAGCATATCCTTCCCATGGCCACAGCCACCATGTCCCCATGGCCACCACCATCCTCCAAGGTCACCAGCATCTCCTTTCCATGGCCACCACCACTATGTCCCCATGGTCACAACCACCATGTCCCCATGGCCACAGCCACCATGTCCCCATGGCCACCACCACCATGTTCCCATGGCCACCACCATCTCTCCATAGTCACCACCATCTCGTCCCCATGGCCACAGCCACCATGTCCCCATGGCCACCACCATCTCTCCATAGTCACCAGCCTCTCCTCCCCATGGCCACCACCATGTCCCCATGGCCACCACCACCATGTTCCCATGGCCACCACCATCTCTCCATAGTCACCACCATCTCCCCCCCATGGCCACAGCCACCATGTCCCCATGGCCACCACCATCTCCTCCCCATGGCCACAACCACCATCCCATGACCACTAGCATCTCCTCCCCATGGCCATCATCATCTCCTGCCCCTCGTGGCCACCACCATCTCCTGCCCCTCATGGCCACCACCATGTCCCCATGGCCACCACCACCATGTCCCCATCGCCACCAGCATCTCCATCCCATGGTCACCACCATCTCCTCCCCACGGCCACAACCACCATCCCCCCATAGTCATCACCATCTCCTCCCCATGGCCACCACCACGTCCCCTCATTCAAGCAGGGCACTTCAAAGACCAGGGATGGGAGAACAGAGACCCTTTGGTGGGACAGCAGGACCTGGCTCAGCAGAAGCCCTGGGCAGGACTGACCCAGCTGCTCCCACTCCTTCCCCCTGGAACAAGTTTTCCCCAGCCCGGGGAGCCAAGCAGGCCCACAGCATTCCAAGCTTGTTTTTATCTTTCCCAAAGCTCATCCAGGTCCAACACTGGCGCTGAGGGCGGGGGATGGAGCTGAGAAATTTCTCCCAGAATAAGAGGAATTTTGGAGCCAGGTGGGATCAGCTCCAAAATCTCTGGAATTTGGCGGTGGCAGGGGAGGGACCGACAGCGCCGAGCCTTTTCTAAGCAGCGTTTTCAAAAAAACAAAGCGAAATCTTCGCCAGAAAATGTTATTTCCATCCCTTTGGCAAGCACGAGCCGTTTGGAAGCGACGCTTTGTGTTGGGAATGGGACCCAAATCTAAGGGAGCTGGGAATGGAGCTCTGGGAAAGCTGCTGGGAGCTGGGATGGAGCCACAGCCAGGCCTGGTGGGGTTTGGCAGCTGATCCACACCCCCACCGTGTCCCTGCCCTGTGGCACCTCAGGGGGTGCTGTCACCACCCCTGATGCCCTGTGTCCCTGTCCCTGAGGTGGTCTGGGGAGCTGTGGCCTTTCCCTCACAGCCCCAAAGCCCTTTGCTTTGCAATTCCCGGCCCCACACTGCAAATCCCCTGGGAAAAGGGCAAAATCCAGCGTCCATTCCATGGGGGACCCAATCATGGACCAGCAGGGACCAGCAGGGACCAGGAGGGACCAGCAGGGACCAGCAGGGATGTCACTGTGGGACCTGAAGGGAGGAGAGGGGACACCAGAGCAGCATCATTGCCTGGGGCAAGGAGGGACATGGCTGGAGAACCAGGAGGTCTGGAGGAACCAAAGAACCAGAAGAACCTGGAGGGACCATTAGGGACAAACCTTCAGGCCCGGGGGCCACGCTGTCACAGCAGGGACACATCAGAGGAGCGGAGGACACCAGGACGGTCCCTGCCACCAGCTGGGAGCACCCGGGGACACCGAGAAGCGGCGGCGCTGGGGGTGGCAGTGGCCGGGGCAGACGTGCCCGCCCGCACTTTGCTGCATGACGATGATTAAGTTGCTTCCCCTCGCTATGGTCCCTCGGGGAGGTGTTAACCAGCTGCTAATAAAGACAGATGGCTCTGAAGTGGCGTCTCCGGAGCCTTTGTATGGGTGGAATTTCGGGAAAAGCCACCGGGGTGCCCGCAGGCACCGGGCAGACCCGCGGCACCCGCGAGCAGCCGCCACCGGTGGGGACAAATCTGCTCCCTGGGGGTGACGGTGGGGACAGAGGGGAAGATTTGGGAGGCTCGGAGGATGCCGAGAGCCCGAGCAGCCCCGGGGAGGGAAAGGGCGACCCGAAAGGGCTGCGGGGGGCGGGAAAGCAGCGGGAAGAGGAGAAATCCAGCAGCAACTGCCCATTAAAATTCATGAAAGCTGTTAAAAAGCAGAGCTCCCGGCTGCTGCTGCTGACAAAGCCGGCGAGGGAGGCGGCGGTGCCAGCTCCGTGCAGCGGCGAATTCGGGGTTCAGCCCCCCATTCCCAAAGCGATTTCCAGCTGGGTGACACCCCCAGGGCCCCGGATCCCTCGGCACCCACCCGGAGGCACCAAACCGCATCCCCACCACGGCACCCCTTCCCTCACAGGGGACCCCAAACTCCCTCCGCTGCCTGGAGGAAGATTTGCATCTTCGAGCTCATTTATTTTCCTTTTTCCCATATATTTTTAGCCCCCCCCCCCGCCGCCACTCACAACCCCCCTCGCAGCTGCCTGCGAACGAGCCCCGGCGCGATTCCCTCGCCGTAATTAGCAACGTTTCTGCAGGCAAATGGCAGTCGGGAGTGGAGGTGGCATTTCCTTAATTAAAACAATTAATTAGGGTGGGGTGAGAGGGAAGATAAACCATCTTCCCCATAGAAAAGCCTCTTGGAGCTGCCGGTGCCTGGCGGTGGTGCCAGGGCTGTGGCATCCCCAGGGTGGCGGTGCCACCCGTGCCCCTGTGGGTGCCCACCTTTGGGTGCTGCCCGGCCACTGAGCACCCAAGGGTGGCTCTGGGACCCTCTTTCAGCTCCCTGGCCTGCAAGGCCGGGCTGTGTGTCCCAAAATGTCCCGGGCAGGACCGGTGCCAGCCGGAGCATCCCGGCCATGGCGATGCCGGCCCCGGTTCTGTGCCGGGGTATAAATATCCGTGTGTTACTTAGCGACTAATTGCACGGAGCGCAACAGCGGGGGGTGCCAGCCCCTAATGAGGATCTGGAATCAAAGCTGCTAATTACCCCTGTGCCGAGCTGCCGCATCGCTCCTGCTGGGCTCTGCCCGTCCGGCCGCGCATCCCGGTGGCATCCTTGGCACCGCCGGGCCCAGACCCCCGTGCCAAGGGGGTTTTGGGCCAGTGAGAGGCCAAATCCAGCGATGTCCCCGTTTGGATGGCCTCTCTGGGGCAGGTGCCACCCCGCACCCCGGTCACGTCCCTTTGGGTGACCTGGCACAGCCGCAGCGGTGCCAAGGACCGAGGGCTGCCGTGGGTGACTGGGTGAACACCCGGGCACACGCAGGGGTGTCTGTGTGTCCGTGGGGGTGTGCGAGGCCAGCTTGGGACACGGGTGTTTGAAACCCAAACCTTTCCCCGCGCCAGGCTGGTGGAACCCCGAACCCCTCAGCAACACCAACCCAGCAGCGACTCGGCGATGTTGGCTCCGCTTGCCGAGCTCACCCACCCCCTGCTCTGTCTAGAACCTTTGACTCCGTCCCAGAAGCCCCAGCACGCACAGGACGAGGCTCTGGCACTCCTGGCACAGCCGATTCCAGCACGGGGGGAGCCCCGGCACCACCCTGTGCCCCCTTGGCACGGGGGTCACCCTTCCCCAGAGCCCAGAATTTGGGGTGCCCAGGAGCATCCCTCCGGGCCCATCATCTCCCCGTGGCTGGGGGATTTTTTTCCCCGGCTCTGCACACCACGTGGATGGTGGGAAGCAGGTCCCGGGTAAATATCTCCCGGCGGGTGCGTGCGGGGATGCTGCCTTCACAGGATTTACAGCTTCAAAGCCTCGGCCTCAAAGCCTGCAGATATCTTTTCATCATTTCAGCCGCGGTCTAATTACCCCGCTGGCCGCCGGCGCTGCCCGGCGCTCCCAGGTACAGCCTCTCTTAATAGCTGGAATTTATTATTTAAATGTCGTTTTTCAGCTCCTCGCTCCCGTTGCGGCTCCGGGGGTGCCTGTGCCCCCCCCTGCACCCCAAAACCCGAGCGCCCTGATCCGCCAGCACCCGGCGTTCACGCTTTCCGCCTGCTCTGAGCCGTGACGAGTTATTAATTAACGGCGAGGTATCGTTCCCTGCTTCATCTTGGCTGTAATTAGATGGTGGGGATGCCGGGAAGCCGAGCTGGTTAGCGCTTGCCGGAGGGGGATGAAGGGAACCGGAGCCCTCCCAGCGCATCCCGGTGCTGCCGGAACCGGGGCCCCTCCCGGCGGCGCGGAGCTCTGGCGCGGAGCCCCGGTCCCGGTGATTTACGGCGGGCACCAACCCTGCCGTGATGGATGCGGGGCCGTGATGGATGCGGGGAGCAGCCCCGGCCGCGGCGCCTGTTAATTAGCGGCTTTGGATTGATGAGGAATCGCAGCTCCTGCTAACGGTGGCAGCGGCGGGGCCGGGGTCGGTGCCGCTTCCCCGGTGCCGCTTTCTCCGCAGCCGGAGGATAATTTATGGTTTCGTATCAGTGCCGCTGATCTTGGAGCTTTTCCAGCCTCCCCTTCCCTCTCCCCACATTGCTTTTCCTCGAAAGCCGATTGCCCAGGATGGGATGCAGCTCCTGGCCGGGATGTCGCTGTCCCCGGTGTCCCTGGCCGTGTCACCCCCCCTGTGCTGAGCTGGGACAGGGCTCTGCCATGGGCCGGGCCGGTTCCTCCTGCGCTGGGGGTGCTCTGCAGGGAGGGATGAGGGCATTGCCCGGCCTGGAGCCCGCTCAGGGCACGCACCCAGCCGGGAGCAGCCCTGCAGAGCGTCATTTCAAGGTGTCAAATCGCCTTTTAGTGCTTAAATTGCTCTGTGGAAGTGGAGCGCGGGGATCTGGCAGGGCGTCTGGGAAGGGATCTGGAAAAGGGTCTGGAAAAGGTCTGGCAGGGCAGGGGAAGGGTTTGGGAAGGGATCCGGGAAGGAGAAGCTCAGCAATGGGCGGTGGTGTCCCCCACTCAGGGACATGACCCAGTGCCACCAGCTGGTTCGGTTTTGGTGGATTTTGGTGTTTTCTCGGAGCTCTTTGCAGCTGCAGGAAGGGCAGGCACTGGCAGAGCCCTGGGGGCGGTGGTGACAGAGCCCCGGTGATGGGCTCAGAGGGTGGCACCGCCCGGGTGACACCGGGGTGAGGTGACAGCCCTGCCAGGGGGATTATCCCCGTCCCTCGGCGCCGGCAATTCCCCGCCTTGTCCATCGATCCCTGCGAGGTGTTAAGAGCGGCTGGAACATCGATTGGAGCAAAGCCCAGGCTCAGCCAGGCCCGAGGCTTCCCCAGCCAGGGGTGCAGGTCCTGCCTGGGGTCTGGAGGCGCAGAAACCCCGGTGGGGACAAAGGCTGGCGCGGTGGGGACGTGCTGGGCCATGGGAAGCGCCGATGAACCCCGGGCGCGCCTGCCAGGCGCCCGCGGCGTGCCGGCTTGGCACGGCCCCGCCGCAAACCGCGCCTGGATCGTGTCCCGGGCGCTCGCCGTGACAGACGGGCACGTTCAACGAGGCACGGGCCGGTGCCCAAGGCAGCCGGGCCCGCCGCTCCTACCGGCAACGGGAGCGAGCCCAGCCCGGGGTGAGCGGGAGCATCCCCGGTTCGCGGCACCGGGCACGGTGATGTACCGACAACGCCGATGAAAAAATCGGATTCCATTTTCCCGAGGAGAAAGGAAGGGCTAAAGACAAAAGAGGCCGTTTACCAAGCGGCTGGCAGCCCAGGGGAAATCGCTATCCAGATAAAAAATCGCAGATTAAGGAAGGAAAGAGCTGACCTTAACTCCAGTCCTTAGGCAGGGAGGAAGGGCAGGATTTTCACCGTTTAATTGGGGTTTTTTAACCATTTCGGGCGGTTTGTTTGCTCTGCTTCAAAGCCAGGAGCGCATCGTTTTTACTCGGAGGCTGTAATAATGGCATAAATAAAGAATTGGGGTTTTTTAAAGCGGCTTTTTGGACTCTGATTGTCCTTGAATTAATGACTCTTTTTGAGAAACAGAACCCCAGTTCCTAGGGGTTTATCCTCGTGCAGAAATGATATCAGGGGCTGAAAGCTGGAAAATAGCTGATGGAAAGGGCAAAAAAATCCCAGTAAACCGCAGGATGGGTTCAGCAGCCCGCTCCCAGTCTGCACCATTATTTTGGGTGAAATCTTTGTGATGGCTGTGGAGGGAACCCCCCATCCCCAGGTTTGTCCCTGCAGGAGGAGTTGCCAGAGCTCCTCCGGGGGTGGGAAATGCTTTGGCTTGGGCTGCGGGGCCGGCGTTAGCCACGCTTGAGGGGAAAATCACAATCACAGCCGGGGCCCCACGCCAGGAGCCGTCTCCGGGAAGAGCCAGGGGGGATCCACATGGGGGATCCACATGGGAGGGGGTCCCTAGGAGGTGGCAGGGTCACTTTGGGGGGCTGGGGGTGAGTTTGGGGGGGTCTGTTGGTGCATTGGGTCACTGGGGAAACTGAGGCACGAGCTGAGAGGGACGGGCTCAGGGAAAGGGAGGGAGGGGATGGGGATTGGGGTGATGTGAGGCATCCCCCATCATCACACCAAGATCGTGGGGAGGGGAAAAGCCCTGCACACCCAAAAGCCTCGACTTTGCTGCTCCTCCTCGGTAGGACACGGAAATCTTGGGGATTTCATCCTCGTGAGGAGAAAGGAGGAAAGCTGAGCAGGGATGGGGGCAGCTCTTCGTGAGGCAAAGTCCCTCATCGGGGATTTGGGGGCACCTCTGTGGACCCCCCCCTCCTGGCTCTGGTTCATTGCCAGAGGGAGGGAGAACTGAAAGTCTGGGCTGGGAATGAAGGAGGTTGTGAAAGTCACCGGCTCCGGATGGAACCGGAGCAGGAGAGAGCTGAAATAAAGGAGGATAAAAATAACCCCGGCTGGGTGGGGGGCTGGGGGGCACGGGCCATGGACTGGGGGGGAACAGCTGGGCTGGGACAGACCGGGCTCCTGGGAGCACATCTGGATGGGGAAGCAGCGGGAACAGCTGGTTTGGGAGCGTGGGGGCAGCGGCTGCATGGATGGCCCTGGGGTGACAGCGGGCACAGCTGGACTGGGGTCACAGGGAACACATCTGGGGCTGGGCAGGGCTGCAAACATCTGGATTTGGCCTTGGGGCATAACTGGACGGGAGAGGCTGGTGAAGGTGACAGCCATGGGTGACACTGATAGGGACAAGGGGCTGTCCCAGGTCCCCCCAGGGCTCGGGGAGCTCAGCTCCTCCCCAGCCCCCTCAGAACAACCACGGAGGGTCCTTGTCCCTCCGGAGGAACCCGATGAAGTCACCAGACGCCTCTCGGAGCAGGGGGATGGCAGCGGGGTGGCAGCAACGAGGTCATTAAAGCAGAAAGAAAAATACATTAGAAATGTTCAACTGCTCAGTCTTGCCTGAAATGTGCTTAAATCAGCCCCGGGTAAACAATGAGACGGGATTAATGGCAATTAGTTTTCATTAGAAAGGTGGCATCACCCTGCCCTGCTCCCCGGGGGACGGTGCCTGCCTTGCTGGGAGCTCCCAGGCGGATCCAGGCGGGGCAGGGCCGGTGACCGCGTCCTGCCGGGCCCCGGGGCTGCGGGAACCGCGTCCTGCCGGGCCCCGGGGCTGCGGGAACCGCGTCCTGCCGGGCCCCGGTGACCGCGTCCTGCCGGGCCCCGGGGCTGCGGGAACCGCGTCCTGCCGGGCCCCGGTGACCGCGTCCTGCCGGGCCCCGGGGCTGCGGGAACCGCGTCCTGCCGGGCCCCGGTGACCGCGTCCTGCCGGGCCCCGGGGCTGCGGGAACCGCGTCCTGCCGGGCCCCGGTGACCGCGTCCTGCGGAGCCCCGGGGCTGCGGGAACCGCGTCCTGCCGGGCCCCGGTGACCGCGTCCTGCCGGGCCCCGGGGCTGCCGGAGCCGCCTTATCGCGGCCGAGGCAGCGGAGCTTCAAAGGGAACCCGCAAATCCGGCACATGCAAAGCCCCAGCTGGCCCTGCAGATAACCGGGCACCGGCCTGGGGTGGCCTCAGCCGCTCCTCCTGGGGCATGGTTGGCTTTGGGGCGGTGGGTTTGGGGTGAGGTTTGGCCCTGGGGTGATGCTCAGCCTTGGGGTGATGCTAGAATTGGAGGTGATGCTCAGCCCTGGAGGGATGCCCGGGTCCTGGGGATGCTCACTCAGGGCAGCGTTTGGGGTGTTCCTCGTCCTCAGGGCAGCGTTTGGGGTGTTCCTCGTCCTCAGGGCAGCGTTTGGGGTGTTCCTCGTCCTCAGGGCAGCGTTTGGGGTGTTCCTCAGCCTCAGGGCAGTGTTTGGGGTGTTCCTCGTCCTCAGGGCAGCGTTTGGGGTGATGCTCAGCCGCAGGGCAGTATTTAGGACCATGCTCATCCTCAGGGCAGTATCTGGTGCTATGCTCAGCCTCAGGGCAGTATTTGGGGTGTTCCTCAGCCTCAGGGCAGTATTTGGGGTGTTCCTCATCCTCAGGGCAGTGTTTGGGGTGTTCCTCAGCCTCAGGGCAGTGTTTGGGGTGTTCCTCGTCCTCAGGGCAGCGTTTGGGGTGATGCTCAGCCGCAGGGCAGTATTTAGGACCATGCTCATCCTCAGGGCAGTATCTGGTGCTATGCTCAGCCTCAGGGCAGTATTTGGGGTGTTCCTCAGCCTCAGGGCAGTATTTGGGGTGTTCCTCATCCTCAGGGCATTGTTTGGGGCCATGCTCAGCCTCAGGGCAGTATTTGGGGTGTTCCTCAGCCTCAGGGCAATGTTTGGGGTGTTCCTCAGCCTCAGGGCAGTATTTGGGGTGTTCCTCATCCTCAGGGCATTGTTTGGGGCCATGCTCAGCCTCAGAGCAGTATTTGGGGTGTTCCTCAGCCTCAGGGCAGTGTTTGGGGTGCTCCTCAGCCTCAGAGCAGGATCTTGGGGCTGGGGATGAGGCAGCAGATCTCCCCGGGGTGCAGGGGAAGGGCAGAGGACACTCTGTCCGTGTCTCCTGCATTTTGGGGTGCTGATGGTCAGTGCTGGGTGCTGCCCCCGATGCCATGGGTGACCCCGCAGGGTGGCGACGCTCTGGTGGCCACCACACCCCCTCAGCTCAATCTCCAGGGCTCATCCCCATCACCCCAAAACACTCCTTGGGCAGGAGGGGTGGAAAGAACGCTCCCCACCTCCAGAATGGGGCAAATCCCATCAGTTTTGGGGCTGGCCCAAGCACGCAGCGGCCTCACCGGGCAGGACACAGCCAGTCCCGGTGGTGGCTGAGCCCCGGTGCCCCACCGGCACCGGCACCCCCGGAGGGTCCCTGTCCCCCCGCCCGGGGCACGGCCCCCGTCATTAGCACCCAGAAAATGTTGGGTTTCTGCCTGGGAAAACACAGTAGATATGTACATTAAACATCAAATTATAAAATTAACAGATTCCAACTGCGGATGATTTGCATGTGCAAATTAAGTTAATTACCGCTCTTCCTCCTCAGCGCCCGCGTGCCGGGAAGGGCCGGCCCCGGCACGGCCGCGGCAGCTGCGGGAACGGCGGGGCCGGGGGCGGCACACGCGTGTGCAAACACACACAGACACACGCGTGTGCAAATACACACAAACACCTGTGCAAATACACACATATACCTGTGAAAACACACACAAACACGCGTGTGCAAACACACACAGACACACACGTGTGCAAATACACACAAACACCTGCGCAAATACACACATATACCTGTGAAAACACACACAAACACACAAACACGCGTGTGCAAATACACACAAACACCTATGCAAATACATACATATACCCGTGAAAACACACACAAACACACACACACGTGTGTGCAAGCACACACAAACACACGTGTGCAAATACACACGAACACCTGTGAAAACACACACACGCATGTGCAAGCACACGCAAACACGCGTGTGCAAATACACAAAAACACCTGTGCAAATACACACATATACCTGTGAAAGCACACACACGCGTGTGTGCAAACACACACAAACACACACACACACTCGTGCGCACAGCAGTGCAGGGAGGCGCTGGATGTGGCTTGGAGAGGGGGACGTGGATGGACACACGGACGGACACACGGATGGACATACATGGATAGACACACCATGGATGGATATACCATGGATGGACACACAGATGGACACACAAGAAATGGACACATGGATGGACACACATGGATGGATATACCATGGATGGATATACCATGGATGGGTACATGGATGGACACATGGACACAAACACAGATGGGCACACACGGATGGACACATGGATGGACACACAAGAAATGGATACATGGAATGGACACGCATGGATGGACACACCATGGATAGATATACCATGGATGGATACATGGATGGACACATGGACGGACACACAGATGGACACACATGAAATGGACACACGGATGGACACATGGACACAAACACAGATGGGCACACACGGATGGACACATGGATGGACACACCATGGATGGATATACCATGGATGGATGCATGGATGGACACACAGATGGACACACGGGCACATGGATGGACATATGGATGGACATATGGATGGACATATAGATGGACAGATGGATAGCCATACATGAAATGGACACATGGAATGGACATACACGGATGGACACACATGGAATGGACACATAGATGGACACATGGATGGATGGATGGATGGATGGATGGACACAAAGATGGACACATGGAGGGACACACATGGAATGGACACACGTGGATGGACACATGGATGGATGGATACATGGATGGACTCATGGATACACACATGGATGGACACACAGACGGACACACGGACAGATGGACACACACATGTACACAGCTGCAAACCCACAGCCACACGTGGGTGCACAGCCACACCCACACAGGGAGGGGTATGCCTGATCCAGGGGTTCTGCTGGGGGGGGATGGGGCTGCCGTGCCAGGGTACCCCAGACTGGGGCTCCTCCTGCCCCCCACATTCCCTCCCCAGGGCAGAGGGGCTGCCAGGGTCCATCCCCAGCTGGGGGGGATCCACCAGTGCTCACGGGGGGCTGTGAAGGCGCCGCTCCCCAAAAGCCCAGCCTGGGCCCCAGCAGGGAGTGGCGGGGTTTGGGGGCGGCACTGGGGTCTCATGCCGAGCCGAGGCGTGCCGGGCCGGGCCAGGGGCAGCACTGGGGTCTCATGCCGAGCCCAGGCGTGCCGGGCCGGGCCAGGGGCAGCACTGGGGTCTCATGCCGAGCCCAGGCGTGCCGGGCCGGGCCAGGGGCAGCACTGGGGTCTCGTGCCGAGCCCAGGCGTGCCGGGCCAGGCCGGGGGTCGCGGCTGCCTCCAGCGTGCTCGGGATGCACGAGGCCGGAGGGGCCGACACACCCCGATCCCCCCACCCCGATCCCACCGCACCCCGCAGTGAGACCGGCCCTGCCCCGACCCCCCCGGTCCCACCGACCCCTCTCCCGCACGTGGGATCCACCCGAGCCCTTGGACTCCTCCGCGGCGCCGCTCTTCCCTTAAAGGTCACCCAAATCCCCAAATCCGGGAGTAAATCCCGAGCTGGAGGCTGCGGATGGGAAGAGCCCTCCCAGGGCCGATGTTTTCCAGAGTGGCGGCCAAAATTCCTGCACGGGAGGAGTCCTGGGACAGCCACGGCCCCGGGGGTGCCGGGGTGCCATGGGGTATTGGGGTGCCACCGGGTGTTAGGGTGCAGTGGGATATTGAGGGACATTGTGGGATGGGAAGTTCTGAGGATATTGGGGTGCCAGGGGGTGTAGAGTGCAGTGGGATGGGGGGTACCGGGATATTGGGGTACCATAGGGTGTGGGGTGCAGTGGGATGGGGGTACTGAGGATATTGGGGTGCAGTGGCATGGGGGTACCGGGGATATCGGGGTGCCTGCCCCACGATGTTCAGCGAAAGGCGCCAGGACGGTGCCCGCAGCAATTGCGGAGGAATGAATTCCGAGGAGCGCTGATTAATTAATTGGCCCTAATGAGCCCGAGCTGGGGGAGCGGAGGGCCGGGGCTGTGTGAACAGGTCAGGGGGCGGGCGGTGTCCCCTCGCTGCGCCCCTGGGGACGCTGATTCAGGCGCTGAGTCACGGCTGTGTTTCCTTGCCCTGGAGACCCCCCTTCCGTCAGTGTCCCCCCGGGGGTGGCCGCGTCCTCCCTGCCCTGGGAACCGGCGGGGACCGGAGGGATGCAGGAAGGGGTGAATCAGCTCCGAATCTCCTGCTGGCCAGGGCGGGCTGAGCCCGGGCACGGCTCGGGGCACCCCCGGCACCCGGACGGGGTTTTACCCTCATTTGGGGTTTTACCCTCATTTGGGGTTTTTCTGGCTAAAACAACCGGGACAAAGCAACAAAGCGAGCGAAGGAACGCCGTGCTAGGCCCCCACCCTGGTGTCAGCCCCAGAGCCCCGGGTGCCCCCCGGGGCCCATCCTGGTGTCCCCTGCAGCCCGAGGGGTGCAGAGCAGCTCCTGGGGTTGAGGGGAAACTGAGGCAGGGGATGGGGGGCTCACACTGAGCGGGGGTTCAGCCTGGGGACAGGGACAGCAGCGGAGGGGAATCGCCTTGGAGGCTGCGGGGGAATGGGGTCCCAGCCCTGGCCGGGATGGGAATGGGGGAAACTGAGGCAAGGGGCGGAGGGGCTCGGCCTCAGCCCCTCTCCGTGCCAGGGCTGGGGCACACGGAGGCAGAGGATGGGGGGACTCGGTGTGAACCCCTCTTGGTGCCAAGGATGGAGGGAACCGGGGCGAGAGATAGCGGGGGGATCGACCCCAGCCCCTCCCGGGGCCCGGGATGGGCGAAACTGCCGGAGGGGCCGCGGGGGGGGGGGCAGTGCCAGCCGTGCCGGTGCCCGGGAATGTGGGGGCAGCGCTGCCCCTGCCCGGGGGGGGCCGAGGCAGGCGGGGCCGCTCCCCCCGCGCTCCCCCCTCCGCGCCGGGGGCGGGGGGCCCGGGCCGAGCCGCCTCCCCGGGGCGGGGGCAGGGCGGGGGGCGCAGCCGCTCCGGGAGCGCCGGCGGCGGCGGCGGCTCCTCCATCGCCGCTGCTGCTGCCGGAGCGGCCCCGGTGCCGCCGCAGCCACCGGGCGGGCCCGGCCCCGGCCCCCCCCGCCCCCCCCGCGGCCCCGCCCCGCCCGGCCCCGGTACCGGCGCTCCCGGCGCGGCGGAGCGGAGCCGAGCGGGGCCGGGCCGAGCGCTGCCGGTGGGCGCAGGTGCGCGGAGCCCCGAGCCCCCCCCGGACCCCCCCGGGACGGAGAGGTAAGAGCGCGGCCCGTGCCCCCCCCCTGCCCGCCCCCTCCCCATGCGCTCCCGTCCCGCTCCATCCTCCTCCTCTCCATCCGCTGCCCCTCCTGGGGGGGGGAAGGGAGAAAAGGGGGTGCACCCCCCCCCCGAGCCCTCCCCCCTCCCGCCGCCGCCGCTGCTGCATTGGGAAGCGGCGCTTTTGTTAGCGGAGCGGGCGGAACCTTGAAGGGTCACGGGCTGGAGGGGCCCCCCCCGCGCCCCCCAACCCGCAGCCCTCTGCGCCCCCTCCCCGCAGCCTGAGCCCCCCCGGCACCGCTGCCCCCCCAGCACCTCCATCCCGCATCGCCATCCCCACCTGGCACTCCGGGGGGGTCCCACCCGCACCCCAATTCTTCCATCCCGCACCCCCGGCCCTCCCCTGCTCCCCTCGAGCATCCCGGCACCCTCATCCCGCACCCCCGAGACCCTCCCCGCACCCTCATCCCGCAGCCCCGTGCCCTCCCCAGCCCCACTGCTCTCCCCAGCACCCCCATGTGCCCCCCAGCACCCCGATACCCCCCATCCTCATCCCACCCCCCCAGCACCCCGATACCCCCCATCCTCATCCTCATCCTCATCCCACCCCTCAGCCCCCGATCCCGCTCCCCTCTCCCCATCCCGGCACCCCCCGCACCTTGAGCCCCCCCATCCCCTTCACCCAGCACCCCGGCCCACCCCCCATCCCCTCCCACGCGCCCTCCCACCCATCAGCCCCCCCGGGCCGGCACCGCGACCCCCCCCAGCCCCGGGACACGGCGGGGGGCGCGGGAACCGGAGCCCCCCCCGCCCCGAGCCGGGAGGATGGGATGGGAACGGGGATGAGGATGGGGATGGGGATGAGGATGGGGATGAGGTTGAGGATGGGGATGAGGATGGGGATGAGGATCGGGGGGATGGGGATGAGGATCGGGGGGTGTCTCTGCTTCGTCGCGCTCCGTTTTGCCTCCGCCGTTCCTTTGGGCAGCAGCCAGGGCTCGTTGTTGTTATTTTTTTGGGGGGGGGGCTGAAAAGGAGGGGTCCCTCTGTGCCCCCCACCCCCGGCAGCCTCGGCTGGGCTGGGGGGGTCCGGCCAGTGCAGCCCCCAAAAGGGAGCAGGGAGGCTCAGCCTGGGGGGCTCGGTGGTTGTGCCCCCCCCAAATAATCCCGCAGGGCTGGGTGGGGGGCACAGCGAGACCCCCACAAACGCAGGGGGTGCCCGGCTCTGTCTCGGGGCTGTAACTTGGTGGGAACAGGAGTTGGGGGGACCCGCCGTGCACGGGGGGGGCTCTGACACCCCCCCGATACCGGGGCAGGGCTGGGGGGGCTCCGTGCCCCGTTTTGGGGCTCAGCACCGCTGCACCGAGCCGAGGGGGGACCCCGAACCAGCACGGCTGGGGGGGCTCTGCCTGACCCCAATCCTCCCCTGCCGCCCTCACTTGGGGTGCCCAGAGCACCCCCAGATCCAGCAAACCCCCCGCCCCCCCCAGCCTGCCCTCCATGCCCACATCTCCCACAGCAGTCAGGGATTGGGGGCACCCCGAGCCCCCCGATGGGGCAGAGGGGAGTGGGGAGCCCCTCCCTGCGCAGGGGATTTGGGGAGGGGGCTCAGCACCCCCCGTTAGAGCGGGGTGGGGGGGCGATGCCCACGGGGCTGTGCCACCGGCACGGGGTGACCTTGGGTGAGCTCTGCCTGCTGCCGTGCCTCAGTTTCCCTCTGCCGAACCAGGTCATGAGCTCGGGGGGGCTGCGGAGGGGACCCCCCCAATCCATCCCCCAGCCCTGGGGTGCGGGAGGGGTCAGACACCTGCCATGAGTGACCCCCCCGCCTTGGCACCGCTTGCCTGGGGGGGTGGGGGTGACAATGGCACCGCCGTGTCCCCCCGGGTGTCCCCTCGATCTGTTGGGGTCCGGCAGGGCCGGGTCCCACCCCGGGGATGTCCTGGGGAGGGGTCGGGGGGGCTGAGCTCCCTGACCTACCGACACAGCCTGGGGAAGGGTTGGGTGGCTTTGGGGGTCCCCCGTGTGATCCCCCGGGCTGTGTACCCCACAAAACGACACCGAGGGTTGGGGTCCGTCCCTGTGTGCCAGGTCCGGGCAGTGCCGTGTCCCCCACATGGGGTGGGTGCTGTGGGTGTCCCCGCCGGGTCCTGGGGTGCCATCCTGACGGGTCCCGGGTGCCAGGGTGGCTCTGCAGCCCCCAGGCAGCGTCCCCGGGGTGCCACAGAACTGGGTCACCGCTGCCACCGCTGCCACCGGGGCACGTGGCTGTGTGGGGGGACAGGAGGTGGCCCCGGGCTCGGGTTCAGCTCTGGGGGTGCCAGGGGCAGCTCGGCCCCCACCAGCAGTGCCAGGGGTGTCAGTGTGGGGGGCACAGCTCACCCCCCTCCCCAGAGCCCCCCATGGTTCTGCTGCCGTTCCCATAAACAAAGGGGAGCGGCCCAGCTCAGTCACAGGGGTGCCCATGTGTGCCCCCCACGGCAGAGCTGTCCCCTCTGGGGGGGCTCCTGTGCCCCCCAAACCAGGGCTCTGCTGGCTCTGTGTCCCTCCCAGCCCCAGCAGGAGCCCCCAGGCACGGGACAGGACAGTGACACTGGGCTGGCTGTCCCTGTCCCCATCGTGCTGGGTGTCCCTGTCCCCATGGGCTGGGTGTCCCTGTCCCTACAGGGTTGAATGTCCCTGTCCCCATGGGCTGGGTGTCCCTGTCCCCACAGGCTGGCTGTCCCTGTCCCTACAGGGCTGAGTGTCCCTGTCCCCATCGTGCTGGATGTCCCTGTCCCCATGGTCTGGGTGTCCCTGTCCCCCACAGTCTAGCTGTCCCTGTCCCACAGGCTGGGTGTCCCTGTCCCCATGGGCTCGGTGTCCCTGTCCCCATGGACTGGCTGTCCCTGTCCCCATGGGCTCTGTATCACTGTCCCCATGAGCTGGGTGTCCCTGTCCCCACGGGCTGAGTGTCCCTGTCCCCATGAGCTCAGTGTCCCTGTCCCCATGAGCTGGGTGTCCCTGTCCCCACGGGCTGAGTGTCCCTGTCCCCATGAGCTCAGTGTCCCTGTCCCCATGAGCTGGGTGTCCCTGTCCCCACAGTCTGGCTGTCCCTGTCCCCTCGGCCCTGGCTGGTTCGGCTCCCAGTTAAACCAGTAACTGCTGCGCTGCCACCATTGCTCCCCTGGCACTGCTGGGGCACGGCCGGGCCCTGCCCGCCAGGCCCTGAGCTGGATGCAGATCCCTGCTGCAGTGCCGGATGCGGCTTGTATCCCCAGACAAGCCGGAATATTTTTAATTAAACCTGCCAGTTTGGATGCGATTTCATTTTTCAGTGGGCTGAGCTGCGCCGGGCCCTTGGAGCATCTCCCAAAGCTGGGGCCGGATCCCAGCTCGTGCCAGGGGGGGGCTGGCACCGGGTACGGTGACACGGACACGGGCAGGGACACCGGGCATGGACACCGGGTATGGTGACACGGACACGGGCAGGGACACCGGGTATGGTGACACGGACACGGGCAGGGACACCGGGCAGGGACACCAGGAAAGGTGACACAGACACCGTGCTGTCCAGGGTGGCTTTTCCTCGCTGTGCCAGGCCTGCAGGGCAGGGATGGTTTTGCTGTGGTGGCATTTGCTGCGTTTGGGGGACATTAAAGAGTGGCAAAGCAAAGCAGGAGCGATCCCAGCCCCGGGCAGGAGCTGAACCTGTTGGTGCCCATCGTGGATTGGCACTGGAGCCTCAGGAGTTGCGTCCCAGGGAGCTCCAGGCTCTGCCCCCCGTGCCCAGGCTGGGGTTGGAGGTGGAACCAGAACAGGGCACCCCAAGGAGGCTCTGCAGCCCTGGCAGTGCCGCCCCAGCAGCAAAGGGCACACGATGGCCTCGGTGCCATCCAGGGACGCCCAGGCTGTGGTGGCATCCCCCAGAAGGGGACGATGAGGGGTTGCATTCCCTGGGTGAAGCAGGGGGAGAGGAAGAGCAGTGGGCTGGCACAGAGGAGCTCCCAGAGGGGCTGCCGTGTGCTGGCGGGATTTTGCTCCCTATTTAATTATGATTTTGTCAAATTAAAAAAAAAAAAAAGGGGGATAAAGAGATCCCTCCGTGTCTGTGTGGCGGCTCCCAGCAGCCCGTTAATTAACCAGCGGCTGCTGAAGCCACCGCTCCCCGAAGAGCCCTGCCAGGCTGGGGCTTGGCACCGCACCGGGGCTCCAGTTGCTCCCAGTTCAGCCCAGTTCGGGCGGCTGGTGGCACGGGAGTGGCTGTGGCTGTGGCGGTGGTGGCAGTAGCAGTGCCTGTGGCTGTGGCGGTGGCTTTGGCGGTGGCAGTGGCAGTGATGGTGCCTGTGGCAGTGGCAGTGTCTGTCGCTGTCGCTGTGGCTGCGGCAGTGGCAGTGGCTGTAGCGATGGCAGTGGCAGTGACAGTGGCAGTGGTGGTGGTGGCAGTGGCAATGGCAGTGGTGGCAGTGACAGTGGCAGTAGCAGTGGCGGTGGCAGTGACAGTGGCAGTGGCAGTGTCTGTGTCTTAGTCTGTGGCTGTGGCGGTGGCAGTGATGGTGTTGGTGGCTGTGGTGGTGGTGGTGGCGGTGACAGTGGCAGTGGTGGCGGTGACAGTGTCGGTGGCAGTGGCAATGGTGACAGTGGCAGTGTCTGTGTCAGTGGCAGTGGTGGTGGTGTCGGTTGCAGTGGTGACAGTGGCAGTGGTGGCAGTGACAGTGTCGGTGACAGTGGCAGTGGTGGCGGTGGCAGTGGTGACAGTGGCAGTGTCGGTGGCAGTGGTGGCGGTGGTTCTGGTGACAGTGGCGGTGTCGGTGGCAGTGAGTGTCGGTGGCAGTGGTGACAGTGGCAGTGTCGGTGGCAGTGGTGGCGGTGACAGTGGCGGTGTCGGTGGCAGTGAGTGTCGGTGGCAGTGGTGACAGTGGCAGTGTCGGTGGCAGTGGTGGCGGTGGCAGTGGTGGCGGTGACAGTGGCGGTGTCGGTGGCAGTGAGTGTCGGTGGCAGTGGTGACAGTGGCAGTGTCGGTGGCAGTGGTGGCGGTGGCAGTGGTGACAGTGGCAGTGTCGGTGGCAGTGGTGACAGTGGCAGTGTCGTGCCGATGCTCCGTGGCTAATCCTCACTCTTGCCGTGTAATCCCGCCCGCCGGGATAATCCCATCAAACCCGGCAGCGCCGCGGCCGAGCTCAGCGCCGCGTTTGGATCTGGGAGGGACACGGAAGGGGACACGGAAGGGGACACGGAAGGGGACACGGGAGGGGACGCGGGAGGGGACACGGTGGCCCCGGGGCAGCGGCGGCGGCGGGAGGGACCGTGGGGGCTCGGGTGGGGAAACTGAGGCACGGAGCAGGAGCAGGAGTGGAGGGAGGCAGCCCCAGGGTGATGAGGAGGGTGGGATGGGTCACCCCGGGTGGGACGGGTCACCCCGAGAGGTGCATGGTGGGGACACCGCGGGCATTTGTGACCGCCCCATCCATCGCCTCCCGCCGGGAGCGCCGGGAGAGCAGGAAGGGTCAGGGTGGAGCTCTGGGAGCTGGGATCCATCCTCGCCATGTGCCCGAAATAACCCGGCCGTGCCGGGCTCCGTCCCTCGTGCCAGCCCTGCGTGTGCAGCCCTGGTCACGCGTGGGACAGCCATGAACACACCTGTGCATGTGTGACATGGGACAGCCATGAACGCACCTGTGCATGTGTGACAGCCATGAACGCACCTGTGCATGTGCGACATGTGACAGCCATGAACATACCTGTGCATGTGTGACATGGGACAGCCATGAACATACCTGTGCATGTGTGACAGCCATGAACACACCTGTGCATGTGTGACATGGGACAGCCATGAACATACCTGTGCATGTGTGACAGCCATGAACAGACCTGTGCATGTGTGACATGGGACAGCCATGAACATACCTGTGCATGTGTGACAGCCATGAACACACCTGTGCATGTGTGACATGTGACAGCCATGAACACACCTGCACACATGTGACATATGGCACCCCATTCACACCTCCACACGTGTGACATCCCCTGCACACGTGTGACACCCCCTGCACACCTGCACACGTGTGACACCCCCTGCACACGTGTGACACCCCCTGCACAGACACACCGGTGCCACCCGGTGCCCGCACGCTGTCACACGCAGGTGCCAGCTGGTGCCCACATTCCCGCACATGTGTGTCACCCGGTGCCTCCTGCCAGCCCTGCACACGCACGCTGACTGTGACATGTGACACGTGTGACACCTGCACACGCACACACATGACACACACATGGCACACGGTGACACCCCCCGCACACACGTGCCACATCCCCAGGCACAGATGGCACCTGGCACACCTGGCAGGGCCTGGCAGGGCACAGGGACGCCCTCGTGCCCCGAGGCTTTTGGCGCGGGTGGTGGCGGTGGGGGTGGCAGTGGCAGTGACGGTGACGGTGGCAGTGACAGTGACAGTGGCAGCGGTGGCAGCGGTGCGAGAACGAGGAGCGGCTCCGAGGGCGGCTCGGCCGCTCGGACCTTCCGGCGAGGCGGCAGCGCGGAGGCGGCGCTGGGAACAATGGGCCTTTGTTCTGAGCCGCTGGCACCCCGGAGCCCGGCCTGCATCCCAGAGCCTGGAGCCTGCATCCTGCATCCCAGCCTGCATCCCAGAGCCTGGAGCCTGCATCCTGCATCCCAGCCTGCATCCTGCATTGCATCCTGCATCCCAGCCGGGATCCTGCATCCCAGCCTGCATCCCAGAGCGTGCATCCTGCATCCTGCATCCCAGCCTGCATCCTATCCTGCATCCTGCATCCCAGAGCCTGGATCCTGCATCCTATCCTGCATCCTGCATCCCATCCTGCATCCCAGCCTGCATCCCATCCTGCATCCTGCATCCCAGCCTGCATCCTGCATCCCAGAACCCGGCCTGCATCCCGGAGCCTGAATCCTGCATCCTGCCTCCCATCCTGCATGCCAGCCTCTATCCTGCATCCCAGAGCCCTGCTTGCATCCCAGCCTGCCATCCTGCATCCCATCCTGCATGCCAGCCTGGATCCTGCATCCCAGAGCCCTGCTTGCATCCCGGAGCCCAGCCTGAATCCTGCATCCCATCCTGCATCCCACAGCCCGGCCTGCATCCTATATCCTGACCTGCATCCCATTCCATACCTTGGCCTGCATCTCAGCCTGCATCCCATCCCACATCCCACCCTGTGTCCCCTAACCCAGCCTGAATCCTCCATCCCATTCTCCACCCCATCCTCCATCCCATCCTCCATCCCATCCTCCATCCCATCCTCCATCCCACCCTCCATCCCATCCTCCATCCCATCCTCCATCCCATCCTCCATCCCATCCTCCATCCCATCCTCCCGCTGCCTCCAGCCCACGTCCCCCTGCACATCCCACATCCCTGCTCCATCTGCACATCCCCTGCACCCCCTGCACCCTCCCTCCTCCTCCCCATCCCACGCTCCCCCGGTCCCCCAGCACTGCCAGGGCCCATCCCAGCCCCTCCGGGGGGCTCAGGGTCTGGGGGGGCTGGGGGTCACCCCACAAACCCCCACCTGTCCCCAGGACAGAGGACACTTCCAAAACAGAGAGCAGGATGGAGAGGGTGGGGAGGAGGAGGAGGAGGGTGAAGGCTCACGTGCTCTCACCCACACCTTGGCACCGGATGCCACTTGTCACTTTGTCATCCTCTGGGCACACCGGGGGTGGCAGGAGGAGATTTGTCTCCTGTCCCCTCTGGTGTCCCCATCCCGGCTGTCCCTGGGAGGTGGGGGGCTCCAGGAGGGCAGGGGGGCACCCTGAGTGCCACCTCCAGGGCCATCATCACAGCAGGGGACAGCACTGGGTGACACTGAGGTGACACAGGTGACACTGAGGTGATCTGCCGCCCTCAGCCCCTCTCTGCCCATTGAAGCCAGCAGATATTTATATTTAACCTTATTTAAATACAAGTAGGAGTTAGAAGATAATCCCAATGGGAACGGCTGGTTCTGGGCCTGCAGAGTGGAGCAGGGCATTGTCCCCAGCAGGGCACCGCGAAGGGGGGCCTGAATCCAACAAACCCCCAAAAAACCCCAAAAAATCCCCAAAACCAACTTTGTTAGGGGTTAAAAACTGACCTGGCTTTGGGGCTGACCCTTGGTCCCGACCTCCCAGAGCCTCTCCCAGCTCCTCTGGCTCTGGGATCGGTGGGATGGGATTGTGGGGCTGTTCCCTGAGCCCTGGGGTGGCTTTGGGGTAAGTTTGGGGTTAATTTGGGGTGGTTTTGGGCTGAATTTGGGATGGGTTCAGGGTGGGTTTGGGGTGGGTTTGGGCTGAATTTGGGATGGGTTTGGGGTGGGTCTGGGGTGATTTTGATGAGTTTGGGGTGGGTTTGAGGTGGGTTCGGGGTAGGTTTGGGGTGGATTCAGGTTGGTTTTGGGGTAGATTCAGGAAGGGTTTGGGGTGGTTTTGGGGTGAGTTTGGGGTGAGTTTGAGGTGGGTCTGAGGTGGTTTGGGGTGGGTTCGGGATGGGTTTGGGGTGGGTTCGGGATAGGTTTGGGGTGGATTTGGGATGGATTTGGGGTGGATTTGGGTGGCTTTGGGGTGGGTTCGGGATGGATTTGGGGTGCCTGTGGGTGCTGTGGGTGTGTTCAGCAGCCTCCCATCCCCGGAATGCCGGGGCTCCCTGTCCTGCCTGTAATTGCAGGGTTCCCTGAGCCGGATGTAAACACTGCCCGTGTTGTTATTGCAGGGTCCCCGTGGGGCTGAGCCGGGAGCTGCTGCCCCTCAGGGACCCCGCAGGGACACGGCAAGGGGACGCTGGGGGACTGGGACACCCTGGGGACGGGGGCTCCATCAGGAGGTGACAGGAGCCCCTGGGGACAGGGATGGCACAGGGGAGGTGCCATCCAGGACTGGCAGGGCTCTGGGTGGGGGTTCCAGGGCGGTGCCAGGCTGGGGCAGGAACAGGGGGTTCCCTCTTCCCTCCCCAAAGGGGAACTGAGGCACGAGGCCGGAGGAGGTGACTCGGAGCTGCTCCTGTCGCCGCCCTGGGGCCATGCGGGTGACAAAGAGGGGTGGCAGGGTGACACCGAGGGGACCCCGCCAGGGCACAGAGCCCCTGGGGTGGCACAGGACCGGGGTGAGTGCCCTGGGGACAATGGGAATGAAGGGAATGGGTGAAGTGGGGCTTTGGGGACAGCGGGGATGCGAGCAATGGGGGTTTTGCAGGGACAGGAGGGTCAGGCATGTGCCTACCCTTTGGGGACAAGGGGGAGGACAGTTTTTGGGGGGACGGGGGGGGGGGATGTGTGGCTTGGGGAGAGCAGCAGGACGCGGGAGGATCCTGTCCCATAGAACTGGGGGGGACAAGGGGACAAAGGCAGTGAACTGGGGGGACAACAGGGGACAATGGCAGTGAATTGGGGAGGGGGGACACACAGCCCTCCGTCTGCCACCCCCTCTGTCCCCCCCCCCTCCCCGGGGTTTATTTCGGCGTGACGCGTGATCCTCCTCGCTAGGAAACCGTTCTTAATATGCAGATGAGCCTGGATTTAATATGCAAATCACCATGCGGCTCTGGCCGGCCACCAGCGCCGGCGGCTGCCGGAGGGGACGAGTCGGGGCACCCATGGGTGGCACCCGGGGGGCATCGAGGGGGCTCCCAGCAACGGGGGCCACCTCTGGGCACCCACGGTGGGCGACAAAGCCGCCCAAGGTGACCGCGGGGTCCGCACCACCCCCGTGCCCTTGGTCGCTGGTGGTGGCCTGGGGGGCTCGGAGCCTGTGTCCCCACCCGGGGGGCGGTGGGGAGGGGACAGGGACAAGGGACAAGGGACAAGGGACAAGGGACAGGGAGCGGGGCTATAAACGGCAGCTGTAAGCGGAGCCGGTAACCGGAGCGGGAGGCCCGGGGGGACATTTGAGCCGCCGGCGGGGCCGGGGAAGCGCCAAGGTAAACGGTGGGTGCTGTGTCCCCCCCCGGTGACCTCCCTGTCCCTGTCACCGCCCGGGGACCCCTCCGGTGCTGGTGTTCCCCCGAGCTCTGGGCAGCTCTGGGGGTGCTGCCCGCAAAGGGGGGAACCTCGGCAGGAGACGGGGACAGGGACGGGGACAGAGACGGGGACGGGGACAAGGCCAGCGCGGTGCCAGGTGGCCGGGGTGACATTTGCTCCGGCCCTGCCGTGGGGACAGCTGCTTCCTGGCTCTGCCATCTGAACCGGGCCCGGAACGGAAACCCGGGGGGGGCTCAGCCCCCCGGGCCCGGCGGCAGCGGCAGCTGGGACTGGGGAGGGGGGCAGCGCTTGGGGGGGCGCTGCTGGTGACCCCCAAACCCCCCTGTGGCCATGGGGGTGGCGCTGTGTGACCCCACTGAGCGAGCGCGTTTGGGGGGCTGGAGCATGTGGGAGGGGGGTCTATAAATGCCTCATTAGCATAATTAATTACTGATTTCTAATTGGCGTTGGGCGCCTCCTGAAGGAGATGACCCCAAAATCCGGCGTTAGACCGAAGGAGTGGGATGTGGATATTGAGATTATAGCAGGGAGGGGAGTCCCAAAAAGTTGAATTTTCAGGGATTTCATTGTTGGTGTGCTGCGCCTTTGCCCCCCCCATTCCTCAGTGTGTCCCTCCCATTCCAGACTGTCCCCTTCCCAATGTCCCCCCATTCTCCAGTGTCCCCACCACTCTTCAGTGTCCCCTCTTTTGCACTGTCTCCCCTTTCCCATTGTCCCCCGCGTTTCCCGGGGTGCGTCCCCCTCCCCGGTGTCCCTCCTTTCTCGGTGTCCCCCCCATTCCCGGCGTGTCCCTCCCTCTTTCCCACTGCCCTCCTAAGGAGTTTATGACAATGGGGGACCCTTGGGTGTGTCCCCGCTGTCCCTCTGTCCCCCCTCCGTGTCCGGGGGGCTCTCAGGGTCCCTCCGTGCCGCTGTTTTCCCGCGGTGCCGCTGGGGGGGGTCCCAGGGGTGCCCCCCCGGTGACAGCTGCCGGGGCGGGGGGGTTCGGTGGCTCCGGTTACGGTGACATCAGCCCTACCTTCCCACCTGGCGCGGGCGGGGGGCGCGGGCCCCCTCCCCGGGGGTCGCGGGGGGTTGGTGTGACAGCTGAGCGCTCTCGGGGGGGTGGCACATGGGACCCCCCTGCCGGCCCCGGGGACCGCGGGGACAGTGTCAGTGGTGGCATTGACATCCGGAGGCGGCCGGAGCGGCTCAGGTGGGCAGAGCGCGGGGCTGGGGGGGCGGATGGCACGGGAGGGGCTCCCACCCCCCCGGGAAGGGTCGGGAATGGGGGACCCCCCGGCAGGGACACCCCTCGGTGGGATCAGAGATCCCGCCGCGCTCAGAGCCGCCGGGATTGCAGCAAGAGGGGGACACCGGGGCTGCTCCCCCTTTCCTGCTCCATTCCCCAGTGCCGGGGGTCGCGGGGGTGTTGGGGAGGGGGGGTGGGACAGACCGAGCAGCTCCGCCCGCCCCCCAAAGCTCTGTGTGTGGGGTGAGGGCTGAGCGCGCTCCGGGCTGGGGAAACTGAGGCACGGAGCAGGGACGGGGATGAGGGACATGCCCGGGGCCGCTCCCCCGCTCCGTGTCGGGGACACCCGAGTGGAGACCCCCCCCTCACCCCCGGCACACCCCCCTGTCCCCCCACGCTGCCTCAGTTTCCCCACAGCCGCGCTGGGGACCGTCCCCCTGCTCCGCCGCTGCCATGAATGGGTCCCTGTTTGTCACCCCCCCCCGTGGCCGTGTCCCCCTCCTCCCCGTGCCCCCTCCTCCCCGTGCCCCCTCCTCCCGCCGCTGCCTTTTCTCTCCCCGCACAATCGCGGGCATTTATGGCGCCGGAGGCTCCGCTCGCCCCGCGCCGCTCGCTGCCCCCGCCCGCCCGGGCACGGCGACACCGGAGCCCCGCTCGGGGGCCGAGGCCGCGGCACCGCCCCCCCGGACCCCCCAGGGAGGATTCGCACCCAGCCCTGCCCTGGGGTGGCTTTTGGGGTCCCCCTTCCTCCCTCCGGCGATCGGTGGCTTTCGGGTCACGCTGTGTGACAAACCGGGTACAAACAGCAATTTCCTGAAATTTGGGGACACCGTGGGGACAAAGCTGGGCGGCACTGGGAGCTGTGGCACTGTGGGGACAGGTTTGGGTGTCCCTGACACAGTGGGGACGTGGTTGGGTGTTCCAGGGTGGTGACACCCTGAGCATGGGGTCAGTTGTCCCCAGGGGTGTGACACCAGGGTCGGGTCCCCCCGGGGTCACCTCCTGCCCCGGGCTGTGACACAGCAGGGTCGGGGTCAGATGTCCCCGGGGGCTGTGGCACCGCAAGGGGACGGGATGGGGACAGTGACGGATCTCACGGGGGGCCGGTGACACCACGGAGGGGCTGGGGACGTGTCCTGTGACCCCCAGAGCCCAGCGTGTCACTGTCCCCGGTCCCCACAATGTCACCGTCCCGGTCCCCACAATGTCACTGTCCCCGGTCCCCACAATGTCACTGTCCCCAACCCCACACAATGTCACCGTCCCGGTCCCCACAATGTCACCGTCCCGGTCCCCACAATGTCACCGTGTCCGGTCCCCACAATGTCACCATCCCGGTCCCCCCAATGTCACCGTGCCCGGTCCCCGCGGGGGACGAGGGCGCCGCTTCGATCGCTGCCGCTGCCGGCTCCCGTGGAATTAATGATCAATTAATTCCCTGCCCGGCTGCTAATTACCCGCTCCTCGGGGACGCGCGGCAGGGTGGGCATGGTGGCCCGGCGTGCTGAGGGGACACTGGCGGTGGCACTGGGGCTGTTTGGGTGTGGGGGTGCTGTGACATTCTGAGGGGTCCCTGGAGATCTTCCAGGACATCCCGGTGGCGTTTTGGGAGGGGGAAGAGCCCGTCTGGCTTCCCTCTTGTCCCCGTGTCCCCGTGTCTCTGTGTCCATGTGTCCTCACCCTCCTGTCCCCGTGTCCCCATGTCCCCGTGTCTCTGTGTCCATGTGTCCTCACCCTCCTGTCCCCGTGTCCCCATGTCCCCAACCCCTTCCCCACGTTCTGCTGGTGACAAACCCCGGCACGGCCCCAATGAGGGGAGACACCCGCGGGTTTGGGGTGCTCGGGGGGGTTCCCTGTGGGTGCCGCCCCCTCCCAGCCCCCTCCCTGTGCCCGCAGGTGCTGTGGGTGCCCTGGCAGGGCGGGGGCCACCATGGCACCCCCAGCCCGCGTGCCCCTGGTGCTGCTGCTGCTCCTGGCGGCCGAGAGGACGGCGAGGGGCACCTTCCCCGAGGAGCCCGGGCCCATCGCCACGGCCCCCCCGGACTGTGAGTGCCCCCCGGGGCTGGGGGGGCATGGGGGGCACGGCCTGGCATGGAAAGGGGAGGGAAACTGGGGAACGGGGGGCACTGGGACACGGGGGGCACGGCTTGGTATGGAAAGGGGAGGGAAACTGGGGAACGGGGGGCACTGGGACACGGGGGGCACGGCTTAGTATGGAAAGGGGAGGGGGGCTGGGGTACAAGGGGCACTGGGGCACTGGGGGCGCAGCTTGGCATGGAAAGGAAGAGGGTCTGGGGCACAGGGGGCACTGGGGCATGGGGGGCTGCAGTGGGGCACTGGGGGCACGGGGGGCACAGAGGGCACTGGGCATGGGGGGCACGGCCTGGCATGGAAAGGGAGAGGGGCTGGGGCACGGGGGGCACTGGGGCACGGGGGGCACTGGGGGCACAGCTTGGCATGGAAAGGGAAGGGGCACTGGGGCATGGGGGGCACTGGGGGCATTGGGGCACTTGGGCACGGGGGGCATGGCTTGGCATGGAAAGGAAGAGGGTCTGGGGCACAGGGGGCACAGGGGGCACTGGGGCATGGGGGCACAGCTTGTCATGGAAAGGGAAGGGGCGCCGGGGGGAATTGGGGTGAAGGGAAAAGGGGCACCCAAGGGAGAGTTTTGGAATAGGAGAGGCCAGAACCAGGGCTGGGCTCTGGGGTATTTTTTGGGGTACCTATGGAAGGGGTTTTGGGGTGCTTTGGGGTGAAGGCAGGCGGGGGGCACTCGTGGGGAGGGATTTTGGGCTGGTGGCAGCAGGGAGGTGACCCGGGCTGTGTGGGGGTGCCCCTGTGACCCCCGTGCCCCCCCAGATGTGAAGCAGTACCCCGTGTTCGTGGGGCACGGCGCCGCCCGCCCGGGGGGCCCCGAGATGGGGGGCACCCAGCGCCTCAACATCCAGCGCATCCTCAAGGTCAACAGGACCCTCTTCATCGGGGACAGGTCTGCAGCCGGCACCCCAAAACCTCCCTTCCATCACGGGGGGCACCCCACACCCCCCCCACTCCTCTCTGCTGGGGAGGAGCCTGCCTGGGGCACCCCAAACCTGCCACGGGGCACTGGGGGGTCACTGGCACTGACAGTGCCCTGGTGATGGTCACTGTCCACCCCAGCACCCCAAACCTCCCTCATTGTCCACCCCAGCACCCCAAACATTCCTCAGTGTCCACCCCAGCACCCCAAACCTCCCTCACTGTCCACCCCAGCACCCCAAACCTTCCTTGTTGTCCACCCCAGCACCCCAAACCTTCCTCACTGTCCACCCCAGCACCCCAAACCTCCCTCATTGTCCACCCCAGCACCCCAAACCTCCCTCACTGTTCACCCCAGCACCCCAAACCTTCCTCACTCTCCACCCCAGCACCCCAAACCTTCCTCGCTGTCCACCCCAGCACCCCAAACCTCCCTCACTGTCCACCCCAGCACCCCAAACCTTCCTCAGTGTCCACCCCAGCACCCCAAACATTCCCGGGGGGTTGGGGGTGGATCCTGTACCCCCAGTGCTGGGGGGCACACCCCAGCTGGGGGGTGGTGACACCCGTGTCCCCCTCCCCAGGGACAATGTCTATCGGGTCAGCCTGGAGCCCAGCGGGGCCACTGAGATGCGCTACCACCGGGTGAGTGCTGGGGGTCCCAGGGGGTTCTGGGGGTCTCAGGGAGCTCTGAGGGGTCTCAGGGAGCTCTGGGGGGTCTCAGGGGGGTCTCAGGGGGGTGCTGTTGCCTTGTCCCCATCCCCACACTGCTTTTCCCCATCCAGAAGCTGACGTGGCGCTCGAACCAGCACGACATCAGCATCTGCAGGATGAAGGGCAAGCACGAGGTACAGCTGTGGGATCTGCACCCCTGGGGACCCTCTGTGGCCGTGTCACAGCCTGTCCCCTCCCCAGTGTCACCACGCCACTCCCTCCCAGCGGTTGAGTCACTGATTTATTGGCCGATTGGCTAAATTGGTTTGTAATTAATTATTTGGGGGCCAGAAATCCCATTGCCAGCTCCCATAAACGCACTTTTGGGGTGAGAACAGCCCTCCCCAATCCATCCCCTGGCAGTGATGAGGGCCTGGGTGGGGTGGGATGAGGTGAGGGGGGTTTAGGGGTGCTGAGGGTGACAGTCCCCTCTCCTGGCACAGGCAGAGTGCCGAAACTTCATCAAGGTGCTGCTGGTGAGGAACGAGAGCCTCCTGTTCGTCTGTGGCACCAACGCCTTCAACCCCGTCTGCGCCAACTACAGCGTGAGCCCCCGGGATGGGTCACTGTGAGGGAGGGGCTGGGGGTCAGGGCAGGAGGGGGCACCCATGGGAAGGGTTTTGGGGTGAAGGCAGAAAGGGGCACCCATGGGAAGGGTTTTGGGCACCCACAGGAAGGGTTTTGGGGTGAAGGCAGAAGGGGGCACCCATGGGAAGGGTTTTGGGCACCCACAGGAAGGGTTTTGGGGTGAAGGCAGAAGGGGGCACCCATGGGAAGGGTTTTGGGCACCCACAGGAAGGGTTTTGGGGTGAAGGCAGAAAGGGGCACCCCTGGGAAGGGTTTTGGGGTCAGAAAAGGGTTTTGGGCACCCATGGGAAGGGTTTTGGGGTGAAGGCAGAAAGGGGCACCCATGGGAGGGGTCTGCAGCATCAACACCTTCAGCCCTGTCTGTGCCAGCTGCAGCCAGAGCCCCCTGGGGATGGGGACCCCGGGTGCCCCCGTGCCCGGGTGTGTCCTCACGTCCCCCTGTCACCCGCTCTAGATGGACACGCTGGAGCCCGTCGGGGACAACATCAGCGGCATGGCCCGCTGTCCCTACGACCCCAAGCACGCCAATGTGGCCCTGTTCACAGGTCAGTGGTGGCACCGCCGCTGTCACAGCGGGCACGGTGTCCCCAAACCCTGCTGACACCTTGTCCCCTGCAGGGGGGATGCTCTTCACTGCCACGGTGACGGATTTCCTGGCCATCGACGCCGTCATCTACCGCAGCCTGGGGGACAGCCCCACCCTGCGCACCGTCAAACACGACTCCAAGTGGTTCAAAGGTGTGTCCCCACCCTGGGCCGTGCCAGGACAGGGCACGTGCCCCCTGTGACCCACGCTGGGCCATCCCTGACCCTGCTGTCCCCACAGAGCCCTACTTTGTGCACGCCGTGGAATGGAGGAGCCACGTCTACTTCTTCTTCCGCGAGATCGCCATGGAGTTCAACTACCTGGAGAAGGTGGGACCTGTCCCACTGGGAGGGAGATGCACAGAATGCACAGAATTCCCCAAATTCACAGAATTCACAGAATGCACAGAATGCACAGAATTCCCCAAATTCTCCCAAATTCACAGAATGCACAGAATTCACAGAATGACCAGGTTGGAAGAGACCCTAAAGGTCATCGAGTCCAACCCAGCCCCAACATCTCAACTCAACCCTGGCACCCAGTGCCACATCCAGCTTTATTAACACACCCAGGGATGGTGACTCCACCACCTCCCCAGGCAGAACATTCCAGAACTTTATCACCTTTCCTGTAAAAAACTTTTTCCCAGTATCCAACCTATATTTCCCTATGATCCCATAGCTCCCTTCCAACCCAAACCATTCTGGGATGCCCACAGGGACACCCAGGGTGGGGACAGGGACACAGGGGTTGGGTGGTGACGCGTGTCCTCCCCGCAGGTGGTGGTGTCACGGGTGGCCCGGGTGTGCAAGAACGACATGGGGGGCTCGCAGCGGGTGCTGGAGAAGCAGTGGACGTCCTTCCTCAAGGCCCGGCTCAACTGCTCCGTGCCGGGCGATTCCCACTTCTACTTCAACGTCATCCAAGCCGTGACGGACATCCTGGAGCTGGACGGGCGCCCCGTGGTCCTGGCCGTGTTCTCCACACCCACCAACAGGTCAGAGCCTCCTGTGCCCTGCCCAGACTGCCCGGGGTCAGAGCTGGGTGCCAGCTGGGGTCTGGGTGGGATCAAAGCTGGATCCTGATTCGGGTCTGGGTGGGATCAAAGCTGGATCCTGAGTGGGATCTGGGCAGAATCAAAGCCAGATCCTGAGTGGGATCTGGGATGGGTCCTGGACAGGAAATGGGCTCGTTTCCATTTGGGATGTGCAGGGCCCCTGGCACTTGCTGGGCCCCCCCCGTGCTCACCCCACAGCCGTGTCCCCACAGCATTCCCGGCTCCGCCGTCTGCGCCTTCGACATGACCCAGGTGGCCGCCGTGTTCGAGGGACGCTTCCGGGAGCAGAAATCGCCCGAGTCCATCTGGACACCCGTGCCAGAGGACATGGTGCCAAAGCCACGGTGAGGGACAGGGCTGGGGACAGAGCTGGCAAGGACTGTCAGTGGCAGGGACAGAGGTGGGATTGGGGAAAGGAACAGGGATGGGGAAAGGGACGGGGATGGGGACAGAGACAGTGGCAGCCATTCTAGTGGGATGGGGACAGGGATGGGGACATGGAGATGGGGATGACAACCACGGTCAGTACCTGCTGGGATGGGGACAGGGGTGATGACAACCATGGCAAATACCAGCTGGGAAGGGGACAGGGATGGGGACAGGGGTGATGACAACCACGGCCAGTACCAGCGGGGCTGGGGACAGCGCCACTGAGCCGTGCCCTGGCCGCAGGCCCGGCTGCTGCGCGTCCCCGGGGATGCGCTACAACTCCTCCAGCGCCTTCCCCGACGAGATCCTCAACTTCGTCAAGACGCACCCGTTGATGGACGAGGCGGTGCCGGCCCTGGGCAACGCCCCCTGGATCCTCCGCACCATGACCCGGTGGGTGCCCGAGGGGCTTGGGGACACTGGGAGGGCTGGAAGGGGCTGGAAGGGGCTGGCCAGAGCCTCCCGTGCTGCCTTTCCATGCTTGTGTCAGCGCTGGGAGCGCTGGAAGAGCTGATAAATCTCATACACTTTGCAGTCAAGATTGTCTCGTCCTAATTAAATCTGCCTTAATTGCGGCTTGATGGGGAATTAATCAAGCCGCGCTCTTGGGCCGCGGCCTCCCGCCGGCAGGGCAGCCGGGGCGTGAGCAGGGACGGGGACAGGGACAGGAATGGGGACAGGGACAGGGAATGGGGACAGGGAATGGGGACAGGAATGGGGACAGGGACAGGGAATGGGGACAGGGAATGGGGACAGGAATGGGGACAGGGAGCTGGGGATGGGGAGTGGGAATGGGGACAGGGATGTGGGGCTGGAGCTGGGGACACAGGGCTGGGGATGGGGACATGGAGATGGGGATGTGGGGCTGGGGGCTTCACCCTTTCCCCCTCCCTGGGACCCCTGGATTCCCCCACAGCCCAGCACTGCTCCCTCCCCCACGCAGGTACCAGCTCCGTAAGATCGTGGTGGACAACGCGGCGGGGCCGTGGGGCAACCACACCGTGGTGTTCCTGGGCTCCAGCACCGGCACCGTGCTCAAGTTCCTCATCCTGCCCAACGCCACCAGCAGCCCTGGGCCCGCTGCCCCCGGCAGCCAGAGCGTCTTCCTGGAGGAGTTTGAGACCTACCAGCCCGGGAGGTGAGTGCCAGGGTGCCAGGGGAAGGGGCAGTAAAAGGGGTGGGTGGGTGCTTGGATGGATGGATGATGGATGGATGGATGGATGGATGGATGGATGGATGGATGGTGGATGGAAGGATGGATGGATGGATGGATGGATGGATGGATGGATGGTGGATGGAAGGATGGATGTTGGATGGATGGATGGATGGATGGATGGATGGATGGATGGTGGATGGAAGGATGGATGGATGGATGGATGGATGGATGGATGGATGGTGGATGGAAGGATGGATGTTGGATGGATGGATGGATGGATGGATGGATGGATGGATGGATGGTGGATGAGGAGAGGGATGCAACACTGGGGGGAATGCATGAGAAAATCTCCTCTGGACTGGGCCAGGCTTTGGAGGGCCCCCCAGCACTGGGGCCATGATGAGCTCTGCCCTGTCCCCAGGTGTGGCCGGGACACGGAGGACGAGCGGCGGCTCCTGGGGCTGGAGCTGGACAAGGCTGCAGGGTCCCTGCTGCTGGCCTTCCCCCCCTGCGTGGCCAGGGTGCCCGTGGCTCGCTGCCAGCAGCACTCGGGCTGCATGAAGTGAGTGCCGGGGGCTGGGAGCGTGCCTGGGGAAACTGAGGCACAGCACAGGCTGGGGACACAGTCCCTTACGGGGGCCAGGGTGCTGTGTCCCCTCATCGGGGCTGGCCCTGACATCTCTGCTCCCTGCCAGGAACTGCCTGGGCAGCCGGGATCCCTACTGTGGCTGGACACCCGAGGGCTCCTGCATCTTCCTGGAGCCCAGCCCCAGGTAACGCTGCCAGGCCTGGGGACATGTGGGGGACAGTGGTGTCCCCAGAGAGCTCCTGCAGCCCCCAACCAACTGACGGGAGCTGGGAGACCCTGCCAGGCCGTTCGGGACCCACTGACCCTCCAATTTGTCCCCCCAGGGTGGCCTTCGAGCAGGACATCGCCGGCGGCAGCACATCACACCTGGGCGAGTGCGAGGGTGAGTGCGGGGCCGGGGCCGGGGCCGGGCTCGGGGCCGCGGTGGCGGCGCCCGCGGGTCCCTGACGTGTCCCCGCCGCCAGGGCTGGTGACGGAGAGCTTCGTGGACGAGCCGGACGGGCTGGTGTCGGTGAACCTGCTGGTGATCTCCTCGGTGGCCGCCTTCGTTATCGGCGCCGTCATCTCCGGTTTCAGCGTGTGCTGGTTCATCGGGCACCGGGACCGCAAGGAGCTGGCGCGGCGCAAGGACAAGGAGACGATCCTGGCGCACAGCGAGTCGGTGGTGAGCGTCAGCCGCCTGGGCGAGCGGCGGGCACGGGGAGCGCTGCTGGCCCCGCTCATGCCCAACGGGTGGCCCAAGGAGCTGGGCAAGGTCACCCAGCACGACCTGGACTCGGGGGTGCTGCCCACGCCTGAGCAGACCCCGCTGCAGCAGAAACGCTGCCCCGGAGCGCTCCAGAACTGCACCTGGGAGCAGAGCCACAACATCATCAACGCGGCCTTGCGGGACCCTGGAGGCGGCTCCGGCCCCGCGGGCACCGGGCGGGGGCACGGCGGCTCCGGCCGCGCCCCGAGGGGCATCCCCCTGTCCTGCCACGCCATCCTGGTGGACCAGGAGCTGGAGGCCGAACTCAGCGACTCCTCGGGTGACGGGCACTGGGCTCGAGACGCTCAGGAGGGGCCGCGCACCCGGCAGCACCCGCCCGCCGGTGCCCGCCGCCAGCCCCGCAGCTCCTACGGCGACTTCGGGGGGACGCCGCACCCCAGCCCCGAGCGCCGGCGGGTGGTGTCGGCACCCAGCGGGGACGGGGGAGACTTTACCGAGGGGCCGCCCTGGCACCCCGAGCAGCTGAACTTCAACGCCAACAACGGCACGGGCCGCCCCGGCGCCCACCTCAAGAGGAACCACACGTTCAACAGCGGCGAGGCGGCGGCGGGCGGCTACGGGCGGCACGGGACGGGCACCGGGCACCGGGCAGCGCGGGCACCGGGCACCCCGCGGCCGCTGACGGACCTGCAGCACCTCCTGCGCTACGGCGTGGAGCGGACTCCCTCGGGAAAATAGGGTGGCACCTGTGCGCGTCCCCCGGCCAGGACACTGATGGGGACCCGGCTCGCTGGGGACAGGGACGGGCACGGGCTGAGGTGCTGCGTGGGTGAGGGGGGACAGGCACCCCCTGGGTGCCCCCGATAGGGTTTGGGGGTGCCCCCGGCTGGCGTGGGGCAGCGCCCTGCGCTCCGGCTGCGTTGTTGTCCCTCGTGCCGGGGCGTGTCCCCTCCCCAGGCCGGAGCCAGAGCCCGCAGCACCCTGGGGGCAGCAGGATGGACAGACGGACACGGGCACCGGGCTGTGCCCCCCAGCCCCGCAGTGGCACCCGGGGGTGCTGCCACCCCCCTGGGGACACCCGGCCGGGGGGGCTTTGGTTGTGGTGATGGAACCTGGTGAGCGTTTTGGGGGCGGGGGGCTGGGGGCCCCCCGAGTGTGGCGTTATCTGGGGATGGGGCACACTCGCACCCCCAGTCTGGGGTCAGCCCTTTCCCAGTGCCAGCCTGGGGGTTGCCCATCCTTCCCCCCCCGGCACCCCCTCCTGGAAAGCACAGCCGGGGTGGGGGGCACCGCGGGGGGGTCCCCACCGAACCCACTCTCTGCTGGCAAAGGGTGCCCTTTCGGTGCCACCCCTGCCCGGCACCCACCCGGGGTGGCGTGTCGCGTCGCGGGGGAGTGGCAGGTCCCCAGGGGGTGGCAGGCTGTAAATAGGGCAGGGGGCGGCGGGAGCCCCCCCCCCAGCGGCCATGCATGCGGCCGCCCGCGGGCTGTACCCCGCGGCCCCAATAAACACCCGGTTACCGGAGGCGACGCCCCCGCCGCCGCCTCGGCACCTTCTTCACCCCCCCGGGAGCCGGGGGGGGGGCACAGGGCTGGGGGGGCACAGGGTGGCACCCGCTCCGTGGGCACCCGCACACCCAGCGCACCCACCCCCGCATGAGGGTCCCCACCACATTTCCGCACGAATCCCCCTGGGGATAAGGCGGTGCCAGTGCCGTGTCCCTGCCCGTGCCACCCCACACCCCCCGTGTCCCCTGCCTGTCCCTTTTCCCGGCTGTCTCTCGCCCCACGCTGCCACCCACGGGCGTCACCCACGGCTGTCTGTCCCCGGCTTGAGCGCCCTGAAGGGCTGGGGACACCTGGCACCCTGAGGTGGCACAGGAACACCTGGGGTGGGCACATCTGGCAAAGGGACACTTGAAGTGGCGTGGGCACAGCCGGCTTTGGGTTCCTTGGGGTTGGGGACGCCAATCATTGGGTCCCTTGGCGTGGGGACACCAGGGCTGGGGACACCTGCCGTGGGGACACCGGGCTGGCGGCTGTCGGGTCTCCTGGAGTTGGTTCACCTGGCATGGGGACACTTGGAGAGGGTGGGGACAGCGGCCATTGAATCCCTTGAGGAGGGAACAAGTGGCGAGGGCACACGTGGCGAGGGGACACCTGCGGTGGGGACACCGGGGGAGGGGACAACGGGGGCGGAGACACCTGGGGCGGGGGTGGGACACCGGCCACGGGGTCCCTCGGTGGGGGACACGTGAGCGGTGACCGGGGACCCGTTCCCACCGCCCGGGCTGGGCTGTCCCCGCCGCTGTCCCCGCTGTCCCCGCTGTCCCCGCTGTCCCCGGACCCCGCGGCGAGCGCGCCCCAGCCCCAGGCCACGCCCCCCCGGGTCACGCCCATCCCTCCTCATTGGCTGAGAGCCGGCCCCGCCCCTTCTCTGATTGGCTCCCGCCGCTCCCCGCGGGTCAGGGCTGGGCGGGGCCCGGGGTCGCGATCTCGGCCGGGGGTCGCGACAGAACCCCACCCCCACCCCGTGAGTACCGGGCCCGGGGCTTGGCGGGAGCGGGAGGGCGGGAAACGGGGCCGGGGGCGTCCCGGGAGGCTCCCGAAAGGCTCCGGGGGGGGGCTCCGGGTGGTCCCGGGGGGAGTCCGGAGGTCCCCGGGGGCCTCCGGGGGGTGCGGGCGAGGTCGGGGATCCCAAAGTCCCCGGAACACCCCAGGGACCCCCCGAGAAACTCCGGGGAACAGCGCAGGGTCCCAGGGGAGCTGTCCCCGCAGTGACCTGCCCAAAGCCCCCCGAATTCCCCCAGAACTCGTCCCCAGAGAGCGCAGGGCCGGGCCGGGGGAGACCCCAAAGGGCAGAGGGGCTGCCGGGGGTCCTGGGGGGCTGCCGGGGGTCCGGGGGGGCTGCCGGGGGTCCGGGGGGGCTGCCGGGGGTCTCGGGGGGCTGCCGGGGCTCGGTTCCCTGCCGGGGCTGTCCCGGCCGAGGCGGCGGTGACGGGCGGCACGTCCCCAGTCCCCAGCGCGGGATTGCGACAGACCCGTCCCGTCTGGCTTCGCTGAATCACCCAAAAACCCCTCCCCGGCCCAAAGAGGGTGTGGGGATCCCAAGAGGAGTTGAGGGGAGCCAGTCTCCCCGTTTCCTGCCAGGGGAGGAGGGCAACCCCATCCTAAAACCCCTCTCAGACCCCTCAAAAAAGCCCCAAAAGCCCCCCAGAACCCGCCAGCCGCTCTCACTGCAGTAATGAGCTGGTGGCTCTCAGCCCTCAGGGAGCAGGGGCTGGGGGGTGCTGGGGGTGTCATCCCCAGGGGGGTCCCCACCAGTCTCACCCACCCACGGCCCCCCAAATCTCCCCCCAAAATCTGCCTCTCCTTGCTCCAGCCGCCGCTGCCATGTCGGCCGAGAGCGCCGCGGTGCCGGCCGAGCCCGGGCCGGACACACAGGTACGGGGGCACCGAGGGGTCGGGGGGCTGCAGGTGGCTCTGGGGACCCCACGTCATTGTCCCCCGCCCACCCTCAGAGCGTGGTGAGCCGCGTGGCCGGCCTGCCCCTGGTGAGCTGCGCCTGCGGGGCCGTGGCCGCGGCGTACGGGCGCACCAAGGAGCGGCACCCGAGCGTGGGCTCCGTCTGCAGCGCGGCCGAGAACGGCCTGAGGACCCTGACAGCGGCGGCGGCCAGCGGGGCCCAGCCCCTCCTCACCCGGCTGGAGCCCCAGAGTGAGTGCAGGGGTGGGGGGACCCCAAAACTGGCTGAGGAACCGGAGAGGGAGGACCTGGTTTCACATCTCCAGTTTGTATCAGCAATGAATAAATGCAGGGCTGCACAAGCTGGAGGGTTGGAGGGGAAGCACCCCACAGGTTTTGGGGTACCCCAAACCCTGCCCTGGCAGAGCTCCTGCAAGCAGCAGGATGCTGAACTCACCTCTTTTCACATCCCCAGTTTCCACCGCCAACAGGTTGGCCTGCAGAGGGCTGGACAAGCTGGAGGAGAAGCTGCCCATGCTGCAGCAGCCCCCCGAGAGGGTAACGCCACCCGGGGGGCACGGGCAGGGCTCTGGGGTGGCTGAGCAGCGGGGACAAGCTGTCATTGAGCTGTCCCCTGCAGGTGGTGGCCGGGACCAGGGCGCTGGTGTCGGGCACGGTGAGCGGGGTGGCAGCGAGGACGCGCTCGGCGCTCGGGGCCGTGGTTGGCACCCGCGTGGGGCGGCTGCTGGCCTCGGGCGTGGGCACCGTGCTGGGCAAGTCAGAGCAGCTGCTGGATCGGTACCTCCCCGGGATGGACCAGGAGCTGGGTGAGTGCCCACCATGCCCAAACCTCCCAGTGCCAAGCCCCCCTGGGACCGTCACCCTGGCATTGGCTATGCATGGTGGTGGTCCCACAGTGGTGCCAGTGAGGCCACCGTGACCCCAGGCAGGGCACAGTCCCTGTCTGAAGGACACGGGATGGCGCTGGGTGAACTCTCACCTGGAAACCCAAGAGCAAATATAGTCCCGTGTGCCCGCCTGGGTATTTATAGCTTGGCACTGGGTGACATTAGCAGAGCTGGCCCCATGTCACAGCTGAGGTGACCGCAGAGGCCACCTGGCGCTCAGGGTGGCATCTCCACATGACCTGGTGGCCAAGCATCCTGTGGGTGCTCACACTGGGCTCCAGTGCCCAGCACAGGATGGCCCAGCCATGCTGCCCTCACCCCTGATCCCACAGCGGCAGCAGCAGCAGGCACAGAAATGACCGTGGGCACAGAGATGACCAGAGGCACCGAGGTGACCACGGGCATGGAGGTGATCAGGGGCACGGAGGTAACCATGGGCACAAAGGTTACCAGGGGCATGGAGGTGGCCACAGGGACAGTGGTGATCACAGGGACAGAGGTGACCACGGGCACGGAGGTGACCATGGGCACGGAGGTGGCCCCGCAGGAGCGGCAGAGGCGGTGGCAGAGCTACTTTGTCCGCGTGGGCTCCCTGTCAGCCAGGCTGCCCCACCGGGCCCTGCGGCGCTCGCTGGGCGACCTGCAGCGGGCACGGCTCCGTGCCCAGCGGCTCCTGGGCCAGCTCCACCACGTCATCCGGCTGGTAAGGACGGGGCAGGGACCGTGCCAGCCCCGTGCCGGCCCCGGGCACCCCCAGGCGTGCTCCCACCTGGCTGAAACTCCCCCCAGATCGAGGAGGGGCAGCAGGGCACGGACGGGCCCTGGCACAGCGCCCGGGAGCACCTGCACCAGCTGTGGCTGGAGTGGAGCCAGCAGGACACGGTGCCCATGGAGGACAGCGAGGTACGGGCTGGAGGGACCGGGGGGGACAGATGGCACCATCTGGAGAGGGTGGGGAGAGCAGCCATTGAGTCCCTGGAGGTGGGGACACGTGGCAAGGGGACACCCGAGGTGGGGACACCTGGAGCAGGGGTGGAGCAGCAGCCACAGAGTCCAATTGTGAGTCCATCCAGCTGTGGGTCCATCCAGCTGTGGATCCATCCAGCATTGGCTCCATCCAACTATGGAGTCCAGCTGTGGATCCATCCAGCTGTGGCTCCATCCAGCCATGGAGTGCAGCAGTGGCTCCATCCAGCTGTGGATCCATCCAGCTGTGGCTCCATCCAGCCATGGAGTCCAGCTGTGGCTCCATCCAGCTGTGGCTCCATCCAGCCATGGAGTCCAGCTGCAGCTCCATCCAGCAGTGGCTCCATCCAGCTGTGGCTCCATCCAGGCAGGGCTGGGGTCCATCCCCCCCAGCCCCGCTGCCCTCTGCCCACCCCGCAGGTGGAGGCTCGCACTCTGGCCATGCTCCAGGGGCTCCTGCAGCAGCTCCACGCCGCCTGCTCCCACCTGGCCGCGGGCGCGCGGGCGTTCCCCAGCAGCGTGCAGGAGACGGCGGGACGCGTCCGGCTCGGCGTGGAGGGCGTCCAGGCCTCCCTGGGCAGCGCCCGCTCCTTGCAGGAGCTGTCGGGGCCGGCGCTGGCGCGGAGCAGGGAGGCGGTGACGCGGGCGCAGCTCGGCCTCGAGGGGCTGCTGGAGCACGTGGGGCAGCACACGCCCCTGCCCTGGCTCCTGGGGCCCTTCGCCCCCGCGCTGGTGGAGTACCCGGAGGACGTCCCGGTGGACATGTCCAAGTGGGAGGGCTGTGTCACCGTGGGGGGGACGCGCCGGGTGCCCGCTGCCCCCCAGCTCTGCGGCCGGCACTGAGGTGTCGCTGAGCTGGGGCACCCGCCCAGGGGCGTGAACCCCAATCCCATCGGGAATGAGGGGGTGATGGAGCTGGTGACCCAGCGTGGGACCCCATTGCCACTCCTGTGGGGATGGTGGCACGTGGAGGACTCGGCGGGAGCCTGTCTGGGATCCAGCGCTGCCCTAAGCCCCAGGAATTCTGGAATTTCGTGTCTTAACAGCTTCAAACCAGTTTAAAGAGGAAGAAAACAACTTTTTTGGCCTTAAAATGACTCAGAGCCTGCAGTGCTGTGGCAGAGCCACCGGGCCGGGCTCCCGGGGGGCTCTGCACGGGCGGCAGAGCCGGGGGCACCCCCGAGGGGGCTCAGTAAGGGGGTGCCGGGGTGGGACAGTGGGACGGGGTTCCCTGGGGTACTGGGACAGAGGGTGCCACAAGGCGCCAGGACATCTGGACTGGACTGTGCCCCGCGGCCGTGTGGCACTGAACTTTGTCCCACTTGTCACCGTGGAGGGGCTGGGCCTGCCCGGGGTATCCCCGACGTCACAAGCACAACGGGGTCACAGCACCCGCGGGGCGACACCGGGAGCTCCGGGACCGTCCATCGTCCCGCCGGGGCCAGCCTGACCAACTCCACAGGGCCAGATGTGCGGGAGCACCGGGACCCCCGGGCCTGGGAGCCGCGCGAGGGGAGGGGACGCTTGGAAGGGTCGGGGCGGGTCTGTCCCCGGGGATCGGTGCCACGGAGGGGCGGGGGTTCTGTGGTTCCGGGGCTGTCCGGTCCCGGGGGGCTCAGTGCAGCCCAGTCCCGGGGATCCGGTACCGGGGAGGGATGGGGGGGTCAGTGCAGCACCGACCGAGGAATGGGGGGGTCCCGGGGGGCTCAGTGCAGCCCAGTCCCGGCGGATCGGTGCCGGGGACTCGGTGCAGGCGGTTCCCGGGGTTCGCTGCCCTCCCGTTCCCCGCCGGTCGCTGCTCCCGGTCCGCCCCGGGCCGGCCCCGCTGGGCGGCCCCGGTCACATGCGCTCGGGGCGGGCTCCGGGCTATAAAGGGCGGCGGGGAGGAGCGGGGCGAGCCCGGAGCCGAACCGAGCGGAGCGGGACCGACCCCAGCCGCCAGCGGTGAGCACGATCCGGGGCCGGCCCGCGATCCTGGTTCCGATCGCGGTCCCGGTGCCGGTTCCGATCCCGATTCCGGTTTCGATCGCGATCTTGGTCCTGTTCCCGATCGCGATCCCCGTCCTGTTCCCGATGGCAATCCCGGTCCCGCTCCCGGTCCCGATCGCGATCCCGGTCCCGATCGCGATCCCGGTCCCGATCCCGCCTGTGATCCCGATCGTGGTCCCGGTCCCGGTTCCCCGGACCCCCCTGTTCCGGGATTTCCCAACCGCGTGGGAGCTGCCCCGTTCCGGGGGCGGTAACGTGGGGCAGGAGAGGCAGGAGGGGGGCGCTGGGGGGGCCTGGCCCCGCTCACGATCCCTCTGTGCCCCCAGACCCACCATGGCCACCAGCGAGCCCACGCCGGCGCAGCCCAAGGCAGAGGAGCAGCAGGTGAGTGCGGGCAGGGCGGGGGATTTGGGGACAACCCACGGGGTCCCTGCTTGGAGACGGGGATCGGGGTTCTCCCGCCCTCCGATGGGTTTGGAGAGCCACGGGAGCGCCCCAAAACCATCCCCGGGCTGTTGGGAACACACGCCACACCCCGTGAGATTTGGGGGTCCCTCAGCCCCACGCTCACGCTGAGCCCTTCTGGCCCCCAGAGCATCGGGACGCGCGTGGCCAACCTGCCCCTGGTGAGCTCGGCTTACGACATGGTGTCCTCCGCCTACACCTGCACCAAGGAGAGCCACCCCTACGTGCGCTCCGTCTGCGATGCGGCTGAGAAGGGCGTGAGGACGCTGACGGCGGCAGCGGTGAGCGGGGCCCAGCCCCTCCTCACCCGGCTGGAGCCCCAGAGTGAGTGCAGGCAGAGGGGCAGCACCCCACGGGGATGGGGGACCCCAAAAGTGGCTCTCACCGAGCTCTCGTGAGGAACCAGGAGAGGCAGGACGTGGTTTTGTGTCTCTGGTTTGTGTGGCTGAGGGGTAAACGGGTGGAGAAGCTGGAAGAAAAGATGTGGGGGCAGCACGCCCTGAGTTTTGGGGTGGTGGAAAATTGGGCCTGGCAGTACTCCTGCAGGGCAGCAGGGTGCTAAACCCACCTCCTTTTCCAATTCCAGTTTCTTCCGCCAATGAATTTGCCTGCAAGGGGCTGGACAAGCTGGAGGAGAAGCTGCCCATCCTGCAGCAGCCCCCCCAGAAGGTACCAGGGTGGGCTGGGCTGGGCTGGGCAGGGCTGGGCAGCACACCTGGGCCCCCCCAGTGCTTAACAGAGCTTTGTGTGTCTGCCCAGATCATCTCAGACACCAAACTGCTGGTGACCTCCACGGTGACGGGGGCCAGGGATGTGCTGACCAGCACCGTGGCCGGGGCCAGGGATGCAGTGTCCAACACCATGGCCGGAGCCAAGGATGCAGTGTCCAGCACAGTGTCTGGGGCCAGGGATGCAGTGGCTGGAGCCAAGGATGCAGTGTCCAGCACCGTGACCGGGGCCAAGGACGCGGTGGCCAGCCGAGTGACCGGTGTGATGGACATGACCAAAGGAGCAGTGCAGGGTGGCGTGGAGATGACCAGGTCAGCGGTCAGCAGCGGTGTCAGCACCGTGGGCCAGATGGTGGCCAGCAGGGTGGACTCCATGCTGGGCAAGTCGGAGGAGCTGGTGGACCATTACCTGCCCATGACAGATGGGGAGCTGGGTGAGCAGCTGATCCCAACCCTCAGACAGGGTGGGCAGAGCAGGGGAGGCTCTGAGGGGTGCTGATGGTGCAGCTGGCACCCCCTGAGCAGCTCCTGTCCCACAGCCCAGCTGGCCACGGCCGTGGAGGGCTTCGAGCCGGAGCAGCAGCGGCAGCAGCAGAGCTACTTCGTGCGCCTGGGCTCCCTGTCCAGCAAGGTGCGGCAGCGAGCGCTCCAGCACTCCCTGAGCAAACTGCAGAGCGCCCGCCACAGCTGCCAGGACCTGCTGGCCCAGCTCCAGAGCACCCTCGACCTGGTAAGACCCAGCCCCGCGCCCCCTGTGCCACCCCGGGGTGTGCCCCCATGGTGCCCCCACCCAGCCGGGCTGTGCCCCTCTGCCAGGCGGAGACCCTGAAGCAAGGCGTGGACCAGAAGCTGCAGGGAGGGCAGGAGAAGCTGCAGCAGCTGTGGCTGGAGTGGAGCAAGAAGCAGCCAGGTGGTGGCAAGGACCAGGTGCCACCGGAGGTAGGAGCGGGGCAGGGGGTGCCCAGGGTGACCAAGGTGTCCCCCAGGCCTGACCCCCCGTGTCCCCCCGCAGGCGGTGGAGTCGGGCACGGTGAGCATGCTGCAGGGCCTGAGCCAGCAGCTGCAGAGCTCCTGCCAGCCGCTGGTGTGCAGCCTGCAGGGCCTCCCCGCCGCCGTGCAGGACAAGGCGGGGCAGGTCCGGCACAACGTGGAGGGGCTGCGGGCGGCGCTGGGCTCGGTCCGCTCCCTGCAGGACGTGTCGGGCCCCGTGCTGGCCCGGGCCCGCGACCACGCCGCCCAAGCCCGGCTGCTGATGGACGAGCTGGTGGAACAAGTGGCCTTCAACACCCCCCTGACGTGGCTGGTGGGACCCTTCGCCCCCTCGGGCAAGCGCCCGGTGGAGCCGGAGGCGGAGTAGCGATTCTGGAATGCTTCCCTCCCTAAAACCCCTCCTTAGGAGTCTTTGCTACACACCCCTCACCTTGTGCCTGTCTCTGTGGGGACCCTCCTGTCTGCCCCAGCTCTGTCACTTGTCCCCTTGCTGGGGACCTGCAGTTGTGTGCCTTGGCTGCCCCGAGTGCCTCTTGGGGGTCCCCCGTGTCCTCGGTGCCTTCAGACTCTCACCCTTGTAGGGTCACAACAGCACAAGAAGCAATAAACTCTGGTTAGTTTTGCACTCGACTGAGGTTTCTTTGGGGGTGTGGGAGGGAGGAATTGGGCTCTGGAGGAACAACCCCCTCCCCAAGAGCTGGGGACCCCCATGTCCTGAGCCCCCATTCCCCAGCCTGTCCCTGCCCCTGGAGGAGAGGAGCTGGCAGCGGGATCAGGAGCGGGGTCCTGGAGGGGACGTCCCACTTCCAGCAGTTGGGCAAGAGGCACTGGGGATGGTTTGGGCTTTATTTAGGTCTTGTTTACGGAGCGAGTGTGAAATCAGTCCTGGAAAAAGCCAAAGCCGAGTGTCCCCAGGGCAGAGTTACTGCAGCCTGCAGGGGAGGGGGATCGGGGCATCCTCCCCCGGGGCTCGGGCACAAAGGGCAGGCGGCGCCGGGCGGGGCCGGGAGCTCTTTATTGGACACGGACAAAAGCCCTGGAGCCTTGCAACACAGCAAAACCACTGAGCTGCTGCCCGGCACGGGCAGGATGGTGCCAGGCTCAGTCCCTCCCTGGCACACACCCTTTTTACCCTTATTTTACCCCAAGGAGTCGGTGCCCAGCCCTGCTGCCACCCTTGGGGCAGAGGGATCCAATTCCAGCAGCTGCCTCCGGATGGAGAGAGGATTGTGATGGTGGGGAAAGGGGCTTGGAGCAGCCCCTGAGTGCCTGACCCTGGTCAGAGGGAATTTGGGGACCCACGGGGTGTTCTCCAGCCCTGGGCAGGGGGTTAAGGTTCTCCCCTTGCCCCAGCCAGAGGCGAGGACAACTTGACAACTCAAGGAAGAGACACTGGGGTTCCTTCTGTTTTTCATTAGAAAACCCTTTATATTCATTTCATGTCGGTTGAAATCACAAGAAATTAGGTAGGAGGGGAAAAAAAAACCAAAACAAAAATTAAAAACAGGGGAGGGGGGGGGACAAATACAGACACCAGCACAGCCCCCTCGCGGGTGCTGCCTCCGCAGGGACGGGACACGGGACAAGACCAAGGACATCGGCTACGGTGGGACAGAGTGAAGTGACTCAGGCAGGAGATGAGGCAGAGGCTGCTCTCCCTTCACAGCCTCTCCTCCTCCTCCACGTGGGAGCTGCTTCCTCAGCTCTCCTCCTCCTCCTCATCCGCAGCCTCCGACTCCCCGCGAGCTCGCTCCGGCACGGCCTTGGGATAGTCCTGGACACTGCTGGGGGGGAGCAGGGGCAGGGAGAGCTCAGCCCCCCGCCCCTCTGCCTCCCCTGGCCCCTCTCCCACATCCCAGCTCCTTGCCAAGCTGGGAGAACCCTTTAACAACCCACAGCATGTCCCCAAACGATCCCTGCAGCCCCCAGCTCCCCACACTCACTTGTTGTGGGGCTCCTCTGTGGGTGCCTCCAGCTCCACAGCTCCTGGCCCTTGGCTCTTGTCCTTCTCCTCTGTGCCCTCTGACTTTTGGGACAGGGATTCACCATTCACAGGACCTGACAGGTCTGAAGGGAAGAGAGAGAGGCTCAGGCTCTTGGACCCCCTCATCCACCCCAACCCTCGTGGACTGAGGATCCATGGCCACAGACATGGGTGGATCCCAGTACTGGCCCGACCCCCACAGCTGCAAGAAGGGCCCCAAAACCTCCATCCCCCAGCCCAGAGACACCATCAGGGTGGATTTTCCCTGTCAGTTCCTCTGGGAAGGCTCTTGCACCATCACCAGGATGGCCCCAGGCAGAGACCTGGCTCCAAGGGTGGAAGATCCCAGTCACCACTCCCTGTGCAACAGCCTGAGCCAGTGTCCAAGGACATCTCCACATTCCTTCATGCCTGGACCAGAGCATGCCTGGACCCCGGGTGTGGGGTTTGAGGTTTGCCCTCTGCTCTCACTGCATTCCCCATCCAGCCCTTTCCCTCTCCTGGCACTGCAGCAAAGCAGGGCCTGGAGGTGCTGATCCCTCCACCACGAGGCCAAGAGCCACCTCCCCATGTCCTGTGTCCCCAGCAGGACAGGGCATGCCCCGAGGAGGGGGCTGTGACCTGCCCAGACAGGGCAGGGATGTTCGGGGATGCCCAGGAACGTTACCAGCATTTGTCTCCTCTTCCCCCTTCTCATTCCGTGTCTCTGCTCCCGACAGCTTCTCCTGGCCCTTCTCTGCCTCCCCCTTGTCCTTCTCAGGCCCAGCTTTGTTGGCTTTCTGCATGGATTCCATCTTTGGTCCCAGCACACGCGACTTCAACCGGGTGTAGACTTCGGCCGCCTTCTCCATCACGTCCTTGTTGGCTTTGTAGCGCCGGATCTGCCCCGGGAGGAGGAGGAGGATGAGGAGGGACCCCCTCAGAGCTGGGGCCAGGCAGGCTCCCTGCTCGCCCCAGGGAGGCCTCAGCCCTCTGCTCTACCTTCTTGAGTGTAGCCACCACATCCGTGTGCTTCTGGAGGATGTGGGAAGTGACCTGCAGCGTGCCCAGCTCCTCGAGCGCGTTCAGACACCGCTTGATGTCCTGCAGGGGTGGCAGCGGGGTCAGGAGCTGCCCTGGGGGCACCTGGGGCCTCCCAGCACCCCCAAAGGGAGGAGGAGGAGCATTCCTGGGCATCACAGCAGGGCAAGGACGAGCAGGAATGTCCCAGGCCAGGCACTCACCGGGTTATCCACCTTCAGCGCAAACTTGATCTCACTGTGAAGTTTCTGCAGTTTCTCCTCCACTGTGGGCTCTGGAGCAGACAGAGAGACACAGCTCGAGATGTCAGGGCACCAGCAGAGCCCAGAGTCTGCTCTGGGGCCTGGAATCACTCCCAAGAAGGGCTTTGTATCCTCCTGCACTTCCAAAGCTGAGCCCAGCCCCAGGAATGTCTCTGGAGAGGATGGGTTGGGGTGTGCCAAGATAGGGAGGGGATGCCAGGGAAGTGACCAAAGCAGTGCTGGGAAAAACCCTGGCACAACCTCACTGATCCCTCCCTGTCCCAGGGATGGGGGAACCAACCCTGAAGCCCTCTCCTCTCTCTCCTCCCCTCTGTGATGGGAAGCAGTGGGTTTCTCACCCTTTTTCTTCTCCACCCTCCTTTCGGGGATTGGGTCGGATTTCTTCCGGCCTCGTTCCACTTTCAGAGGTCTGTGTGAAGGGAAGGAAAAAGGGAAGCTGGCTGTGGTGATCCCTCTGCTCAGCACTGGGCTAACAAGGGGGATGGCACTGGCTGGAGCATCCAAGACCCCTCCACCCTGGTCACAGCTCCCCTGTGCCCCAGCTGCCCAGGAATGCAGACAGAAAAAGCCCCACGAGAAAGAAAACACCACGAGTGTCATCCTGGTCACCCCCAACAGCTCCTGCAGCCCCTTCAGCTCAGGAGGAGGGGAGGAACAGGCCCAGCCCCTCTGCAGGTGCTGCAGCCCCAGGAGCCCCATGCCCACCCCGGGGTGCCAGGGCTGGAGCTGTGCAGGACCAGCCCCATTCCCAGGAGGAAAGGGGAGGAAGGGAGGTGTGGAAATGCTGACTTGTTCCGTGGCTTCTCCTCTGCTCGGCCCCTCTTCTCCTTCTGGTTTGGTTTCCTTGACAACTCCGAGGGCTGTTTCTTCGCCGGCTTCTTTACCTTGGAGGAGAGAACAATGCAGGGAGAGCAGCAGAGCCCTCCCTGCTGCAGCACAGACAGAGCCACAGCCACGCCACAACGGCACCCATGGTCACCCCACAGTCACCCCATTGCCATGGCACAGCATCACCCCATGGCACACAGTCACCCTACATGCTCCCAAAGGCTCCGGGGGACAGTGCAGCAAACCCCCTGACTGTGGTGGAAGAGCATCTTGGAGATCACGGAATGGTTTGGGTTGGGAGAGAACACAAAGCTCACCCCGTCCCACCCCTGTCATGGGCAGGGACACAGGGACACCTTCCACTGTCCCAGGGTGCTCCAAGCCCCGTCCAACCCGGTCCTGGACACTTCCAGGGATGGAGCAGCCACAGCTGCAATGGGCACCCTGTGCCAGATGTGAGGCCCACAGCTGGATGAGGCATCCTGGGCCAGGGGAAAAGCTCGCACTCCAAGGATGGATACAACCCTTCCCAATACCATGTGGGCAGCTGCAGGCTAACCCAGGACCACTCCTGCAGGTCCCTGCCCCTCCTGGAGGTCCCTGATGGCCTGACAGGGAGGTGACAGGCTGTCCATCCACCCCAGGCCCCACAGCTCTGCACTCACCTCCTTCTCCTGCTCCAGCTCAGAGTCCGAGGAGGACGGAGCCTTGGCCCGGCCCCTCCGGCCCTTTTTGGCCGCTTCATCCTCGGCGCTGCTGTCCGAGTCCGAGTGCACCTCCTCTCCCTTCTCTGCCTTCTCCTTCCTCTTCTCCTTCTCCTCCTTCTCCTGCTCCCGGAGCCGCCGGATCTCCTCCTCCTGCTCCCTCTTCCTCTTCTCCTCCAGCTCCCGCCGCCGCTCCTCGTCGCGCCTCTTCCACTCGCTGATGCGATCCACGTCGCTGTCGCTGTCGCTGCCAGGACAGGACAGGCTGGGACCCCTGCGTGACCCCCAGCCCAGCCCAAGGGTGGCACTGTCCCTGCTGAGCTCACCTGTCACTGCTGGAGCTGCTGGGGACGAGCTCTGGCTTCGGTTTCCTGCCCCGGGGCTTGGGAGGGGGTTTCTCAGCTGCAAGACAATAGGGACGTGTTCAGCAGGAGCCCTGCAGGTCCATCTGTTAAAACAGCCCTGAGCTCCAGAGGCAGAGGGGCTCTAGGATGTGCCCAGGATTTGGGATGGAACCCCAGAGCCTTGGGAATGCCACAGTCCCATGCTGAGGTGGTGGCAGGAGCAGGAGCAGCCCCGGGGTACCTGGCTTGCGGCCCCGCGGTGCCTTTTTCACCGACACATCCGAGTCCGAGTCCGACTCCGACTTGGTCATGTCCACGGTGGCGTTGCCCATCTCCAGATCCGAGTCCACTTTGGAGTCAGAGTCAGAGCCAGACTCCACTTTCTGCAGGCAGAGAGCAGGGCTGGGATGGAGGGTGGCTGTGGGGTGGCACTGCCCCAGTCCCAGCAATACCCCCAAAGGCAGCAGTGTCCTGGATCCCAGCACCCAGAGCCCCCACAGGTCACCAAGAGATCAGAGAGGTCCCTCCAGGTGCTCCAGCCCAGGACACAGCCCTGTCACTCCCCCCTCCCCACAGTGCTGACCCTGGCTCCTCTCCAGCCTTCCTCAGATTTGGGGTCCTTTACCTTCTTCTTCCTCCCCGCTGCCGGCATCCTGCGTGGAGCCCGGGCCACTGGCTTCTTTTCAGGAGTGAAATCCTGGAGGAAAACAGGAATATGAGGAAATGTGTCACCAGTATTACCATGGAATCAAGCCAGTCAGGTTCCCTTCAGCCTCTGCCCCACTCCCACAGGGATGCTCTCCCCACAACCCTGCCAGTGTAACCCAAAATCCTCTCACCTGGTCACTGTTTTTTTCCGACTCAGAAGATGTTTCTGAGTTCTCCTCTTCTGTGACAGAGGGGCTGCCCTGATCCAAGTCACTGGAGGATTTCCGAGGCCGTTTTGTCACAGGCATCTGGCAAAGGAGAGGTGACAAGATGAGAGAAGCCCATTCCTTCTCCATCCGCCATGGAAAGCAAATGCTTCCTGGGAAGGGCTTTCTCCAACTCTCCCCAACAGGCTCTGCAAGAGCTGCACTCAGATCTGCAGCCCTGGATCCTCCTCCAAGCTGCAAACCCAGCCAGGACAGGCCATCCCACAGGCACCATGAGACAGCTGTGACACCCCCAAACCACGCTGAGCCCCATTTCCCACTGGAGAATCCAGAGGCAGTTGGTTTCTCCATCACTTCTGCTGAGGTGGCTTCAAGAAAAGCTCCGTGATGGAGACACAGTGTCCCCTGGCTGGGCCACCCTCCCGTCCCCAGCCCAGACTCACTTTCATGGCCAGGGATTTCCTCTTGAGCCCGCTGTGGTCGCTGCCTCGGTCCGAGTCCTCGTCGCTGTCCACCTTGTCCGTGGGCCCCGTGGCCATGGCAGAGTCGTCCTCGTCGTCCCCGGGGTCGCTGCCCGCCATGGGGTCGTTCTCGGGGACATCGCTGTCCGAGGAGCTCGCGGGCTAAAGGCAGCAGAGGACGGCGGGGTTAGGGGGGCTCTGGGGCATTTGGGGGGCCAGGAGAGGACAGAGAGGGGGGCACCAAGGGTGGGGAGTGGAGGAGGGCAGAGCTGGGTGTGCAGAGCAGCGCAGGGCAGCCCCCTCCCAGCACGGATCCCTCCGGAGCAGCTCTGGATAACAGCACCAACCCTGCCCGGGGAGCGCTGCCCCCGTTCCCACAGCCCCACGGAGAGCACCAGTGACACACTGCTGGGATGCTGCTGCCTCAGAGCCCCCTGCCCGCCATCCTCACGCCCTGCCAAAACCCCTGGAGCAGCCTGGAGCTGGGAGCAGAGCCCAGCCCAGCCCTCCTCTGCCCTGACGGCGCCAGACAAGCCGGGGTGGCCGGGTTCAGCCTCTCCTTCCGCCTCCACTTGGATCAGGCCTCCCCCTGTGCTCTTCACACACTTTCCCCATGGGAAAGGTCCACACGAGGAGTCCAGGTGCTCTTCCCAGCTGGGATCTCCTGTGTCCTGCTCCTTGAAGGTCTCCTTGTTTCTCCAGGTTCCTCGCACAGGACATCACACCCCAGCTTCATCTTCTGGGCTGCTCCTCTGTGTGTGGCACTGACATTCCTAGAGCTGAGTTCTTCCAGCTGCTGGGAAGCCTCTCCTCACCCTTGGCTGTTCCTGGCACCTCGCTTCACTCAGGTCTCAAAGCCAAGGAAACTTCAGTGTCTTCTCCTTTTCCTTTTGCCCACAGGACGTAGCGGGTGTTGGTGAACCCTCAGCCTTGCTGGGTCCCTCATGGGTCCCTGATGGGAGTTCCCAGCAGATTCCTGGCCATGGCAGGTGGTGCCTCCCTCACCATCACCAATCTCCAGGTTTTCAAGCACGTCCACAGCCTCACCTTACCCTACATCCAGTTTTGGGTGGAACATTTCCCAACCCCTGCCCCTCAAACCACATCCTCACTCCTGCCCGGCCATGGCACGGCCCGGGGGCTCATTCCCTGCACCTGCTGACCTCCAGGGACCACCTGGACCTTGCTGCCCACCCTACAAACCTTCCTCTGCCTCTTCAGCCCCATGGCCTACAAAGTTGACGCCTCCTGTGATGATCTTTACAGAATAAACTGGATCCCAATTATGGTCATGAGATGCTCCTACAAGAAGTTGACAAAGAGCTGTTCCCTGGCCCAGCTCGCTCCAAATCCTGCTGGAGGGCTCAGGAACCTCAGGAATGGATGGAGAAGGGGACTTCCCAACAGTCCACAAGCAGATCCAGGAGCCAGGGACAAGCAAGCCTCAAGTTCTTGCTCTGACAACAAAATCTCCGTGATTTTGGGCAAGCAGCACAAAGCACAACCCCAGTTCCACCGTGACAACGGGGCAGAAGCGCCTTCCTCCAGAGCAAGTGGGAACTTCCAGTGCTCCTGGAAGCCTGAGGGAAACCCCTCCATGGAGGAAGATGAGGAGAGCAGACTCCCTGAGGAAGGGAGAGGGCAGGCAAGCAGAGGGGAGCTAATTCCACCCCAAGGAAGCCAAGCTGGAAGCTGGAAGCAATCGGCACAGCAGCGAGGAGAAGCAGAGACAGGAGGAGCCACTCGGGGGGGACGGAGGGGCCGCAGCCCCAGGCCCTGCCCAGCCCACACTCACCGCAGGGGCACTGTAACTGGCGTGGGGGTTGTTCTGGATTTCCCACAAGCCCTCGTTGAAGCCTTTTCTCTTGTTTGGTTTCCCGTATTTGTCTTTGTACTTTTCGTAAGGGAACAGATCTTTAGGGCCCAAGAAGGCGCTGGAGAGAGACAAAGCAGAGGTGAGGCCGGAGCGGAGGCAGAGCCCGGCGGGGGGAGCGAGGCAGCGCTTACGTCTCGTGGGTGCCGAAGAAGAAGATGGGGTACTTGTTCGGGGGGGGTTTCACGGCGCCGTCCGCGATGTCATCGATCTGAAAGGAAACCCAAAGCAGCAGGAGGTCAGAGACAGCGTCCTCAGCCCCGGCAAGCGGCGTCGGGTCCGGCACCCGCTTGGAGCCAAGCGCGGCAGGAAAGCACCCGGACGGGGCCCTGGCTACGGGTCCGAGTCCCTGCGGGATTTCTACCAGAGAAACGGGAAGGATCCGGCACCGAGGTCTTGTGGGCAACGTGGGCCTTGCGCTACTCCCCCGGGGTCGGTGGCCGGGCCCGGCAGCGCGGGCGGGGGCGATGGACGAGCGGCCGCAGGGTCCGTCCTGGCTGGAGGCCCCGCTGCCGGCCGGACACCCCCGTCTTCTGTGCTCCGGGCGTCTGGGCCGTGGGCAGGGAGAGCCTCGGGGTGAGCAGGGGGTGCTGGGGAGGTCTTCGGGGCGGGGGGACCCTTCCCCAGAAAGCAAGCGAGCTAAAGCAGAGGGGCTGTCCTGGCGGGAGCGGCAGTCCCGGTGTCACGGCGAGGTGCAGCCAAGCGGTGTCAGCTCCGGCCCCCTGAGCTCCCCGAGCCCGCACGGTTCCACCTGCCAGTCTCTTCCCGTCCGAGGGCAGTGCGGGAACCTGCCGTGCCCTCGCTGCTCCCCGCAGAGCCCCCAGGCACCCCCCAGCTGAGCACATCCCAAAGCAGCTCCCGCTGTCCAGGAGCACCGCGGCACGACGCTGTCACCCGGCCGGTGGCACCAGCCCAGCATCGCAAATAACCCCCGCAAAGCGCAGCAGCACCCGCTAATCCCGCACCGTGAGCGCTCACAGCAGCCCCCCGCCCATGTCACACCCACAGTGTCCCCTCGCTGTCCCCAACAGGGGACAGAAGCCCAGGCGCCACAGAGCAGTGCTGAGCTCCCACCCCGACATGAGTTCCCATATGGGGTCTCTGAGCCAGTGCTGGACCCTCATCCCAGCACAGCCGCTCATGTGGGGTCCCCATTCCGGTACAGGACCCCCCATTCCAGTACTGGGCCCCCATGCCAGTGGAGGGGCTGGAATGGGAGCTCCCATCCCAGAATGGGACACCCCGCACCGGTACCGGGCCCCATCCCAGTACAGGACATCGCAATCCGGTACAGGTGCTGGGGGTGACCCCACATCCCGGTCTGTGCGCTGGGACAGTCCCTCAGGCCACCACCGGCTCAGATCCACGACAGACAACGACCTGGGTCCCCCGTCCCGAACGAGACACCCATCCGTACCCGGTACAGACCCTCCTATCCCGGTACAGGTACCGTTACAGCATGTCCACCCCGGTACCAGCTCCCCGGGCCGGTACAGGGCGTCCTGTCCCGGTACGGGTCCCGTTATGGCATCTCCATCCCGGTACGTGTTCCCACACCGGTACCGTGCCCCCATCCCGGGGCGGGATCCCCATCCCGGTACAGGTACCGTTATGGCATCTCCATCGCGGCAGGGGCCTCCGCTCCGGGGACAAGGCTCGGTACGCGTCCCCATCCCGTCTCGGGTCCCCCCTCCCGATCCCGCCCCCATCCCGGTCCGGGACCCCCGCCCCCCTCCCGCTCCGTCCCCCCGCGGCGCGGCCCCGCGGTCTCACCCGGGCCGGCCAGTGCGGGTAGCCCTTCATCTTGGCGAAGACGAGGTCCCCGGGTTTGAAGCTGTGTGGCATGGCGGCACCGGGGGGCGCGGCGGGCGCGGGGGGCACCGGGCGCGGGCAGGCCCAGCCCAGGCCGCGGCAGCACCGGGCAGGCGGCGGGGGCGGCCCGCACCGCACGGCACGCAGGATGTCCCGCCCCCGGTCGCGACCGCGCCGCCCATTGGTTCCGCGGCACGTCGCTCAGCCTATCAGACCAATAGGAGCGAGGCGGCGGCGCGGCGGGATAACGGGATTGGGCCGCGCCGCCGGAGGCGCCGAAGCGGGGGGCGCTGGGGGGCGGGACCTGAGGGGCGGGGGGGGACGGGGATGGGGACAAGGCCTGACGGGGGACAGGGATGGGGACAGGATTGGAATTGGGATCTGAGGGGGGACAGGGATGAGGACAGGATTGGAATTGGGACCTGTGGGGGGCTGGGGACTATGGGAGGGTGACAGCGCTGTGGGGGACAAGGGTGTGGGGACAGGGTCAGGGCTATGGGTGGGACAAACGCTGATCTTGCCCCATCCACTGCCCCCAGCTCAGCCCCCAGCCTGCGGATGGGGCTCCTGGCCCTGGGGCCATCCTGGGACTCCAAACTCCTTCTGGACAGGTGAGGGTGGTGGGTGGCCATGTCTCTGGCCCAGGACAGGGCCACAAGGAGAGTCACTGGGAGCTGCACTGGGGCTTAACCCGCTTTTAACCCAAACTGGCTTCTCTGCAAGGTCATGGAAAGGAAAACAGTCCTTGCCCACACCGGGCTGCAAAACCCAAACCACAGCCCAGATTCTGGGGAGAAACTCCTCATTCCCAGGGGTTCGGGGGCAGGTGTGTGAGGAGGGGAATTCGTGAAGGTGGTGTCGGGGTGTTGGGAGTGCTCCCTGTCACACTGTGAGTGAGGCCTCGCTCCTGCCGGGCTGTGCCGTGTCCCTGCTGTGCCGTGTCCCTGCTGTGCCACGTCCCTGCTGTGCCACGTCCCTGCTGTGCCATATCCCATCCATGCTGCATCCTGAGCATGCCACATCCAGTCTGTGCCACATTCTGGCCTTGCCGTGTCCCAGCTGTGCCGTGTCCCAGCTGTGCCATGTCCCAGCTGTGCCATATTTCGGGCTGTGCCACATCCTGGCCGTGCTGTCTCCCAGCTCTGCCACATCCCAGCAGCGTCAGGGCTCTCTCTGTACATTCCCCTCAGCCTGTCCTGTGCCATGGCGGTGTCCCTGGAGGGCAGGTCCGTGTCTCAGCCCGTGACTCCCACTGGTGCCACCGGGTGCGTGTCCAGCCTTCATCCAGGTGCTCCTGGCTCTCGGTGCACGGGAGGGGCAGTGCCAGGTGCCGACAGCCCCGTTCGGCGTGGGGTCCGCCCGACGCCGAGAGTCGCAGCCCCTTCCTCGGCTGCGAGTGTCCCGTGTCCCACAGGAGGACGAGGAGGGGCTGTACCGTGGAAATAACCCCGTGAAACCGCAGCACACGCGGGGATGTTCACTGTGCGCATCCTCAGGTTTGGAGCCCTCGGTCGATCTCCCAGGTATGGGAGACACGAGGCTCCTTGTCCGTGAGCTTTACCCGGCTGCGTCCCAGCTCCGGAGCTGCCCGTTCACCCTGCTTTGCTCACACCGGGGCTGCTCCCGGGGTACCGCGAGCCGAGGCTGTTCCGTGGGGCTGCGGGTGCAGGTTTGGGGGGTCTGGGGCGCTCTGGGCTCCGTGAGGCTCCATGGGTGCCGCCGGGGCTCCAGGGATGCAACCGGGGCTCTGTGGAGGTCCGTGGGTCCCGCTCTGGGGTCCGTGTGTCCCACTCCGGGGTCCGTGGGTCCCGTTCTGGGATCCGTGGGTCCCGTTCTGCGGTCCGTAGGTCTCGCTCTGGGGTCCGTGTGTCCCACTCTGGGGTCCGTGGGTCCCGCGGGTCCCGCTCCGGGGTCCATGGGTCCCTCTCCGGGTTCCGTGGGTCCCGCAGCCCCCGGTGATGCCGGTGCCGGTATCCCTCGCCCCCCCGCAGCCCCATCCCCGCCGCCCGAGCGGGGCCGGTCCCGCCCCGTTCCGGTGACGGCGCGGGCGGGCCGGAAGCGCGGGGGGGTGCGGCCGCCCCGCTCCCATCCCGGTACTGCTCCCGTCCCGGCGCTGTTCCCGTCCCGGTGCTGTTCCCGTCCCGGTGCTGCTCTCGTCCCGGTGCTCCTCCCGTTCCGGCCCGGTCCCATCCCGGCACCGCCATGCGCAAGTTCTTCCAGGAGATCAAGGCCGACCTGAAGTTCAAGACAGCGGGGCCCGGGCAGAAGCTCTCGGAGCCGTCCCGGTACGGGCTGGGGGGACCCTCCGGTTACGCCACCACCGGTAACGCCACCCCCGGGCACCCTCCGCGGCCGGTACCGCCCGCCCTGGGCCCGGTACCTGCCCGGGGCACGAGGGGCACGCGGGGAGGGAGCGGTGACAGCGCCGGGCCCGAGCGCTCCTTCCCCCGTCCCCGCGGTGCCACCGGCGGGCGGGCGCGCACGGGCCGTCCCCGAGCCGTGTCCTCCGTGCCAGGGCCCCCCGGGAGAAGCCGAAAGCCGAGGTGGCCCCGAAGCCCCGGCAGGCCCCGACGGATGAGGCGCAGAGGGCGGCGGCCGCGGCGCTGGCCCGGCTGGAGGTGAAGCCCAAGGGAGGAAAGGCTCCGTCCGCGTCGCAGGAGGCCATCAGGAACCAGGGTAGGAGCGGCCGCGGGAATCGCGGCTGGAAAAGCGCCCGGGGACGGCTCCCTGTCCTGCCTGGTTTGGGGCAGCCGTCCTGGAAATGGGGTCATGCGCGGCCCTGGGCTGGGACGCCACACCTGGGCAGGTGTTTGCTTCCCAGGGCAGCGCTGAGCTGTCCAGAAGGCTCTGGAATGTGCTGAGCCTCCACTCCAACAGGGTTTGTGTGTTGTAGTGAGGAAAGAGCTGATGGCCGAGGCAGCTGCCAGCGAGAAGGGGCTCTCCATGGAGGAAAAGGTGAGGGAGATGCTGCCATTCCCTGCTCAGCACCCCTTGGGGCTGCTCTCCTTATCCTGAGAGGATTTATAAACATAATCCCCACCAAAACCTCCCCGTGCTCAGTTTGGTTTGATCTCCTTCAGGAGCAGGAGGAGGAAGGGGCAGCTGCTCCCTCTGTCTCAGGGGTTTATTTCATCTGCCCCTTGACTGGTACCGTTGTGAGGAAAGACCAGAAGGAGAAGCAGCTCCGAGAAGCCATCCAGGCAGTGAGTGCTTCCCTTCAAACTCCTTCCCTTCCCTCTTCAAACTCCTTTTTGTGCCGTGGGTCCCCTTCAGCAGTGACCTTGCCAACCCTCCATCTGCTTCGTGTAAAATCTCCCCCAGGACAATTTCACTTTGCCTGTTCAATCATCTCTAGCCCAGCAAATGGGGGACAATTGAGCTGGGCTGGGGTCAGCTCCTCCCTGAGCAGCTTCTCTCCCTCTCCCCCAGTATTTCTCCGTGGACCCGGTGGCCGCTTCCATCATGGAGATCCACACCTTCAACAAGGACCGGGAGAAGGTCCGGCTGTGCGTGGAGACCATGGCCAAGTGAGTGTCACTGAGGGCACGGGCAGCTCATCCCTTCCCTGCTGGGTTTGCTTGCTCTGCTTCTAGCAAAGTCTTTTTTTTTTTGGAAGAAAATGGAACTCTTGAACCACCCAATTTGACAGTTGACCTGGAAGAGTTGGTCCCACTGATCCAAGAGGCTTGGGAGCTGCTGGTTTTTTAGTTTGGCCCCAAAACATTGTTGTATTTTTTTTTCCTGGGTTTCTCAGCTTTTTTCCTCTGTGAGGTCTCTCTTTTCTCTCTGACCTTGGAGTGTCTTGCTTTGATCCAGGCAGTGCATTCCTCTTCCTGCAGGTACCTGGATAACATCTATCTCCATCCAGAGGAGGAGAAATACCGGAAAATCAAACTGCAGAACAAGGTGTTTCAGGTGAGCTCAGGCTCCACAGCTGCTCAGCCCTGGAAAGCCCTTGCTTGGAGCAAACTCCACCTAAATTCTGTCCTTTTCTTCCAGGAAAGGATAAGCTGCTTGGAAGGGACACACAAATTTTTCCAGGCTGTCGGGTTTGAGACAAAAACACTGCCTGTTCCAGGACAAGGCAAGAACTCATTAATGTGGAGCTTGGGGGATGCTGGGGGCAGCTCTGATCGCTGACAGCTCCACAGAGGTCATTCCTCCAAGGCTGGAACAAAAACACCCTCAGCGCCTGCACATTCCTCGTCCCAGTGTGACATTTCCTCGTCCCCGTGTCACTGCCCTGAAGACCAAGAGCCTCACGCCCCATCCTTGTGTTTGCAGAGACCACGGAGGAGTTCTACGTGCTGAAGGAGGAGGTGCTGAGCAGGCTGGAGGACCTGAGGGAGCACAAGGAGCAGCTGCTGAGCTCGGAGCCCGTGCGGGCGCAGCTGCACCGGCAGCTGGCCGTGTTCCACCCCTCGCCCGCGGCCGCGCGCTTCGAGCTGCCCCGCGACTTCTTCAGCCTCACTGCGGAGGAGCTGCGCCGCGAGCAGCGGCTCCGGTGAGGGCTCGGGGCACAGCAGCAGGGCCAGGGGACAGCAGCTGGTGGCTTTCCTTGGGGCCTACAAGGGTCTGTGCCCGCAGGACGGAGGCGGTGGAGAAGGCGTCGATGCTGAGGACCAGAGCCATGCGCGAGAAGGACGAGCAGAGGGAGATGAGGAAGTACAACTACACGCTGCTGAGGGTGCGCTTCCCCGATGGATACATCCTCCAGGGTAAGGGGGGGCTCCTCACCCTTCCTTTGGGCACCTCCAGAAGTTTCTGAGGGTCCTTGGAGTGTAAGGAGGAGGTGCTGAGTGCAGCTGGTGGGATAAACCACCCCAAAACTACAGCAGGGTAATGTTTCCCCATGAACTCTGCCCATCTCCAATGGCTCCAGGGTAAGGGGGACTCCTCACCCTTCCTTCAGGCACCTCCAGAAGTTTCTGAGGGTCCTTGGAGTGTAAGGAGGAGGTGCTGAGTGCAGCTGGTGGGATAAACCACCCCTAAACTACAGCAGGGTAATGTTTCCCCATGAACTCTCTCCATCTCCAAACCCTCTCCCTGCTCAGGGTTGGGATTTTAAGCCAGGATTGGACAGAGAGGGAAGAATCTCAAGGCATCATTAATTAAAGTCTGTTCTTCTCAAGCTGGACTCATTAGATCAGAGTGTGACAGCAGCCAGCGTGAGGCTGCCTGTGTGATGTCAGACTGTACAACAGCATAAATCCTCTTCAAATTTTCCTGTAGAACTCTGGAAATCATTTCAGGCTTCCCCAGCTCTTTGTTACAGGCTGGCAGGGGCTCCCAACAATTGAGTATTTTTCTTTGGGGATTCTGCTTTTATAGGTTTCAGTTAAATCAGGCTGGCTGTGTGGCAGGGAAGTCGCTGATCAAGTCAGCATCAGTGGGTGAAGCCCCACGGAACCGACCACAAAAGGTTAGATTTTGGTAAATGCCAGACTCTCTCACCTTGTTTTCTCATGGCAGGGACTTTTTATGCCCGAGAGTCAGTGTCTGTGCTCTACAACTTTGTGAGAGAAGCACTCAGAGATGACTGGCTGCCCTTTGAGCTCCTGGGACCTGGAGGTCTCAAACTGACTGACGAGAACTTGGCCTTCAATGAATGTGGGCTGGTGAGTAAAAAAAAATTATTGTTGGTACCTTCCAGAGCATCTTGAGGCTGTCAGAGACTTCTGCTGCTCAGAGCAGTGGGGGGAGAAGTTTGTGTTCTTTCAGAGCCCCAAGTTGTGCTCTGCCCCCTCATTTTAAGGACAGAGCAGTTAATTTGGGGGGCTTGGAGGTGTGGAGGGAAGTGCAGGTTCCTCCTCTTGGAGCCCAGAGCTGTCAGGGGCTGGGAAGGAGGGAAGGCAGTGATGGTGAGGGAGGGTATGAACAGAAAGCCCAAATTAGCATCCCCTAAAAGCAGCTGCCTGCACTCCAGCCTTGTCCTTCTCAGTCTGAGCAGTCCCAGCTCTGTGAATGCTCACAGGGTGTCCCACACTCAGGAACAGAGCAATGTGGGAGTGCCCAGGGATGCACAAGCTGGGGCAGTGGGAGGCGTCGCTGCCCCAGGCAGGGGTGGCACTGGGTGGCTCCCAGGACTCCTGGCACCCTTCCCTGGCCGTGCTCAGTGCTGCTGTCGTGCCCAGGTGCCCTCGGCCCTGCTGAGCCTGGCCTGGGACGCCGCGGTCATGGCGGACGTGGAGGCGGCGGCGGAGGAGCAGCGCAGCCCCCTCAGGCCCGAGCTGCTGGCCAGGGCCCAGCCCCTGTCCTGAAATAAAGGGCAGAGCCTCCGGTGCTGCTGGCTTTGGACTCGTCCCTCCTTTTGCCGAGACTGCTGGAGGTGGCTTTGGTTGGCTCTGCACAGGGGCAGGGCCCTGCTGTCCCCTCCCGGCTCCAGACTCACAGGTGGCCCCGCCAGCGGCTCCTCCCTGGGGCTGCCAACACCCAACTGGAGCAGGGACTGCCCGAGGCGTTCCCGAGGCAGTGGTGGAGCAGGGATGAGGGGCTGGTAAGGCTGGATGACCGGCCTGAGCCTGGGGAGGGCGCTGGGTGTAGAGCTCAGCTTCCCGTTCTGCTTCTGTGTGCACTGTAACTCCTACTGGGGAGAAGCTATTTGGATAAAGTTACACTTAGTCCGATTAAATGGAATTATTTAAAGACTCAGTCCTGATCCCAGTTGCTCGAGTTGCATTGCTGTTGTAGGTTTGAGATGCCAAACCAGTCTGTGCTGGGGCTGGCACTGGTGTTACTGGGGCAGCATCACCCCCTTGTCCCTTCAGAGAGTGACAGCAGGGAACAGCCACTGCTGCTGCCCAGGGGGAGAGAACAAACCTGAAATTACAGACAATCTTTTAAAGAAGTAACTGATAACTCACCAGTTGTATGAAAGCCCCAGCAAGTTTGTCCTGTGTGTCACCAAGTCTGATGCCAGCTCAGTCCTTTAATACCTCAAGCAGAGTTTTCCTGTGGGACAGAGCCCAGCTCTGATGCAGACAAGAGACTGAGAACCTAGCCCTGACCTGTCCAGCCTGTCCCAAAATAAGAGAAACAAAGCATTTTTCCCTCTTCCAAAGGTAAAGCCCTGCTGCTGTTCTCTGGAGCAAGTAAGACCACAAACAGGATGGTACAAGAGCATAAATTCATATATAATTGTACATCATTTATACCCAAGGCCACGCTGTACAACATTATGAACAGTCATTCCCCAGTGGCATCACAATAAGCTTATTCCAAAATCCCTCAGCTACTTTTAGAGATAACTTAGATACCTTCCATTACAAAGAAGTATCAAAATTTCAATAATGCTTTATTAAGGACAGATTAATATGCAGTATTTAAAAAAAAAAAGCTAAAAAGCTAAAGCTAAAAATTTAAGCTTCCATCTGGTCTGAAGTAGAACAAAGTGCTGTCTTCTCTTTACAAGAAATGTGGAATACTTTCAAGTATCTTGGTCAAAGATACACAAGGTTTAAAACTTTCTAGCTCATTCTACATACATACAGAGGAGTTAGTAGCATTTAAAGTCTCAAATTGTATTAGATGGGCTGACCATGCTGCTGTCCTGGTGAGCAGCTCTTGTGCCACTGGATTCTGAAGCTGTGGAACCTGCAAAGGAGAGAATGTGTTTGGTTTGTTTTTATAAATATCCTCATTAATCCAGTAAAATTTGACTACTTTATGTGTTATCTGTCTTAGCTTCCTGCATCTGTTGTGAGTCTCCTTTTCAACACTATTTAAAAACTGGTTTTAATACTGGCTTCGTATTTAATAGCACCAATCCAGAATAAAAAAATCACTTCAACCATAAAAAGGATTTCCATAATCTTTTCAGTGCTTTAGAGTCAGGCAGAGCCAAACAAACAGAGCTGCTTGTGTGTCAGCAGGGCCTGAGGGAGGGAAGCTGCTCAGTGGCATCCTCAGAACAAGAGGGGATGAACCCGAGGCGAGGTTTTCATCTCAGAGCCTGGTAATAAGCAAAAGCAGCTTAAGATTAGAGCCAGGCTCCTTGTCAGGCAGTCCCAATGTCTGTTTTGGGAGGTGAGAGGAGCTCAGAGAGGCAGGAGAGCCCAGATAATGCCTGGAATGGGTCAAACACTCCAGAATTTCTGTGCACGAGTCCTTATCTGCCAGAGGAGCCGCCCAACACAAACCACTTTCCCTAGAGCAGGTTGGGAGAGCTCCATTGTGAGCGGCAAGAAAAGAGCCCAGAGCTTTGGAAAGCACAGCACGTGCTCGGAGTCAGCTCATTGATCTGTGTGATCACGGCCAAAAGCTCCTGGAGATGAAAGGAGCTGCTGCACATCCTCCTCCCAGCGTGGCCTGAAAGGAGAGGCTGCAGCACAGGGGCTCTGAAGCCATTTCCAAGGGATAACTGGGACACAAACACGAGCAAGCGCTCAGATTGTGGCTGCTCCAGAGGGGTGATGACCTGTTGTGGTGTGCTGTAATGTCCCATTTTAGACTTCCAGGTCACCTCCCAGGTGTGCCTGTACCTCTTCCCCCTCGCCCCCCTTGCTGAGTGAGTCCTGTCAATCAGGCTGAACATTCCAGCAAGGCGTGTGTGGTTGGTCAAGTTCAAAGGATGCCCCTCAGGCCTGGGGGTCATTGGCCCGTATAGGTGTCCCTGGTCCCTTGAGACCCTGCCCCTCTCACCTGGTTGGTGCTCACCTGTCCCTCCCCTTCCCCTGTCCCTGAGCTTAAAAGGTGAATCAGACCATGCGGCCGAGATTCTGTTGGAGCAGTTGCTCACATTCAGACCTCTGTAACCATGGAATAAACCTCTGGATATAAACCCTCCAGCAGAATCCATCTCCTTTTTCTCCTCACCATCACCTGAAGCTTTCCTCCTGAGGTAAACGGAGTTCCTGACAAGCCTGGACTTGTTCAGTGCCCAGCTGCAATCTCCAGCAAGCCAAAGGTGTCTCTGGGGTGATTATACCACAGTTGCCGCCTTTGGCCCAGCAGCGAGGGTCAGACTGGCCCAGGCACAATCTAACTGGTAATATTGGGATTCCTATTCCAATAATAACCCAGCCCCTGCCAGGCTGGAAGGGCTCTGCATGCCCCAGAGGGCAGCAATGTTTGCCATCATTTGCCAGTGGATGTGCTGGCACTGCCCCAGTGCTCACCTGTGCCCCCAGGAACAGGCAGGGGACCCTGGCTGCTCACAGGGGCTTTGTGTGAGACAAAAAGGGGAGGAGGAGGGCAGAAGAGCAAAGAGCAGCTTAGAGAAGGCCATAAATAGCAAAGAAACATCTTTTAAAATAAAAGGATAAAAAGCAGCAGTATCTGGAATAAGATATCTATAGAGATAAAAGCCCAAGGAGTGGTGAAAAGGGCAGAAAAAACCAAATTTAGGGAGTCCTGCTCCCTCGGTACCCATCTCCCTTCCCACCTTTTCCTGGCTGTACATCCACAATCATGCAGTCATCATCTTCCTCATCTTCCTCAGTGTCTGCCTGAAATCCATCCATCTCTGCAGCCTGGAGGGAAAGAGCAGGTACCAGGTGTGAGCCGGGAGGTGCCACAGCTGGCACAGGCAGTGCCGGGCACCCTCTGGGCAGGTGGGCACATCTGGAGGGGAGGAAATCTGCAACTCCCAGCTGCACAAGCCAGGACCTGTGACAGAAGGGCTCGGTGCAGTGGCACACACAGTGGGAAGGAGGCCAAGCTCTGCTCCAGGATCCTTCCCTCTTACACAACCGCTGAGCTGCCCCCGCAGCTCGGGCTCCACGGGAATCTGACTCTCGCTGCATTTGTGGAAGGGAAATCTCTCCCCCCTCTGTTTATTATTTTCATAGAATCACAGACTCATAAGGGTCAGAGAGTCCAACTGCTCCCCAGCACTGCCAAGGCCAGCACTGCCCTGTCCCCAAGTGCCAGCACTGCCCTGTCCCCAAGTGCCAGCACTGCCCTGTCCCCAAGTGCCACCACTGCCCCTGTCCCCAAGTGCCAGCATTGCCCCTGTCCCCAAGTGCCAGCACTGTCCCTGTCCCCAAGTGCCAGCACTGTCCCTGTCCCCAAGTGCCAGCACTGCCCTGTCCCCAAGTGCCAGCACTGCCCGTCCCCAAGTGCCACCACTGTCCCTGTCCCCAGGTGCCAGCACTGTCCCTGTCCCCAGGTGCCACCACTGCCCTGTCCCCAATGCCACCACTGTCCCTGTCCCCAGGTGCCAGCACTGTCCCTGTCCCCAAGTGCCAGCACTGCCCTGTCCCCAATGCCACCACTGGCCCTGTCCCCAGGTGCCAGCACTGGCCCTGTCCCCAGGTGCCACCACTGTCCCTGTCCCCAGGTGCCAGCACTGCCCCTGTCCCCAGGTGCCACCACTGGCCCTGTCCCCAGGTGCCACATCCCCTTGGATTTTAAATCCCTGCAGGGCTGGGGGCTCCAGCTGTGCCCAGGGCAGCTGTGCCAGGGCTTTACCACCCTTTCCATGAAGGAATTTTCTCAATATCCAACCCAAACCCGCCTGGCACAGCTTGGGGCTGTTCCCCCTTGTCCTGGTGTCCCCTGGGAGCAGAGCCTGCTGTCCCCTGGCTGTCCCCTCCTGGCAGGAGCTGTGCAGGTCCCCCCTGAGCCTCCTTTTCTCCAGGCTGAGCCCCTCTGGATGTGCTCTCCCTTCTGAAGATGGGGAATTAATGTTGCTTATCAAGTTTGGGACCTTGTTCTCTCCTGACTCCTCCTCCTCTTTGCCAATCAGTTTTTATTCAGGGAGTGGTTCCAGTTCCTCCCTTGCTGCCCAGGTTTCCTGCCATGGGAAAAGCCCAAATTCCCCATTTGGAATGGAGAACACAGAGCCCAAGGAGTGACACAAACCAAAGCTGCCCAGCTGGGAGGCTCTGTTGAGTTTTGTTTTTTTTCCTTCAGCTGGAACTGGAATGAAAATCCTGATCCCCATCCCCTAAAAAACTCTTCCAAGCCAAGAAAATGTTCAATTTCCACCTTTCAATAAAGTCCCAGCTGTCAAATGCAATCCCTCCTACACGTGGGCAGGTGCTGCCCACTTCAGCACCCAATTTTTCTCTTATGTAAGAGCACCTTGACTCACACAAGCCCTGCTGTGAGCTCCCCAGCACAGAAACACGTGCCAGAGTGGGGATCTGGCAGCTCCCAGCATTGCCAGGCTCTCCCCATGCCCCAGCCTGGCTCCACAGGTGGGGTGGGATCTCAGCACCTGATTGAGACATCAGCAATGAAAAGCTTCTGGGGCTGTGACACCTCTGCTCGGAGCTGCACCTCCCCAGCACAGCTCTGAGGAGCTTTGAAGCATTCAGGCTGGTGATGTAATTCTCCTAAAAGCCTTTGTTTTGCTATTTCTGCTCCCTTATAAGCTGAATTTCCAGTGGGTGCCAAGCAGAGACTTTTATCTCTGCCTTTATTTAGTGTACAAGAAAAAACCCAAGCAGATGGAGTTTGGGGGCTGAGCAGCTTCTCACAAGTCTCTGATCTCTATCAATACCTGAATGCTGAGCTTTTTCAGTAGAAAAGCCAAAAAAGCCAAGAATAAATTGGGAAGGCAAAGCATAAAAAGCATCAAAAGCCTCATCTGTGGTCCATGGGAGGGGGTGGAACGAGATCAGCTTTGAGGTCCCTCCCAACCCAAACCATTCTGGGGCTCTTTGCTAAGCTGGTGCACAGGGAAGGAGGAATAAATCCACTGGCAGGGATTTCAAACCCTGCCCTGCCTGGGGGATTGGAAGCCAGAGGTTGGTAACCCCAATTTCCAGCACCTAAAGCCTCCACAGAGCATCCCAAGCTTTGTGAGGACCCAAATGTGGCTCCTCCAGGGCCTGAAGAGGAAACAGAGACACTTTGGGCAAGGGATGGAGGGACAGGACACAGGGAATGGCTCCCACTGCCAGGGGGCAGGGATGGATGGGATTTTGGGATTTTGGGAAGGAATTCCTCCCTGTGATGGTGGGGAGAGTGGGATGGAGTTCCCAGAGCAGCTGTGGCTGCCCCTGGATCCCTGGCAGTGCCCAAGGCCAGTGGGAGGTGTCCCTGCCATGGCACTGGGTGGGATTGAAGGTCCCTCCCAAGCCAAACCATTCTGGAATTCCATGCTCCCATTTTTCAGTCATGATGAGGCTCCAGCACTACCTGTGGTCGCCATGAAAAGCAGAAGCAACAACAGGAAAACCACAACACAGCTCCCAGGCAGCAAGCACTGCAATTCCACCTCATTTTGTCCCTATGAGTTATTGTATTTTTAAACCAGCTCTTGAAATTCAGCTTTATGTGTGTCAGGATGAGCTGGAGCCTTTACAGACTGCTCTGGGCTGAGCTGCAGCACTTGGGAACCACATTTAATCCCTTCACATGCAACTGCTGTAAGTCATCAGCTTGGGCTGTACATCTGGCAGCCACAGGCACACATAAAACCTGCACACAAATTACACCCAGCTGTAAAACCAAGGCCAAGCAGACTCTCCAAACTATTCACAGCTTGGATGCAATCAGTGCCAAGCAGCAGAGAATGGAAGAACAGCAGGAGAGCGACGTTTCGAACGGAACAGAGAGTCCAAGCTGCAGACACACAAAAGAAACCCATCTCTTTAGCCCCAGCATTTCACTCCTTTCCCCATAAAAAGGGTCTGACAGTGGCTGGAGGTAACAGGCTGAGCTGGGGGGGGTGCAAACACCCCCAGCACTCCTCACTGGGGCACAAGGAACTCACCTGCTCAGCGCCCCGAGGCCTCTTCATGAACTTGGTGATGGACATGCTTCCTATGGCCTTCCTCTTGGCTGCCAGCGGGGTGGGCTGGGGCACGGGCACTCCTGGCACGCCGCCCCCCTCCTCCTTGCCCGCGCAGGGCACCTGGGTGACGTAGCTCCACTGGCAGGGCACGGGCAGCTGCTCCTGGCCGAAGCTGCGCAGCACCTCGGCGTGCACGTACCAGCACATCCTGAACTCGGGCCGCTTCTCGTACACGGAGCTCTCTGAGATGATCCTCTTGAGCCTGGCCTTGGAGGGCACGCCGCTGTCCTCGCCCCCCCCGGGCTCCGGGGGGCTCCTGGGGCCGTGGCTGAAGCGGCCCTGGCGGCAGCACTCCTGGAACTCCTGGATGATCACCCTGCTCCCGTGCACGTTGCCGTGCAGCAGCGGCAGCAGCTGGGCCAGGACTGCGGGGGGATGGCACAGAAAGGGTTAAAGGTGGGGAAGGAATCAGCACAGAATGGGTTAAAGGTGGGGAAGAAATCAGCACAGAATGGGTTAAAGGTGGGGAAGGAATCAGCACAGAACGGGTTAAAGGTGGGGAAGAAATCAGTTCAGGTACTCCAGAGCTGGCCCAGGATTGCAGGGGAGAAAGGTGGCACAGAATGGGTTAAAGGTTCAGAAACCACAAGGATAGAAATCAGCATGGGCACTCCAGGACTGCAGGGAGCAAAGTGGCACAGAATGGGTTAAAGGTGGGAAAGAAATCAGCACAGAATGGGTTAAAGGTGGGAAAAAAATCAGCACAGGTACTCCAGAGCTGGCCCAGTGCTTCGGGGGGAAAAGTGGCACAGAATGGGTTAAATGTTGGGAAAGCTTTGGGATGGAAATCAGCACAGGCACTCCAGAACTGCAGAGGGGAAAAATGGCACAGAATGGGTTAAAGGTTGGGAAATCAGGGGCATAGAAATCAGCATGGGCACTCCAGAACTGCAGAGGGGAAAAGTGGCACAGAATGGGTTAAAGGTTGGGAAATCAGGGGCATAGAAATCAGCACAGGCACTCCAGGATTGCAAAGGAAAAGTGGCACAGAATGGGTTAAAGGTTGGGAAACCTCAGGGACAGAAATCAGCAGGGGCACTCCAGGATTGATTTTAGAGATGGAACAACCAGAGAAGCTGGGGGTGCCCCATGCCTGGAAGGCTCCAAGGTGAGCTTGGATGGGGTTTGGAGCCAGTGGAAGGTGTCCCTGCCCATGGCAGAAACTGGATGGTCTTTAAGGTGCCCCCCAACCCAAGCCAACCCACTCTGGGATTCCATGATTGTAACAGCAGCTAGATCTGATGTAGAAACAGCCTGGAGTGAAATCCCCACCCCCTGCTTGGCCTTTATGTGAGTTATTCACAGCCTTGTGTTAGTCAGGTGCAGGAAAAGCTCAGGACTGGAACCAAACACAGAAACCAAACAATTTCCCCCAAACAACAAACAGGCTCAGGCCCATCCTAAATGTGAGCTTGCTCAAGTCTGGTTGGCTTTAGTTCCTAGATTGCCCAGAGCAAGACTTTTTGGAGAGGCAGTGCCAGAAAAGTCCTTTCCAAGAGCTCTCAGAGATTCCTTGGATTCCAGCCCTGTCACAAACAGGTCACTCTGAATGCAGCACTCACTAATCCCCCACTCCCTCCAAAGCACAGCACAGCACTGTGGGAGCACTGCTCAGCCCTTCGGGTCTTACTTTGCTGATCTTTTGCTCTTTTTTTGCTACATTTCTGTGTCTGCTGCTCCTCCTCTGGTGCAGGTGGATCCAGGACACAGGCTGTGAACTGCTGGAGCACCTTCAGGTCGGGGTTGGTGCCGTTGTCCTTTGCTGCCCTGTCCCAGACACAGCCAATCTTCACAGGCTGCAGGACATGGAACCTCTTCCCCTTGGCTATCAGCTCATCCCACTCCTTTGCCTTCAGCTTCTGACGAACCTTCTGGTTCTCTGGGTCACCCTCCTGCAGCCACAGGGGACAAAGGACTCGTTACAGCCACACCAGGATGAAAAAAAGAGCTTTTTAAAGGCAGCTTTGCCTCGTGTTCCCTGAGCCATGAACCGTGCAGGCACAGAGCACGTGCTGCCCTCCCCTGCCAGTATTGACATGGCACAGTTCACTGCAAACAGAAATGGGAACTCAGGGACAGCCAGCTGCCTTACCTCTGTCACACCTTCATCTTCAGATAGGTACCCATGGGGTACAAAAAACCCATCGTCCTCATCTTCATCCTCTCCCTCCTCTTCGTCATCCTACAAACAAATGGGTTAGAGTTAGAACCACACCCAGTGCAAGTGGTTCCTGATTTTATTCAGCATGCAGGATCCTCACCTCTTCACTATGGGAGAGACTTTCCCCTGGCTCCTCCTCCTCCCACTCTTCATCACTGTCCACTTCATAGTCCAGCAGTTTCTGCAAGAAATGCCAACATTTCTGTCCATCAGCACCAAAGCCAGGCTGGGCTTTCAGAGGGAACAAAATGGCTCAGAAATGCCAGGGAAGCAGAGGACTTGGCCAAGCACATTCACTTCTAGAGCACAAAGGATGCAGCAGGCTGAGGTGCTTACAGTGTCCTTGGACCACGGGTTCCTGGCACGGATCAGGGAGGTTCTCTTGTTCCAGGTGCCCCAGTAGGCAGGACGGTGATTCTCACTGAACTGCAGGAGCTTCATCCTGCCAAACTTCTCCCTCTCAGGAACAGCATCTGCCTGGCAGCTGTCCACCACCACCACGTCACTGGGAACACAGGGGAAGGTGGCTGAGCCCCACTGAGCAGCTCCAGCCTTCCCTCCTCTCCAATCAACATCAAACCCTCTCTGCAGTTCATTTCATAAACCAGAAGCAAAGCAAGCCCTCAAGTGCAGACTGACCTGTTGACACTGTCACTGCTGTCACTGACCAAAGTGGGCCCAGTTTTTCGTGGTTTACGACATTTTAGATCCTTCAAGAAAGAATCTTCAGCATTCTGGGCGTGCAGGAGCTTATCCAGCTGTTCCAGGTCCTCTGGTTCCAGGGCCACACGGCTGAGGGGGGCTAAGACCATGTTCTCCTTAATTTCAAAAGGAGCAAACTTGCCACAGGAGCCAGCAAGGGTCTGAAACATCAAGTGAGGAATGTCAGGGTTGGACACTGAGAAGCTGCAGCACCAACACATGCAAGGAACACCTGCTGTTGGGGTGTTGTCTGAGGTGAAGATTTAGGTTAAGTGAAGATTAAGTTAAGCCCTTCCTGTCCAAGACTCCAGATCTTCCAGGCAATGCAGAAGACAGAGCTGAGATTCACTGAACCAACCACAAATGTCTTTTGTAGTCCCTGCTCTGGGCATTTTCTCAAAATCCTTTGCACTTTTGGGACCAGGAAATTAAGAAAAAACAATGTTTTAACCACCTAAGAAGCTGTAAGGGGCAGCTGAGAAGGAAATCAGGGTATTTTTGTTAGGAACTGTGAGAGACCAACACACAGAGGAACAGCAGTCCCTCACCTTGGGGGCTTGTGGAGTCTTTGGTTTCTGGAAGAACCTGGTGATCTCTGCTTTCTGGGCATTGATGCGCTGAAACGAGAACCCAAATGCAAACGTGAGGTGGGACAAAGCTCTGGAATGCCAGGTGAGCTCATCTCACGCATGACTCAACTTCAAATGAGGCACAAAGCAAAGTTCAGGCAGTCAGCAGCTCCTGTGACTCAACAGAAGCTCTGATTGTCCTCCCTGGCACCAGCAGGGCTCCAGTGGCACTGCCAGGGCACAGGTCACCTGTGGCCATTCAGAAACACACACAGAGAGGGAAAAAAAGCAAAGGAACCAACAGGGGTGAAAGGAACAGGTAAAACCTGCATGGAGCAGCCCCAGCAGGTCGGGGGGACAGGCTGCACCCAAAGGAACCAGCTCCACCATTTCACCCCAGAAAGAATTTAGAGACAAGCCAGAGAAAACATTTTTACCTTTTCTTCCTCCTTTAACCGTTTCTCCTCTTCTTTCTTTCTCTTCTCCTCAAGTTTTGCCCTTGAAAACAAAGACCATGTGAATTGTCACCCATCAGGAAGGGTGAAGAGGAGGTGGGAAGCCCCAGACCCCACCACGAGGATCATCTGTCAACCCAGCCAAGAACCACACTTGGTGAAGTGCAGAGGAGACTTTGTTCATTCCTTGCAGAGCAAATATTGACCCATTTCAAGTTCATGGGCTGCCTCGAGTTCCTCTCAATGCCAGGGAGTTCCAGGGGTTACCAAGTCCCAGTAACTTCCTCCACAAACAGCACAGGAGAGCCAGGTCAGGAGGGGAAGCTGGGATGGGGGCACAGAGTCCCTCAGGATTTCAGAGCCACCCCCTGACCCCAGGCCCGTGCTGCTGGAGCAGGGCAGGGAAATTTGGGATGGAAATCAGCACAGGGACCCCCAGGGGCTGCACAAGCCCAGGCACTCACTCCAGAGCCTCCTGCCTCTCCTTGCGCTTCTCCTCCTTCACTCGCAGCTTCTCAGCTTTCTCCTTCTCCTCCTTTTCCTTCTTTTCCCTCCTTTCTCTCTCCTTCAACTCCTTCTCTTCCTCTTTCCTCTTCTTGGCCTCCTCCTTGGCTCGTTCCTTCGCAGCTTTTGCCTCTTCCTTGAGCCTCCCCTTCTCCTCCCTCTCTGCCTGCAGCTTCTGGAGCTTGTCCGCACGCTCCTGGTCCTGGGGCACAAAGGGGACACTCAGAACTGCAGCTCTGTGCTCCCAAAACTGCTGAAAATCAGCATTTATTGCTCAAAAAGGAAGCTGAGCCCACCCAGTGCTTGACCTGCAGCATCACAAAATTATCGTGGAATGGGAGGGACCCCTCATTTTCCCCAGGAATGCAGGTGGGAGCACATCCACAGCCCCCCTGCCTCAGCTGAGCTTCCCTGGGCTGCCTCTCTGAAAGCTTTAATTATTCTTTTCCCTTAGCAAAAGAAAAAAAGGTATTTTCATTTCTCTAAGCATCAAAGAAAGCTTTGTATTGAGTCATCTTCATTACCACAGTGGCATTATGGAAAATTAGATGGGAATTAAAAAATCGTAATTATTCCCTTATTTAATAGGAGATTTCAGATTCTTTCCAAAATATTTCCCCCTGAGCAAAGCTTTTCATGCTTTGGTGTCATCACAGGGCTACAGTGGTGTCACTTCTACAAGTGAATTTGAGCTGATTTGACATCACAAGCCCACCAGGATTTTCTGATTGTTTCCACAAGCACAGGAATCACTTTGATGATCCTTGTGGGTCCCCCCCAGCTGGGCTGTTCCATGATCTCAGGGAATAAAGTCATTCTCCAAACCCCAGATTGTGGAGCTTATCCCTTGTTTTCTTCCATTCTACATCATCAGACATCACCAGTGCCCTGAGATTGTTTAAGGAGCACTTTGGGAACAGATTTTATTGGAAATGTTGCCTTTTATGGTGTTTCCTGCCAAAACAACTGCAATTCCCACCGCGGCTCTGCTGACACAAAGGAGGAAAATGTCAAATTAAAGAGAAAAAGCTTTTCTGTGCTGCAGGCACTGGTGATGTCACCAGGAAAGGAGGATCTGCCTGTGCCCAGACACTCCCAACTCCTCCCTGGGTATTTTCAGTTTTCTTTTATTGATTTCACATCTCTCCTTGTCAACATCAAGGCTTCCTTGAGCAGTGTCACAACACAAATAACTGCAGAAAGCCACCAACAGCCAAATGGTGCCAATGGCAAGGAAACAACACTGTCAGCCTGAGTCATGGAATGTGCAGGGTGCTGGTGTGAAGCTGACAGCTCACTGGTGGCTCTGCTTCATTCCCAGCATCATTTTTAGCTTCCATTCTCCTTTCTCTCCCTCCCATCCCTGCTATTTTTAACACAGCTATAGAAAGGGAAGAAAACAACAGATTGGAATTCTATATGGGGCACTGGGAAAGGCTGCAAAGCTTTGCAGCTACAACTTACATAAAACACACGAGTTTATAAACAAGCCACCGAGACACACACAATTCCTGGGCACAAACCTTGCCAGGTGCAGATAAAAACAACCCAAAAAAGCCCAATTCCTGCAGCACTGACCCTTCAGGCTCCATGAGTGGCAGCAGAGTTTGCTGAGGAGCTGCACCCAAGCAAACAGAACCTGGAGCTTGAGCATTCCCAGTGGTGGCATCCAGTGGTGACATCCAGGAAGCCACAGAGTGCCCCATTTCCCTTGTGTATTAATAAAAACAGAACCTAAATCTTGGGGCTTCAATCTGTTCCCAAAGAGCCCCAAATGCAGCCAGGGCTCCATTCAGGAGCTCTGCAAAGAGCCAAGCACTTTAACTGCCTGCATTAAAGGTTCTTGCACACTCCTAAGGGTGAGGAAAAATGGTAAAAGAGATGTTGCAGCTGGGCTGAGATAAAAGGCAAAGCCTTTGTTGGCTCCTCAGGGGAGGTTTGGGGGTCAGGGAAAATGCCTTACTCTTTGCAATCTCAGCTTCTCCTTCTCTGCTGAACTTCTGTGGAATTTCTGAGGTACCTGGAATCACAAAATGCAAGTTTTAGAGGCGATCCTGAGGGACAGGATCCCTGCAGATCCCATCCAGTCACCTCAATTTCCCCCAGAGCAGGGAATGAGGGCACACAAAGGAACATCCAAATCCCCCGGAGCAGGGAATGAGGGCACAGCTCAGGAATATCCAAATCCCCCAGAACAGGGAATGAGGGCACAGATCAGGAATATCCAACCTCCCCACTCCCACCCCACCTCCTGTCCCCCTGGACAAACCCCTCTGGTCCCCTCAGCCCTACAGGACCCTTTGCAAGGGGACACCACACCAGGGGAGCTGCTCTGAACCACAGGGGACATGGCAAACTCAATTCCTTCCAGCAAAACTTATATTTGTTTGGGCTGTTTTTTGGGTTTTTTTGGGTTTGGTTTTTTTTTTTATTATTATCCACCTATCATGCTGTGATATTTAGCTGTAACTTTATAAACACAAGGACTGTTTTCCACATTTTAACGTTTTCTTGTGTTGTCAGCACAGTCCACTTGATCTTCCACCAGTAGCAGCTCACTGACCCTAAATTCCAATCAGGGCACATTTCTCATTTATCTTTTATTTATGGGGGGAAGAAAAAGGTGGTTTATGTATAAAACCATCATTCACAGACTGGTTAAAGGCCTAATTTGTCAATATTTCAGCACACTGGGACTTGATTTAGTGGATCCCCCCTCCTCCTGCTGCCATTCTCAGCATCACATTAAAATTGTGATTAACAGGCTAACACAGCCCAACTGCTTTATTTTCTATATTTATCTGACAGAAAACAGCAGTTCTGTCAAGTGGGGGCTTCAGCTCCTCAGGGCTGTTTCCTCCCAGGAAAACAAAGGTCCCAGCTGCACAGCTTTGGGGTACAAACCCTCATTTTGGGGAGCAGCACAGGAGCAAATCCAGCCCCACTGGCAGTGCTGGATTACACCAGGAGTGCTTTCTGCTGTTCTGCTACACTGGAAATTCTTCATGCCTGCTGGAGTGTGTCTGTTTATTTTAGAGAGGGAAGATGGGGAGTTTTCACAGAGGAGGAATGAATTGATCACTTGACTTGATAAACACAACAGAAGGACTGGGAGAACCATCCCCGTGGTGTTTGAGCCACCTGAGCAGGTGCTGCCACCCTTGGAAGCTTCTCTGTCCAAACTGCCCCAAAAATCAGGGTGGCTGAAGCTGAGGTGAGCCAAAACCCCCTCACCCAGAGCTTTGTGATGGAATCCCAGAAAGATTTGGGTTGGGAGGGACCTTAGAGCCCACCCAGTGCCACCCCTGCCATGGGGCACACGCTCCACTGTGCCAGGCTGCTCCAATGCCCACCCAGCCTGGCCTTGGGCACTGCCAGGGATGAGGCAGGAGAGCAGAAATTCAGAGCTGGAAAAGCACCTGCACTGGCTGTTCTGGGGGAACACCCTCCCAGGAATCCCAGCAGCCCTGAGGAGGATGAACAGAGCTTGGGAAGAACCAGCTGAACACAGAACTGCTGCTCCTAAAACACCAAGCCCCAAGTGGGCATTTCACTGAAGAAATGTAAATACAGCAGCAGCCAGAAGCAGGGAGGATCAAGGATTTAGAGACCCCAAAGGGCAACAATTCAGTAATTAATTGGTAATTAATCCCCAGCACCTTTCCTGCACTCCTCAGTGCCCCCCTCACGCTGCTCCCCAGAAGCCCAGGAAGCCAAGCAGCCCAAAGCAGAGCAGACCCACCTTCCTGGCAGGCGTGGAGGCAGCCAGGGGGCTGCTGCTGCTGCTCTTGCTCTGTGCCAGGAGCTCGGGGGAGCCCCCAGAGCTCAGGGAGGAGTTGGTCAGTCCCGAGTCCCCCTCGTGGGACGACTCCAGGGCCTCGCTCTCCGACGAGGCCGCCTGGGGGCACTTCAGGCTCATGATGTCCTCCAGCAGCACCACGGGCACCTTCCCCTCAAAGAGCACATCCTTCAGTTCTCCCTGAGAGCCTTTCCTGCCCGCTGCATCCTGGCAGGCCGTGCGGCTGGAGCGTGGGGGGCTCCCAGCTCCTGCAGCGGCACAGGGCCCCTCAGTCCCCACGGAGTCACCTGCTGGGCTGCTCTGCACGGGGCTCAGGCAGCCCAGCCCCTTTCCTATGGTGCCATTGCTCACAGCAGCTGTAGAATCCACGGTCCCCTGCTCTGTGCTGTCCCCAGGTCCGTGGGCAGGGCCCCTGGAGGGGTCAGGAGCACCCCCAGGGTCACTCGTGTCACCTCCTGGGGTTTTCTGGATAAAATGGTCCAAGGGACCCTTCCCGTTCACGAGGTTTGGAGTCAAGTTCCCGTCGGGGCCCAGCTGGCAGTCGTTCTCCACATTGTCCAGGGAGGCACCTGAGGCATCCAGGGAGAGATCCTTGCTGGCAGCAAAAGCACTCGGGGAGCTCTTGACTTTTTTGACGTCTGAGCTGACATCGAGATTCTCCTTTGGCACAGGATTGAGGCGCTTGAAGGGCAGCCGGGCTGCAAGAACAACACCAGGTCAGAGACAGGAAACACCAAAGGCTCTCATCCATTCTGGAGCACATTGAAAACTGAGATGAGCCATTTAGAGATTATTTAATCATCACCAAGCCAGTGCATTTCATAAAATACAGGTGTGGGATGTTCTTAATGTGTGCTGGATGAGAGACACTCCCTTACCTTGGACGAGCTTCCGTGGAGGGACAGCAGCTTTGTCTCTGCACTCCATGGCTACGGGAGAAAGCAACAAATCAGCACTTGTGGTAGCTCCCAGCGAGCTGCGGCCTCCCCGGGACGGCTGAGGGAGGACAAAGGGGTCCCAGTGTCACTCCCAAGCCAGAGGAACCCCCGACCCAGCGGGTCCCGCAGCCACCCTGTCCCCCTCACACTGTCCTGGGGCAGGAACGTCCCCAGCAGCGCGTGCCCGCACCCAAGGAGATGCGAGGAGGGAATTCCTGGCCGTGAGGGTGGGCAGGCCTGGCACAGGTGCCCAGATCAGCCCCGGCTGCCCCTGGATCCTGGCAGTGCCCGGGCCCGGCTGCAGCACCCGGGGACAGCGTGGGCTGTCCCTGCCCACGGCACGGCTGGCACGGGATGGGCTCTCAGATCGCTCCCCACCCAAACCGCTCTGTGCCTGCACGAGTGCGGCTGCAGGGCGGGCCCGGGCCCAGCCCCGGGGCGCGGCGGCAGCTCCGGCACCTCCTTTGTTACCCCGGGCAGGCCCCGCGCACCCCGCGGCCCAACCGCCGCCGGAAACACCGCGCGCCCCGGCCGCGCCGCACCCCCAGCCCGGCCCTACCTGTGGCGGCGGCGGCGGGCGCGGCTCGCGGCGGTGCCGGGCGGCGGCGGCCGACCCTGAGGCGGCCCGGCCCGCGCGGCCCGCGCAGCCCCCGCCGCTCCGGGCCCGGTCCCGCCCGGCCCGTCCCGCTCGTACTTGGCGGGAGCCGGGGCGACCCCGCGTCCCGCGCCGCTGATTGGCCGAGCGCCCCCCACGTGACCCGCCCAGCCACACTCCCCGCTGCGTCTCGCCTTTGGATTGGCCGCCGCCGCGAGGGCCGCTGATTGGCGGAGGGGGCTGTCGGTCTGGCGCGCTGCAGGCGCTGATTGGCTGGCTTTGTAAAGGGACGGTGGGGCGCCGCTGGGTCCCAGTGCCTGGGCCCGAGGCCTGCCCGCTCACCGGGCGGGACCGATGCCGCGGGGGACCGGAGTGGCCTGTCCGCAGCAGCGGGCGGAGGGGGCGGAGCCAGCACTGCCGCCCGCCGCGCCGCTACGGGCATTGAGCCAACGCGCGAAATGGCGGCGGCGGCGCCGGCCAATCAGCGCCCGCTGCTGCGAGGCGCAGGCGCAGTGGCTGCCGCAAGGGATGCTGGGAGTAGTAGTTTTCCATTTGGAGTGTGTGTCGCCCCATTTTCCCCCCAGCCCTATGGCGGCGGTCCCAGCTCGGGTGTCCCCGTGTCGCACACGCGGTCCGCTCCCCACAGGATCATTCAGGAGAAAGACACAGCTGCGCCACAGTCATCTCCCGATATGACCGCCCGTCCTTCGTGTCGCGACAGAACGACTCCATTCGCCGCTCGGTCGCGATGCTCGGCGGTTCCGCCCGGCCGGCAGGGGGCGCGCTGCGCTGGCGGCGCTCGGGCCGGGCCGCTCGGTGGTGGCGGCCGGGGGGGCGGGGCCGGGCGGCGGCGGAAGCGGCGGCGGGGACGGGCCGGGCTGGGACGGGCGGAGCGTCCAGAGGCTCCCGAGGCTCCCGCCGCCCCCGCTGCAGGTCCCGCCGCCCACACACCGGCTCCCCGCCGCCACCGGGCCAGGCACCGGCACCGGCACCATGTCGGTGGCGGGGCTGAAGAAGCAGTTCTACAAAGCGACCCAGGTGAGACACCGGCACCCCGCGCCCGTTCCCGCCGCCGTTGGGCTCCGGGGAGGCCGCTGTTCCCTTGGCGGTTCGGAGAAGCCGCTGCTGCCCCAGCGATGCCCGCTCCCCGCCGTTATCCCGTGCCGGTATCCCGGAGCTGGGCCCGCCGGGCATCCCCCGGTACCTCCCGGTGAGGCTCCCGGGGCTCGGTGCGGGCTGTGAGCGGAGCTCAGCACCCGGGGGGGGCCCGGTGTGGAGGAGCCGTTCTCCGGTGGGACCGGGGCACGGAAACTCCTCCGAGGGGAGCGACGGGTGTGGGGCCGGTGACACCGCGAGGGTCCCGGGGGTGCTTCCCTTTCCCTAAACCGGGACGGATCCAGCCCTAAACCGGGGCGGATCCAGTCCTAAACCGGGACGGATCCAGCCCTAAACCGGGACGGATCCTGCCCTAAACCGGGACGGATCCTGCCCTAAACCGGCCGGGAGAGCCGCAGGGAGCCCCGGGAGCAGCGGCCCCGGTAACCCCGGGCAGCTCCCGGTTCGTGCGGGGCTGGGGGTCCCCGGAGGTTCGGGAATCGCGGCCGGGACGGAGGAGCTCGTTCGGCCTTGGAGCTCTTCCCCGCCCTGGAGGTGCCCAAGGCCGGGCTGGAGCAGCCTGGCGCCGTGCAGGGGATGTTCCATGGGCAGGAATATTCCATATTCCATAATTCCCTGCGGAAATGAGCCCCAAGCAGGGCTCACAAACTCCTTTCCCTCTCCCGAAATGAGGGGAGACCATCCCCGATCCCCCCCGAGCAGAATTCCCCTTCCCAGCGCTTCCTGTTCGCAGTCCTGAGCTTTTGTTAAAGCATTTTGGGAACGGTTCAGGAATCCCAAATCCCCCTCTGCTGCTGCTGCTGCTTTCCTGCCCCTGGTTTGAATTCCAGATGAATTTGGCACGGGTGGTGTTTTCCATCCCTGAATTTAAACTCTTGCAGCTCATCCCACCCCTGTGCGCGACGTGTGTCGCCTTCCTCCTCGGCTCTGTTTCCCCGAAATCCATTTCATTTACCCAGCAAAGCAGAAGAACAAATTCCTGAAGTCATCCTCCACCCCCTTTCCCACCAAACCCATCCTGGGGTGCTGTTTTGGGTGGTTTTCCACAACTTCCATGGGGAAAAGTCGTGCTGGGGGCTCGCTGTGGGAGGATTTTGCTGTGCTGGGTGTCAGGAGGTGGAAACCCCTCGGTGACTCAGGACTAACGTGTTCCTAAGCCCAGAAATATCATTTTGAACCCCAGATGAAGCTGGTTTTTTTGGAGGAATTGCAAATTGCCACCCCTTGCAGTGGTGTCCATGACTTGGGGATGCTCTGACTGGAAACTGGGACTCACTGGTTCCAGTTTGGCCATTTTATTTGTCTCCCCCTTCCTTCCCTTTCCCCCCTTTCTCCCCTCTGGTCCCACTCAGCCCTTGGCTGAAGGAGAGCAGGATTAGTTATTTTTTGGCTCCCTCCAAACCATCAGAAGCTGCCAAAGCCCAACATGTGGAAGATCTTTCCTAAAATGTTACGTTTCGTTCCACGTCTGTCCTCAATCGAGGGCGGGCAGAGCCAGGAGCGGGGTCTGCAGGGACCCCAGAGGGTTTGGGGTCCCTGTCCAGGATCCAGGGGGAGCAGGGCTTGGCTCCTGGGGCTCCTCCATGTAATTCCTGCAAGCCCACGTCTCCCCTGGGTGAGGCAGCCGGGCGCCCACACGCAGGAGAGAGCCTGGAGTATCCTGGATTAAAGAAAAAATAAAATAAAAATAAAATAAATCTGAGTCGTGCTGGCAAATGCTGCAGATGGGGAGCAGCTCTCAGTGCGTCCAGAACAGGTTCTGCCTGTTCGCAGCAAACTGTTCTCTAAAAAAATAAAAAAATAAAAAAAAAATAAAGATGTTTCTGGAGGAAACATCCTGAGGAAGGGGGAGAAGGAAACAGCAGCAGCAGCTTGGAGCTGGGAACAGGGTGGGAAGTGCCTGGCCCAAGGTTTCATCCAGCCTGGGATTCACAGGGACCTTCTGGTGTGCAGACAGCTTCCTTTGCACCCTTTGGGTTTTGTGCAAACTGCTGGGAATCCTCAAATCCTGCAAATCCTCCCAGGCAGTGGGCAGGATGGGGAATCCTGAGGGGCGTCAGCAGGGGTGGGAGCAGCAGCAGGGCTGGAGGGATCCTGGGGTTCCTGCCTCACCTGCAGCAGGAGCAGCTCTGTGGGGATGGGGAAATGCAGAAATGGGTCTGTGCTGCTCACCTGGACCTGGAGGAGCTCTCTGGGGATGTAGGGATGGGTCTGTGCTGCTCACCTGGACATGGAGGAGCTCTCTGGGGCTGTGCTGCTCACCTGGAGCTCTCTGGGGATGCAGGGATGGGTCTGTGCTGCTCACCTGGACATGGAGGAGCTCTCTGGGGACAGGGAAATGCAGCGATGGGTCTGTGCTGCTCACCTGGAGCAGGAGCAGCTCTTTGGGGTCAGGGGATGCAGGGATGGGTCTGTGATGCTTACCTGGAGCAGGAGGAGCTCTCTGGGGATGGGGAAATGCAGAAATGGGTCTGTGCAGCTCACCTGGAACTCTCTGGGGATGCAGGGATGGTCTGTGCTGCTCACTTGGAGCAGGAGCAGCTCTCTGGGGACAGGGAAATGCAGGGGAGCGTCTGTGCTGCTCACCTGGACGTGGAGGAGCTCTCTGGGGATGGGGAATGCAGGGATGGGTCTGTGCTGCTCACCTGGACGTGGAGGAGCTCTCTGGGGCTGTGCTGCTCACCTGGAGCTCTCTGGGGATGAGGAATGCAGGGATGGTCTGTTCTGCTCACCTGGAGCTCTCTGGGAACAGGCAATCCAGGGATGGTCTGTGCTGCCCTTCCCAGAGCCCAGCTGTGGGTGGGAGCTCTGGGATTCCCAGCCCAGCTGCTGAGGGTGCTGCCCTGGAGCCCAGCAGGGTTTGGGGAGGAGGAGAGCTCGGAGCTCAGCTCCTTTCAGTGCCCAAGGCCGGGTGGGGCAGTGGCAGGGCTGGGACAGGATGGGATTAAGGTCCCCTCCGAGCCCATTCCAAACTGGATTAACGTGCTCCCAAGGCCTGTGTGAGCTGAGCCTAAACCCTGCCAGGCCTGCCTGGCCTCCGGAGCTCATGCTGGCCCCAGCCACAGCCCAGCCGCCTCCTCCTCCTCCTCCTCCTCACCCAGAGCTGTTTTCCAGAAGGGGAAAAGGCAAGTGCTAATTAAATCTCAGCAGCCCTTGACACACACACACACATTTCCCTGTGTTTGATGACAGCTCCCAGGGTTCCCAGGGGTATTTTTGGCCATAAAGAGCCCAATGCTCCCTGCCTGGCCTGGGACAGGCAGCTCAGCCCTTCCCCAGCTCCCTGGGCCAGCAGGGAGAGCTTTCCCTGCTCCAGGTGCTGCTGTGGGCTGGGGGTGTGCTCGTGTGTGACACTGAGGGACAGCTGCAGCTGCCACGGAGGGCATTTCCCCTTTTTCTTGGCCTTTGTGGTCATTCATTGCTCTTGGTGCTGCTGAACTGGGATTTCCTTCACTTCTCCCTGGGCTTCCTTTCTTCCCTCCTCAGCCCAGGTTCCCTCTGTGCTGATTTTGTGCTCTGCTTTCGCACGTGGGATTTTTCTTCCCTTTCCCAGGTGAACCTTTCAAAAACTCCTCTTTTTTTTTGGTTCATTTTGGGGTTTTTTGCTATTAACTCAGCCCTGCTCCCGTTGGCCTCTCCAGGCTTTCTCTTGGAGGTATCTTTGGGGTAGTTTGGGTAGGAAGGGACCTTAAAGCTCATCCCATTCCATGGGCAGGGACACCTTGCACTGCCCCAGACTGCTTCAAACCTTGGATACTTGCAGGGCTGGGAGTGCCTGGAGGTGCCCAAGGTCCTGGAGAATCCATCAGGAGGGTCTGGGTTGCTCCTGCCTCCAAGAAAAGCCTTGTAGGGGGCTTTTCCAGGGGGGATTGCAGGGATGGGGCAGCCCCAGCATCTTTGGGGAGCTGTGCCAGGGCGTGAGCAGCCTGTGAGCAAAGAGGGGAGCAGGGAGTTCCTGTGGGAGGGATTTGGCAGCATCAGCCTCTAAGCTCCTTATCTCTACATGGGAATTTGGACTGGGAAGTCGAGGGATTTTTTTGCTGATTCCTGCCAGCCTGGAGCCTCCTGCCAACCTCTGTCCCACAGCACTGGTGTTGCTGTGTTAACATTAACCTGGGCTGCATTCCCCTGCCTCCCCTGGGTTTATCTTTCCACATTAATCTGCTCCTGAGGCTGGGGCAAAGCTGGATTTGCCGGGGTGGCATCCTGCAGCTCTGCCAGGGAACGAGTGACAGGAGGGAGGAACGGCCTCAGTGAGGCTGAAATTTGATATTAATGCAAATTTTTCCATGGAAAAGCTTGTCAGGCAGTGGAACAGGCTGCCCAGGGCAATGAGAGTCCCCATCCCTGAAGTGTGGATGTGGCAGGTGGGGACACTGTGGTGAGCCTGTGCTGGGCTGGGCTCAGGGCTCCTAAAGCTCCTTTCCAGCCTTACCCATCCATGGTTCCACCTGTGGCAGGTGAGTGTCCCCAAACCTCTTGGAGACAGGGATGAGGTGCCAGGGCATCCCCTCAAGCACTCACAGAGGTGCTTGTGCCACATCCAGGGGAGCACCTGCAGCCAGGAAGTTTTCCTGTGGATTCCCTCTCCTTTTCCTGGCTGATTTCCATCAAATTCTGTCCCCGCTCTGGCTGGTCAATCATTGCTGGAGCTGAGCAGCCCCAGGACCAAGCAGCTTTCATTTTTGCAGGATTGTTTCTCTGCACAGTTTCCTATAAATTGCCTTTTCCCCCTTTTTAAAGTTGTTTTTGCAGCCAATAACAGGAGCTCTGATTCCTGGAAGGCAGAGACAGAAAGCAGAGCTGGGGAAGGAAGTGCAGCTCTCCATATCCTGCCCCAGGACCAAGCAGGTTTCATTTTTCCAGGATTGTTTCTCTGCAGAGTTTCCTATAAATTGCCTTTTTCCCCCTTTTAGGGTTGTTTTTGCAGCCAATAACAGGAGCTCTGATTCCTGGAAGGCAGAGACAGAAAGCAGAGCTGGGGAAGGAAGTCCAGCTCTCCGTATCCTGCCCTGTTTGCTCCCCTTCCCTGCTGTCAGCCAGGGAAAGTGTTATCCTGTGCCTGCAGCTGGGGGAATCTGTGCTCAGGGCAGGAACTGTGACTCAGGGAGATGCTGAATCCACGTCATGAAATGCTGGATTTATCCAGCTGCCTGCACAGGGGATGCTTCCTGCCACTGAGCAAAAGGAAATCCTTCCTCCCCCTTTTCCCTGCCACTGCTTTGCTTCCCTCCTGGGAAAGAGCAAGGTGGGGATGGGCTCAGGCAGCCTGGCCTGCCTTGTAAAAGCTGATTCATTTCTTTAGCACTTTATTTTTTTTTTCCCCTCCTCGTCCTCTCCCCCATCCCTGTGGGGATACCTCAGGCAGCTCCTCCCAGTGCCAACAGTGGTGCCTGCAGGGCTGTGAGGGGCTGATCCTGCTGGGTCCCTCCCAGGCAGGACGGAGAGCCCCTGAAAAGCCCAGGAATGAAAGAAATCCCTGATCCAGATGGTTTTGGGCTGTGTAATTCCAGCTGAACTCATTCACATCCCAGCCCTGGGTGTTTCATAACTCTGAGGTTGCTGTCCCTGCTCCCTCCCCATCCCTGACTGCACGGATTCACCCAGCCTGGGCTGTGATGCACAGAGTGGGAGCAGGCAGGAGGCTGAGCCTGCCTTTTCCTGTGGATCTGCTCCCTCTGGGCTGTGCCATGGCTGTGTCTCGGCTTCCCTGCCTGGCTCAGATGGGAAAGATCCAGCTCATGGCCCTGGGAGAGCCCCAGAGCTTCCCTTTCCCTGAGCTGCTCCATGACGGGACCTAGTGCAGGATCCAGCCCCTCTTGGCCTCTCTCTGGGCTCATAAAAATGATAATTAATATTTTTTTACAGATTTCCTGTTCCCCTCAGCCCCATCCCTGCAGTCAGTGATCCCAGGGCTTTCAGGAAAGGTTCCTCTGGCAGGAAAGGGCCTGGCCCAGACTCAGAGCTGGGGCTTCCTCTCCTGCTTTTGGGGCTGGCAGTGCCTGGAGGTGCCCCAGGTCCTGGAGAATCCATCAGCAGAGTCTGGGTTGCTCCTGCCTCCAAGAAAAGCCTTAACCCCCCCTCCCAGCATTGCCACCAATAGCTAATTAATAGAAGCAGCCCTTTTAAAGCCATTGGGAATTTTAGGATCTCCTAATGCCTGGCTATTAATAAAGTTCATGGTACTGTCACTAATTAAATTGCTTTTCTGCTCCAAAGGAGAAAAAAAAGATGAGTTGAACATCTCCGTAATGAAATTCTGTCTTTGAGACAGAAGGTTAAATTTGCATGATTAAAGCTTTTAAAGGGCTTTTCCTAATTGAGAAAATGCTTCATAATTCATCCTAGAGCCTGAAAACCCGGCTGCACCCCCTGGCTGGGCCAGACTTTATTCCCCAGTGATAATTTATTAACCACTTTCCTGACCAAATCTGGTTTGGCATCCCAGGATTGGCTGCATTTAAACTTAATTTTCCCACTTTCATGATGAAAAAGGCAGAAGAAGGGTAAACAGTGATCCACACCCGAAGCAAATCCACTGCAGGAGAAGGTGCTGGGTTGTTTTGGGGTTTTTTTCCTGATTTTCTTCCCTGGTTTAGGAACCATCTTTTGCTGCTGATGTGAGTCTGAGGGAGCAGGGGCAGCACAAACGCAGAGTGCCAGATGTTGGAGGAGCTCCTGTCCCAGTAAAGCTCCTCCTGATTGTACTGGGGGAGGTATAAAGGGCAAAATCTCTGGCATTTTGTGCCTGCCTGGGATGAAACATCATCCAAATGTCATCTCCCAGCATTTCTGGGCCACCCCTGGCAGTGCCTGCAGGGCAGGAGTGCCACAGTGATGCCACAGTGATGCCACAGTGATGCCAAGTGCTGGGGGGGACTTTATCCCAATTAAACCATCCCAAAATGAGTCTCAGTGTGCAGTCAGGGAAAAACCAGATCCAGCAGCACCTTGCATGGGCTGGAAGCTGCCAGAAGCCCTGGGATGTGGGGAAGGCCCTGGTGCAGCTCTGGAGGAGCTGATGCAGGAGTTTAATCCAGCCCTGGCAGCCTTAGGGGTGCTGGGGTCGCTCCTTGCCGCTCTCCCTTTCCTTAGGATGCTGTGCTGTGCTCTGATAGCCACAGAGCTTTTCCTAGAATTCAAAGGAGCAAGGAAAGCGAGTGTTTACAGTGTCCTCAGCCACTTGTGTGCCCTTTGATGTGTGAGCCCTGCTCCCCGTGTGGGACGTGCTCTCCCACCCAGCCCACGCCAGGAGCAGGACTTTGCCTTCCTTTGGGGGGATTTGGAGCTTTTTTGATGTCCCTTGTCGTAGGAAGGGGACCAGGACACCAGGTGGTTCATCACAGGTCTTGTTTATTGAAGAAAGTATCAAACACTTACACAGCAAATAATAAGCTTATGAATATTCTGTAAGCCAAGTAATCTATTGGTTAAACTATACTATGAACTCTTCTTCATTTTTCAGGGGTTACATCTCTCTTTTCTCATGTCTCTTTCACTATTTGTTATCCTACTACAGCTAGGCCCAAGGACACACTGTCTCACAGGTGCAGGACTTGGAATTAGCCACGGCTTTGTACTTTTCCATTCTCTAGTCTCCTAAATTTCCCAACAGTCCCTGATGGCTCTGGAGCCGTGTCACCATCTCTGTGTGTCCCCCCAGCTCTGAGTGTCCCCCCAGCCTGGCTTGCTCCCATCATCCTGCAAACCCAGAGGTTTTCTGGCTCCTTCCCAGCTCCTGGCTTTCCTCCTGCTGTATCCTCACTTTGGGTGATCCCAGCACCTCAGGGAGGCGTTTCTCCTGCTTTTCACAGGCAGCAGAAATCCCTTGTGCTGCTTGGTGCTCTCTCCAGGGATTTACAGCTGTCTTACACCCTCATTTTCCCCTTGTTTTTTGGGAAATCCCTCAGAGCACCGTGCGGGTGCTGGCTGCAGCACAAGGCTGCTGCGTGCTCCTCCTGAAAAGGAGGAAAAGGTGGGAAAAACCAAGGATTGCCGTTCCTAGGAGGCTCTTTGAGTGCTTTGCACTTTGCTGTCCCATCTCAGGAGCAGCTCCAGGGCGAGGAGCCTGTGCTGCCCCAGCTGCTGGGGCCGGGTGGAGCTGCCCAGGAGTGATGGCTCAGCAGCTTTGGGACAGCCAGGCTGTGATTCACCGGGCCGGGCTGTGCAGGAAGTCTGGATGCAAGGCCACTATTCCATGTTTCCCCTCAGTTTACTGAACTTCCTCTCAGTTGCTGAAATCACTGGAAGCCTGTGAGGGGAGATCACTGCTGGGAGAGAGGAGCTGCTGCTGCTGCTGCTGTGTTTGTGTTTTCCCTGGAATTTGACCCAATTCCATGATTTTTTTTTTTTTTTTCCCCAGCTGAGTAGAAATTGTGTCTGGTTTGGTTCAGAGCATGTGAGAAATAATAACAGGAGAAAACAGGATGCTGGGAGGTGCCCCCCTCCCTCCAGCACGAGCATTCCAACGCTCCTATGGAAACCTTGGGTTGTGCCCTTCACTGTCTCCTGGTAAAAAGGAGCTGGGGGATCACCCCAATGAGCAGGGAGCTCCCAAGCAGGGTTTGGGCTGTGCCCTGCAGCCCAGGAGAGCAGGAATTGAATTGCCAGAGCCAGGAAGGAGCAGCTGCATTGCAGAGCATCCTCCCGGTGCCCTTGGCTGGCCCTGCCCCGGGGCTGCTGCTGCTGCTGCAATCCCGGGTTTGCCTTTAATTCCCGCTGTCCTCGTTCCTGCAGCCCATCTGCTGGATGGAGATGAGTCACCCGAGCCCGAGGAGGAGGAGGAGGAGGGCTGGCAGGTGGCTCCTGGAAAGCTGCCTGTGCCCGTGCAGCTCTTCCCTGCCCGTTCCATGGGATAAGATTACGGCCCGAGGTCACTGGGAAGCCTTTCCTCCTCTGCAGAGGGAAGGGAAGGAGCTGCTCATTGTTCCAGCCTGACCTTCCTGCTGCAGATGAAGGAATTCCTGTGGTGCTGCAGGGAGGGAGGCATCCCAGGCTCAGCTGCTGAGGGGGTGGGAGGCTCGGGGTGTTCCGAGCCACGTTTTCCCTCAGCACGTGTCTGGAGGCAGCCGAGCACCCCCAGTGCCTTGGCAGAGACTCCCTGGTTCCGTCATGGGGCTCATCCCCCCACTTGGGTGCAAGGCTCAGCCAGGACTGGCCTCTCGTGGAAGATGGGAATGGGAAATCACAGGGAAGGAGCTGCAGGAGAGGGCTGAGAGTTGGGAAACGGGGTGGAAACGTTCCTGGGAGCTGTTTGTGTGGAAAAGCAGACAGTGGAGGGGCTGCTGGAGTGTCCAGGTGTCCCCAGGCAGGGCAGGTCCATGGGGGTGGCATTTGGAGCCAGCAGCAGGGTGTGCTCAGAGGGGCTGGAGCCTGAGAGCAGCTATTCCTCCTCTTCCTCCTCTGCTTTGCCAGGAGGGGATGTGAGAAATCCCAGAGTGGTTTGGGTTGGAAGGGACCTTGAAGGTCACAGAGCCCCCCCCTGCCGTGGCAGGGACACCCTGGACTGTGCCAGGCTGCTCCAAGCCCTGGCCTTGGGCAGTGCCAGGGATGGGGCAGCCTCTGGGAGCTCGGGGTGTGCCTCCCTCTGCCAAGGCTGCAGGGAATTGTTCCTCCCCTCCTCTGCACAACAAACACCGGGATCTGTTTTCTTGTGCTCAAAGTAGGTCAGGAGTTGCTCAGATCAGGGTGAGCTGTGCTGTGGGTGTGCCCAGCTCACCCCAACACGGGCTGCCTGCTGCTCTGGGGCAGGCACGGGGCTGGGGTCCGGGATGGGACCCTGGGATGGGACCCTGGGATGGGATCCTGGGATGGGCTGAGCCTAATAGGGCTGGGATCCTGGGATGGGCTGGGATCCTGGGATGGGATCATGGGATGGGATCCTGGGATGGGCTGGGATCCTGGGATGGGATCTTGGGATGGGATCTGGGATGGGATCTGGGATGGGATCTGGGATGGGATCCTGGGATGGGATCATGGGATGGGATCCAGGGCGGGATCCTGGGATGGGATCATGGGATGGGATCTGGGATGGGATCATGGGATGGGCTGAGCCTAATAGGGCTGGGATCCTGGGATGGGATCCTGGGGTGGGCTGAGCCCACCAGGGCTGGGATCCAGGGCTGGGATCTTGGGATGGGCTAAGCCCAGCAAGGCTGGGATCCTGGGATGGGCTGGGATCCAGGGCTGGGATCCTGGGATAGGCACAACTTTGATCCTGAGATGGGCTGAACCTAGCAGGGCTGGGATCCAGGGCTGGAATCCTGGGATGGACTGGGATCCTTGGATAGGCTCATCCCAGCAAGGCTGGGATCCTGGGATGGGCTGAGCCCACCAGGGCTGGGATCCTTGGACAGGCTGAGCCCAGCAGGGCTGGGATCCAGGGCTGGGACCCCAGGATGGCCCAGGACCCTCCCAGGACCAGCTGGTTCTGCAGGGAGCCCCATGGAGCCGTGTGGGGCACTCCAGGAGAGCCCCCAGGCTCTTCCAGGCTGCAGCTGGCCTGGTGAGTTCTTCCAGGAGGTTTTGGGACCTTTGCAGCCCTGCCATTGCCCAGCCCCGCTGGCTGGGTGGCTGAAGGCCTGTGCTGTGCTCCCAAGCTCTCACACACACACGGGGCTGGGCAGGGTCACCTTGGCTCCGCAGGATGATGGGGATGACCCAGAATGAAGCTGGATGCCAGGGAGTCACACCCTGCTCATTTAGGTTCCATGGAGCATCCCACAAATTAAACTGGGCACCAGCAATCCCAGTTAACCCCGAATTTCCTTCGCTCCTTCTCCTGTGCCAAACTTTGGGGGTTCAGAACATTGCCACCCCTTTTTCCGTGGGTTTGTGGGCTGGCTTTCTGCCCTGGGCTGGGATGAAGGCAGCCAGGGTAGAGCTGCTCCTCTGTTTGCTCATCTGTGGGTTTGTTTTTGTATTTCTTGAGGGGAACTCGCAGTTGGGAGGGTGGAGGGGAGGAAGAGGAAGGCTTTGATACCCCAGAGTCTGCAGGAATGAGGTTTTCAGTCGACTGTAGGGAACTGTTTTGATTGCAAGGATGGCAAATGTTTGATGTGTTATAAATAGGGCTGACTGCGGTGGAAAAAAGAAAGAGAGTTTAAAAAAAAAAAAACCCTGATTTTTGGGTTTCTCTTGGTGTGTTTTGCCTGTCTGAGGCTGAGGGAATTAGGGATAATTTTCCGTTTTAAAATATTTAAAGGCTGGAGAGCAAAATACCAAAATCTGTGAAATCCCGTGGGGAAGCTGGTGATTAGCAGAGCATAACAGAGACTTCCCTCATCCATGGGCTGGGCAGATGAGACCTGCAGGGTGGATGTGCTGGAATCTGCCCTTCTCCAGCTTTCCAGGAGCTCTTTGGCTGCCGGCACCTTCCCAGGTTTATCAGGGATTTTGCTGATGGTGCAGCCCAAAAATCACCTTTTATTCTCCACATCTTTCCCACCTCTCCAGCTGGAATGATGCAGGAATTCCCCAGCTGGGACTGCTCCCAAAATCTCTCCTGATCCTCCATGCACACACACCATTGCTGCCTCTCCCCTGGCCACCCTGGCTCTTTCCAACAATGGTTCTTTCATTCCCGAGATCTTCCCCCACACAAGGAGAGGTCGGGATTGTTCCCATTCCCACGGCCCTGCCAAGGAATCTGCAGGAATCCCCTGTGAGCTCCAAAACAAAGCTGTGCAGTGAGGCTGGAGCAGCTTTGGGTGGACAGGGGCCGTGTCCAGTCCCTCTGGATGAGCTCTGCCAAGGAATATGAAGGAATATGAAGAATTTGCCAAGGAATCTGCAGGAATCCCCCCTGAGATCCAGAACGAAGCTGTGGAGTGAGGCTGTGTCCGATCCCTCTGGATGAGCGCTGCCAAGGAATCTGCCAAAGAATCTGAAGGAATTTGCCATGGAATCTGAAGGAATCTGAAGGAATCTGCAGGAATCCTCCCTGAGCTCCAAAACAAAGCTGTGCAGTGAGGCTGGAGCATCCTTGCCTGGACAGGGGCTGTGTCCAGTCCCTGTGGATGAGCCCTGCAAGGAATCTGAAGGAATCTGCCATGGAATCTGCAGGAATCTGAAGGACTCTGCCATGGAATCTGAAGGAATCTGCAGGAATCCCCCCTGAGCTCCAAAACAAAGCTGTGCAGTGAGGCTGGAGCATCCTTGCCTGGACAGGGGCCGTGTCCAGTCCCCGTGGATGAGCTCTCCTGAGGATGAGCCTGGCTGGGTGCTGAGCTCCAGGAATGCTGAGGCAGTGCTCCCATCCCAGGCTGGAGCTGTCTGAGCACGCTGGGGCTGTGACATTTTGCTGAAGTGAGGGGTGGGAGCTCCTGGCTCTCAGCTGGCTGCCCCAGCCCTCAGCTCAGCTGTGGGATTCCAGGTGAAATCCCTGCCAGGAGCAGCCAAGCAGGAGCACATTGTATCTGCCCAGTGCCAGCTGCAGCGCCCTGGGCCAATATTTGCTCTGGGAGGTGTTTGGCCAAAGGCTCCAGCTCTCACTGCTCCCAGGGTGAACCCCTTGGAGGTTTCCCATCACAGACCAGGGAGGCCAGACTTGTTCTGCTCTTCCACTCCCAGGGAATGTTTGGTTTGGTTTGGTTTGGTTTTTTAACCATTTCCATGTCTGCCCTCATCCTTTCTCAGTCTGGCTTCAGGAGAGGTGAGATCCCAGCTGGGGGAGCAGGGATGTATCCCAAGCCTCCTTCTCCTGGTTCCTCAGGAAATCAAAATGCAGAAAAAAAAATATCAGCACATCCTCCAAAAAGCCCCATAGCTGCTTGCTGGGGGAAGGGCTGCTGGAATCTGCAGCACCAGCATTCCTCCAGCTGCCTTCCTTAGGCCAAGCAATGGATGGATAAACCTTTCCTTTCCTTTCCTTTCCTTTCCTTTCCTTTCCTTTCCTTTCCTTTCCTTTCCTTTCCTTTCCTTTCCTTTCCTTTCCTTTCCTTTCCTTTCCTTTCCTTTCCTTTCCTTCCCTTCCCTTCCCTTCCCTTCCCTTCCCTTCCCTTTCCCTCCCCTTCCCCTTCCCCTTCCCCTTCCCTTTCCCATTCCCTTTCCCTTCCCTTCCCTCATCACTTTGGAAATTCGGCTCCCTGAGCATCCTGAGGCTCCAGGTTAGACAAGAAGCTCATCCAGGCTCGTGTCTGGGGGTCTGTGTTGGTTTCTCTCCCTTCCTGGTGGGTTTGGGGGTGTGGGGATGGGGTCCCCCCTCCTTTCCTCGCGTGCAGACTCCTCCCAGTTTAATTAGAGCCAGCAGGGAGAGAACCTCAATCTCATTATTCCCTCCCAGCAGGGCAGCAGCAGCATTTCTTGGACGTCAAAAGGAGGATTAAATTAGTCTGGAAATGAGGGGGTTTTGCTTCCTTCGCTTCTCCGGGCTCTCCGGAGGGTGTGGAGCCTCCAGAATCGCTGTGGTGATGGGTTCTGCCAGCCTGGCACGCAGGCCCCTCAGAGCAGGGTCCTGCCAGGGGTTATTCACAGCTTCCCAGGCCACAAATCCAGGCTGAAAAGTGGGATTGGAACTGCTTGGGATGGCTGCACCCTTCCCAGGTGTGCTGGGGAGCAGTGCAGGCTGCCAGGGGTGCGACCTCAGTGGAAGGGATCCCGTTCTGGCTGTGGATTCCCGGCAGGGGACAGGGGTGGCAGCTGGGGCAGAGCTGTGCCCTGCTGAGCCTGTCCTGGCAGGCCTGGCAGCTGCTCCTGGCGCCTTTTCCAGGCTCGAGGGAGGAGCGTGCCTGCCCAGCTCGGGGCTGGGGCGTGGAGCAGGCAGCCAGGGAAGGCAGGAAACCACACTCAGAGGGGTTCTGGGGCTCCTGGGGGTGATGGGGTGCCCTGGAGCTGCTGCTGAGGGCTGGGCAGAGAATGGGAGCAGGGAATGAGAGCAGGGAATGGGGATTCAGAGCAGGGAATGGGGAGCAGGGATTGAGAGAAGGGAATGGGGACCAGGGATTGGGGATTGAGAGCAGGGATTGAGAGAAGGGAATGGGGACCAGGGACTGGGGATTCAGAGCAGGGAATGGGGAGTGAGAGCAGGGAATGGGGAGCATGGAGCAGGGATTGAGAGCAGGGAATAAGAGCAGAGATTGCCCAGCCTGGTCCACTCTGGCTGTGTCCTCTGTCCCTTACCAGAGGGTTAAAGTAGAGAGTGAAATCCAGAGCTGGGTGAACAAAGAGAGCTTTCCTTTCTCTTTTTTCCCCTTCCCTTCCCTTCCCTTCCCTTCCCTTCCCTTCCCTTCCCTATGTCTCCAGGTGCTTCTGAACCTGGATAATTCCCTGAATTATCCCTCCCCCTCTTCCTCAGAAAACATCCAGCCCCATTTTGTATCCTCACGGGAGCAGGAGTGTTCCAGAGGAAGAAAGCCTCGATAAAAATCAAATATTTGATGTTGGAGTAAACAAACCCGATTGTTCCTTCAGATCTGGAGTTTTCAGCACACACAGGAGGAATCCTGGCAATGCCCCGGGGCAGGCCTGGAGCCCTGGCAGCCAGTGCCAGGTTTCCCAGAGCACTTTGGATGTCTGCATGGGGAATTTGCTGCTGTTTGGAGCAAAATAATCACGAATTGCTCCCCACAGCTCCCTGACAGGAGGGTGGAGCCAGGTGGGGTCGGGCTCTGCTCCCAGGGAGCAGCAGGACAAGAGGAAACGGCCTCACATTGCACCAGGGAGGGTTTAGGTTGGAAATCAGGGGAAATCTGTTCATGGAAAGGGTGGCCAGGCATTGGCACAGCTGCCCAGAGCAGTGCTGGAGTCCCCATCCCTGGAGGTGCCCAGAAATCACACAGATGTGGCTCTTGGGGACGTGGGTTACAGGTGAACGTGGTGAGGCTCAGTGATCAACCTCAGCCATTCCATGGCTCCAGTTTTGGCCAATTCCCGTGTCCTGCCTCCCCAGGCGGTGCAGGGGCTGGGAAGGGAACATTTTCCTGCCTGGGCTGCAGAGGATGGACAGAAGGACACTTTGGGGGGGTTACTGGGGTTACATTGGGCACTCCTGGGCAGGGAGTGCTGTGGGTCAGGGGCTGGGGCTGTTCTTGGGCTGAGGGATCCCCTCAGGAGGCTGCTGAGCCTTCCCATGACATGAGCCCTGACTTCCCAGCCTGTCAGACATCTCCTCTGACAATTCCAGCCCCTGTCCCAGATGCTGAGCTGCTCCAGCAGTCCCAGAGTGGTGGCTGTGCTCTCCCCCCAGGCTCTGCTGTGCTGCCTGCTGGGAGCTGAGTGTGTTCATTCCCTGTTTACTTGGATTTTGCTGTGTGTGAAACTGAGTTCCTTGGCTCCAAACGGAGCTGAGAGACGTTTGTGCTGCTTGTTTTTTCCAGCAGGCGTTGGAGTTGGAGCCGTGGGCTGGGATTTAGGGAGCTCTGGAGCTCCTGGTGGGTGAGGAACATCCTGGCTGAGCCAAGCTTTGGGTGCTCAGGGATGTTTGGGGGTTTGGTGGGGTCTTTTTGAGGGGCTTGGGGTGTTCCTGCTGCCTCCTTTCTCTTGCAGGTGCTGTGTGGACCCTCCCTGTTCCCATTCTGTCCCAGGGAATTCCTCTTTGAGGTGGGAAGGGTCCATCAGTGCCTGATCTCCTCCCTTTCCTTTCCCCACAGCTGGTCAGCGAGAAGGTCGGAGGGGCCGAAGGGACCAAGTTAGATGATGACTTCAAGGAGATGGAAAAGGTGAGTGGGGAAGCAGAGGAATCCCCAAAATCACCCCGTGGCTCCTGTGGGATTGGCTGAAACCCTGAGCTGACCCTCTCTGGGCTCCTGTCTCTCCTGCAGAAAGTGGACGTGACCAGCAAGGCTGTCACAGAAGTCCTGACCAGAACCATAGAGTACCTCCAGCCCAACCCAGGTGAGGGCCTGCACCTGCCCTGTCCCCTTCCCAGGGAAACAGGGAGATCCCTTTTGCTCCAGGTTTGGAGCAGGGGGAGATCTGGGTTACCCCTCTTGCCCTGAATCCAGGTGCAGCTTTTGCCTCAGACCCAGAGAGGCCCTAAGGGGACCCGTTTGTCTCAGAATGTCCAGGAAAAGTGGTGTTCCTGGGCTGGGAAGGGATTGCTGGCCCTGTCAGCCCTGCATCCTTCCAGCCAGCTGCTCCAGAGAGCACTCCAGGGACCTGGGAGGGCTGGGGAAACTCCTTTGGCTTTCCCTAAGCAAGCAGTGGGGAACTATTTTTGCTTTGTGTCTTTGGAAAAGAATGAGAGATATTCCTGGGGGATGGAGACAGTGAAGCCTCTTGGCTTTGGGTGTAGCAGAAACCTGCTGAGGGCTGCAGGGGATGCAGAGGGGGCAGAGGCTGAGGTGTTTGTGTGGCAGCTTCCAGAGCCAAGCTCACCATGCTCAACACCATGTCCAAGATCCGCGGGCAGGTGAAGAGCCCCGGCTACCCCCAGTCCGAGGGGCTGCTGGGGGAGTGCATGATCCGCTATGGGAAGGAGCTGGGAGAGGATTCCAACTTTGGTGAGTGCCCCCTGGGCCTGGGAGGGGAGTGGGGCAGGCTGCTGGTTCACTGCTGAGCTGGCACTCTGAATTCTGGAAGGGTTTGGGTGAACTTTGTGGCACTGAACTGTGCGTGGGGCTTAAAGGGGTTCAGAAACTTCCAGAGTGAGCAGATTGCAAGGGAAAGAGGGGAGGTTTAGATGGGATATTGGGATGAATTCCTGCCTGTGAGGAGGGTGAGGCCCTGGCACAAGGAACCCAGAGCAGCTGCGGCTGCCCCTGGATCCCTGGAGATCCCAAGGCCAGGCCAGGCTGGAGCAACCTTGTATAGTGAAAGTTGGGACTGTATGGACTTCAGGCTCCTTCCATTCCATCCCAAACCATTCTGTGATCCCAAGTATCCTGGATCTCAATCCACTTTCTTATTAAACACTGAGATAAATCTGCACACAAAATAAAAACTTCCCTCCGAACTGAGCAGCGAAGCAGGAACGGGACAGAGCAAGACTGGGAGTTTCACACAGCTCTGAAGGATCCCTTCCAACCCAAACCTTGCTGTGATTCCATAGGGAGGCTGAAGCCAAGAAATCTTCTGGCTGCTCCTCGGAGCCACGTGTGGCTGGCAGGGAGGAGGGGGTGAAGCCTTTTGGTGACATCAGTTTTAATGCCCTGGAACCTGGGCCAGGCACGTGATGGCCCCCTGGCAGCACAGGGAGGAGCTGCCTTGCCTCAGGAAAATTAAAAACCTCTGGCTGCTCTTGGAACTGACAGAGGATTTTGGAGATCCTCCCTGGCCAGCTCAGAGCTCTGCATCAGTCCTGGCTCGCAGGGACTGAGGAGAGCGAGGGAAGGAAGCTTTTAGGGGAGAGCACAGCAAACTCTATTTCCTTAATGGCCTCCTTAAAGCAGCACTGAGGACTCCATCCCTCCCTTCCAGGTTACTCAGAGTTATTACAATTGAAAGAACACTTCTGGTCTATTGATTTTTCCAGCTGGACAGTGGAGAGATGTTTTCCCTTGACCCTCTCTCTCACTCATGTATTTTCCTGTGTTCATGCTCTGCTGCAATTGTTGTTTTGCCAAAGCTGCACAGGAATCATTTCGTCTCCAAGTGTTTCCTCTGCACTAAAAAGCCAGCACTGATTATGCTTTGCTGCAAGCCTGCCTGGCTGAAGTGCCAGAGTGGCCAGAGCCTTAGGAAAGGATGGAACTGAACAGGTTTCAGTGAGTGACACTGAGCTCTGGGGCTGCCCCAGGCCAGCTTGGAGCAAACTGGGACAGCTGAAGGTGGCACTGGATGGGCTTTGGGGTCCTTCCAAGCCAAACCACGCCAGGATTGTGGGGCACACTAGAAGGAGGAAGGAAGGATGTGAGGCAGGTCCCTGGGCTCGGCTGTGCTTGATCCCCTGTCCCTGTCCCTGCAGGGGACGCGCTCCTGGACGCCGGCGAATCCATGAAGCGCCTGGCGGAAGTGAAGGACTCGCTGGACATCGAGGTCAAACAGAACTTCATTGATCCCCTGCAGAACCTGTGTGACAAGGACCTGAAGGAGATCCAGGTAACCCCCCCTGTGCTTTGCTCTGCTCTCATCTCCCTGCTCTCTCTTTGGCTGCTGGGGCACAGAGCTGCTGCTCTGCAGTGCTGGGAGCAGGGGCTGCCAGGAATTGCCTGCACTCTGTGTGTGTTTTGTCCCTCCAGACTCTCTGGTGTTTCCTCCCTGCTGCTCCTGAGCAGCCCAAAAGGCTGCATGCAGCTTGCAATGGTTCCCCATTAGCCGTGTTTGATGGTGCCATGGGAATGCATCCCAACACCCCCTCTGGGCTTGCTGAATTGGGCTCTTCGTGCTGGGAGCTTCCAGATGGGATCAATTTGGGCTCCAAGCTCTGAGCGAGCTCCTCTCAGGAATCCACTCAGCATCCCAAGGAGCCCTCTGGGGTCTCACTGGGAGAACAGGGAGCTCAGCAGCTCCCAGTGCTGCACACAGAATAGTGCAGGGCCTGTAACAGGATCCATCCCAACCTCCAATTCCTGAGGGAGTGTTCACTGTCACTGCTGTCGTGGGTGAAATAACCACCAAGTTACCTCAGTGCCTGTCTGTGCCCAGTTCCATGGGGCTGCTTTAAACATCCCTGCCCTAAGATCCAGGAGTGCAGTGCCCAGACCCCCCATTCCTGCTGTCCAGAGATCCCTGCAGCTCCTGGGGGGCTGAAAGGAGCAGCAGAGCTCTTCACCTTCCCAAAAAGCTTCTATGGGGAGCAGACCTGGAATGGAAAGGGTCTGGAATCGTTCCTCAATGGAAAGGATCTGGAATCATTCCCCCATCACACCCCAGGGCCTCTGTCCCACCTGGAGCAAAGGTGGGAGCCCCAGGAGATCAGGTTTCTGACACCAGTGAACTCAGCCTGTAACTGGAGCTGCCCTCCCAGGCCTCTGGCTTCTCCCTCTTCCCTGCTCTCTCCATCCTCCCCAGCACCACCTCAAGAAGCTGGAGGGGAGGCGCCTGGACTTCGACTACAAGAAGAAGCGGCAGGGCAAGATCCCCGACGAGGAGCTGCGCCAGGCCATGGAGAAGTTTGAGGAGTCCAAGGAAGTGGCAGAGACCAGCATGCACAACCTCCTGGAGACAGATGTGAGTGTGGGAGGGCACAGCTGGGCCCTTCTGTGTCCCTGGGGTGGCATCTCCTGAGGGAGGCACTGATTGCACACCGGTTTCCACTTCTCCCGAGTGTGGTTCTGCTCTGGGAAAGCCCAGAGCTGACAGCACAGAGCTTTGCTCAACCCCTGACCCAGCTCTGCCTGGCACCAAACAGGCTCCTCTCGGGGTGCTGGGGGATCATTTAGGGAGGTAACCCATCTGGGAAGGGTTTGGGAGGGATTTCCCAGCTGGCAAAGCCAGAGTGGCAGGAATGGGCTCTGTCCTGGCAATCCCAGAGCTCCTCCTGGGCTGCCCACGGCTGCCCCAGGGCAGTGCAGGGGTGTGCAGCTGTGGGCAGGTGCTGATGCCAGCCTGCTGTTGCCCAGATCGAGCAGGTGAGCCAGCTGTCAGCCCTGGTGGATGCCCAGCTGGATTACCACAGGCAGGCCGTGCAGATCCTGGACGAGCTGGCCGAGAAGCTCAAGCGCAGGTGAGTCCCTGTGGAATCCCCTGAGCCCCCCTGGAATCACAGAGACCACAAGGGTGGGGTGGGAAGGGACCTTGGGGCTCACAGAGCAGGGACACCTTCACTAGCCCTGGTGGCTCTGAGCCCTGTCCAAGCTGGCCTTGATAAAGCCAATTCCTTTGGGTTTTCCAGGTGGGATTTGGATTTAGTTGGGTGTTTGATCCAGCCCAAATCCTGGCTGAGGAAGGCTCAGTCCCACCTCTCCCTCCTCAGCCTCCCCACTCTGGGGAGGATCTGGCAGTGCTGCTCTTCCCTCCTGGGAGGAACTGCAGAGTGGATCCCGTGCCTGCCCTGAGCTGGGAGGAGCTGGGAGGACCCTGCCAAGTCTGAGCTTCCAAACTACAGCACGAGTGTCCTCTGCTGGCCTGAATTCCTGAGCATTCCCCAGCAAAACCCGGCATGTGTGGGCCCTGTGGAAGGGCAGATCCCAAACCCTGAGGAAATCCCACCTTGCAAAGGCCCCAGCACAGGGGCTTGTGCACATCCCAGTCTCCAAACCCTTTCCTGCCCAGTGCAGCCCCCAGGAGGATAAACACCGTGGTGTTCCCCTCCTCATTGCACTGAGCCTCGTTTCCTTTCCCTGTGCCAGGATGAGGGAGGCCTCCTCCCGTCCCAAGAGGGAATACAAACCCAAGCCCAGGGAGACCTACGACTTCAGGGAGCCTGACCAGTCCAACGGGGGCTTCTCCTGCAACCCCACCCCCAAAGCCTCAGGTAACCTTGTCCCAGGTGTTCCCTGGTGCCTCTGGAGCAGCCTCCCAGGGGAGGAGGGCAGCTGCTCTGCCTGCACAGGATGTTCCTGCTGTGCTGGAGGCTCCTGCACGAGCCTGTGGCTCTGGAAAACGTCAGCAGTGCCTCCAGATCGGGCTCTTTTCTCCTGGGACCCAGGAGCCTTTGCTGTGTTGGCTTTGGGGAGGTGCCAGAGGGGTCTCCAGCCTGGGCCTCTCGCTGTCAGTGCCAGACAGGAAAACGAAGCCTCCGTTCCTCCCTCCCTCCTTGTCTTCCCTCCCGCTGCATCCCTGCCTCCCTCCCTGATCCTGGCGGGTTCCTAACAGCATGGGGGCCCTGCTGTTGCTGCTGACAGACCCCTGTGGGCCCTGCCTGTCCCTGTCTCCCGTGGTTTAAGCATGTCTCTCTTTTGTTTGGAAGCAGCTTCCACCTCTTTCCGGTCGGACAAGCCGTCCCGGGCCTCCGTCAGGAGTATCCGTGAGTTTCCTCCCTCTGCACTGCTCCCTGTGTGTCCCCCCTGGCTGCTCCTCCCTGCTGCTGCTGCTCCTTGGAGCTGCTCATCCCTCTGTGCTGAGCCTGAGCCGAGCCCTGAATTAACCCAGCCATGCTCCAGTGGGATTGTTTGGGGGTTTTGCACTCCCAAAAATGGGACCTGGCTCACCCGGAGGAGCTGCAGCAGCTCCCAGCACCCAGACATGTCCTGGTCCCCAGGGATCAACACCAGACATGTCCTGGTCCCCAGGGATCAACACCCAGACATGTCCTGGTCCCCAGGGATCAACACCAGACATGTCCTGATCCCCAGGGATCAACACCAGGCATGTCCTGGTCCCCAGGGATGAACACCCAGACATGTCCTGGTCCCCAGGGATCAGCTCCCAGACATGTCCTGCTCCCCAGGGATCAACACCCAGACATGTCCTGGTCCCCAGGGATCAGCTCCCAGACATGTCCTGCTCCCCAGGGGTGAACACCAGGCATGTCCTGGTCCCCAGGGATCAGCTCCCAGACATGTCCTGATCCCCAGGGATCAACACCAGGCATGTCCTGGTCCCCAGGGATCAACACCAGGCATGTCCTGATCCCCAGGGATGAACACCAGGCATGTCCTGGTCCCCAGGGATCAACACCAGACATGTCCTGGTCCCCAGGGATCAACACCAGACATGTCCTGATCCCCAGGGATCAACACCAGGCATGTCCTGATCCCCAGGGATCAACACCAGGCATGTCCTGATCCCCAGGGATGAACACCAGGCATGTCCTGATCCCCAGGGATCAACACCAGGCATGTCCTGATCCCCAGGGATGAACACCAGGCATGTCCTGGTCCCCAGGGATCAACACCAGGCATGTCCTGGTCCCCAGGGATCAGCTCCCAGGCATGTCCTGATCCCCAGGGATGAACACCAGGCATGTCCTGATCCCCAGGGATCAACACCAGGCATGTCCTGATCCCCAGGGATCAACACCAGGCATGTCCTGCTCCTCTGGGATCAACACCAGGCATGTCCTGCTCCTCTGGATTCAACACCAGGCATGTCCTGGTCCCCAGGGATCAACACCAGGCATGTCCTGGTCCCCAGGGATCAACACCAGGCATGTCCTGGTCCCCAGGGATCAACACCAGGCATGTCCTGGTCCCCTGGGATCAACACCAGACATGTCCTGGTCCCCAGGGATCAACACCAGGCATGTCCTGCTCCTCTGGGATCAACACCAGGCATGTCCTGCTCCTCTGGGATCAACACCAGACATGTCCTGGTCCCCAGGGATCAACACCAGGCATGTCCTGCTCCTCTGGGATCAACACCAGGCATGTCCTGGTCCCCAGGGATCAGGTGCTTTCCCAGAGACATCAGACACCTCGAGGATTCCCTGTTCTCACAAGCACATCCACTCCTGCTCCCCATGTCCCTGTGGAAGGCTGGAGGGAGGAGGCAGAGCCTCAGCTCACGGAGTCTGTGGGGTGATGTGGGGTCTGTGGTTCCTCCTGCAGCACCTTGGGATGCTGGGGCTTGGAGCTGCTGTGCTGGGAAGGAGCCTGGAGCAGGGCCGTGGTGGTGGGGCCAGCCTGGTGGTTTGGGGAGTCCTCTCAAGCCCATCAATGTCTGGCTGCTGCTTGTGGTGATTTCTGAGTGCTCTTCCCATGCTGGGCCCTCCCTGCTGGGTCCTGGAGTCATGGAATGGTTTGGGGTGGGAGGGACCTTCAAGATTCCATTTCATTCCATGGGCAGGGGCACCTTGCACTGCCCCAGGGTGCCCCAAGCCCTGTCCAGCCTGGCCTGGGACACTGCCAGGGATGTGCCCTTGCTGCCATTCCCTTGCCCTGGCTGGGACAGCCCCAGCACGGTGGGGAGGGCTGGGGGGTCCTGCAGGTCTCTCTTAGCTCTGTCCCTTCCCACTGGGATTCTCCCAGCCCCAAAATGTCAGCGCACAGAGTGAGCAGCAGGAAATCCCACAGAAAATCCCTTTGCAGCCTAAAGGTGATGCGTAACTCCTGGAGCTGAGCTGGGGGATGAGATTTTGGGCTTCTCCTGAGTTTTGAGGGGCTGCTCATGGATTTGGAGCCCTGTGACCAGGGAGGCAGCTGCTGTGCTGTCCCCCTCAGGTGTGGGGTGACCCCATCAGAGTCCCCCTGCATGTCCAACCCCACCACCGAGCTCCAGGGCAGGTTCTCAGCTCTCAGGGCTTGTCTGCGATCCCTCTGAGGTGGGGATGCAGGAGCAGCTCTCGGCTCTGGAGGCAGTGTGGGACCTGCAGGAGCAGTGAGGGGCGCTGGAGCCATCCCTGCCGCTCCTGGCAGGGTGCAGAGCCCGCGGCAGCGGTGCCCGGTGTGCCAGGGCACCGTGGGGTCCCGCTGACGTGTCCCCACTGTCCCCACAGCCCCCCTGGACCAGCCCTGCTGCAAAGCCCTCTACGACTTCGAGCCCGAGAACGACGGCGAGCTGGGCTTCAAGGAGGGCGACATCATCACCCTGACGAACCAGATCGACGAGAACTGGTACGAGGGGATGATCCACGGCCAGTCCGGCTTCTTCCCGCTCAACTACGTGGAAGTGCTGGTCCCGCTACCTCAGTGAGACGGCGCCGCTCCGCCCCGAGTGTCCCGAGCTCCATTCCAGCCCCAGCCCCGCCCTCGCCGCCTCCCCTCGGGGCCAGGCGCTACCAGGGAACAAACCAGAAGGGTCCCACGGCCCCTTCCCCCCGTGAATTTGGTTATTTTCTTTTTTTTTGTCCTTTTTTTTTAATTTTTTTTTGTCCTTCTGGTGCTTGAACTTCGGTACTTTGTGCGCCCCCAGCCCCTGGCCGTGCTGCTGGCACCGCCCTGTCCCTGTCCCTGTCCACTTCCCGTCTTTCCTGTGGGTCCAGCGCGTGGGTGAGGCAGGTGGGAGAGCCAGGATGTGTCCTGGGCACAGGGGGCACAGCCAGGATGTGTCCTGGGCACAGGGGGCACAGCCAGGATGTGTCCTGGGCACAGGGGGCACAGCCAGGATGTGTCCTGGCACAGGGATGGCCCCAGGGCAGGGCAGCCCCATTCCCACCCTCCTGCCCCAGCCAACACCACCCCTGTCCCCACAAATCCCAGAGGGATCCCAGAGGGATCAGGGGAGGGGAGCTGGGGCACAGCAACACTAAAACAGCCAGAGAACACTAACACAGCCCTGCAGGGCAGGAGCTGAGCCCTGCCTGGGGCTTGGAGCCATCCCTGGGGCTCAGAGCCATCCCTGGGGCTCAGAGCCATCCCTGCCCACCCTGCAGGGACAGCAGGGATGTCCCCTGCCCCCCTGGCCCTCTCCCCACTGAGCTCAACCCCGTGATGGATGGCTGCTCCTTCTGCCCATGGTTTTTTCATGGACCTCAGGCTTTTCCTGCTCCAAACTCTCCCAAGCCAGTCCCACCTGGAGGATCCCCTGGAAGGAGAGGAGCTGGGCCACAGCCCAGGGTGTCTGTGTGATGGGACAGAGGTCGTGGCTCCTCTGCCCTTCCTGGGGATCCCTCCTGTGGCTGGAGCTCACCTGGCCCTCAGGTGCCTTCCCTGTACCCCCCACCACCCTCCCTGAGGGGCCAGGCCCCCTGTGCCCCTGCACTGCTGGGAGAAGGGATGGTTCATCTCAGTGGCACCTCTGCCAGCCCTTCTCCGTCTGCTGTGCTTTCCCTGGGCATGGGGTGGGCATGGTGTGGGCATGGGGTTGGCACGGGGCCGCAGGGCAGCGTCTGCTGGGCTCTGTGCTTTCCCTTGCTGCAAAAGTGGGTTCTGCTACTCATGGGGCTGGGGTGGGCCCTGCTGTGAGCCCCAGCTGTGCAGGGCTGTGCTGCAGCACCCCTGTCCTTGCTGCACCTCTGTCCTGCAGCTCTGTGAGCCCCAGCTGTGCCCCAGCTGTGCAGGGCTGTGCTGCAGCACCCCTGTCCTTGCTGCACCCCTTTCCTGCAGCTCTGTGAGCCCCAGCTGTGCAGGGCTGTGCTGCAGCTCTGTGTCCCTGCAGCACCCCTGTCCCTGTCCCTGTCCCTGTCCCTGCAGCCCCTGCCCCGTTCTCTGTAAGGATTTGGTCCGTGCATGTCCACGTGTGTCTGACCCCCGCCCCAGCAGTGACCCCGGCCCCGGGGGGGGCACAGGGCAGCCCCCCCTGCTCCCAGCAGGGCAGGGAGCCCATGGGACCGGAGTCCTGGGGGCCCTTCCTGCTGTCCCCTCCCCGCTGGGGGACACTGGCTCCCGCTCAGGTGGATTGAGATGCGTTCTGTCAGCTGGGACACCTCGCTAGGTCTATTTTTGGGTTTTGTTTTTGGTTTTTTTTGTTTTGTTGTTTTTTTTTTTTTAATGGTTTCTCCTGGTTTTTAGGGGGAAAAAATGATGACCCACAATTCTTGACTTGTATCTCTGAATGAAAGTATTAAATGTTTTCTTCTTTCTAAGGGCTGCCTTGTGGAGTCAGGGAATGGCTCAGATTGGATGGGACCTGGAAGGTCGTGGGCAGGGACACCTCCCACTGTCCCAGGCTGCTCCAGTGCCCATCCAGCCTGGCCTTGGGCACTGCCAGGGCTCCAGGGGCTGTGCCAGGGCTGCCCACACCCTCCCAGGGAGGAATTCCCTCGCACATCATCCCCTATTCCAGGCCATGGCAGAGCCACCTGTCAGGAACTGCTCTTTAATCGAACTACCACTTCCACAAACCGCCGTGCCCCAGGGCTCGGCACGGCCGCCCCCGGGGCGGGGCAGGGCGGCTCCGGGGCGCTCCGGGAGCTGCCCCGGCCGGGCCCGGAGAGCCCCGGGGCTGCGAGCCCCGCCCGGGCTGCGGGAGGCGCCTGGTCCCACCGAGGGGCCCCGCGCCCTCACCCGCTGAGCTTCAGCAGGCTGAAGATCTGCTCCAGGACGTGGCTGAAGCTCTGGTCTTTGGGGGTGCGGGAGGCCAGGGAGCCCTGAGAGGGGGGAGCCCCGCTTGAGTCCAGCACAGGGAGTGGGTGTCCCAGCAAAGCCCCCTGCCCCGCCAGCCCTTCCCACCTTCAGCTTGTCCAGGTAGGTCTGATCCTGACTCCACAGCTCCTGGAACTTCACCAGGTCGGGGGCTCCCTTGTAGAACTCCACCAGCAGCGTCTGGGGGGGGGACAGAGGGGCTGCAGGCCTGGGGGTGCCCCAAAGCCAGGCAGGGGCACCCCAAACCTGCAGCACCACGGCCCTGGGGTCTGGAGATGGGACTGCCACCATCACCGGGGCTAAGGGCTGGATGGGGACAAGTGGTGGGGCCCCAGCCTGCACCCAGTGGGCTCGGGGGGTTTGGGGGGCCCTCACCCCTCTCTCACCATCTCCTGCACGACGTCGTTGGTGAGGAATCCGTCCTGGATGTAGGTGACCTCCACATCCATGGGGATCCCGTAGTCGTTGGGCCGCTGCTGTGGGATGGGGGAGCCGGGCAGGGGTCATCCCACAGCTCTGGCACCTGACACCACCCTGGGGGCACCCCCACCCCAAATTCTCCCCCACTTTACCTCTGGCGGCGGCATCACCCAGAAGGGCGCGATTTTGGACTCCACGCCGGGGTTGCCGTGGTAGAAGGGCCCTGTGGGCACAGAGGGGGCTGGCACAGGGGGGTGGCAGCAGCCGCAGGCCCGGGCAGCCCCGGGGGGCTCACGTACCGCAGATGAGCCCCAGGCAGGGCTGGAAGCCGTTGCCGCTGCCCTGCAGCTTGAGCTGGTAATCCATCTGCGCATCGATGTCGTGCAGGGACGGCAGCGCCGGCCCGAAGGGGTGGCTGTGGTACCACCCCACCAGCGACAGCCCCCGCAGGAACAGGCTCTGGCAGATCTGGGGGGGCACAAACCGTGGGTGCGGAGCCTCCAGAGCCCCCAGAGCCCCCCGGGCTGGATCTGCCCCTCACCTCCTCCTCCACAGCGCCCGCGGCTTCGGCGTCACCCAGGCGGGTCCGGCAGGGGAAGGCTCGGAGCACGGTCAGCACTGCGGGGACACGGGGCTGGGTGACACCCCCGGGCCACGGCAGGGCCGCCCCCACCCCCCGGACCCCACCTACGCTGGGTGTTGGTGTCCCAGCGCCCCCCCAGGTACCCCACCACTTCGCTCCGCGTCAGGTGGCTGTGGAAATCCTAAAGGAAAAGGTCAAAATCAGCGGTTTAGCACGAAAATAATGGCACGAGGGACACCCCGCTGGCTGCAGGTGTCCCCAGCGCCATCAGCGATGTCCCGGCCTGGGGAGGGGACGCACCAGGAGCAGGAGGACGTTGCTGGAGATGGCCACGTTGAAGGGCTGGAATTTGTTGATGGCGGCGAAGGAGGTCACCTCCACCAGGGTCTGGGGGTTCCTGGAAGAGCCACGGCCGCGCTGTCCCCGCTGTCCCCGCTGTCCCCGCTGTCCCCGGCCCTGCCCCGCGGTCCCCTCGGTGTCCCTACCTGGCCGAGTCGCGGGTGCCCAGGGTGCAGTAGCGGACGGGCACCCGGGGCTTCACCTCCAGCCTTTTCCCGGCGCTGCCTCCGTCTGCCAAGGACACGGTCCGGTCACCGCGGCCGGGCCGCCCGGGCCCCCCGGCACCCCCTCGGCAGCTCACCCGTCCCCGCCGGCTCCGCCAGGCCCTTGCCCTGCTGCTTCTTGCTCCTCTCCTCCGGCTTTTTGGGAGCCGCCGGCTCCGGCACCGCCAGCCGACCCTCCCTGGCCGCCTCCTCCTCCTCATCCTCGGGCAGCTCCTCCTCCTCGCCCTCGCTGGCCAAGCTCTGCGGGCACACGGGGCTGGCACCCAGCTCGCCCCGCACGCCGGGGGTGCCGGGGGGAGGCGAGCCCGGTCCCACCTCGTCGGGGGGCGGCACGTTGGGCTGGTGCTTGCGCAGCCAGGCCGCCTTGTACTGGTCCAGCTTCTGGCCCTTGTAGCGCACCGAGGCCCAGCCGCAGCCCGACTTCTTGGCGGGGTTCACCAGGCGCTTGCAGTGCGTGGCCCAGGCGCTGGGCGAGTTGAACACCTGCCCCGTCTCCTGCCAGGTGATCGTCCCGTCCGAGCCCAGGTCCCCCACGAACTTCTTGCCCTGGGGACGATGGCGGGAGTCACATCCCCTCGTCCCCATTACTTGTGCCTCAGCTTCATCACTGTCCCTTGTCCTCATCCCACATCCCCTGTGCTCATCCTGTGTCCTGTTTGCCGTCCTTTTCCCTGTCCCATGTCTCCTGTCCCATCTCTGTCTCCTGTCCCATCTCTGTTTCTTGTCCCATCTGTTTCTTGTCCCTCTCCTGATTCCCAATCCCCATTTCTCTCCCCTGTCCCCATCCCTGTCCCCTGTCCCCGTCCCATCCTTCTCCCAGTCCCGATCCTCTCTCCCTGTCTCCATCCCTATTCCTCGTCCCCATTCCCCTCCCTGTCCCCATCCCCTCTCCCTGTCCCCAACCCCTCTCCCAGTCCCCATCCCTCTCCCTGTCCCCATCCCTGTCCCCTGTCCCCCGTCCCCAGGCTCACCAGGTAGTAGATGGACAGGACGCCCCTGCCCGGCTCCAGGAGCCCGTCTCGGAGCAGGACCCTCAGGGTGATGCCCCTGCGGGTCAGCACCGCCCCCCGGGCCGCCCCCGCCGCCTTGGCCACCTCCGGCTCGGCCTCGGCCTCGTCCAGCCCCGGCTCCAGCTCATCCTCATCCTCCTCCAGACACTCGTCCCCGCCGGGGGAGGCGGCCGCGAGCGCTGCGGGGGGGGACACGGTGTGACAGCGCCCCGGGTGTCCCCCCAGAGCTCCCTTGGGTCCCCCCTTGGTTTGTGCCTGCGGATGGGGAGACGGGGACAGGGACGGACAGGGACACAAGCACGGAGGGGACACACGGACATGGAGGGGCAGGACACGGGGACCGGAGGACTCGGGGGTGGGAGGGGGGACACTGACATGGGGACAGGGGGGTGAGGACACAGGAGGGTGGCAGTGAAGGACTGCGGGCACGGGGACACGGCTGGCGGGGACAGGGACGGGTTGAGGGACGCGGGGCCGGGATGTCCCCGCCGAGGTCCCGCGGGAGCGCGCTCGGGCAGGTGCACGCGCGTGCCCCGGGTGTACGGGGGTGGGGGGGGAGTGACCGGTGCGCGTCCCCGGCCGGGGCGCGTGTCCGTGGGCGCGTGTCCGCTTCCCGGTGCGTGCCCGGTACCGGCTGCCCGCTGCGCGCCCGTTGTGCGCGTGCTCGGTACGTGTCCGGTGCCCGGTGCGTGCCCGGTGCGTGTGCGATTCCCCGTTCCCGGTTCCCGGAGCCGGTGCCCGGTGCGCCCCCGCCCCCCGGTACCTGCCATGCTCCGCTCCCGCCGCTCCCGCCGCTCCCGCCTCCCCCCGGTGCGCGCGGCGGCGGCGGCGGCGACACGTGATGGGGCGGCCCCGGGCGCCCCGCCCCGCCCGGGGGGGCGAGGGGACACCGGCACCGGGGGGGGGGAACGGGGGGGACGGGACAGCCCCGCACCTGCAGCACCGGCGGGGGGGACGGGGGCTCAGCCCCGCACTGACACACGGACCCCCCCACCCCTCCCGGCGGGACCCCCGCCCGCCGCCCCGGCCCCGGGAACGGGGGGACACCGGCACCGGAACCGGGCGGGGGGACGGGCAGGAACCGGCCGGGCTCGGTCCCGCACCTGCCGCACCGGGCGCGGGACGGGGGGGCTCAGCCCCGCGCCGGTCACGGACCCCCAGCCCGGCCGGGACCCCCGGGAGGGGCACGGGGACACCGGCACCGGGAGCGGGAACGGGAGCCTGTCGGGGCGCACCTGCTGCGTGCGAGGGGAGGGACTCGGGGGCTCAGCCCCGCACCGGGGATGCCCCGGCCCCGCCGGGACTCCCGCCCGCCGCCCTTCGCCCCGCGCCGGGCGGGGCCGGTACCGGGAACTGCGGCGGCTCCTGCGCGGCGGCGGGGATGGAGCGGCCGGTGTCGCTGCCCCGGGGGACCCGGCCCCGCGCCCGGCACTACTACGAGGGATTCGTGGAGAAGCGGGGGCCAGGTGATCAGGTGGGCGACACCGCCGGGACCGACCCCGGCACCCCGGGACCGATCCCGGTACCCCCGGGACAGACCCCGGTACCCCCGGGACCGACCCCGGTACCCCCGGGACCGAGCGCCAAGAGCGACCCTCGGGGGTACCCGGGGACCCCGGGACTGCTCCCGGCACTCCTGGGCACTGTCCCCCCCTGGGACCACCGGCTGTGCTCCCTGCCGAGCCCGGTGCCGATGCCAGTGCCGGCTCCCCGTGCCGTTTCTCCGTTCCCGGTGCCTTTTCCCTGATCCCGGTGCCATTTCTCTGTTCGCGGTGCCTTTTCTCTGATCCCGGTACAATTTCTTTGTTCCTGGTTCCATTTCCCTGTTCCCGGTGCCGTTCCTCTGTTCCCGGTACAATTTCCCTGTTCCCGGTGTGGAGCTGAGCTCGTCTCTCCCCGCAGGGCTACCGGAGGGTCTGGGCCGGGCTGCGGGGGCTCCAACTCGCCTTCTACAGCGGGCCCCAGGACCAGGAGGTACCGGGGCTGCTCCGGGCGGGACCCCCGGGCCGGGACCCCCGCGGGACCCCCGAGGCCGGGGACACCCCCGGGCTGGGACCCCTCAGGGTGGGACCCCTGTGCCCCCTCCCCAAGCTGGGACTGGTGAAACCGCCCAGGATTGGGGACCCGTCCCCATAAACCCCCCTGGGCAGGGACCCCGGAGGATGGGACCTTCAGGGGACACTGGGGGGACCCTGCTGAGGGTGAGGGCACCCCTGGGCCGGGGGTCCCACCCTTGGGTGCCCCCAGCCCCTGGAGCTGCTGGACCTGGGTGAGCTAGTGACCGTGCAGGCCAAGGACGGGCTGCTCATCCTCAGGCTGAGGGGACAAGAGGTGACAATGAAGGTGAGGGGCAGCCAGGGGGGCAATGGGGGTTTGGGGTACCTGGGGGCAATGGGGGTACCTGGAGGGGGGATCTGGGGGGACAGAGGGGACACGATTTCAGGATTGGGGGGATGAGGGGTCTGGGTTTTGGGACAGGGGCTGCAGGTGGGTAAGGGAAGGATTTAGGGACACAGGACAGGATTTCAGGACTGGGGAGACTGGAGAGCACATGGGGAAGGACTTGGGGGTACAAGGGATGGCGGGTTTTGGGATTTGGGGCCAGGTTTAGGGGGCTGTGGAGACCTGTGTGGGGCACAAGGGACAGGGGACAGGCCACCCTCACGTCCCTGCGTCCCCTGGCAGATGAAGAGCTGGGAGATGCAGGAGATGTGGCGGGGATTCATCCTGACCATGGCCAAGGTGGGTGCGGCGCTGCCCGGGGCTCCGGGGGGTGACAGGGACCCCTCAGTGCCACCAGCCCGTGTCCCCCCACAGATGAAGATGCCCCCGGACCTGGCGCTGCTGCCCGGACACATCTCCCAGCTGCTGGAGGCTCTGCGGGAGGAGCAGCAGCGCAGGGGCACCGCCGTGTGTCGGGCCACCCCTGTGTCACCGACCACCCCCGTGTCCCCGATCACCCCCGTGTCACTGACCACCACCGTGTCACCGACCACCTCCGTGTGTCCGGCCACCGCTGTGTCCCCGGTCACACCCGTGTCCCCGACCAGCCTCGTGTCCCCCAGCCCCTCTGAGCCGTGAGTCGGGGGCTTGGGGGGTCCCCATCCGCCCTGGGGACCAGCACGGCGCAGCTGGGGTGGCCCAGTGCGGCAGGGCAGGGCTGGGGGTGACAGCGGGAGGGTCCCCAATGCAGGGTATGGCTGTGGTGACACAGAGGGGGTCCCCAGGGTCCCCAGCTGTTTTTTCCAGGTGACTCGAGCCGAGGCTGAGCTGCTGCTGGAGCTGAGCGCGCCCGGGGGGAATCTCCTGCTGCGGCCCGGAGGACACGGCCAGGGCGTCTCGGTCACCACGCGGCAGGAGCTGAGCGGGTCCGTGCCGGGGACACCGGGGACACCGGGGAGGGGGTCCCCAAGGGGACGGGGGTGGCTCAGGGTGAGGGTCCCCATGGGTGCGGGGTCCCAGGGTGAGTGGTGTCCCCTTGGGGGGGTCCTGGTTGGGTGGGCGGCCCCAGGGGAGGGTCCCCGTTCGAGGGGTGTCCCGCGGGCTGTGAGTGCCCCACAAAGGGGGTGCCCAGCCCCTGAGCCCCCCGACCCGCAGGAGAGCGGTGCTGAAGCACTACAGGGTGAAGAGAGAGCCCCAGGGCTACCTCATCGACCTGGAGACCCCGGTGAGTGACACGGGACAGGGCGGGGCTGGCCCTGGGGACAGGGACCCCAACCCCGGGCACCCCCCTGAGCCCCCGGGGTGGGACCCTTGGGGTCACCCGAGGGACTGGCACCGTGTGGGCAGTGCCACCCCAGGGCTGGGCACCCCCAGGGTGGCACCAAGGGGCTGGGGTCCCCCGAGGGCTGTGGGTCAAGGAACTGGGACCCCCAAAAGAAGGGACAGCGAGCCCCTCAGGTTTGGGATCCCCGGGAACCGGGACCCCCAAAGAGCTGCAGCCAAGGGTGTGGGACCCCCACGCGGGGCCCGGGGCGGAGGGCAGGGCATGGGGGGCACAAGGGGGGTCCCCGAGCGAGCCCCGCGTGTCCCCAGCACCGCTGCTCGGCGCTGGCAGACGTGGTGCAGTTCTTCGTGCGGAGGAGCGAGGGCGGCCTGCGGCCCCTGGAGCCCGAGTACAGCTCCCAGCTGGGTGGGCACGGGCTGGGGGGCGCGGGGGGCTGGGGGGCACTGCTGGGGGGCCGGGGACACTATTGGGGTGTCGGGGGACGCTATTGGGGTGTCGGGGGACACTGCTGGGGTGCTGGGGGGCATTATTTGGTATCGAGGGACACTATTGAGGGTCGAGGGGCACTATTGGGTGTCGGGCAATGCTATTGGGGTGTCGGGGGACAGTATTGGGGTGTCAGGGACAATGCTGGGGTGTTGGGGACACTACTGGGTATTCGGGGACACTGCTGGGGTGTCAGGGGATGCTATTGTGGTGTTGAGGGACACTATTGGGGTGTCAGGGGGCACTGCTGGGGTATCAGGGAGACTGCTGGGGTGTCAAGGGACACTATTGGGGTGTCAGGGAATGCTATTGGGGGTCGGGGGGCACTATTGGGGTGTCAGGAGACGCTATTGGGGTGTCGGGAGCAGCCGTGGGAGGCTGGGGGTGTCTGGGGTTCTCGGGGCTCTGGAGAGTTGGGGGGCAGAGCTGCTGGGGTGTCTCAGCCTGGGGGGGCTCAGGGGGGTCTGGGGGTGTCGGGTGCAGACGGAGGGTCCGTGACCCCCCCCCTGCTCTGCCCCAGAGTTGGTGCCCATAGAGGGGGACCCTGCTCCGGCTGCAGCCGTGCCCAGGGCGGCCCCGAGGAGGGGCAGGAGCCTCCCCGGCCTGGGGCTGGTGCCCGAGCAGCAGCTCTACATGAACGACCCCGGTGAGGCCGCCCGGGACTGCGGGGAGGGGAGGGGGCACCCCCACACCGAGACCCCCCGACCCCGCTGTCACCCCCAACACAATGAGGGGACACGATGGGGGGCACGGGGGTGGCAGCATGGGGACACCGGGTCCTGTCACCGCCTCGGGGGGTAATGGGGAGGGATGGGGGGTGTTCCTGGGGGGTTCCTGGGGGGCAGGGGAGGGGGATTCTCTGCCAGGCGCTCACAGGCCCCCCTTCCATGGCACAGGCAGGACCCAGGAGCTGCTCAGGGAGCTGCACAGGAAGCTGCAGCAGCGCCGGGCTCCGTGATGGGGACACTCTGGGGACACCCCCTTGGTACCAGCAGGGGCAGTGGGACCCCCCTCACCCTCAGGGAACGCTGTCCCCAGTGTCCCCAGCGTGCCCAGTGTCCCCGGGCCTGCGGTGACACTGGTTTGGGAACCCCCCTCACGTTTGTAAATAAAGAACCCTGTGCCCACCCAGCCCCGTCCTGCTCCTGGCACCCTGGGGGTGTCCCAGGCACCCCAAATCCCCCCCGTGCCCCATCCACGGCCAGCTCACACCTACATCCCAATTTATTCTCCAGGCCAGAAGCAGCTCTCGGTGCTGGGGGGGCAGCGAGCCCCGTGACACGGGGGGCACGGAGTGGGGGGGCCGTGGGCAGCCCCGGGGCTGGCAGCGCCCGGCGGGCAGCGCTGGGGCTGGCAGGGCCCGCGGGCAGCGCCGGGGGTGGCAGGGGGGTACATTCAGTGCTGTGCCCGCTCAGGGCAGGCTGGAGCTGCTGGCGGTGCTGTTGCGCTTCTGCAGGCACCGCACGGCGCTGGGCACCTGCAGGCCTGAGGTCACCTGGAAGCTGCCACACCACACCTGGGGGCACGGCGCGGGCTCAGGGGGCTGCGGGCAGCGCTGGCAGCCCCCCGGGACCCCCGGGCCTGCCCCCCCTTACCATGAAGGCCGGCAGCACCGGCTGTGTGAACTTGGCCTTGAAGGTGTGGAGCAGCTGCTTGGTGCGGGCGTTGTAGAAGGACAGGAAACCTGTGGGGATGGGGGACAGGTGGGCACGGGGTGGGCACAGCCCTGGCACAGTGCCCGGGTGGTGACAATGGCCACGTGGTGACAATGGCCACAGTAGTGACAATGGCCATATGGTGACAATGGTGGTGACAATGGTGGTGGCGATGCCCATGGTGGACATTTGCGTCCGTGCTGGAGTATGGGCATGCTGGTGCCCATGGAGGTGACAATGCCCATGGTGGTGACAATGACCATACCAGTACCCATGGAGATGCCAATGCCAGGGAGGTGGCCATGGAGGTGCCAATGCCCATGGTGGTGGCCATGGAGGAGATAATGCCCATGGAGGTGCCAATGCCCAGGGAGGTGCCAATGCCCAGGGAGGTGCCCATGCCCACAGTGGTGACAATACCCATGGAGGTGCCAATGCCCAGGGAGGTGCCAATGCCCAGGGAGGTGCCAATGCCTAAGGAGGTGCCATCCCAGCCCAGCCCAGCCCCACCTTCGTGGAAGTTGCAGTAGACGCCGATGCAGTCGGGCACGGGCACGTCGAGCGCCTTGGCCTTGTTGTTGTGCTTGGCGCTGAAGCTGACCTGCAGCCAGTTGTTGAGGTGCAGGCACCACGACGCCGGGGTCTTGCCCAGCTGGTCGAACTTGCCCAGGCTGCGGTAGGCCACGCCCACGCCGAAGGCTTTGCTGTCGCGGTCGTAGCGCACCTCCCAGTAGTGCTCGTCGCCGTCGATCAGGGTGTCCCCTGGGCACCATCAGGGTGTCCCCTGGGATCAGGGTGTCCCCTGGGCACCATCAGGGTGTCCCCTGGGCACGGCCACGGCTCTGCCCGGGCCACCCGCGGCTGCCCCGCCCTGTGCCCACCCTGCCAGGGGCGTCCCCTGCTCCCCTGGGTGCCCCCTGTGCTCTGATCCCTGAGTGCCCCCTCCTCAGTCACAGCCCTGGCTGCCCAAACCCCCCAGTCCAGGTGCCCGAATCCCCCAGGCCGGGTGCCCCAGTGCCCCCCATCCTGGGTGCCCAAACCCCCCAGGCCAGGTGCCCAAACCCTCCAGCCCGGGTGCCCAAACCCCCCAGGCCGGGTGCCCCTCTCACCCAGCACCCCTGGGTGCCCAAACCCCCCATATCCCTGGGTGCCCCTCTCACCCAGCACCGTGTAGGACTCCGCAGTGAAGCGATCGCGGCCCCCGCGGCCCAGGGACATCCTCTTGGGCGACTGCACCACCCTGGCACACAGGGACAGGGCAGGTTGGCACTGCCAGGCCCAGGGGCCGTGCAGGGGTGCCCGGGGATGGCGTTACCTGGCAGGGGAGTTGGCAGGGGAGGCCGTCCTGCCCTTGCCATCCTTCTCACGAGCCTTGACGTCCTGCAGCTTCCCGCCCGTGGCGTCCCACTCCACGCTCAGCTCCTCCACCCGCAGGTTCTGGTGGCACGTGCTGGCGTCCAGCCGGAACATGAACGCTGGGGACAGCCCCTTTCAGCGGCGCCCGGGGGGGCACGGGGGGCACACGGGCACCTGGCACCCCCCGGACCCACCTCTGGTCTCCAGAGTGACCGGCTCCGAGAACTCGCCCGCCACCGCCTTGTTACACGCCCGCACCCGAAAATTCATGTACTTCATGTCAAACTTCAGCCCTGTGGGCACAGCGGGGTCACCAGGAGGGCACTGCCACCCCCGTGCGCCCTGCAGAGCCTGGCACAGCCCCAGTGCCCGGCAGCCCGTGCCCTCACCAGTGAGGGTGTACTCAGTGCCCTTGATGCCCTCGATGACCATCCAGGGCTGGTCCTCCTTGGCACGGGGGGGCCCCTCGAAGTTGGTCCTGCGGTACTCCAGCACGTAGTGGTCGATCTTGCTGTCCTCGTCGGGCATCCTCCAGGCCAGGGTCACACAGTTATCGGCCACCAGCGACTCGGCCAGGTCGATCTCGGGGGCGCTGGGCACTGCCCGCAGGAGCAGCCGTGCCAGTGTCCCCCCTCCCTGCCACTCAGGGGTTCCCCAGCACTCCCGGGCACCCCCAGGGCACCCCGCGAGCTCAGCAAGTCTCAGACCTCAGCATGGCACCCCTGGCACCCAGAGACCCCCACTGCCCCCCTGGGCACAGCACCCAAACCCCTCATCCTGCCCCCATCCCTGCCCCTCTGGGCAGGCACACTGCCCCGCGCCGTGCCAGCCTCCCCTGGTGCCCTGCCCCGTGCCCCCGTGCCCCCCTGCCCTGGCAGTACCTGGCAGGAAGGCCAGGGCCTGCAGCAGGCGCCGCTCCTGGGCGAAATCCACCATCAGGTGGCTCATGTTGTCACTGACCTTGGCCTTGAGCGACAGCCGGAAGGCCGGGGCCATCGTCACGCTGTGCCAGGACAGGGACAGGGCTCAGGGGGGCCGGGCATCCCCTGCCCTGCTGGGCCCTGGGGAGGGTGGGCACGGCCACCCCAGCACCAACAGAGACACCCCAGCACCAACAGGGACCCCCCAGCACCCTCGGGACCAGCCCTGTGGGGCCCTGGCTGGGAGGAGGAGGAGGAGGAGGAGGATGATGAGGGGTTAGTGGGTGGGGGGCTCGGGGGGGCCGTACCTATCCTTGATCTGTTTGGCCGCCTTGTGAGCGCAGAGGGAAAGAGGAGGAGAAAAAGCAGCAGTGAGGCAGCAGAGCCGGGCACAGGGGGCACATGCGGGACCTGTACCAGCTGTGGCACCCAGCGGGACAGCATCCCTGCATCCCACAGCATCCCTGCATCCCACAGCATCCCACAGCATCCCTGCATCCCACAGCATCCCACAGCATGCCAGGGCATCCCAGAGCATCCCACAGCATCCCAGAGCATCCCTGCATCCCACAGCATCCCTGCATCCCAGAGCATCCCTGAGCATCCCAGAGCATCTCAGAGCATCCCAGAGCATCCCAGAGCATCCCTGCATCCCAGAGCATCTCAGAGCATCCCTGCATCCCAGAGCATCCCAGAGCATCCCCAAATCCCACAGCACCCCTGCATCCCACAGTGGTTCCCCTGGCACAGCACCCCCTGGCACAGCATCCTTTGTGCCCCGTGCATCACCCTGGTGTCACCCCGGGTGTCCCCTCTCCCACCCATCCCCCCCAGGCACAGCCAGCCCAGCACAGCCCCAGCCCAGACAGAAAAGGGGTGCCCAGCCCAGGGTGGCATCGAGCGGGTGGCAAGGGGGGGGTCAGGACACCCCCAGCGTGGGGACAGCAGGGCAGGGCCACCCCTGGCACCGCGGGCACCCACCTGGGAGAAGTCTTGGTGGTTGGCCGTGCCCAGGGCCTGGTTGGCCGCCTCCAGCAGCTCCTCGGAGCTCTCCAGGGCCTTGGAGCACGCCACGAGCTGGGCCTGCCCAGGAGGGAGGGCAGAGGGCAGAGCTGGGGGGGCTCTGGGACGGGGGGGGGCTCCGGGATGGGCAAGTCCCAGGATAGGAGGGGCTCCGGGCTGGGGGGCTCCGGGCTGGGGGGCTCCGGGCCTGGCAGGTCCTGGGACAGGGGGCTCTGGGATGGGGGGGTCCCGAGCCAGGGGGCTCTGGGGCCAGGGGGATTCCAGGCCAGGGGGGGCTCCAGGCCAGGGGAGTTTCAGGCCTGGGGGGCTCTGGGCTGGGCTGGAGTGGGCTCCAGGCCAGGGGGGCTCTGGGTCCGGGCCAGGCGGGTCCCAGGCCAGGGGAGACTCCAGGCTGGGGGTCTCCAGGCCAGGGAGGGCTCCAGGCCAGGGCTCACCTGCAGCTCGTAGGTGCGGCTGGCTCGCTCCTGCTTGATCTTCATCACCATGTCCTCCTTGAGCTCGTCCAGCAGCGCGTACAGCGACTGGAACTCGGCCTCCAGGTCCTGCTGCGCCCGCGCCGAGTTGGCCTGGGCACAACGGCGGGGCCTGAGCGGGGGCGGCCCCGCGGGGCCCCGGGGAGCGCGGGGGGCGGCCGGGGCTACCTCCACGTTCTGGAGCATCTGCTTGAGGGAGTAGATGAAGTTCTGGATCTCCTCATTCTTCACGGCGAGCGTGGTGATGATCTTGCGCAGAGACTCCTGCCCGGCGCCCTGCAGCGGCCGTCAGTGCCCGCGGGGCCCGCGCTGCCCCCGGGGCCTGGCCCGCCGTGCCAGGCTGTGCTGTGCCAGGCCGTGCCAGGCCGTGCCGGGCCGTGCCAGACCGTGCCGGGCCGTGCCAGACCGCGCCAGGCGCCGCGGGGACCCGGCCGGGCTGCCCGGCATGGCGGGGCCATGACTTGGCAGTGTGAGTGTGAGTGTGAGTGTGCCAGCCCCGAGCCCCCCGCTCCCCTCTGTGCCCCCCCAGCCCTCCCGCACCCCTCGGGTGCCACCCTGAACCCCTCAGCCCTCCATCCATCCTCCATCCATCCTCCATCCATCCATCCATCCTCCACACCTGCGCTCCTCATCCCTGCTTCTCCATCCCCTCTTCCTCTCTTCCTTCCTTCCTCTTCCTCCCATCCCTCCATCCCCACTTCCTCCATCCCTCCTTCGTCTCTTCCTTCCTCTTCCTCCATCCCTTCCTCCTTCCCACCCCTCCATCCCCACTTCCTCCATCCCTCCGGCCCTTCTTCCTTCATCTCTCCCTCTCCATCCCTCCCTCCTCCCTCCCTCCACCCGTCCATCCCCTCTCCCTCCATCCCTCCCCTCCATCCCTCCCTCACTCCATCCTCCATCCCGCCCGCCCCCCCCCGCTCCATCCCCTCCTCCTGCCGCTCCCGGTTGCTGCTCGGTGCCGCGGTTCCTCCCGCCGGTGCCGGGGGGCGCGGGCCGTACCTGGTCGCCCATTCCGGGCCGGCCCCGCCGCGCTCGGCCCCGCCGACACCAACAAAGGGGGAGCGGCGCCCCCGCCCCGCCCCCCGGGGCCCCGCCCCGCTCCCGGCCCCGCCCCGCGCCCCGGCGCACGATGGGAGTTGTAGTCCGGGAGGGGAGGCTGCGACCCCCGCGGGTGGGGAGCGCTGGGGGCGAGGGGAGGGGTGGGGGACATTGTCACCCTGCGGGGGGGGCGGTGGGGACACTGTCACAGTGCGGGGGGTCCCGGATCAGGAAGCCTGAGCCCCCCCCAGCCCACTCGAGGGGCAGGAGGGGCTCCCCTGCTCTGGGGGGCTCAGAGGAAATCCCCACGGGGCTCCCCCCAGGCTGGAGCGGAGTCGGGATCAAGGTGGAGCCTGAGGAGGTGCTGGCACCTGTCCTCGCTCTGGATGGTGTCCCATATCCCTGTCCCCATCACTGTCCCCATCCCTGTCCCCAATGGCATCATTGTCCCCATTCCTGTCCCCATCCCTGCTCAAATCCCTGTCCCCATTCCTGTCCCCATCACTGTCCCATATCCCTGTCCCCATTCCTGTCCCCATCCCTGTCCCCATCACTGTCCCATATCCCTGTCCCCATCCCTGAACAAATCCCTGTCCCCAATGGCATCGTCTCCATTCCTGTCCCCATCCCTGTCCAAATCCCTGTCCCATATCCCTGTCCTCATACCAGTCCAAATCCTTGTCCCCAATCACATCACTGTCCCCATCCCTGAACAAATCCCTGTCTCCAATCGCATCACTGTCCCCATTTGCGTGCCATCACTGTCCCCCATTCCTGTCCCCATCACTGTCCCTATTCCTGTCCCCATCCTTGTCCAAATCCCTGTCCCCAATCACATCATCATTGTCCCCATCTCTGTCCCCATCCCTGTCCAAATCCCTGTCCCCAACCGCATCCCTGTCCCCATCTCTGTCCCCATCCCAGTCCCTTTCCCCCTCCCTGTCCCCATCTCTGCCCAAATCCCCATCCCCAGCCCCCCCCCATGTACCCATCTCTCCCCCGCTCTGGTGCCACTCTCTGTCCCTGTCACCTCCCCCGTTCACAGGGCCGGAAGCCACAGTGTCACAGCGAGCTGGCCCGGGTGACGCAGGGCCAGGAGGCTTTGGGGACAGGGACAGCGTGGGGCTGGGACCCCTTGGGGACACAGCCCCTCCGAGGGGGTGGCTGGGCTGGCCCCGGAGGGGGATGTGGCAGCTCGGGGTCCTCATCCCCCTCCTTGGAGGTGAGTGGGGGACGAGGCTGGCTGGGGGACAGCGGGGACAGTGGGGACAGTGGGGACAGCGCCTGGGACCCTGTGGTGGTGCTGTGGGGCTGGGGACAGGCCACCCAGGGGACAATGGAGGGGCACAGGGCTCAGGCTGGCCCCTGTGTGACAGCCGGGGTGAGGGGGGACATCTGTCCTGGGGGGTCGACCAGAGAGGGGCTGAGGACACAGAGGGGAGGACAGACATGGGGACAGAGTGGGTGACACGGCTGTGGCAGGGATGGACAGGAGGGTGACAGTGGGGATGGATTGGGGGGGCACAGGGTGGGATCACACAGCACCAGTGGGGACAGGAAGGTGACAGTGGTGGGGGACAGGATGGGGTGTGTCGTCAGAGGTGACAAGGACGCGTGGGAAGCGAGACTGGAGTGTCACCGTCCCCCATCCCCCGGGTGTCCTGGGGAACAGCCGGGTCTGGGGGTGCCATCCATCCCCCTGTGACCCCGGGGTGCCATCCCATCCATCCCCCTGTGACCCCGGGGTGCCATCCCATCCATCCCCCCTGACCCCGGAGTGCCATCCATCCCCCTGTGACGCCGGGGTGCCATCCCATCCATCCCCCCTGACCCCGGAGTGCCATCCCATCCATCCCCCCTGACCCCGGGGTGCCATCCATCCCCCCTGACCCCGGAGTGCCATCCCATCCATCCCCCTGTGACCCCGGGCTGTCCCCACAGCGGGCGCCCTGCGGGTGACCCAGGAGCCGGCCGAGCTGCAGGTGGCCGCGGGTGACACGGTGGCCCTGCAGTGCCAGGTGGAGGTGGCCGAGGGCGAGGTCCTGCTGCGGATGGAGTGGCTGCGGGGCGGGGGGCTCGGGGTGCTCTGTGCCACCCGCCTGCGCCTCGGCACCCCCCTGTCCCCGCTCCTCTGCGCCCCGAGGGGGGCACAGCTGGCCTGGCACTCCCCCCGGGCCACCCTCAGCCTCCCGCAGGTGCAGAGCAGCGACAGCGGGCGCTACCTGTGCCGGGTGACCCTGGAGATCCCGCGGCACGACACGGCCACCGGCAACGGCACCGAGCTCCGCGTCACCCCCGGTACCGCCTGGGACAGCGGGGGGACAGCGGGGGGACAGGGGAGGCGGCACCGCCGAGGGGCTTGGGGGGTCACTGAGGGTCCCCAGCACGGTGGGTGGGGTCCTTTGGGGGAGATTCTGGGGGGGGTTTGGGTGGCCACAGTGAGGAGGGACAGGGACGGGGACAGGGACAGGGATGGGAACAGAGACGGGGACGGGGACTGGGACAGGGATGGAAACAGAGAGAGGGAAGGGGACAGGGATGGGAACAGGGACAGGGATGGGGACGGGGACAGGGACTGGGACAGGGACATCTCTGACTCTTTCCCCTGACCGCAGCAGCTCTCGGAGGACATCAGCCAGGTAACTGTGTCCCCCTGTCCCTGCTGTGCCCTCCACCCTGGCACCCCCGGTGTCCCCGGGCCGGGGTGACCCTGGCTGTGCTTGCAGCGCTGCTCTGGGCGCTCCTGGCTGGCCTGGGGAGCCTGGGGGGCACCGTCCTTCTCCTGGGGCTGGCCCTGCTCGGCCAGCGCTGCTGTCACAGGAGCCCAGGTCAGCCTGTCCCCAAATCCCCTCCCCGACACCCAAACGCCCCTGTGCCCACCTGCCCCACGTCCCCCTGACCCCAAACCCCCCTGTTTGTGCCCCACTCCGGGCACCCCGTGTGTCCCCCGAGGGTGCTGGCTGACAGGCTGACAGCAGTGACCCCCACAGGCGCTGTGCACCCCGACTCGCCCATCTATCTGAACGTGGGGTCCCCCTCGGCGGGGGGCCCCCCAAAGCCGCCGCCCCCCGAGCCGGAGATCAGCCTGTACCAGGTGGAGCCGCAGCGGGCACGGGGCCCCCCCCTGCCCCCCCGGCCCTGAGGGCGCCTCACAGCCTCCCCCGGCTCTGCCTTCCTCAGGAAACCCCCCAAAAAAGGCGTTTGGCAGCATCCTGTCAGCCGGCTCGGCGTGCTCTGTGTCCCCCCGCCCCCGGGCCATCCGCTGCCATTGCTGCCATCGCTGCCATCCGGTGCCATCCGGTGCCCACCGGCCACCGCGCGTGGGCAGCTCGTGGTCACTGTGCCACAGGGGTGACAGGGACCCCTCGTTCAGGGGAAGCCACTCTGCTGTCCCCTGGGCTCCCGCGTGGTGTCACCCAGCACCCGAGGGCTGTGCTGGGGGTGGGAAGCGAGGACACCCCGGGGTGGCAGTGCCACCACCTTGTCCTGCCTTCCCCAGGGACACCACGGAGTTGGGTGCCCAGATGCACCAGAGGGACCCATTCCTGTCCCTGTCCCTGTCCCCATTTCAGTCCCTGTCCCCATCCCATCCCACCCCATTATCCCATCCCATCCCATCCCATCCCATCCCCATCCCCATCCCCATCCCTATTCTTGTCCCCTTCCCTGTCTTAACCTCCACCCTGCTCCTCATCCCTGTCCCCATCCTCATCCCTGTCCAGATCTCCACCTTATCCCAATCCCATCCCCATCCCATCCCATCCCCTACTATGGATCCCATCCCATCCCATCCCATCCCCATCCCCATCCCATTATCCCATCCCATTCCATCCCATTATCCCATCCCATCCCATTATCCCATCCCATTATCCCATCCCTTTCTCATCCCTGTCTCCACTCCTGTCCCTTTTCTCGGTCCCCACCCCTGTCCCTATTCCCCTCCTCCCACGTCCCCATCTCTGCCCCAAATCCCCCTCCCCAAATCCCCATCCCCAAATCCCCGTCCCCAGATCCCGCTCGGAGGCAGCACAGCGTCCCCAGCCCGGTGTCACAGGGCGGTTTAATGGGGCGGGGGGCGCGGGCGGGGGTCCCGGGCTCACAGGGGCTGCACGGCCACGGGGTAGAGCAGGGACAGGTGGCGGGCACCGCGCACGGGCAGCGCCCGCGCCGTGTAGTGCCCCACGGCCGCCGGCACCGACGGGAAGGCGGCCCCGGCCCGGCCCAGCGTGAAGTGCTGCTCCCGGGTCCGCGTCAGCTTCACGTGCACGAAACCCTGGCTGCTCCTGCGGGACAACGGGAATGAGGCGCGGGATAACGGGAGAACGGGAATGAGGCGCGGGATAACGGGAGAACGGGATAATGGGAACAGGAATGGGAACAGGAGCAGGAACGGGATAACGGGATAACGGGAAATGAGGCACGGGAGAACGGGATAATGGGAACAAGAACAAGAACAGGAGCAGGAACGGGATAACGGGATAATGGGAAATGAGGCACGGGAATGGGATAACAGAACGGGAATAGGAATGGGAACGGGATAACGGGAACAGGAACGGGAATGGGATAACAGGAAATTAGGCACGGGAATGGGATAACGGGAGAACAGGAATAAGAATGGGAACAGGAACGGGAACGGGATAACGGGAAATGAGGCACGGGAACAGGATAACGGGATAGCAAGATAATGGGATAATGGGATGGGATTGGGATGGGATAATGAGATGGGGTAAAATGGGGATTGGGATGAAGTGGGGATCTGGACAGGGATGAGGATGGGGACAGGGAGGGGGACAAGGATAGGGATGGGAATGGGGTGGGAATGGGAATGGGAATAGGGGTGAGGACTGGGATGGAGATTGGGGCACAGATGTGGACAGCAGTGGGGATGAGGTCAGGAATGGGGATCCCATCCAGAGCAGGGGCAGGGGGTGGCACTACCCAGCTCACCTCCAGCCTGTGCCATGCATGGGGACACACCAGCACATCCCCAGGGGGCTGGCACAGCCAAACACGGATCCAACCCCCACTCCCAGCCTGGCACGGCCCCTGGCACGGCTGTGCCCAGGTTGTGCCCGTGTCCCTGCTCACCTGAGGGACAGCGAGTAGTCCTCGGGGCTGGTCTCGCAGTCCCGCACCAGGAAGCTGCCCTCGCGGCACAGCGCCAGCAGCGTCTCTGCGCCCGCCCGCCCGATGGCGCCGTGGTACCAGCTGGGCACAGCGGGGTCACACCGGCACCCCCTGGGCCATGGGGCACCCCCTGGGCCATGGGGGACCCAGCCATGCCATGGGGCACCCAACCGCACCATGGGGCACCCAGCCACGCCATGGGGCACCCAAACCATGCCGTGGGGCACCCAAACCATGCCGTGGGGCACCCAGCCATGCCATGGGGCACCCAAGCATCCTATGGGGCACCCAACCATGCTATCGGCCACCCAACATGCCATGGGGCACCCAAGCATCCTATGGGGCACCCAACCATGCTATCGGCCACCCAACATGCCATGGGGCACCCAACCACACTATGGGGCACCTAAACATCCTATGAGGCACCCAACCACACTGTGGGGCAGCCAACCCCATGGGATTCACCCACGCCACTGGCCCCTCCACACCCCCCATGCCAAAGGGCCCAGCCACACCGAGGGACACCCTGGACCCCACAAGGAGCCACCCCTGGGGACCTTCCCCCGCGGGTCTGTCCCCGTGCCACGCCGTGTGACCGGGACGCCCCCAGACTCACGCCTGCTTCTCCAGGGGCAGCGAGGTGTCCACGTGCCTGGGGCTGGGGGGGCAGGCGGGCCGGGGGCCGCGGGGGGAGCGGGGCAGCGGCCGGGACAGGCTGGGGGAGCGCTCGGGGCTCTCAAACTGCACTGCGGGGACAACGGGGCGTCACCGCCTCCTCGCAGGGCCACAAAGGGATATCCCAGAGCGGCTCTGTGCCGCCGTGGTGTCCCATTGCTGGGGACAGGAGTGCTCTGGGGGGTACCCATGGGGGGCACGGGGTGTTGGGGTGGCAGGGGGACATGGGGGGGTACCCCGGGATGCTGGGGGATGCTGAGATCCAGGTCTGATACCCATGGAAGCTGCGGGATGTGGGGTTGGGGGACCCTGGGGGTGTCTCCACAAGGGGGAGGGAGCCAGGAGTGGCACCCATGGGTGCTGTCACCCGAGGTGGCACCCGGGGCCGCTGTCACCTGCGAACGCCCGTGAGATGTGATCCTTCTTCCACTCCCAGGGCTGGTCGTACTCGTCGGCCGGGCGCTCGTCGTCGCGGGGGAGGCGGCTCTGGCGGGCCGGGGGCGCCCCCGGGCTGTCCCCGGCCGTGTCCCACTCCTCGGAGGGGGTGTCGTACAGCTGGGGACCCCGGCGCGGCCGCACCCGCCGGGCCTCGCCCTGCCGCGGGCACCCTGCGCATGGGGAACGGGGAACGGGGCGGTGGGAGCGCCCGGGACCCCCGCGGGGGCTCTGGGGGGGCCCGGGGTGTCACCACCCACCTGTGGCCTCCTCGTCGCAGCCGCCCTCGGGCGCCGGGTCCTGCTCGCCCTCGAAGGGCTCCGAGTACTCGCTCTCACCTGGGCCCTGGTGGGGGGGGTCTGGGTGGGACGGGACCCCCACTGCCCCCCCCGCAGCCCCCCGGTCCCGGGGTGCCCTCACGGGACCCTCGGGGCTCCCACACCCCGGCGCGGGGGTCCCCAGCCCCGTGCCCGCGCCCGCCCACCGGCTCCCTTTGTCCCCCAGCCCCTCTCCCCCTCTCCCCTTCCCCCTCTCCCGGTGCCTCCACCACCCCCAGCCGCCCCCCAGTTCCCCCTCCAGTGACCCCGGCTCCCCCCCGGCTGCCCCCCGACCCCTTGGCTCTGCCCGGTTCCCGGTTCCCGCTCTCCCGGTCCTTAACCCCGGCCGCTTTGGGTCCCCGTCCCCGTTCTCTGTGTCCCCCCATCCCCTCCGCTCTCCAGCCCCCCCGTTCGCCGCTCCCCGCTCACACCTGCCCGACCCCCCCCGCTCCTCCCGGTACCCCCCGTTCCCCTTCCCCAGCCCCCCCGGTTCCTCCGCCGCCCTCCCCGCTCCCGTGGCTTGGCCGCGGCTCCCGCCCGGTGCCCCCCGGTGCCCGCCGGTGCCCCCCGGTGCCGTACCTGCTGCAGGCGGCGGGGGCCGCCCCCCACCCGCACGAGGCGGTGGCGCGGGGAGGCGGCGGCGGCGGCACCGGGGGGGCCCCCGGGGCCGCTGTAGTCGGGCTGGGGCGGGCGCGGCGGGGAGCGCCGGGCCCCCCGGCCCAGGTACTCCCGGAGCCACTTGGCCATGGCGGGGAGCGGCACCGGGACGGCCGGGACCCAGCGGCGGCACCGGGACCCGCCGGGACCCCCCCGCCGCCGCCGCCGCCGCCGCCGGAGCCGCTTTGTGTCGCCGCCGCCGCGCGCGGCGCGGACCGGAGCCCCCGGAACCCCCCCGCGCCCGCCTCGCCGGGGGCACCGGCACGGGGGGGGCGAGACCACCGGGGGGACGGCGGCAGGGACGGCGAGGGCGGCACGGCGGGACCCCGAGCGGCGGGGGGCACCGGGACCGTGACACGGCGGGACCCCCCAGTGACACCGGGCGGGCCCTCCCCGGTCACAGCGGGAGATGCGGGGACCCCCAGACCCCAGCGATGGGATCCACACGGGGCTGGGGGCTGCAGGGCTTTGGGGGAGCAAGGACCCCCCAATCTCCATCAGCCACCCCGGGGAGCTCCTGGGGGGCACGGGGGGCTCGGCTCCCCCCCGGCCGCGGGGTTTGGGGGGGCTCAGGAGGTTGGAACCCCCCTCAGCCCTGCCCCGAATCCCCTCCTGGCATTGTCTGTGCCCAGAACAAAGGTTCCTCTCCCTGGGGTCCCTTTTCGGGTCCCTACTCTTGGGGTTCCTTTTTGGGGTCCCACCTGGTGCTGGGGGTGGTGACAGCTGGGCAGTGGGGGACACATCTGGGAGGACACGGCCTGAGACCCCCCCTCACGCCCCCCCAGCCCCTGCTGGGCCCAGTGGCCAGCATTAATATTTGAAGAGGTTAATTAAGGCATGTGCACAGAATGCTAATTGGGATGGGGGGGGGTTGGGTTTCAGTCCAGCTCTCCCTGACGCCCCAGAGCCCCCCCCGGGCCCCCCAACCCCTCTGTGAGGGTGTTAATTAACCAGAGGCTGCTCAGCAATTAGAGGGGGTGGCTCGATGAGAGGGAAGTTGATGGCCATGGGTGAGGAGAGCCCCACTTGGGGTGGGTGGGCACTGGGGGGTCCCTATCATGGGGGTGGGTGGGGGTCCCACAGTGCCCACGTACAAATCAGTCCCTGATGAAGATGAGGCTCTGGGATGAAGCTCAGATCTGGCTCTGCCTGATCCCATTTATTCCGGAGTGTGGCTGCTGGAATGGTGAGGATGGCTTTGTCCCTGAGCTCCTGGGGACATCTGGGGGGGCTGCTGGTGCCAGGACAGCCCTGTCCCCGCACTGAGGGGCTGCAGGAGCCCCCGAGGGGGTGCAAAGGTGGCACCTGACACACCCTGGGAAGGGAAGGAGGGGGGCTGAGCACCCACCTTCCCCTGCACCCCTGTGGAAGGGCAGCCCCAAGGTCCCCTTCCTGCTGGAGGGGGGTCAGGACACCCCAAACCCAACCTGGGCACGGCCATTGGGAGGGGGTGAGGGCAGTGGCACCCCCAGAATGGACACAGCAGAGTCCTGTGCAGCCCTGGCCTTGCAAACACATCCTGGCAGCAGGTGCTGCTGCAGGGGAACACCTTTCCTGCACTGCTGCTGCTGCTGCTGCATGGCCGGAGGTGACAACAGCGGTGGCCGGGACCCCCCGGGCCCCTGGGGGCGCTTCCAGAGCAGCAGGAGCGGGGACAGCCCCGTCCCTGCCCCGTCCCTGCCCCGTCCCCGCTGTCCCCTCAGTCGCTGGCGCTGTCCTCGCTGTCCGAGTAGGCTCCCAACAAACCCAGCGAGGACGTGGCTGCTGCTGCTGCTGCTGCTGCTGCTGCTGGAAGGGAGCCTGGAAGGGGAGGGAGGGAGAGGATCCGGTCAGGTTCAGCCTCCCCGGTGAGGGAACAGCAGCCCGGGGAGATCCCGGGTGGAGCCGCAGCCCTGGATGGACGCCGAGCTCAGGGAGGATCAATCAGGGGGATAAACGGCTCCTGCAGCCCTCGGCTGAGCCTCCCTCCTCTACTCTGAGGGAAGCACCGAGGTCTGGGACCCCCTCCTCCCTCCACAGCCCCCGGGGAGGCTCCAGACCCTGGGAAGGGAGAGAGGAGCCAGCTCTGGGCTCCCACCACCCCAACCCTGGGACAGCAGCCAGGAGCAGGAGGCTGGGGAGCACAGGGACAAGGGGACACTCCAAGGGCTGTCCCTTCTCTGAACAGGAGGCTGGGGAGCACAGGGACAAGGGGACACTCCAAGGGCTGTCCCTCCCCAGGAGCAGGAGGCTGGGGAGCACAGGGACATGGGGACAATTCCAAGAGCTGTCTCTCCCCAAGGGCAGAGGAACTCACTAAGCCAAAGGCTCAGGGTCAACCAGCCCAGAACAAATCCACCCCCCATGTCCTTCCCCAAACCCATGGCTCCCCTGGCTTGCTGAGAAGCCTTCCAGCTTGTTTTGTGGTCCTTAAAGCTTCCCAGCTCCAGCAGTGAGGCTGGATTTATCACCAGGCCCCAAACCAAAGCAGTTCTCCTGCTGTTCCACCCCTATCTCGCTGTTGTGACGTCCCCAGGGCTGTATCTGCTGTTTTGGAGCTCCTGGCCTTGCCAATCTGTCCCCAAGGCCGTGGCTGAGAGCCAAGAGCCAGGAGGGAGAATCAGCTTCACCAGGAAGCTCCTGGAAACGGGGACAACCCCCTGTTCTCACAGGAAACCCCTGGAAATGGGGACAACCCCCTGTTCTCACAGGAAACCCCTGGAAATGGGGACAACCCCCTGTTCTCACACCAGCCCACCAGAGAGCCCAGCACAGGCTCTGAGCACGGTGCCAACCCCACCCAGGAGGTGCCAGAGCCCCCCAGGGCCCAGCCAGGGCAGGTACCAGTGCTGGCCGTGGTGCCTCTGGTTTCCATCCTGTTCTCCAGGGCAGGATCTGCCTTCTCCTTCTCCTTCTCCTTCTCCTTCTCCTTCTCCTTCTCCTTCCTGCGGGCCACCAGCCCTGCCAGCTGGGCCTTGGTGCTGAGCTTGCCCACGCTGCGCTCCCAGCTCTCCATCCTGGGCTTCTTGCTCTGGGGCTGGGGGTCCTGTGGGCACAGCCAGGGTCAGGGGGCTCCAGCTTGGAGGGGATTTTGGGGATAAAAGCAGCAGAGACACGAGGAGAGGGGGCTGAGGGGGGATTCTGCCTGGCAGGGATGGCACAGGTCAGACAAATGGGGATGTGGATCTGCAAAGCTGCCCCTGGAGATGCATGTCCCACTGGCACAGAGCTAAAGCCAGCCTTGCGATGGCCCTGGGATGCTGAGGAGGCAGACAAAAGAATCTTAAAGGACCTTAAAGCCCATCCAATCCCACCTTTCACTATCTTAGGTGGCTCTGAGCCCTGTCCAACCTGACCTTGGACACTTCCAGCCACAGCTTCTCTGGCAATCTGCTCCAAAGTCTCCCTAAACCCAATCCAACCCTCCCCTGCCTCAGTTCCAGACCATTCCCCCGTGTCCCATCCCTCCCTGCAGGGTAAAAGTTGTTTTCTCTGTGCTTTATCAGCTCCTTTCAAGGCCACTGAGCAGCCCTGGGTGCCTGCAGGTGCCCAGCCATGGCCCCAGCGAGTCTGGGTGCCCTGGGCACAGGGATTAGTGCCAGGCCAGGGAGCACGGCTGGGATTAACCCCAGGCACGGCAGCTTTGATCCAGCCCAGCAGCCCTGGGGCAGGGAGGACAGCAGGGGGAGGGCAGGGCTGTTTGCTGGGATAATCCCTCCCTCCGGCTCTTTTGTTCTGCCTGAATCCAAAGCCCAGCCTGGAGCAGCAGCAGGGCCCAGCAGAGCTGCTCTTCCCGAGGAAGGGAGGGTGGGCACAGCGTGGGGACAGTTCCATGCCTGCCTTTGTCACCAGCCCAGCCTGGAATCCCCGAAGATCCCCGGCTCCTCTCAGCCCAGTGCACAGGGACAGCTTTTGGGAGCTGCCCAGGCGTGACACCAGCCCGGTGTCACCCGCACAGGGACACAATGGGCACACACGGAGCCCCAGGACAGAGCAGAGGGGCTGGGGAAGGGCAGGGCAGGCTGTGCCCCCCTCACCTCCTGCAGGATGTCCGTGGGTTTGCTCTGGGCCGTGGGGTTGGGGCGGGGTTTGGTCGGTTCCTCGTCAGAGTCGGAATCCTCCAGGAGCCGCCGGTTCTGGGCCTGCTCCAGCATGGCCCTGCTGGGACACAGGAGGGCTGGGCTGCATCCATCCCTCTGCCAGGCCCTGCTGGCTCCAGGGGAGCTGGGGACAGCACAGGAGCCTCGGGATCCCCCTTTCCAGGGGGTTCTGTGCCAGCCTGAGGGGTGGCAGCGCTGGGATCTGCAGCCCAGAGCAGGGACTGTGCCCTTCCCAGAGGACTGGAACCCCCCAGCAGCCCAAATCCCACAGGATCCCAGCCTGGCTGGCCTGGAAGGACCCCCCGCTCCTTCCCCCTGACCACTCTGCCAGGACAGGCTGGCATCTCCTCCCACCCCCAAACCCTGGTCACTCATTCCCCCTCTCCCAGCCCTCCCAGCCCTCTCACTTCATCTCCTGCTCGTCCTCCTCCTGCTCCCTGCGCCTCTGCTCCTCCTCCAGCTCCTTGTACTGCTTCAGCATGGCCTCAAAGTCCACGTTGGCCTGCCGCTGGTTGAGCTCCTTCAGCTCCTGCAGGTTCTCCAGGACCTCCATCTCCAGCTTGGAGTCCTTGGTCCGGTTCTCCAGGACCTGGGTGGGAGGAGTTGGGATATTTGAGGCAGCAGAGCCTGACAGGAGCCTCCAACACCTCCCCACAAGAGGATCCTCCTCATCCTCATTTGTGGGTAGGACAGGAAAGCCTGAATGGCTGCAAAGTCACTGCTGGGGCTGGGGAGGTCAGGCAGAGTGGCAGAGGTTTCCTGCACTCCTTGTACCTTCATGGGATTGTTGAGCTCCTCCTCCTCCCTCTCCTTCTGCATCCTCTTCTCCTCCTCCTCCAGGAGCTTCTCTGCCTGGAAGTTCCTGGTGGCTCCGTGCTCCATGGTGTAATCTGTGTTCTCAGGGTCTGTCTGGGGGGGAACAGCAGCAGCACAAGCACTGAGGGTGGGGATCCTGCTCCAGACACCCCAGAGCCACACATCCCCAGCCCCATGAACTGGGCAAGGGCTGATCCAGCCCAAACCCCACCCTGAGACTCAGCTGTGGTGGTTTTGTGGTTCTCCAAACCCACCACACTCTTTAATACATTCACCAGAAATTCTCAAATCAGTGAACCAAAAAAACCCATCAGCTTTTGCTGGGCAGGAGAGTCAGGGAATCAGGGAACAGCCTGAGCTGGAAGGGACAGCAGCTCCTGCCTCTGAGTGGGACAACCCCACCAACCCCACTGTCCAAGGGCTCCTGGCAGCCCCCATTCCCTGGGGGAATTCAGCACCCCACACCCTTGGGGGGAAAAACCTTTCCCTGATATCCATCCCATCATCCTGAGGGGAAAAACCTTTCTCTGATCTCCATCCCACAATCTTGGGGAAAAAACCTTTCCCTGATCTCCATCCCACCATCCTGGAAGGAAAAACCTTAAACCTTTCCCTGATCTCCATCCCCACCATCCTGGGGGATAAAACCTTTCCCCTGATCTCCATCCCTGGCACAGCTCCAGCCTCTCCCTGGTGTTGAATTTGCAGCAACCCCAACAAGGGGAGAGATGGGTGGATCTGACTCCATGTTCTTAGAAGGCTGGTTTATTATTTTATCATCTATATTATATTAAAGAATGCTGACTAAAGAATAGAGAAAGGGTATAGACAGAAGGCTTAGCAAGAATGACAGTGAAAATTTGTGACTCCTTCCAGAGTCCCAAACACAGCTGGCTGTGATTGGTCATTAAATAAAAACAATTCACATGAAACCAACCAAACAACCACTTGTTGGATAAAAAAATTTCGAAAACCACATTCCAAAGCAGCAAAACACAGGAGAAGCAATCAGATAAATATTGTTTTCATTTTTCTCTGAGGCTTCTCAGCTTCCCAGGAGAGAAATCCTGGGCAAAGGGATTTTTCAGAAAATGTGACAGTGACACAGAATGCAGCCCAGGCAGGGAGAGGGGCTGACCCTGAAGATGATCTCAGCCAGGGAGGAGATGAGGGGAGGCTCAGGGGGGCTCACCTTGAATGTGATCTCGGCCAGGCACCGAGTGCACTTGATGTAGAAGCGGAAGATGGGCAGCCCCAGGTAGGACTCGTTCTGCACCGTCTCCTTGCGGGCGTTGAACTTCTTGCCCTTGTAGATGTACTCCCCACACGTCTTGCACCTGGCCAGGGGCAGGGAAACGTCCTCAGGGGGCAGCAGGGAGGGTGTGGGGTGGTTTTGGGGTCGCCAGGATGAAGGAGGGATTGAGAATCTGACTCTGTGTCCGTGCTCCTGGTGCTGGGTGGGCTTTGAGGCCCTTCCAACCCATCCCAACCCATCCCAGGAGTGACCCCATTATTCCAGGAGTGACCCCACGGTCCCAGGGGTGACCCCATGGTCCCAGGAGTGACCCCATTATTCCAGGAGTGACCCCACGGTCCCAGGGGTGACCCCAGGGCTCCAAGGCTGCTCTCACCTCATGTTGAAGGGGGCCATGAGCCTCACCACGTACTGCCGGTCCTTGGGCAGCTTCAGCTTCGGGATCTTGGCCGGATCGAAGTCCGGGGGGTAATATTTCTGTGGAGAGAGGAGATTTGGGGGTTCTGAGAGTGTTTTTATGGACACAGAGCGGATCTGGGAGTTCTGGAGCACCGGGAATCTCCTCACTCCCCACAGCTCCGCCAGGAGGCTGCAGCCAGGTGGGGCTCGGGCTCTGCTGCCAGGGAACAGCAGCAGGATGAGAGGAAGCGGCCCCAGCGGGATTTAAACCGGACACCGGGAATTCCCTCATGGGAAGGGTTGGTAAATTCTGAATGAGCTGCCCGGGGGGGTCTGGAGTCTCCATCCCTGGAGGTGCCCAAGCACGGCCTGGACGGGCACGCGGTGCTCGGGGCTGGGGACAGGGCGGGCACCAGGCACAGCTGGGACTCGGTCCCGGGGCTTTTCCAGCCTCAGTGATCCCGGGATCCCGAGCGACTCCCGAACCAACCGGGACCCCCCCAGAGCCCTCGGGGAACCCTCCCCTGGCCCAGACCGGCCCGGGACGCTCCCGCGGCCTCTCTGACGGGGATTTTTCCCCAACTCACGTTCAACACTTTCCGTTCCGACATCGCTGCGGCTTCTCCCGATCCCCGGTGCTGCCGGTGCTGCCTACGCGCTCCTCACCGCTTCCGGGTGTGGCCCCGCCCTCTCCGCCGCTCATTGGCGCAGCGAGCTGCGGCCTCCCGCCCCTCGCTTGTTATTGGCTGATCCAGCTGCCTGTCAAAGGATCCGCCCACGGCTGTTGTACAACCCAGCTCAGAGTCCCCCGGAAAGCCGCGACCTCACAACGGGTTCCGCACATTCTTGGGTCCTGGCGGTCGGCTGTCATTCGGCTGGGGAACCCCGGGGCTGCGATCTGGGGCTGGGGAAACTCGGCTTCCTCACAGCAACATGGGATGTGGGCCCCGGTCTCCCCTGATCTCCCCTGACACGTACTCATCATGTAGCTAACACTCCCCAAACCGTCTGGTTTGTGTTTAAAATGTCACTTTCTTTCTAAAAACCAAGGACTCTGAGTCCTGTTGAATTTGCAGCCGTTTTTTCGCTCACTCCAATGAGCATGCGCAGCTATGGCAGCCATGCTGTACGGCACCTCCGCACTGCGCATGCGGCGTTGCCGTTGCCGCCATTCCGTACAGCGCACCTCCCAGCGCGGGCAGTCCCAGGTGCCGCTGCCGGCTGCCCCGCCCGCACCGCGTGGCTGCAGCCCTGCGCACTGTCAGATCCTCACTCGCCGGTGCTGCCCGCGCCTCCCGCACGGCACTGCCACACCGCGCCCGCGCAGATCCGCCATTACGGCCGGCTGTGCCCCCTCAACGCGCATGCGCAGCGCCTCACGCGCCGTTTTCCGCCGCCCGGCGCACGGCCCGTTCCCCCTCGCGCGCATGCGCGGAGCGGCGCCCCCTGGCGGCCCGGCCGGCGCCGCCGTCCCGTCGTGCCCCGCGCTCCCCACACAAAGGACGCGCTGGGAAATGGCGGCGGCCGCGGCCTCGCAAAACGCCCCCGGGAAAATGGAGCCGCCCCCGGCAGCGGCCGCGGCGGCAGCAGCGGCTCCGCCAGCGCCCAACGGGGCGGCCGGCGCGGGGGGGCCGCCCCCCAAGAGGTAGGAGGGCCGTGAGGGGCCGCGCTGCCGGTGGGGCCGAGGGGCCGCGTGCGGCCTCCGCGCTCCTGGGCCCGGCCTGAGGGCGGCGGGGCGGACCGGGGCCGGCGAGGGGTCCCGGAGAGATCGGTACCGGTGCGGGGCCGCTCCTGGCGCTGCGGCCGCTGCTCCCTCCGGGCACGCCTTGGGATCCCGGGCGGGGCCGTCCCGGAGGCGCCTCCGGGGCTCCTGCGGCGCTCTGGGCCCGGTCCCGGCGGGCGGGGAGCCCTGGGATCACCCCCATTCCCCGGGATCACCCCAGTCCTGTGGGATCTCCCATCCCCTCAGGAAAAGCTGCTGCTGAGTTCTGGCGGAGTTTGGGGATGTTTGAGTTCATTGCTTTCTGTGCTTTCAGTAAGTTGTGAGAACTCCGTTGCTCTCAGCACCCCCCTGATCCTGCTGCTCGCTTTTTTGCTCCTTTTTGGAGGTTATTTACCCGTGAGGGGATTTAGGAGCGCACACACCTCGAGGGTGAGAGTTTAAGGTGGTGCCGGGGAGGGGTTGCACAATCCCTCGGTAAAACGTTACAGAAATTCAAACCAGAACCGGCCCCGCTGCAGTTCCGGCTCTGTGAACGTGGGGATGAAGGGCACAAAAAGCCTCTGCTGCTTCTCACTTCCTCGTGTTGGTGCTCGATGGAAATTCCACAGTTGGCAAAGCCGGTTTTGGTGCCAAATGCACTGAATAGAAAGTTCTTCTCTCCCTCAGGGCGTTTTTGCGCTGGGTTTTATGGCGGGGTGATAAGAATCAGGTTGAACCTGGTGTGCTGTGATTCCTGCTGCAGACTCGAGCTTGGATTTGTGTTCCCCGGGAGCAGGAACAGCTTTCCAAGTGTCGCTTTAGGGGAAAAAAGATCCATATTTATTTTGTTTTCCATTGGAGAGCAGTCATACTGTGCTTTGGGCAATAAAATAGTGACAGACAGGATTTCATTGACTGCAGCTTGAGCCAGGCAGGGGCAGAGACACCCCAGGGACAGGGAAGGGTTTCCCACCCTGGATTCTGTTCCCACCACTGCTGGGAACGTGCAATCAGCAGTTTGTCTGCATGAGCAGCCAGTTAACTCCTGGAAGTATAAATAAAGATATCTCTGCTGTGATTTTGGTTTTCCTGACCCTGTGATGCCTCCAGGGAATTTGTTTGTGTCTGCAGGTGCAGTTCTGTTTGGAATGTCCAGCTCCAAACACATTCCACATTTCCACAGGGATAACACCAACACTCCTGTGGCCTTGGGGAAATCCAGTTTAAGAAATACCAACTAAAATCTGAGTGCAGTTTTTAACACAGCTGCATTTTCTGTTATTTCATCAGCCAAACAGAAATGGATTGTCCTATTTCAAGTCTAATTTTGGAGTTTTAATTGTTTCATTAGTTAAGAAGCTTTTAAAAAGTTCAGTGAGAGAAAGACTGGGAAATTTCCATCCCTGTGCCTGGAGAAGCTTTGGCTGCTGGGTGATGGAAGCAGAACAGAAATGTTATCAAAAGAAACCTTCAGAGGTTTCTACGTTCTTAATTTCCTTTTTCCCTGCAGGCTGTTGTGTTGGAATGGTTCTGAAGGGATTTCCTGGGATTTCTGACCCGGAATTTGCAGGGCTGCACAGGTGCTGGGTTGGGAAAAGCTCAGGACAGAGAGATTGTACAAAATTCAGCTTTTGTATCTCTTGTGTTCTGAATTTCTCCTCAAGATGTGTTGGTGCATCTTCTCCAGCAGCACTGAGTGAGCAAGGAGATTAATTGGATTAGTGAAGGGAATTATGTAAGACTGAAGCTGAAGCTTTTTCTTCCCTTGGTTTGGTTTTTTTCCTTTCAAGATGGGCTGTGCTGAGGTTCCTTCCCATCCAGACTGCTCAGGGCTTCAGTGCTGCAGCCCTGGTTTTGTTCTGTGTCCTTTCCCACTCAAACTGCTCAGGGTTCTGTGCTGCAGCCCTGGTTTTGTTCTGTGTCCTTTCCCACTCAAACTGCTCAGGGTTCTGTGCTGCAGCCCTGGTTTTGTTCTGTGTCCTTTCCCACTCAAACTGCTCAGGGTTCTGTGCTGCAGCCCTGGTTTTGTTCCCTACCTGTCCTTTCCCACCCAAACTGCTCTGGTTTTGTTCCCTCTGTGTTTTTTCCCACCTAAACTGCTCAGAGGTTCAGTGCTGCAGCCCTGGTTTTGTTCTGGCTCTGCTCCATCCCCAGCAGCTCACAGGGCTCTCTGGTTTTGTTCTGGTCCTACTCCATCCTCAGCAGCTCACAGGGCTCTCTGGTTTTGTCCCTCTGGTTCTGTTCTGTCCCTGCCCCATCCCCAGAGCTCACAGGGGTCTCTGGTTTTGTCCCTCTGGGGATTCTGTCCCTACTCCATCTCCAGCAGCTCACACGGCCCTCTGGTTTTGTCCCTCTGGTTTTGTCCCTCTGGTTTTGTCCCTCTGGTTGTGTTCTGTCCCTGCCCCATCCCCAGAGCTCACAGGCTCTCTCCTTGCAGCGAAGGCGAGCGCCCGACCCCCAATGAGAAGAAGAAGGAGAAGGGGATGAAGAGGGGAGGGAATCGCTTCGAGCCCTACGCCAACCCCGCCAAGCGGTACCGAGCCTTCATCACCAACATCCCCTTCGATGTCAAGTGGCAGTCCCTGAAGGACCTGGTCAAAGAGAAAGGTAAAGTGCAGCTCAGGTGGAGAGGCTGTGTGTGCTCCAGCCCGGGCCTGGCTCTCTCTGCAGCTCAGCACTCGCCTCTGGGTGCACTTGGCCAGAGAATTTGGGAAAGCTCTTCCCGAAGCCTCCTGGGTGTTGCACAACCTCGTCCCTGGCAGCCTTCCAGGGATGGTTCCTGTGGCATGCAGCTGATAGAGCCTCATCCCAGCATTAGCAGTGTTTTCTTAGGGATCCAGCCCCAGGCTTTCAGCAGGTTTTAGTGCAGCAGAACTTTCTGAAGCATGTTAATGTTTTTGGCATTCAGGGTTACGTGCTGCTCTGGTGTGTGGATACCCAGCGGTGTCCCCAGACTCGCAGGGGTCTGGGCTGGCTCCCAGAGCCATTCTGCCATTGCTTGCAATTCAGTGTGTGGAAGGGTGACCTGCACAATCAGGTTGGTGCTTTGGCATGTGGAATCAGGGCTTTGGAAATCAGGTTTGTGGTGTTCCCCTTCCACAATTCCCTTTAGTTCCATGTGGATGGGAGCTGCCTTTGCTGACCTGATGCCTTCATCTCTTGAGGAAGATGAAGAGATTGAGCTGAGTACTCAGGCAGTGACAAGTCTAAAGTGGTGTCATTTCTTCAGGCTGGTGCCCAGCTTTCTAGTTTTCAAGTCACCTTGGAAGTGCAGTGGAGTGGCAAGAAAATCCTTGGCTTGTCCAGCCTTAAAATGTCTAAAAACCAAGTTCAGAGTAACAGCACAACATTTCCTGTGGGCACTTCTGGATGCAGAGCCTCAGCCAGGGTAGTGGGCAGTGGTCATTGTGCTGGAGCTGGGCAAGGACTGACAGCTCAGGTGTTTGAGGTGTGGCCTAAAGAAGGGGAAAACAAAGTTCCAGAGGGTCTCAATGGTTTGTCTTCGGTGGCAGAAGGGAACAGAGTCTGTGGAGCAGCCGTGGGGACTGGGAGCTTCCCTCATGAGGGGCTGTTTGAGAGGCTGCAGTGGGTTTGTGCCATGGCAGCAGTGCCAGCCTCAGGGGCTGCTTGAGCAGACCCTGATGGTGGATGGAGCCCTCAGTGCCCCGTGGCTGCCCCAGAGCCGTTGGTGTTCGGGTGTGGAGGTGTCCAACTCTCTGAGCTGTGTGGGATCCCGTTCCCAGTGTCTGTGGTTTCTCCTGTGGATGGCAGAGGCCGGGCTGGGATTGTTTCCTGCTGGGCTGTTCAGCTGCTCATTCCAGCAGGAGCTCCTGAGGGAACCTTGGATCCTTTTCCTTCTGGCTGCAGGGCTTGTCCTGCTCAAACTGAGGTCATTCCTGGGGTTTGGCACTGCTGGTGAATCCAGCAGTTTGGATTTGCCCTGGAGCTGTTCTGGACTTCTCTCTGGAGCTGTGCTCAGTCCTTGGCCCAAGGCAGAGCAGTTCCAGGCCCCAGGAACTCCGACCCCTTGGAATTCTTGCTTTGGAAGCGTAAGAACGCCAGGCCCAACGTCCCAGGCTGTGGGAGCAGGTGGAGTTCTGTGCCCGAGGGGAAACCCTGGGTGTGTGAGGGCTCTGTGGCAGCAGGAGCTCAGCTCGGGGCTGTCCCTGCAGCCTGGGAGTGGCCAGGCTGTCCAGGTGCCACCTCTGGCTCTCCCCACGCCGTGGATTGGTTGGAGAAACTCAATTACAGGTATGCAGTGGGAATGTTGGTAATGCAATGAAGAGATGTTCTTGCTTGGAACTCCCTGGTTTAGCTGGCAGACACGAGGTGTTACCTTAGTGCACAGTCCCCAGGATTTGGTCCCAGTGTGGGGTTCTGGGGAGGGATGGGGAGGGGATGTGCTGTTCTGCCCTTGGCCTGTTCCCCCTTCCTTTTGCTGAAGTCTCTGATCAGTTGCTCTGTTTCCCTTGGGCTTTCACCATCTTTCCAAGGGATCTCAGCCCTTCCCTGGCTGCAGGGAGCTTTTCACTCCCTCTGCTGCCCGAGCTCTTCAAGAGCCTAAATCACCTTGTCTGGGTGTTCTCTTGCAAAAGGGAAGTTTCCCTTCCCCATCTGTGACAGAAGTGCTGACTGCTGTCTCTGCTTTGGGAAGGTTTTCCTTCTCCCTTTTCAGCCAAAGCTTTGCATGTGTAAACCTGGCTCCTGTTCTCCCCCCTGTAACTTTTCAGGGGTTGTCTGTCCCAAGCTTTTACCTGTGATTGAGGGAGAGCTGTGGCCAGCTCTGCTTTGCCTCACACTGCAAATGTGAAGCTTTCTGATCCTCTTGGATCACTGGTTCTTCAGAAGATGAGGAGACATCCAGCCAGTTTGGGGTTTTCCTTCCATGTTTAGTATTTACTTTTGGCCCTGGAGGCCGAGGAATAACTGCTTTGAAGCATTTCCCCTGTCCCAGTTCTGTGCTTGCTCCCACTTCCCTTTGAACCTTTCACACCTCTCAGAGCTCTTTGGTTTGTCACAAACTGTTCAAATCAAAGTGCCCAAGCTAAAGTTGTTATTTCTGTCTGAGCTTGTTCTGGGGAGTTCCCAGATGTGTCTTGAGGGCCTCAGATCACCCTGTGAATCCTGACCTGAGATTCCTGGCCAGGCCCTGCAGAGTATTGGAGTTCTGCTGGAGCGGCCCAGCTTGAACACTGGCATTTTCTGTACTGATAAACTTTGAAAAGTGATGCAAAGTTTTAAAGCAGATTAAAAATAGTGCCTGTGATAAATAGCACTGAAGCTTCCTTCACTTAGGATTTCTGGTTATTGCAGTAAATTCTGCTCCAGTCTCTTGGTTTGGGAAAAGCTGCATTTCCAAACTTTAAGTGTGAGATTTAAATAAATCCATCAATCAGTCTCCCCTACATTAAGTCTTGAAGACACCATGGGGAAGATGTTCCTTCATGGAACCTGCAGTGACTGGAGCCAGTGTCTTTGGGAAGCTCCTGAAGTGACAGTGTTTGTGCTTGGATGAAATTCCTCTGGGATGTTCCCTGTCAGAATCCAGCTGTTCTCTGGCACAAGGGAGTCCTGCCAGGGTCCCTGGGCATTTATCCTGGTCCAGCACATGGATGTCTCCTCCTGGCACTTTTCCATGGCATCCTGTGCGTTGGGATCTAGAAAAACACCCCAAAACCCCAAATAAAATGTGACCCAGCCTAGCTTCTTAAAACAGATTTCCTTTGCCAGCTGCAGACAAGGTTCTCCTGGCAGAGGGGTTGGGTTGGCTCCTCTCACACATTTTAAGGTGAAATTAAAGCATTTTCATGGCAGTGGTTGTGGCTCTGTCTTGGCTCAGAGCTGTGGCAGTGGGGCTGTCATTCCCCTCTCCTGCTGTTCTGAAATTGGGCTCCTCAGGAAGTTCAGGTGTCCTTCAGAGCAAAGCAGCTACTTCAGGCTGGACATTTGGATTTTCATGGATCTGTAAGGCTCCAGCAGGAAGTTCTGAGCAAAATCGGTGCAGACTCAACTTCCCAAGGGGTTCCTGGAGGTTTGTGCTTCAGAGTCAGGGACTGGTTACAAGAGCAGGTGTCAGTACTGGGTATCCTCAAGCTTGGCAGACTCCTTGGGAGCTGTTGGTGAGGAGCTGTAGGATATTTGGATTTTCATGTATCTGTAAGGCTCCAGCAGAAAGCTCTGAGCAAAATTAGCACAGACTCACCTTCCCAAGGGATTCCTGGAGGTTTGTGCTTCAGAGTCAGGGATTGGTTACAAGAGCAGATGTTTAATGGTACTGGATATCCTCAAGCTTTGCAAACTCCTTGGGAGCTGTTGGTGAGGAGCTGCAGGTGGGAGAGGAGAGGAGAGGAGAGCCCTCACTCTGGGCAGTGCCAGACCTGGAAGCTGTGCCTCACAGAGGATTTGGAATGGAGCTCACTGGGAAGAGCTGAATCCTGCCCAGGTGAGGCTGGACTGTGGCTGCTGCTGTTGAGCTGGGTGGCAACAGAACCTCAGGGCACTGCTGGGTTTTTTTTTTTATTTTATTTTTTAAATTTTTTTTAAAATTTTAATTTTATTTTTAAAAACAACAGAACCCAGGGCTCCTTGGGAGCAGCCCCAGTGTGCTGTGGGAACTCAGAGGGATTTACAGCTGGAATTCCTTCTCAGGCTGATCCCAGCGTGGATCCAGCTGCTGGAGCTGTGGGTGGTAATGGAAACCCCGCTGGAGTCCCTTTCAGAGGGACTTGCCAGCCTTCTCCAGCCTCAAACATTGTCCTGCCAAAAGCAGGAGTGGATCAGAGCTGCTCATCCTGTTCTCTGAATGGAATGCTCCTACTGCTAAATTATTGTTTAAAATTAGAAATGGAGATTACAAATCAATGGTTTTGTTAAACATTCCTGGTTTTTTCCAGCTTCAGGAGAGCCCTTCCAGGCTGTCAGTTTTCCACAGTGTCCTGTAAATTGCTGGGCCTGGGGAGGTCAGGCTGAGCACCTCCCTGTGTGCCTGGCAGAGTCCTGTGAAACCCCAGTTCAGCTATTCATACTCAACTGGTTTCCCACAAATAAAACATTCCACTGTCCTGATAATGCAGCTTGGAGTCCTCCTGGTTTAAATTTAAACCCTAGGACTTCTAAAACCAGAAACAAAAAAATATTTTTATGAAAGTGTTTATTCCATTCTTCTGTTTGCCAGTCCCTTCAAAGGCAGCAGCCATTTGGGTAGGTGCATTCTGGAGGTCCCTGCCAGGGTTATTTGGTCCTAGAGAGGCAATCCCAATGCTGTGAGGAAAGGTGGAGTTTTCCATCAACTGCCTTTTGCTGTTGACAGTTTTGTCTTGAGAGCAAACATGGCAGATTTTAATGCTAAAATAGAATTTGTTGTGGATTAAAAACCTGTTAAAATAAATGCAGTTAAACCTGTTAAAATAAAGCAGGCAGTGATCTCTTGATCCGTTGGTTCAGTGTGACTCCTTTTTTGTTTTTAAATCCTGACAAAAACAAGTCACTTGAAATTCTGGATTGTGGAGCCAGGACTGCATCCTGTGGGAAGGGAAGGAAATTTGTTCCTGCAGCCTTTCCCATGGGTTTGGATTGCCTCAGGTAACGAGTGGGCACTAAAGATCCAGGGAACTGCGGAAATTTGTCTTTTGAGGTGGAGGAAAACCAAGAACATATTGAAGTGCTTGAAGCCTTTACTGCATACCTGTAATTGTCCAGTTTTGTGGTCTAGAGAACATGGAGTGTTTCTGGGCTTTCTTATAAGGCAGAGGCTCCATACACGGTTGTTGATTGTTCTAAATTCCCATTGTTTTCTTGGCTTTTCTCCCTTGGTATCTGTGTCGTCTGGAATCTGATTTGTAGTTGGTGAGGTAACATACGTGGAGCTCTTAATGGACGCTGAAGGAAAGTCAAGGGTAAGTGTTTGAGAGTTTCTTTGTGGATTTTCTACCTGAAATGTTTCTGTGTGCTGGACAGGAGGCCAGGGAGGCTCAGAGTGTGGATGTGCAGTGGCTCTAGGTCAGGAGTGCCGTGGGATGGGAGGAGGTGGGGTGGGCTCTGCAGGCAGGAGCTGTTCCCCGCGTGCCGTTGGCGTTGGCCGTGTGACCCTGGAGCCCAGCAGGCAGGACGGGGCTCTGCAAGATTCCTGTGCTTTGGAAAAGTCACTCGAGAGGTTGGCTGAGTTTGGAAAGGCCAGGGTGCAACAGCAGGTGCTGCAAACTCCACTCCTGGGCCAGCAGAGAGAGAGGGAAATTGAAATTCCTAAATGTAAACGTTCAGTGCCTTCATGGGCCTTGAGCCCAGGGTCAGGGAGAACAACAGGAGCACTCCTGAGTGTCCTGAAGGATATGGATGTAGGGTGAGAGTGTGGAGGGTTTTGCTGTATGCCAGGGAAGAAGAGCAGGTCACAGGAAGCGTGTGGCATTTCTTGGAGAGTCGGGATTTAGTGTTTGTTACCAGCTCAGAGACCCCAGGTTAATCCTCTTAAGGCATAAGAAGTTATGGAATTCCACTATTGGAGGCTTGCCTGTGTAAGGTTACATTTATTTTCGCTGCTAGGGCTTAACTGATGTGATTTGGCTTTAATAATAAAATAGTTGTGTGTGATTTGGGCTTTCACTGACTTTATTTCTTCTCTCTTCCCTCCTGCCTGTGACTGCCCTGGGGAATCACCTCGCCAGGGATGCGCGTAAGTTCACTCTGAATTTTTAGCAGAAACCCAAGGAGGCTTCTCCAAACAAAACCTCCTGAGCTGTGCTGTGTCCCCACAGGGTGGTTGAGTTCAAGATGGAGGAGAGCATGAAGAAGGCTGCTGAAGTTCTGAACAAGCACAGTCTTGGTGGGAGACCCCTGAAAGTGAAAGAAGTAAGGAGGGGATCTGTTCTGGCAGGGCTGGAGGGAAGGGGGAGTTCTTGTTAAGGGTTTAGGGCTGACTCAGAGGATAATGGACAGAAAGCAGGACTTTAATAGGATAAAAAACCCCAGTCAGCCTTTTTCTAATCGTTTTAACCACTGCTGAACTGTGATTATCAAGACTAAATTTGATGTGAGGACAAAGCCGGAGTTTGGCTTTAACTGCAGTTCCTTTGTTAATGATCTGACGCAGAAACCCCCATGTTTGTTCTTTACAAACTTCCCTTTGAATTCTGCATCGGAATGAATGGATTCCACCACCAATTCCATAGAATCAGCTCTTTCCTGGAATACCTCAAAGATGTGTTTCCATTTTAGTGGCTTTACTACTAACAGCCAGGCCTGGGAGTTCATTCCAAACCCTCTCCAGTGGCACTGGGGATTTATCAGGGTTTGGAACAGGTGTAACAAAGGTTTGCTCTTGGTATTAATGATGGATAAACACCTTGAGAACCAGGAAAATGCCTGGGGAGGATAACTCCAATAATAAAGGATACCATTAATAAAGGTGTTGAATTTGCAGGCAACCCTGACACGGGAAGAGATGCCAATCTTGACTCCATGTTTCAGAAGGCTGATTTATTATTTTATATTACATTAAAAGAAAATGATATATTAAAAGAATAAAAGAAAGCATTTCATCAGAAGGCTTGCAAGGAATAGAAAGGAATGGAATGATAATAAAATCTTGTGACTGCTCGCAGCCTCGACACAGGTGGCTGTCATTGGTCATCAAGTAAAAACAATTTCACATGCTGGATAAACAATTCTCCAAATCACATTCCAAAGCAGCAAAACAGCTGAAACTTCCCAGCTTCTCAGGAGAAAAGATCCTAATGAATGGATTTTTCATAAAATGTGTCTGTGGCATAAAGATATCGTTTAAATGATAAAAGGGTGCTGAGTGTTGGCTAAAATAAAATAAATGGCAGTGAAAGGGAGGCAGTTGGCTGGGAATGCTTAGGGAACACACATCCTGGGATAAAGGGAGACTCTGTCTGTGCCTGTTGGTGCCCTGGCACTGACTGGTGTGTCATAGGAAGGGGACCAGGACACCAGGTGGTTCATCACAGGTCCAGTTTATTGAAGAAAGTATCAAACACTTATACAGCAAATAATAAGCTTATGAATATTCTGTAAGCCAAGCAATCTATTGGTTAAACTATACCATGAACTCTTCCTCATTCCTTAGGGGTTACATCTCTCTTTTCTCATGTCTCTTTCACTATTTGTTATCCTACTACAACTAGGCCCAAGGACACACTGTCTCACAGGTGCAGGACTTGGAATTAGCCACGGCTTTGTACTTTTCCATTCTCTAGTCACCTAAATTTCCCAACACTGGTGGATGGGGGATCTGATCTGATCTGAGTGTGTGTTTGTGTCCCCAGGACCCCGACGGGGAGCACGCCAGGAGGGCCATGCAGAAGGTGATGGCAGCAGGAGGGATGGGCATCGGGCCCGGCCCTGGCGGCCCTGGCATGATCAACATCCCCCCCAGCATCCTGAACAACCCCAACATCCCCAACGAGATCATCCACGCCCTGCAGGCCGGCCGCCTCGGCAGCACCGTCTTCGTGGCCAACGTGAGTGCTGCAAATCCTGCATGGGAGCCCCTCAGCTGGGGCAAACCGAGGCAGGAAAAGCCTTGGCAATGCCAGGAAAAGCTCCTCTGTGTCCTGTTGGTTCTCTGTGCAAAGGAGGCTCTCAGTTAAGGTGTACCACAGTGTCTGTTAATTGGGATTTTTGAACAAACCTCTGTGCTTTGATTGAATTTTATCTCAGCTCTCTGACAACTTCAATACCAGGGAAGGACAGGAGCCCACTAAAGCTGTTTTCTCTCTTGCATTTCCAACGCTGCCCTGTTTTCCAGCTGGACTACAAGGTGGGCTGGAAGAAGCTGAAGGAGGTGTTCAGCATGGCCGGGGTGGTGGTGCGGGCCGACATCCTGGAGGACAAGGACGGCAAGAGCCGCGGCATCGGCACCGTCACCTTCGAGCAGGCCATCGAGGCCGTGCAGGCCATCTGTATCCTTGGCACAACCTGGGAGTGGGGCAGGGAGCACACCAGGGCGGAGGGGGAGCTGGATTCCAAAGGAGGATGTTGCCATGGCAGGGAAGGTCAGGTTGTAGTGGATGGAAAATGGAATTTTGTCTCTCTTTTGCTTTTCCCTCTTTCGCTTTTCCTTCTTGAAGGAATTGTTGCAGTTTGCTCAGGATCTTTAGCAAAGGAAATTCTCTTTCCTGCCTGGATAAATGTACTTCTGTGTCAGATGAGTTTCTGTCTCTAGGTTGTAATTAGCATTAAAATGCAATTGTCTGGAAAGGGGAAAGGTCCCCGTGCCAAGGCACACAGAGCTGGTGTTTTCCTGTTCCCTTTCACTGGCCAAGCAATGATTTGCCACCTAGAAACCAAACAGCAATAAAATTCCAGATATGACTCTCTCAGTTCCTGGTTATGGTATGGATAGGAAGAAAATACTCCCTCTTTCCTTTCCCAAAGTTTCTGTTTGAAGTGTTAATTCCCTTCTGCACTGCACCCACTAAACCTCGTGTGAGCCAGACTTGGGCAGAGGATTTGCTGGCATGGCACACTTCAGAATGTGGTGTTGCTGTGGAACTTTTCCCTGTTTTCAATGGATAAACTGACTGAGGAAGCACTTAAACACTTGGGCTGACTTAGAGTTACATTTTATATCTCTTTGTGAACTTAATCTTACCCAGAAATGCGCTTTTATCATTCTTTTAAATTTCAAAAAGCCTTTTTTTTTGTGGTGTTCAGTATATTTGGATTTCAAGGCTTTTTAGTTTTGGAGAAGGCAGAAGCATTTGGGATAATCTGTGAATGATAACTGAGGAGATGAGATTTTCTGAGGGGTTTTTGTGCTCCCTGTCAGAGCCCTCAGTGTTTGAACAATGATCCTTAACAACCCCCAGCCATGTTCAATGGGCAGCTGCTCTTTGACAGACCCATGCACGTCAAAATGGTGAGGACACCCCCATTCCCACTGACTGGCAGTGCCCTCCTGATCTGGGGGGAATTTGTGGTTCCCAGGATGAATCAAAATCCAGAAGGGGAAATGTGTGATTTGCTTGTTGCCTGCTGAATTGATGTAATCAGGGATGGTTAATTCAGATTATTTTGCTAAAAGGCAAATCAAAACTACAGTCAAGACTGCTTTAACTGAAATTTCTGTATTTTAATTCAAAGTTTGAAGAATCAGGAAATAATTTCCTGCTTTCCTTGCTAGCTTTAACGTGTTGAATTCCTTTTAGGATGAACGAGCCTTCCCCAAGGGAGATTTCTTCCCTCCAGAGCGACCCCAACAACTCCCTCGTAAGTGTCCCCTGCATGATTCAACATCTTCTGCTTTTTATTTGGCTGTTCAGCACCTGGGAGCCAGTCCCAGCCCCAGTAAAACTCTGGTTCAGACTGGAAAACTGGGATCCAAATTCCTGAATCATTTCAGAAAGGGGAATAGTGAAGAAGAGCTGCTCAGTGATTTTTTTTGGATACTTCTTTCAGCTCATGGCCAGAAGCTTGTCTTAAAACATTCACCTTCTCAAGGCTTCCAGAGCTCTCCATTGCAATTCCAGGATCCCAGAGCCTTCCATTAATAGTGGGATTTAATGGAAATACAGTGAATGAGCACCTCCTTCTGTGGGATGGTGCTCTGGGAATGGAATGTTCTCCCTTAAATTGGAAGGGCTGAATTCAGGACTTGAGAGCCTTCCAGGCCTTCACATTTCCAAAGGAGATCTTATCAATGTATTAAATATGGAAAGAAGAGGGGGAACCAGGCTCTTCTTGGAGGTGCAGGATGCAGAAAGCACCGACCAAAACCCGGGAGATGAAAATTCAGAATAATTGGCTGCCCCAAGCTGCTCCTTCCAACTTGGAATTTGAATGAACTAAAAGGTCAAGTCTAAAGCAGCAGTGGAAATCCACAGGCTCCACGTGGATGTAAGGAGACATTCCTGGGAGGGTGACTGGGTTGCTCAGAGCTCCTGAGGAGTCTCCATCCCTGGCAGTACCCAAAGCTGTGGATGTGATCTGGGCTGAGCTGAGGCCCCTCCCAACCTTGGCCATGCTGGGATGGGATCCTGGAATGCTGAAGAGAAGAGTTGGGGCTGGAAGAGCTGGAGGCTGAGTTGGTTCAAACACAGCTAAATTGGGGCTGTTGGTGGAATTTGAATTTGAATTGCCCTGAGCAACCTGGGCTGTGCAAGGGCAGGGGCTGGCAGTGGATGAGCTTTAAGGTCCCTTCCAACCCAAACCAGTCTGGCATTCTGGGATTCTCTGAATTCACACAGATGCTGTTTTCTTCCTGGGAACCAGGCCTGTTGTGTGCTGCTAAATTGCCCATTATTAATGGTCATTAATTAGTCCCTCCCTAGTTCAGCTCTCAGTGCCTGTCAAGGCCCTCCTCAGCAGCAGTGTCACTGTAAGGATGTTCCTCTCTTCAGGACAAACTCATTGGGTTCCAGTTCCATGACCTTGGTGTTAAACTCCCTAAATCCCTCTGGAAGCCTGGATTTTGGCCTTTGCTGGGGCGGGGAAGGGGGACCTTGTGCTGTTTTAAAACAAGATTCAACACTCCTGTGTTCAGTGCCGAGCTGGAAACGAGGGAATCCTGCAGGCGCAGGATGCCATGAGCTGCTGTTTGTGCCAAGCAGAGAGCTTTCTTCCTGCTTCAGGAAAAACAAAAAAGGGCTTTTCCTTCTTTCTTTGGGCTGGGGAATCCTTGAGGCAGATTGGGCTCCTTGCCTGTTGTGTTTGCTCAGAGAGAGGCTGGCTGTGTGCTCCAATTCCATCGGTGGCTGTCAGTGATCCAAGGGTGCCTCAGTTCTCCCCTGGCAGGGCTGGAGGTGAGAACTGTGCACAGCTTTAGGGGATCTTCTCCCAAATTGCCCACTCCACCCTCCTCACACGAGGGCTTTGCCCAAATGAAGCAGTGTTCTAGCCAGTTATTTTTCAGGAGTCAGCTCCAAACCAAGTTTTCTCAGCAGTAAGATGGAAATTTAAATATAAAACCAAATAATTGGAGATAGTTTTTAGCCTATTTCAAGACACATCTACTCTTGATTTATTCCACACTTCCCTGCTTTCAGTACACACCCCACAGGGGGGACACAGCAAGCTTTTTTTTGGAGAATGAAAGTCAATTACTTAAGAAATAAAACTTGCTGTTTTGTCAAACTATGGAAAGAAGGCTTTTTTGATATCTGAATATTTTCTTCAGATGGTCTTGGTGGTATTGGCATGGGATTAGGACCTGGAGGTCAACCTATTGATGCAAATCATATAAACAAAGGCATGGGAATGGGCAACATGAGACCTGGAGGTAAGATTACTCCTATGCTTTTGTTTCATGAGAGCTTTAAGCTGTGTAGAAGGTAGATAGCTTTGTTTGCCTCCCCAAAAAGTTGGTAGCTTCTTAGGAATGTTAAAGCCAAATGAGTTTTTTTTTGTTCAGCTTGATAATGGAAACTTGAATTTAACCAACTGCTCCATTTTTATTTTTTTTTTTTTCACTGTGGTCAAGACACAGCTCTCATTTTCTGACTCTTGAGCATGAGCAGCAGACACTGCAAAGATCCATGAAACTCCAAACCATCTCTCACTTTTAACACCTCTAGTGGGCTTGCAAATCTTTGGTGAGGATCTCTTGAAATAGCACAAGTTTCAAAGAGCCACCTAAAAAGTAGCACACACTCAGCTTTCCATGTCGAAATGCCAGTGGGTTTTTCCCCTTTGCTGCTTGATTTTCTGAGCAGGAATGTTGAAATCTCCTCAGACTTATCCCATGTAAGCTCTTCAGCCCAAGCCATGGATGTGTTGTATGGTTTGAGTTCTGCAGCCTTTGGCTGGAATTTCTTGGGTGATGCCTGCTATATAAAGCTTTCTCTTTTATTTTGAGGAATGGGAATGGAAGGCATGGGCTTTGGAATGAATAAAATGGGAGGTAAGCTGTTGGTTTTTGATCTGTTCCTAGTTTTGTGCAAGTCCTTTGTGCAGACTGAGCTGTGTGTGTGTGGCAGGAATTGGTGTGCTGGGGAGTCATCACCAATTCAGCAAGAATTGGGTCCTTTTTGGGTATTCAAACTGCTGCAGGTGTGTGGGGAGGGTGGGTACATCCCATAAAACATGGCCTGTGCTTCCTTAGCTCGGGAGATCTGGAAGTGCCATCCCTGGGGGTTGGAACCGGATCCTCAATACCCCAACCCAACCCACTCTGTGATTCTGTGGTTTTTATAACACTGTGCCCAAATCCTGACCCTTTTTGGGACCTGGTGCTGCGTGGGAATGTTGTGTGGCAGCAGCTGCTGGCTGTGCAGTGTGGAATGCCCTGCTGAAGAATCCCCAAACTGTGTTTTTCAGGAATGGAAGGTCCCTTTGGTGGCATGGAGAACATCGGGCGCTTCCCCGCCGGGATGAACATGGGCAGGATGAGCGGTAGGCACTGGCTGTGTGTGTCCTGCTGCCTTCCCTGGCAGGGATCCCTCTTGCCAAAAGCCTCTTCTCAGTTTTATGGGAATAACTTGGGGTTTTTCCTGTTGTGTCCCTAAGTTCCTCGTGGTTTCTGAGCTGCACAAACCCAGTGATTTATTGATGGAACCTTGCGGGGTTTATTCAGAAATATTCTGGCTCTGTCCCGTGTGTTTGGGGTAAATCCTGCTTTTCCTTGAGGCTTTGGTCTCCTGAAGCTATGACAGAATGATCAGGAGAAAATCACAAAAACTTCCTGTGCTGTGCATCTTCAGGATGATTCCTGTGGTAAAATGTTCTCTCAGGGGCCATAAAACCCCCTGCAAACTTCTCCACTTCCTCTTTGCAGAGATGGATCGAGCCATGGGAGGGGGATTTGAGAGGGAGTTTGGAAGAAATGAGATGGGAATGTCCCGGAGTTTTGGAGAGCCCCTGGAGAGGGGAATAGGTGAGTGCAGTGTATGAAATCCATTTCCTGCCTGCTTTTCATCCCTGAACTGCTCACTAAAATTATGGGGGTGTTACAGATAAAAAAAGCAGATTTTAGATTTGCTGTAGGAATTTGCGGTCTGGCTTTTAAATACTGTTGGGAAGTTGTTCATTTTTGTCAGTGAAAACAAAATCCTGCTTCTCCTGCTGCCTGTGTCACATTTAGCTTCCAAGCACGTTCCCTGGAAATATTGGGCAATATCAGTAATGAAAGTGCAGAATTTCTGGAGCAAAGCTGAACCCAAACATCCCTGAGCAGGCAGAGCTCCTCCATCAACTTCCAGATTTAATTTGGTTTAACGACCAAATCACAACATTTCAGAATCAAGGGAACCATTCCCTGTGTCCTGTCCCTCCATCCCTTGTCCCCAATCCCTCTCCAGCTCTCCCTGGAGCCTTCCCTGGTCCAGGTGAGCACTCCCAGAGCTCCAGAGGGGCTCCAGCCCTGGGAGCAGCTCCGGGATCTCCTCTGGACTCTCTCCCAGCACCTCCATGTCCTTATTTTGGGGTCCCAGGGCTGGGGCAGCTCTGCAGGGGGGTCTGACCTGTGCCTCTGGGTTTCCCTCACCCTGCAGGTGCAGAGCCCTGGCCTGGGGGAGCTCTGAGCGCTGGGAATTGATCCCAGCAGAGCGAGCAGCCCTCAGGACTCTGCATGCCCACCCTGCTGACGCCGTCTGTGCTGTGTTGCAGGTGGTGGCAACGCCAGCATCCCCGGCATCGAGAGGATGGCGCCTGGCATCGAGCGCATGGGCTCGGGCATCGAGCGGCTGCCGGCCGGGATGGGGCACGGCATGGAGCGGGTGGGCTCGGACATAGACAGGATGGGGCTGGTGCTGGACCGCATGGGCTCCAACGTGGAGCGCATGGGCTCGGGCATGGAGCGCATGGCCCCGCTGGGCATCGACCACCTGGCGCCCAACCTGGAGCGCATGGGGCCGGGCATGGAGCGCATGGGGCCGGGCATGGAGCGCATGGGCTCCGGCATCGGCTTCGGCATCGAGCGCATGGGCGCCGCCATCGAGCGCGTGGGCGGCGCCATGGACAGGATGGGCTCGGGCGTGGAGCGCATGGGGGCGGGCATGGATAGGATGGGCATCGGCCTGGAGCGCATGGTGCCCGCCGGCATGGGCGCGGGCATGGGGCAGGTGATAGAGAGGATGCCCGCGGGGCTGGAGCGCATCGGGGGCCCGCCCATGGACAGGATCGGGATAGAGAGGATGGGAGCCGCCCCCATGGACAGGATGGGCCTGGAGCGCATCGGGGCCGCCAACATGGAGAGGATGGGGCCGCCCATGGGGCAGGGCATGGGGGCGGGCATGGAGCGCATGGGGCTGCCCATGGGCGGCAACTTCGAGCGGCCCATGGACATGGAGCGGGGCAACTTCGCAGGGAATTTTGCAGGGTCCCTGGGAGGAGCCGGAGGCCCTGCGCCCGGCGTGGCCCGGAAAGCCTGTCAGATATTTGTGAGAAATGTGAGTGCCCCTTCTTCTTCTCCCACTCCTGTCCTTTCCCTCCCCTCCCTTCCCACCCATTGTCACTCATGTGTTGATCCCATCCATGCTCGGTTTCCAGTCTCAGTGTCTGATACTGGATGCTGCCACTCTTTGGGGACAGCTGGAGCCATTTCCTTACCAGGAGAGCTCCTGGCTGATCATGGTTTTACAGCAGTGGCTGTCCTGGGATAGATTCTGGTTTTGGGAAGCTGGGGGTGCCTGCAGGTCATTCAGCAGAGCCTCAGTAATGGTTTATTCCTCTCTTCCCACAGCTGCCTTTTGATTTTACATGGAAAATGCTGAAAGATAAATTCAATGAATGTGGTGAGTTATTTTCCTCACTCTGAGGAATTAATATGAATAACTTTCCAGAGCTCTTGAGTGCCAGGGCTAGGGTGGGGAGCAGAATGGAGACTGGATAAAGGGTTCCAGAGCCAGGATGGGGAGCAGTCCTTGGGGTGGGGAACGGGGACTGGATGGAGAGTGCCAAAGACAAGGTGGGGACCAGTCCTTGAGGGAATTGGGATTGGATGGAGAGTGCCAAAGCCAGGACGGGGAGCAGTCCTTCAGGGAATTGGGATTAGATGGAGAGTGCCAAAGCTGAGGTGGGGAGCAGTCCTTGGAGTGGGGAATTGGGATTGGATGGAGGATGCCAAAGCCAGGATGGGGAGCACTTCTTGGGGTGGAGAATGGGGATTGGATGGAGGGTGCCAGGGCCCTGGTGGGGAGCAGTCCTTGGGATGGAGAACACCCAAGCCAGGATGGGGAGCAGTCCTTGGGGTGGAGAACAGGGACTGGGTGGGGAGTGCCTGACCGTGCTGTGCCCGCAGGCCACGTGCTCTATGCTGACATCAAGATGGAGAACGGCAAATCCAAGGGCTGCGGCGTGGTGCGCTTCGAGTCGCCCGAGGTGGCGGAGCGCGCGTGCCGCATGATGAACGGGCTGCAGCTGCGCGGCCGCGAGATCGACGTGCGGATCGACCGCAACGCCTAGGCACCGTGCAGGGCTGTGCTGCACCGCTGCAGGGCTGTGCTGCACCGCTGCAGGGCTGCACCGCTGCAGGGCTGTGCTGCACCGCTGCAGGGCTGCAACACTGCAGGGCTGTGCTGCAATGCTGTGGGGCTGCACCGCTGCAGGGCCCGCGCCTCCGCCCTGCACCGCTGCACCACCGCACCACTGCAGGGCTGCAGCTCTGCCCCGCGCCTCCTCCTCCTCTCTGACTGGATGTAAAGCTGTTCAGCCCGACCCGGTTGCTTTCTGGAGTAATTTTAAGTCCTTTTTTTAACCGAGGGAGCCCCGTTTTACTGGTTTTTTGCATTGGAACTGCCATGTGCACAATCTTTTTTTGTAGTTGTGGCATTTCGGTGACCTGACAGATGTAAACAGTCTGACTTTGATAATAAATGCCAGTTCAGTATTTCAGTCGCAGCATCCTTTACTCTGCTTAAAATCCCTGCCAGCTCAGCTAGGTAAACTCCAGTTTGTCAGAAAAAATTCAGTGTTCCTCTTGATTTCTGACAGAATCTCTTTAAGATGTATCCAAGGCTACAGGATCTTCCCTCTTCTCTATGCACCTAATCCATGGGCAGTCCCAGCTCAAGGATTTTCTCTAGTGGCAATGTTGGTTTAAAAATAATCTCCCCTGCATGGTGTTGGTGCCAGTAGAAAAGTTTGAACTGAAAATGGGGTTAAAAACCTCTTTATTCTCTTCTGGAGCAGAGGCAGGTAAGGGGCAAACACCTGCTGCAGGTGCGAGGGGGGGCGAATTCCCCTTTTGCTGCAGGAAACGCTTTTAGCACAAATGGATCGGGTGTGGGGCATGGAGGGGCACTGGGGTGTGGGGGTCCCTGTGGGGCAGGGGAGGGTCGGGGACAGCCTCGAATGGGGCTGGGGAGGATCCGGGACAGCCCCGGTGGGTCCGGAGCAGCACCGGTGGGACAGAGGAGGATCCAGGACAGCCTCGAATGGGCCCGGGGAGGATCGGGGTCAGCCCCGGTACGGCTGTGGAGGATACGGGACAGCCCCAGTGGGTCCGGAGCGGCCCCGGTAGAGCCGGGGAGGGTCGGGGTCGGCCCCGGTGGGTCCGGAGCAGCCCCGGGGCCCCCTCCCGGTCCCGCCGTTCGCGGCCACGTGGCGCGGGCGGCGCGCGGCAGTGACGTCACGGCGCGGCGGCGGCGCGCGGAGGTCACGGGGCGCGCGGGGCGATGGCGGCGGCCGGAGGGTGCCGGGTGAGCGCGGGGGCACCGGCCGGGAGCGGGCGGGACGGGAGCCCCGGGGCCTGCCCGGCCCGGCGGGCACAGCGAGCGGCGCGGCGGGGCCGGCCCGGAGCCGCCGATCCCTCCCCGCCCGCCGGGCCCCGGTGCTGGCGGCTCCCGGTGCGGACACCCCGGCCGGGGGGGCTCCGGTTCCGCGCTCGGTGCTCCCGGCGGGACGGAGCCTCCAGCGGGGCCGTGACCCCGGGGTTGGAGGGGTCGAGGCTCCTGCAGCCCAACCATTCCTGGCTCCCGCGGTTCCCGAGCCCGGAGCAGCTCCCGGGGCCTCTCCCGGGGCTCCATGGGGGCGGTTTTACCGTGAGCTGCCCCCGGAGCTCACTGGCCGGGATGAGCCCGGTGTGCCCGGAGCCTCGGGGTCTCTGCTCCGTTCGTTCCTCTGCTCGGGATCTCTGTCCCGGTCCGCCGCTCCCGCCCCCGGTGCTGCTCGGGAGAGAGCTCAGATTTTTATGGGATTTCCGTGGTTCTGCCCTGAGCTCAGCCCTGACCCCTTCCAGAGCTGGATCTGCGGGTTTGACCTCGGCAAGGGCAGCACAACCATCCTGGGGTTGTTCTGGGACCCTCCAGAGCTGAGCAAAGCTGTGTTTGGAGGAGTTTTCCCATAAAAACCCCTCAGTGCTTCTCACATTTCACCTCCAGGTGGATTTGTGCGTGGCTGCTCTCCCAAATCCGCCTGCTGGGAGCTCTGGGCGCTCCCCTGAGCTCCCTCTGTGCTGTTTTCCTTGCAGAAATGTCTCCTCAGCGGGCCCTGGCTGCTCTCCCGGCGTTATCCCATCCCTGCCTTCCCCAGGAGCGCCCTGGTCAGGATCTGCAGCCCTGCCCTGGGCACCCCCCAGGTTGGTCCCCCCTGAATTTATTCCATTTCCACCCCAGGGTGAGTTCCCAGCAGAGTCCTCACTTGGATGTGGCTCTGGGAAGTGCCAGTTCCAGGCTGGGAATCTCCATTTTTTAAATGGAACTCAGGGAATTTTTGGGTCCAGTTCCAGGCTGGATATTTCCACTTTTTAAATGGAACTAAGGGAATTTTCGGGTCCAGTTCCAAGCTGGGAATCTCCACTTTTTAAATTGAACTAAGGGAATTTGTGGGGTGAGTTCCAAGCTGAGACTCTCCACTTTTTAAATGGAACTAAGGGAATTTTTGGGTCCAGTTCCAGGCTGGGAATCTCCACTTTTTAAATGGAACTAAGGAAATTTTTGGGGATAGTTCCAAGCTGGGAATCTCCACTTTTTAAATTGAACTAAGGAAATTTTTGGGGTGAGTTCCAAGCTGGGAATTTCCACTTTCTAAATGGAACTCGAGGAATTTTTGGGGCTGCTTCCAGGCTGGGAATCTCCACTTTTTAAATGGAACTAAGGGAATTTTTGGGTCCATTTCTAGGCTGGATATTTCCACTTTTTAAATGGAACTAAAGGAATTTTTGGGGCAGTTGAGGTTGGACAGGGCCTGGAGCACCCTGGGGTACTGGGAGGTGTCCCTGCCATGCTGGGTGGGATTTAAGGTCCTTTCAACCCAATCCATGCTGAGATTCCATGAAATCCACTGGCCATGTGGCTCTTTGAAGGATCAGCTGCTGCTTTTCCAGGCATCTCCATGTTTCCACACATTCTAAAAGTGATCCAGTGATCCTCAAGCGCAAAACTTGTGATTTTTGGGTCCTGTCGGCTCTAATTCCATTGGATTCTCCAACATGGAATGGTTTTCTCCAGTCCAGATGCTACTCCTCGGGAGGAAGGAAGGGATTCATCTCAGGTTTTGTGGAGAACATCAAACAGGAGTTAGCCAAAAACAAAGAGATGAAGGAAAGCATCAAAAAATTCCGAGACGAAGCAAAAAAGCTGGAGGAGTCGGATGCTCTGAGGGAAGCCAGGAGGAAATATGTGAGTGTTTGGGGTTTCCCTGGTTTGTTCCTTGGGTTGTTCCCTGGTTTATTGAGCTTTTACTGCTCTGAGTGAGCGTTAAATCCACAGCTGAGCTGTTCTGCCTGGCTGGGAGCACTCAGTGTTAAATGGATGCCTCAGAATGTTTATTTGTTGGAATGTTTTGGGGTTTTTTATTCTAGTGGAAAGTCCTTCCCAGCAGACACTTGGCTGCGTTTCTGAGCAGATCAAATAATGAGGCATTAAATTGAGCATCGAATGTTTCCTTTGCATTGTTCAGAGAGCTCTGAACATCATCATTTGCAAAGCTGCTGCTGACTCAGGCCATGAACTCCTGAAATGTTCCCTTTTCTGCCCTCAATTCCAGCCTTAATGGATTGTGCTCCATCCAAGCTGGGTTTGAGTAGTTTCTGTCTCTTGATTAATGTTCTCTTCCCCCAGAAAACCATTGAATCTGAAACAGTGAAGACCTCAGAAGTGATTAAAAAGAAACTTGGAGAAATAACAGGGACGGTTAAAGAGGTAAAAGGATTTTTCCTCAGGGCAGCTCTGCTCAAGTTGGGTTTTGGGGACGGCTGGAATTGTCATTGCTGGGGGCAGGTGCTGCTGCTCCTGGAGCTTTTAAAACCAGAGGCATTCACAAAATAATGGATTGGGTGTGATCTGAGGAGACCCAGCCAGGGATTCCTCTGGGATTTGGGGGGATGGAGAAGAGGGAGACCCCACCTGCAGCCTTGGGAGCACAAAATATGGATGGAGAGAATCCAGAGGAGCCCCCAGGGCTGGAGCCAGGCTGGGAGAGCTGGGAGTGCTCAGGGAGAGCTCAGAGCCTTTCCAGGGGTAAAGGAGCTGCAGGAGGGTTGGAGAAGGGATGGGGCCGAGGTCTGGAGCTGCAATGACTTTTCCCTTCTCCCTTTTCCCTTCTCCCTTTTCCCTTCTCCCTTCTCCCTTCTCCCTTCTCCCTTTTCCCTTCTCCCTTTTCCCTTCTCCCTTTTCCCTTCTCCCTTTTCCCTTCTCCCTTCTCCCTTCTCCCTTTTCCCTTCTCCCTTTTCCCTTCTCCCTTTTCCCTTCTCCCTTTTTCTCCCTTTTCCTTTGCAGAGTTTGGACGAGGTCAGCAAGAGCGACCTGGGCAGGAAGATCAAGGAGGGGGTGGAAGAAGCTGCCAAAACAGCCAAACAATCTGCAGAGTCTGTGACCAGGGGAGGGGAGAAGCTGGGCAGGACTGCAGCCTTCAAAGCCATCTCCCAGGTACTGCTGCTGCTCCCTGGGCTCCCAGGGCACCCAGAACCTCGGGAGAGCATTTTTGGGGAGGTTTGGGGTGAAATCTGAAATCCTGCAGGTGGGAAATCTGAAATCCTTCAGGGGTGAAATCCTTCAAGGGTGAAATCTGAAATCCTACAAGGGTGAAATCCTGCAGGTGGGAAATCTGAAATCTTGCAGGGGTGAAATCTGAAATCCTGCAGGTCTGAAATCTGAAATCTGAAATCCTGCAGGGTTGAAACCTGCAAGGGTGAAATCTGAAATTCTGCAAGGGTGAAATCTGAAATTGTGCAGGTCTGAAATCTGAAATCTGAAATCCTGCAGGTCTGAAATCTGAAATCCTGCAAGGGTGAAATCTGAAATTCTGCAGGTCTGAAATCCCGCAGGTCTGAAATCTGAAATCCTGCAGGGGTGAAATCTGAAATCCTGCAGGTCTGAAATCCCGCAGGTCTGAAATCACACCTCCCCTGGCAGGGCTGAGCTCCCTGCATGCAGGGTTGGAAAATGTCCCTCTCTAGAGGGATTTGAACTTCCTCAAACCCCTCTTTTTGCAGGAAACACGGAAAATATCCAATGTTTTATTACCAGGCTGTTGCTGCCCCACCCCTGCCCCACCCAGGTCCCAAAGCATCACAGGATGGGGATTTTGAGCTTCTGGGAGAGCACTAAACCCATCCTAACGGGGCTGTTTTCCTTGCAGGGAGTGGAAACTGTGAAGAAGGAAATAGATGAGAGTGTTTTGGGGCAGACTGGTCCCTACCGGCGCCCGGAGCGGCTGCGGAAGCGCACGGAATATTCCGGAGAGAGGATCAAAGAGCAGCGAGTGTTTGAAGCCAATGAGTACGTGTGGGGTCCTCTGGGGGGGATGTTTCTGTGTGTAATTTGATGGGAAAGGTAAAAAAATAGGTCAGGGATTAAAATCCAGGAGCTGTGGGGAGCAGCTGGGTCTCCAGCACGTTCCCAGCAGGAGTGGGTGATCCTGGATCTTCCTGGGGTAAAACTGGAAATTTCAAATTCTGAAGGTGAAATTTGATGTTCTGAGGTGAAATCCTGAGCTGGGCATTGTTCTGTGTTCAGTTTTAACTTGCAGCTGGGTGATGCTGGCAGGACTAAGGCTGAGCTCCTTTTTTCTGGGCTGCTTTGCTCCTCTGGGCTGAGTTTTATTTGTCTGCTGCTTTATTTATCTGGAGTTTTGTTTATCTAATGTTTTATTTATCTGGGTTTTTATTTGCCTGATGTTTCATTTATCTGATGGATCATTTATGGGGCTATCATTTATGGGGCTGCAATTTATTGTATAATTGATGGGGCCATCATTTGTCTTGTAATTGAGCTCATCATTTCTGTGCTGTCTCAGCCTCAGTGATGCCAACTGCTGCAGGGATATTCCTCAGGGTGTTGTCTGTGTTTGTTGCGAGTTGATTTTTCCCAAATATCCACATTTTATCCCTGTTTTCTGCCCTCTCTAGGGAAGCCATGGGCATGGTGCTGCATAAAGACTCCAAGTGGTACCAGCAGTGGAAAGATTTCAAGGACAATAATGTGGTTTTTAACAGTGAGTGGAGCACATTTCCTGCCCAGCCCTGCTCCCATCTGGGCCTCCAGCCCCAGCAAATCCCAAATTCCCACTTTTCTCTGTGCGCTTGGAGCCTGAAACAAGGAAAATCCTGAAAAATTGAATGAGTTTCACACAACTTCCAAATTGGTGAAAGGTTTTAAAAAAAATTTTTAAAATCCTGGGATCTTTCTGTCATGTAAAGCTGACCTTTGATATCATCTGTGGCTTTTTCTGCAAATGCCCTGAAAATAATCCCAGAATTTAGGTTGGAAAAGCCCTCCAGGACCTTTGAGTCCAACCTGTCCCTGATCCCCACCTTGTCACCCCCAGTGCCACCTCCAGGGATGGAAACAGCACTGCTCAAAGTGAGCCTGATCCTGAGTCTGCTCATTGCATTGGATAAATCCCATTCCCAGAGGGGTTAAATCTGAGTGTTAGCAGAGGAGGAGTTGCTGAGAGATCAGAACATTGCAGGAAAATGGGGAGGAAAACAGGGAGGGATATGGGGAAGAAAATGGGGAGAAAACAGAAAAATGGGGGGAATAAAATGGAGAGAAAACAGGGAGAAAAATGGAGAGCAAGCCTGGTGCTGGACAAAGGGGTGGAGGAGAGGCTGGGCCCTGCTGGGAGGGCTCTGAGCTCTCTGTTCCCTGCAGGGTTCTTCGAGATGAAGATGAAGTACGACGAGAGCGACAACGCCTTCATCCGAGCGTCGCGCGCCGTCACCGACCGCGTCACCGACCTCATAGGTACAGGGACAGGGACACCTGGGCTGCTCATGGGGACAGGGACAGCCTTGGGCTGCTCATGGGGACAGGGACAGGGACAGCCTTGGGCTGCTCATGGGGACAGGGACAGGGACAGGGACAGCCTTGGGCTGCTCATGGGGACAGGGACAGGGACAGCCTTGGGCTGCTCATGGGGACAGGGACAGGGACAGGGACAGCCTTGGGCTGCTCATGGGGACAGGGACAGGAACATCACCCTGGGCTGCTCATGGGGACAGGGACACCTGAACTTCTCATGGGGACAGGGACGGGGACAGCCTTGAGCTGCTCATGGGGACAGGGACAGGGACAGCCTTGGGCTGCTCATGGGGACAGGGACACCCCAGGGACACCCCTGAGCTGCTCATGGGGACAGGGACAGGGACATCTGAGCTGCTCATGGGGACAGGGACACCCCAGGGACACCCCTGGGCTGCTCATGGGGACAGGGACATCACCCTGGGCTGCTCATGGGGACAGGGACAGGAACATCACCCTGGGCTGCTCATGGGGACAGGGACAGCCTTGGGCTGCTCATGGGGACAGGGACACCCCAGGGACACCCCTGAGCTGCTCATGGGTACGGGGACATCACCCTGGGCTGCTCATGGGGACAGGGACAGGGACACCTGAGCTGCTCATGGGGACAGGGACATCACCCTGGGCTGCTCATGGGGACAGGGACAGGAACATCACCCTGGGCTGCTCATGGGGACAGGGACAGCCTTGGGCTGCTCATGGGGACAGGGACACCCCAGGGACACCCCTGAGCTGCTCATGGGGACAGGGACACCTGAGCTGCTCCTGCAGCTGGGGCTGCAGCCCTGGGCACATCCCAGAGCTCTGCAGCACTTCCAGGGTCACCGTGTGGGTGAGGGATGGGAGGACAATCCTTGGGATCAACCTCAGCTTCAGCTTCAAGGCTGGAGTCGTTCCCTGGGTGGCTTTTCCTCCCTCTGTCTGTCTGTCCCAGAGCTCTGTCCCTGTGTCCTGGTGGCTTTTCCTCCCTGTCTGTCCCTATTCCCTGGTGGCTTTTCCTCCCTCTGTCTGTCTGTCCCAGAGCTGTGTCCCTGTGTCCAGGTGTTTCTCCCCCCTCTGTCTGTCTGTCCCAGGGCTGTGTCCCTGTGTCCTGGTGGCTTTTCCTCCCTGTCTGTCCCTGTGTCCAGCTGTTTTTCCCCCCTCTGTCTGTCCCAGAGCTCTGTCTCTGTGTCCTGGTGGCTTTTCCCCCCCTCCGCTCTGTCTGTCGCAGGGCTGTGTCCCTGTGTCCCTGTGCTGGTGGCAGTGCCAGCACCCACCGGGCTGTTTTTGCAGGGGGATTGTTCTCCAAGACCGAGATGTCCGAGGTGCTGACGGAGATCCTCAGGGTGGATCCCTCCTTTGACAAGGATCGCTTCCTGAAGCAGTGTGAGCGGGACATCATCCCCAACGTCCTGGAGGTGCTCGGCAGCTGCTGCCCCTTCATTTCCCCCTCGTTACCCCATGGAAAATGGTTTTTTTTCTTTACTTTTGCACTGCTAAAATCACAAGTTGGGTCAGGATTTGCTTCTCCAGCTTTGCACAGGAAAGGTCTTTGCACAGACCTTGGGAAAGGAATCACATCCCACATTTAGGCTGAAACTATGGGGTAATAAACGTATAAATAAAGGGGTAATAAATGTATAAATAAATACATAAATATTATAAATATATAGATAATTTATATTATAAATTTATGTTATAAATCTATAGATCATTTATATTATAAGTATATGAAAATACATAAAGGTAGGTTGAAACCATGGGGTGATAAATGTATAAATAAATACATAAATATTATAAATATGTAGATAATTTATATTATAAATTTATATTATAAATCTATAGATCATTCATATTATAAGTATATGAAAATACATAAAGGTAGGTTGAAACCATGGGATAATAAATATATAAATATTATAAATATATAGATAATTTGTATTATAAATATATCAATGTATGCTATTAAAATATATTAAAATAAAAACCCATGGAAAATGGGTTTTTATTTTTACTTTGCACTGCTAAAATCACAAGTTGGGTCAGGATTTGCTTCTCCAGCTTTGCACAGGAAAGGTCTTTGCACAGACCTTGGGAAAGGAATCACATCCCACATTTAGGCTGAAACTATGGGGTAATAAACGTATAAATAAAGGGGTAACAAATGTATAAATAAATACATAAATATTATAAATAAATAGATAATTTATATTATAAATTTATATTATAAATCTATAGATCATTTATATTATAAGTATATGAAAATACATAAAGGTAGGTTGAAACCATGGGGTGATAAATGTATAAATAAATACATAAATATTATAAATATGTAGATAATTTATATTATAAATTTATATTATAAATCTATAGATCATTTATATTATAAGTATATGAAAATACATAAAGGTAGGTTGAAACCATGGGGTGATAAATGTATAAATATTATAAATATATAGATAATTTGTACTATAAATATATCAATGTATGCTATTAAAATATATTAAAATAAAAACCCATGGAAAATGGGTTTTTATTTTTACTTTGCATTGCTGAAATCAAAAGTCGGGTCAGGATTTGCTTCTCCAGCTTTGCACAGGAAAGGTCTTTGCACAGACCTTGGGAAAGGAATCAGATCCCACATTTAGGTTGAAACCATGGGATAATAAATGTATAAATAAATACATAAATATTATAAATATAGAGATAATTTATATTATAAATGTATAAAAATATATATAAAGGTAGGTTGAAAGCATGGGATAATAAATGTATAAATAAATGCATAAATATTATAAATATGTAGATAATTTATATTATAAATATATAAAAAATACATAAAGGTAGGTTGAAACCATGGGATAATAAATGTATAAACAAATACATAAATATTATAAATATATAGATAATTTATATTATAAATATATGAAAAATATATATAAAGGTAGGTTGAAACCATGGGATAATAAATGTATAAATAAATACATAAATATTATAAATATATAGATAATTTATATTATAAATATATAAAAAATACATAAAGGTAGGTTGAAACCATGGGATAATAAATATATAAATATGATAAATATATATAAAATATTGTTATAACTATATAAACATATGCTATTAAATATATTATAAATATATATGATTTATACATTTAAATATAAATATAAATTATATAGAAATATTTATATGGAGATATATGTAGCTTATATTATAAATATACAAAATATATATGCTATTAAAATATATATTATAAATATACACAGTTTATATATTTATATTTAAATAGAAATATAATTTTTTAAATATAAATATATAAAGAATTATTTTTTGGCCTGGAAAACAGCAAATGAGGTGGGATAGATGGAAATGGTTGAGCAAATGGTGATAGCAGAGGGATAAGGGAAGGAATTTGGGATTTGCTCCTGGGTTCTGATCTGGATTTGGGAAGAGCAGCAGGTTGAGACCAGTGGTTCAGTGGTCATGGAAGTGTCAGGAATTTGAGATTTTTAGGGATTCAGAGTGATGGGAGATGTGACTGTAAATGGGTGTGGGTCCCTGTCCCTGCAGCAGGAAAGACAAAGGGAATTTGGGATTTGAAGTAGAGCAGGAATTGTTCTGAATTTGGGATTTGAAATAGAGCAGGAATTGTTCTGAATTTGAGATTTGAAGTAGAGCAGGGATTGTTCTGAATTTGGGATTTGAAATACAGCAGGAATTGTTCTGAATTTGGGATTTGAAATACAGCAGGAATTGTTCTGAATTTGGGATTTGAAATACAGCAGGAATTGTTCTGAATTTGGGATTTGAAATACAGCAGGAATTGTTCTGAATTTGGGATTTGAAGTAGAGCAGGAATTGTTCTGAATTTGGGATTTGAAATTGAGCAGGAATTGTTCTGAATTTGGGATTTGAAATGGAGCAGGAATTGTTCTGAATTTGGGATTTGAAACTGAGCAGGAATTGTTCTGAATTTGGGATTTGAAATGGAGCAGGGATTGTTCAGAATTTGGGATTTGGAATAGAGCAGGAATTGTTCTGAATTTGGGATTTGAAATACAGCAGGGATTGTTCTGAATTTGGGGTTTGGAATAGAGCAGGAATTGTTCTGAATTTGGGATTTGAAACTGAGCAGGAATTGTTCTGAATTTGGGATTTGGAATAGAGCAGGAATTGTTCAGAGGGACTCAGGAGGGACTGGAAAAGTGGGATTTGAGGAGCCAAACCTGGGATTGTTCTGTTCCTTCTGTGCCCAGGGTTTTGCAGTGTGGGAAATTGCAGCTCTGCTCCCGTTTGATCCCAGGATTTGTGAGCACTGGGAGCTCTGCTGGCTCCCTGGCAGCTTGAGCAGGAAGATTTAATGGGAAGGTTCAGCTGGAAGCTTTAAGAGAGTTTAATTATCCCAAGGTTTATGTCCCTTGGCCTCAGCTCCTGTGTTTTTATAGAAATCCTTTTTGCTGTTCCCCTTTTGCAGCTCCAGTTTCCCCCCAGAGTCCCACAAAACGTGGGATTTAAGGCTGGAAGGGCTGATTGGTCCCACTTTGATATAGGAGGAGCTTTAAAATGTTCTGTTTGATTTCCTTTGATATAGGAGGAGCTTTAAAATGTTTCTTTCTTTAAAATGTTCTCTCTGATTTCCTCCTCAGGCTCTGATCTCGGGGGAGCTCGACATCCTCAAGGACTGGTGCTATGAGGCCGTGAGTGAAGCTCCCAAAAACCTCCCCAAAACTTGAGATTCTCCCTTGAAAATGAGATTCTTTTATTCTTTTGAGGGCTTGGAATTCAGGGGGTAACTTCATTCCTCCAGAATTATTATGCTGTAAAATCCAAAGTAATTCTTCTCTTCCAAATCCGAAATTAATCCAAGAACTCAATTTCTCCAAGTGCTGTTCCCCACCACCAGAGGGCTGGGAGAGCCAATTTTTTTTTCAATTTAATAAATCCTGATCAGCTTCTTTTTTTTTTTTTTTTTAATATAACAGTAATCCAGTCTGAATGCAAAAAATCTTCCCTGCTTCCAGCAACCTTGGGAATGACACCTTGGATTGCTCTGGAGGGAAGCAGCAAAAATTTTGTGGATTTTGTGAAGCCAAAATCCAAAATCAAACATTCCCAGGGCAGCTGGAATTGGAAATGAAGCTCCAAAGTCCAGAGAAATCAGTCAGATGAGCCGGGGAGGAAATGGGAATCTTATCCCTGAGAACCTGGGGGATAAAATCTCTTAATGGATCCCGTGGGGGCTGAGATGGTGATTCTGGTCACTGAACTCCCTCATTTTCCCTGTTTTTTCCCAGTTTTTTTCCCCAGTTTTTTCCCCAGTTTTTTCCCCAGTTTTTTCCCCAGTTTTTTCCCCAGGTTTTTCCCCCTGTTTTCCCCCTGTTTCCCCCCTGTCTTTCCCCCTGTTTTCCCCTGCTTTTCCCTGTTCTTTGCCTGCTTTTCCTTTATTTTCCCAGTTTTTCTTTCTTTTCCCTGTTCCTGCTGTTCAGTCCAGTTCTGAGTCCCTCAGCTCTCAGCTGCTCTCAGGTCCTCACATTCTTCCCAGTAAAAATGGGATTTTTGTGCGTCCCAAAGCATTTCCTGCAGTTCTTTAATCCCTTCCTTCACCACATTTACAAACAAAAGTGAATTTTTCTCGTGGGGTTTTTTTTTCTTCTCTCCAAGCAAAAAGTCCCTTTTTTTTTTTTTTTTTTTTTCTTTGATGGTGACAGAACAATCCCAAACAATTCCCAACCCCAGTTTGTTCATCCCTTTAGACCTACAGCCAGCTGGCCCATCCCATCCAGCAGGCCAAGGCCCTGGGGCTGCAGTTCCACTCCAGGATCCTGGACATCGACAACATCGACGTGAGTTCCCTGCAAAGTTCTTCCTCTGGGGGAAAAAATCCAACTCAGGGGATCAGGAGGGGCTTTTTAGGATCAGGGGGATTGGGAAGAAAACCCTCCAGGATCATCCAGCCCAACCTTCTTTGCTCTGAGTGCTGGGTTTGAGCTCTGGGGTTTGGGATTTCTGCTCCCAGAGGGGAATCCCAGTGTTGGAAAGGGAAATCCCAGTGCTGGAAGGGAAATCCCAGTGCTGGAAGGGAAATCCCAGTGTTGGAAAGGGAAATCCCAGTGCTGGAAAGGAAATCCCAGTGTTGGAAAGGGAAATCCCAGTGCTGGAAAGGAAATCCCAGTGTTGGAAAGGGAAATCCCAGTGCTGGAAAGGAATTCCAATTGCTGGAAGGGAAATCCCAGTGTTGGAAGGGAAATCCCAGTGTTGGAAGGGAAATCCCAGTGCTAGAAGGGAAATCCCAGTGCTGGAAGGGAAATCCTATTGCTGGAAGAGAAAATTCCATTTCTGGAAGGGAAATCCCAGTGCTAGAAGGGAATTCCCATTGCTGGAAGGAAAATCCCAGTGCTGGAAGGGAAATCCCAGTGCTGGAAGGAAAATCCCAGTGCTGGAAGGAAAATCCCAGTGCTGGAAGGGAAATCCCATTACTGGAAGGAAAATCCCATTACTGGAAGGAAAATCCCAGTGTTGGAAGGGAAATCCCATTGCTGGAAGGGAAATCCCAGATATCCAAGATACCTGAAATATCTTGGAAGTTGAGTTAGGCGTGGGTTCGGGTGGAAAATTGTTTTTTATTGGATGGCTTGAGCTCCAGTGTGGATTGGGATCAGGGAGCTCATTCCCTGGAATGTGGCAGAGCTGTTGAGATTCCCTCAGGGAGCAGGAAAATCACCCTAAAAATAAATTTATTCCTTTGTGACACAGCCCAGCCCTGTCCTGCTGCTGCTTCCTTTATTAGGGATAAAACAGAATGTTTGGGAACATTTCAAAAGAGGAAAATCCTGCTGTCCTCCGTGCCTGTGGCTCCTTTTGGGGCAGCACAGGCAGGAATTCCTGAGCTGAAGAGCAGCATCCCAAAAAAAGGGATGCAAAGAGATTGCCCACAATGGGCAGAAAGAGAATTTAAAAAGGAAAAAAGCTGAATTTTCACTCCTCTTGCATTCCAGTGAATAAAGTGTTTAAATATTTAATGAGACAGCCTGGGAATAGAGGGGAAAAAATCCTGGCAAACAAAAGTTCCCACCTTGAAGTGTTTCTGGTACAGTTTTTGTCTGGTTCAGGACAACTTCCTGGCAAAAACGGATTTAAAAAAGGAGAAAAGCTCTGTTTGATCCTTGTGGGTCCCTTCCAGCTCAGGATGTTCTGGTTCCAAACATTTCCTTCAGAAAATTCCGTTTTTTTGGAGAGCAGGGTGTCTTTGATTTCGCTTTCTAATTGGAGCTAACAGAGCAGAGCTCGTTCCCATTTCCCAGATTTATGGACTTGGGGAAATAATGAAAAAACCCACAACAGTCTGGGGAAAGTTTTGGGTTCCCAAGGTTTCACTTGGGATTTTTTTTTGGGGAACAGCTTTTCCATCGTATCAGAATGATGGAGTTGATGTGGTTGAGCAGCCAAGGGGAAATGGGGGTGTGGGAGATCTTCCCTGGGCCTGCAGGAGTGGGGTGATGTCCATGTATGGGGTTATGGGGTGATGTCTGTGGGGTTGTGGGGTGATGTCCATGGGGTGATGTCCATGGGGTGATCTCTATGGGGTTGTGGGGTGATGTCCATGGGGTGATGTCCATCGGGTTATGGGGTGATGTCCATCAAGTTGTGGGGTGGTGTCCATGGGGTTTATGGGATGATGTCCGTGGTGTTATGGGGTTATGTCCATGGGGGTTATGGGGTGTTGTCTGTGGGGTTCATGGGGTAATATCCATGGGGTTTATGGGGTGATGTCCATGGAGTTATGGGGTGATGTCCATGGGGTTTTGGGGTGATGTCCCTGGGGTGATGTCCATGGGTTTATGGGGTAATCTCTGTCCATGGGGTTATGGAGTGATGTCCATGGGGGTTATGGGGTGATCTCTGTTGGGTTATGGGGTGATGTCCATGGGGTTGTAGGATGATGTCCATGGGGTTATGGGGTGATCTCTGTGGGATTATGGGGTGATGTCCATGGGCTGATGTCCATGGGTTTATGGGCTGATGTCCATGTTGTTCATGGAATGATGTCCGTGGTGTTGTGGGCTGATGTCCATGGGTTTATGGGGTGATGCCCATGAGGTTTATGGGGTGATGTCCATGGGGGTTGTGGGCTGATGTCCATGGGGTTCTGTCCCTACAGCTGGCCATGGGGAAGATGATGGAGCAGGGGCCCGTGCTGATCATCACCTTCCAGGCCCAGGTGGTGATGGTGATCAAGAACCACCTGGGGGAGGTGGTGGAAGGGGACCCGGTGAGTGGGGACAGGTTTGGGGTCTGGGACAGGTTTGGGGTTTGGGATTTATTTGGGGTTTGAGACATGTTTGGGGTCTGGGACACGTTAGGGATCTGAGACGGGTTTGGGGTCTGGGTCACATTTGGGGTCTGGCCACGTTTGGGGTCTCCCACTGCATTCCAGCTCCATCCCATTCCCAGCTAACCCTGCTGGGTTTCCCTCCCCTTTTCCTTTCCCTGGCAGGGCAGAGCCCTCTGGCAAGCAGGGCGAGAGCAGGGCTGAGTCACTGCATCAAAAAAACCCCAAATCCACATTTTTAGCTCCCCACACTCCCACCAAGAATGCAGGAATTTAATTCCATGAAAATCTCCCAGGGAACTTTGCCTGGAGCTGTGTGGGGTTTTTGGGGAGCAGGGAATGATTTGGGAGACAAATCCCTGGCACCTCTGGGGTACCCTGGGTTGCCCTTGGGAATTTTCCCTTCTGGTTCCAGGCTCAGCCTGGCCCATGGAATTGCCTGAATAAATGTTTCTCTCTCCAGGAGGAAAAATAAAATAAAATAAAATAAAATAAAATAAAATAAAATAAAATAAAATAAAATAAAATAGTTATTATTAATATATAATGAATATAATATGTAATTATTATATATTATCTGTAATTTATATTATATTGTGTTATATTCTATGATATTGTATATAATAGAAATTATTATTGATGAATATATTAAAATATAATATAATATATATTATATTATATTACATTACATTACATTATATTTATTATATTATATTACTATTATTATATTTCTCTCTGCAGGCAGCTCATTTTCCCTTGTAATTAATACAGGCTTTTAACAAATATTGGCTTTTGCAGCCCTGGCCTTTGGTCCAGGCTGGAAAAATGGGATTCATTTGAATGCTGGGGCCCATCTGGGCTGATTCACAAGCAGGGCAGAATCAGCTGATCCAGAGATTCCCTGCATTAAACTCCTGCATTCCTGGGAGATAAATATTGATGGGATAATTATTGAACAGGATATCAAAGTCTGTTTGCTGTCAGATCCCTCCAGGGCTGCAATAAATCAGGGAGAGGAATTGAAATTCTCCAGTGGAGCCCAAAGCTCAGCTTTAATCAGGAGCCTGGGCTTGGGTGGAGCTGCTGGAATATTGAACACGGGGAGGTTTGGGGAGAGGGGAGCCTCAAATCCCCAGAGTCTGGGGGTGGAAGGAGCTGGGAGGGTTGGAGTTTGAATTTTGGGGGTGGAAGGAGCTGGAAGGATTTGAATTGAGTTTTGGGGTTGGAAGGAGCTGGAAATATTTGAGTTGAGTTTGAGTTTTGGAGCTGGAAGGAGATGGATCGATGTGAGTTTTGGGGCTGGGATGATTGGAGTTTTGGAAGGAGCTGGGAGGATTTGAGTTTGAGTTTTGGGGCTGGAAGGAGATGGAAGGATTGGAGTTTTGGGGCTGGAAGGAGCTGGGAGGGTTTGAGTTTTGAAGGACGGAAGGATTTGAGTTTGAGTTTTGGGGTTGGAAGGAGCTGGAAGGATGTGAGTTTTGGGGGCCGGAAGGATTGGAGTTTTGGGGTTGGAAGGATGTGAGTTTTGGGGCTGGAAGGATGTGAGTTTTGGGGCTGGAAGGATGTGAGTTTTGGGGGCTGAAAGGATGTGAGTTTTGGGGATGGAAGGATGTGAGTTTTGGGGTTGGAAGGATGTGAATTTTGGGGTTGGAAGGATTTGAGTTTGGGGGCTGAAAGGATGTGAATTTTGGGGCTGGAAGGATGTGAATTTTGGGGTTGGAAGGATTTGAGTTTTGGGGCTGGAAGGATTTGAGTTTTGGGGCTGAAAGGATGTGAATTTTGGGGCTGAAAGGATTTGAGTTTTGGGGCTGGAAGGATTTGAGTTTTGGGGTTGGAAGGATTTGAGTTGAGTTTGAGTTTTGGGGCTGGAAGGAGCTGGAAGGATTGGAATTTTGGGGCTGGAAGGATTTGAGTTTTGCGTCTGGAAGGAGCTGGAAGGATTTGAATTCAGTTTGAGTTTTGGGGCTGGGAGGATGTGAGTTCTGGGGCTGGAAGGAACTGGAAGGATTGGAGTTTTGGGGCTGGAAGGAGCTGTCAGGTTTTGAGTTGAGCTTTGGGGCTGTCAGGAGCTGTCAGGTGCCCTGCTGGCAGCCTGGCCCTGCCCCTCAGAGCAGCTCTCTCCTCTCTGTGTCTCTGTCCAGGACAAGGTGCTGAGGATGCTCTACGTGTGGGCCCTGTGCCGGGACCAGGACGAGCTGAACCCCTACATGGCCTGGAGGCTGCTGGACATTTCCTCCTCCAGCACAGAGCAGGTGCTCTGAGCAGGGCTGGGCTCAGGGCTGGGCCCTTCCCACCCTCTGCCAAGCTGCTCCAGCCTGGAACCCCCACGGGGAGCTGGGGGATTTGGGATTCGAGCTCCTGATTATCCCAATCCCCGAGGAATGGGAATCCCTGCTCGGGGACACCTGGGACGAGCAGCTGCTGCTTCATCCTCGTGCCTCAGAGGCTCCTGGGCAGCTGGGGACCCCCAGAGCTGTCATTCCCACCTGCTGGCACCCTTGGAGATCCCTGGAAGGGCCTTGGAGGGGGCTCCTGGCTGCCAACGGCCTGGCCAGGCTCCGGCCTCGCGTCCCTGCCGTGTCTTGCACTTTCCCAAACCAAATACAACCAGGACTTTGCACACGGAGGTGTTGGATCCTCAGGTTGGTGGTGGGGTGGGGCTGATAGCTGAATATCCAGGGGGGAGATTTGATTGTCCACAGCTTGGAAGGGGGAAATGTTGTTGGTTCTGGTCACAAAGAGCCACGGCTGCATCCCTTGGGGTGGTGGGGAGGGTGTGGGGCAGGAGGGGAAGGGCAGGGGGAGTGTCTGAGGAGTGGGAACGCTGAATTTTCCTGTCCCATCCTGATTTTCCTGTCCCATCCTGTCTCATTGTGCTCCTTGTTCACCTCCCTGGCCTCGTCTGCTCCTCATCCCTGCACAGAGCCCAGGTCCAGGAGCACAAACTTCCCCAGTTTGCTGGGGTGAAATCCCAAACTAAAAAATGGGATTAAAAATCCCAAATCATGGGAAAAAAAATCCCCAAATTCAGATTCCAGTGGCAGCATTTTGGGACCCTCACTTTAAGCTTCTTTCAGGGGGAATGGCTGAGGGGGAGCAGAAATTGGAGGGGTTTGGGAGCTGAGGAACCCCCTGCCCGTGGAAAGGGAGATGGGGAGAAGGTTTGGAGAGGAAATCCAAGGATTGCTGTGGTGCTGAGGGTGAGGCAGGCCAGCTCTGCCCTGCCAGAGTGATTAAAGAGAATAATTCCAGTTCCTCTTCTGTCAATGTCTGCAGCTTTGAACGCCCCTGGGATGGGGCAGCCCCAGCAGCAGAGGCTGCCCCAGCCCTTGGAGCACCCCCAGGGTTTGGGGGTGCCACATTCCCTGTTTGTGTCACCCCCAGGGCAGGCTGGAGGTGGCATTTGGGTCACAGCCAGCCCAGGGAACGCTCCAGGCTGGGATGGAGCAAGGCCAGGGAAAGGTTTGGAGCCTCAGGAGGGGCTGAGGGAGCTGGGAAGGGGCTCAGCCTGGAGGAAAGGAGGCTCAGGGGGGACCTGCACAGCTCCTGCCAGGAGGGGACAGCCAGGGGACAGCAGGCTCTGCTCCCAGGGGACACCAGGACAAGGGGGAACAGCCCCAAGCTGTGCCAGGCGGGTTTGGGTTGGATATTGAGAAAATTCCTTCATGGAAAGGGTGGTAAAGCCCTGGCACAGCTGCCCTGGGCACAGCTGGAGCCCCCAGCCCTGCAGGGATTTAAAATCCAAGGGGATGTGGCACCTGGGGACAGGGCCAGTGGTGGCACCTGGGGACAGGGGCAGTGCTGGCACCTGGGGACAGGGACAGTGGTGGCATTGGGGACAGGGCAGTGGTGGCACCTGGGGACAGGGACAGTGGTGGCACCTGGGGACAGGGACAGTGCTGGCATTGGGGACAGGGACAGTGGTGGCACCTGGGGACAGGGCCAGTGGTGGCACCTGGGGACAGGGACAGTGCTGGCATTGGGGACAGGGCCAGTGGTGGCACCTGGGGACAGGGCAGTGGTGGCACTTGGGGACAGGGCAGTGCTGGCACTTGGGGACAGGGACAGTGGTGGCACTTGGGGACAGGGGCAGTGATGGCACCTGGGGACAGGGCAGTGCTGGCACTTGGGGACAGGGCAGTGGTGGCATTGGGGACAGGGCAGTGGTGGCACTTGGGGACAGGACAGTGCTGGCATTGGGGACAGGGACAGTGGTGGCACTTGGGGACAGGGCAGTGGTGGCACTTGGGGACAGGGCAGTGCTGGCACTTGGGGACAGGGACAGTGGTGGCACCTGGGGACAGGGACAGTGGTGGCACTTGGGGACAGGGCAGTGGTGGCACTTGGGGACAGGGACAGTGCTGGCACCTGGGGACAGGGCAGTGCTGGCACTTGGGGACAGGGACAGTGGTGGCCTTGGCAGTGCTGGGTTGGTGCTGGTGGCCCTGGGGGCTTTTCCAGCCCTGGTGCCAAGGCCTGGGGGGTTCCATGGGGTTCCATGGATGCGGGGCACTGCCAGCCCTGCCCTGGCTCCATGCCAGGGATGCTGCAGGGTTGCCATGGGGATGGGGATGCTGGCACGGTGACTCAGAGCTGCTCCTGCTGCCTGTGACACCCCGTGGGCCGTTCCCATCCCGCCGTGGGGGGCTCTGAGCCCCCACATCCCCCAGGCTGCTCCAGAGCTCCAGCCCGGCCCTGGGCACTGCCAGGGGTCCTGGGCAGCTCTGGGCATTCCACAGGGTTGGAACGAGATGGTTCCAACCCATTCCACGTTCTGTGATCCCACAGCCGCCCCAGGGCCATCCCTCACCGTCACCCTGAGATTTTTGGGGCTTTTTCCCAGTTCTGTGCTGGATTTGATGGGATGGGGTGGTCAGGGTGTCCCCAGTGATCCCTCAGTGCTCTTTGCTCCTCTCCTCCTCCCTGCAATGCATTTTTGAGGGATGCAGCCCCTGCTGCCAGGTGGAATTGTCCTCCCTGGGCCTTTCTGGCACCGGGGCTCCTCTTTCCAGCCTTTAGCACACAAAGCATCCGTGCCAAATGACAGCTCTGAGCCAAGCCCCGAGCACCAAGCTCGTTTAGGAACAATTCATTAGAGGGGGGAGGATTTTTTGAATGAGGTGTTTTTCATCTGGGACAGATCCACGGAGCAGCAGCCTCCTGTGCTGCCTCCTCTGCCAAAGCCTCGGAGATGGTTTGGGTTTGTTTTATTTTTTGTGGTGAACGATTCCAAAATGATTTTTCTCCTGTCTCAGATCAGCTCCAAGGGCTGTGAGTTCTCCCGGGAGCTGCTGGAAGGAGCGGGGGCTTTGTCAGGGATGAGTTACTGAGGGATCCTTCTGCCTCTGACTGTTGCTGCCAATTAAAAGAAATAAATAAAGCTCAATTAAGGCAAAGGCTTGGAGAACGGGGAGGAAATTCCATTTGCAAAGGTTCTGCCCGTGGCTGCCCCATCCCTGGAGGTGTCCAGGTGTTGGATGGGGAGGGTGATGGGACTGGAGGGGTTTCAGGTCCTTCCCTGGCTCAGCCCCTGAAGTGCAGGAGGTGGGAGCAGCAGCAGCAAAATCCCAAATGCCAGCACTGAGGGCTGGGCTGGGGCTGCAGAATGAGCAGGGATTTGTTTTCCAGAAGGAGAAATCTTCCAAACATCCCCTGGCAGCAGCTGGACACCCGACAGGAGCAGGATCCTGGCACAGCATCCCCAATCCAGAGGGGATGGAGGAGCTGGGACGTGCCAGCACCCATGGATGGCACCAAATGGGCACAAAGAGCTTTGGGGGATATCCCTGCAGGGCTGGGAATGCCCCAGGGATATGGGATCCAACTCCTCTGTGCCATCCCTTAAAAGCCATGCGTGTTTTGGGAGGGCTGGATTCCAAAGCAGCCCTCGGGCTGAGGGATGGATCCATTGATTTTATCCCGTCCTTGATCTCCATCTCGCCTTTCCCTGGGATGTTTTCAGCTCAGGTGCTTTTTAAAACAGCTTTAATTCGTTTTCCCTTGGCTGCTGCAGTGCTGCTAATTGGGAACTGGGACTGTCTGACAGGATTTACATAGATTTTGAAACGGGAAGGGAGAAACTTCCAAAAATACCTCCCTTTTTAAACGCAAAGGCAGCAGAAACTTCACCAAACCGTTTTCTTAAAATACCCTGAAAATCCGCCGTGATTCTGATGGATCCTTTGTGCCAGCGAGGTTTGCTCTGGGAAAGGAGGGATCCAAACACCCGGGGAGGGTCTGATGGCAGCGGGGTCTGTGAGCGCTGCCCGGAGCTTCCGTGGGATTGAGAGAGGCTCAGAAGTAACTGGGAATTTGGAGAGGCTCAGCATTAACTGGGAATTTGGAGAGGTTCAGCATTAACTGGGAATTGAGAGAGGCTCAGCATTAACTGGGAATTTGGAGAGGCTCAGAATTAACTGGGAATTGAGAGAGGCTCAGAATTAACTGGGAGAGGCTCAGAATTCCCTGGAACTGAGGCTCAGCATTCCCTGAGATTGAGAGAGGCTCAGCGTTAACTGGGATTGAGAGAGGCTCAGCATTCCCTGGGAATTGAGGGTCAGCATTAACTGAGAGAGGCTCAGCATTCCCTGAGAGCTGAGAGAGGCTCAGAATTAACTGGGAATTTGGAGAGGTTCAGCTTTCCCTGGGACTGAGAGAGGCTCAGCATTAACTGGGAATTGAGAGAGGCTCAGAATTCCCTGGGACTGAGGTTCAGCATTCCCTGGGAAACAGAGAGGTTCGGCTTTCCCTGGGAACTGAGGGTCAGTTTTCCCGGGATCACAGCCTCAGATTTCCCGGGAACACAGGCTTGGCATTCCCGGGAATACAGTCTCATTTTTCCCGGGAACATATGCTCGTTTTTCCCGGGAACACAGGCTCAGATTTCCCGGGAATAGAGTCTCATTTTTCCCGGGAATACAGGTTCAGGTTTCCCTGGGAACTGAGGTTTAGCATTCCCGGGATCACAGGCTCAGTTTTCCGGGAACACAGGCTGATTTCCTTGGGATCACAGGCTCAGATTTCTTTGGGAAGGTGCCGGGCTCTGCACCCGCGGCTCCCTCCATCCCTCCCTCTCCCCTCCTGGCGCTTGTTTTGATGCCGGGCTGTGAGCGGGACCTGCCCTGGCGGGGATGAGCCCCGCGGTCTCCATTGGCACCGGCACGTCCGAGTTCCCCGGGAACGTCTGCCACGATCTCCCGTAGCCATGGAGACACCGAAGCCGTGCACAGAAACACTTTTCCAGACGTTTTTTCCCTTTTTTTTTTTTTTTTTTTTTTTTTAATATATATATATATTTTTTTTCCCTCCTCTGCCATCCTCCTCGGGTCCGTGTGACTCTGCTGTGCCCACAGCGAGGGCTGGTAATTTTAAGGGAATGGTGGAATTTTCTGTGGAATGCCAGGTGGGAGCCCTGGCAGAGCTCAGCCTTGCTCCCTGCTGCTCCCAAGGTCTGCGCCACCCCAGCGGGCACTTCCCCATCTCCAACGCAAAGGATTCCGTGTGGGATGGGGCTGGGAGAGCCGGGGGAAGGAGGGGTCCAGGGAGAGCTCAGAGCCCCTTGCAGGGCCTGAAGGGGCTCCAGGAGAGAGCTGGGAAGGGACTGGGGACAAGGGATGGAGGGAAAACAGAGCCAGCCCCTGCTCTGGCCCGGGGGTGTGGAAGGCAGAGCTCCAGAGGGACGGATCCAGCCGGGAGTGGTGCAGCTGCAGGGATGGGCTTGGCTGCAGGGATGCTCTGGGAGCTCCAGGCTGGAGAGGAGCAGCAGCTCCATCACCTCGGTCCTGTCCCTGCTGCCAGCCCGTGCTGGCCATGGGAGCATCCCCGGGATCCTCGGCAGGACGGGATGGGCACAAGCGGCAGCAATCCTGGAATTCCAAGCTGGCACTTCGAAGGGATCTTGGCCAAAAAACCCCCGTGGGGCCTGGATCCCTCCTGCCTGTCCCAGCACGGGGCTGCTCCAGGGTTTCCTGCCTCCCCCATGCCCTCCTGTCCCCCACACCCCCAGGGCCACTCCCATGGATGCCCCTGCAGCCACCTTGACCCCCCAGCCCCGTATTTTCACAGCATCCCCATGGCTCTGCTCCTCCCTGCATCCCCAGGGTCCTCCTGCAGGACCACACCCACTGCAGCCCCCTGTCCCTGCTGCCAGGGCCGCTGCTGTCACCTCCCCGGGCGTGTCCAGCACCTTCCTTGGCATTGCCCCCACGACAGCACAGCCCCTGCACCCCCCGGGACATCCCTGAAACCCCCCCAAAGGTATCACATCCCTGAAATCCCCCCAGGAACCACATCCCTGAAATCCCTCCAAGGTATCACATCCCTGAAACCCCCCCAAAGGTATCACATCCCTAAATCCCCCCAGGAACCACATCCCTAAAATCCCTCCAAGGACCACATCCTTAAAATCTCCCCAGGAACCGCATCCTTAAAATTCCCCCAGGAATCACATCCCTAAAATCCCTCCAAGGTATCACATCCCTGAAATCCCCCCAGGATACCACATCCCTGAAATCCCTACAAGGACCACATCCTTAAAATCCCCCCAAGGACCACATCCCTGAAATCCCTAAAATCCCCCCCAGGGACCACATCCCTGCATCCCTAAAATCCCTCCAAGGTACCACATCCCTGAAATCCCCCAAAGAACCACATCCCTAAAATCCCTCCTAGGTACCACATCCCTAAAATCCGCCCAGGTTACCACATCCCTGCATCCCTAAAATCCCCCATAGAGCACCATCCCTGAAATCCCTCCAAGGTGTCACATCCCTGCATCCCCCCACTCCACCTGTATCCCCGGCTCACCAGGTCCCCCAACCTCCCCCCGCACCCCCCGGCCCCACACCCCGCACCCCTTTCCGCATCCCCCCGTGTTATCCCATCCCCCCGCACCCCCTCCCGCCTCCTCGCAGCCGCTGCCTCCCCCCCACGCCGGGTACCACACCCCCGCATCCTCCATCTCCCGCATCCTCCTCGCATCCCCCGCGTCCCTCCCCGCCCTCCGCATCCCCGCACCCCACGCATCCCTCCCCACCCCGTATCCTCACTCCGCCCCCCCGATCGCAGCTCCCCCCGCGTTCCGCAGCCCAATCAGGGCCGCTCGGAGCAATTCAAACCCCGGCCCCGCAAGCGCCGGCGGCGGCTCCGCTCCGCTCGCGGGCCGGGCAGGCTGCGCCGTGCGGCGGCGGCGGGGCCGGTCCGGATGGGCGCGGGGAGCGGCGGGGCGGGCGCGGCCCCCGCCCGCTGCCCGGAGCGCAGGTGAGCGCGGGGGAACCGGGGGGAACGGGGGGAACCGGGAAAGTTTGGTGGCGGAGCCGCGGGGCTGCGCCGGGCACCGCCCGGCCGCGGCTCCGCAGGGGCGGTGCGGGATGCGCGGGGATCCGCTCCCGGTGCCGCTCCCGGTGCCGCTCCCGGTGCCCGGGTGGGCTCCCTGCGGGGATGGGGGATCCCGAGAGCTGCGGTGTCCCCGGGTCGGGGGTCTGTGACAACCTGGGGTGGGCGCGGGAGCGGGGAAAAAATGGGAATTTTGGAATGAATATCGCTGTTAGATAAAATCTGGGATGGGCGTGTTGGGGAAGAAGAAGTGGAAAACAAGGAATTCCCGCAGCTGCTGCAAAGCCGCTGATTTTGGGATTCTGCTGTGGGGGAGCCAAGGGGCGGCTGCCGAAGCCCCCGAGGGCTGAGGGGATTTGGGGGCTCTGGGAGACGGGGGAGGGCGGCTTGGGGAAACTTTGGGATGAAGCGGAGCCGCCGTGTCCGTGCGGGAGCCGGGGGTCTGTGCGGGAGCCGGGGGGATCCCCCAGAGCCCCGGCACGAAGGGCTGAGCCCCGGAGGAACCGGGGCCGTTCCGCTCTCAGCCCCTCGGGAGGAGCCCCGGGAGTGGCACCGGGAATTGGGGAGCTCTGGGCTGGCTGGGGCAGCGTTTGGTGCAGAGCCCCGTGTCGGACACGAGCTGGAGCTCCGGCAGGGCCGGCTGTGGCATTGAGGCGCTTCGGGGCTGCCCGGACCCCGCTGCCGTCCCCTCCTTGTGCCGTTCCCGGGGCTCTGCCCGCTCCCAGCTCGGTGTCCCGGAGCCCGGCAGGGGACAGGGCCATGCTCCGGTGGCTCCGGCGGTGCCCGGGCTGGGCTGAGCCTGGGACAGGAGCGGGGGTGGTTCTGCTGGCCGAGGGAGGGGTGGCAGCGGGATGTGCCCGGTTGCTGTGGCAGCGCTGCTGGCCGTGCCCAGGTCCTTGGGTGAGGCTCTGGTTTTCCCCGAGCAGCCCTGGGAGGGTGCCTGGGATCCGCTCGGGGTCTGTCCCCGCGGTTCCTGTGCCGGGAGGGGAAGGGAGGGAGGTGGGATCAGCCCTGAAAACCGCACGGGTGGAACCCCGGGCTGAATGCCCCCGGAAAGGAGGAGGACAGGGCCTCAGGCTGTGCCAGGCAGCGTTTAGACTGGAGACTGGGGGGATTTCTGCACAGAAAAGCTGCTCAAGCCCTGGCACGGTGGCACTGGGGGCGTCCCCATCCCTGTGGATGTGACGCTTGGGGACAGGGGTCTGTGGTGGCCTCGAATGGGCTCGATGATCTCGGGGGCTTTTCCAAGGTAAACAATTCCCTGGCTCCATCCCCTGGGCCGGCTCCAGGGCCATCAGCAGCGCCTGCTGTCCCCAAATCTCCATCCACCTGTTGCCGCCGGCCCCGGCCGGGCGCTCCCGCTGCCCCCGCGGCTCCTCCCGCTGCCGGCGGCATCTGCTCGGTGCTCGGGGGCCGGGGCAGCGTTCCCGGGGCTCCGCGGGGCTCCGCGGGCCGTGGGCAGCCCGGGCAGGCCGGGCCGGGGCTGGAGCAGCAGCAGGGCCGTGGGTGGATGCCGGAAAAGCCGAGCTGGGAGCGGCAGCCGCGGTTCGTGAGCTCCGCGCCTCCCCCGGCGCCTGCCACGGCGACAGCAGCGGTGACAGCAGCGGTGACAGCAGCGGTGACACCTCGGGCTGGCTGTGCCGAGCTCTCTGGAGGTGCCGAGCGTTGGTAAATCCCGAGCCGAGCTGAGGGAGCGGCTGATCCCGGCAGGAAGCGCTGCCCGGCTGGAGCTGGCTCCCAACGCTCCCCACAAAATCAAATGGATGGATCGGAGCTCCCTGAGGGACCCCAGGGCCTGAGGCTGAGCTGCAGCCCGGGCCGGGGCAATAAACCCGGGATTAAAGGAGTGACCAGGGATGGAGAGGGGATTGCGGGATGGAAGCGCTCCAGGGTGTGGGCAGGAATGGAAAACTGGGATTAAAGGGGAGCTGGGGGCTGTTCCCTGCTGGAACCTGCAGGGCAGAGCTGTGGGGACCCAAAAGAGGGACCTGGAGTGGGTCTGGGATTGTGGATCCCAGTAGTGCCTGGCTGGTGGGACAGAACCTGCCCATCCCCATTCCCATTAATATTCCCATTCCATCCCCATCCCCATTCCATTCCATCCCCATTCCATCCCATCCCCATTCCCATTCCCATCCCCATTCCCATTCCCATTAATATTCCCATTCCCATTCCCGCTCCATTCCCATTCCCAACCCCATTCCCCTTCCATTCCCATTCCCATCCCCATTCCCATTAATATTCCCATTCCCATTCCATTCCATTCCATTCCATCCCCATTCCATCCCCATTCCCATTCCCTTTCCCATTCCCATCCCCATCCCCATCCCCATCCCCATCCCCATTCCCATTCCAGCCGTGCCTGGGGTTGGGTCTGTCTGGAAACCACCCGGGATCCCGAGACCATTCCACAGGATTCTGTGCTGTGGGCAGGGCAGGATGCTCTGTGCAGCTGGGATGTGCCTGAGGTGCAGAGCTGGAAGCTCCCAGCATTGGGCAGCACAGCTGAATCCATGGATTTTAACACCTTTAACATCCCCCCAAGCCCTTGTGTGGCTTTCCCTCCCTGGCCTGGCAGGGCTTGGTGCCCACCAGGTCTCTCCATCCCAACCAGCCAGGCAGAACCTCCTTCAGGGAGGATTTTTGGAATCCAAACCCTTCCTTGCAAGCTTCTGCTGGGATTCCCCGGTTCATGGGAATGGTTTGGAGCAGAGACTCCTGAGCCCACAGGAGAGCCACAGCTTTGGGGTCATGGAGAGGAGCAAACTCCTGAGAGGCAGGGCAGGAGCTGCTGGATGTTCTTCCAGCCTGGAACGGCTCTGGAGGCCAAGCAGGAGGTTCTGGATGCTCTTCCAGCCTCGGATGGCTCTAGAGGCCAGGCTGGTGGGGTTTGGAGCAGCCTGGGGCAGTGGGAGGTGTCCCTGAGCCCGTTCCATGATCCCACAGCTCCTTTGGGGTGTCCCCATGTGAGCAGAGGTGGCTTTGCCATCCCAGCCTGGCTGTCCCCATGTTCCCACTGCCCTGGGGCTGGCCCAGGGTTTGGGAATTCAGCTGGGAAATCCCTGGATCAGCCCCATGGAGCTGCCTGGGCTCCTCAGGGCTCCTCAGGCCGGAGATTCCAGCACCTGAATCCCTGAATTCCCAGGATCTCCCGCAGCCCCTCTGCATTGCAGGGCTGCGAGTTTGTCTTTAATTGTGCCGGGCTGTGCTAACGAAGGGATTAAGGCCTGGGAGGGCGAGCGGTGCCGGCCAAATTCCCGTCCAGATTCCCCTCCCTGCTCCAAGGGCTGTTTTGTAACGCTCTCCTTTCATTCCTTCATCCCTGCCTGGAGCATCCCGCCCTGGGATCCAGATCTGAGCCGCTGCTGGGGCTGGGCCATGAGTCCCCAGCACTGCTGAGGCTTCCAAGGATTGAGGGATGAGGGAAATCCTGGATGGAGCTGGGAGCTCCTGGATGGAGCTGGGCATTCCTGGATGGAGCTGGGCACTCCCTGGATGGAGCTGGGCACTCCTGGATCCCTGGGCACTGCCTGGATGGAGCTGGGCATTCCTGGATGGAGCTGGGCACTCCCTGGATGGAGCTGGGCACTCCTGGATGGAGCTGGGAGCTCCTGGATGGAGCTGGGCACTCCCTGGATGGAGCTGGGCACTCCCTGGATGGAGCTGGGAGCTCCTGGATGGAGCTGGGCACTCCTGGATGGAGCTGAGCATTCCCTGGATGGAGCTGGGCATTCCTGGATGGAGCTGGGCATTCCTGGATGGATCTGGGCACTCCCTGGATCCCTGGGCACTGCCTGGATGGAGCTGGGCACTCCTTGGGTCCCTCCTGAGCACCTGGGAGTGTTCCAGAGGGATGGGGATGGGCTCAGGGCAGGGCAGAGCTGGGGATGCTCGGTCTCCTGCTCCCTGCTGGATCCCACGGAGCTGCTCCATCCATGGGATCCATGGCTGCTCCATCCTTGGGATCCATGGCTGCTCCATTCTTGGGATCCTCAGTGCTCCATCCATGGGATCCTCATCTGCTCCATCCATGGGATCCTCAGCTGCTCCATCCTTGGGATCCTCTCCTCTCCCCAGGTTAGGGATGCACCCAAGGAAAGGAGGGGCTGGAACCAGAGCTGCTGCCAGAGGAGGGGATGGAATAAACCCACGGATTGTGCAGGGCTGTGCAGGACAGGGCCATCAGGAACGTTCCCTGGGAGCAGCAGGGAGGGAGCCTTGTCCCCAGGGGACCTGGTGTCCCGCCAGACTCGGGGCAGACGCAGCCCTGGGGCAGCATCCCAGCCCAGCCCGGCTGCCAAGGTGCTTCCAGGAATGCCTGGGGCATGGCAGGGACACAAGGCGGGCGGTGATGGAGAGAGCTTGGCACCGGCCTGGCACAGAGTGTCCTGACACAGGCGGGAGCAGCCTGGGATGCTGGAATGGGGCTGGAGCCACGGAGCTGCAGCCCAGAGCAGGGGGGGACACCCTGGGCAGGATGGGGGTCCCAGCTGTGGATGGACAGGGCTGTCCCTCTGTCTGTCCCTGCCTGGCACAGGGAAAGGCTTCCAGCAGTGGGGTGAGAGGATTTGGGGTGCTGGGGATGCTCCTTCCCCCCTGCTCTGTCCCGTTTGTGTCACTCACCCCAAGCCAGGCCAGGCATCCCTGGGGGAGCCATGGAAGAGGTGAGAGATGGGGATGGGCCAGGGGGACCTGCTGGGATCCAGGACCCTGCTGGGATCTGGACCCTGCTGGATCCCCCTGGTTTTGATGGAGATTTTTGGTGATATCGTGAGTATTTTGGGATTTTTGCAGGGATTTTTTGGGTCTGTGGCCATCCCTGCCTTCCCTAATCCCGTCCATCCCACAGCACACCCCTGGAGCACAGTGTGGATGTGGGGTCTCAAGCAGCTCAGGGCAGCCCCTCTGACCCACCAGCAGCTCCCAGATCCTTCCCCTGCCTGGTTTGCCCCAAATTCTGGGAACCGTGGCCAGGTTTGGTCAGCACCTTCCCCGAGGGAGGCAGGAATGGGATCCCCCTGCAGCCCCTGAGCCTGGATAAAATCCCGGGGAGTTCTCAGCATGGGCACGGCATCATCGATTTCCCGGAGCTGAGCCCTGGCCCTGCCATCGATCTGCATTTTTATCAGCTCATCTCGGTGCCTGAGAGGCTCTGGCACTGCGGGGAGGAGGAGGAGGGAGAGAGGAGGAGGAGGAAGAGGGAGAGGAGGAAGAGGAGGAGAGAGGAGGAGCAGCTCTGCTTTGGAGGGTCTGCTGGGATGGATGGATGGATGGAAGGAAGGAAGGAAGGAAGGAAGGAAGGAAGGAAGGAAGGAAGGAAGGAAGGAAGGAAGGAAACAATCAGGGATGGAATGAGGGATGAAATGAGGGATACAGGGACGTTCTCCAGGTTTAATCCCTCCCCATCAGCCCGGGCTGGCCCTGGGAAATTCCATTTTTCCTTGGATTTACGGTCCTGTGGGGATGCTGGGCACAGGATCAAGCTGTGGATTTGGGAGTGTTCTCCCTGTTCAGCCTCTGCTGCCTTCCCAGTCTGGTTTTTAGGGACTTGGAGCATCCTGGGTGCCCAGGGGTGGCACTGGGTGGGCTCAAAGGTCCCTCCATCCCATCCCAGTGTGGGATTCTGTGCCAGGAGTAAAGCTGGCCAGGCTGGCATTGACGATCCCGCTCTCTGTGTGTTCCCAACCCGGATTATTTTGGGGGATTTCACTCCGTGATGCTCACAGAGCCTCGGATGCTGCTCCGGGTGTTGCTGCACGTGGAGGGCGGCTCCAAACAGCGCCTCAGACCCAGGAGTGATTAAAAATCCTTTAATTGCTGCGCCGGAGTTCTGGGGAGCTGAGTCTTTGCCCATTTGCTCAATAATTCATGGCAGAGCCCGGTAATTAAATGCTAAAGACCCGATTTGCCTGGCATTGTTTGCAGTTCCATTGCCGCTTGAATGCAAGAAATTACCGAGTCATTTAATTGGTAATTAAAAGTAATGATTGCTTCCCATGCTCCAGGAATTACTCAGCATTTCTGGGGTTGTTTGCACACAGCAGAAACGCCCTCCCTGTTTTCCAGGCTGAATTCCCGTGAATTTATCCCTGGGTTGGTGCTGGGGGGAGCCTCCTGCTGCCCCATCCCCTTTCAATGGCTCATAAAAACCAGGAAAAATGCGAATTAACACAAAATGAGGCAGCACGGGCTGCCCGTGGGAAACTCCTGGGTTTGATCCCATTCCAGGCTCTCCCACTGCCCATGGCCTTGGATGGGTGGGTTTGGGGGGATTTGGGAATGCCCAGGCGCTTTTGGGGCTGGGTTTGGGCCTTTGGATAAGGGGATGTGGGGCTGCGTTTATAAATAATCCACAATTCCTGACAGGAGCAAATCGGGATCTGCTCGCAGGGAGCAGCAGGACGAGGGGGAACGGCCTCGAGCTGCGCCAGGGGAGGTTTAAATTGGGATATTGGGAAAAGCCCTTCATGGAAAGGGTTGTCAGGGTGAAGGGTTGGGATGGGATGGGATGGGATGGGATGGGGTGGGAATGGCACTGGGATGGGATGGGATGGGAGTGGCACTGGGATGAGCTGGAGTGGCATTGGGATGGGAATGGCACTGGGATGGACTGGGAATGGCACTGAGATGGGATGGGATGGGGTGGGATGGGATGGGAGTGGCACTGGGATGGGAATGGCACTGGGCTGAGCTGGAGTGGCACTGGGATGGACTGGGAATGACACTGAGATGGGAATGGCACTGGGATGGGATGAGATGGGATGGGAATTGCACTGGGATGAGCTGAGAATGGCACTGAGATGGGAATGGTACTGGGATGGGATGGGATGGGATGGGATGAGCTGGGAGTGGCACTGGGATGAGCTGGAGTGACACTGGGATGGATTGGGAGTGGCACTGGGTTAGGAATGGCACTGGGATGGGAATGGCACTGGGATGGACTGGGAGTGGCACTGGGTTAGGAATGGCACTGGGATGGATCAGGAGCTGACACTGGGATGGGAATTGCACACTGGGATGGGCTGGGAATGATTTTCAGGACGCTCCAGGAGCCTTCCCCAGGTTTTGATCCCCAGGGACAGATCCTGGAGTTTTCAGTGTCCCCACATTTGTTGCGTTGACGAAGTCCTGAATTTCCTCCCCCTGGGGCTCAGAGACCCCAGCCCTGATGGAAACATCCCCTGAACTGTGCAGGGCCCTGGGGGGAGCTGAGAACCCCTGCAGGGCTGGAGCTGACATTTCCCAGAGCCTCAGGGAGCGCTGCCCCAGCCTCAGACTGGGATTGCAATTCCCAGATTTGGGGACAGGGAATAATTTCACTTTTGTGCAGAGCTGTGGAGCTGAGCGTGTTCCATGCACAACTCCAGGCACGGATAACCTTTGCTTATTCCCAGCCTGGAGTTACCCTGGGCTGGGTTTTTGCTGCCTAAGCCCTTCCAGCTGCCCTTTCCTGCTCTGATTCCCAAATCACCAGCTCTGGAGGCACCTCGGAGCCAGAATGTGAATTAATAATGTGCTAAGAAAATAAAGACACTTCAACAGCCTTTAAATCAAGGGGAACAGCCTGTTAAAGGCTTTGGACAAATCCCATTACTTTGTGTGCAGTTTTAGGGCTGGCAGGAATAAATCTCCGGGCAATTTATGGACGGTGACAAATTTCTTTCAGGAGGAAAGAATCCCATGGGGGATGCTCCTGGTTATCCAGAGATTCTCTGAGGAGTTGTGGAGTTATTGATGTGTCCCACTGGGAGTCACAACACAATTTGTTGGCATCAAAATCCATTTTGGGAGGCTGGGATGCTCCTCCCTGGGGCTGGGGTGGCAGGAGCAGAGCAGGAGGGGGCAGGGATGGGAATTTCCTGTTGTTGGTGGAGGGGACAGGGATTGGGAGTTTTCTGTTGTTGGTGCATGGCCAGCAAAGAGGGATCAGGGAATCTGGGGGCTCTGGAGCTGCTGGAGCCTCTCCTGGAGTGGCTGCAGGGACCTGGACCCCGCTGGTGTCCCCAGAGCTCCCTGTCCCCTGTTATCCCATTTTCGGTGTCACAAACCTCTCTAAGTTAACCAGGAAAATCTGGTTTTGATGGAAAACTGTAGGAATTTGGTTGGGATTGTCCACAGCCGTGGATTGCCCTGGCTGCAGCCCCCAGTTCCCGTCTCAGGGCTCCCTGGGAATTGGGGTTCCCTCCCTGGAAATTCCTGCTCCAGAAATTTCTCTTCTCCTCTTTTCCCCCTTGGAGCATCCGGAGGAGCAGGATCACCCCCGTGGCCTCTCCTCAGAGGTTCAGGGGAGCTGCAGGGCTGGGGTTCTGTGCAGGGAGAGCTCCTGCAGCACCCAGGTGTGACACATCCCTCACCTGTCCCGGAGGGCTCTGCAGGGCTGGGGTTCTGTGCAGGGAGCAGCTCAGGTGTGACACATCCCTCACCTGTCCCGGAGGGCTCTGCAGGGCTGGGGTTCTGTGCAGGGAGCAGCTCAGGTGTGACACATCCCTCACCTGTCCCGGAGGGCTCTGCAGGGCTGGGCTTGGCTCGAGAAGGGGCAGCGAGCTGGAATTCTCTGCTTGAGCAGGGGAGCCTGGAGAGGACAGGGCAGGACAGGACAGGGCAGGACAATCCCTCAGTGTCACCAGGAATGTTGGGAATGAGGCCTCAGCCCTCGAGAAGGGGCTTTGGGTCCCCTCAGTGCTGCCCAGGAGGGGTGGGAGGGGAGTTCTGTGAGGGCTTTGGTGTCGCCCAGAATAATTCTGGAATTGGATAAAACCTCCAAGGCCATCGAGCCCAACCATCCCCAGCCCTGCCAAGGCCACCCCTGTCCCCAAGTGCCACATCCCCACTGATTTCAACCCCTGCAGGAGTGGGAATCCAACCTGTCCACCCTTTCCACGGAGGAATTTCTCCTCCTGCAGCCACCCAGGCTCCCAATAAGCCCAAAGTGATTTTCTTTCATTTCCATTGGCAGTGAAATCCAAGCTGCCATGGCTGGGAGCTGCAGGAAGCACAAATGGTGATTTTCTTTCATTTCCATTGGCAGTGAAATCCAAGCTGCCATGGCTGGGAGCTGCAGGAAGCACAAATGGTTTTCCCCCAGCCACGGGCAATGTGGTTTTTTTGGTTTTTTTTTTTGGTTTTTTTTTTGGTTTTTTTTTCACCTGGAACTGGAGCAGCCAAGTGTGGGATTGTCCTCCAAGCAGGAACAGTCACTCGGTGCCACAGGGCTGTACCCAGAGCAGCCACTGCAGGTTCCGCAGATCCCTTTGTCAGCACTAAAAAGGGCTCAGATCCTGCTGGAGGCTTCTGGCGTTTCATAGGGGAGCTCAGATTAGAGGAGGAACACTCGGATTTTCCTCTCCCCAAAATGCAGGGCTGAGCGTGGGACAAGGCAAAGGCTGAACCTCGTTTCATTGTCTGGCAGGAACCTGCTCCTTCCTGGAGTTTCTTCAGCATCCCCCAAAGCCCAGATCCCCCTGAGGCTGCAGCTCCAAAGCTGGCTCTGAGGCAGGGCTGGGGTTGATATTCCTGAGTGCCAGAATGTCTGAATATTCCTGAGTGCCAGAATTTCTGAATATTCCTGAATCCCTGTGCCTCAGGGCACCTCTGTCCCCTGTTCCCCCCCGAGACCATCCAGCTTTTTGTGCTGTAGGATGAACAATTCCTCAGCACGAGGATCCCTTCCAGCTCTGAGAGCCTTCCAAGCAGAGAGGGCAGAGGGGGAAGCTCCACACAGCAATTCCCACAGCCAGGGGCTCCTGATCAAGGGCTTCGGGAGAGGCAGAGGGATTTCGGGATGAAAGTCTTGAAATTAAACTTGAATTAAAGGCACAAATGCCAGAATGGCGTCAGCTGGGAGGGACCTCGAAGGTCTTCAAGTCCCATCCCTGTCCCAGGGTGCTCCAAGCCCTGTCCAGCCTGGCCTTGGGTGGATGGATGGATGGATGGATGGATGGAGGGAGGGATGGATGATGGATGGATGGATGGATGATGGATGGATGGATGGATGGATGGAATGATGATGGATGGATGGATGGATGGACACAGGGATGGATGGATGGACACAGGGATAGATGGATGGAGGGATGGATGGGTGGATGGATGATGGATGGATGGATGGATGATGGATGGATGGATGGACGGACGGATGGATGGATGGATGGACGGATGGATGATGGATCCATGGATTCATGGATGCATGCATGGATGGATAGAGAAGGAGGCTCTGAGCACTCTTGCCCACATTTTGGCTTTGGGGACAGGGACAGAGGATGGATTTCTCCAGAGGAACTCTGGGAACTGCCAGGGCAGCCACACCAGGCCCCTGTGGCTCTTCCAGGAGCAGGTGGGGAGGAGACCTTCAGGAATTGTCCATCCATACGAGCAGAGCAATTTTAATTTGCCCCTGCTGAGCTGCCCTGTGCCCCGGGCCCCGAGCGTTCCCTGCGCTGCTGGAGCGTGGAAAACTCCCCGTGGGCACCTCCCAGGAGCCCAAACTCCATCAGAACCGAGCCTGGCAGAGCAGGAAAACTCAACTCCAGCCATTTCCATGGAATCCTCCCTGTGGGAAGGGGACAGGGAGCTGCAGCAATTTCCATCCCAAAAAGCTGCGGATCTCCCTGCGGATCCTGGGCAGGGGGAAGGTGCCCAGGTGTGACCCCAGCGTGTCCCTGAGGCTGATCCTGGTCTGAGTGCCGTGAACAGGGGGGCAGTGCCAGCCTGGGAATCCTGGAGCATCCCTGGACACGCTGGGGACAGTCCTGGATCCCGCGGGGACAGCGGTGCAGGAGCTTCCCGGGGATCAGAGCAGGATTTTTGGGATGCAGGAGCTTCCCGGGGATCAGAGCAGGATTTTTGGGATGCAGGAGCTTCCCGGGGATCAGAGCAGGATTTTTGGGATGCTGGAGCTCCCTGTGAGATCAGAGGGCTTTTTCTGGGATGCAGGAACTTCCCAGGGATCAGAAGGGATTTTTTTGGGATGCAGAAGCTCCCTATGGGATCAGCAGGGAGGTTTTTTGGGATGCAGGAGCTTCTTGGGGGATTAGAGGGTTTTTTTTTGGGATGCAGGAGCTCCCCGTGAAATCAGAGGGGGCTTTTGGGATGCAGGTACTTTCCGTGGGATCACAGGGGGTTATTTTTGGGATGCAGAAGCTCCCCATGGGATCACAGGGAGGTTTTTGGGATACAGGTTCTCCCTGTGGGATCACAGGGGCTTTTTGGGATGCAGGAGCTCCCTGTGGAATCACGGGGTTTTTTTGGCATGCAGGTGCTCCCCGTGTGATCACAGGGAATTTTTGGGGATCGCAGGGAATGTTTTGGGATGGCAGGGATGTTTTTGGGATCACAGGGAGGTTTTTGGGATGCAAGCGCTCCCCGTGTGATCGCGGGGAATTTTTGGGGATCGCAGGGAATTTTTTGGGATCACAGGGAGGTTTTTGGGATGCAGGTGCTCCCCGTGTGATCACAGGGAATTTTTGGGGATCACAGGGAATTTTTTGGGATCACAGGGAGGTTTTTGGGGATCACAGGGAATTTTTTTGGGATCACAGGGAATTTTTTGGGATCGCAGGGAATTTTTGGGGATCGCAGGGAGGTTTTTGGGATGGCAGGGATGCGGAGCCGGGGCGGGGGCGCAGCTCAGCCCCGCAGCCCGAGCACTCCCACGGTCTGGCTCTCCCGGGCAGGCGCCTCAGGAAACTTCCCCGGCTCCGATCGCTGCGCTCCACCTTTTATTCTAATGGGCTCCGCATCGCCATAGGAACCCGAGCCCGCCCGGGCGGCAGCGAGCGCCGCCGCTCCCGGGGCCGGGCACGGCCGGGGATGGATGCGGGAGCCCGGGGCAGCCGCCAGGTACCGACCCGGGGGCACCGGGACCCCCCAGCCCCGGGAAATGCCCCAGGAGGGTGGGGGGAGAGGGCAGGGAGCCGGGTTTGGGGTGGGAACAGCTTTTACTAGGGTTGTGTGGGTTTGGGTGAAGAGTTCTTGGCTGGGTCAGGGTCTCAGGGATTTGGGGTGGGAACAGCTTTTCCTGGGGTTGTATTGGTTTGGGCGAAGGGTCCTTGGCGGGGTCGGGGGTCTCAGGGATTGGGATTTGGGGTGGGAACAGCTTTTCATGGGGTTTGGTTTGGGCGAAGGGTCCTTGGCGGGGTCGGGGGGCTCAGGGATTGGGATTTGGGCAAATCCATCCCTGCGTGGCTGGGGCTGGGCTGAGCCTCCCCCATGGCTGCTCCTGGACGGGATGGGACATCCCAGACACTCCATGGGGCTGATCCATGGGATCTCCCTGGATCCAGGCTCCATCTGCGCCACGCTGCTGGGTCCAGGCAGGATTCCAGCTCGGGAGAGGGGCTGGAGCCCTCCCATCATCCACAGGCTGCTCCAGCAGGGCTGGAGAGGTCCTGGGAGCAGGTTTGGGATGTGAGGGGACACCAGACACCCAAGGAATCCTGACGAGGCTCGGGATCCTCCCTGGGAACGGTCCAGACCCAGAGCAGGATCCCTCCATCCCTTTGTCCATGGGATGGAGAGGGGCTGGGATGGGAGGGAGCCCCTGGACCCTGCTGGACCCTTGGGAAGGGCTGGCACTGCCTGCTCCTGGCTTTTCCTGCTCCTCCAGGCTGGGATGGATCTGCTGGAGGGTCGGGAACAGCCAGGCTGGAGGTGCAGGGGGGGCTCAGCATCTCTGGGCATGGACAGGGTGGGGAGAAGGGTCTGACCCTAACAGGGAGGCTGGGAAGGGGAGGTGGACCCCAGTGGACCCCAGTGGATCCCAGTGGATCCCAGTGGACCCCAGTGGACCCCAGTGGATCCCAGTGGATCCCAGTGGACCCCAGTGGACCCCAGTGGATCCCAGTGGACCCCAGTGGACCCCAGTGGATCCCAGTGGGTCCCAGTGGACCCCAGTGGATGGGATTCCTGCCATGGGGAGCACCTTTACTGCTGCTGGGCCTGACATAGGGCAGAGGAGCAGCCCTGAGCTGGGGCAGGAGCAGATCGCAGGGGTGACACAGCTTTGGGATCCACAGCAAGGGGACACAGGAAAATCAGGATTGTCCCAGCCCCATAAGCCAGGGGAACAGCCCTGTGCCCTGCAGGAGCCTCACGCCTTGCTTTGAGTGGGGCCAGCTCCGTGCCCAGGGCTCGGATCCTGCTGGGAGTTCAGGATTCCCTGGCACAGCCCCTGGATGAGCTCCAGAGGCTGCCAGGCCCCGTCCCAGCAGCTGCATTTACTGAAAAAGGCAATGCAGGGATTGCAGCTGCTCCAGGGCGGGCACCAGGGTGTCCAGAGAGGGGCACGGAGCCGCCTCTGTCCGTCTGTCCTGCTGCACACGGCTGGGACAGACACCAGGACCCGCTGCTGAGGAGGTGAAGGGAAGGAGGGAGGGACCCCCATGGCCCTGACAGTGAAGCTTTTCCCATCTTTGAGGAGTTCAGGCACCAAAAATCGGGGAAAAAACCCTCCAGGGAGATTTTCCAGGGCTTCGCTCATGAGCAAGATGAGGGTGGGGAAGTGGTTTTAAGGGAAAAGAGCAAGATGAGGGTGGGATAATATTTTTAAGGGAAAAGGGGAGATTTGGGGGAATGGTTTTAGGGGAAAAGAGCAAGATGAGGATGGGGAAGTGGTTTAAGGGAAGAGGGGAGATTTGGGGTAATGGTTTTAAGGGAAAAGTGGGGAGATTTGGGGTAATGGTTTTAAGGGAAAAGAGGGGAGATTCGGGGTGGAAATGGTTTTAAGGGAAAAGAGGGGAGATTTGGGGGAATGGTTTTAAAGGAAAAGAGGGGAGATTCGGGGTAATGGTTTTAAAGGAAAAGAGGGGAGATTCGGGGTAATGGTTTTAAAGGAAAAGAGGGAGATTTGGGGTAATGGTTTTAAGGGAAAACCATAGGTTTTTAAGGGAAAAGAGGGGAGATTCGGGGTGGAATGAGGCAGGAATTTGTTAGGATGAGGGTGGGGAGGGGTTGGGATGGAATTCCCATCCCTAGAGGTGCCCCAGGCCGGGGTTTGGAGCAGCTTTGGGCACTGGAAGGTGCCAGGGCTGGCTCTGGATGGACTTCAAGGTCCTTCCAGCCCAAACCTGGATCGTGCCCTCCATCCCACCTGGATCACACCCAGATCCTGCCTGGCTCTGCGCTGACTCCATCCTTTGTTCGCAATAAGCATCTCATTAGATATTCCCCGTTCCCAAATTAACATTTAATTCGTGCCTCGTTCCCAGAAAAAAACCTGGGCGCAGCCTCCTGGAATTGTTGACAGTGATCCTGTTCCTTTGTGAGCTCTGTCCCTATTAAGCAATTTCCTCGCCTGTGTCTTTTGAGTTACTAAGGGAACAGGAATAAAATCTTAATAAAACTCCATCAACCGTTCCTGAAATAACAGCAGCTCCTTGGAGGGGCCTGAGCAAGGGATGGGGCTCTGCTCCAAATTCCCAGGAAATCCAGAGCACAGAGTCAGGGCTGGGGTGGGCTGGAAGGGCCCAAAGCTCATCCAATTCCACCCATTTCCACCCAATTCCACCCAATTCAACCACCCCAGGGTGCTCCAGCCACAGCTGCTCTGGGAGCCCCCACTGATGAAAAGGCAACAAATCCCAAAAGGAATAAATCCTTTATTTTCAGGATAAATAATATTTAATATAAATAATACATAAATTGCAGAAATATATCTTTTGTATTAGTAATATATAAATATATATAATAAAATAAAAATATTAAATATAAATAAATATATTAACATTAATATATTAATATTATATAAATAATACCAGGGTTAGCAATTAGCAGGAATTTTTCTCTTTTGTCCTGACTGTGCCTGATCCTCCCTGGATTTGGGCCCTGAGCCAGTTGGGCATCACCAAATCCAGGATTTATTGCTGTCCTGAGCACCAAAAAGGGGAAGTTTTTAACCCAATACGTCCATGGGAAGCACCGAGAGAGGTTTTGGCTAGGTTTAGAATATTGGAGGAATTCCTCCATGGAAAGGGGTGGAATCCCCATTCCTGGGGGGATTTAAAATCTTATGGATGTGGCATCTGGGGACAGGGTCAGTGGTGGCCTTGGGATTGCTCTGCCTTGCCCTTCCCCATGGATATTGGATATTGGATATTAAATATTGAGTATTGGATGTCGGATATAGGATATTGGATATGGGATATTGGATGTTGGATATTGAATATTGGATATTAAATATTGGATATTGCTGCCAGGAAAGGCAGGGGATGCTCCTGAGCTCTCCTAGGGAGATTTTGGGCTTTTTTCTCCCTGGAACCTGAATTCAGGCTCCAGGATGCTGCAAGGGGATATTGGGGTGGATATTCCACGGCTGATGGTGTGGATATTTCAGGGCGGATGGTGTGGATGTGGAAAGGGATGATGGTGTGGATATTTCAGGGATATTGATGTGGATGTTCCAGAGACTTTGGTGAGGATGTTGCAGGGGGATGGTGTGGATGTTCTCCTGAGGGGGTGGTGTCAATGTTCTCCCAGAGAGGATGACGTGGATGTTTTCCCAGGGAGGTTGTCATGGATGTTCTCCCAGGAATGCTGGTGTGGATATTGCAGGAATATTGATGTGGATATGCCAGGAATATTGATGTGGATATTCCAGGGACTTTGGTGTGGATATTCCAGGGATATTGATGTGGATACTCTGGGGAGGTTGGTGTGGGTATTGCAGGGAGATTGGTGTGGATATACCAGGGATGTTGGTGTGGATATTCCATTGATATTGATGCGGATATTCCAGGGAGATAGCTGTGGATATTCCATGGATGTTGGTGTGGATATTCCATGGATATTGGTGTGGATATTCCATAGATATTGGTGTGGATATTCCATGGATATTGGTGTGGATATTCCATAGATATTGGTGTGGATATTCCATGGATATTGGTGTGGATATTCCAGGGAGGTTGCTGTGGATATTCCATGGATGTTGGTGTGGATATTCCATAGATATTGGTGTGGATATTCCAGGGATTTTGGTGTGGATATTGCAGGGATACTGGTGTGGATATTCCATGGATATTGGTGTGGATATTCCAGGGAGGTTGCTGTGAATATTCCACGGATATTGGTGTGAATATTCCATAGATATAGGTGTGAATATTCCATGGATATTGGTGTGGATATTCCATAGATATTGACGTGGATATTCCAGGGATATTGGTGTGGATTTCTCCTGGGTGACCTCCCCCAGTGCTGGGAGTTCCAGAGGTGTCCCGGGATGTGCTGCTGCGCTCCCTGCCGTGGCCACAGCCCCTGTTTTTAACCCTGTCCCTGTTCTCTCTGTCCCAAAGCCCTGGAGAGCCGGAGCCCAGCTCGGTGACGGGGCCCTGTGGGCACAGCCTGGCCCTGCTCCTGTCCCCACGCAGCTGCAGCCAGGTGGGTGCCCCTGCTCCTCGGCAATCAGCTCCCCCTGTCCTTGCTGGGTCCACCCTGGGGCAGCCCCAGGCCTCCCTGAGCAGCCCTTGTGTCCTTTTTGGTGGGGATCCCCTGGGATTTGGGCTTCCAGCACCAGCCTGGGCCTCTCCGGGGATTGCTGGGCATTCATGGTCAGAGGAGCAGCCTCTGCACCAGTGCCTGGAGCTGCCCACCCGTGCCTTGTGCCCTCACCAGTGGCTTGCCAGGAAATCCAGAACTCCCTGAGCACCTCCCTGATCCTGTTGTTGCATCCCGTGGCTGGTTCCTCCTCCCCAGCATCCCTGCTTTCCCCACATCCCATTCCTTCTCCTTCACCATCTGTTTTTCCACATCCAACCCCTCCTCCCTCACCATCCCTGCTTCCCCCACACTCAATTCCTCCTCCCTCACCATCTCTGCTTTCCTCGTGGCCAATTCCTCCTCCTCCACCATCTCTGCTTTCCTCGTGGCCAATTCTCCCTCCCTCACGATCTCTCCATGCCCGTACCCATTCCCTGCTCCCTCACCAGCTCTGTTTTTCCCTCCAGGAGCTCTGGGCTCACCCAGGAGCCGATCCCGAGGGTTTCCCCATGGAATAGGCGCTTCTCCAGGTGCCTGGGCACACGAGAAGCTGAAGTTGGTCGCCCCGGGGCACCCGAACCCGCCGTGCCCTGGAGCCCCCGGCCTCTGCCATGAATGATGCATCCACCATGGATTATGAACTGCTCTCCCCGTCCCTGGTGGAGCACCCCGCCGGCGCCGCGGGCATGGATGCTGAGCAGAAAACTGTCTTTGCCTTCGTCATCTTCCTCCTGGTGTTCCTGGTGATGCTGATGGTGCGCTGCTTCCGCATCCTGCTGGACCCCTACAGCCGCATGCCCGCCTCCTCCTGGACAGACCACAAGGAGGGCTTGGAGCGGGGCCAGTTCGACTACGCCCTGGTGTGAGGGGAGCCCGGGCCGAGCTCCAGCCCCGCTGCCCCTCCATCCATCCATCCACCCATCCATCCATCCATCCATCCATCCATCCATCCATCCCTCCCTCCCTCCCTCCTTCCCTCCCTCCCTCCGCAGGGATGCTCCGGGCCAGGGGGCGAGCAGGGGGTCTGGCCCCAGGGAGGTTTTCTAGGCGTTTCTCTCTTTTCTAAGCACTTTTCATTTCTCTCGGCAGCCCGTGGGACGCTGGGGGTCGGGCAGGGGGGCTGGACGGAGACCCCGGTGCCCCCCGTGCCCCCGGGCACCGCGGACGGGGCATGGCGGGACCTGCCCTCGGCCCGCGGGGCCCCTGGGCTGGGCTGGGCTCTGCCCGGTGCCAGGCCCGAGCTTTGACCCCCGCTGCCCCCCGTGAGTGCCCCCCGGCAGTGCCCCCGTGGTCCAGTGCGTGTCCGTGTGTCCTGTAGCTGAGCTGTGTCCGTCAGGGGTTTCTCGGCACCGGCCCCCAGTGCTGGCTTTGTTCCTCCTCTGTGCCACTCCCGAGCCCCCCAAAAGCGAGGGGAGGCTGGAGACCCCTCTGTGCAGCCCCTCCTTGGGCTCCAGCCCTGTCCGTGCCCAGCTGGTGACAATGGAGCCAGGGGCAGTCCTGGCCTGGGGACACCAGGACAGCTCAGGGGTCCCCAAAACACCCGGGAGAGGCTCCTGGGCCATCCCTGCTGGGGTGTCCGGCGCTCCCCGGGATCTCCAGGGCTCTGGAAGTGGCCGAGGGGCTGCCAAGGGCCGTGGTGGGCAGCGGGAGGGTCCTGCCAAGGGATTTGGGCCCGGCGGGGAGGGAGAACCTCGCCCCCCTCCATGGAAATGAAGGGATTTGGAAATGAAGGGGTTTGGAAATAAAGCCGCACCGTGCCGACCCCAGCCGGCTCCTGCTCCGCTCTGTGCTGCGTCCCGGGAGGGGAACGGGACCCTCCAAAACCCTGGGGGCAGGAGGAGGAGGAGGAAAAGGAGGAGGAAGAGGCGAGGGGTCATTGTGGGCGCTGCAGGAGTGACCACCAGGTCACTCTGTCCCCAGGACATGGGGACCCAGCCCGGCCACCTCCTGTCCCAGCACGGTCCGGCACAAATCCCCGCTCACACACGGAGCTGTTCCAGGACATTTTGCGGCTGTCCGAGCCCCTGTTTGCCCCTGCCCGGTGTTGTCCCCTCTCTCCGGTTCTGTCCCCTCTGTCCGGTGCTGTCCCCGCTCCCTCCCGGCCCCGGGTGCCGCAGTCCCGCCCGCCCTCTGCTGGCACCGGGCTCCGTCTGCGCTGGCAGCCGGGAAGAGCTTCCAAAAACCGGGAATTTCGGCCTGGAAGGAGCGTCTGGGCTGGACCACATCGGCCCGACCCCGGCCAAGCCACCCAGGGCCAGGACAGGGACATCTAACACTGCTCAAGCCTGGCCTTGGGCACTGCCAGGGATCCACAGCTGCTCTGGGCATTCCATCCCATTCCCTCCCAGCCAGGAATTCCTTCCCAATACCCACCCAAATTCCCCAGTTTGGTCCAGTTTGAAGCCATTCCCTGTGTCCTGTCCCTCCATCCTTGTCCCCAGCCCCTCTCCTGGAGCCCCTTTAGGCTCTGAGCTCTCCCCGGAGGCTTCTCCAGGCTGGACAATCCCAATTCCATCTCCAAAGAAAGCTCCAGGCTGGGAGCTCCCAGTCTGTGCCCACACAAAGACACAGCTCAAATTAACCCAAAATAATTTTATTGTTGCCGTTGCTTCTGATACAAAAAAGGAATTCCACAAAGAGCCACCTCTCTGTGCGGGACAAGGGGCACAGGTTTGGGGTTTCAACACTTCCCCCCGAAAAAAACCAACCAGCAAGAAATGTCAATATAAAACAAATTTTAAAAAACCAAAAAAACAAACCAAAACACCACACCAGAGAGGAGGAGAGGAAACCTTGAGCTTTGAGACTTTGGCTCAACACACGCACACAAACCCAGCTCTGCTAATTTATTATTATTATTATTATTAATACTTTTTGGATTTTGGTTTTTCTTTTTTTTTTTTTTTAAAAAAGCACCTGTTGGAAAAAAACAAACCAAAAATAATAATTAAAAAAAAAAACCAAAAAAACAATCCCAAACATCAGGCCACCCATCCTGTCACAAGCTCTGGGACTCTTGTAAAATCCAGAGTCTGGAGCTGCTTTGAAGAGTTTTCAAGTTTGCCTGGAGCCCCGATACAGTAAACACACACATCCCCCACCCCAGAGAAATTCCCACCCCTCCAAAAAAACCGTAAAGCTACAGGAAAATGCACTCCTGACAGCACCGAGCCAGCATTGCTTTGGTGGTTTTCCATAAATATGGGAGGGTGGATGGATGGACACAGTGCAGAACGCTGGCCAGGAACCAGCACCCAGGAGCTGAGAGCACCTCGGACTGGGGACGAGGCAGCTCCTGGGAATGAGCACCTTTATCCCGGGAATGAGCATCTTGATCATGGGAATGAGCACCTTTTAGCCCAGGAATGAGCATCTTTATCCTGGGAATGAGCACATTTTATCCCGGGAATGAGCACCTTTTATCCTGGGAATCAGCACCTTTATCCCGGGAATGAGCACCTTTTATCCTGGGAATCAGCACCTTTTATCGTGGGAATGAGCCTCTTTTATCCCGGGAAGGAGCCTCTTTTATCCTGGGAATCAGCACCTTTATCACGGGAATGAGCACCTTAATTACAGGAATCAGCACCTTCTATCTTGGGAATCAGCACCTTTATCCCGGGAATGAGCATCTTAATCACGGAAATCAGCACCTTTATCCCGGGAATGAGCAGATCCCCGGCTGGGAGCGTCCTGGATAAGGGGGAGAGGTGGGAGCAGAGGGAGGGCAGTCCCTGCTCAGGAGCTTGGACTCTTTGGCTTTTGGGAGCTTTGCGAGCTGTGGCTTGGGCTTGGTCCCCAGAGCAGAGCATCCCCAGAGGTGCCGATTCCATAGGGACATTCCCCATGGCTGATTCCACAGGGACATTCCCCACGGCTGTTCCTGTGGTGGCTGATCCTGGCAGGACATCCTCCATGGCTGTCCCAGCAGGTGCTGATCCCACAGGGACATTCCCCATGGCTGTCCTGGTGGTGGCTGGTCCTACAAGGACAGTTCCTGTGGTGGCTGATCCCACAGGGATGTTTCCCGTGGCTGATCCTAGTAGGACATCCCCATGGCTGTCCTGGTGGTGGCTGATCCTACAAGGACAGTTCCTGCGGTGGCAGATCTTAGCAGGACATCCTCCATGGCTGTCCCATCAGGTGCTATCCCACAGGGACGTTTCCCATGGCTGTCCTGGTGGTGGCTGGTCCTACAAGGACAGGTCCTGGTGGTGGCTGATCCTACAAGGACAGTTCCTGTGGTGGCTGATCCTAGTAGGACATCCCCATGCTGTCCCAGCGGTGGCGGCGGCGGCGGTGGCAGGAGAGGATCCCGTCGTTGTTGCCGGGGTGGGTGGCGAGGGGCAGGGCTGCGCTGTCGGGTGGGACTGGGGGGGTCTCTGGTGGCTTTAGTAGAGCTGGAGCTGCAGCTTCATCCTCAGTGCCTGGCCCAGCTCCCCCGCCAAGTAGTCGAGGTGGTTGTCGGCCTCGAGTTTGTGCAGTTCCCGGCGGCGGGGCAGGCCCACGCTGACGATCTCCAGCACGTAGATGCCCGGCAGGATTTTCTTGCGGCCCAGGTGCAGGAAGCTGAGCCCGTCCCTGTGGTGGATGCGGAACAGCCCCTCCTCGTTGCCCTGGGCGATGGCGTAGCGCACGCGGTTCTCCAGCGGCTCCAGGGCTGGAAGAAGCTCCAGGATGTGCTCCTTGTGCGCCAGCTCCGACAGGTTCAGCGCCATGGACAGCGGCGCCTCCACGTCCATGCTGGCCAGGTTCACCTCGTGGTCCTGCTGGGAACAGCAAAATTAACACACCAACAGCAGAGGTTTGTATCCAAAAAGGAGACAGAGGAGTCCTGACTCTATTTGAATAAAGGGAGAACCGTGCTGGCCAGGTTCACCGCGTGATCCTGCTGGGAACAGCAAAATTAACACACCAACAGCACAGGTTTGTGTCCAAAGAGGAGATACAGGAGTCCTTCTGATTTATTTGAATAAAGGGAGAACCATGCTGGCCAGTTCACGGTGTGATCCTGCCCAGGAACAGCAAATTAACAAGCAAAAAGGAGACAGAGGAGTCCTTCTGGATTTATTTGAATAAAGGGAGAACCGTGCTGGCCAGGTTCACGGTGTGTCAGGAAAATTAACCCACAAACAGCACAGGTTTGTGTCCAAAGAGGAGACAGAGGAGTCCTCCTGACTTTATTTGAATAAAGGGAGAATCATGCTGGCCAGGTTCACAGCATGATCCTGCCCAGGAACAGCAAAATTAACCAGCAAAAAGGAGACAGAGGAGTCCTTCTGGATTTATTTGAATAAAGGGAGAACCATGCTGGCCAGGTTCACGGTGTGTCAGGAAAATTAACCCACAAACAGCAGAGGTTTGTGCCCAAAGAGGAGACAGAGGAGTCCCTGGGGTAACAGGATCCACTCCAGGCCCTGTTCCTGAAGGGATCCAGCCCCTGCCTTGCTCCAGCCCCTCCAGATGCCCTGGGTTCCTCACCTGGTGCCTCTCCGTGCCGTTGACGCTGCGCCGCTGCCGGCCCCTCTTGGGGTACCCGTTGATCTTGCACTCGTAGCACGTCTCGGGGGACAGCAGGTTGTCCTCATCCTCCTCCTGGGGCGCAGGCAGGTAGGGACCCTTCCCAAACCCCAAGCCAGAAATGCAGTGGCTGGTGGCAGAAGAGCAGAGGGAATACCCGTGAATCCAACGGAAACGTCAGCACTCCCGGGTTCTCCGTGTGGGGGACACCCAGAGGGTCACACGTGGATGTGCCTTACCCCTGTCCTGCTCTGAAGTACCCCCCGGGGCAGCCGCACAGGTACCCCCCGTCCGTGTTGGAGCAGCCGTAGCTGCAGGGGCTGCCCCCGGCCGAGCACTCGTCCACGTCCTGGCAGCCCCCGAAGGCCTGGTCGAAGTCGAAGCCCGAGGGACAGACGCACTTGAAGCTGCCCAGGGTGTTGTAGCAGGAGGCAGAGCCGCAGGCAGAGGGGCTGGAGCACTCGTTCTCATCTGCAGGGAGACACGGAGGGGTGGAATGGGGGAGTCAGGGAGTCACAGAGCCGTGGGGTGTCACCCATGGGTGCAGGGTAACTCCCATGGGTACAGGGTGCAGCCCACAAGTAAACGGTAATTCCCATGGGTACAGGATACACCCCATGGGTACAGGATACACCCTACAGATAAGGCATAACTCCCATGGGTACAGGATACACCCCATGTGTAAAGAATGCACCCCACGGGTACAGAATACATCCCATGGGTACAGGATACACCCCACAGGTAAGGGATACATCCCATGAGTACAGGATACAGCCCATGGGTACAGGATACACCCCAAGGGTACAGAATGCACCCCACAGGTAAAGGGTAACTCCTATGGGTACAGGATACACCCCATGGGTACAGAATACATCCCATGGGTACAGGATACACCCCACAAGCGTGGAGTGCATCCTACAGGTACAGGATACACCCCACAGGTATGGGATCCCTCCCGCAGGAACATGATGCACCCCACAGGTATGGGACACCTTCCCCAGGTATGGGACACCTTCCCCCAGATACAGGATACACTCCTTAGGATGCATCCCACAGGTACAGAATGCACCCCACAGGTATGGGACACCTTCCCCAGGTATGGCACCCCTCCCCAGTGCCCCCACTCACCCACGCACTGGTTCCACTGGTAGTGCTGCACGTAGCCCTGGGGGCAGCCGCAGCGGTACCCGCCCAGCACGTTCTGGCAGCCGTGCTGGCACCGGTGGTTCCCGTCACACTCGTCCACATCTGCACCCAAGGGACACACAGGGACCTCACACACTGTCCCCTGAGCCTGGCACCCTCCAGGCTGCTCCTGTGCCCCATTGTGGCCATGCAGTGACACCCCCAGCTCCCACACAGCCCTGCTGGGACGGTCCCTGATCCCAGCTGAGCCCTGGGCTGTCCCCAGCTCTGCTCTGAGATCTCTCCTGCTGGAATGTGGTACCATTCCCTTCCCCAAGGATCCCCCAGTCCAACCCCCAGCCCTGCCCAGACCCCCAACAACCCCACGCCATCCCTGAGAGCATTGTCCAAACACTCCTGAAGTTCCCATCAGGACTGAGGCTCCTCAGGGAACCTCAGGGTTCCTCCCCATGGCAGCTCCCTGGAGGCCCAGCCCCACCTTCACAGTTGACCCCGGAGCTGTCCAGGGAAAATCCCTTCTGGCACTCGCAGTTGTAGCTGCCCGGGGTGTTCAGGCACTGCCCCTTGGCTCCACACAGCGAGGGCTGGGCTGTGCACTCGTTGTTGTCTGCAAAACACCACCAGCAGGGTTTTGTGGCCACGAAATCCACCTGGAAATCCACCCGGAATTCCACCTGGAAATCCACCCCTGACCACCTGGAAATCCACCTGGAAATCCATCCCAGGCCACCTGGAAATCCATCTCTGGCCACCTGGAAATCTATCCCTGCTGACCTGGAAATCCACCCGGAATTCCGCCTGGAAATCCACCCCTGACCACCTGGAAATCCACCCCTGGAAATCCATCCCTCACCATCTGAAAGTTCATCCCTGGTGACCTGAAAGTCCATCTCTGGCCACCTGGAAATCCACCTGGAAATCCCCCTGGAAACCCACCCCTGACCACCTGGACGTCCATCCCTGTCCCTGTGGCCACCTCAGATGGAGAGGCAGAGCAGCAGAGGGACAACGCAGCCACTGGCAGGGTGATGCAGAGGGACAGGGCTCAGTTTGGGGAGTTTGGGGGCTGGGAATTCTCTCACATCCTCTGCTGAGCCAGAGCAGCTCGGTGGGAACGGGAAGAGCAGGAATTAATTGGGCACTGAGGAATTGGGCACTCAGGAATTGAATTGGGCACTCACCAATGCAGGGCAGGAATTGATTGGGCACTCAGGAATTGGGCACTCAGGAATTGAACTGGGCACTCAGGAATTGAATTTTGCACTCACCAATGCAGGACGAGTGGTGCTGGGTGAAGCCAGGGGGGCACTTGCAGTTGAAGCTCCCGATGACGTTGACACAGAGGAACTGGCAGTTGTGCTGCTTGGTGGAGCACTCATCCAGGTCTGCAGGGACAAGGAGAAGGTCTCAGTTTGTCCCCCCTGAGGCTGTGACACCTCAGTGTCCCTCTGTGTGCACAGCAGCAGCCCCAGGAACAACTCCCCTGAAGTTCTGCCAGGGGAAGGACAAACCTGTCCCCACCTCATACCCGTTATTTTCCTTGTTTTTCCCACTTATTTCCGCCAATTTTGCCCATTATTTTCTCCCAATTTCCCCCATTATTTCTCTCATTTCCCCCCTATTTTCCCCCCATTATTTTCCACAAATTTTCCCAATTATTTCCCCCATTTTTCCCAATTATTTTTCCCAGTTAATTTCCCCCATTTTCCCAATTATTTCCCCCCATTTTTCCTAATTATTTCCCCCCATTTTCACAATTATTTCCCCCCATTTTTCCCCATTCATTTTCCATCATTTTCCCAGTTATTTCCCCCCATTTTTCCCAATTATTTCCCCCCATTTTTTCCCAATTATTTTCCCCCATTTTCCCCCACTATTTCTCCAAAATTTTCCTGATTAATTTCCCCCAATTTCCCCATTATTTTCCCACCCCACACAGACCCATCTGCAAGATGCAGGGGTGTTCCCCTGCCTCTCCTGCAGGTCACAGATCCCAGGCTCTCCCAGATCCCGAGGCCAGGCTCCTCACACTGCAGGGGTGGGCACAGCCCCAGCCTGGCTGGTGACAATGCCACGTGCAGGGGACATCCCTCTGAGCTCCCTGGAGCTCAGGATGTGCTGTGCAGTCTCCAGGACAGAACCAAGAGCATTTCTCCCCTGATGAGCCACACCTGGAGCGCGGAAGGGTCAAACCCTCATGCGTGGCACCTTTCCCCACATCTTCCTGCTGATGTTTTTCCACGTCTGGCTGCCCTGTCCCCTGTCCCCCAGCTCCCTGCTCCTGTACCTTTGCAGATCTTGCCATCCTCCTGCAGGACGTAGCCCCGGGGGCAGGAGCACTGGTAGCTGCCCTCGGTGTTCTTGCAGATGAAGTTGCAGGGCTTTGGGGACTGGTTACACTCGTCCAGATCTGCACCCCAGGGAAAAAACACATCAGGTTGTGCTGCTGGGCAGGGTCCCCTCCACCCCTTGGACCTCCCAGCCCACTCAGGGGCTCCTGAACAGAAGGTTTTGTGCTCAGGGCTGAGATATCCCCAAGGATTCTGGCATTCCTGGATAAACACCCCATTTTCACTCCCCAGGAAGCAGCTGAGGGCTTTGGGGGAGCAGCTCAGTTCGAGCCAGCACAACAAATCCGTGATAAAACCTGCAGGGAGAGCGCTGCGACTCCAGATGTTTATGCCAACATCTGGATCCCAGCAGGGCGCTCAGCCTGCCTGGAACCAGCTGTGCTGCCTGGGAGGGGCTGGCAGCTCCCAGATTTCAGCTCAGAACCCAGTCCTGGGCTCGGGGAAGACTGAACTCATTTTTCGGGAGTTAAAGGAGGACCGGAGGCGAGCAGGGCAGAGATCCGGACCCACAGATCTGGGGAGCCGAGGGCAGGGCGGGTCCCAGGTGGGGTTAAGGACCAGGGAGGGCAGCCCAGGTGTAGCAGACTCCATGGAGGATTGAGATTTAACAGCAGGAACTGCTGAGTAAGGATGAGACAGCAAAATAAGCTCCTGTCTTCTGTCTCACCCACAGCTTATCGCTGTAACCCCATAGGCCACCTTTTTCCCTAACCCTTACTATTGGACAAGTTTGGATCCCCCTATACCCTATGAAAAGGGGCTGTTTTAGCCCATCTGACAGAAGAGCTGTCACTGGACCCTTCACATATCCCTCAATAAACCACCACTGTGGAACACCAGGATTTCTCCTTCTCCTCTCTCCCCGTCTGCTTCTGCCCCAGCCAAAGAGCCAAAGGTGCCCTAGCAAGCAAAGAGCTGAAATCCTGAGAGAGCTGAGGATCACTAAAGAGCTGAAATCACTAAAGAGCTGAAATCACTGAGTTTGCTAAGGGCAGCCAGCTGACTGGCTACTCGGGCACTCTGTCTCCCAGAGGGACTGAGGTACCCGGAATGGCCTGCATCACTCTGAGATAAGCCCAATATTTGGGTTGTATCACCCGGGGTTGGTGGGGCTGTGCCAGGGCTGGTGGGGCCGTGCCCAGTGCCTGGCTCACCCTGGCAGGCAGTGCCCGTGATGTCCGGGGTGTAGCCCAGGCGGCAGTGGCAGCGGAAGGAGCCGATGCTGTTGATGCACTGCCCGTTCCTGCACAGGTTGGGCAGCACCTTGCACTCGTCGATGTCTGTGAAATAAAGGACAGGAGGAGCTGTCAGTGCCAGGGCAGCTCACTCCCCACAAAAAGCTTATCTGGTGTTTGTTATCAGATAATTCACACAGCACGAGTGTCTCGGGGTTATTTTGGCAGCTCCCAAGTGGCAATAAACATCCCCCTGCTGAAGTGGGAGCTGGGAAGATGAACTGGATTTGTGGCTGAGCTGTCACAAAGCAGAAATCTTCTGCACATTCCCTGGAGGTGTGTGGGGCTTGTCCCCCAGAGCGGGGATGGAGGCTGAGTGAAGGACTCTGTTAATTAATATACTATACTATACTATACTATACTATACTATGATAAATATACTATGGTATACTATACTATACTATAATATTATAAATATAATATACTATAATATAATAAATATAATATAACATAATATAACATAACATAACATAACATAACATAACATAATATAATATAATATAATATAATATAATATAATATATATTGTATATTACTAAATCTATATTATAGTAATGTTATTAATATTAATACATTAATATAAATATTAATATATTAATATATGTTACAATATATAATATGATATATGAGACATTATTATATTATATATTATTAAATTAATATAAATATTAATATATTAATATATTAATATATTAATATATTAATATAATATAATTAATATTGTATATTGTTATTAAAGTTATATTATATTATATTATATTATATTATATTATATTAATCATATCATATCATATCCTTCTAACAACATGGAGTCAGATTCATCATTTCCTCCTCCATCCTGGAGACCCAGCAAACACCCCAGTGCCCCACTGACCTCTGCCATCTGTGGAGTAGCCAGGGCCGTGGGGACACATCTTCTTGTAGTGGGCAGTGCCAGGCAGGGGGCAGAGCTCGCACTGGGGGCCCCAGCTGCGCCCGCTGTTGCAGCAGCACTCGGACTTGGTGACCAGGTTGCGGTTGGTGGAGGACATCTGGCACATGGTCTGCAGCACCTCCGTGAAGCAGAAGCCCTGCCGGGTGTCTGGGCACAGAAAGGGGGACACAAATCCAGGCTCTGGGGCAGTGCCAGCACCAGGGGGAACCCAGGTAGTGACGGGGAGCCTGGGGGGGTTTGGATAAAGGGGATGCTCCAACAGCTTTCCTGCTCTGGAGCAAAGAATCCCAGAGGGGTTTGGGTTGGAGAGACCTTAAACCCACCCAGCGCCACCCTTGCCATGGGCGGGGACGCCTCCCACTGTCCCAGGGTGTCCCAAACCCCGTCCAACCTGGCCTTGAACAGTTCCAGGGGCACCACAGCTGTGCCAGGCCCTCCTCACCCTCCAGGGAACAACTCCTGCCCAGTGTCCCACCTGCCAGCAGGGAGCCATCCCCTGTATCCCTGTCCCCAGTCCCTTCCCGCTCTCTGAGCCCCCCCGAACACCCAAAAATCTGCCTGTGCTGCCGGGGGCGCTGCAGCAGCCCAGCAGGGCATTACCGATGCACTCGGTGCCCGAGGCGCTGACTTCAAAGCCCTCGTTGCAGTCGCAGCGGTAACTGCCGGCCGTGTTCACGCAGCGCCCGTTGGGGCAGATCCCCGGCTTGCTGCGGCACTCGTTCTCATCTGCAGGGAGGAGCACACACTCAGAGCCATGCTGAGGCCAGGCACAGACCTGCCCGGCTCCCCACTGCCCGTGGAGAAACCTCACTGAGCCCCTGAGGGTCCCGTCCGTGTCTTTGGGCAGCTGGGAGGAACCTCCGCCTGGGGTTCCTCCATGGGGAGAACATCCACCCATCCCAGAGCTCTCCCAGGGCAGGGTGGCCAGAACTCAGCTTCCCTGGCTTGGCCATGCTCCAGCTGCTGCTGGGATTGGGTTGGGTTGGGTTGGATTGGATTGGGTTGAGTTGGGTTGGATTGGAGTAGATTGGGTTGGACTGGATTGGGTTGGGTTGGACTGGACTGTGTTGGAGCTGTCTCTGTCCCATGCAGCTCCGGGCTGTTCATTCCTCCCCATCCCAAAAGCAGCTTGGAACACTCAGAAATACTCAAAGGCAAGGACACATCGCCCAGGGCTGTGTCACCCTAGGGGTGACACACGGCTCCAGGGATAGACAAAGGTTTTGTGTGTCCTATTGGGACACTCGGGAAGTTGTGACATGTGGGAAAGCCCAGGGAGGAGCACGAGGATGTAAAGCAAAGAAGGATGTAAAGCAAAGAAGGATGTATAACAGAGAAGGATGTAAGCCACGGGTCTGTGGATGATCCCTCAGAGAGGAACATTGCTGTCTGTGCCCCAGGAGGGCCCCAGGAATGCCCCTGGTACCTGTGCAGCCCTCGCCGTCGGGCCTGCGCTGCATGCCAGGAGGGCAGATGCACATGAAGGTGCCAATGAGGTTCTTGCAGAGCATCCCCCGGGACTCACAGTCGTGCAGCCCCTCTGCACACTCGTCCAGATCTGCAAGGAGACCCATCAGAGCCCCTGCCAGCCCTGCCAGCCCAGCTCTGCCACCCCTGCCCTGCCCCATCCATCCCTGCAGCCTCAGCCAGGCTGGGTGGCACACAGGTTAAAAATTGTCATGGACTGAGCTGGGACTTTGAAACTCATCCAGTGCCATGGCAGGAACACCTTCCACTGTCCCAGGGCGTTCCAAGCCTTGGACACTTCCAAAAATCCAGGGCCAGCCTCAGCTTCTCTGGGAAACCTGCCCACCCTCCCAGGGAAGAATTCCTTCCTGCTAGGACACCGAGGTGGGTGATGGTGAGAAAAGCCAGCTCAGAATTCCCACCTGGCCAGGTGCAGGGGCTGGGGGCAGTTGGGGCCGTGCCCTGGGGGCTGCACAGGAGGTTTTACCTCTGCACATCCTCCTGTCCTCCCGCAGGGCGTAGCCAGAGGGGCAGGTGCACTCGTAGGAGCCGAAGGTGTTGATGCAGCGGAAGGCGCAGAGCAGGGGGTTCAGGGAGCACTCGTTGATGTCTGCAGGGAGCAGAGGACAGCACTCACCTGGGTGCCCTCAGGAGCTCCCCAGGGCACATCCACCTTCCTGGGCATCCATCCCACGCCAGAGCTTTGCTCCACCAAAGCCTCCTGCTGCGCTCTGCCCTTGCAGAGGGACAGACCCCTGGTGTCCCAGCAGCTTTGGTGGGAATGGGCTGCTGGTCCTTGGGGAGGCAGCTCCTGTGCTCATCCAGGGCTCCAGGCCTCCTCCTGGGCTCCAGAGGGAGCTGAAGGAACCAGTGTGGAGAGGAGCCTCACCCAGCTTTCCACACCATCCATGGGGGGCTGGCCCAGGCAGGGACCAGGGGGTCCCACAGAGCACAGTGGGGTGAGAACGAAGGCGCTGGCCCAGGCAGGGGCCAGGGGGTCCCACTGAGCCCAGCAGGGTGGGAATGAAGGGGCTGTCCCCCAGGTCATTACCTTCACAGGTCATCATGGGCCCCGGCTCAAAGCCCTCGTCGCAGGCACACTCGAAGCCTCCCACCACGTTGGTGCAGGTGCCATTCCCGCAGGGATTGCCAATGGAGCACTCGTCCGTGTCTGGGGAGCACAGAACGTGAGGAGGAGGAGGAGGAGGATGGGGAAGGGCTGGGATTTTGCAGGCAGAGCACTCCAAGTGTCCCAGCAGAGCCGGGATGGAAGGGAAGGGGTGAGGGAACAGCGATTCCCTCTCTCCACGTGCACATACGGATCCATCCCCTCTGGAGTGATGGGGATGGAGCAGGAGGGAGCAGGAGGGAGCAGGGCACCCCCACAGACCCCCCCAGAGCCTCACCCACACAGTTGACCCCGGTGTAGTCCAGGTTGTAGCCGAAGGGGCACTCGCAGCGGAAGGAGCCGTCGGTGTTGATGCAGGCGCCGTTGATGCACACCCCCAGGTTCTCCGAGCACTCGTTCACATCTGGAAATGGAAAATTGCAGCTTCACACGGCCACAAACAGCCCTGTCCCCTCAGCACTGCCAGGGCATGCTCAGGGCATCCCAGGAGTCTCAGGTGTTCCCTCTCCAGAGCTGAGGGGTGAAGCCCTGGTGAGCAATTTGGGGGATTTGGGGTGCCCAGTCCTGTGTGTCCCCCCAGGATCCCACCCTGCTCTCCAGCAGCCCAGGACTCATCAATTCCAGGCAACAACCCCCAGCACAAACTTCTGCTCGTCCCTCCACACAGCCTCACCTTCCCGGGTGTCGCCTGGGCCTGGGATGGCCCCGTGGCCATAGGGACACAGCTCCTGGAAGGCAACTGGGAGAGAAAGGAAAAGTGAGAATGAAATGAGAAAGAAATGTGGGATGTGCTGATGGGATTCTGCTCCCAGCAGCTGAAACGGGCTTTGAAGGCTTCTGGAAGTAGCGTGGGGACACACCCACTGTTCCTATGGGGACACACCCATTCCTCTCCATGGGGACACACCCATCTCTCCAAGGGGACACACCCATCATTGCTCCCAAGGGACACATCCATTCCTCCCATGGGGACACACCCATCTCTCCATGGGGACACACCCACCACTGCTCCCATAGGGACACACCCATCTCTCCATGGGGACACACCCACCACTGCTCCCATGGGGACACACCCATCTCTCCATGGGGACACACCCACCACTGCTCCCATGGGGACACACCAATCTCTCCATGGGGACACACCCATCTCTCCATGGGGACACACCCACCACTGCTCCCATGGGGACACACCCATCTCTCCATGGGGACACACCCATTTCTCTCCCATGAGGACACACCCATTTCTCCATGGGGACACCCCTGTCCCTGTCCCCTCCCTACCGTTGCCCTCCTGTGGGCACAGCTCGCAGGGGTCTCCCCAGCCCTCCCCGGGCATTTTGCTGCAGCAGCACCGAGCCTTGGTGGTGTTGAAGGCCTTGGGCACCGAGCACTTCCCGTTGTCGAAGCGAGTGAAGCAGAAGCTCTGGCGGGTGTCTGGGGGAGGATGGGGACGTGCCACGGTCAGGGAGATCCCGGGAATTCTGCAGGAATCCCAGGAATCGGGCACTGACCGAAGCAGCGGCGGCCGTTGTCGGACAGCACGAAGCCGGGCGGACACACGCACTGGAAGCTGCCGGGGGTGTTGGTGCACGTCCCAAAGAGGCAGATGTTGGGCTCCTCCTCACACTCGTTGATGTCTGGGGGCAGCAGGGACACAGCCAGGGGTCATCGGAGGAGGTGAGGGGGGTGAGCACCACCCCTGCCCCACCCCACAGCCCTCCTGCAGGGAGAATGGGCGCAGCAATGCCCCGAAGCCTCCTGTGCCACCAGGGCTGGGCTTGCCTGGCTCCCCGCAGGGATTTGGGGGTGCTGACCCCCCTGGGGTGCCCTGACCCCCTCAGGAAGGGCAGATGGGGTGTGCAGGGGCTGTGATGGGGGCACAGGGCTGGCCTTACCAATGCAGTTGTCGTTCTGCACCTCGTAGCCAGGGGGGCAGATGCAGCGGAAGGAGCCCTCCAGGTTCTGGCAGGTGCCAGGGGAGCAGGTCCCGGGCAGGCTCACGCACTCGTTGATGTCTGGAGAGGGGAAAACAGCCAGGGGTGGGGTCTGGGCTCTGCTCTGAGCACCTCAGGGTGCACCAGGCCCCGCCTTGCCCCAAAGGTGACACGGAATGGGGGAGATATTTCCAGGATGGTTCTCAGGGCATCCCTGGTAGGACTCTGGGGCATGGACAGGATGTTCCTCCCACTGCCTGCACACAGAGGGACAGGCCTGGAGGGAGATGGAGGCAGCGAGGGGCCAGCCCAGCTCTCCATGGGCATCTCAACGAGCAGGCTTTGCTTCCAGGGGACTTTGTGGGTGCTTCTGGAGAATGGAACTGCTGGGAGCAGCTCGGGGACCACACGGACAGCACCAGGCAGGCCAGAGGACACTGACCATGGAGTGGACACTCACCCACACAGTTCTTGCCGTCGGGAGTGCGGTCGTAGCCCTCCTGGCACAGGCACTGGAAGGAGCCCACGCTGTTGATGCACTGCCCGTTCCTGCACACCTGCCCCACCAGCGACGAGCACTCGTCCACGTCTGCAGAGCCACAGCAACAGCGCCAGGTGTCACCCGTGGGTGACAGCCAGCAGGGCCGGCCCCAGGGGTGCCCCCAGGGCGGGGGGCTCACCCATGCAGTCGTTGTTGTGGGTGAGCTCGAAGCCAGGGAAGCACAGGCAGTTGTAGGAGCCCACGGTGTTCTTGCAGGTCCCGTTGCCGCAGGGCTGGCGGTCACACTCGTCGATGTCTGCGGGGACAGGGACACACCTGAGAGGGCAGGGGGCTCCAGGGCACAGGGACAGCCTGGGGACAGGCTGCAGGGCACAGGGACAGCTTGGGAACAGGCTACAGGGCTGCAGGGCACAGGAACAGCCTGGGGACAGGGTGCAGGACACAGGGACAGGCTGGGGACAGCCTGGGGACAGGGTGCAGGACACAGGGACAGGCTGGGGACAGGCTGGGGACAGGCTGCAAGGCACAGGGACAGGCTGGCAGGACACTCAGCTTGGCAGAACCCTGGAGTGTCAGGGACTTGTGTCCCCCTGGGGTGGCACTGACCAATGGAGTGACACTGACCCAGGATAGGTGACACTGACCAGGTGGGTGACACTGACCCAGGATAGGTGACACTGACCAGGGGATGTGACACTCACTCAGGGCGGGTGACACTGACCCAGAGTGTGACACTAATCTGGGGTGGGTGACACTGACCCGGGGGTGTGACACTGACTGGGGGATGCGACACTGACCCAGGGAATGTGACACTAATCTGGGATGGGTGACACTGACCAGGGGATGTGACACTGACCCATGCACATGGTCTGCTCCCCGGTGGCCTTGAAGCCGTTGTGGCAGATGCAGACGTAGCTGCCCTCGGTGTCCACGCAGTCCCCGTGGCTGCACACGTTGGGGATCTCCTGGCACTCGTTGCGACCTGGAACGGGGCCCAGGGGGTGCAGGTGAGGGGCAGAGAGGGGACAGGTGGGGAGAGCAGAGCCCCACCCATGGTTCTGGACAGGTGACTTGACAGACAATGAGATTTATGTGCTGTCATCCCAAAAAAGGGGGGTGTGATCAGGTGTGTGCTCAGGGTGTGATCATGTGTGTCCAGGTGTGATCAGGTGTGTCCCAGGTGTGTTTCCCAAGTGTCTCCAGGTATGACCAGGTGTGTTCCAGTGTGTTTCTCAGGTGTGAGTGGCTCAGGTATGACCAGGTGTGCCCAAGTGTGTCCCAGCTGTGATCAGGTATGACCAAGTGTAGACCATGTGTGTCCCGGCTATGTTTTTCAGATGTAAGTGGCTCACGTATGACAAGGTGTGTCCCAGGTGTGTCCAGGTACGCCCAGGTGTGTTTCCCAGGTGTGCCCCAGGTGTGTCTCAGGTGTGTTTTTCAGATGTGAGTGGCTCACTTATGACCAGGTGTGTCCCAGGTGTGTTTCCCAGATGTGGCCAGGTGTTTCCCACGTGTGCCCCAGGTGTTTCCCAGGTGTGTATCCCAGATGTGTATCCCAGGTGCGTATCCCAGGTGTGTCCCAGTTGTGTGTCCCAAGTGGTGTCCCAGGTGTGTGTCCCAGGTGTGTGTCCCAGGTGAGCTCAGGTGTGTCTCAGATGTTTCCCAGGTATGCCCAGGTGTTTCGCCCAGGTGTGCCCCAGGTGTGCCCCAGGTGTGCCCCAGGTACGCCCAGGTGTTTCGCCCAGGTGTGCCCCAGGTGTGCCCTTACCCACGCAGGCTCCCCCCGGGGACAGCCGGTACCCGGTGGCGCACTCGCAGCGGAAGCTGCCGGGGATGTTGACGCACTCGGCGTGCCGCTGGCACAGCGTCTCCCCGCTGCTGCACTCGTCGATGTCTGCGGGGACAGAGGGCACGGGGACACCGGGATCAATCCAGGGGGGGATCCCAGGAATGGCTGAGCGGGGCTGGGATCGCTGATCCCAGTGGGAACAGCTCGGGAAGGAGCACGGGGATCGGGGCGTGCAACTCCCAGTGCTGGGCAGGACACCCCAAAAATCTCCCCGTGGAGCTGCCATAGCCCCGTGGCCGTGTCCCAAGCCAAGAGGAGCTGGAATTCCCTGGAATTCCCGAGGTACCTTCGCAGATGAGCAGGATGTTGTTGTAGCTGAAGCCGATGGGGCACTCGCAGCGGAAGCTCCCGATCTGGTTGATGCACACGCCGTTGGTGCAGATGGCCGGGATCTCGCTGCACTCATCGATATCTGCACCAGTGCAACATCAGCATCCCACCCCGGCATCCCAGGAATGCTCCACAGCATCAGCATCCCACCCTGGCATCCCAGGAATGCCCCTCAACATCAGCATCTCCCCCTCTGCATCCCAGGAATGCTCCACAGCATCAGCATCCCAACCCTGAATCCCAGGAATCCTCCACAGCATCAACATCTCCCCTTCTGTATCCCAGGAATGCTCCTCAACATCAGCATTTCCCCTTCTGTGTCCCAGGAATGCTCCACAGCATCAGCATCCCACCCCTGCATCCCAGGAATCCCAGGAATGCTCCACAGCATCAGCATTTTGGGAAGGCTCCACCCAGGACACGGCCCCTGCTTGCCCTGAGTGTGTCCCTGCAGTAACAGTTCAGCTCTGGGGCTGGAAATGGGGAGCCCAGGGGGGTCCCTGGAATATTGGGATGGCTCTGGGGTCCCACCACCAACTCCCTCTGTTGCACTTCCTTCCCAGGAAAGAAGATTAACTCATCTCCACCTCTTCAGTCCCTGGCACTGCCAAGCCTCTTCTCCTTGCCCCAACCTTTCATTCCCCAAGTAAGAAGCTCCCATGGGATGACAGGGGCAGCCCTGGCCCCGTGGGATGCAGGATTCACTCACCAATGGGCTTCCCAGTGTGGATGTCAATGATGAATCCAGGGGCTTGGTTCCCACACAGGATCTGGTACTCGGCTGGAAAGGGAACACCGAGCTCATGGCAGTGCCCAGCGAGGGCCAGGAGTGCTGGAATTGGGCTCTGAGAGGCACCAGGGGCTCCCCACTGTGCTGGGAGTCACCCCCAGAGCGCTCTCCTTCCTCCCCATTCACTTGTCGGCGCCCATGCCCCAGATTTCATGGGAAAATGGGAAAATTGATGGGACAGGGATCACATGGGAAGGCCTATGGTGAGCAGGGGTGGGACAGGGACACTGTGAGGGCACTTAGGGGTGGCACAGGGACCCTGTGGGGACACTTACGGCTGGCAGGGGTGGGACAGGGCTCGCAGGGTTTGTTCCAGGCCTTGCCAATGTTGTAGGAGCAGCAGCACATCTTCTTGGTCATGTTGAAGGACAGCTCGTTCTCGCAGGTGTCGTTGTAGTTGCGGTAGCAAACGCTCTTCCTCATGTCTGCAAGAGCAGTGCCAGGCTCGGGACAGGCCTGGGAATGGCACTGCCAGCCCTGGGAGTGGCACTGCCAGCCCCAGGAATGGCAGGAAAGATCTCCAAATGGAGCCCAAGCCACCACCCAGAGCAGAGCACCGAGTGCCACATCCATCTCTGAATCCCAGCCCCTGTTTCCAGCACTTCTGCCCCATCCCCTTGGCACAGCCCCCTCTGGGATGGCAGTGCCAGCCCCCTCCCCAGAGATCTGGACCACTCCCCATGGATTTGAGCCCTCCCCAGGAATGCAGAGCACCCAGAGCCATACCCATGCAGTTGTTTCCCCCGTTGACCTGCATGTACTCAGGTGGGCACACGCAGGTGTAGTTGCCCAGGGTGTTGTAGCAGGTGCCAGGGCCACAGATCCCAATGTGGGCAGAGCACTCATCAATATCTGTGGGAGGAAGGACTCAGAGCACTGGGCACGGGTGGAGAAGGGCACAGGTGGGGTGGGGATGGGCTTGGCACGAGGGATGGGTGGGTTTGGCACAGGGAGCAGGCTGGGGACCGGTTGGTGATGCGGGAGTCTGGAAAGGGGAAGGGACGCTCCCAACCATTCCTGGGGCAGCTGGCACACACGGTCATCACCTTGGCACACACACAGGGTGCCACCCCCTGTCCCCAGCCTTGGAGGAGATGCCACCCCCAATCCCCAGCCCCTGGAGCAGGTGCCACCCCTGTCCCCAGCCCCTGGAGGAGGTGCCACCCCTGTCCCCAGCCCCGGTACCCTCGCAGATCCGGGTGTCCTCGTTGAGGTAGTAGCCCAGGGGACACTCGCACTGGAAGCTGCCGAAGGTGTTGACACAATTCCCGCCCTGGCACAGCCCTGGCAGCTCCTGGCACTCGTCAATGTCTGAGGAGGGACAACAGTGGGACATTTTCAGTGCCACCTGTGCCACCCCCATCTGCAGAGAGCTCAGCCCACCATGCCCAGCCCTGCTCTGCATGGCCAAGGACAGCCACACTGGGGGTCAGCGGGCACCCAGTGCCATGGCACAGAGTGTCCCCACAGCCCTGGGGTCCCCCAGCACCCCATCCCTCAGGAAGGGCCATGGGAACAGGGGTAACTCACCCTCCAGGATGACAGTGATGGGGTTGGGCCGGAACCCTTCTCCCCCAGGGCACAAGGTCTTGTACTCGGCTGTGGAGAAAGGCAGGGGGAGCTGAGGGGGCTGAGGGGCTCCCCTGAAGCAGGAGGGTGGGGAGAGCCAGGAGAGGCCCAGCAGGAACAGCCACGGGGCTGTGGAAGGGCTGGGATGGAGCAGCTCCGTCCCCATCGCCTGCTGAGCCACCCCACAGCCTGCCCTCCCTTCCAGGGGGGATCCCACATTCCCTCCCCAGCCCACCGGGAATGAAAGATCCCAACCTGGACCCCCAAACACAACAGCCTGGCCTCCCCACCCCATTCTGCCCTGCCCTGGGTGGAGCAGCAAATCCCAAACTCAGCATCTCCAGTCTGAGTTGAGGATCCATGGGGAGTGACCCTGCCCCTCTTCCCTCCTTCCTCCCGTGCCCATCCCAAACTCAGCACCTCCAGTTTGGGTTGAGGATCCATGGGGAGCGACCCTGCCCCTCTTCCCTCCTTCCCCCCGTGCCCATCCCGAGCTGTTCCCCACTCACTGGTGTTGGCTGGGGGGCACAGCTCGCAGGGGTTGCCCCAGGCACGGCCCAGGGAGCAGCAGCAGGAGGCCCTGGTGACCCCCACGCCGATCTCGGCGCTGCAGGAGATGCCCCCGTCCCCTCGGTCCTGCGTGTCCAGGAAGCAATTCCCAACGCGGGTATCTGCACAGACACAGGGCTGCTGAGCAAAGAAACCTCTCCCGGAGAGCTTGGGGGTGCAGGAGGGATGGGATCGTGGAATTTGGAATGGTTTGGGATGGAGGGGACCTTAAACGTGACCCTGCTCCACGCCCTGCAAAGGAATGGGAAATCTTCCAGGGATAAGGGAAAATTGGGGGTTACTGGGGCCCTGTGCTGGCAGCTGTGTGGGATCATGGAATCCAAATGGTTTGGGCTGAAGGGACCTAAAGGACCGTCATGGCCATGTGCAGGGACAGCTTCCACTGTGCCAGGCTGCTCCAAGCCCCGTCCAACCCGGCCTTGGGCACTGGCAGGGAATAAAACAGCTCCAGAGCTGCCCTGGAGCAATGTGGCAGCAACGAGAGGGCTCTGACAGTGACACCAGGTGGGACACACTCAGCAGGGCATGGGTTCTGCTGCTGCTGCAGGGTTAAACCCATGGGGGACAGCCAGGCAGGGAGGGCCAGCCACAGAGGGACAGCCAGGCAAGGACAGCCACCCTCATTGTGCCCAGTTCCAGCCACACAGGACCACCCGGAAGGACACCAGGGTGGGTCTGGGTGGGGTCCCACTCACCCACACAGCCCACCCCCGTGGGGTTCAGCTCGAAGTCCTGGGGGCAGTTGCACAGGTAGCTGCCCGGGGTGTTGACACAGAGCCCGTTGATGCAGTTCACAGGGTCTGCACACTCGTTGATGTCTGAAAGGACGGACAGATGGACACTGAAGATCGAGGTGAGCGCTGCCAGGAAAGCCCAGCCCAGCCCCAGCTCTGTGCCCAGGTGTATCCCCACCCTTGCCCTGTGCCACCCTCAGCTCCCTGCCCAGAGGAGGAGCAGAGCCACACTCAGCTGTGCCCCCTGGCCACCCCAGCAGCAAGGACACCACAGGGACCATGGGCTGCTTTCAGGCTGCCATGGATGGGCCCAGCAGAGCCCAGAGCCCTGACCTGTGCAGTTGCCCCCACTCCTGTCCAGCTCATATCCATCGTCGCAGGCACAGCGGAACATCCCGGGCAGGTTCTGGCAGGTGCCAAAGACACAGATGTTCTGGAAGGTGCATTCATCAATGTCTGCAAAACAGGGACAGCTGGGGACAGGCTGGGGCAGGCTGAGGGCCAGGACTGGCTGCTCCTGCTCCCACCTCCTGCCCAGCTGTGACCAACCCACCCCAGGATGGTCCTGGTGCCATTTCAGACAATCTCCTGGGGGAGCTGGGCCCCCTACCCTCTCCCCCTCTCTCCCCTCACCCTTGCACTCCTGGTTTTCCATTTTCAGGAATCCAGGCTCAGCCCAAGCTCTCTGAAGGCTGGGCACCAACCGCTGCCAGTGGCAGAGGTGGCACCTCAGGAGCCTGGCACCAGCGGGTGCTGGGGGCTGGCTCATGGAGCAGGAGGTGCCAGCAGAGGCCAGAGAGGCCCAGGAGGGGCTCAGGGCCCGGGCACTCACCCTGGCAGGCCTTGCTGTCCTCGGTGGGGTTGAAGCCCATCTCGCACTCGCAGCGGTACCCGCCGGGGGCGTTGAGGCACTGCCCGTTCTCACACAGGTTCACGTTGTCTGCACACTCATCCACGTCTGCAGGGAGGGACACGGGGCTGGGGGCTGCCCTCTGCCAGCCCAGGGGAGCCCAGGAGTGTGCCCACCCACGGCTGGCAGGCTGCAGCTCCTGCCATGGCCCTGAGCCTCCCCTGACACCTGTGAGGAGGGGCTGGAGCCCTGTGGCACACACCAGGCTGTGCTCTGGGCACCACCCAGCCAAGGCTGGTGGCTCAGAGAGGCTGTCCTGGATTGGAAGATAATTTGTGCATTCTATTTGCCATCTGTCAGAAGTGGGGCAGTTATTTTCTGCTAATTGGGCAGTTTTCTTTACTTCTTCCACAACCAATCCTCCCTCCAGGAGATATCTTCTGTTAATGGGCCATCAATTATTAATTATCTTCTGTTAATGAGCCATTGAGTGTCACTGCATGGCTGATAAAATCCCATAATCCCATTGGGAGATGCTCCGCCCAGGGGGAGGAGCCAAGCATTCCTTCCTGGATATAGTCTGAGGTTTTGGGATGCCAGAGCAGGGTTTTCCCACTGCATTTTCCTAGTACAGAACTGTTATTCCTATTCCCACATCTTTCTCTGAGATCCCCTTAATTTCAAAATTACAATAATTCAGAGGGAAGGGGTTTACATTTTCCATTTCAGGGGAGGCTGCTGCCTTCCTCAGCAGACAGAACCTGTCTGTTCAAGGCTGGACAGGGGCTGGGGTCTGTTCAAACCCGGACAGGGGCTGGGGTCTGTCCCAGCCCTGTTCTGTGCCTGTCCCAGCTCACCTGAGCAGGAGAAGCCGTCGCCGTTGAAGCCGTCGCGGCAGGCGCAGCGGTATGAGCCGGGTGTGTTCACACAGTTGGCGTTCAGGTTGCACTTGTGCTCCTCAGTTGCACACTCATCCAGGTCTGGGCATGGATAACAGCCTGTCAGTGCCTGGCCTGGCTAATCTGGAATGAGCTTGGGCTCCTGGATGGGCTGGACTCACTCATGGAAGCACGGAGTGGTTTGGGTGGGAAGGACCTTAAAGATCACCCAGTTCCACCCCCAGGGACGCCTTCCACCAAGCCCTGTCCAGCCTGGCATTTTCGTGGCTTTGCCCTGAGCCTGAGCAGCTACAGGGGCACACAAATGGCCCAGGAGATAGTCTGGAGGCTTCAGCACATCCCTGAGAGCCTCTATGGTCACCACCAGGACACTGCTGACCCCCTGACCATGTCACCAACAACATCTGCATGGCTTTAAATCCCTCAGGGATGGAGACTGTGCCAGGACTGGACACTTCCATGAAGCCATTTTCCCAATATCCCACCTAAACCCTCTCTGGCCCAGCCTGAGGCCGTTCCCTCTTGCCCTGTTGTCCCCTGTGAGCACAGCCTGACCCCCCAGCTGTCCCCTCCTGTCAGGGAGCTGTGCAGGTCCCCTCTGAGCCTCCTTTTCTCCAGGTTGAACCCCTCCATCCCAGCCCAGGCTCCCCAGAGCCCCTGGAGAGGGCTGCCCTGCCCTGGTGAGCACTCACCGTTGCACTTGAGCCCGTCCCCGAGCCAGCCCGAGCGACACTTGCACTTGAAGCTGCCGGGGACGTTGATGCAGGAGGCGTGCATGTCACAGTTGTGGGCCCCAATCTCACACTCGTCGATGTCTGCAGAGGAAGGACACCAGGGCTGGCCCAGCTCAGCTCCCCCAGCACAGCAGGGCTGAGCTGGGCTGATCCCACTCCCACAGCTCCCAGGGATTTGGGGGAGAGGCTGCCTGGGCTTGGACGCTGGAGCTGAGGAGCTCAGCCCTGGCAAACGTACAGGAGGAAGGGCAGGCTCCTGGCTTGGCCATCACCTGGGAGCAGGTGTGTCCTGGCACTGTGTGCCTGCCCAGCACATCCCACAGCATCCCCCACACAGCACCCCGGGCTGGAGCTGCCTCCAGGGCAGTTTCCCAGTTTTCCTCACTGGCAGTCCCAGCTCCAGGCGTGCTGAGCTCCCACCTGTGCACCCCGTGGTTCCCTTCTTGACGAAGTAGCCCAGCTGGCAGTGGCAGATGAAGGAGCCCTTGGTGTTCTCACACTCGCCGTGCAGGCAGATGTTGGGGTTGAGGTCGCACTCGTTCACATCTGCAGGACAAAAGCACCCATGGGACACCCCGAGGACCCCCCAGTGTGGCTCTGGGGACAGGAGGCAGAGGTGGGACACGCCCAGGGCGCAGCCAGGGCCTCACCAATGCAGGTCTTCATGTCCAGGGATGCCATGAAGCCGTCGAAGCAGAGGCAGCGGTACTCGCCGGGGATGTTGGTGCACTGCCCCCCGTCACAGATCTCGGGGTTATCCTCACACTCATCAATATCTGCAGAGAGGACACCATGCCAAGGTGAACACAGGGAAGGCTGGAGCACCAGGGGGAAGGAGGAAATCCCGAATTGTGAGAGGCTGGGTGTGGCAGTGCAAAGCAAAATCATCCATCTCTGGAAGGGACTTAAAAATGAGACCCCCTCATCCTGGAGCCAGCTGTAAGGACAGAGAGGACCCTGGGGCAGCACCTGCAAGAGCCAAGGTGGGCACTGACCTGCACAGGACCTCTTGTCTGGCATCAGGGCGTAGCCTTCGCTGCAGCTGCACTCGTAGCTGCCCTCGGAGTTGGAGCAGTGGGTGTCACAGCCCCCGTTGGTGATGGTGCACTCGTCGATGTCTGGGGACAACCACAGCACCCTGAGCTGGCAGGGACCCACAGGGACCCAGCCCTGCACAGACAAGGGCCCAGGCAGCAGTTTGGGTGGCAGAAGAGGGCACAAATCTCCCCCAGCCACAAGAGAACACCTCATTCCTTCTGCCCGGCCCCTGGCAGTGCCCTCAGAGCCCTGTGCCAGCAGCACAGATTTGGCTGCCACTCATCTGTGACATTCCCCGTTTGCTTTACCCTCTGAACACAACATCCACGAGCCCGGGAGGGTTCTGGGCTCATCCCAAGGTGCTTGAAGGACCCTTTGGAGGAGCACTCACCCACACAGCCCTGCCTGTCCGGCGTGGCCTGGAATCCAGAGTCACAGGAGCACTGGTAGGTGCCGATGACGTTGACGCAGCGCCCGTTGCGACAGAGGTTGTCACTGAGGGAGCACTCGTTGATGTCTGAGGGGACAAGAGCACTTGGAGCAGCCAGCCCTGCTCAGGCCATGCTCAGGCCATCATCTGGTGCCCAAACCGAATTTTTTTCCCACTGGTCAAAGGGAGCAGCAAAATGCACAACACCAATGCAACAAAACGCTGGGAATGAGCTTGGTCTGGACGAGCTCTTGGCCTTGGAATGAGATCCTCTGGGATGAGCTGGACCCACTTATCATGGAAGCACAGAAGGATTTGGGTGGGAGGGACCTTAAGGATCATCCATGGGCAGCAACATGGGCAGGGACACCTTCCCCCAGCCCAGGCTGCTCCAAACCCTTGGCCACCTCCAGGGATGGGACGTACGGGATGGGAAGGAGACACCCACAGCCCTGCAGGAGCTCTGCCTGCGGGGTTTCCCTGCCGTGCCCTCACCAATGCAGGTGTTGCCCTCGGCTGTCAGCTCGTGCCCAGGGGGGCAGATGCACTCGAAGCTGCCGTCGGTGTTCATGCAGATCCCGCCCCGGCACAGCAGCGGGTCCCGCTCGCACTCGTTGATGTCTGCGCGGGAAAATGGGATTGGTCCCTTCCAGAGGCTTCTCCACTGGGGGAGCGTCCCAGAACGGGGAATATCACAGGGTTAAGAGGGCAGGGATAGCTGGGCTTGGACCCCAGAACAGGGAATATCACACAGGTAACAGGGCAGGGAAAGCTGGGCTTGGAAAAGCTGGACTTGGGTCTTAGAACAGGGAATAGCACAGGATTAACAGGGCAGGGAATGTAGGGCTTGGACCCCAGAAAAGGGAATATCACACAGGTAACAGGGCAGGGAAAGCTGGGCTTGATCCCAAAACAGGGAATATAACACAGGTAACAGGGCAGGGAAAGCTGGGCTTGATCTCAGAACAGGGAATAGCACGGGGTTAACAGGGCAGGGAAAGCTGGGCTTGCCTCCAGTGGTCTCTTGGTTGGATTCTGAATTTGGGAAATCCCACCTTGTGCCTCGACCTCAGCAGAACCCAAGAGCCCCTCAGTGAGAGCAGAGAAAGGGACTGAGGTTGGATATATTTAAAAAAAATTCATTTTCCTCTCTGTTTATTTTCCTGACTCCAGCACTGAAGTTAAGAACGGGTTATTTTCCCTGACTTGGCTAAAACACTGATGAGATTTTCAGGTAAAGAGGGCTGGGATACACCTGAAAATGGGGGTGACAGGTCCCTACCAAACACCCCCAGATCAGTGGGAGCCTGCTCCTGGTGAATCCCAGGCTGCATTTTCACTGCTGGTGCTGTCCCCTGCCCCAGGCTGCACAGAATTCCTCCCTCAGGAGGCTGAAGCCAAATTCTTTGGCCAAACACAGGTGGGAAGAAGTTAATCCTTCACCATAGGCAATGACAAAACGTCACCACCCCCTTTGGGGTGAGATGACTCAGCTCCCTGCCACCCAGAAAAAAAGGATAAAGTGGAATTGGACAAGTAAGAGCGAGCATTAAATTTTAAAAAAAAGAACAATGAAATTTATATCCTTCTATAAAGATTAGAAATCTGCAAGAAGGCAGCAGGTCATGGGTGAGGACTGTGACATTCCCAGGGTCCCAGAAATGGAGCAGGAGGAGGAGGATGATCAGTGGAAACTGTGGAAACCCATGCTACAAATTGCACGGAAAAGACAAAGCCCCTGCCAGGGACAGTGATTTATTTTAAAGAGCACAGAGAATAAAACACGAAAAATAAATAAATGGTGTTGAATCATGGCTTGAAGTGGTTTGAAAGCCCAAGCCAAAGCAGAATATTAAGAGTAGGTCAGTGAGACAAGTGAGTCTGGCTGGACAGAGGACAGGAACGTGGAATGCCAGGAATTAGAGGACAGCAGGAGTCTGGCTGAGCTGTTGGAGACAAACTGAGGTACTGAGGTCACTGACGGGATTTTTTAAGCTCCGAACAAGAAATTATTCAATTGAAAACAGATGAGACTCTGACAGAATAAAAACAAGCCTTGGGCAGACTGGAGGAACTGTAAGGAACTGTGTGTGAGGATAAAGGGAGATTAAAAGGGCAGGTGAAGGGAGCCCCTATAACTGAGAGGGTGGAAGGGGGCACAGGGTGTTCCAGAGGTGGAAGGGGACACAGGGTGTCCCAAAGCTCCTCATGGAAATGGGAATTGATCCATGCGGTGTTTGGGGAGCTGGGCACCTCTGGCTGCGCCCTGCCTTTCCTCAGGGCCCTGCCCTGCCCCAGGAGGTGCCCTCAGGGGCTCAGCCTTGCTCACCCATGCAGTTCTTCATCATCATGAAGCCGCTCTCGTAGCCCTCGAAGCACTCGCACTCGAAGCTGCCCGGGGTGTTGACGCACGAGCCGTGGCCGCACAGGTCGGGGGAGATGCGGCACTCGTCGATGTCTGGGGGACAGGAGAAGGTTTTAAAATCATAGGAAATTTGGGGAATTAGAAAGAAAGCCAGGCTTGGTAGGGAAAATGTTAAAGGTAGGCCCTGGGAAGCGTTAGGCCTTGTGTTTGCTGGATCATGTGAAGCTGCACATGTGTAATCAATATATGATAAATGATAGAATTGTTAGATGTGATTAGATGTAATTATTGCTTAAAGAATCATGAGAAACTGTGTTAGGGCTTGGGGGTCCCTCACCTGTGCAGTTCCTCTCCTCAGCATCCAGAGCGAAGCCGTTGCCGCAGATGCACCTGAAGCTGCCGATGGTGTTCCTGCAGGTGCCGTGGGTGCAGAGCCCGGAGAACACCTTGCACTCGTTCACATCTGGGGGATCAGAGACATCCAGCCAGGGGGGCTCTCCATGAACCCCCTCACTGCAGCTGAGAACCCCCCTCAGCTCAAGCTCCAGCCCTGACTCCTTCACCTGCTGCAGTGTGATTTCAGGGTTTACCTCAGAACCTGGGTCCCTCCCTTGAAAATTCCCTCCCAGGTGTGTCAATCACCTCTCCTTTCCCCTCCCTGACCCCTGCCCAGCACTGTCTGTCAGTCCTGGAATTCCAGAAGGGATTGGGCAGATTCAAAGGATGCCCTCTACCCCTGGGGGGCACTGGGCCATCCAGGTGTCCTTTGTCCCTTTGTCCCTCCCCTCCTGTCCCTGCTTGGTGGCTCCCTGCCCCTTCCCTGCCCCTCGGTGTTCAAAGGAGCAGCAACCACGGGCTCAGGGAGTTCTGTTGGAGCTGGTGCTGCATTCAGAGCCCAGAATAAAGCTCTGGATCCAAACCCTCCATCAGAACCGACTCCTTTCCTTCACCGTCGCCTTAAAGCTTCTCTGCCAGAGGGAAAGCTGAGGAGCAGAACCTCCATGGAGGAGGCTCCATCCCAGCACCACCAGAGCTCCTGCAGGCCTGGATTTATCTCCACATGCCGAGCTGCAGCACCCAACCAGCCAAAAGTGTCTCTGGGGTGAAACACCACACACCCAGCCAGCCAAAAATGGGGTGAAACACCACACACCCAGCCAGCCAAAAATGGGGTGAAACACCACACACCCAGCCAGCCAAAAGTGTCTCTGGGGTGAAACACCACACACCCAGCCAGCCAAAAGTGTCTCTGGGGCAAAACACCACAGTGCCACTATTTGGTCCAGCACCAAGGGCCAGACAAACCCAGGAACATCCCCACTGTCATATTGGTGGCTCCAACACTCACCTTTGTAGAAGGGCCGTCCCGAGAGCACGTCGCCGCGGTTGGCGAAGCCGGGCCCGCGGGGACACAGCGCCTTGAACTCGGCAGAGCCAGCACGGGGACACTCCTCGCAGTCGGAGCCCCAGGCCGAGCCCACGGAGCAGCAGCACATGTCCATGCGGAACTTGCCGGGCAGCGGCTCCGTGCACTCGTCCTCGTCCCAGCGCATGTAGCACTGCTCCACACGCACGTCTGGGGACACAGCACGCACACACGTGGGTCTGCTGCCCACCATGGCTTGTTTGCTGCATTAGGATGTCAGGGTTTACCTCAGAAACCCAATCCCTCCCATGATCATTCCCTCCTACGTGTGTCAGTCACTTCTCCCTTCCCCTCCCTGAGCCCTGCCCAGCACTGTCTGTCAGTCCTGGAATTCCAGAAGGGCAGATTCAAAGGATGCCCTCTACCCCTGGGGGGCACTGGGCCATCCAGGTGTCCTTTGTCCCTTTGTCCCTCCCCTCCTGTCCCTGCTTGGTGGCTCCCTGCCCCTTCCCTCCCTTCTCCCCGGGGTTAAAGGAACAGCAACCATGGGGTCAGAGAGTTCTGATGGAGCTGGTGCTGGTGGGGAGGTGGCAAGTGGGAGGGCAGGATGTGGGCAGAGGAGGTGTCCTTACCCACACAGGTCCTGGCAGTGCCATCCAGGGTCAGCCCCTCGGGGCACTCGCAGCGGAAGGAGCCGGCCGAGTTCACGCAGCGCCCATTGGGGCACACGCCCGGGAACACCTCGCACTCGTTCACATCTGTGGGGTGGCACGGGTCAGGGATGGCGAGGGACGGCACGGGGACACGGCCAGGGGGCTCAAGGGGCTCTTGGAGGGGCTGGGAGGAGCCCAGAGCTGCCCGCCGGGCTCCAAGTGGCAACTTAGCCATGAAAACCGGGCAGAAACAGAGCCAGGATCTGGGCACAGACAGACAGACAGACAGACAGAGGGTGGAGATCCCCCCAAGGACTCAGAGAGGCAGGAGAACAGTGATCACATTCCCAAGAAAAGCAGTTTTCCCTCGCTGCAGCACTTTACCTTCACAGGTGACCCCCTTCATGCGGGCGTAGCCCCGGGGACAGGCGGTGTCTGCAAGGGACAGGGATGTCAGCAGGGAAACCCTTCCAGCTTTCCCACAGAACCATGGCACACCCAGAGCTGGGAGGGACCCACAGGACCACCCAGCCCAGCTCCCGACCCTCCACAGCCCCCCACCAACCCCACCGTGTCCCTGAGAGCGCTGGCAGTGCCCGAGCACCCTGTGGGCATTTCTCCCTGTCCCTGCTCTCCATCCCCACTCCCGCATTTCCCGGGAATGCCCGGGCCTGGCAGAGCCTCACCGATCTCGCAGCGCTCGCAGGGGCTGCCCCAGGCTGCCCCCAGGGTGGCACAGCACTCGGATTTCAGCGTGGCCCCGTTGATGTTGACCTCGCAGCGCCCGTCCTGGATGTTGAGCCAGCAGGTGCCCTTCATGCTGTCTGCAGGGACACACCGGGGGCTCAGGGGCTGCCCCGTGCCCCCAGACCCGGGGCTGGCAGCCCCGAGAGGCAGCTGGGAGGAGCTGTCCCTCCCAGGGAATCACGGATCCCTGAGGATGTGGCTGTTCCCACAACCCAGAGCCCTAAAACCCTTCCAGTGCCACCCCTGCCATGGGGACACCATCCCTGGTCCCAAGGTGCTGCAGCCTGGCATTGGACACTGCCAGGGACCCACAGCTGCTCTGGGAATTCCATCCCAGGCCCCCAACTCCCTCCCAGTCAGGAATTCCCCCCCAGCATCCCATCCATCCCCGCTCTGTGGGATTCCCGTCCCCGTGCCAGGCTGGGTGACGGTGCAGGGTGACGCTGGCAGTGCCACCCGGGCTGGCAGGAGCTGGCCCTGCTCACCCACACAGATGGTGCCACTGGGGTCCAGTTTGCTGCCCGGGGAGCACTCGCAGGCGAAGGAGCCGGCGTTGTTCCTGCACAGCCCGTTCACACACGGGTTGGACGTGCACTCGTTGATGTCTGAGGGGACAAAGGGACAAGGGGACAAAAGTCACAGAGGGGAGTGACAGGGACACGGCCCTGGGGGGACACAAACTGGAGGAGGGGAGAGCACAGAGAGTGAAGAATGGTGGGTTTAAATAGGTTTTTACATTGTTTTAAATATAATAATATAATTTAAAATATGTTAAAATATATATTTATATTTATATATAAAATATAAATACACATGAAAATATAAATGTATTAGGTGTGTAATATATAAATATGTTGTGATATAATAATGATGTAGAACATAAAAATATTATATACCAATATAATATATATAGTATATAATAAATATTTATAATATATGGTATGTTATATATATTATATAATCGAAATTATATATTATATATTGTATATTATATATTCTATTCTATATTATATGTAATATATAATATACTGTATAATAATATAGTGTAGAATGTAAGAAATACAACATAAATAATAAATTATAAATTATATAAAAATTCCATATAAATATATAAATTATAGCTAGAAACATGCAATATAGAGAGCCCTAATAACAATATAAAAAAATACAAGATTTTAAAAAAATTATTTGGGTTGAGGGTGGTTGGAGCACTTGTGTGCAAAGTGCCAGTTCTCAAATATTTGAGGCCTCTGCGCACGGGAAACCATTTTTCCTCCTCCAAATCACAGCCTTTCAATCAAATTCCCCAAACCCTGCAATTTTGGTCAGGTCTCAAGCTCAAATTTTGTGGCCTTGGAGGAAATTGCTCTGGTTTCCAGGCTCAGATGTTTTGGGGTCAGGTGCCCATTCTGCTTTGAACCCAGTGTGAAAAATCACTAAAACCCACAGGGAAAAAACCCTAAAAATGAGTTTAAACCCCCTGAACCCCAAAGATGCAGCTGCTGCAGCACAGAGCAGTGCAAAGGGAAGGTAAGGAGGGATTTGCAGCCCCAGGCAGGAGCTCAGGCTGTGTTTTTGCAGGTTCTGGGGCTGCCCGGCCCCGTTACCTTCGCAGGTGTCGGTCTCGGTGCGGAACACGAAGCCCTTGGGGCAGGTGCAGGTGTAGCTGCCAGGGGTGTTCCTGCACAGTCCGTTGTCACACAGCAGCCGGTTGACGCTGCACTCGTCCACATCTGGGGACAGATGTGAGCATCCGTGAGCTGCTTTGGGCTGGGAAGGGTTAATTTCCCCCACGCAGTCACGGGAGGGACCCACGGGATCATTGATGCAACCTCAGCCTCTGCAGAGGCACCCCAACAATCCCAGTCTGTCCCAGCGCGGTGCCCAAGGGCTCCTGGAGCTCTGGCAGGGCTGGGATGGGACCATTCCCTGGGGAATTCAGTGCCCACCACCCTCTGGGGGAAGAACCTTTCCTGATCTCCCTCCCAAATCCCAGAATCTCTCCCTGATCTCCATCCCAAACCCTCTTAACCTTTCCCTGATCTCCACCTGAAATCTCAGAATCTTTCCCTGATCTCCATCCCAAATGCCCTGAACCTCTCCCTGATCTCCATCCGAAATCCCTGAACCTTTCCCTGATCTCCATCCCAAATCTCTGAACCTTTTCCTGATCTCCATCCCAAATCTCTGAACCTTTCCCTGATCTCCATCCCAAATCTCTGAACCTTTCCCTGATCTCCATCCCAAACCCCTGAACATTTCTCTGCTGTCCATCCCACCCCTCTGGCACGGCTCCAGCCATTCCCTGGGCCCCATCCCTGCTCCCACAGCAGAAATCAGAGCTGCTGAACCCCAGCCCACGGGGAGCAGGGGAAGAATTCCTTGTTTTCCTTTCCCCACTGAAATCCTTATCCCAACCCATGAGCTCTCCAGCTTCCACCCTTCCCATTCTCCCCCCAGCCCAGCTGCTGGGGGGAATTTGGACGGTGCTGGAGGGCACCAGGTGCTGCAGAACCTCCTGGAGGTGCCTGGCACCCCCTGAGCCCCCCGAGCCCCAGCCCTGACTCACCCACACAGTTCTTGCCCGTGGGGTCGGACTCGTAGCCCAGGTTGCAGATGCAGCGGTAGCTGCCCCGCAGGTTCTCACACATCCCGTTGGGGCAGATGTCGGGGTTCAGGGCGCACTCGTTGATGTCTGAAAGGCAAAAAGAGGTGTGTGAGGTGGAGCCCAGCAAAGGCAAAGAGAGAAACATTCCATCCCCTGGCTCCTCACTGCAGGAATTGCGGAGTGCCAGAGTAGTTTGGGTTGGGAGGGACCTCAAAGCCCATCTTGTTCCAATTCCACCATTCCAGGCTGGCCTTGGGCAGTCCAAGGATGGGGCAGCCACAGCTTCTCCCTTGTCCTGAGCCAGCCTGGGGCTCTGAGCTCAGGAGGAGAGAGCTGGGTAAGGGGCTGGGATAAGCTCAGTTTAATGTCAAGGGCTCTCAGGTCCTTGTGTGACATCCCAGAGTGTTCTTTGTCCCAGTTCCAAGCTCAGGAATTGAATTATCCCTGGGTTCAGCACTGAGTGACCCAGAAGGGTGGCAGCCAGGTGGGCACTGCCCCTTCCCTGCAGCAGCATCCCTTCCTCTGCTCTTTTGGAGCCAAGCCCCGGTGCCAGGGCAGAGATTTCAGCCTGGCAAGCCCCAGCCTGGTGCCAGGGCAGAGATTTCAGCCTGGCAAGCCCCAGCCTGGCCCAGCCCAGTCTGTGCTGGCACCACAGTGTCCCCGCAGTGCCAGATGGCCACGGCTGCCCAGGCACTGCTGGCCTTTGTCCCCACGCTCTTGGAGCTCAGTTCCATCGAGGGAAACCCAGCCTGGAGAGCTCTGAGTGCAGCCCTGGCTCCAGGCAGGGGTGGAACGACCGGAGCGTGGCCTTGCTAGAAAGAGTCTCACCATTCCCATGGGACTGCCTCTGGCCAGGACAAGGAGTCCTGGATGGGAGCCCAAGGAGCCACCGGGGCTTTGCCTCTGGCTCCTTCCCTCTGGAAGGCTTGGCAGGGCTGCCTGGCTGCTCTGTGCTCTCCCTGCTGATCCAAGCACTGCCCAGGGCTGGCACTGGCACCCCTTGGAACTCAAAGCCGCCCCTTGGCAGCAGAGTTTGTCACCTCCCTCTGCCTGGGACACCCCAAGGAGGAGCTGGAGAGCAGAGGAGGGAAACAACCAGGAGGGTCCCACTGCTCATTGCCATCACAGCAGGGATGGGAGCCCAAGATCTCCTGGCACAGCTCCCACATGAAAAGCAGCTGAGGGTGCTGTGGGATGTGCCTGTGGAATCCTGCATGCCCCTGAGGAATCCTGCACACTCCTGAGGAATCCTGCACACTCCTGAGGAATCCTGCATGCTCCTGAGGAATCCTGCACGCCCCTGAGGAATCCTACACATCACAGCCCTCTGGAATCCTGCACAATCTTCTGGAATCCTGCACCCACCTCTGCCATCAGCCGTGATCCCGATGCCGCTGCTGCAGAGAGCCTGGAATTCCGCTGGGGACAGAGCACAACAGAGCCATGAGCGTGGCAGGACACTCCCCTCAGGGGGCTGCACTGAGCTGAGGGCTTCAACCCACTGAGGTTTAATTCTGTGTTTGCCACAGGGGCCTGTTTATGCTCATACCACACAATCACAGAACGAGGTGAGCTGGGAGGGACCCCAAGGTTCATCCAGCCCAACCCCTGGAGCAGCCCAGGCACCCCAACAATCCCACCCTGTGCCTGGGGGTGCTGTCCAAACTCCCCTCGAGCTCTCCCAGCCTTGCTGCTGTGACCTTGTGCATTTTAATGCTGATGGTCCCACTTCCAACTTCCACCCTGTTTATAATCGATCCATAAATTATGGATTATGGATATGGATTATGGATATGGATTATGGATATGATTATGGATATTCATTATGGATCTGGATCTGGATATATTATGGATTATGGATATTGATTACGGATATTCATTACGGATTATGGATATTCATTATGGATATGGATATATTGTGGATTATTGATATGGATTATGGATATCCATTATGAATTATGGATATTCATTATGGATATGGATACATTATGCATTATGAATATTGAATATGGATTATGGATTATGGATATGGAATATGGAATATGGATATGGATATAATTATGGATTATGGATATTGATTATGGATTATCGTTGCTGATTATGGATATGGATTATGGATATGGATATATTATGGATTATTGATATGGATGATGTATATTGATTGTGGATATGGATTATTGATTATGGACTATGGATTATAGATTGTGGATTATGGATTATGGATTGTAGATTATGGATTATGGATTATGATGTCCCAACCAACGCCACGGCCCAGCCCGGCGTGGCCTCACCCGAGTTCTTGGCCGGGCAGGGCTGGCAGGGCTCCCCGAAGCCGTGGTCGGGGTTGGCGCAGCAGCACTCGGACTTGGTGACGGCGCCGGGGAAGGGGCGGGCGCAGGTGCCCTTCTTGATGCCCCCGTAGCAGGTGCTGCGCATGTGGGTGTCCACGCAGACGCGGCCGTCCACGCCGATGGCCAGGCCCCCCAGGCACTCGCAGCGGAACGAGCCCTCGGTGTTGATGCACCAGCCGTTCATGCAGATCCCCGGCGTCTCGCACTCGTCGATGTCTGGGCAGGATGGGGAGGGGAGAGGGGTGAGATCGGGGGGAGGGACACGGGGAGAGGGGTGGGGGACAGGGAGAGAGGGGTGGGATATGAGGAAAGGGGACTGGGACACATGGAGAGGTCTGGGACACATGGAGAGAGGGGACTGGGACACACAGAGAGAGGGCTGGGACATGACGAAAGAGGACTGGGGTACAGGGAGAGGTCTGGGACACATGGAGAGAGGGTTGGCACATGAGGAGAGAGGATTGGGACACACAGAGAGAGGGCTGGGACATGAGGAAAGGGGAGTGGGACATGAGGAGAGGGTTGGGACACACAGAGAGAGGGCTGGGACATGAGGAAAGGGGAGTGGGACATGAGGAGAGGGTTGGGACACACAGAGAGAGGGATGGGACATGAGGAAAGGGGACTGAGACACATGGAGAGAGGGCTGGGATATGAGGAGAGGGCTGGGACACATGGCCAGAGGGTTGGGACATGGGGAGAGAGGGCTGGGACACATGAACAGGGGCAGAACACATGGATTGGAGCTCAGGACATGCAGAGAGAGGCTTAGGACACACAGGGAGGGGATCAGCATGCATAGGAAAGGCTCAAGTCACACTGAAAGAGGCTCAGAACACTAAAACAGAAGGTCAAAGACACCGAGAGAGGCTCAGGACACACAGACAAGGGCTCAGGACATGAGGACCTTTCCCCTTTTGCCCATTCTCCCACAAAGGGACAATTTCTGGCAGCACAGCAGGAGCTGCCCGGCCACACCCTTGGATTTCTCATCTCCCCTTGCCCTGAGGAGCTCACAGGTGCCCTGAGGAATGTGGGCAGGGGCTGGGGCTGGGAAGAGCCCAGCTGGGGCTCACTCACCCACGCAGTAGCGCCCGTTGGGAGCCAGGACAAAGCCGGGTTTGCAGATGCACTTGAAGCTCCCGTCCTCGTTGATGCACATCCCGTTGAGGCACATGTTGGTGGTGGCACACTCGTCGTGGTCTGGGGGCACACACAGCACCCCGGAGCTGCAGCAAGACCCTCCTGTGGCCCAAACCCGCCCTGTGCCCCATCCCATGGCCAAACCGTGGGTGCTGGGCCTCAAAGCTGAGGGGGAAATGGAGGGGGAACCTCCAGGAGCATCAGCTCCAAGCCCAGGGTCACCTTTCCTGGTCAGAGCTGTTCTGCTCCAGCCCCAGCCCTGCTGATCCCTGCACCCCAAACCCCCTCACAGAAACACCTCCCCAGCCCTCTCCTGGGGCACAGCCCACATTAACAGCCCAGCCCTGGGCTGCTGGAGGCAGGGGAGCCTCACCCACGCAGTTCTTGCCGTCGGGGGTGATCTCAAAGCCGGCGTTGCAGATGCACTGGAAGCTGCCGTCGGTGTTGACGCAGCGCCCGTTCCTGCACATCACCCCGTTCATGATGCACTCGTCAATGTCTGCAGGGAAAGCACCAAAAAGTGGCAGCAGGGAGAGACAGGAGCGGCCCCAGCTCAACATCCCCTGTGAGAAACTCTCAGTGCCCTCAGGCACGGGAATCAATTTTCAAAAATCCCACTTGAAAAATCAGAATATTTTCACCTTTTCAGGAGTGGGGGAGGCTTTGGAAGCCTCTTTGTCAGGTAGGGAGAAAATGAACATTTCAAAGCTTTGGCACTGCCTTTGCTCGCTGCTCCCATGGTGGAACAGTCCCTTCCCATCCCTCTTTTTTTGGCAGTCCCTCACCTGCTGCAGCCTCTTGGCAGCTTGCAGCCTTGCTGGAAATGCTGCATCCACACCAACATGGCCCAGAACCCCCCATTTTGTCAAATGAAGCTCTCCCAACAGAATTCTGTCCATGGGGAGGACTCTGCAGCTCCCTTGATTGCCACCAGAAAATTTTAAGGAAAGCCAGAGGAAACTTCTGGAGAGATCCCATCCCACACCCGGCCCTGCTGGGGACCCCTCTCTGCATTTCACCCCTACCACCCTTCTGTGGTGCCAGGGGCTCTGCTGACCCCTCTGCCACCCCCCAGAAAGGGGGGGGACAGCCCTTACCAATGCAGGCCTGCTTGGTGGGGGTGCTCTGGAAGCCCTCGTGGCACTTGCAGTGGTAGGAGCCCGGCGTGTTGACGCAGTCACCGTGGACGCAGGGGCTGCTCGAGCACTCGTCCACATCTGCAAGGGGAAACACTCCACCTGTGAGGGACCCTGAGGCACAGCAGAGCCCAGGAGCAGCGAGAGCAGCCTGGAGGAGCCCTGGAGCTCTGGGACAGCCCCCTCTCACCGATGCACTCCCCGCGGACGTCCTGCTTGTAGCCCATGTTGCACTCGCAGCGGTAGCTGGACGGCGTGGGGATGCAGCGCCCGTTCAGGCACAGGTTGGTGAAGTGTTTGCAGATGTCGATGGTCTGGTTCAGGGTGGCCGTTCCTGGGGGGGCACACAGAGGGTTGGGGACCTCTTGGATGTCCCCAGAACTAAGAATGGGGTGGCAATTCCTGAGGGACCCAGGAAGGGTTGGGGAGCCCTTGGGTGAAGCACCGGGAGAGGTTATGGAGCCCTGGGATGTCCCTAGAACTTAGGATAAGGTGGCAGTTCCTGGGGGACACCCCTTGGATGTCCCAGGAGCTCTGTGGGGGGATGTCAGAGGGGTCCAAGGTGGGGAGGACAAGACTGAGATGCTGATGGGAAAGCTCTGTTCCTATCTGGAGCTTTTGGGAGCCTATTCGGGAACCAGGGAGCGATTCCAGAGCAGACCCAGCCTCGCTGGATCCGAGTGGGGGCCCAGAATCAGCGCCACATCCCAGCTGTCCCCCCCCGGGCCAGGATAACCTGTGTGAGCAGCATTCCAGCCCTGGGGAGCTGCCCTGGGGCTGGGCAGGCGGGACAAACCGGGACAAAGGTGGGACAAACCGGGACAAAGGCGGGACAAACCAGGACAAACCGGACAAAGGCAGGACAAACCGGGACAAAGGCAGGACAAACCCGTACAAAGGCGGGACAAAGGCAGGACAAACCGGGACAAAGGCAGGACAAACCGGGACAAAGGCGGAATTACCGATGCTGGAGCTCCCCTGGCTCATCCCGGGCAGCCCCGGGATCCCGCCCTGCCCGTTGGCCCCGTTGGGGCCGATGCCCCCGGGCCCGTTGAGTCCCGGCCCGACCCCGTTGGGCACGAATGAGGGAATTCCTGGGAAGTTCATCCCGGGGAAGCCTGGCATGACCGGGAGCCCCTCGATGCACAGCCTGCGGTACTCGTCTGAAACAAAAGAGGGCTTTGGGTGCAGTGCCGGCAGCAAAGGGTGGGTCCTGGTGGGAATGGGGGTAGGAAATGGTGGGAATGGGGAAGAAGGACCAGGAGGGATTGAACACCCCTCACCCCATGGTGGGGCCAGGGGGTCTGGCAGAGGAGTTTTGGGACACCTGGCACCGAGGGGTCCCTCCAGGCAGGGAAGGATGGGCATGGAGAAGCTCTGCCCTGCTCAGAGCTGGGGCTGAAGGAGGGGATGGATGCACAGAGATGTGGCTCCATCCCTGGACTCACCGAGGTTCAGCTCACCAAGGTGGGGTGCAGGATTTTGGGATGCCGGTTTTGGGGTGCAGGGTTTTGTGATGCCGGTTTTGGGGTGCCGGTTTTGGGGTGCCGGTTTTGGGGTATAGGGTTTTGGGGTACAGGGTTTTCGGTGCCGGTTTTGGGTGCAGGGTTTTGGGGTGCTGGTTTTGGGTGCAGGGTTTTGGGTGCAGGGTTTTGGGTGCAGGGTTTTGGGGTGCCAGTTTTGAGGCGCTGGTTTGGGGTGCCGGTTTTTGGGGTGCAGGGTTTTGGGGTGACTCACCCGAGCCCCGCACGGGGCACACCTCGGGGGTCTGGCCGATGGCCCAGCAGCGCCCCGAGTCGCAGCAGCACTGCATCCTGCTGGCCTGGCCCGGAACGTCCCCGGCACAGCGACCGCCCAGCAGCGCCGAGAAACACGTGCCCAGGCGCTGGTCTGAGGGGACAGAGCGGGGACAGGTGGGGACAGGGTGGGGACAGGGTGGGGAGAGGAAGAGGAATGGGGAGAGGGACAGGGACAGGGATAGGGACGGGGAAAGGGAGAGGGATGGGAAAAGGGGAGAGGGACAGGGATGGGGACAGGGAAAGGGACAGGGATGGGGACAAGGACAGGAACAGGGATGAGGACAGGGAGAGGAAGAGAGACAGGGAGAGGGATGGGGATAGGGACAGGGATGGGGACAAGGACGGGGACAGGGGTGGGGACAGGGACAAGGAGAAAGAAAGGGAGAAGGACAGGAACAGGGACAAGGACAGGGAGAGGGAAAGGGACAAGGGAGAGGGACAAGGATGGGGATGGGGACAGGGACAAGGACAAGGACAAGGACAAGGACAAGGACAGGAAGAAGACACACAGTCACAATGTGCCACCACCACCCTCTCAGGCAGCTCCTGAGGGCCCATCCCCATGGAATCTCTCCCGGCCCTCCCCTGTCTCAGCCTGGCCCCCCTGACCCCAACCCTGCCCCTTCTGGGGGGATTTTGTGGCTCCTGGCCAAGGCACTGAGGGTCTCTCACATCCAGCAGGCTCCGTCCACCTGGCACCAAGCCCCGCAGGAAAACCTGGAATCTTCCCCTCCTGCTCTCCCACCTTGCTTCTTCTCAAGTCGGTTAATGAGGGGGAAAGTCTCCCGGGGTGTGGCTGCCACTTCCCGGCAGTGTAATTGGGATTAATGGCCCGGGGCTGTTTGATCTGGGGCTGGGGGTGCATTCTGCTCCCAGCACAGCTCGGGGACCCCCAGGGCACAGTGACCCCGGTTCAAACCAGCAGCTCCTTCCCCAGAGCTGGGCTCAGGGGGAATTGCTCCTTTCAGGAAACTTTACCCACCAAAAACACCAGCAGACACAAAGCCAGACCTGGAGAAGGGGGGATTTGGAAGCAGGGATTGAACGCAAAGCTGGATCAGCCCCTAATCCTCAGGAAGGGGAGGAGAAGCCCCGGGGGTGTTTGGGACCAGCTTGCACAAAACCCCAGAAAAGCAGAAAATGCTGCGGGAGAGAGGGGAGGGGAAATTCCTGCTGGGATTAGAGAGAGCTCAGAGGTGGGGACTGAGCCCTGGGGGTGACCAGGTCCAGCCAGGATGGACGGGCAGGAGGGGAAGGGGGTCCTGCCCATCCTGAGAGGAAAAGAACAATTGCAGGCTGGGTCTGGGGTCTGGCAGGGCAGGAGGAAGGGGGTCCTGCTCATCCTGAGGGGACAGGAATGATTCCAGACTGGGTCCTGCCCATCCTGAGGGACAGGAATGATGCCAGGATGGGTCTGGGGTCTAGCAGAGCAGGGGGAAGGGGGTCCTGCCCATCCTGAGAGGAAAAGAACAATTCCAGGCTGGATTTGGGGTCTGGCAGGGCAGAGGGGAAGGGGTCCTGCTCATCCTGCTGGTGCCCCTAATCACCTTTACATTGTCACCTCCAGGGTGGCAATGTCCCCTCTCCTGATGCTTTAAAATGCCCACATTGTTCATTATTTATCCATTTCCACTTCCCTGGCTTTATTTCACGGGATGGAAACCTGGAACCCCAAACTCCCCACACAAAACCCCCCTGGGACAGAGCTGGCACGGTTTGGGTGCCAGGGCAGCCCCAGCCCAGCAGGAGCTGTGGGTTGTGCCAGAGCAAACCCAGCCTGTCCCAAAGAGGAGCTGCAGCACCCAGAGCCAGCCCAGGTGCAGGCAGAGCCCACGGCAGCTCGATCAGCTCCGCACTATTTTTAAATCTGGGCTTCCTGATTTTATTTATTTTCGTTTCTCGAAGCTCTTGGTTTCAAGGAAAGTGGGGAATGTCCCCATGACTCATCCCAGAGCTGTCACACCCCTCTGGGCTCATGGCAGGGCTGGGAAACAGCAGGGAAAAATTCCATTCCCATTAAAATCTATCAGTTTCCCAAACAAGAGCACTTGGGCTTTACTTTTTACTCACACTTCACAACATTTTTTTTTTTTTCCCTCCTGGAACTAAAACATTTAATTCTGCTCCAGGATCCGTGGCTAGAAAAGAATTTGGAGCTGATTTTTTTTTCTTTTTTTTTTTTTTTTTGCTGAAATCATTTCCACAGAAAGCTGTGCCTGCACCACCAATCCCTGCCTGTGCTGGAGCAATTCCTCTTCCCAAGTCTCATCTTCCTGAAGGCAAATGAAATTTCAGACCAGGGCAAAAAAAAAAAAAAACCCTGGGATTTATTTGCTGAGTGTGAGTAACCACAGAGCTGCTCCCCTGTCCCAGGAACTGGGGTTTGGTACCAATGGACCATCAGGTATCTACAGGAAAGGGAGTTTTGATCTGATAAAAATCCAAACAATTCACTACAGGCTCTGGAGGTTGGAGAGAATTTTCTGAATTTTGTATTTTTTGAAGGCATTCCTCCCGACCTCTTCCTCGCTGCTCCTCCTCTCCCAACCCCTTTCTCACCGCACCCACATTCCCAGCCCCACACCTTCCTCACACCCTTCCCACCCCATTCCATCGCTGAGACCCCTCCACACCCCAAATCCTGGAGAGGCACAAGGACCAAGTGATCCCAGTTGGGCTCAGGATGGAGAGCAAGGAGAATTCCCCACCTATCCCAGCACCATCCCAAAGCCCTGTGCGGGCATTCCCGGCCCAAATCCCGCCCCAAATTCCTCATTTTCCCCCTCACCGAGGCAGCGGGAGCCGTCGGGGCTGGTGATGAAGCCTCGGGGGCAGGAGCACACGTAGCTGCCCGCCGTGTTGGTGCACTCGCCTCCGTCGCACACGCCCGGGATGGCCCCGCACTCATCCACGTCTGCAAGGCAGAGAAAACACCACGGGCAGCGTGGAAAATGCGCCCCTCCCCACCCAAAGCCATGCAGGTGGGGTTTGGGGCTCAGGGGATGATGGGGGTCATGAAAACTCTGCCATTCGTGGAGTTTCTGCTTCTCTCCACAGCCTCTCCAACGGGAAGGACAGCAGGGGGAAATTCCTCTCAGAAACAGGGATTGGACATTGCCCAGGCAGGTTTGGAGTCCTGGTCCCAGATCCCATCCCAAATCCAGGGCACAGAGGATGGGAGTTGGGTTTTAGGGCTCAGGGGATGCTGGCGATCATTAAAACTCTGCCATTTGTGGAGTTTCTGCTTCTCTCCACATCCCTTCCCAGGGGAAGTTTGGGATGGACAGAAGGGAATAAATTATTCCCAGAAAGAGGGATTGGACATTGGAAAGGGCTGCCAAGGAGGGTTGGAGTTCTCGTCCCCAAACCCCATCCAAATCCAGGGCACAGAGGATGGGAGTTGGGTTTGGGGCTCAGGGGATGATGGGGGTCATGAAAACTCTGCCATTTGTGGAGTTTCTGCTTCTCTCCACAGCCTCTCCAAGGGGAAGGACAGCAGGGGGAAATTCCTCTCAGAAACAGGGATTGGACATTGGAAAGGGCTTCCAGGGAGTGAGGGAGTCCTGGTCCCCAAACCCCATCCAAATCCAGAAAGGCTGGGAGTTGGGTTGGGCCATGAAGGGTCTCCGAAACTCTCCCATTTGTGGAGTTTCTGCTTCTCTCCACAGCCCTTCCCAGGGGTTTGGTTAGGATGGACAAAAGGGAATAAATTGTTCCCAGAAAGAGGGATTGGACTTTGGAAAGGGCTGCCCAGGCAGGTTTGGAGTCCTGTTCCTCATACCCCATCCAAATCCAGGGCACAGAGGATGGGAGTTGGGTTTGGGGCTCAGGGGATGATGGGGGTCATGAAGGGTCTCCAAAACTCTGCCATTTGTGGAGTTTCTGCTTCTCTCCACAGCCCTTCCCAGGGGAAGTTTGGGATGGACAGAAGGGAATAAATTATTCCCAGAAACAGGGATTGGACATTGGAAAGGGCTGCCAGGGAGGGATGGAGTCCTGGTCCCTGAGGTCACCTTGGTCATGGGCTGCAAGCCCAGCCCTTGGTGATGGGTTAGGCTTGCAGACCCCTGTGGGCCCCTCCCAGCCCAGGACATTCCACAATTCCATTCTCTGATTCTATTCCAGGGGAACACAAATCCCAGGACATTCCACAATTCCACTCTGTGATTCTATCCCAGTCAAGAGGGGAACACAAATCCCAGGACATTCCACAATTCCATTCTCTGGTTCTATCCCAGGGGAACACAAATCCCAGGATATTCCACAATTCCATTCCCTGATTCTATCCCAGTCAAGAGGGGAGCACAAATCCCTGCTTGGCTCTTCAGGACTCTCCAATTCTGCCCCTGGCCACCCCCTCAGGGGTCCCCTGAGCCCCCTGGTGCTGCTCTGGTTCTTTGATGCTCAGAACAGCCCTGAGAGCTCCCAGGGCAGCAGAGAACACAGAAACACAGAGCACAGAAACGCCTCTCCCACCTGGGCCCCTGCAGCAAAAATCAGATTTTATCAGCCAGCCCTGCCCTGTCATCCAACCCCAGCCCTGCCCTGGGCTCCAGCCCACCGAGCTCTGCAAGGAAAGGAGCTTTAGGAAGGCAAAGCTGAAAAATCCCAGCCCAAAATTTGGGGTGGCACTGGGGAGAATCTGCACGGTGCTCTGCAAAATAAAGAGCTTTAGGAAGGCAAAGCTGAAAAAAACCAGCCCAAAATTTGGGGTGGCACTGGGGAGAATCTGCACGGTGCTCTGCAAAATAAAGAGCTTTAGGAAGGCAAAGCTGAAAAATCCCAGCCCAAAATTTGGGGCAGCACTGGGGAGCATCCCAGACCTGGGGCTGTGCCTCTGCCACCCCCCCTTCACCCCAAGGCAGCAGAGAACCCCATTCCTATGAAAACCAGGGAACCAAAGAGCTTCCATCAATCTGCAGCTCCTTTTTTATCCTAAATCCCTTGAAAATCCCAGCTCTGAGAGCAGGAACGGAGCCCACTCCTGCAGGACTCCACATCCTGTGCTCCTGGAACCCGATCCCTGGGCTTTGTTGTGCTTTCAGCCCATTTTCCTGCTCGGTTTTCCCCTCTGCGAGCGTCCCGTGGTGGTTTGGAGCCGCGCTGACCCGGTGGGATGGGTTCATTAACAATTAACGCCCCTCTCATTAACGCCCAGCGCCGGGAGGGAATCCTGCCAGCTCCAGCCTGGCTCCTTCCCGGCTTTTCCAACCTTCTGTTCGGAATTAAAGCAGGATCCTGAGCTCTGCTGCTCAGACAATGGCAGGATTCAAGGCAAACGTTGATTTTGGAGCCGGGCTGGGACTGGAATTGGAATTGGAATTGGCCTCGTCCTTAAAGGCTGGAAAAGCTGGAAAAGCCAAAAGCTGCAGAGCTGGAGCTGCAAAGCTCATCCCTCATCCCATGGCTGTGGGAACCCCAACCTTTCCTTGTGCTAAAAACCCAGGGTTTGATGGAGAAAACACCCCCAGGGCTCGAGCCTTGGGATCACCAGGGGCTCGTGAAAGGAACCACAGAGGGGAAAATGGGAGCTCCAAACCACCCAGACGCAGGGAAATGAGCTCTGCGTGGAGCCAAACAATGAGCTGTTCAGAGGGGCTCTGTGAGGAAATGGAAAGAAAGTGGTTGTGGGGTTCCATCCACCCGTGGAAAGCCCTGGGGAGCTTCCTCTGGTGCAGGAGCATCAGGAAATTCAGGATTTTGGGCCCTCCTGGCCTGTGGGGGCAACAAGGAGCACCTCACACCTTAAAGGGGTGAGGAACAGAGGTGAGATTTGGAATCCCAGGATTTGTTCCCTCCGGCAGAATATCCTGGAGAGGCCAAAAATGGGCAAATCCTGGCTGAGCTTGTTGCCTGGAGCCTTCCACTCCCTTTCCTGGTGTCTCTCCATGGGTTTTTGTTTGGTCTCTTATCACCCAGGATGGGTTTTGGATGCAGGACATGTTCCTTAGGGAAGCATCCTGGAGAGGCACTGGCATTACCTCACTGATAGCAGAGCTAGGCCTTTGTCCTGCAGCACAGGAAGGGCTGTTAAAAAGTGAAATTCTTGGCAGAGAAAGCCTGGAATTATGGCAGGAAAAGCTTTGTCCAGCCAGTGATTCCCCCTTAGCTCCACGCCACGGAATTGCTCCCTTCGGTGTCATTTTTCCAGTGGCTTCCAGGATCATTTAAAAGTGCCCCAGCCCCCCCTTTTCCCTGTGATTTATGGCTCCAGGTCTCTGGAGCAGCAGGATGTGTCCCAGCTCAGCTTTGATGTTCCCTCTCTCCACTTTGCACCAGGAATTTTCCTGTGTCCTCAACGATTTTCCTCCCGCCGCGTTGAGAACTCGGCTGGATCCAAACCTGCCTCTCATTCCCTGAAAACCTCAACAGATCCTGCTTTTTTCCCTTTTTTCCACCATAATCCAGCCGTGAGATGGGTTAATTCATCCCTAACCCGGCAATTCCTGCCCTCTCTGCTCATCTTTTTGCACAGCACAAACACAATTTCGGGCGCTTCCCAAGCCCACCTCGTCTCCAGCGGTTTTTAGGGAGCAGCCTGAGCCTCCCCATCCCTAAATCCAACATTTCCCTGTTTTTCAGCCTGCCCAGCAAGGGAGCAGTGCCAGAAGCTCTCATCACCCCCGGAGCTCCTCGGAATACAATGGACAATGGGACAAACTCGAGCCACCCTCTGGAAGTGCCCCATCCACCAGGGATGAGCCTGGAACGGAGCAAGCCCCGACTTGGAGGAGCTTCAGCTCCAAATCCGGCCTGGATCTTTCCCTGAGAGCCAAAGGATTGGTTTTCCTGCTGGATCTGAGGATATTCCAGCTGCAGCTCAGAGCATCCGATATCAGCATGGAATATCTGCCTTGGAAAAGCGTCCTTATCCTCCCCAATTCCAGGTGTTGGTGTTGGGAGATAAGGTTTGGGTTAGGAGATAAGGAAGGCACCGCCGTTATCTCTGTCCCCTGCAGTTCACAGCAGATTATGGCACTGTTAATTAGGGGACAGCGTTAATGAGGGCACATCGTTAATTCCTGAATTCCCCCCAGGAATCTCCCAGCACCAAACTCCAGCTCTGGGAAACCGGGGAGAACCCCCCCAGAGAGGTTTAATCGGGGTTTGACATTCCCCGGATGCCAGGCTTGGATGGGGAAGCTGAAAATGAGAGGGAAGCAGAGAATTCCCTCCTTTCCCCAGTGTAAAATGAACCCAAAACTCAGCGAGGGAACTCCTGCCCCGCTGGGATTGGGGCACACCTGGACCACAAATCCATGCTCTGGTTGTGCTTTGATCAAACCCTGGCTCAAAGTGGGGACCCAGGCAGAGATTTTGGCAGTTTCAGCAGGGATGTGCAGCTCAGGAATTTGATGCTCCATCTGCTGGACCAAATTCCTGATGGATCAAAGGGTGCAGGAAACTCAGGGGCCCAAATCTTCAATGTGTCCATAAAGGAACCCTCTCCACTCCCCTATCCACATCGTTTTAGGGAATCCCAAAGGTGATTCCACTTTCCTGGGATCCTCCTCCCCTTCTGGTGGCCCTGTGGGGACGTGGAGGTGGCACAGATGGGAGAGGAGCCCTCAAACCTCAAATCCCTGCTGTCTGTGTCATTCCCAGCAGGACCCCAGACCCAGAGGGGAGCCCCCAGCCCTTGGTGGTGATGCAGGGATGGAGCAGCCCCTGGGAATGCTGGAATTGTCCCTTTCTGGGGGCAGTCTGTGCCCACGTGGGGCTGCTCCTCCAGGCTCTGGGGGGAGTGGGAGGCCCCTCACATCTGGAGGACAGACCCAGACAATGGATTTGGCTTAATCTGGGGATGGAGGAGATTCCAGCTCAACCGGTTTCAGATGTGCTCTGCTCCCCAGCTGCTGGGGGAGAGGCAGGAGCAGCTTTCTGCTGCCCCTGCTCCCACCTGGGCCAGGCAAATTCCTGGAATATCACTGGATTCGGGGAGCTGCTGCTTCATCTGACACACAAAAAGGGCTGGTTTGGATTGCCCTGCTTTCAATCCTTGCATGTGGAGCTCAGCAGGAATCCTGTCAGGATTTTAGAGAAAGTCTGCTGGCGCCCTGCCCAGGAAGATGCTCAGACACAGATGTTTCCTGGGGATGCAGGAATGTCCATCCCCCAGCAGGGATTGACCTCTGCAGCTCCTCTGGGCTCTCTCTGGAAACGTTTCCTGAGGGGCTGAACCCAGGGCACAGAATCCTGGAATGGTCAGGGCTGGAAGGACCTGGGAGATCAGCTCATGCCACCTCCTACCATCCCAATTCCAATCCTGGCATTCCAGAGGGGCTTTCAGAGCCCTCCCTGAGCTCCCAGCACCAGCCTGATGTCACATTTCACAGTGATTAAATCTTCCCAGCCCTAATGAAAAGCCTCCAAATTAAAAATTGCTGAGTTTTCAAGGCTTGATCAGACCCAGAACCTGGCAGAGCTTTGGAGGCAGCCCTGAGCTGAGCCTGGCTAAACCTTCCAGAGGTCCCTGTCTGTGTTCCCATTAAAATTTCCTTTAAAAAACCCCTCTGTGAACAAACCAAACCATTTCCTTCTGGTCTGAGGCAAGATCAGGAGATCGGGCAAAGCCCATTCCTCATTTCCTGCCCTTGGCCTGTGGGCAGCAGGCCAAAACCCCCTTTGGCAGGGCTGGGCAGAGGGATCCAGCCTGGAATGGGAGCTCTGTCCCAGCTCCACCTGGAAAAAGCCAGGAGTGCAATGTTCCTGGAGCTTTAGGAAGTGGAGCATCCCTTACCTTCACACCTGTGGCTGGTCTCGCTCTGCTTGTGCCCTGCAGGGCACTTGCACTCGTAGGATCCCACGGTGTTGATGCAATTCCCACCTTGGCAGAGCCCAGGGATGGCCTGGCACTCGTCCACATCTGCAGGAGGAAGAGGAGGAGGAGTGTGAGGGAACAGCAGCCACGGATCCCTGGGTTTCCCTGTGCTCAAGGAGCTGGATCCATTGCCCCATTCCAGAGGGAACTTCCCCCCTAAACTGCACCAGGGGATGGACAGGAGTCAATTCCTGCCTCAGCAAGAGGGACACTCAAAGGATCAAAGGATTGGGAATGCTTCCCAAATTGTCCATCCTGGGGTTCTTTGGGAGGAGCAGCCCGTGGGATGGAGGGGCTCACCCGAGAGCCACAGTGTGCCCTGGATCTGTGGGATAAATGGGAGATCCCAGGGGACCCTCCAGGTCCATGGAGGTGCTCCCTGACACACAGGGGGGATGTGGAAAATTCCACAGAGGGTTCTGTGCTTTGGGGCTCTGCTTTGGGGGCTTTCCTCTCTGTATTCTCTGGTTTAGGGTTCTGCTCTCTGTGCCCTCTGCTTTGGGGCTGCTTTAGGCTCCTGTTCCGGGCTCTGCTCTCAGCACTTTGGGGGTCTTTTAGGGTCTCATTCTGGACTCTGCTCTCATCATTTTCAGGCTGGTTTAGGCTCCTGTTCCAGACTCTGCTCTCAGCACTTTGAGGCTGGTTTAGGGTCCAATTTTGGGCTCTGTTCTCAGCACTTTGGGACTGTTTCAATCTCCAATTCAGGACTCTGCTCTCATCATTTTGGGGCTGTTTTAGGCTTCCATTCCAGATTCTGCTCTCCCCATCCTCTGTTTCCTCCATTCCAATCTCCTGTTCCAGACTCTGCTCTCATCATTTTGGGGCTCTTTTAGGCTCCCATTTTGGACTCTGTTCTCAACACTTTGGGACTGTTTCAGTCTCCTGTTCTGGCCTCTGCTCTCAGCACTTTGAGGCTGTTTTAGGCTCCTGTTCAGGACTCTGCTCTCAGCACTTTGAGGCTCTTTTAGAGTCCCATTTTGGTCTCTGTTCTCAGCACTTTGGGACTTGTTTCAGTCTCCCATTCCAGACTCTGCTCTCCCCATCCTCTGTTTCCCCCATTTCAATCTCCATTTCTGAACTCTGCTATCCCCATCCTCTATTTCCTCCACTCCAATCTCCTGATCCAGACTCTGCTCTCTCCACCCTGTGCCCATCCCTCTCATGTTCCCTGCCCCTCCCAGCCCATGCCCACCCCGTACCCATCCCTGCCCACCCTGTGCCCATCCCTCTCACACTCCCTGCCCCTCCCAGCCCTGCCCATGCCCTGCCCACCCCATACCCATTCCTGCCCACCCTGTACCCACCCTTCTCACAATCCCTGCCCCTCCCAGCCCATGCCCACCCCATCCGTGCCCCGTGTCTGACCCTGGCAGGCGCCGGTGCGGATGTTGGGGATGAAGCCGCGCCGGCAGGGGTGCGGCTGGGCCGGGCACATCTCGCAGGGGTGGCCCCAGGCGCGGCCGATGGTGGCACAGCACATGGTCTTGGTGCACACGATGCCACTCAGCTGGCCCTGGCACATCTGGTTGTTCACCTGGCTGAAGCACGGCCCCGTGCGGTAATCTGGGCAGGGAAGGAGAGAATACCCGGGTTATGTCTGGTGTCACCACATTGCTCTGCACAGAGAGAAGCAAGGCACAGTTCCTACCAAGAATATTTCTTTCCCAAGAATATTTCTGGGTTTCACATCCTCTGAACCTCAAAGAAAGGCGAAACAATTTTTTTCTTATTTTCTGTGCCTGTGTTTTTGCAAAAGTAGAATGCAATGTGGGGATTGTTGGTGTTTTGGTTCCTTGGCCTATCAGGGCCAAGTGTGTAGTCCCACATTACTCTTAACAGAAAAAAGCAAGGCACAATTCTTCCCAAAAATATTCTTATCTCATTTGCTGTGCCTGTGGTTGTGCCAAAGCAGAATGCAATATGGGCATTGTTCACCCACAGTGATGGTGGTTTGGTTCCTTGGCCTGTCAGGCCCAGGTGTGTAACCCCACATTTCTGTTCACAGAGAAATTCAAGGCACAATTCTTCCCAAGAATATTTCTGGGTTTCACATTCTCTGAACCTCAGAGAAAGGAAAAAACCAATTCTTATCTCATTTTCTGTGCCCGTGTTTGGTTCCTTGGCCTATCAGGGCCAAGTGTGTAGCCCCACATTTCTCTTCACACAGAAAAGGCACAATTCTTCCCAAGAATATTTCTGGGTTTCACATTCTCTGAACCTCAGAGAAAGGAAAAACACAATTCTTATCATTTTCTGTGCCTGTGTTTGTGCCAAAGCAGAATGCAATGTGGAGACTGTTTACCCAAAGTGATGGTGGTTTGAGTTCTTGGCAGATTCAGCTTAGATGTAATGTAATATAGTACAGAATAATAGACTATCTTAAAGTAATTAATTAGTCTTCTGATAAGATGGAATCAGATAAATTATTCTCTCCCCTCATTGGGGGTTCCCTGTGAATTCCATAATCCAGTGTACAAATAAATCCCAGGGTTTCTGCCTTGCCAGCACAGAGATTTGGGGAGAAAACTGTGATGTGGCAAATTGAAGCGCAGTGTTGGAGGTGATGGTGGCCCTAAAAGGAGATGAAAACCAAAAGTCAGGCAAAGAGGCAATTCCAGGGCTGCAATTCCACCTGCTCTGGGAATTCCAGGGATGAGACAAGCAATCAAATCTCAATTTAGCTACAGAGATCCTTCCCTGGAAGTGCCCAAAGCTTCCAGGGAAGGATCTCTGGAACTTGGAGCACCCTGGGATAGTGAAAGCAGCTGGCAGTTGAATTCCATGGTTTTTACGTTCCCTTCCATCCCAAACCAGTCTGGGATTCTGGAATTCCTTCACTTTTAACTCCCAAACATCCCCTGGCAATTTCAGCTTTAAACCCCAGACACTGCAGGAACAACCAGCAGCTTTCCCACTCCCAATTAGGATCCTCCCATCCCTTCAACCCCAAGGATTTTTAACCCAATTTTTTGCAGGGTTCTGCCCTCAGGAATGTGGGTTTGCCACTGCCTGGGCTCCCGTGACCCTTGATGAGGGATATTGGCACAGCAGGAATCCTGCAGGAAGCAAAATCCTTCCTGTGGGATTTTCCCTTGAGGTGGTGGCACAGAAATGTTTGATCTGTGGCTGGGGGAAAAAAAAACAACAAGAAAACCTTGGAGCACGTCCTGGTCAGGGCAGAAAATTCCCCATGGAGTGTCTGAGCAGTCAGGTGCTGGTCAGGCAGCCAGAGCTCAGGGAATTTCCAGGCTGGAATTAAGCAGTAATTAGGAACTGCCCTGACCCCAAATCCCTGCTCCTGGATTAACCCCCAGATGTCCCTGCAGGGAGAGGTTTGGGTTTGATGTGTTTGAAGCAATGAAAAATATTTTTGGAGGGGGTAAGAGCACTGGGAGCTCCAGGTAATCATGTCCCAAAATCCATGGAAAACACCCAGGAAATCCTCCTGCCTGGGAAAGAATCAATTAGCAAAGAATTCCTCGTTTCCAGCTTAATGCTCCCTCTGGTTTGTGTCCTGGAGCAGTTTGTGCTGGGAATTAAAGCTGAGGAAATTGGGGGGAGGTTGAGAGGAGAAGGATTTGAGAGGAAAAGCAGGAATCGTCTGGAAGTTACATCAGTGTGAAGGTGATGGCATCTCCCAGAAAATCCTTTTTTTGGGAATCTGACCAGAAACATGAACCACGTGATGATCCTTTTTTTTTTTTTTTTTGACCCAAACTTTACAAGTTCCCATCACAGCGCAGGGTGGACCCCAAAAAACCCAGATTAATAAATGAAAAACCCCAAAGTGATGCTCTGAACAGAGAGAAAAGTGGCCAAACCTGCACCTCCCACCTCATCTCCTACCTCATCTCCCCCAGGCACTGCAGGAATTCCTGGAGAGGGATAATGAATGCGGGACTGTGAGGAGAACACCCCCTTTTAAACCCATAATTGCCCAAAATAACTTTTCCTATGCAGATGACTCCTCTGGAGGGAATGAAGCCAAGGAAATCTCAGTCTGGAGAGCCCTGGCTGCCTCCCAGCCCCAGCTGGTGCTAATTTTAATGGGCAAATGATTAAATTTTTAATGAGGCACCGATGAAATTTTATGAAGGAAACGGGGACGCTTAGGAGATGTCTGAAGCCTTTCCCAGTGCCTGCATGGGATCTGTGTTCCAGGAATCCTGCTGCAGGTAGCTGTCCTGCAGGAGCTGCGCTTTTTCCTTGGAAAAGCTGAGGGAAAACTGGGATTGCTGTTCCCTCGGCCTCACAAAAGCAGAGCCCAGAGTGGGACCCAGCTCCAGGTAAATCCCATTAAGGGATTGCAGGAAATCCTGAATTTGGGGGGATTTGGGGAACCCCTGGAGCTCTGAATCCCAATGGCAATTCCAATGATAATTCCCACTGAAAGAAATCCTAAATTTGGGGGGATTTGGGGAACCCTCAGAGCTCTGAATCCCTGACAGTTCCAATGGCAATTCCCACTGAAGGACTGTAAGAAATCCTGAATTTGAGGGGATTTGGGGAACCCCTGGAGCTCTGAATCCCTGGTAATTCCCACTGAAAGGCTGCAAGAAATCATAAATATGGGGGGATTTGGGGAACCCCCAGAGCTCTGAATCCCAATGGCAATTCCAATGATAATTCCCACTGAAAGAAATCCTGAATTTAGGGGGATTTGGGGAACCCTCAGAGCTCTGAATCCCTGGCAATTCCAATGGCAATTCCCACTGCAAGAAATTCTGAATTTGGGGGGATTTGGGGAGCTCTTGGAGCTCTGACTCCCTGGCAATTCCAAAGGCAATTCCCACTGCAAGAAATCCTGAATTTGGGGGGATTTGGGGAACCCCTGGAGCTCTGAATCCCTGGCAGTTCCAATGGCAATTCCCACTGAAAGGCTGCAGGAAATCCTGAATTTGGGGAGATTTGGGGAACCCCTGGAGCTCTGAATCCCTGGCAATTCCAATGGCAATTCCCACTGCAAGAAATTCTGAATTTGGGGGGATTTGGGGAGCTCTTGGAGCTCTGAATTCCTGGCAGCTCCAATGGCAATTCCCACTGCAAGAAATTCTGGATCTGGGGAGGGTTTGATCAGGAAATTCTGAGAATATTCACAAGAAAAAAGAGTTTCCTCCACTCCTGCAACATCCATGGAGCCAGGAGGGTGTCCCTGAGTCAGTTCCAGTGGGAATTCGGATCCCTGGAGATGGAAAAGTGGGAGAACTCCAGGATTTTCTGTGCTATCTAAAGGACAATCCCAGCCACGCAAATCCATCGTGGGAGTAGGTCCAGCACGAGGGAAGGGGAAGGGAATGAGGAGCTTTTCTCTGCTCCCACCCTCTGGAATTCCTCCTCTCCAAAACAAACAAACAGAGCTGAGGAAGAGGAGCTTTTTCCTCTGCCAGAACTCCAATCCCCTCTCACAACAAACAATGGGGGCTTTGCCTTGAAAGCTGCAGGACAAAAGGGGCCTGTGGAGCATCCCCAGGGAGGGGATGGAGACACAAATCCTGGGATTGGGCAGGAGGCCACGGCTGGGACTGAGCCAGAGCCACCAACGGGAGGGAATGGGACTGGGATCAGGGAGAGAACAGGGAGAGGCAGGGATTGGGATCAGGGAGAGACACTTCTCCAGGTGTTTTCCAGCCTGGATTGATTGTCCCTGTTGTTCTTCAGTGTTTTACAATTGTCCCTGTTCTTCTCCAGTGCTTTCCAATTTTTCCTGTTGTTCTCCAGGTGTTTTCCAGCCTGGATTGATTGTCCATGTTGTTCTTCAGTGTTTTCCAATTGTTTCTGTTGTTCTCCAGGTGTTTTCCAATTGTCCCTGTTCCTCTCCAGCTGTTTGCCCGCCTGGATCAATTGTCCCTGTTCTTCTCCAGGTGTTTTTCAGCCTGGATTGATTGTCCTTGTTTTTCTCCAGGTGTCTTCCAATCGTCCCTGTTGTTCTCCAGGTGTTTCCCAGCCTGGATGGATTGTTCCTGTTGTTCTCCAGGTGTTTTCCAATTGTTCCTGTTGTTCTCCAGGCATTTCCCAGCCTGGATTGATTGTTCCTGTTTTTCTCCAGGTGTTTTGCAGCCTGAATCAATTGCTTCTGTTCTTCTCCAGTGTTTTCCAATTGTCCCTGTTGTTCTCCAGGTGTTTCCCAGCCTGGATGGATTGTTCCTGTTGTTCTCCAGCTGTTTTCCAATTGTTCCTGTTGTTCTCCAGCTGTTTTTCAGCCTGGATCAATTGTCCCTGTTGTTCTCCAATTGTCCCTGTTGTTCTCCAGGTGTTTCCCAGTTGTCCTGTTGTTCTCCAGGTATTTTCCAGACTGGATCAATTGTTCCTGTTCTCCAGGTGTTTTCTGATTGTTCCTGTTGTTTCCAGGTGTCCCTGTTGTTTCCCAATTGTCCCTGCTGTTCTCAGGTGTTTTCCAGCCTGGATGGATTGTCTCTCTTGTTCTCCAGGTGTTCTCCAGTTGTCCCTGTTGTTCTCCAGGTATTTTCCAATTGTCCCTGTTGTTTCCCAGTTCTCCCTGTTCTTCTCCAGGTGTTTCCTAGTTGTCCCGTTGTTCTCCAGGTATTTTCCAGACTGGATCAATTGTTCCTGTTGTTCCCCAGGCATTTCCCAATTGTCCCTGTTGTTCTCAGGTGTTTTCCAGCCTGGATGGATTGTCTCTCTTGTTTTCCAGGTATTTTCCAATTGTCCCTGTTGTTTCCCAGTTCTCCCTGTTGTTCCCAGGTGTCTCCCAGCCTGGCTGTGTCTCTCCAGCCCCAGAGCCGCCCCAGCCCCTCCGTGGCAGCCCCAGGTCCCCCCGAGGGGCTCCTTTCTCATGGAATGCTTTCTCCAGCTCGTCATTTCCTCCCTTCACCCAAACACAGCCACATTCCTCCAGTTTAACTGTTTGGACTTGTGCAGAGAAGAAAAAGCTGGCGGGGGCACTCTCTAAGGCCAGACATTCCAAGTGCTGGAAAAACACATCCAAAGGAAATTGTAGAGGGGGGACTTTTTCTGAGCTTTCCTGTCCCGCTTTTACTGTTTCCTGATGAAGTCTCAGCCTGATGAAACCCGAGAGAGTTTCAGGGAGGCACAAAGAGCACAGGGAAACGTGGAGCTGGTGGGTCCAGAGCAGGCTGGAAAAATCAGAGCAGGGTTTGGGAACACCTGGGAGAGCCCTCGGGGTCAGGAATTGTCCTGGAGGGGCTGGGGTGGCAATTCCAGAGCTCCAGACTCTCCCCAGGCACTCAGGTGGAAACCTGGCACTGCACAGAGAGCCTTGGGAGAGACCACAGCTCCTGGACCCCAGGGAAAACTCCTGGATCCCAAGGAGAAGCTCATGGATCCTAAGGAAAATCTCCTGGGAAAAGCTCCTGCATCCCAAAGAGCTCTTGGATCCCAGGGAAAAGCTCCTGGGAAAAGCTCCTGGATCCTACAGAAAATCTCCTGGGAAAAGCTCCCAGATTCCAGGGAAAAGTTCCTGGAAGAAGCTCTTGGATCCCAAGGAAAATCTCCTGGATCCCAAGGAAAAGCTCCTGGAAAAAGGTCCTGGATCCCAGGAAAAAGTTCCTGGATTCCAGAGAAAAGTTATTGGGAAAATCTCCTGGATCCCAGGGAAAAGCTCCTGGAAAAATCTCCTGGATCCCAGGAAAAAGTTCCCGGGAAAAGCTCCTGTATCCCAGGGACAGACTCCACAGGGAAGCTTTAATTTTGGCTGGAAAAACAACCCCAAATGAAAAAACCTCATCCCTGGAGCCCCAAACATCACCTGATGAGTCAAACTCAGTCACTTTTTCCTGCTTGAGGGAGGGTGGAAGCGGAGCCATGACATCAAAATCCTTCATTTTGCTGCAAATCCACGAGCAGCCCCTGGCCCCAACAGCCCCAGCCCTTGTGGGCTGCAGCTTTTCCTCCCACACTGATGTAATGGGAGCTCAGGTTCCACAAAATATCCCCCAAAGATGTCAGGGAGAGGGAGGAAATGGTGCTGGGATGCTGTGAGTGCCTGCTCCAGGGTGTTTCCCTCTGGAGGGGGGAATTTCCTGCATGAGGTGTGAGGGGGGTTGTTCTGCTGCCAGCACAAAGCAGCCTCTGACTGGGGCCGCTCTCAGCACTCAGAAATTCACTTTGTTCCAATTTAAAATTCAAATTATTTCTCGTTGCGGCAGCAGCGAAGTAAATTCGAGTAAATCTGGAGCTGGATGGCTTTGGGGTGGGTGAGCTCTTTTTGCCAGGGATGGGGCTCACAGAATCCCAGGATTCTGGGCTTGGGCATCCCCCAGAACAGCCCAGGGTCACCTGGAGCAGGGGACACAGAACCTGGCAGCTCCCAGCAGGGCCCTGCACTTGGCCATTCGCAAAAAACCCCAAATTTCACGATCAGAAGAAGATTTATTGTATTGTAACGGGAACCTGGCTCTCTCATCCTCTTTACCTCTGTCTTTACCTCTCTTTTCTGCTCTGAGCTGTGCCTGGCAGCTCCCAGCAGGTCCCTGCACTTGGCCCTTTGCAATGAACCCCAATTTCCATGACCAGAAGAAGATTTATTGTATTGTAACGGGAACCTCACTCTCTCATCCTCTTTCCCACTCTCTTTACCCCTCTCTTCTCTCAAGCCTGCTCTCAGCTATTCCAATTCAAAATTCAAATTATTTCTCCTTATGGCGGCGGCAAAGTAAATTCAAGTGAAGCCCTTGAGTAAATCTGGAGTTGGATGGGTTTGGGGTGGGTGAGCTCTTTTTGGCAGGGATGGGGCTCACAGAATCCCAGGATTTGGGCTTGGGCATCCCCCAGAACAGCCCAGGGTCACCTGGAGCAGGGGGACACAGAACCAGGAGGGTTTGGAGAATCCAGACAGGGAGAATCTCCTCCAGGGCTCTGCCACCTCCAGGAAAAGCAGTTTTTCCCTCCTGCTGAGGTGGAATTCCTTGTGCTCTGTTTGTGTTTACACGCTCCTCACTCATCACTCCAGCTATCAGCACAGAGAGAATTCCACATCTGGCAGAGCCCAGGACACTCCCTGGCTTTGGGAGGAGATTTATCCTTTCTCCCTATCAGCAAAGGGCTTGGGGCTCTGCTCTGAATTCATCACTCAACCCTTGGGAATGAGGAGTGGAGCTGCAGGAGGGGCTGGAATCTCCTTTGGGGACCCCCATAACACAAACCCTGCAGCTCTCAGCAGCCCTGGGGATGGAGTTTCCCCTCAGGAGGGTGAAGCTGCTCCCCAAATCCCAAATTTCCCCTGCAAGGCCAACCCCAGGCGCTCACCTGGCCGCAAACCCCCCCAGGAACCATTCCCAGCCCGGCTCTGTTTGCCTTGGCAGGGAGGAGCAGTGTGTGGACACAGCTGCAGGATTTGTTTTGTCTCTCGCACAAGTCTGGCTCGGCCAAATCTCCGCAGGCTTTGTGAAAATGCTCCTTTATGTAAAGAATTTTATACAAAACGGCCCCAAAGCCTCCCCCTGCTCAGCCCCTCTCTCCGCACACGTTACACTTGGATTTTCCAGCCTTCTCCAGAAGTTTCCTGCAGGAATTTCCAGCTCTCTGCTCACACCCAGCCAGCGTCTGGGTGGGTTTGGGAATCTCAGGAGAAAAAAAATGAGGAGGAGCTCACCAGGAGCTCAGGTTTAGGGGTTTGGGGGGGAATCTCCCAGGGCTGAGCCCTCCAGAGAGAAATCCTCCTCATTTTCCATAACTAAAGCAATGCCTGTGTGTTGGGAAAAGGCAAGGAGAGGGTTTAAAGAATCTCTAACTGCTGCAGAACAGGAGAATTGTCCAGAAAATTTGGGTTGACCATTCCTGGAAGCGTCCAAGGCCAGGCTGGAGCAGCCTGGGATAGTGGAAGGTGCTCCTGGATGGTTTTAAGCTCCCTTCCAACCCTGAAACTCTTTCCCACTCTCTTTACCCCTCTCTTCTCTCAAGCCTGCTCTCAGCTATTCCAATTCAAAATTCAAATTATTTCTCATTATGGCGGTGGCAAAGTAAATTCAAGTGAAGCCCTTGAGTAAATCTGGAGCTGGATGGGTTTGGGGTGGGTGAGCTCTTTTTGCCAGGGATGGGGCTCACAGAATCCCAGGATTTGGGCTTGGGCATCCCCCAGAACAGCCCAGGGTCACCTGGAGCAGGGGACACAGAACCTGGCAGCTCCCAGCAGGTCCCTGCACTTGGCCCTTTGCAATGAACCCCAAATTCCATGACCAGAAGAAGATTTATTGTATTGTAACAGGAACCTCACTCTCTCATCCTCTTTACTTCTTTTTACTGCTCTTTTCTGCTCCGAGCTGTGTCTGGCACCTCCCAGCATGGCCCTGCACTTGGCCATTTGCAAGAAACCCCAATTTCCATGACCAGAAGAAGATTTATGGTATTGTAATGGGAACCTCGGTCTCTCATCCTCTTTCCCACTCTTTACTTATCTTTTCTGCTCCGAGCTGTGTCTGGCACCTCCCAGCATGGCCCTGCACTTGGCTCTTTGCAATAAACCCCAATTTCCAAGCCCTGGCTATAGAGATCTCTCCTCCCCATCCATCCCAGCCCGTTGTCCCCCATCCCTGCTCACCTCGCTCGCACTGGGGCCCGGTGAAGCCGTACACGCACGCGCAGCGGTTGGGGCCGATGCACCTGCCCCCGTTCTGGCAGCCGTTCTCACACACAGCTGCGAGGGAAAACAGAGAATTCCATCACTGCTGCTCCCGGAGAGCCCCTCCATGGTGCTGGGATGTCACCTCCATGGTGGTTGGAGTGTCAGAGTTTGGGGAGTCAGCTCCGTGTTCTCGCATCCGCAGAGAAATCTGAGATTTTGGGGTTTTTTCCTTGGGAAATTGGTTCCCTGTTGCTGCCTGAGCACCCCCCCCCCCCTTCTGCAGAGGCCACAAACTCCTCTTGCACTGGGGAGGATTCCTGCCCTCTGGAATCTCAGCGTTGGGATTGAGGTGGGATGAGTGGACACAGACAGGGAAATGCCCACAGGGAAAGGCGTGAGGAATGGCACAGCCGGAATGGGAGAAGGGGAGGATGGATGGGCAGGGATTTAACCCCAGAGCGCCCAGAGCAGGGAACTGAGGTCTGAGCAGCACTTGGGTGTTCCCTGACCTAAAATAGTCACTGGCTTAAACTATTCCAGACTGACTTAAGATATTCCTGACCCAAAATATTCCTGACCCAAAATATTCCTGGCTTAAAGTTAGTCCTGCTACCCTGAGCTGAAACCCTGCACTCAGGGCTGGAGCCAAAGGAATTTTCCTGGTTGAAATAATGGATTGATGGAATCTGCAGAGCAGGAAGGGACCCCCAAGGACGAGGGGGATGCAGGATTGGGCTGGATGGGGCCAGGGGGATGCAGCATTGGGCCAGGGGGATGCAGGAATGGATTGGGATGGGGTCAGGGGATGCAGGACTGGATTGGGATGGGGCCAGGGGATGCAGGACTGGATTGGGATGGGGCCAGGGGTGCAGCATTGGGCCAGGGAGTGCAGGATTGGATTGGGATGGGGCCGGGGGATGCAGGACTGGATGGGGATGGGGCCAGGGGTGCAGCATTCCCCAGCCTGCCGGGATGTCCTGCCAGGGGAGCAGAGCAGGATGGAGCTGGGAGCTGCACGTAGTGAGGGCTGCACGTCCCAGCCCGGCCTGGGCTGCTGCTCCTGAGAATTTTCCCAAGCTCTTGCTGCTCAGGATGAAATTTCCCATCTGGAGCCTCTGCCTCTGGCTGAACTCTCGGGGAAGTTTCAGCAGCGAGGGATCAGAGGGAGCTGAGGGGGAGTTTGGGGAGAATTGGGGATTTTGTCTTTAAAAAAGCTCAGTGGGAGTGACTCCCACGTGGATCCAGGGATTTGGAATTTGGGAAGTTCTAAATGATCTAATTGAGAAGAGATTCTTTCTAAGATATGGCGCTTATTTGCTAACTAAAGGCTTCTTAAAATGTATTACATGGTAGAATATGTATATATATATATATACACACACACACACACACATATTATACTATATAATGTATATATATATAAAATATATAAATATATAAATATATATAATTTATAAGTTATATAATTTTATAATAATAATTGCAACATACTAAATATAATTATATAATGATAATATAGTAAGAGAATATATAATTATAGAGATGTAGAACTGTATATATAATACATAGTTTTATATTATATATAATATAATATGCATATATTATATAGTATATAATAATATCTCATTATAATATAATAATATATGAGATATATTATTAATATACTATACATTAAATTCCATATTATGCATATGTCTTATATTAGAAGATATAACATATCTTATCTATATATTATCTCTATAATATGTTCTATACTATCTATATATTACATACAGATAGTATATACAATACTATCCATATCTATTATCTATATATTATAATCGATTGAAAAACCTGTATTATACTAATATATTACACATTATATTGGGAAATCGATTAATCCATTAATTTTGTCTAAAATCTGTATTTTGATACATAGCTCTGCTGGTCATGAGAGAGGGCTGAGATTCCGAGGGAAGGAGAACACGGTGCTGATGTTGGAGTGTCCTGGGTGCCCTTCCCTATTCCCACTCCCATTCCCAACCCCATTCCCACACTCACACTGCCCGCTGTAGGTGCCCGTGAATCCCTCAGGACCCATTCCCAATCCCAATCCCATTCCCATCCCCATTCTCATTCCCAATCCCATGCCCACACTCACGCTGCCCGCAGTAGGTGCCCGTGAATCCCTTCTGGCACAGGCAGAACCCATCCCCATTCCCGTTCCCTTTCCCAATCCCATTCTCATCCCAATCCCAATCCCAATCCTATCCCAGTCATAATCTCATTCCCACACTCACGCTGCCCACAGTAGGTGCCCGTGAATCCCTTCTGGCACAGGCAGGACCTGTTCCCAATCCCAATCCCATTCCCATTCCCATCCCAATCCCAATCCCACACTCACGCTGCCCGCAGTAGGTGCCTGTGAATCCCTCCTGGCACAGGCAGGATCCATCGCCATCCCCATCCCCATCCCCATCCCCATTCCCATTCCCAATCCCAATCCCATTCCCATCCCAGTCCCAATCCCAATGCCATTCCCAATCCCAGCCCCACACTCATGCTGCCCGCAGTAGGTGCCCGTGAATCCCTTCTGGCATAGGCAGGACCTGTTCCCAATCCCAATCCCATCCCAATCCCAATCCCAGTCCCACACTCACGCTGCCCACAGTAGGTGCCCGTGAATCCCTTCTGGCATAGGCAGGATCCATCCCCATTCCCGTTCCCATTCCCAATCCCAATCCCATTCCCAATCCCATCCCCAATCCCAATCCCACACTCACGCTGCCCGCAGTAGGTGCCCGTGAATCCCTCAGGACCCATTCCCAATCCCAATCCCATTCCCAATCCCAGCCCCACACTCACACTGCCCGCAGTAGGTGCCCGTGAATCCCTCAGGACCCAGGCAGAACCCATCCCCATTCCCTTCCCATTCCCAATCCCATTCCCATGCCATTCCCAATCCCATCCCATTCCCAATCCCAGCCCCACACTCACGCTGCCCGCAGTAGGTGCCCGTGAATCCCTTCTGGCACAGGCAGGACTCCTCGGAGCAGCTGCCCCCGTTCATGCAGCGCACGCTGCAGCTCTGCACTGGGGACAGGACAGGGACAGGGTCACCCCCGGAATCCCTTCAGGGACAGGGGACACTGCCCTGGGCTGGGAGGGGCTCCCGGGGTCAGGGATCCAGCTCCTGACTCCAGACAACAATCCCATCCCATCCCAGAGGGTTTTCCAAAGGCTCCTGGAGCTGTGGCAGGGTTGGGGTTGTGCCCATTCCCTGAGCTCCATCCCAACCTTTTGGTTTCCCCACAAACCAAAGCCATCCATCCTTTTACTTCCTTAAGGAATCCACCCCAACCAAACCTTTCCCAGCTTTGTCCTTCCTGCAAACGGGGCCATGGATAATTCCCTGTTCTTGACACAACCCTGTCACAATCTTTTCTGTCAGGATTTTACACTTGGCCAATATTTTCCCACCCTTTTTTATCTCTGTTTCCCATCATTGCTCCATTTTCAATCCTTTTCACACTTTGGGCTGTCTAATCTTCCAAATTCCTCTTCTGAGGAGTTTGGGAGGATGGAATTTCCTTGGTGGAGGAAAATCATCAACTTTAAGATATTTCTCCTGCTTTTGCAAACAGAACGTGGCCTCCTTGACAAGATCCAGTTACTGGGAGAGGTTTTTTTTATAAAGGAATTTGGAAAGAAAAGCACGAATCCTCCATTCTTCCATGTGAGAGCTCAGCTTTCCCACAGGATTATGACCCACTGGATGTGACTGAGGCACTGCAGGAAAACAATAGCAATAAATAAATTGGGAAGAGTTTTATCCTTGCTGTGGACACCGAGTGTTGGCTTTAACTGTTTCCTCACTGCCTGGGGAAGGAATTTGGGATTAAAGCAGCCCAAAGAGGGATTGAGGTGTGAAAGGGCCCGAGGTTGGAGGAAATAATGTGAAAAGTGGATTTCACACAAAAAACCCCACAAATCACGTGAAAAGTGGATTTCACACAAAAAACCCCACAAATCACGTGAAAAGTGGATTTCACACAAAAAACCCCACAAATCACATGAAAAGTGGATTTCACACAAAAACCCCACTGCTCTGGGGGAGGAGGGGATGGGATCTGGCATCTCCCAGTGGATTTATGGCATGGAGGCTCCTCCAACCCCAATTCCAGGCTGGGAAGAGCTGGGACTGAGCCCCTGCCAACTTTGGCCTCTGCTGGAACCCCCTGGGCATCTGGAATGCAGAAGAACATCTTCCAACCAGGAATTGCAAGGCTTTGGCAGGATTTGCCAGGGCGGCAGAGGCCAAAGTTGTAGGAAAAGGAGGAATGACAGAAAAAGGAGAGATGACAGGAAAAAGGAGGGATGACAGCTCATCCTCATTAACTTTCCCCACTATTGAATTGGATTTGTCCTACAAATTATTGGAAGAGATCAATGGCTCTGCCAGGGATCAGCTGAGGGGTTTTTGTCTCTACTCACTCACTACTCCGCCTAAACAGCCCCTTCAGAGCACTCCTAACCCATCCTTACTCCCTGGAGTAGGAAACCAAGCAGGAATCTCCGCTCTTTGTTATTCCAGAGGAGTCAGGGTGGCTTTCCCTGCCCCTGGAATGCACAATTTGTCTGTTTTTTGCACAGAAATCCAGCCCCCAACAGCGAATTGCAGATTGCAGAGGAGCCCCCCGCCCTGTCCCGGGAATGCCAGGGCCGTGCCCAGATGGATGCAGGGCTCCCAGGGCTCCAGGCATTCCTGGAATTCCTCCCTGATTGCTCCCACATGGACCCAGCCTCCCCTCCCCAAGGGCTGCAGGCTCCGGGGATCTGGAGCAAACCCCAGAAATTTCCTTCTCCCAAACACCCCCTGACTGTGTTTGAGGGGTCTCTTTATCACAAAGGCTCCTCTGCAGCTGGGCACTGATGGGAAATCGATCCTTGGGACGTCCCTCTCCATCTGAGACCTCAAAAGACTCCAAATTCCCATTTGTTTCTGCAGGGGAAGCACCCCAAAGCACAGAATGCATTCTGAAATGTGGAATATTGGGTGGGCTCTGCCCGGTTCAGGGTGGGGCTGCAGGGATTGGATTCCTTTCCCCTCTGGCAGAGCAGGGAATGAGGATGAGCAGGAGAATTCCCTCACCTCCAGCTGAGCCACAGTTGGGGGAGAGCTGTCCATTGGAGCAGGTGCACATGTTGGGCCGGGAGCAGAATCCATCCCCACAGGAATTCCTGCAGATTGCTGGGGGCACACAAGGACATGGATCACACTTTGGCAATTCCCAGAGCTTGTTTTGCCCCCTGGGATCATCCCTTGGCAATTCCCAGAGCTGGTTCTGCCCCTGGGTCCATCCCTCAGGTGAGGGATCACCCAGGGAGGGGCTGGGGCACCTCTGTGGGCACAGCAGGAGTGGGAAATCCCTGAAATCCCATCCCATCTTTATCCCACAGAAATGCAGGACATCACCAATTCATGGTTTCCCCAACCCAGATAGGAAGGAAAACTCCTAATCCAGGTGAGATTTACCTCAATCACCCTCCCAACTCCCAATCCAAATGAGATTTATCTCAGTCACCTTCCCAACTCCCAGTCCAGGTGAGATTTATCTCAGTCATCCTCCCAGCTCCCAATCCAAATGAGATTTATCTCAATCATCCTCCCAACTCCCAATCCAGGTCAGATTTATTTCAATCATCCTCCCAATTCCCAATCCAGGTGAGATTTATCTCCATCATCCTCCCAACTCCCAATCCAGGTGAGATTTATCTCCATCATCCTCCCAACTCCCAATCCAGGTGAGATTTATCTCCATCATCCTCCCAATTCCCAATCCAGGTGAGATTTATCTCAATCACCCTCCCAGCTCCCAATCCAAGTGAGATTTACCTGAATCACCCTCCCGTGGCCCCTTAAAATGCAAATTCCTGCTGGGGAACACCTCTGGTGACACCAGGTTTGCGATGCCCCCATCAATTAATGGAATTATGAATTCCATTAATCACAAATCATTTCCTCAGGAGCCTCCTGTCCCACAGCACTGCCAGGGGACACGGTGACACTCGAGGAGAGGATTAAAAGCTGAATTCAGTAACTGGGACCAGTTGGGACCGACTGGGTTTAACTGGGACTGGCAGAGCTGGGAATTCCCAGGATCTGGGGGTTCCTTGCCCAGGGCTGGGAGCAGGGAAATCCCTGGATCAGGTGGATCAGGTGGCTGAAACGGAGGCAGGGACAGGGGGATACTCACGGACAATGCACTGGTTCCCTCCAGGCAGAGTTTTCCAGCCAGGACAGCAGTAGGAGTGGAACCTCGAGCCGCAGACGTTTGGGCTGAAAATCAAACACAGTTTGGGGTTTTTCAGTGGCTTTTGGATAAATCCAGGCTCTGCAGGAAGAGCTCCCTGTTGGACGTTTCCCTTCGTTCCCTCCCGTTTGTAATTTTGGGAGGTTTTGGTCAAAATCAGTGGAGGAGGAGGAGGATGATGAGGCATCAATCCCATGGACTGAGGGAGAAGGGATGGATAAAGTGGATCCATCCAATGGAATGGATAAAGTGGAGTATTTTTAATTAGGGGACAGACTGAATCTCTTTCCCAAAGGGATTCACCCCAGGATTTCATGCAGGGAGATGGAGGCTGAAACCCAAAGATGCCAATTGTTCCTCCCAAAGTGAACCTTGCTGAGCATCTGCTAAAAATTAGCAGGGTTTCAAAATAAACCATGGGGAGAACCCGCTCTGGACGGGCTGGGATTAATGATGGCCCAGCAATGACCCAGGGGGAGAAGGGAATGAGATCCCAAAGCAAAAACTCCAGAAGGACAACGCTGGTTTGTAAGGGGGAAAAGAAAATATCTCCTTCGGCAAATTTGGGATAAAATTGGAGTTATCAGCAGTTTGCTCAGAGCTGGGATGCCTCAGTTCCATCAGAAAGGTCAGGATAAAAGGGATGCCTTAAAATCGTGGAATTACAGAATGGTTTGGGATTGAAGGACCTGAAAACTCCTGGAATTCCAGCCCTGCCAGGGACAGGGACCCCTAACACTGCCCCAGGCTGCTCCAGGCCCACCCAACCTGGCCTTGGACACTTCCAGGGATGAGGATATAATTAAAAAAATTAAAATAAATTTAAAATAAAATTTAAAAAAAAATTTAAAATAAAATTTTAAATTAAATTAAAAATCCAAAGGGGTTTTTTTTCCCTCTCAGCTCTGCCTCCTTGGGGCTTTTCCCAGAGCTGGCAAAGCCCTGGAGCGTTTTTTGATTTTCCATGGCTGCATCGTCCCTTCTCACCTTCCGTGCCTCTAAAAGGGCTCATTAGCTAATGAGAATTATGCAAATGAGGTGAATGTGACCCTAAGAAGGAAGGACAGAGGGAAAACAAACGCTCGGCATCGCCTTTGTGCTCCTTAAACAAACGCCGGGATTAGAGATAAACAGGGAGGGAGCAGCGGGAATTTCAGTGGGGGGAAAAGAGGCAAAAAAGAGGGAAGACAGGGGGAAAAAAAAGAGGAAAATGTATGGAAAAAAAGAGGAAAAAGAGAGGAAAAATACAAAAAAGAGAAAAAAAGAAAAAGAGGAGAAAGAGAGGAAAAAGGAGGAAAAGGAGAGGAAAAAAAGAAAAAGTAAAAAAGAGGAAAAAGAGAGGGGGAAAAAAGAAGAAAAAAGAGGGGAGAAGAGAGGAAAAGGAGAGGAAAAAAATAGAAAAAAGGGGAGGGAAAAAAGAAGGGAAAAGAGGAAAATATATGAATAAAAGAGGAAAAAGGGGAAAAAATATAAAAAGGAGGAAAAGAAAAGAGCAAAAAGGAGGAAAAGGAGAGGAAAAGAGGAAAAGAGAAAAAGAGAAAAAAAGAGGAAAAAAGAGGGAAAAAAAGAAGAAAAAAGTGGAGAAAAGAGGAAAAGGAGAGGGAAAAAATTAGGAAAAAAGGGAGGAAAAAGAGGGGAAAAGAGAGGAAAAAAAGAGGAGGAAAAAAGAGGAAAAGCCCTCTGGAACAGAGCCCTGGGCTGGGAAATGCTGGATGGGAGCCCCATCAGCCAATTCCCAGCTTTTTCACCTTTTTTTAAAAAATTACCATTGACTCCAGAGCCACCTTTTGCTTCACCAGCGACAATTTACCTAATCCCAGGTTAACGAGGATTTTCAGTGCCAAAAGAAGGGGTGTCTGTTTTCCATGGAAAAGCTTCTTTAAGGGGAAGTTTTTTTGGCATTATTTCCGACCCCCCTCCCCCGCAGCCTTTTTCTCATTGTGAAACTCAGACAGAATGGATGTGGGCGACTTCAGCCTGCGGTTTTCCAGGGACAATGAACGATCCCACCTCTCCAATCCGGACGCTTTTTCCCCCAATTCAGGATTCCGCTCCGTGCCCGGATTTTTGCTGCGCCCTTGGGACCGGCTCTGACAATGGCTGGGGACAGCTCTGGAGCCCCCCTGGCCTTGCTGGCATCACAGGGGACAATCTCTGGTGCCAGATGCCAGGGTGGGTTTGGGAATGCAGCTCATTTCCCACCCCGAGGGATGTGGGATTGTGTCAGAGCACATCCCGACCAGAGCTTTGGGGTCCTGGGTGGGTTTGTGTCCCCCTCTGCACTGACCAGGAAATGCTGACGGGGTTTATTTCAGTGAATCCCCACTTTGGGGAGTCCTCTGCTCATTCCCCCAGGGCCTGGTTGTGTTTGATGAGGAATTTGCAGCGGAAAAATTCCAGAATTCCCCATGGGAAAGCCAGACCTGCCCCTGTTCAATGGGACAAGGTGCTGCAAATTCCTCCCACCTGGAACCCATCCCTGCCTCTCCAAAGCAGCTCCTGAGGGCTTCAGGAATGGGTTCAAGCCCCAACAATTCCAATTATTTTTGGTTCCAAGAGCTTGTGTTCAGAGGTGAGAGGTGCTGAATGTCTGCACCACAAGGGAAAGCCACAAAGCTCAGAACTTCCAGCAGAAATTTGGGTGTGTGACACTGCCAGCGCAGAAATATTCCAAACTCAGCACGTAGAAACACGGGATCATAAAATCCCAGACTGGTTTGGGCTGGAAGGACCTTAAATAAACCTCATCCAAATCCAGGGCAGGGACATTTCCCACTGTCCCAGGGTGCTCCAACCCAGCCTTGGGCCCTTCCAGGGATGGAGCAGCCACAGCTGCTCTGGGAATTCTGCTCCAGGGCCTCACCTCTGGGAGATGGAATTAATATTTTTAATTATTCTTACACGGTTTCATCAAAGGGATGAAGGAAAGCAGAAGGAAAGTCGTGCAAAGGCTGTGCAGGGGTTGGGTTGCAGCTGCGCTGGGTTCAAGCCCAATAATTCTGGTTATTTTCTATTTTATGTTTTTGTGTTATTAAAGTCTTGTTAAACACCTTTGCTTTGTCCATAAGAGCATTTTCCCCCCTTTATTGGGTTCTTCCCACATCTCCTCTGAGTGATGGTAGGAAAATCTCCCCTCCTGGTGCACGTTTAATTCAACCCCCACAGACCAGCAAGGCACCTTTCCCTTTGAAAAAAGGACTAAAAATCCAACAGATTTCCAGGAACTACTTCACACTTTCATTTGGAACGCAGCACTACCAACCCTTCCATTTTATTAATTTTTTTTTTTTCCTCTCCCTCAAACTCCGAAATAAATCAAAACTTCAAATGCAGCCCTTAAAACCTCCAGACAAAACCCATACAACCCCTGGCTCCCCCGCCAGATATCCCTTTGCCATTCCAATATTCTCCCTGCCAAAAACAAGAGAAGCCCAGCCACGGCCGGGAGGGCCAAGATCAACCATTTCACAACATAAATCAGGGCCCAGAGGAGGAGTGAGGAACAAAAGCCTCGAGTCAGAGGTTTCCAAGCGCTGCCTTCACGTTGGTGCTGGTGTTGTTCGTAGTATCTCGGCCCTGGCACGGGGAACGGGGCTGGGACGTGGAGCTGGGAGCAGGAATGTGCTCCAGAGCTGCCTGGATCACAGGGGCACAATTCCAGCTGCACCTTTCCTCAGGGAAATCTGGGGCTCTTTTTGATAATTTGGGTTTTTGGAGGGTTTGAATCGTTGCTCTTTCCCCTCCCAGTGAGGGGTTCTGGCTGCCTGAAACCCAGGATTGAGGGAAAAATTGGGAAATTTCAGCTTCTGGCGCCTCTCAGGAGCACCTTGGCTCAGAGAATCAGGGAATTCTTGAGGCTGGAAAAAACTCTGAGGTGCTCAGCCAGTGCCACCACCACGGTTATCAGCACGTCCCCAGGTGCCACCTCCACGTGGCTTTGAAACCTTTTCATCCGTAAAATCCTGGTGGAACCGCGGGGTCAGGGATGGACTGGGGTGCAAATCCTGCTGGAAACCCCCTGTGCCCCTCTCTGAGGTGCTGGAGCTCCATCCTTGGCCTTTAGCATCACCCCAGAGTCGGCTCCAGGCCCGTTTGTGTCCCCTGGCCCCAAATCCCAGACCATGGATTTCCCTCTCCTTTGCATCCAAGCTCAGGGGGGTTTTGGAGAACCTCTGAGCTCCTGTTCTTCATCTCCAGAACTTCCCTGTCCATCCACCAATGGAAAATCCAGGCTCAAGGAGATTTTGGAGAATCCCTGAGCTCCTGTTCTGCATCTCCAGCATTTCCCTGTCCATTCCCCAATGGAAAATCCAAGCTCAGGGAGATTTTTGAGAACTTCCCTGCATCCCTGAGCTTCTGTTCTGCAGCTCTAACATTTCCTTGTCCATCTCCAATGGAAAATCCAAGTTCATGGAGGTTTTGGAGAACCCCTGAGCTCCTGTTCTGCATCTCCAGCATTTCCCTGTCCATCCCCCAGTGGGAAATGAGGAGGTGCCAGCAATCAGCTGGAAGCTGCTTCCTTTTCCCCACAATTAATTTGGTGCCACAAACCCCTCTCCCATCATCTCTCCCCATCCATCTTCTCACTTGCAGGGCCCAGCTGGTAATTAACGGTAATTAATGGGCTTGAGCTAACGAGCTGTGGTTAAAGCCGGGCCTTTACCCCTCCTTGGACAGTGGCAATGGCAGTGCCAGCCCAGCCCTGCTCCCCTCTGTCCCACACAAACCCCTGGAAAGTGCCCAAGAGTTCATTAAAGCAATAATAATGCAATAATAAAGAAATAATAAAGCAATAATCCCATCCCAGCCTTGCCTCAGAACGGGATTTGTCAGGGCTGGGCCCTTCAGGAGAGGCTCATTTGAAATTGTCTCTCCTTTAATGGGTTTAAGGCCAGATTAAAGCCGGGCCTGGGCTGGGATTTATTGCTCCCAATGCCTTTATTAATTATTATTTGGGGAAGCAGGGCTGGATAAGAGCCTTGTTTATTCTGCATTTAATCCTCTCTTTGCATTTATTTCATGCTTTTCCCTTTGTTGAAGGAGGCTGGGGTGGGAATGAGCTCTAAATAAATATAATTGCAGCAGAAACAGCCCCACTCTTTGGCCTGAGCCTCTCCCCAAAGGCTCTCAAGGGCTCTGGAGCAGGGACAGCAGCAGGGACAGCTCTGTCGGGCACCTGGAGCCACTGGCAGCAGCTCCTCCCTCCCACCCCATGGATTTGATGGATTCTGGATGATCTCTGAGGCCCTTCCAGGCCAAACCACTCTGGGATTCTGCAAAACCCACAGGAAGTGGTCTGTGCCACTTGCGGGTGACGCTTAAGAGAAACTGAACCAATGTTTGGGTGTTTTTATCTCCCAGAGTTTAAAAAAAAATCCCTAAAAAATCACCTGAGTCCCATTTTCCTCCCTGAACTTCTGGCGGGGTTCTGTTTTCTCGTCCCGTTTGGGAAACAACAGAATTTGGAGATGGAGGGAGAGAAGGAGGCACAGACAAAGATAAATCCCAGGAGAATCAGGGCTGGAAAACACCTCAGAGATCATCCCAACCATTAACCAGCAGGGAAGGGCAAAATGCCCAAAGGGAAGGGGAAAATTCCCAAAGAGAAGGGAAAAATCCCCAAAGGGAAGGGAAAAATCCAAATTTTGTCAGGGTTGGTGACCGTCCCTGGAGCCCTTGGATGTGTCCGTCCCTCACCAGGTTTTTGAAAGGAAAACATGGATAAAACGCTCCAGGAATGGCAGGGAAACGTTGTAAAAGACTTTGGGAGCCGGAATAAAAGGTGTGGGAAGGGAAAACTCCGATTAACTCGCGTTGGGGAATGAAATTCTTCCAGGGGACAAACAAAGCAGAGCTGCGGCCAGCCCAGGAGCCCTGGGAAGGTTTTCCCATGGGAGAACAGCCCTGCCCTGCTCCACCCTCAAATCCAACAGCAAATCCTCAACCTTTGTCCATTTTCCTCCATCCAGACCCAACATCCACAATTTTGGACCCTCGGGTGGTGCCCAGGGAACCTCCAGCTCAAGCTGGGCTTTAATCCCAGCTCTGGAATCCCAAATTCCTCCCTGCAAGCCCTGGGCCCGGCCTGGAGCTGGTTTTTTATCTCCCTGTGAAAGGGAAAGCTGGGGAGGCAAAGCCACAGCAAATATTTGCAGTGGTGTCCCGAGCTGCTAAATGGACACCAGGGATAAATGGGATTAAACGTTCGCTGGGTGGCTTTGGGGAAGAGATAATTCCACAAAACGCAGTTGTCGAGGTCACCCATGTGTCCACAGGGTGGGACAAACCCTAGATTTAAGATTTAAGCAGCTGAGCCAACCTTTATTGACATTTCCCCCTTGGTTCATTCACTGTGAGAGAAGCAAACCTGGAATTGGGGTTGATCTGCTTTTCCCAAAGGGAAATCCCACAGCAGCACAGGACCCCGAGGCCTCCAAGCAGCAAAAGCCAGGCCAGGGAAGATCCCAGAATGACAAATTTGGGAAACAACTGCTGAGACCATCAGGTCCAACCTCCCGACGTTGATCCGTAACTAAACTTCCCAGAATTGTTTCAAGGATTCGCTTCCATGAAAGCTGGAATTCCAGGAGGAGATTCCTCCACCCCCAAAGGCTGGAATTCCTGGAAGAGATCCCTCTATCTGGACAGGCTGGAATTCCTGGAGGAGATTCCTCCATCCCCACAGTCTGGAATTCCAGGAGGAGATGCCTCCATCCCCAAAGGGAGCTCAGTGTCCCCAAAAGGAGCTCAGTGACCCCAAAGGGAGCTCAGAGACACCAAAGGGAGCTCAGAGACCCCAAGGGGAGCTCAGTGTCCCCAAAGGGAGCTCAGTGTCCCCAAAAGGAGCTCAGTGTCCCCAAAGGGAGCTCAGTGACCCCAAAGGGAGCTCAGTGTCCCCAAAGGGAGCTCAGAGACCCCAAGGGGAGCTCAGTGTCCCCAAAGGGAGCTCAGTGACCCCAAAGGGAGCTCAGAGACCCCAAGGGGAGCTCAGTGTCCCCAAAGGGAGCTCAGTGACCCCAAGGGGAGCTCAGTGTCCCCAAAGGGAGCTCAGTGACCCCAAAGGGAGCTCAGTGTCCCCAAAGGGAGCTCAGTGTCCCTAAAAGGAGCTCGGAGACCCCAAAATGAGCTCAGTGCCCAGCACTGCTCCCACGGCATCCCCCCAGACCCAGCTCCCCCTTCCCGAGCTCAGGGAATTGGCAACCCTGCCAGCCCAGCTGTTCCACCCACCCAAAATCCGCTTCACCCGAGAGCCAAGAGCTCCAACTCACCCTCGCAGCGAGTCCTGGCCCCTTCTCCTCACCCTGCCCGGGGGTCTGTCCTCGTAGGCCGTCAGTCTGTCCGTCTGCAGGTCCCCCTCGTACTGCGCCGCGGCCAGCAGGGCCCAGCAGCCCAGCAGGAGCCTGGCCAGCCCCCAATCCCCCATGCTGGCCCAGGAGCGCCCCGGGAGCTCTGTCCGGCCGCAGCCTCCCCGCTGCCCTCGCAGCACCAGGAGGAGGAGGAGGAGGAGGAGGATGGATTGTGGCAGCAGCCCCCGCGCGCCAAGGACCCGTCCTGGAGCTCCCTTGCTGGAAGGAAAAGAGATTTTCTTGGTTTTGAGGCCCACCTCAGCGCCCCCAGTGCCGGTCCCACCCCTGCCTTTCCCCAAATCTTCCTTTCCCAAGAGCTGGGAAGCAGGGGATGCCCAAGAGCTGCGGCTCTGCCCCACGCTGGTGTTGCTGATGGAGAAAGAAAGAGCGGCCAAAGTCCTCCAAGACAGGAGGAGAACGTAAGACAGAGCAGCTCCTGCTCGTGGGCCGCCATCCCACCATCCAGGAGATGGCAGCTCATCCATGTCCTGGCATGGGGACAATCCTGGCATGGCATTGATCTCCCCAGGGGTGTCCCCAGGGATGGGGTGGGTGATTTCGGGGGGATGAGGAGAAGGTAGAAGTGGCAGGGCTGGGATCAGGGGGCAGGAGATGAGGAATCCCAAGGGAAAGGCTCTAAAAGGGATCCCAGCCCATCCATGTCCTGGCATGGGGACAGCCCTGGCATGGCACTGACCCCCCAGGAATGGGGTGGGTGATTTCGGGGGGCTGAGGAGAAGGTAGAAGTGGCAAAGCTGGGATCAGGGGGCAGGAGATGAGGAATCCCAAGGGAAAGGCTCCAAAGGGGACCCCAACCCAATTCCCCCAGCTCTGCCCGTGGGGAGCCCGTCCTTCCCCATCCTCCTGCTCCTGGGGGGCTGCTCTCACCTCGGCGCCCCCAAAACGCGGCGCCGCAGGGATGAGGAATCGTCCTGGAACAATCTGAGCTGCGAGAGGCCCCGGGTGGGGAAGGAGAGGCCCCCGAGCCACCCCTGACTGTCCCCCCTGCTCTCCCACTGCAGCTCGCCCAGCCTCGAGAATCAGCGCGGACAGGACACAAAATGTGGTTGAACCACAAAAAAAAAAAAAAAACAAAAAAAAAAAACCCAAAAAAAAAATCCCCAACAAACCAACAAAAAAACCCCACCAGAAAAAAAAAAAAAAAAAAAAAAAAAAAAAACCACACACCTAAAAAGTATTTTAAAAAATTTTAAAATTAATTCAAAGTTCAATTTCCCTCCCAGAGTCCCAGCTGGGAATGCCTCAGCTCTGGAGGGCAGGAATGTTTCAGGCTCTAAGGTTTCAAACGCAGGCAGTGAGGAGGGTGGGAAGGGGAAAGGAGACAAAGAAATGCCCTCCCTGCAGCCCCCCGAGCCTGGCTCTGCGCTTATCTCCAGCCACACAAAAGGCAGAGTGTTCCTTCCCCGTCCCGCTGCTCCCCAGGAAAGGGGCACATGGAGGGGAAAAAGTGGCAAAAAAAATTAAAAAAAAAAAATTTAAAAAATAATAAAATAATGAAAGAAAAAGGCACGAAAAGTTTCGCAGTGCAGCGATTTAAAGCGAAGGAATTCCAGCTGCATCCATTTCCCCGCGGGGGGATGAGGAGCCTGACAAATGATCGATACACGGGACATTCCCGGAGAGCTCACACAGGCATGGAAAAGTCATTTACAGCCGCCAGAGAGTCGCAGCTTCAATGGAATAAAAGCCTCCAAAAGTTCTCTGCAGCGCGGAGAAATTCCAGCAAACCCCACTTGCGAGAAAGGCACTGAGAGAACCGAGCCCTAAAAATCAGATTTTAACCCGGCTGGGGAAAGAAGCAGGAAAACATTTCCAAGGCGAGGCTGCGAGCGTGAAATGGAAATCAATTAAAAAATAAATGTGCGAGGCACAATCAGAGAGAGAAAAGGAAAAGATAAAGAGAAATGAGGAAAGGGGTGAAATACCTGTGGGTCCTGGGGATGTGCCCGGAGCTGCTCCTTTGTTCGGCGGAGGTGTGGGCAGGACAGACGGACAGGAGGAGCGCAGGGCTCGCTCCTGGGCAGGACAGACGGACAGGAGGAGCGCAGGGCTCGCTCCTGGGCAGGACAGACGGACAGGAGGAGCGCAGCGCTCGCTCCTGGGCAGGACAGACGGACAGGAGGAGCGCAGCGCTCGCTCCTGGGCAGGACAGACGGACAGGAGGAGTGCAGGGCTCGCTCCTGGGAAGGACAGACGGACAGGAGGAGTGCAGGGCTCGCTCCTGGGCAGGGCAGAAAAGGTGCAGCCCCAGCCGGGCCAGGGGGAGGGCCCGGGCGGTGGGAGTAGCTCAGCGCAGCATCCCGCAGCCAAAATCCTCCCAGGAGGGGCTGGGGGAGCGCTCGGCTCCGGGGGCTCTGCTTTAGGAGAGCTCCGAGCCCCGATTTCAGCTCCTGACAACGCCTTCGCTTCAAAGACGCCAGGGGGTTAATTGGGGTTCAGTGGTAATTTCGGGGGGAAGTGGTGGAAAAGTTTGGAGTGAAAGCGCTTTTCTGGTTTTCCTGGTTTGAGTGGGAAACAATGAGGTGTAACTTGCCCGAAACGTGGATTTTTGAAGGAATAGGTGACCCAGCCCAGGATTTTCACACCCAAAAGTTGCCTTGGCTCCACAGTGGAAAAACCTTGGAGGTTGAGAAGCATTTTCTCTAAAGAAATAATTTTAAAAGGAAAAGCGTGATGCAGATGTTCAGTCTTCCTTCTGAGGAAGAGCTTTGTCAGTTGGGAGTTCAACTCCACTCTTTGGCTCTGTGAAAAAACAAAACAATAAAACCAAAAAAACCCCCCAATTTTCCTCTGCCTCTTGCTGTAGGCTTCACGACCGATGCCTTTTCTTCAAACAGAATAAAATGCACATAAATCCTCTCTCTGCTCCGTGCCACTGCACACCCACGGCTGTTCCCAGGGGTGCCAGCCCAGGATCCTCCTGGGAAAGCCCAAATCCGGCTGATTTCCAGCTCAGAGGAGCTCCTGCACCAAGCAGGGCCCAAAGGCAGAGCCAAGGATTGCCCAGGGTGACCCCGCATTGCTGCAGCCCTGAGCAGCACGGGAGCTCCAGCTGCATCCATCGGCTCCATTCCCCAGTCCCAGCAGAGCTGAGCCCTTCTCCTCCGCTCCCTTTGAACCCCTGGGCTCTCCTTTGTTCCCAGCCCTGCTCCGGAGGGGTCAGGAGAGGCTCGGCCTAATTAACAGCAGCCTAATTAACAGCAGCCTTGCGGGATGCCTGGGGAAGGCAGAGCTGGGAATGGAGCTGGGCAGGGAGAGCAGCTCTGGCAGGAGAGAATTCCCAGTGCGATTCCCATTCCCACTCCAATTCGTATTCCTATTCCCATTCCCACCTCATTCCCATCCCATTCCCATTCCCACTCCAATTCCTATTCCTATTCCCATTCCCATCCATTTCACTCCCATTCCCACTCCCACTCCAGTTCCTATTCTCACTCCAATTCCTATTCTTATTCCCATTCCCATCTCATTCCCATTCCCATCCCATCCCCACTCCCATTCCCATTCCCATTCCCATTCCCATTCCCATTCCCATCCATCCCATTCTCATTCCCATTCCCATTCCCATCCATCCCATTCCCATTCCACTCCCATTCCCGTTCCCATTCCCATTCCCATCTATCCCACTCCCATTCCCATTCCCATTCCCATCTATCCCATTCATCCCATTCCCACCCCTTCCCATTCCCATTCCCATTCCCATTCCCGTTCCCATCCCCATTCCCAGTCCTGCCCCCATTCCTGTTTAAATCCACCTGGCTTTTACCTGGGAAGGGCAGGGCTGGGACATCCCATGGGGAAAAAGACCCAAAAATGACATTTTCCTCCCCCTGAAGGCCCTAAACCCAGCTCAGGCTCAGCTCAAGGAGCTGCCACAAACTGCCCAGGAAGGGTTTCACTCCTTAATGAGTGAAGCATAGTGGAAGAATGCCTGTAATTAATTATTATTGTTATTAATTACGTGCTTGGAGCAGAACCTGCAGAGTAATTGAGTTTTCTGCTGCCCTGAGCAGAGTGAGAAATGAAGAGAAAGGAGGAGTCATTTAGGGGTGATTTGATGAATGTTTTAGCTTGACCTGAACACAGAATTTTATTTTAGATAACACAGATTCGGTTTCAAAGAGCTTTTGAATTAATTTTCAATTATTGTATTTATTCAAGCTTCTAAAATGTTGTTTGGAAAAGGAAAAAGCACAGCCTATAACTTTACCATTAATGAAGTCAAATATTTGCAGATGATTCATTATCTCTCCAAACCATTTAACAAACCCAGAATTCATTTATGAGTTTTCCCAGATTGGATTCAGGAATTTTTGCCATGTCTCCAGTGCAAGCAGGTGGAACTTTGACCAATTAATAATGCAAATGAGGACAGAGAAAAAGATCCAATCTCCTCATTTTGGGGAGCTCCAGGTAGCACATGGAGGTGGGAAAATCCTGTGGGGAAATGGGATGAGATCCTCATTCATTAAAGTCTTTGGAATCATGGAAATAGCCAGGATCCTCATTCATTAATGCCCTTGGAATCATGGAAATGCCCATGGGAGGGGGCTTAAAGCTGCATTAAAAGTCGTTAAATTCAACATTTTAATGCTCAGCAAACTCGCTGGCTCTTTCTCTGGGAGGAAAGGATACCAGGAATTGGGATATGAGGAATTGGGATATTGGGAATTGGGATACCAGGAACTGAGAAATCAGGAATTGGGATATTGGGAATTGGGGCATCAGGAACTGTGATATCAGGAATTGGGGCACTAGGAACTGGGAAATCAGGAATTTGGATATTGGGAATTGGGATATCAGCAATTGGGAAATCAGGAATTGGGATATCAGGAATTGAGAAATCAGGAATTGGGATATTGGGAATTGGGGTATCAGGATTTGGGGTACCAGGAACTGGGAATTTAGGAATTGGGATATTGGGAATTGAGAAATCAGGAATTGTGATATCAGGAATTGGGGCACCAGGAACTGGGGATTCAGGAATTGGGATATTGGGAGTTGAGAGATCAGGAATTGGGGCACCAGGAACTGGAATATCAGGAACTGGGAATTCAGGAACTGGAATATTAGGATCTGGGAATTCAGGAATTGGGATATCAGGATCTGGGAATTCAAGAATTGGGAATTCAGGAGCTGGGATTGTCCATCTGCAGAAGTGGAGCTTGGGGTGCCCCAGCTGTGGATTTTCAGTGGCTGCAGGAGCCACAAGAACCACAGAGAGGGACTTTGTGCAGGGGATGGAGGGCACAGGGAATGGTTTTCCATGGACAGGGGGGATATTGGGATGGAATTCCTCCCTGTGATGGTGGGAAGGGCTGGGATGGAGTTCCCACAGCAGCTGTGGCTGCCCTGGATCCCTGGCATGCCCAAGGCACAGGGGACGTGTCCCTGCCGTGGAAGGAGAGGGATGGGATGCGTTTTCAGCTCCCTTCCAACCCAAATCATTCCGGGATCCTTTGATCTCCCAAGTGTGACGAGAGCCGGGAATTCGGGTGCCAGCCCTGATTCCTTCAGCTCTTCCCTTCACTTCTGCATCAAAGCTGAGCTGGCTCAGCCCCATCAGGGCCTGTCAGGAGCCCCCACCCAGCAAAGCTGCCTGAGAGCCCCTTGAACTTTTCCATTCCTGCCTTTACTGAAAGTGTCACCTAAAAACCGCCTGGGCTAAAATTAGCCCGTGTTGCTCCTGCCAGGGTGACACAACGCTGTCAGGGCAGCAGCAGCTCTGAACCGTGATGTCATCTCAGAAAAAATCAAGGGGAAAAAAAAAAAAAGGAAAAAGCAAATCCAGGCTCTTGTGCTGCAGTTCTTGCAGAGAGCAGGGTCAGGGAGTGTGGGATGGACGCTGCCCACGCTGCTCAGAGGGATTTATTCATGGGAAGGGGCTGAAAGGGGGTGAGGACACGCTGGGCCTGCACTGCTCGGGATTTCCAGAACCTCCCCACGGAATTTCAGGAGGAGCTGGAGATCAGAAGTGGCAGCGAGCAGCGCACACCGAGAGGCTCTCAGGAACCAGCCCAGACAAAGCTTTCCTCAGCTCAGGGAAATTGTTCCACAGCATTAACTCCTTCCCTGGCCTCCCACACACAGCCAGCAGGGCTTTGGCCCCAAATCAGGCTGGTTCCTCCTCATCCCTGACATTAAATCAATAATCAGCCTGATTGATCATTGATTATTGTCAATAATCACCTTCCTGCCTCACCTCTGGCTCAGTCCAGTGACCTCTGCTTGCCAAAATCACTTTTAAAAGGTTCTGTGTGGGCACGAGGGCTCCTGAGGACTTTCCAAGCCAGGGAATTCAGAGGATGAGCCCAGTTGATCCCAAGGATGGGAATTATCCCATCCCCTGGCAGCAGGGAATACCTGGCACCTCCTGGGATGATCCACACAAATCTGCTCCTGCACCTTGTCCAGATGCCCTTAAAATGTACCAAAAAAAAATCCCAAATGCAAAAAATAACACAAGGGATCCCTTAAAATATACCCAAAAAAAAAAAAAATCCCAAACACAAAAACCATCCCAAAGGATCCCTTAAAATTTACCCCAAAAAAATCCCAAATGCAAAAACCATCCCAAGGGATCCCTTAAAATGTACCAAAAAAAAAAAAAACAAACAAAAAAAAAAAAAACGCAAATGCAAAAATCCATCCCAAGGGATCCCTTAAAATGTACCCAAAAAAAATCCCAAATGCAAAAACCATCCCAAGGGATCCCTTAAAATTTACCCCAAAAAAATCCCAAAAAATATCCCAAGGGATCCCTTAAAATGTACCCAAAAAAAATCCCAAAAAATATCCCAAGGGATCCCTTAAAATGTACCCAAAAAAAATCCCAAATGCAAAAACCATCCCAAGGGATCCCTTAAAATTTACCCCAAAAAAATCCCAAAAAATATCCCAAGGGATCCCTTAAAATGTACCAAAAAAAAAAATTCCTAAATGCAAAAAACATCCCTAAGGATCCCTTAAAATGTACCCAAAAAAAAATCCCAAATGCAAAAAATAACCCAAGGGATCCCTTAAAATGTACCCCCCAAAAAAATCCCAAACGCAAAAACCATCCCAAGGGATCCCTTGAAATGCACCCCAAAAAAATCCCAAATGCAAAAAATACCCCAAGGGATCCCTTAAAATTTACCCAAAAAAAATCCCAAAAAATATCCCAAGGGATCCATTAAAATTTACCCAAAAAAAATCCCAAAAAATATCCCAAGGGATCCATTAAAATGTACCCAAAAAAAATCCCAAATGCAAAAAACATCCCAACAGCCACAGCATCTCTGGGAATCCAGCAGAATTCCCTAAATCCTCACGGCCTCCTGCCATCCCCAGAGCTGCAGAAACTCCCAAATTTCACCCACCCGTGGGAGGAATGAGGGATTCAGGGATGTGGGGCCGAGGTGCCACCACCAGCCCCGTGTTAACATTTCCATCCCCCGAGCTTGCTGCAGCATTCCTTTTGTTTTCTAGGAATTCGACTCCACCAAGGAGGGAAACCACAGGGAAATTGTTTCAGTGTGTGCTCGGGGTTTGGGAGAGCAGGGATGGGGCCGAGGGATGATGTATCACACGCGGCTCCGCGGCCAAGAGCTTTGGAAAAACACCCTTTGCTTTAAAGCCGGGCAAAGGGACTTTTTCTCTCTTTGCCTTGGCAGGGGCCGAGCCCAGCAAAGGGGAGATCAAAGCCGGGCCAGGCTGCTGTGAAAAATCAAGGCCTGGACATTTATTAAGATTTTATTCATAAAAAAGCCCCGGCTCCGAGCGCGGCGGGATTTCGCTGTGGAACTTTTGACACGGGAGCTGCCCGATTTAGAAGGAAAATTGCCTCTTTCTCCTGCCAGCAGTAAGGTGATCCCTCCATTTCCTGCGAAATTCCAAGCAGGGACACAAACACCTTTCTTGTTGCCCTCAGGTGGGCTGGAGGCACATCCAGCCCTGGTTGCTGGGCTCTGCAGTGTCCCCAGGCAGATGTGACTGTCCCCACCACATCTGTCTGCCCCAGCCCCACCTCGCTGCCTTTTCCCTCGGTTGAATTGCAAGTTTCTCAATTTCCAAGGTTTTTTCGCGGCTCTTTTCTCCCCTTTGTGCGATCTGCAGAGCAGGAGTTTGGCTTGGCAGCGGGGCTGGAGCAGATGGAGAGCCCTGGCGCAGCTCCCCAGATCCCAGGAGCTCCTGCTCGGAGCCGTGGGCAGCATTTCCAGCCTCCCACTGCCTGGATCTGCCAAGGCAGAGCCTAAAGAAAAATCAACTTTCAGATAAAGGAGCTGGAATTTTCTCCAGGACAAACGGCCACACAAGCACCCTCCCCCTGCGGAAGGTGAGAATTCCACGTGAGCTGATTTCAAGGGAAAACAAGAGGGCAATTTCAGGGAAAGATGGAATATTGATATCCCTTCCCACAGCTCAGTTTGGATAAACCCCAGGATGGTGAATCCACACTGGATTCTCCTCAAGGTGAGGATGGGGCAGAGCTCTGCATTTTCCTTCCAAGCACACCCAAGGCACAGGCTGGAGCCATTCCTCATGGAAAAGATCCTTCTTTTGTCCCCCAGCACCAACAGAGGAGGAAAAGCCACGTCCATGCCCAGGAATGTGGTGCCAATCCATGCCCAGAGCCTCAGCTGGCACAAGGAGGAGCAAAGGGATGAATCCACAGGGACTGGGGAGGTCCAGAGGGCAAGGATGGCACCCCAGGGTTCCCCATGGGTCTCTCAGCTGGGCAGGGCCCTGTGGTGAAGCAAAAATGGGAAAAGAAAGGGAAAATGTTGGAGAAAAACACCAAAATATCCACCTTGTTCGGTGTGTGGAGAGCCCTCCCTTTGGAAAGCAGATGGGTTCACAGCTCAGGAATTGGGGCAGGAAGATGGGAACTGAGAGACAAGAGGTGCTGGATCCTGCGCGGAAAATCTGCTGGGATTTCAGCAGGATGGGAGAACAGCTGTGAGCGAAGGCTGAGGAGCTGCTGACAGGGGGTGATTCAGTGAAAATCTGTGTCCTGTCAGGGTTCCTGAGGCCTGGATCAGCCTGATTCCCCCAGCTGTTCCTCACAGGAGAGGGGCTCCATCCCTCTGGCCATGGTGGTCACACAGAGGTGAGGGTGTCCCACACAGGGATGAGCTTTGAGGTCCCCTGGAACCCAAACCACCCCAGAATTCCAGGTTTTAGGGGCCATTTAACTCAGGGTTGGGCTCAGTGGCTTCCCTGGGATGTCCCAAATGCTGGAGCAGAGCCCCACTCAAAGGAAAAGGGGAACAAATTTCATCCAAATGAGCCCAAGGACAGCTGTCCTGCCCTGCAAACATCACCTCGTGGATGATATCCAGGCCCCAAACTCCCTTCCTGCCCCAGCTGGGCCAGGCCTCACTTCTCCTCAGCAGGCCATGGAGGACTCCTGTTTCCAGCGGTTTTCATCAGTTTTTTATCAGTTTTTATCGGTTTTCATCAGTTTTTTAATCACTTTTTATAATTTTTCATCAGTTTTTATCAGTTTATCCCAAACCTGAGGGCCTGACAGGTCTAGGAAAAATCCAAAACCTTCAGGACACATTTGAAAGGAAATTTTGGAAAACACAGCCAGACCCCAAAAAGGGACAGGAAGAAATCTTTGTGTGCAGCAAAACCTGGGATCCACTGGTCACCTCCTGCGCCAGGATGGAGGGGCTGGGTTTGATCCTTAAGTGTTCCTTGCAGCCCAAATCACTCCGGGAGTCTGGGATTCCACAATTCCTGCCGTTCCAGGAGGTGTGCGCAGCCTCCTCTCAGGAAGCACACACACAGCAGAGCCTTTGTGTCTGAGCTGCTTGGCAAAGACCCCTCCACATCCCCCGGGGGGAGTTGCATCATTATTTTGTTGCCTTGCAGGCATTATTAATATTCCAAGGTCTGGGGAAGGAGATTTTCCTTTGGAACCCTCTGGCTCTGCCTCTCGGGGTGGTGTGAGAGCTGGAGTCGGCCCCTCAGCGATGTCACCCTTGGCCAGGACACCCCCAGGGTCCCCAGCCTGTCCTGCAGGGTCCCTCTCCCACCTCGGGGTGATGAGGGAACAAACCCAGGGCCAGCAGAAAATCAGTTTCCCTGTGAATATTCACAGATTGGAGGGAACAGTTCAGCTCTGCCTTCCCTGGAGGTGCAGACCCCTTTTTCTCCTGCTCTCTCTGCCACCAGCAGATTTCCCTGGGTGCCAACAGCTCCAGAGCCATGCCCTGGAAAAGGCCTGGAGCAGGGTTTTGGATTTGGCCTCTCCGGGCAGGAATTCTGCCAGGAAAGGTGCTGGTGTTTGTTGGCTCCTCTCCCACGAATCCTTATTTTTGGGATGTGTTCAAGGCCTTCGTCAGGAGAGGAATTAAAAGGCTGAAGGAACAGAGTGACCATGAAATCCCACAGGCTGAGAATCCACCTTGGGCTGTTCCTGAACTGTCTTGGAGGGACAGGACACAGGGAATGGCTTCACAGAGGACAGCGTTGGGTGGGATTTGGGAAGGAATTGTTCACTGTGAGGGTGGGGAGGCTCTGGAATGGAATTCATAGAAGTTGTGGCTGCCCCATCCCTAAAATAACCACAGCCAGGCTTGGAACAACAGAGCAAACAATGTCCAGAGGTGCTGCTGGGAACATTTACAGACCCCAAACTGGAGAGGGTTTCCACAGGGATAAGGACAGGGCCATCAAAGGGAAGGAGCTGAGGCCCAGAAGCTGTAAAACAGCTCCAAAAGGGATCAAAGGCCTGGAGAAAGTCCCTGGGCCCAGGGCTGGCAAAGCTGAGGGAGCCACTTTATCACTAAAGGAATATTTACAGGGAAAATTTGATTGCCTGGCATGGATATCACTGGAAAGGGAGAATGTGGGGATAGAAAAAAAACCTTTATCATTGGGGGGAAAAAAAATCATCAGCTGGATGCCAACTCCAAGGATTCCAAATGAGAAATAAGGAGGGAAGTTTTACCAGCACCTGGTCTGTGGAAGGAGTCCCTGCCCATGGAATGGGAGCAGCTTTGAGGGCACTTCCAAGCTAAACCAGGCTGGGATTTGCACCCAGATGCCCAGGAAATCGTGGATGGCCAGTCCTGGGTGTCCTGGGCACGCCTGGGCGTCCTGCAGGAGGAGAGGCACCGGTCAGAGCGAGGGAATGGGCTCAGCACCAGGAAAAATGGGTGAAATTCCGTAACCCCCGGGATCTCTGAGGTCACTCTCCATGATGTAATGTCCCTTCTCTGCAGCTCTGTCACCGTGCAGGTGCCACCACACCTGCTCACTGCACGGGGGATGATTCCCAGTCCTTCCCACTCCTCCCCTGGGGCTGTTCACCCCCGTGGAAACAACAACCACAGCACTGCCAATTCCAGCTAAAAATATCCCATTACCCATTTCCCCCGAGGCTCCTCCTCTGAGCCTCCTTCCCGGGGCATTCCTGCCCAAATCTGAATCCAAACGTCACCACCCAGCTCCCCACGGACGCTGTGCCCACTCCTTGTGCCCAAACGTCTCCAAGCAGGCCAAGGGCTCTGGGCAAACCCCAGGCCTGGCCCTTCTCCTTTCTTGGGACATCTCCAGGGAGCTCCACACTCATTTTCAGGATTAGCTCCTCATTTAATGAATGTCTGGGGGTGCTGCAGACCCCAGAAGAGGAGGGGGGTGTTTAAACCACCCATGGCCTCTCTGAGGTGAGGCAGCATCGCTCCAGACCCTCAGGAATACCCAGGGAACATCCTCAATCCACACTTCCTACAATGAGCCACGTGGGACAGCTTCCTCCTCTTTTCCCACTCTGGAATTTCCCTTTTCCCTTTTCCCTTTTCCCTTGTGCCTTTTCCCTTTTCCCTTTCCCCTTTCCCTTTTCCCTTTTCCCTTTTCCCTTTCCCCTTTCCCTTTCCCCTTTCCCTTTTCCCTTTTCCCTTTTCCCTTTTCCCTTTTCCCTTTCCCTTTTCCCTTTCCCCTTTCCCTTTCCCCTTTCCCTTTTCCCTTTCCCCTTTCCCCTTTCCCTTTTCCCTTTTCCCTTGTGCCTTTCCCAGTGTCCCACGTCTCCCTGGCCGTTCCTGCAGGGTTGGTGCCTCCTCTCCTCCCGGTGTGTGCAGGTTTCCTGGTGCTGCTCACAGGAGACATGAGTTCATCCAGGCTCCCTCCTAATCATTCCCAGGCATGGAAAAAACCCCCTCACACCCCCGAGGAGAACATAAACATGGACGGGATGTGCACAGCTTATGGAGACGGGACTATGGGAAACACATGGTTCCAGTTTAATAAAACTCTTACATTTCCAGGGCCTTTTTTTTGGGTTGGTTGTTTTTTTTGGGTTTTTTTTTTTGCCTTTCCCCCCCCCCCCCCCCCCATTTTATGGCTTGTTACAGAGCTGGGAATAGCAGGGCTTGTTTTGTTGTTCTTGTTGTGTTTTATGAGGACAATGCCTCGTCCAGAGCTCCAGACATCAGATTCTTTTTGGGGGGAAGATAAAGCTTCCGGCAAAAGCTCCTGGCTCCCGCCCAGGTCTCCCTTAACTCCTTCTGGGAATGCTCAGGCTCTGACAGCCAGGGATGGGGTGGTCAAGAAGGCCCCAGATGCTCGGAAATATTTGATCTAATCTTGCTCCTTAACTCATTTCGGATTCTTCCATTCCCTGTCTGTGTTTTTCCGGAGGGATTTGGGGTGCAGGGAAGGAGTTTGCCTGGCTGGGGCAGAGGGAGGGGATGTGGGGCATAAAGGCACATTTGGGTCGTAAATCACAGGATGCCAGGATGGTTTGGGTGGGAAGGACCTTAAGGATTATCCAGTCCCACCCTAGAGATTCCTGAGCATCCCTCCTCCCACTCCTTGCTCACAGCCGGCTGCTGGATTCCAGCTGCTTGGTAAAGTGAATGAGTGAGGGAAGGAAGGAGGAAAATCCAAGCAAGATCCAATCCCAGGGCTTTGGGACTGCCAGGGATTTGGAGGGGATCACAAGTTCCTCCCTCACAGCAAAGGCTGGATCCACTTTCCCAACCATTCATTTTGTGTGTGTGTGCATTCCCCAGGGAAAGGAATCAAATCAGGCTCAAAATCAACACACCCAGGGTCTGAATCCTCCCCAGAGGGAGTGTGGAACCTGGAAAATCCTTGGAGATTTCTGCTCGCTGCCATCCCACAGAGGCAGCTTCTGCAAGACCTCTGGCCCCCCACCTAAGGCTGTTTTTCCTGATCCTGTTTTATTCCTGTTACAAGGAGTGGGGAAGTGACTCTGCTCATGTTTTCCCCATCACTACAAAAAGAGCCCTGGAACAAACCCCAAACGCTCAGCACTGCCTGGGAAAAGGGAGAGAAATCCCACAAGGAACAATCCTCAGGCTGCAGGAGCTGGGAAAGGACTCAGATCCCATCCCAGCTCTGCTGATCCCCTCAGGATTTCCCTGTCCTGCAGCACCCCCAGCTCTCTGGGATGTTCAGCCCTGTGCTCCTCATCCATCCATCTCCCTTCCCTCTCCCCTCCTGTGCTGGACACTGCTGTGTTTATTTTGTTATTAACCAGAAAATCCCATTTTCTGCTGGCTGCAGGGAAAAGGTTTGGTGGGACGAGAGGGAAGGGGGTAACGGGAAGGAAGGGGATAAAGGGAAGGAAGGGGGTAAAGGGAAGGAAGGGGATAAAGGGAAGGAAGGGGGTAAAGGGTAGGAAGGGGATAAATGGAGGGAAGGGGATAAAGGGAGGGAAGGGATAAAGGGAAGGAAGGGGATAAAGGGAAGGAAGGGGGTGAAGGGAAGGAAGGGGGTAAAGGGAGGGAAGGGGATAAAGGGTAGGAAGGGAATAAAGGGAAGGAAGGGGATAAAGGGAGGGAAGGGGATAAAGGGAGGGAAGGGGATAAATGGAGGGAAGGGGATAAAGGGAGGGAAGGGATAAAGGGAAGGAAGGGGATAAAGGGAAGGAAGGGGGTGAAGGGAAGGAAGGGGGTAAAGGGAAGGAAGGGGATAAAGGGTAGGAAGGGGATAAATGGAGGGAAGGGGATAAAGGGAGGGAAGGGATAAAGGGAAGGAAGGGGATAAAGGGAAGGAAGGGGGTGAAGGGAAGGAAGGGGGTAAAGGGAGGGAAGGGGATAAAGGGTAGGAAGGGAATAAAGGGAAGGAAGGGGATAAAGGGAGGGAAGGGGATAAAGGGAGGGAAGGGGATAAATGGAGGGAAGGGGATAAAGGGAGGGAAGGGATAAAGGGAAGGAAGGGGATAAAGGGAAGGAAGGGGGTGAAGGGAAGGAAGGGGGTAAAGGGAGGGAAGGGGATAAAGGGTAGGAAGGGAATAAAGGGAGGGAAGGGGATAAAGGGAGGGAAGGGGATAAAGGGAGGGAAGCACTTGGGGGAAATGGGGGGCAGGCAGGGGGCTCCAAGCCCCAAAGACCACCGGGACACCGAGGGCTGCTGTGCCACAGCAGCATCCTGAGGGACCAAAGAGCAGGGAAACGGGGCTGCTCCCGCTCTCAGCACACCAGGAGGCTCCTGCCCACTTCCTAGAACATTCCTGGAACTGAGGAGCGCGGAGGTGCCGCTCTCCAAAGCCGTCACGTTCCCGGCCCCGGCGCTGAGCTCAGGCTCTGCTCTGCTCCCAGCCCAGCACGGATTCCAGGGCCTTGGCTCCTTCCCCACCTCTGGATGTGCTGGAGTGGGGCTCAGCTCTGCTCCCTCCGTGCCTGAACACAGAAACCCTGCTGCTCTTCCAACAGGAGGGGCACAGAGGGATCGGGGACACGGGATGGAGGGGCAGGACATGGGAATGGCTTCACACGGGTTGGGATTTAGGGAAGGAATTCCTGGCTGGGATGGATTCCCAGAGCAGCTGTGGCTGCCCCTGCATCCCTGGCAGTGCCCAAGGCCAGGCTGGAGCAGCCTGAGACAGTGGAAGGTGTCCCTGCCCGTGGCACTGGATGATCCTCCAGGATCCTTCCATCCCAACCCATTCCATGATAAATCGGGAACGTGAAAAACACGACAAATACAAACCACAGGCTGACACAGAGAGATTGTGAAAGGGTCACTGGGATGCCGGGAGAGGGAGCTGGGACAACCAAAGTGCTGCAGGGATCAGAGCAGCTCCAGATTTCAGGTTCACAGGCAATAGAGCAATCAAAATCCAGTTGGGTTCAGCGACTGGCTTGGAAGCCTCCCAGGAATCTCTGGTTTCAGGCAAGTTGGAAATAAAACAAACTATTCTGATGGTATTCAGCCTCTGTGTTCAGACAGAACTCAGCAGCCAGGGAGCCTGAACTTGCTGTTTTTGCAGCAGTTTTTCACAGCCCAGGGATGCTGTGTTTCTGGTCAAAGATGATCCCAGTTTTTGGAGTTTTCTAATGCAAATTTTCCATGCCAGCTACCGAGGCTGGGATCAGGCTCTGGGGATGGTACTGAGCACACAAACACTGAGACCCCACTGAGGACAGCAGGGAAATGGGGGAATTTGGAGCCCAGGAGAACTGGGGAAGTCCTGCCCAAACATCCCATGAGGGTGAAGCATTCCCTGACCTGCACCCCAACCCCTGACACAGCTCCAGCCATTCCCTGGTCCTGCCCCTGCTCCCACAGGGAAGAGATCAGTGCCTCTCTCAGGAGGAAGGGAATTATTAAACACCCCCTTGTCTGAGGTCCAAGCCCCCCCTTCAGCTGCTGCCACTGTCCCTCTGTCCCCAGACAGGACTCTGGGAATGCTCCCAATCCATCTCCTTTCCCAGCCCAGAGCGCTGCCCTAAGCTGCTTTAATTAACCAGAGCTGTGTTTAATTCAGGAACAGCTCAGCCCTGCCAGGGCTGCCCCGTCCACCCTCTGGGCTCCTCCTCCTCACATTCCAGGGGTCCCTTCTGCCCCCAGGAGCCGCTCCTGGCCTGAGGCACCCCGGGGCAGGGACAGGGCTGGTGACGTGTCCGGCCAGCCCAAACAGACGTGGAAATGGTGCTCCCAAGAGGCCCGGAGGGGACACGCCTTGAGAATGTGCCTGAGCAAGGCTGAGCCTGGGAGAAATCAGGGAAAGTCGGGATCAATTGTGCGCCTGAGCAAAAGGCTGATGGAGGGAGTTCCTGGCTCACGCTTCAGGAGTTTTTTCCACAGTTTGTCACTGGTACCATCGACACGTGGAGGGTGGAAAACGCGTCCAATATCTAAAACAAACCTGCATTGTTGTTACGTGGTTCTGCTGTGGAGGAATCCTTAAATCACCTCCAGTGAGAGAGGCTTTGGTGCAGCTCCTTTATCCAGCTTCCCTCATCCATGGGGAACTCTTCCAAGCGGGGTCCGGGTCCGTCGGGAGGGAGAACTCACACTGGAGGAAGTTGTTTGGAAAAAAGCATAAGAGCTATAACAGTCCTGGAAACTCTGAAATGCAACCACCACCCACACATGCACAGATGGACACACACTGAGAACCTCCAATGCAGAGGAAAATGGAGATATTTTAGAACTAGCACTGACATTTACAATCCCAGAATGGTTTGGGTTGGAGAGACCTTGAAGATGATCCCATTCTAGCCCCTACCATGGGCAGGGACGCCTTCCTCTCTCCCAGGTTGTTCCAAGCCTTGTCCAGCAGGGATGGGGCAGCCACAGCTTCTCTGAGCAACTTCCCCCTGTGTCTTCAGCAAAACCAGGATTTTGTTCGAAACCTGGCAGAAAAGAAGAAAAGAAACAAAAAGGAGAAGTGTGAAAACCCAAGAGTTACAGGTGGACGAAACTGATGAGACTGAAATCCACCGAGATCCTCCCAGTGATGGGGAACAGATGCCACGGAGAAAGTGCAGTCAGAGGGATGGAAAAGGATGTTTCCCCGAGTGCCTCATCCCCTGCAGCTCCAGGAGGAGTTAAATCCATTCAGGGACTCTTGGAATGGGTTCCACTATTCCGTCACAAAATGAGACCCAGCCTCATCCCATGTACCAGTCATTTTTTCACCTCTAAACTGAGCGAGAGATGCCATCAAAAACCACTCCAAAGTTATTTTCCAAGCTCTCAGCTCAGGGATGTTGGGTTTCTCTTCGTTAATGATGGAAAGAAACTCCACAGAAATTCCTGACTGGCACCACTCCAAATTCAGCCAGATCCAAGCTCGGACATTGAAGGTTGTAAACTCCCAAAAAATCCCATCTCTAAATTAAATAAATTTCAAGATGCCTCCTGCATGTCCCTGCTGCAAGAGGAACATCTGTTTCCTATGGAGTGGGGAGATATCCTCTGATTGAATCAGGTTGGGGAGATTAGAAGGATAATGGGAGCCATTTGCAAATTCCCAGTTTCCTAAAACTTCTCATTCCCATTGCTGCTGGACTCTGGTGGGATCTCCTGGAGCTGTCCATGTGGTGGGGGAGACAGTGGATGTGTGTTCTAATTCAGCCTAAATATCCAAACCAGGTTAAACCAGACCCATGGCTCCATAAACCTCATTTGGAGAGTTCTGGTGCCTCGAGTGAGGGGCTCCAGGTGGGACAAGCTCCCCAAAACACCTCAGAGTGAACCAAATCCCAAAACACCCATCCCCATGGAGGCTGGGGCAAAGCCCCCTGATGGATCAACGTGCTGGCTCCCATTCCAAAAGGAAAATGTGGCCCTAAAGCCACCCAGCCCTTCTGCTCCTTTTGGGCCTGACCCAAATCTGCACCTCCCCTCCCCCTGCATTTCCCCCCGACACACCTTTCCTTCCACTGGAACATAACCCCAAATAAGATGTTGGCCTGACATGAAAGGAAAATGTATAAATATTTTTAAAAAGAGAAGAATTCCTGCCTCTCCACCAGTTTGCTCCAACTAATAGGTTTCAGATGTCTCACATACTTCATTCATTCAGCCCCATTCAGTCTCCTAGGAGCCCCCGCTGTATTTATTAAACACAGCAATTGTGGAATGTTCAGCACTTACAGAATCAAACACACCATTTTTTTCTTTCTTTTCCCCCCCCAAAAAAAGCGTAATTAGAAAGCTTTGTGAGTGACCTAAAACCATCACCCTGGTTCCAATGCCAGTGCCCACTCCAGCAGCCTGCAGCTGTCCCAAACCCCTTGCCATGGTTTAACCCTGAAGGGCTGCCCAAGAACCCCTTTTTTTGGGGAGTTTTATCCTCAGCAGGGCGATTTCCCTGCCGTGCTGGAGCACCTCCTGCTCACTGTGTTGTTCCTGAACGTGTTCTTTTGGACACTTGGCTCTCACATCCAACTTGTCTCCGCAGTCTCGGCAGCTCTTCCCACTCTGGAGGCGCGAGGCGAGGCTGGAATCCTGCAGGATGCCAGCGCTAATTTCAGCAGCACGGAGCTGGAGAACACGAGCTCTTTCCTAGAGGGACTCAAATGGAAGCAGACACAAGAGCAGAGCCATTTCTCATTCCAGAGCTGGCAGGGAGAGCCGAGGAGGATGTCTGGGCTGCAGAGGCAGGACGCGGGGTTGGTTCCAGCACCGGTGACCTGCCAGAGCTGGGGGACTGCTCCGAAGGGTTTGCTGGAGCCTGGCACCGGCCCAGGCCTTTTTTTGGGGAGAGACACATGAAAAGCAGAGCTGAGAGGGGACGTGAGGCCCTGAGCCTGGGCTGGGACCATCTGGCAGGAGGCAGCGGCGGAGGAATGGCCTTTGCTTGAGGCCACAACCAGTTCATGCAGCTGCTGAGTTCTGTCGGTCTGGAGTGCTCCAACAGGAGGTCACGGCCCCCAGCCAGCCTCCCTTGGACCAGCAGCTCCATCCCAGCCTTCCTTGGACCATGAACTCCATCTCAGCCTCCCTTGGACCAGCAGCTCCATCCCAGCCTCCCCTGGACCAGCAGCTCCATCCCCTGGGCCAGCAGCTCCATCCCAGCCTCCCTTGGACCTCAAACTCCATCCCAGCCTCCCCTGGACCAGCAGCTCCATCCCCTGGGCCAGCAGCTCCATCCCAGGACTGGAACACAGCCCAACCCATCCTGGGCACACCGAGCTCTTCCCAAAGGTGTGGTTGTTCATTTCCCCCATTTTTTTGGGCTGCAGAGCCCCTGCCCCCGTGGGAGACCCCCGGTTGATGGGAACTGTGCTGCTGTCACTGTTTCCACATTGCTGCCCACTTCAAAGAGCCCTCAATGAGCCTTGTCCCAGACACTCCCAGGGGAGCTGCTGGTTTCCAGGCAGGATCTCTGGTTATTGGTCCCACTGCAGGAGGCTGTACGGGAAGGGATGAATCCCCGTGGCTGTAAAACACCAAATGTGCTGAGAGCCACTCCAGAGCCTCCCAGAGCCTCATTACAGCACTGGGTAATTAAAGTCCAGCTGTCGCAGCCTCTGCCTGGGCACCAGGGCAGCTCCTTGCTCTGAGCACCTCCAGGGGTTCCCAGTTCTCCTGTGCTTTCGCCATCTCATTGTACAAGGAAAAACACCTCTGCAAAGCCCGGTTCCTGGAATTTGCAAGTGCTCTGGCCAGGGAATGGTCACATTCCCAAGGCTGCCAGAGCTCCAGGAGCGTTTGGGCAACGTCTGAGGCACAGGGTGGGATTGTTGGGGGCCAGGACTCTGATCCTAGTGGATCCCTCCCGGCTCAGGACATTCCATGGTTCTACAATTCCGTGACTAATTAGCAATCCAGGTTAATTGTGTGGTGGGGACAGACCCTTCCAGAAGGAGCATTTCTAATTGCGCAGTGTCTCCACACCCCAGGAGCACAGCTGGGACTGGGAGATCCCAGACAGTGCCAGGTATCCCTCTCTCCATCGGCATCCTCACCCCCACCAGATCCCATCTCCTCCCTTCAGGGCTTTGCTGACTTCAGGGAACTCCCAGGTGAAACCCAAGGCAACTCCTGCAGCACCTCACAGCTCATCCCAAGCTTCAGGAAACCCCAGGGATCTGAGAGTCCGGAGTCAAGGGTCTGGGACAGGAACCCATGGAGCAGCCCGGCCTTGCAGCTCCTCATTTCAGAGTTGCTCCATCTCCGATTGTTCCCGGATATTCCAGAGTCACTCAGCTGTGCGCTGGTGGCACAATTCCAGATTTCTGCAGAAATGCCCAGCCCATGAGCACAAACCGCTGCCCCATGTATTGGAAAAACCCCTGAGGAGGATTCCTGCCCATTCCTGAAAGCTGGTGCCTCTGGGACAGCAATTCCTCCCCATTCACCCCGGGTTTCCAGCCTTTTCTGTGAGGTTGGCTGAGCATCTGCTGGTGATTAAGGGTTTTGTCATCTGGAAAGAGCTGACAATTACCTCCAATTATTCCAACTAGGTCAGGTTCTTCAGCACGAGTTTATGTGATGACTCTTGGCTGGAATTAAGGATTTCAAACTCCAACGGAGAGCAGAATCCACTTCTCCTCTCTCACATTCAGGAAAAAATTCTTTCCATAAATAACAGCTCCGTGTCCCGCAGGACCCGACCTGCGTGTCCCTGACCTCCTGTTGTTTCAGGACAACACCCCAGGAACCACACAACAAGCCTGGAAAAGGGAGTGGAGGGAATTTCAGGATGCTCCAGGAATTTCAAGAAGGGTTTTCTCATCAACCTTTCCATGTCAAAACTCCCAACTTCCTTGAATATGTCCTTTGGAGCCCCAGGTGAGAGGATGAGGACTGAGGTTTAGACTCTGTGTGGGCAAAGGAATCCTCATTCCTTTTCCTGGGATCTACTGTCCTGGACAGGCTCTGATTTCCCACTGGGAACTTCTCATTGTGTGAGCAGCAACCATTTCACAGGGGCTGCACTAAAGTCCTTTAAAGATTCCTGCCAATCCCAGCTATTCCAGGGCTTTCTGAACATTGAACTTCTCCAATCCCACAGCAGATTGGGGCTGTCCCCCTTCTCCAGGGAAGGGTTTTTCCAGGTGTCCCTCAAAAGGGACATGTCTGTTCTCATGTTCTCAGAGCTTCTCCACTCTCCCAGTTCCCATTCAAGACCCAAAAGTGCCTGAAAATCCTCCTCAGGAATCTCCTGCAGAGCAGGAAAAGTGGAGAGAACTGAGCACTCAAAAATCCCACTGGTGGCTGTGCCCTGCCAGGTTCTGTCCCTGCCACCCTGCCACCCTGCCCAGCACAGGTGCCTCGTGCTCTCCAGCAGGTTCCTGGCACTGCTTCCCACCAGGATTCCCTTGGGGACGGCAGCCTGTCCCACCAAGCCCAGCTCGGAGCACACCCCAGGAGTGAGATGCTCCAAACGGGACAAACACAACTGGAAAATGTGCTGCTCTGCAAGGCCAGGAGATTCCAGCTCCTTCTCCCTAATTACATGTGATTGCTTCTTGGCAAGAGCTCAGCCTGCCAGAGCAGTGAGGTTTTACAAACATTCGCACAGGCATTAGATCATTGTTTGAAGGAGTTATTGGCAGCCCAAATCTGAAGTAAAAACAGAGTTTAAAGCAGACCATATTGACCAGGGTGAAGCTGGCTGCTTTCATGTCTCCTGCTCGTCTCTGGACACCCAGGACCCCGTTCATTTCCTGTCACTCCCATCACCGTGGCATTCCAGGGGCTGGGTGTCACCATCCCGGGGGTTCTGACTTTGGGGGGTTCTGGCCTTGTTAGGAACACAGGTTTATAGAATCAAGAGTCCCAGGATGGTTTGGATTGGTAGGGACCTTAAATCCTGGCCTTGGACACTTTCCAGGGATGCAGGGGCAGCCACAGCTGCTCTGGGCACCCTGCATCAGGGTCTGCCCACCCTCAAAGAGAGGAATTCCACCCCAACATCCCATCCAATGGCAGTGTGAAGCCATTCCCTGTGTCCTGGCACTCCGTGCCCTTGTCCAAAGTCCCCCTCCAATATTTATTTCTCTATATCCAAGAGACATCTTCCCACATCCACAAACTCACACACTGGGAACAAAGCCTTTTCCCTTTGTATTTCAACAGAAATTTGCATTTCTGCTCTGCTCCCGTGAATCCATCCCTGTCTCTGCTGGGCCAGTCTGACATCATGGGATGAGCTCTGGAGAGCTCTGCCATCCTCTCCCAAAACCTTTGGGAAAGCAGGTGGGAGCTCAAGGCAAAGGACAAATGGGAATTGCCACAGAATGCTGCTGCCAGGACAGAACAAAGGCCCGCTGCAGAGGTGGGTCTGCCCTGCACCACACTCAGGTGGGGCCAGGAGCCTCTGGCAGCTCGGATATGGATAAAAATACCCCAGGCTCTGGCAGCCAGGCAGGCTGGAGCTCCTCACAGAGCCCTGGAGGACACCCTGGCCTTCCACGTGCTCCTAAATTAGATCTCCTGAGACCAGCCCTGGCTTTTAAAAGGGAGGTGAGCTTGTTAGTGCCCAGCATTATCCCTTAAATGGGAATCAGCACTTTTACTGCACTTGGAGGGGCTGTAAAAGGCAAGGAGGGAAGGGGCAGCGTCAGGAAGCAGCAGAGCCTGGCACGGAGGGGCCGCTCAGGAGCTCTGGAATTGGGAATTTACCAGTGCTGAGGTAGAACAAGCCCCAGATTAAACCCTTGGGAAGGTGCAAGAAGACACAGAGAAGGTTCTAGGGGCAGCTCCTTCTCCTGAGGCCAAAACCCCGGGCTGGAAAGGGTCTAAGAGGGGATTGCCAAGCTCTCCACCCATCAAAGTCAGGGTGTGCAGGCTCCTTTCTTCCCAAATCACGGCTTGACTTACACAGCTGGCACAGGAAAGCCAGGGAAGTCACATTACAGGAGTAAAAAAAGCTCCTGTGCTGTCAGAGACTCCCCTCCCAGCCTGCCCAGGGATCAGGGACACCAGCTGGGAAAAGGCTCTCGTGACTCTGCTCCAGGGTTTCCTTGGCCGAGGGGATTTGGGGTGTAATTGTGTCTGTTCCCGTGTTCCCAGAGAGCTCCCGTCCTGTCCTGGAGATACAAATTAATAAGGAAATAAATTAATCAAAAGTGGTGGCTTTTGGTTACAGAGACAGCCCCAGAATCTGAACATAAATGATGGAGAAATGTCTGTGAGATCTGAGAGCTGCCAGGCACCAACTAAACCTGTCCTGCCAAGGCCATTTTGGAACCACAACCCAAAATCAAAAGGACAAAACAAAGACAAATGACACAGGAATCATCCTGGAAAAGCTCTCGGGAATCTGCCATCATGTTTTGGAAAGAATGAGGAATTTCTGCTGCTTTAAAACTGATTTTACAGTGTAAACCTGGTGTTGCAGCAGCGGCTTTAGGAAAATCTGAACCAACAAAAAGCTTAAACATCTTTTTTAATATTAAGCAGTCCCACTCCCTGGGAGGGTTTAGTGAATATTGTCACCCTAAAATATGGGAATTTTGCAGGAGAGCTGACGTCCTTCCTAAGGTCAGATGTGATGAGATGGAGCCAGGAAGGAAAAATAATTGGTCCTGGTTTTAAGTGTTAAGCAATTCTGCCTCCCTGAAATAAGCAGTATAATTTATTGTTTTTTCTTGCTCACACAGCAAAATCCACAAACTACCGAGACAACCAGGAGGGGAAATTTGTCCCCTCACGTAAATCCATTTTTGCCTCGTAAAGCTGTATTCCCGAGGCAGCAGCTGCTCCAAAGGGCTGATCCCAGACCCCCCATTTCACTGCAGACACCCCCGGGGCTGTTTGGGTTCCAGGATCACCCCAGGACAGCCCAGGTGTGTCGGCCAGCTGGTTTGGGACCACGGGATGGACACAGCAGAGGTGACCGCCAGCGTGAGGCCGAAGGCAGCCGCCACTTTCCCATGGATTTTCCCTTTGCTGTGTGTTTGGAAGGTTACACAGCTGTAAGGCAGACACAGGGGGAGCTGGAAGCCTGCAGGGATCGCTGCCTCCATCCCACATGTCCCATGGAAGGAAGCTCTCCTGTGGACTGACATCCCATTAACTCCTGCTGGTGGGAGCCGATTCCTGCGGCTGGAAATCCTTTGGAGCATCCAAGCGCCGGCTGCTCATCCCGCAGATAACTCCGGTCCCATCCCTGACCCGGTGACTCATATTTATTTTCTCATTTTATAAGAACCAGGCTCTTCCCTGCTCTCATTCCTGGTGGGAATGAGCACTGGCCGGGTGTGAGGCCGCTCCGTCTCGGATACCCGAGATGGAAAACCGGGATCTTGTCCAGCAGGCTGTCTGTCTGCCTGGGAAAAACCTCGGCTCCACACGCTCCCAATCGTGCCATCAGCTGGAGCGAGGTGGAACTTCACAGGATGGGATGAACCAGCCTTTATTCCAAAACCACCTGCGAGGACAAAAAGTGCTTCCAGAGCCCAGGAGAGCTCTGGGAGGAAAATCTGGAGGGCACAAAGCCTGGCAAAGCTTGGGAAAGGGCTTGGTGCTCTCTGGAAGGTGGCAGATCTCTCAGATTTTATGGCATATCCCATCAAATCCAAGAGATGTGATACTGGGAAGGGATTCCTCCCTGTGAGGGTGGGCAGGCCCTGGCACAGGGTGCCCAGAGCAGCTGTGGCTACCCCTGGATCCCTGGCGGTGCCCAAGGCCAGGCTGGAGGGGGCTTGGAGCAGCCTGGGAAGTGTGTCCGTGCACAGAGGAAGGTGTCCCTGCCATGGTAGGGGTGGCCCAGGACAATCTTTGGGGTCCCTGTCCCACCCGAACCCCTCCATCTCTGCCCCCCTTTCCCGCCATCGCCCCAGCCCGCAGAGACTGACCCCCGGGGTCTCCCGGCCCCGCGCGCAGGGGCTGCGAGCGGCAGGACGCGCCGGGACCAGGCGGGGGCGCCACCGCCCGAGAGCCCTGCTGCGCATGCGCACGGCGCGCCCCTCCCCGGGCGGAGGGCGGGAAGGCAGCGACGGGCGGGACCATCAGGGGGGGTCGTGGGGGGGGGGTCTGTAACGGCCACGGGGCTCCGGTGTGAGGTCTGGAACCCTCCGGGGCTCCGGTGTGAGGCTTGTGAGCCCCGGGGCTCCGGTCCGCGGCCGTTTCAGCCCGGGGGACGCCGCGCAGGGAGCAGGAGCCCCTCGTTAATCACACCGCTCCCCCCTTAGCCCACGTCCGACATGGCCGCCCACCCCTCAAGCCCGCCGTGTCCGTGACGGCCCCGCCCCGGTGGGCGCTGAGGGCCGGGGTGGGGCAGAGGGCGAAGGGAACGGCCATGGGGCAGAAAAGGGACCGACCCCAAGGGCAAAAGAGGGTCAAACGCAGGAAAACAAAGGGATTGTTCTGGAACAGCAAAGGGACTGCTCTGAGGGCGGTGAAGGGACCGACCCCAGGGGCAGCTCAGCCATCACAAACACCCCAGTTAGAACAGGGACGGAGCCTCAAGCTCTTTTATTGCCCATTCCTGGCAGCACTGGTGGCTCCGCGCTGCTGGGGTGGGACAGGGGACGGGAGCAGGCCTGGCATGGGGACAGCGGCCCTGCCTGGCTGTCACAGCCCCACCCAGGGTGTCCCTGAAGCCGGCGGGCTCCAGGCGCTGAATTCCCCAGAATCCGTGATGTCCTTGGCGGCCACCTGGATGTGGTGGAGGCTGCCGGGCTCCAGGTCCGTCAGGGTGTGCGATGTCAGCTCGTAGGGCCCCACCTGGGGACAGCGGGGTCAGGGACACGCCGGGCACAGGCACAGCTGTGCCTCAGTTTACCCAGGGGGGTGGCAGTACCGTGGTGGGGATGGAGCCGTTGTCCCGGGAGTAGCGGATGCGGTAGTGGAGCGGGAAATACTCCGGGAATGGCCAGGAGGATGGAGGGCTCCACTCCAGCAGCAGCTTCTGGGGCTCCCCAGGGATGGGGGAGACCCGCAGGGCCTCAGGGGGGTCCGGCTTTACTGGGGAGACAAGGAAGGAGAGAATTCCAGGATGGTTTGGATGGGAAGGGACATTGAGGATCATCTCATCCCACCAGGGACACCTTCCACTATCCCAGGTTGCTCCAAGCCCCCATCCAGCCTGGCCTTGGACAGTCCCAGGGATCCAGGGGGAGCCACAGCTTCTCTGGGAATTCCATTCCAGGGCCTCACCACCCTCTCAGCCAAGATCTTTTTTTCCAATATCCCATCTAAATCCTCCTTTAGATTAAAACCAACCCTCTTGTCCCACCACTGCGTGGAAAAAGTCTCTTTCCTTCATTTTTAGACAAAGGGGGGATGTCGTGGCTGCAGGATCCAGCATGGGATTGTTGGGGACAGGGCCCAGTCTGAGCCCCAGCAAATCGTGGCACTGGTGATCCCACATCCCAAGCAAGGGAGAGCCCCAAAGGGTGAGACTGGAGGGTCGTGCAGGGGACCCCGGTGTTCCCATCCCGCAGCACTCACTGATGTTCTCCAGGACGAAGGGCAGAGCTCCAGAGGCGGCTCCCAGGGGGTTCCGGGCGGTCACGTTGAGCTCGTAGGGAGTGAGGGAAAACACCTGCAGGTCCCCGAAGGAGCAGCTCCGCGGGCCCGTCAGGGTGCACTCACCTGTGTCTGTGCCGTGCCTGGGGACACAGGGACAGCTGCCAAGGGCTGGGTGACACGGGGAGAGGCTTTGGGGACCCCCACTCACCTGTAGGTGGCCACGAAGTCGGTGTCCAGCAGGGGATCGGGGCTCAGCCCCCAGGAGCAGTTCACAGCCTGGGGGTAGCTGCTGGCCCAGCACTCGATGGCCGGTGGCGGGGGCGGGTCTGGGACAGGGGACAGGGGTCACCCCACTGCCAGCACCCCCAGGGACCCCCGGCCAGCGGCGGGGTCACAGCAGGGCTGGGGGCACTCACAGCCCAGCCGCAGGCAGATGGTGGCCCAGGTCTCGCCGGTGACAGGGTGGTGGCAGCTGTAGCGGCCCTCGTGGGCCAGGCTGGCGTTGGGCAGGGCCAGCCCCGGGGACGTGCCCAGGACGGTGCCACCCCGGCGCCACTCGGCCTCACCCCCCGGGCACAGCAGCAGCACCTCCGTGCCCAGGGAGCCGTGCTGAGGGGTGCAGGGGGCTGGGGACACATGGGGACACGGCAGGGACACTGCATCAGGAAGGGTCTTGGCCTCCCTGGGCCTCCCTGGTCCCCCATGTCCCCAGACCCCCAGGCATCATCAATCCCTCCATCTTCTGTACCCCAATGTCCCCAGTCCCTCCAGTGTCCTCACACTTCTCTCCCTTGAGACCCTGTCATTGTCCCCTGTCCCAAATCCCCTCCATCTCCAACCCCAGTGCTCCCAATCTGCCCAGTCCTGCTGTATCCCCAGATCCCCCAGCCTCCATCCCAGTGTCCCCAGTGCCCCATACCTCTGTCCCCGTTGTCCCCATCCCCAGTGCTGCCTGTCGTGCCGTTGTAGGGGACAGTGCAGGCAGGTGCCACCAAAGCCACGACCCAAAGCCACCTCATGCCAGGAGACTCAGCGGGGCTGCCCAGGCACCTGTGGGGACAGGCAGGACGGTCAAACCCCAGCACTGGGGACAGCACAGACACCACATGTCCCCAGGGGGACAGGGACGCCACCCCACATGCCGTGCCTCAGTTTCCCCCTGGCCCTGCCCCACACCCTGCAGAGGGATGGGCTCCAAAGGGGTCAGACCCTACAGCCAGGACAGAGAGGGGCTGAAAATTCCCCTGTTCCTACGGTTCCCCAGGGGGACGTGCAGCCACCCCTGCAGTCCCACACCTGGGATCAGGGGTTTGTGTCCCTCGGGTGGGTCCCCACCTCCACCCAGGGCAGGACTGTCCCTCACAGAGCCCCCCAGGGAAAGGGAGAGCTCCCTGCTTTCCCCAACCCAGCACCACAGGGACAGGTCCTGCCCTTGTCACCTCCCGCCACAGCCATGGTCTGGCTCACCCCCAGAGGGGACATGCTCCGCTTTCCCTGGCTTTGGGGGTGCCCCAAACCCGGCGCTGTGGGGTCACCCCAGACCCCCAACACCCCCTGCTCTGCCCGTGGGGATCCCAGTGCCCCCAAACGCTCACCGCAGCAGGGCCAGCTGGGACCGCAGTGTCCCCGCAGTGTCCCCGCCGGATCCCGGCGCTTCCCAGCCCATTTCCTCGCAGGAAGCGCCGTTCCCGTGGGGCCGGAGCCGCTTCCCAGCGTGCTGCCACCCCCGCCCCGCGCCCCTGGGAGAGGGATCCAGCCCTGGCCAAGACGGTTCCCACCTCTCCCCTGCCTTCACGGTCACCTTTCCCCTCAAGGGACGGCGGGGCTGGAGATGGTGGCACTGATCCCCTGCTGTCCCCAGGTCCCCACAGCCCCCCGTGCCCACCCCGGTGTCCCCAGAGAGGAGCCACCCCATTCGTGTGACTATAAATAACTTTATTGCTGCTGTGCTGGGGGTGGGCTGGGTGCCCGGACAAGCAAAGGGACACACAGGGTGCTGTGACCGACCTGTCCCCCCTGTCCCTGTGCCACCCGTGCTGGCAGGGGCTCATCTGCCCTGCTCCTGCAGCCGCTGCATGCTCAGGATCTGGCACAGGAGTCTCTGCACGTCCTCGTCCATGTGGCCCTGGGGTGGAGGGGACATTGGTGGGCACACTGGAGTGGGGACATCAGGGAGGCTCCTGGCGTGTCCCTGGGCTGGCACCCGGCTCAGCCCCCACCCCAGTGTCCCCAGTGTCCCCAGCCCTGTCCCCAGCTCACCTGCACAGCGTAGAGCAGGTGGCTCCGGTAGAGCGTCACCACCTTGCTGTGCCTCGTCTCCGTCTCCTGCAGCACAGGGAGGGGGTTTGGCCACAGGGCTGGGGGCTCGGGGGAGCCCCGAACCCCGCGGGTGACCCACCTCCAGCTTCTCCTCCAGCTCCTGGATCCGTGCCTGCAGCGCGGCCGTGTCGGGTGGGGACTGTGGGGGCCCCCCCGACTCGGGGAGGGCGTTCAGGGCTTCCTTCAGCCTGAAAACCTCCTTGGAGAGCTCCGTGATCTGCAGGGGCACAGGGGTTACAGGTTACTCAGAGCAGCTGTGGCTGCCCCATCCCTGGCAGTGTCTGAGGCCAGGCTGGATGGGGCTGGAGCAGCCTGGGACAGTGCAGGTGTCCTTGCCCATGGCAGGGGGGGAATGGGATGAACTTTAAGGTCCCTTCCAACCCAAATTCAGTGACTCCACGTGTGCAAGGTCACCATTCTCCTCTGAGCAGCCCCTCATCATTTCCCATCCCCTACCTTCCTGTCCCTGTCCCTGACCAGCCGTGCCGCGTCCTCGGCGTGGCCGTGGAGCTCCCGCAGCCTCCGCGCCTCGTCCTGGGCCTGCTCCAGCTGCTTCTGCGCGGCGCCCAGCCTGTCCTCGGCCGCCTGCCGCTCGCTCTTCATGAACAGCGCCTGCCGCTGCACGCGGAACACCTCCTCGCACGTCTTCTCGTGCCGCCGCTCCAGCTCCTGCAGCCGCTGCGCCAGCGCCGCCGCCTCGGCCCGCAGCCCGGCCTCGGCCGCCTCGTGCTGCGCCCTGGGCACGGCCGCCGCCAGCTCCGCCTGCAGCCGGGCGGCCTCGCGGGCCTTGGCGTTGGCCGCGGCCTCGAGCTGCGCCAGGCGCTCCCGCAGGGCCCGCGCCTGCTCCTGCAGCGCCGCCGTGCCGCGGGCGTGCTCCTCCCGGGGCACCCAGCCCTCGGCCCGTGCCCGCTGCGGCCACGCCGGGGCCTCCTCCTCGTGCTTCCGCAGCCGCTCCCGCAGCGCGCCCAGCTCGGCCTCCCTGCGCGCCAGCGCGGCCCGGAGCTCTGCCAGCTGCGCCTCGGCCTCCGCCTGCTGCCGCTCCGCAGCTCTGGGCGCTTCCCGCGGCCTCGCCTGCAGCTCCCGCCGCAGCGCCTCCGCCTCGGCCTCGGCGCGCCCGCAGCGCTCCAGCAGCGCTTCCTTCTCCCGCGACGCCTCCTCCGCAGAGGCTCCCGGTGAGGCCGCGGCCTCCGCGGCCTCCAGCCGGGCCTGCAGCTCCTTCAGCCGCCGCTCCCGCTCCTCCAGCTCGGTCTGTGCCCGCTTCAGGGCCGCCCGCGCCTCCGCCAGCTCCGCGCCCGGCTGGCCGGAGGGTGAGGAAGAGGAGGATGTCTGCACCCCCAGCTCGCCCAGCGCCGCCTTGCACTCGCCCCAGGCCCAGGCCGGCTCCTCGGCGGGACGGGGCCCCACGGTTCCCCTCAGGCTGGGCTCCGAGGCCGCGCGCTGCCCGTCCCCTCCGGCCCGCGCCGTGCCCTCCCTGGCCTGCGCCCGCAGCCGCTCCAGCTCCCGCTGCAGAGCCTGGTACTGACTGGCGGGCACCGTGTCCCCCGGGGCGGGGGGGCTGCTCTCGTCCCGCTCGTAGTTCTCCAGCACCTGCCGAGAGACCGTGAGGTCACCGTGGGCCAGGGGACAAGGAGCAGAGGGACAGACGGACGGACAGAGGGGGACGTGCCTGGATTTTCTCTCTCAGCTCCTTGTTCTGCACGGTCAGGGACTGCACCTGGCCCCGGAGCGTGGCCAGCAGCTCCTCGGCCGAGGGGCTCAGTGTCTTCTTGGAGAGCAGCATCTCCGCTCCTGCAGGGCACAGGGACCTGGGGCTGTGCCCACCTGTGCCCCCCTACCCAGTGCCACCTCCCCAGAGTGTCACTGGGAGGCTGGCAAGACCTACCTGGGAACTCAAGCGGGTCTCCCTCCTCGTCTTGCAGCGTCTCAATGTCGTAGCTCGTGTTCTCCTTCTCATTCTGGGGGTGCAGGGTGGAGGTGACGCCCCTGCCCCAGCCCTGGGCACTGCCAGCTGTGTCCTGCCCACACCCACCTCCATCGAGGACAGGCGGCTCCGCAGAGCCTCCACCTCCTTGCCCAGCTTCTCCTTCTCCCCGTCCCGTGCCACCAGCCGCTCCTGCAGCTCCTGGATCTGCAGGGCAGGGCATGGAAACAGGGTCCCTTTGGCCCCTCACAGAGCCCTGGTGGCATTCCCGGCACTAGGATCCCTTGGAGAGCTGAGGCCACCTCCAGGCTCTTCCCTGGCCTCACCTGTTTCTCCATGGAGCGCAGGGAGGCCTCATCCAGCTCTGCCCGCTGCCAGGACCGAGGGAGAGAACAGGGAGGGATGAGTGCTGTCCCCATCTCCCCTGTCCCCTCTGCATGTCCCCAGGACCCTGCAGCCGGTACCTCCCGTCTCTGCTTCTCCTGCTGCTCCAAGCCCCGGATCTTCTGCAGGAACTGGGCCCTCTCCTGCCGCAGCCGCACGATCTCCTCGTAGGCGTCCCTGTCCTCCTGCAGGGAATCATGGAAAGCATCGAGTCCAACTCCTGCCACAGGAAACCCCCAAAATCCCACTGTGTGCCCCAGGGGACACCAACCCCCCAGTGAGGGGACCCCTCACCGAGGTGTTTTGGGCTGCTCTGCACCTGCCAGGCCAGGTGAGCACCTGGAGACCCATTTCTCACCTGGCTGGGGGTGCCCAGGGGAGGCAGAGGGGCCTTCCTCTTCCTCGGGGTGCTGCTCTTCTCCCTGACAGATGACTGGCTGGGCGAAGACGTCTGCGGACACCCCAAAGCAGAGGGGGCATCACACCCACAGTGCCCTCCCTCCTTCCTGAGCCAGGGGACCCTCCAGGGACGGCCACCAGCCCCTCACCTGCGACGCCTGCTCAGTTGACTCCTCTTCTGTGGGGCAGAGCGGGAGGGAAGAGAAATTGGGGAGATTTAGGGGTTCAGAGCTCAGAGCTGAGGTACCTCGGCTGGGGACAGCCCCAAACACCCAGGAAAAGGGGACACATCCAGTGACAGCCCCAAACACCCAGGAAGAGGGGGACACATCCACTGACACCCTTCAGGGATGGTGACAGGGAGCCCCGGCAGCCTCACCGCTGGCCCAGGAGCGGCGCTGGGCCGCCTCCTGCAGCAGGTGCTGGATGAGGGCGTTGCCCGTGGCCAGCCCGTAGTGAGCAGCATCGTGGCCGGTGGCGTCCACCACGCCCACGCGGGCACCGGCGCTGACCAGCACCTCCACGGTGTCCACGCTGCCGCTCTCGCAGGCCAGCATCAGCGCTGTCCTGGGCACGGGGAGAGCACAGGTGAGGGGACAATCCATCCCCGGGGCCAGCCCGGCCCCCAGCGCCGCAGCCCCACCTGCCCTGCAGGTCCCGGCAGTTGACGGCGGCCCCGCGGTGCAGCAGGTACCGGCAAAGCTCCGAGTGGCTCATCTTGGCAGCCAGGATCAGCGGCGTGCAGCCCTCCTGGGCAGGACGGGGAGCAGAGGGGGCTCAGATCCCCCCACGGGGCAGCCTGCTCCCGATATCACCCCAGTTTCCATGTCCCACCCCAATTTCCACCTCCCACCCCAATTCCCATATCCCACCCCAATTTCCACGTCCCACCCCAATTTCTACATCCCACCCCAATTTCCACGTCCCACCCCAGTTTCCATGTCCCACCCCAATTCCCATATCCCACCCCAATTTCTACGTCCCACCCCAATTTCCACCTCCCACCCCAATTTCCACGTCCCACCCCAAGCTGTGCTGCGTTTCAGGACAGCCCCAGCCTGGCACAGCAGGACCAGGAGCAGAGGGACCCCACCTTGTCCTTGCTGTTCAAGGGAGCCTTGAAGTCACAGAGGATCTCGGAGCAGGAGATGCAGCCGCTGGCAGCTGTGGGCAAGGACAGAGGCTGAGCACTGCCCTCGAGGGGACAGGAGCAGGACAGGGCTGGCACTGCCCCCGAGGGGACAGGAGCAGGACAGGGCTGGCACTGTCCCCACAGGGACAGGAGCAGGACAGGGCTGGCACTGCCCCCACGGGGACAGGAGCAGGACAGGGCTGGCACTGTCCCCACTCACCCGCCAGGTGCAGCGCGGTCCGGCCACTGCCATCGGCCACGTCCACGGGGCAGGAGGCCTGGGGAGAGAGCCTGGGTCACGGGAGGAGGGGGACAGAGGGACAGACTGCTCGGGTGGCTCTGTGGCACGGTGAAGGACAGGGGACTGACAGACTCCGTGGTGTGGCGGAGTGGGACAGACAGACAAACCCCGTCTGGCTCCACGCTGTGGTGAAGGACAAGGGACAGATCCCTGTGGCTCCCTGGTGCCAGGCAGCAGCACACAGAGCTGGGAACTGCCATGCCAAGGCACTGCTGAGGGAAGGGGGTTCAAGGACAGGGAGGACACTCTGCTGGCACAGCACCTCCCTCCCTCCCTCTGTCCCTCCTCCCTCTCCCTGTACCTGCAGCAGTTTGCTGACACACTGAGGGTGCCCGTGCTTGGAGGCCAAGTGCAGGGCAGTGTAACCTGGGAAGGGACAAACAGGTCAGAGCACGGCCAGCAGGGCTCTGCCAGCTTGGGGACAGAGAGACAGGAACAAAGCAGGATCTGCTGGAACAGGGGGACAACCCCAGGAGCTCATCAAGCACTGCTTGAGCTCCTTTAGGAAACTGAGACAATTTACAGCCCCCCAGGTGTGGCCACCACGTCTGTCCCCTCAGCCTCAACACCTGGGGATGACCAGTGGCTCTGTGTGGCAGGGACACGTGGTGGCCATGCCCTCACCCGAGCTGTCCTTGGTCATGGCATCCACGCCGTGGGCCAGCATTGCTTCCAGGCAGTCCACGTTGCCCCGTGTGGCGGCCAGGTGGAACCTGCAGCGAGAGCAGGGGCTGTGGGACTCTGTCCCCTGTCCCCAGCCGTGTCCCCAGGGCAGGGCCTGGCACTCACGCGGATTTGCCCTCCGAGTCCAGCTTGGTGGGCACCAGGCCCTTGCGGAGCAGGAGCGACGTGACCCGCCCGGCATCGTTGTAGTCCACGGCCTGCAGCAGCTTCTCGTCGTTCTTGGTCCAGTCCTGGCTCTGCAACGGAGCCCAGAGGAGGCTGTGACAGTGTCAGCTAGGACAGTGCTGTCCCCAGGGCTGGCTGTGCTTGTCCCCAGCCCTGCCGTGCTCCATCCAGCCCTGCCCCTGGGGGTGGCCGTGTCTGTGCCCCTCTCCTGGGAGCTCCCCCCCAGGTACGGAGAGTTCAGCAGGGATTGGGATGAAAATCCCCTCCAGCCCCCCCAGTTTGCAGGGGATTTACAGACACAGCCCAGTTCAGCAGTGCCAGGCTGGGATTTAGGAGTGAGCCCAACTGCCCCGGGGTTTGCCCCTGCCACCCTGAAATCCCACAGTTAAACCCAGCCAGCACCCATGGGAGCCCCATTCTCCCCTGATCCCATTCCCAGCCCTGCTTTGCTCCCGGAGGAGGAAGGGATCAAACCAGGGCAGGCACAGCTGGCAGCGAGAGCAGATCCCCGGGGATGCTCCAGCCTGCCGGGATAACGGGGCACAGCGCTGTGCCCCAAACAGGACCGCGGCTGGTTGGGATTCGCTCTCCCTGTCCCGAAGGAGCGACCGCAGCGGGACAGGACCAGGACAGGGACTGCAAGTCCTGGGTTCACCCCGCAGCCCGTGACGACAAAGCGGCGCTGGCTGCGCTGGCGGCGGCAGGAAATGGATGTCACCTTTCGGCAGCCGCTGGCACCTGTCCCAAACCCCCTGTGCCCGCCGGGTGTCCCCCGAGCCCCTGAGCCCGGCGGAACCGGGGACAGGGAACAAAGCAGTGTCCCAGGGCTCTGGGCAGACTGGGAGGGTGGTGCCCGCTCCCCCCACTGCTGGTCAGGCAAGGACAAAGCGGGATGGGCAGGACACGGGGGAGCCCCGGGATGACGGGGATGGGGATGGGGGGCGCAGGTGGGGCGGGGGGGACGCGGCTCAGCCCGCGGGACGCGACCGGAGGGGAGCGGGAGGGGAGCGGGAGGGGAGCGGGACGTACCGCGAAGGAGGCGGCGGCACAAAGGCAGATCTGCTTCATGGTGCTGAGCAGGAGGCGGCGGGAGGACGCCATGCGCCCCCCGCCCCCCGGCCCGGCCAGCACGGGCACCCCCGGGCCCGGAGCGCTCCGGCATCGCCCGGGCGGGGGCCGGGGCTGCGGCACTGCGAGCCGGACCCGCCTCCTCCACCCCCGGCCCTGCCTCCTTCCCTCCCTCCTCGGCGCATCCCTGCATCCCCGCATCCCGCCTCGGAGCGGGGAGCAGCTCCCACGCAGGGCCCCGCACCCAGACCGGTCCCAGTTAAAGCGGGAGAGGTTACGGGGGGAGCAGCTGTCCCACCTCGTGCTCAAAAGCACCCCCAAAGCAGGGCTGAGCATCCTCCTGGCCCCCGAGGAGGGGGACCTGGGACCTGGGAGGGGTACATTCTCCCTTCCAAACACCCCTCAGAGAGGAACCCCAAAACACAGAGGCTCCCCAGGCACTGTCCGAGCAGTCCCAGGACATCGGGAGCCTCTCAGGGCAGTGCGGGGAAACTGAGGCACGGAGCACCCCGAGCAGGATGGTCCCCCAGACTCCAGGTGAGGGGCTTCAAGCTGTGTCCCCATGTCCCCACCTGTGTCCCTCCCAGTGCACTGGGGACAGCGCTGTCCCCCTCTGCCCTCTGCGGCCCCGTGCCAGGCTGCTGCTGAATAATTGAGGAGCATCGACAGGCTGGTTGCACGGGCTGTGGCAGCTGGCAAAGCGGCACTTGTCCCCAGGAAGGGGACAGGGAAGGGACCTGGCACCCGCTTCCCTGTCCTTTGCTCTGCCCACTCCCAGCGATGGCTCTGGGAGCACTGGGGTCTCGATCCCACCAGCCAGGGTGGCACTGCCAACCTCCATGGGGCTGCTGTCCCTGCTGTGAGTGACCACCCCGTGTCCCTGTGACACTGGGGGCATCCTGGGGGAAATCTCCAGGTCCTCATGTCCCAGTGAACATCCCAGGGCAGGTCCCCGTGTCCCCATGGACATCCTGGAGCAGGTCCCCGTGTCCCCATGTACATGCCGGGGCAGGTCGCTGCGTCCCCATGTCCCCAGGGATGGCACTCACATCTGCCTTCTTGAACCTGGCCTTCAGGCTCTTCATGGTGGCTCAGCCTCAGCCCTGCGGCACCTGCTCGGGGGGATGATGGCCACGCTCCAGGAGGGTCTGTCCCTGCCTGGGGACTGCCCAGCGCCCCCGGTCCCGTCCCGATCCCCGTCCCGCCGCTCCCAGCCCGTCCTGGCGTTCCCAGCGCGGCGCCCGCAGCCGGAACCGGAGCCGGGGATTGTGTTACGGCCGCGGCTGCGGTTACAGCCCCGGGCAGCCGGGGGGGCCGGCCCGGGCTGTGTTTGGGGACAGGGACACGGCCCGGGGTGCTGGGGGTGCCTGGGCAGGGCTGGACCCCGATGGTTGGCACCCTTTGCCCATCCCAAACACCTCTGCCCTTGGTGGCACCTCTTGTCCTGACCTGACATCCCCCCTGGCTCTGCCAGCACCTCCTGCTCTTGTCAGCATCTCCTGCTCGTCCCTGATACCCCTGTCCCTCCCTGGCACCCGCTGTCTCTCCCTGGCATCCCCTGCCTTTGTCAGCACGCCCTGTCCTTCTCTGATAGCCACCGCTCTGCCCTGGCACCCCTGTCCTTGCCAGCACCCCCTGTCGCTCCTTCCTTCCTTCCTTCCTTGGCACCCCTTGGTTTTGCCAGCACCCTCTGCTCTCCCTGGGACCCCTTGCCCTTGGTGGCACCTCTTGCCCATCCCTGGCACCCCTTGCCCATCGCTATTTCCCCCTGGGCCGGGGTTCAGTGCAGGTGAAGTGTCGGGGCAGTGTCAGGCTCGGGGTGAGGGCAGTGTTGTGGGACAGTAGGGACAAGGTGAAGGCAGCGCCGGGGCAGTGTCGGGGCAGTGTCCGGGCAGTGTCGGGATATTCTCAGGCTCAGGGCAGAGCCGGGGCAGTGCCGGGACAGTGGCACGGAGGTGTCGGATACTCTCAGGCTCAGGGCACTGCCGGAGCGCTGCCGGGGCGCGGTCGGGACGCACTGAGGGCAGCCCCGCCTTGCCCGTCTCCAAGATGGCGGCGGCGGCCCCGGGGCGTGTCCCGCGGCCCCGGCCCCGCCCGGCTCTTCCGGCCGCGCCGCGGCCGCGCCGATGGCGGTGAATTACGCGGCCGGGCTCTCGCCGTACTCGGACAAGGGCAAGTGCGGCCTCCCCGAGGTGAGCGCGGCCCCGCCGGGTGAATCCCCGCCCGCCCGGGGCAGCCTCCGCCCGTCCGCGGCGCCCCCCGCCCGCCCGGCGCTCCCGCGGGCCCTGCGCGGCCCGGCGCGTTCCCATGGCAACCGCGGCCTCGGCCCCGCACCGGGAGGCACCGGGAGGCACCGGGCCCTTGGTGTGTCCCCAGCGCTTCCCGCGGCCCCCTCCCCGTCCCCCTTCCGTGGCTGCCTGTCCCCAGACACCCCACGGCTCCCTCGGCCCCCTCGTGTCCCCCCCAGGCCGCCCCCAGCTCCCTCCATGTCCCCCTCCATGTCGCCCTCCATGGCCTCCCTGAGCCCGCCCGGCGCATCCCCCCATGGCTCTGTCCGTGTCCCCCAGCGGTTCCTGGGAAGCTTAAAACGGGGTTTGGGGGCAGCCACAGGGACATTCAGGAGCCTGTCGTGAGCCAAGGGGATGGAGAGGGGACAGGGACACACACAGGGTCCTGTTCTCGTCCCTGTCTGTCCCCAGGAGATGAGGCTGGAGAAGCGTCTCAGCAATTAAATCTCGTGCCCAAACCAGTGCCTGGTGTTCCCACCTCCGTGGCTCCCTGTCCCTCGCTGTCCCTCGGCCCTGCCCTGTCCCCAGAGCTGGTGGCACTGCTGGTGGCAGCTGGGGCTCAGCACACGTGGGGCGGCCCCGGGTCGCTCCTGGAGCCCAGCCTGGGCCGGCTGCTGTCAGAGCAGCAAACTCCCTGTTGATGTTGGGTGTTCCCAGCCCTGTCTCTGCACGGAGATGCTCCAGACAATGTGGAGTCTCTGCTATTTAATGTTTCTGTCATTAAGGAAGGCAAAATCCTTCATGGATAAGGAAGAGCAGTGGGTTACTGGGGCTCTAGAATCATGGAATCCTGGAATGGTTTGGGTTGAAGGGACCTGAAGGATCATTCAGTCCTTCAGCCATGGCAGAGACACCTTCCCCTGTCCCAGGTGCTCCAAGCCCTGTCCAGCCTGGCCTGGGCACTGCAGGGATCCAGGGGCAGCCCCAGCTGCTCTGGGAAATCCATTCCAGGGCCTCCCCACCCTCACAGGGAATGATTCCTTCCTAAATAGTCCACGCCCCCATCTCTCCATCCTACGCTGGTTTGTGTTTTCCCAGATTTTTGACCCTCCGGAGGAGCTGGAGCGGAAGGTGCAGGAGCTGGCAGAGCTGATCCGCAGCTCCTCCCATGTGGTGTTCCACACGGGGGCAGGGATCAGCACGGCCTCGGGCATCCCTGACTTCAGGTAGGTTTGAGGGTGGCACCTCCTCGAGTCCATCTTCCTTGGTGGAAGGCTCTGATTTAACCCAGACCTGCCCCATCCCGGCTGGATCCAGCTGCAAACACCATTTTCCCTCTTGCACATCCCAGCTGTTGCCACATATAATAATATGAATAATCCCCACATTGTTTGTACCAACCCCCAGAATCCTGCTGATCCATGAGCTCTGCTCCTCCCAAGGATGGGGCCCTGGAGCCTGAGCTCTCCCTCCCTGCTCTTCCCAGGGGCCCCAATGGTGTGTGGACTATGGAAGAGAAAGGGCTCTCCCCAAAATTCGACACCACCTTCGAGAATGCCAGGCCCTCCAAGACTCACATGGCGCTGCTGGGGCTGCAGAGGGTGGGGATCCTGAAATTCCTGGTCAGCCAGAACGTGGACGGCCTGCACGTGCGCTCGGGATTCCCACGGTACTTCCCAGCCCCACACTGAGGGTTTCATCCCCAGGGAGTCCCTGCCCTGTCTGATAGCAGGAGGGGAGGCTGGAAGGGGATAAACCAGCTGGAATTTAGAGGGGAGAGGTTCTGGTTCTGAGGCAGAGGGTCATGGAATGAAATGAGTTGGTTGTTGCGGTCTAGAAATGCTTCCAGGCGCTGTTTGTGCACAGGAAAAACAGACTATGGAATCATGGAATCCCAGAATGGTTTGGGTTGGGAGGGACCTTAAAGCTCATCTCATTCCCCTGTGCAGGGCCAGGGTTTGAATTCAGTGATCCCTGTGGATCCCTTCCAGCTCAGGACATTCTGTGATCCCTGGGAACAGTCAGGGATGGGGTTGGAGCAGCCTGGGGCAGGGGGAAGTGTCCCTGCCCATGGAAGGGGGGAGGTTGATCTTTTCAGGTCCTTTCCAACCCAACCCATTCTGTAATTCTGTGAGTCAGGATGTGACTGAGGAGCATCCGTGTGTCCTTGGAGAAGGTGCCTCTCACAAACACCTTCAGCCAGAGCTCCAGGGCTTTTCCTGCCACTACAAGCCCCAAATGCTGCGTCCTGCTCCCAGCCCCGTGTTTGTGTGTTTAATCTAAACAGCCATGGGAAAAGCAGCAGGGAATGATGACAGAATTCCATGGTGCTCCCACAGCCCGCAGCCACTGGCTCCTGTTCAGTTCAGCCCAGCTCTGCCTCCCAAATGAGGCCTGTGCTTGAGTAAGCTGAACTGGGGCCAAAGTGGGGGAAATCAAGTCAGTCCTGTCTCAGGCAGCCTGGAGGAAGTTCCCAGTGAGCGTGGGGCTCTGAGGAAAACAGGGAGAGCATGGCCGTGGTTTCCTCTGGCTTCTGCTCTGAGCCTCAGGGGAATTGTAGGAAAAACAGGTGTCAGAGGGCTGGAACAGCACAGGGACAGACAGGAATGTTGGGTGCTGGAAAAGCAAAGATCTGGATGCTCCCAGGAGAAGAGATTTGAGTGGATCAGGAGCTGCAATCAGTGCTGCAGATGGAAACATTAAAATTAAAAGGCCAGGATCTGCTGTCCCTTCCTAAGTCCCTGTTGGGGGATGAACCCATCCCCTGGCAGGGCTGGAATGCAGAGAAGCCCTTGAGGTTCCTGGGGAGGAGGTGGGGTCCCCCCAGGGCTCCCCACCCTTCCCCAGCTCACCTGTGCCTTTCTCCCACAGGGACAAGTTGGCCGAGCTCCACGGGAACATGTTTGTGGAAGAGTGCGTGAAATGTGGGAAGTACGTGAGCCCTGGGGGGAAACTGGGCTGGGATCTCCATTCCGGGATGGGGGCTTGGCTGGAATCTCCATCCTGGGGGACATGAGCTGGGGTTCCCATCCTGGGGGATACTGGGCTGGGGGAAACTGGACTGGGGTTCCCATCCCATTCCAGGCCAAGCTGGGCTCTCCAGCCCCTGGTGAGCAGCTCTGTCCCCGCAGGCAGTACGTGCGTGACGCCGTCGTGGGCAGCATGGGGCTCAAGCCCACGGGACGCCTCTGCAGCGTCACCAAGGCCCGGGGGCTGCGGGCCTGCAGGTAGGGATCCCTCCTGGGATGGGGATGGGGATGTAGGGATCCCCCCTGGGATGTGGGATGGGGGCACGGCCCAAGAGCCCCTCAGATTTGGGAGAAGCAGCCCAAGGTGCAGGAGGATCTCTCTGGGTGCTCTCCATCCCTTCAGTGTGGGGACAGGGAGGGCAGGACAGGCTCTGGTCATTGTCCCCTTTGCCAGGGCAGCTCTGTTCCTGTTCTCCTGCCTTCTCCAGGGAAAACCACGGTCCCTGTGTGTGTTTTGCAGAGGGAAGTTACGAGACACTATTCTGGATTGGGAAGATTCCCTGCCCGACCGTGACCTGACGCTGGCAGATGAAGCCTGCAGGTACTGACGCCCTGCTCAGGAGGGGAACAGTCCCTTCCCACCCCTCCATGCCCTGGTTCTGGATTTCTCCTCCTCCCTGCAGGAAAGCCGATCTCTCTGTCACCCTGGGGACCTCTCTGCAGATCAAACCCAGCGGGAACCTCCCGTTGATCACCAAGAAGAGAGGAGGGAAGTTGGTCATTGTCAACCTCCAGGCAACCAAACACGTGAGTGAGCGTCCTGCAGCGCTGCACTGCTCCTTCCCCCTCCTGTCCCCTGTTCCAGGCCCATCCCAGGTTTGTCCCTGCACGTTGTCCCCTCCCAGGTGGCCTCTCTTAGCAGGCAAACAGGCTGGAAGTCCTGGGTTGGAGGGTTTAAACCTGCAACTCCTGCTAAACACGTAGAGATGGCAGGTAAATATTAGAATCATGGAAAGGGCTGGGTTGGAAGGAACCTTGAAGCTCATGCTGTTCCCTCTCCCATGGGCAGGGACACCTTCCACAATCCCAGGCTGCTCCAAGCCCTGTCCAGCCTTATCCAAGCAAGTCTTAGGAGCAGAGTGAAAGCTCAGCCTGGAGCCTGCTGTGTCCTCTTGGGGTTTACAGCCCAGGGAAGGGCCACACAGGACCTGTGGAGGACACGCTCAGTTCCTGCTCAGATACTGGTGCCCCCAATAATCCAAAGTCTTTAACACCCAGACCTGGGGGTTCCTGGGGTGTCACCAGAGCTCCCTTGTGCCTGTCACACCCTGTCCCTGCTCTGTCCCCGTGTCCCCATCCCCAGGTGTGGCTCAGCCCATACCCTGGCAGAGCCCCAGGGCCAGCTCATGTCCCACTGGGAATGACACACAGGGGACAGGGCTGTGTCCCTGTGAGGAGCCATTTGTCCCCTGAGCCGTGTCCCTGTGAGGAGCCGTTTGTCCCCTGAGCCGTGTCCCTGTGGGGAGCTGTTTCTCCCCTGAGCCGTGTCCCTGTGGGGAGCTGTTGTCCCCTGAGCCGTGTCCCTGTGAGGAGCCATTTGTCCCCTGAGCCGTGTCCCTGTGAGGAGCCGTTTGTCCCCTGAGCCGTGTCCCTGTGGGGAGCTGTTTCTCCCCTGAGCCGTGTCCCTGTGGGGAGCCGTTTGTCCCCTGAGCCGTGTCCCTGTGGGGAGCTGTTTGTCCCCTGAGCCGTGTCCCTGTGGGGAGCTGTTTCTCCCCTGAGCCGTGTCCCTGTGGGGAGCTGTTGTCCCCTGAGCCGTGTCCCTGTGGGGAGCTGTTTCTCCCCTGAGCCGTGTCCCTGTGGGGAGCTGTTGTCCCCTGAGCCGTGTCCCTGTGGGGAGCTGTTGTCCCCTGAGCCATGTCCCTGTGAGGAGCCATTTGTCCCAAGCCGTGTCCCCCTGTCCAGGACCGCCAGGCCGACCTGCGCATCCACGGCTACGTGGATGAGGTGATGATGAAGCTGATGAAGCACCTGGGGCTGGAGGTGCCCGAGTGGACGGGGCCGGTGGTGGTGGAGAGCGCCGAGCTGGCCGAGGGCGAGCGGGAGCAGCTGCAGGGGCGGCTCAAGGAGGAGCCCCTGGGGCAGCACAACGGCCTCAAGCAGGAGTGCCCCAGCCCGGACACGGGGCCAACGCCCGTGAAGAAGATGAAGGTGGAGCCTCTCCTCACCTGACCTGGACTGTCCCTGTCTCACCTGGGCTGCTTTTCCTACTACCGACTTTTTTTTATACCCTTAAATATTGTCCCTTTTTTTATGTCAGTATTAAACATACTTGAATTGTGGCTCGCGGAGCAGCTGCACCCACTGAGGAGGGCCTGGCATAGGGAAATTCTTCCCTGTGAGGGTGGTGAGGCCCTGGAATGGGATTCCCAGAGAAGCTGTGGCTGCCCCTGGATCCCTGGAAGTGCCCAAGGCCAGGGTGAATGGGACTTGGAGCACCTTGGGACAGTGGAAGGTGTCCCTGCCCATGGCAGCGGTGGCACTGGATGGGCTTTGAGGTCCCTTCCAACCCAAGCCATTCCATGACTCTGTAATTCCATGTCACTTGGTCATGGAAGGGGACTGGAGCTGGCTGGATCCCAGTTGGACTCAGGGCTGGGAGCTGTGGGAGGCTGCCCTGGCCCCAGCTCCAGGTTGGGCATGGCCGTCTGTCCCCCCACATTTCTGGGCCCCTCATGGCAGCTGGGCTTGAGGTTCACCTGGCCCACAGCTCCTTGAAACCTTGTGGAGCACCCTCTTTTAAATTACAGCAGGTGGATTTTTTTCCAAAATATCTTATATTTAGAGATGAAAATAAAATTCTAAAACCAAAAACCAAACCAAAACCAAAACAAAACCAACCAGTTGCACCATCAGCAGCCAACCAGGGCAGGGCCCCTCCTGCTTCTCAGCCCCATCCTGAGCGACCTCAGGTCCTTTCCAGAACTCCCACAGTGCCAGGGGGGCAGGAGCAGCCCCTCTCCTCCCAGTAAGGCCAGTGGGAACCGGTCTCCTCTTCCCAGTTCACAGAATCCAAGCAAAGCCAAGCAGGTCCAGCATCCGGAGGCAGATCCCGGAGGGGTCCCCCCGAGGGTGTGTCCTGTAGGGGACGAGGTGCTGGCACCCCGTGGCACCCCCGTGCCCCCTGCTGTGCCTAAAGCTCCTCCGCCGGCTCCAGCACCGCGGGCTCGGACCACGCCAGGGATGCCAGCCCCGGGTGCGGCACAGAGCCATCCCCTGGCACGGCCTCGGCCCTCTCCCCGTGCTCGTGGCTCAGCCCCTCGGTGCCCGATGGCCGTGTGTGGTTCTGGAGGGACCCTTTGGCCGGGAGTGCTGGGGACGTGTCCTGGAACGCCTCGTGCAGGGTCTCGGGGGTCTCGTGCAGGGGCTCCGACCACAGCGGCTCCGGGGGCTTCTCATCCCCGGCCTGGGGCTGGGTGTGAACCACGCGGGAGGCGGCGGCGTTGTGCAGGGACCTGGAGAAAACTGAGCCCCACGGAGGGTCAGGGCCTGGGCCAGGGCCATGAGGGTCTGGCACGGCTCTGGCTCAGCTCAGCACAGCTCAGCTCAGCCCCGGCACAGCCCCGGCACAGCTCAGCTCAGCCCAGCTCAGCCCTCACCTCGCACGGGCCTGAAGTCGCCGTTTGCCTCAGCCTTGCTGGGGGCGAAGGGGCTGATGGAGGGGAAGACAATGAGGGTGAAGGAGAGCAGCAGGACCTGGGGACAGAGTGGACATCACTGAGCACAGCAGGGGAGAGGAACCAGGAGCTGGGTCACAGCTGGTGGGAGACCCAGGAGCGCATCTATTCCTTCATCCCTCCCTTCTGGTTCATGTCCTACCAGTGCACCTCCATCCATCCATCCATGCATCCATCCATCCATGCATCCATCCATCCATCCATGCATTCATCCATCCATCCATCCATCATCCATCCATCCATCCCTCCCTCCCAGCCCATCTCCCAGGCTTTGGAGGCCCCACGCACCGCCAGGCAGGTCCCTGTCTGTGCTGCCTTGTTGCTCGACTGAACCACCATGGCCTGGAGCTTCTTCAGCTGCTCCAGGAGGGATCTGGGAACAGGGAGAGCCCATGAGCCTCCACGCCAACACTTCCCACCCCACCTTGTCCCCATCCCACCCTGGGAACACCTACGAGTTCTGCTTCTCCAAGTGCAGGACCTTCCTCTGCAGCTCCTGGTTCTGAGCCGTGCACGCCAACATCCTGGGACACGGAGAGCAGCAGGGCTCAGGGGACAGGGCTGGCAGGGAGCAGAGTGCCCGGGGTGCCACCCTGGGCGTGTCACCATGCCCAGGTGAGGGGCTGGGCTCTGTACCTGCTCTCCAGCCCATCGATGTATTCCTTCTTCTTCTTGCGGCTCTCCTGGGCCGACTGCTTGTTCCGGATCTTCCTCCGGATCTTCTTCAGCACCCGCTCCTCGTACTGGGGGAGACACGGGGGGTCAGGGCCGCCAGGGAGGGCTGGGACCCCCCTCCACACCCCCCCAGGGGTCCTGGCACCCACCTTGGTGAGGGGCAGCTGCGTGGGCAGGGTCACCCCCTCCTTCAACAGCAGCTTCTTCTCGTCCTCCGTCAGCACCAGCTCCTGGAAGTGGCCCTGGCTGGGCCGGAGCAGGGAGCCAGGAGCCTGTGGCTGCTGTGGGGACATGGAATGGTGACACCTTTGGGTGGGGTCACCCTCCACCTGGCCCCAGGGACCCTGGCTGGGACCATGGTGAAGGTGCCTTGGGCCAGGAAGGGACCGGGATCACAGACAAGGACCAGGAAGGGAAGGGAACAAGTGAGGACAAGGAGGGATAGGGATGGGAATGGGGGATGATCAGGGTGCAGGAAGGGACAGGGCTGGGGACACAGGGACGGGGACTCACATTGTCAGAGCTGCCCGAGAGCAGCAGGTCCTTGACGGTGAGGGCACAGGATGCGGGCGGGGGGACCACGGGCAGGTCCTGGCTCTCCTCTAGGAAGAACCCAGGGTGCCACATGTCTGGGTGAGGGCAGAGCAGGGCTGTCAACAGGGCTGTGTCCCCACTGTCCCCAGTGTCCCCAGTGCAGGACCCTCCCCTGCCATGGCCCCAGGACCAGGGTGACTTGCTGCCCAGTCCAGTGCCCAAACTGTCCCTCTGGTCCTGCCCTAGTGCCCCCCACCACCAGTGTGCCCAGTTCACCCCAGTTCCCAACCTCTCCACACTGTCCCTATCTCCTCCCTAGCCCACCAGACCTCCCAGTTCTTCCCAGTTTCTCCCAGCCCCGTCAATGTCCCCACAGTCCCCACTGCTCCCATCTCCCCAGTGTCCCCAGTCCCCCCAGTGCCCCCAGCCCGCTCCTTTCCCGGTGTGCCTCACCCAGGTCGATGGAGACCTCGGGCTGCAGGACCCCCGGCCCCGCTGGGAGGGGCTGGGCCTGGCTTGGGTCGGTGTAGGGGTACAGAACCTCTCGGGGACCCCCGCCACAGCTCCGGGGGGGGCTGTCGTGCTGGTCAGAGGGGGGGTCCTCGGACACCCCGCTGTCACTGGTGGCCGGGGACCAGCTGGGCGAGTCCGACACCGAGTCCCCGGAGCCCAGCACGGAGCTCAGGAGGTTATTGCTGTCCGGGGCACGCTGTGGGGACAGGGCACCGTCACCGGGAGCACCGGGGTGTGACACGCCAGGGCTGGCACCCAGCAGGGCCAGGTGGGGCGGGCGCGGGCCCGGGGCTCACCCTGTCCTGGGGCCAGGCCCCCGGCGGCGTCCCCAGCTCCACCTCGCGCAGGATCCCGTCCTGGACGTCGAAGAGGAGATCCAGCAGGTCCAGGCTCTCGAGGCTGCCCATGCTGGAGGCCATGGCTGTGGGATGGCAGGGTCACTGCCCAGCCCAGGCCCCGTGGTACCCCCCAGAGCCACCCCCACACCAGCTGCACGGCCCCAGGGACACCCCGAGTCGTGGGGCAGCTGGGAGGGGGCAGGGGAATGTTGGGATTCACCTGGAAGAGCCCTACAGGTGTGGGACAGGATGTGGGGGCTCCAGGCATGGCAGTGCCCCCTGCTCCTCCCAGCAGCTGAAGCTCCCAAATCCTCCAGTTTTCCACCCAGAGCTGCCCAGGCAGGGGGTTCCGCCTGGAGGTGGCCGTGCTGGAAGGGCTGGTTAATCATTCTGGGTGGCCAGGGGAGGGGAGGGGACTGCGGCCACCGGTCACCCCAGGGAGGGGACTCAGTCCCTCACTGCTACCCCAGGCACTGCTCGAGACCCTGGGCTCAGAGCTGACCACTAACCCAACTGGCCAACCAGCCGACTGACATCCCAACTACCCGAGCAGCTGACCCACTGACCAACTGGTTGACCATTCAGTCAATGAACTGATCAAGAGACAGAACAAATGGTCAACCTGTTGGCCAAATGACCAATGGATAGACTGCCCCAACAACCAGCCCACTGACCAATGGACTGACCAGTCAACTCTCTGCCTGATTGACCAACCAACCAACCCACCACCCACCCAACTGGCTCAAATGCCCTCCAAGCCAGCTGGGGACAGTTGTCATTACTTGACATTTGTCTGGCCAAGGCGGACACGGTGGTCCTTCACCCTCAATCCTCTCAGAGGATCCTGATGGCCCCATGGGATCTCATTGAGCGGTGGCAGCCAGGACATACCTGAGGGAGATGCCATTGATTGTCCTCTCAGCCCTCTCTGAGCACAGGGAGCGCAGTGGACAACAAGCTGGGCCTTCACCCTCTTCCTCTTCCTCCTCCTTTATGATTCCCTGACCCGAATGGCAAAGTTTAAACTCCAACTGCACAGAAATAATATCCTAGATTGCAAAATGTCCCAGCCCTGATTGGGGCCGTCAGAGTGAGATGGCAGGGCCACCCCGGGGCTGGACCCGTAACTCATTAGCCAAATGTTTTTGTGCTCCTCTGCCAAGCGGGGCAGGAGGGGCCGGGGCTGCCGGGCGAAGTCCAGGTGCTATAATTGTCCGTGAACCTTCACCCACTTTTGGGGACAGTTTCCCTTTTTCAGACGTCTCGGCGTTAATCACATTCGATGACTGCTGAGCGCAATATCCGGGGACCTTTGCTTGGGCTCCACCACTTGTGGATTATCCAAAACCACCTTGGTGCCCTGTGGTTCTCCTGGAGAGACACCACTGACACGGGATGGAGGGACAGCACACAGGGAATGGCTTTCCAGGGACAGAGGGCAGGGATGGGTGGGATTTTGGGAAGGAATGGATGTGAGGGTGGGCAGGCCCTGGCACAGCATGCCCAGAGCAGCTGGAGCTGCCCCTGGATCCCTGGCAGTGCCCAAGGCCAGGGTGGACATTGGGCTGGAGCAGCCTGGCACAGTGAGAGGCGTCCCTGCCCATGGCATGGGTGGCACTAGATGTGTTTAAATTCCATCCCAAGCCAGCCCATCCTGGGATTCCGTGAGTCCCTCATGGCTGTCTCAGGTTCACACGCTGTGTCCCCTTCATCCCCCTGCACTGAGGGGCACCGGCCCAGCTGCACCTGCGTGCCCTCAGTGAATGGCACCCCGGGCACAGGGACAGAGGGGACAGAGCTGACTAAGGCTCCGTGTGGCCCAGGCGTGGCGCGGGGACAAGGCCACGGCCCCTTATCGGCCGCCCCACGGCCTCTGCCCGGGCAGGCGGCGGCTGCTCCTCGCTTTATGGCCCCACCGGGACCGGGCAAAGGGCGCTCGCCCGGGGCCGCCACCCGGGGCCGCTCGGAGCCCTCCTCAGGAGCCTCGGGGGTCCCGAGGTCTGGATCGGGCATGGAACGGGATGGGCAGAGCAGGCAGGGGCTGAGGGGCTGCTGCCCGTTGCTGGGGCACTAATAAGTGTTTATTTAATTAACGCTCCGCCCACACTGCCGGAACTCCCCGGTGCTCCCCGGGTGTGGAACCTCCACCACAGCCACCACCTCCTTCTGCCCCTGAGAGAGATCTCGCGAGACTTCGCTCCGCCGCGCGTTCTTCCTGGCACACCTAGGCCCCGCCTCCTGTGCCCGTACGAGGCCCCGCCCTCCGGTCCTCCTGCCCCCACCTCTCGGAGCCCCCGGTCCCGCCTCCATAGGCCCGATCGTGGCCCCGCCCCGCTACGGGCCGTGGCCCCGCCCCCAGGCCCGGCCCCGCCCCCGATTGGCCCGCGCTGGCCCCGCCCCGGCCCCGCCCCCGCGCGCCCCCGCGCCCGGCCGCGCCCCCCCGGCCCCGCAGGCGCGGCCCGGCCCGGCCATGCCGGCCAAGAGGAAGCCGGTGCTGCCCGCCCTCAACATCGCCCCCAGCGCCGCCGAGGGGCCCAGCCCCGACGGCTCCGCAGAGTGAGTCAGGCCCGGCCGGGACCGCCCCGGCAGCGGGGCTGGGCCTGGTGGGGGACGCGGGGCCTGGGGGGGACACCGGGCCCGGGCAGAGCGGGGAGGCCGGGACAGAGCGGGCACCGGGCCCGGGGCGGTCGGGGCACGGCGGGCACGGGGCGTGGGGAGGGCCGGGGAAGGCCCGGAGGAGCCGGGACAGGTTTGGGGAGGCCTGGGAAGGTCTGAGGGGGAGCTGGGATAGGCTCGGGGGAACCGGGCCAGGCCTGGAGGGCTGGATGGGCCCGGTGTGGGGCAGGTGAGATCAGGGAGGCAGAGCCGGGCGAGAAAACTGAGGGCTGGGAGGGCAGGTGGGGATGGGATGGGCAGGGGGAGGCTGCTCTGGGCCCCCCGGTTTGCAGGGACAGCTCTGGCCCGGGGGGTGCCGTGCTAAGGAACGGGAGGGAAACGGGCCTGGAGATCCAGGCTGGAGCGGGGATGGGGCTGGGGAGGTAATGGGGCAGCACTGGGGGCTCGGCGGGTGGGAGATGTGGGGTGAGAGGCGGTGGAGGGGGGTACGAGGAGTGGAAGGGATGGGTGAGACCCTCCCGACATGTCCCAGTGTGGCTGAGGAGGGACAGGGGGGTGGCAGCAAATGGGACGGAGCAGCTGGAGCCGGCACAGGCTCGGCAGCTGCTGCTGGGGCAGCACAGACCCCCCTTTGTGCTCAGGATTTGGGGTGGGGGTGTAACAGGGCTGCTGGACCCCACGGAAAGCCCCTCTCATGTTACACACCAAAGCCAAGTTTGGCTCCCCGGGACAGGGAGCAGCATCTGCTGCTGCCTCTTTAAGGGCCAGAGGATTCTTCCTGTTCCTTGGCTCTCCAAAAACGCCTGACTGCTCCCCAGCTCCTCTCCAGAGGGGCTGTGTGTGCTGGGCAGGGACTTCTCCAGCTCTCCCTGTCCAGCTGATCCCATTGTGGGGGCTCAGGACATGTTAGGGGATGATTTTTCCATAATTTCCTAAGAACTGTACCCTCCTTTCCCTGCTGCTGAGCATCTCCCATCTCCTCCTCCCCTCTCCAGGGCTAACCTGGTGGACCTGCAGAAGAAGCTGGAGGAGCTGGAGCTGGATGAGCAGCAGAAGAAGCGCCTGGAGGCTTTCCTGACACAGAAAGCCAAAGTGGGGGAGCTGAAGGACGATGACTTCGAGAGGATCTGCGAGCTGGGCGCTGGCAATGGCGGGGTGGTCACCAAAGTGCAGCACAAACCCTCAGGGCTCGTTATGGCACGCAAGGTAACGAGGGGCTGGGAGTGCTGGGGGGCACCTGGAGCTCTCCATGGCTCGGGGAGGGCCGGCTTTGGTTGGATTCTCTCTGCATTTGCACCTTCACCACCTCACCTGGGTGAGGAGCAGAGGCCTGGCTGCTCCCAGATGGAGCTGTCTCCTTTTGGAGAGGCTGCACTCCCAGTGACAGATCCCTGGGCTCTGGAAAACAGCAGTTTATTTTTTTTTTCCCAGTTCTGATGGACGAAGTGAGTGGAATTGGCTCTCCCGAGGATTGTAGGTCATGACTGAGGAAGTGGCAATGGGAAGGATGGGTTTGGCACACACATCCCTCATCCCTCAGCCCCATTTAACACATCCCAAGGTCATTCCAAGCAGGGACAGAGGTTCCTCAGACAGAGGTTCCTCTCAGACTTGGCTCCATTGGGAACATCCACTGTGGTGCCACAGAGTAGAAAATCAGGAGCTGCTTCACCTGCCTGCTGGGGGAGGCCGTGCTTGGCAGGAGCAGCACAACCACTGCTCTGCCTCCTCCAGAGTCTCTCCTCCCTCCTGCTGCTGGGACTGTGGAATCCTGGAGTGGTTTGGGTTGGAAGGGGCCTCACAGCTCACCCAGTTCCAGGGCAGGGCCTCCTTTCCCCAGCCCTGGGTGTTTCCCTCCCCGCTGTGCTCTGACCCCGCGTGCGGCCCCAAAAGCCGCTGCTCGTTCTCGTGCAGAACCTTCACAGGGGCTTTTTCTTTTCTGTGGTTTCCTTGATCTGGGAGCACCTTCTTACAACACCTCCAGAGCTTGTGAAAATGCTCCTGGCTGCTGACTCAGAGGGGCTGAGATCAAACTCCTGACTCGTCTTTCCACCCGTGTCCGCTGCAATCCCGGCGCCTTCCGTGGCTGAGGCAGCACGGAGCTCTCTGTGTGCCTCCAGCCTGGGATCCCACACTGGATGGGGCTGGAGACACCTTCAATCCCACCCAGTGCCACCCCTGCCAAGGCCAGGGACACCTTCCACTGTGCCAGGCTGCTCCAAGCCACGTCCAACCTGGCCCTGGGCACTGCCACAGCTTCTCTGGGAATTCCATTCCAGGGTTTATTCCCAATATCCCATCCATCCCTGCACTGGGAAGCCATTCCCTGTGTCCTAACACTTTAACCTTGATATTACTCTGCAAATGGGAAAAATTCTGCTCCTCCCCTGAAGATGTGATTTCCTCCCAGCACTCAGGGCTGCTGCCCATCAGTTCCTCTCCCTCCCAGGAGTCACACCTTGCCTGTTTCCTCTCCCTTGGCAGCTGATCCATTTGGAAATCAAGCCAGCCATCAGGAACCAGATCATCCGGGAGCTGCAGGTGCTGCACGAGTGCAACTCCCCCTACATCGTGGGCTTCTATGGAGCCTTCTACAGCGACGGGGAGATCTCCATCTGCATGGAGCACATGGTGAGTGAGGCCCTGCCCTCCCTGCTCCCTCCCAGTGCCTCTCCCTGCCAGCTCAGTGCCACTGGCAGCTCCTTGTCCTGGCCACTCTGCTCCTGGTGGGAGCCACACATTCCTGCCCAGGGCTCGGAATGAGGGAGACAGCGACTTTTGGGAAGAGGAAGCAGAGGTTTGGGGCTTGGCCAAACGGAAATGTTGCCAACCCACTGCTCTGCAGAGCCTGCTGAGAGGCTCAGTGGACACATTCTGTTCTTTGTGGTGGAAAATTAAGTCATTTCTCCTCCAAATCAGCACCATCTTGGCATTTCCACTGATGGAAGGAAGCACGGATCCAACAGCAAGAAGCAGAGCTGTTAAAAAACAGTTCTCAGTGATAAACTTGGGTGATATCAGTTTTCAGTGATAAACCTGAGCTCAGATCACCAGATCTTCTTTTTGGCTGAAAAAGGAGTGTGCTCAATGCACCTGCTGCCCTGTGCATCCAGCTGCTCTGTTTTCCTGCTGGGAATTGCTGTGTTGGTCATTCCCACGTTCTTGGTTTCAGGATGGTGGCTCTTTGGATCAAGTGCTGAAGGAAGCCAAAAGAATTCCTGAGGAAATCCTGGGCAAAGTCAGTATAGCGGTGAGTGCTGGGGCTGCCCAGGCTTTCGGGGGGGATTTGCTGGGCAGGGATTGGGAATAATTCCTGGGCTGCCCTGGGAAGTTCTCTGTTTCCCAGTCCTGGGGACTGCACTTTTCCTGAGCCAGAGCAGAGGGGAAATATTCCCAACCCCTTTCCCCCTGGATAATGTTGGCTTCACTTCGAGGAGCTTTGGGAGAAGCTTTTTTGGGGCGGTTCACCCAAAATCTGTGATGGAATTGGGGATGAATTGCAAACCCTGAGGGACATGGACACCACAGGGCAGCTCTCCCTGGGCTGGGGGCAGAGCTGTTCCCTGGGCTCAGCTCTGATGCAGCCTTTGGTTCCCCCAGGTTCTGCGGGGCCTGGCCTACCTGCGGGAGAAGCACCAAATCATGCACAGAGGTGAGAGCAGGACCCTGAAAATGCCAGCCTGCAGTGCCAGGTGTCACCCAGAGCCACCCTCACGCTGCCCTCTCTCTCTCGCTGTTCCCAGATGTGAAACCCTCCAACATCCTGGTGAATTCCCGAGGGGAGATCAAGCTCTGTGACTTTGGGGTCAGCGGGCAGCTCATTGACTCCATGGCCAACTCCTTTGTGGGAACTCGGTCCTACATGTCTGTAAGTTCCTTCCACCTGGGGTTTTTGGGCTATTTGAGTTCATCTCAGCTGTTTCCATCCCCATCCTGTTCACAGGGACACTTTCCACTGGCCCAGGTTGTTCCAAGCCCCGTCCAACCTGGCCTTGGACACTTGCAGGGATCCAGGGGCAGCCACAGCTTCTGTGGGAACCTGTGCCAGGGCCTGCCCACCCTCCCAGGGAAGGATCCTGAGGTCTGAGCTGCTCCTGTATTTTGGGAATGGTTATTCAAGAGCAGTTATAGTTAGTCAGGGGCTATTTAAAAATCCTGTCCCCTCTGCTCCCAGGCCCTGGCTCCAGGCTGCCTCAGAGCTGCCAGTGGGGATGACTTGCATGGATTGATTTATTTCTTATTTTTTCTTTTAATGGCCATAACCTCAAGGGGATTTTCTGCTCCTCTGGTGCCTCTTGGGTGTTAACAGCAGAGAGCAGGAAAATACATTTTTATGGATAAGCAGAGTCCCTTAGATTTCAGCACACGGAGAAATAGATTCCTGCTGGGTGTTCCAGACTCCCAAACACAAGTAGCTGGGAATGCTCCTGAGTTGGGAGTGTGGATAAGATGCTCCAAGTGCTTTTTGTCTGCACATCATTCTTCTTTTCCATCCCCTTTGCACATGATCCTTCTGGGACTGTCCTTTCCCTGGAGAGCTGCCATGGGATTGGGATATTACAGAATCCCAGGATGGTTTGGGTTGGAAGGGCCTTAAAGGCCATCCAGTCCCCCTCCCGCTATGGCAGAGACACTTTCCACTGTCCCAGGCTGCTCCAACCTGGACATTTCCAGGGATCCAGGGGCAGCCACAGCTTCCAGGGCCTCCCCACCCTCTCAGGGTGGAATTCCTTCCCAATCTATCCCATCTATCCCTGCCTCTGTCCGTGTGGAGCCATTCCCTGTGTCCTGTCCCTTGCCCAGAGTCCTTCTCCAGTTCCCCTGGAGCCCCCTTAGGCGCTGGAGTCTCATCAATATAGGATATTTGTATTTGGTGTCACTGTCACATGTTAGCCCACATCCCTGTGTCCTGGGGGTCCATATCCCACGGCAGTGGGTGTTCCCATGCTCTGGGGACCAGCATTCCATGTCACCCTGCATTCCCTGTGCCCTGGGTGCCATTATCGCCCATTCCCAGAGCCATTATCGCCCATTTCCAGTGGTTATCGCCCATTCCCAGTGCCATTATCCTTGCTCCCATGTCCATTCCTGTCCCCCTGAGCCCCTCCCTGTTATCCCCCTTCCCAGTGCCATCATCACCCATTCCCATTCTCCCTGAGCCCCTCCCTGTGCTTTCCCATTCCCAGTGCCATTATCCCCATCTCCTCTCCCCGCAGCCCAAGCCCCTGCAGGGCTCTCCCCATTATCACCCATTCCCGGTGCCATTATCCCTGTTATTCCCATTCCCAGTACCATAATCCCCCATTCCCAGTGCCATTATCCCTGTTATTCCCATTCCCAGTGCAATAATCCCCCATTCCCAGTGCCATTATCCCTGTTATTCCCATTCCCAGTGCCATAATCCCCCATTCCCATTATCCTCAGTCCCACATGCCATTATCCCCATTCTCAGTGCCATTATCCCCCATTCCCATTATCCCCATCCCACTCCCCTGAGTCCCCTGTGCTCTCTCCATTATCCCCATTCCCATTCCCAGTGCAATTATCCCTGTTATTCCCATTTCCAGTGCAATTATCCCTGTTATCCCTATTTCCAGTGCCATCATCCCCTCATCCCCAGTGCCATCATCCCCCATCCCCAGTGCAATTATCCCCATTCCCATGATCCCCATTCCCAGTGCCATTATCCCCATTGTCCCCATTATCCCCATTCCCAGTGCCACCATCCCCATCTCTCCCGCAGCCCGAGCGCCTGCAGGGCTCTCCCCGTTATCCCCATCCCAATTCCCATTATCCCCATAATCCCCCATTCCCAGTGCCATCATCCCCATTCCCATTATCCCCATGATCCCCATTCCCAGTGCCATTATCCCCATTGTCCCCATTATCTCCATCCCAATTCCCATTATCCCCATTCCCACCATCCCCATCTCTCTCCCGCAGCCCGAGCGCCTGCAGGGCTCTCCCCATTATCCTCATTATCCCCATTCCCAGTGCCATTATCCCCATTGTCCCCATTATCCCCATTCCCACCATCCCCATCTCTCTCCCGCAGCCCAAGCCCCTGCAGGGCTCTCCCCATTATCCCCATCCCCATTCCCATTCCCATTATCCCCATTCCCATTCCCATTATCCCCATTATCCCCATTATCCCCATTATCCCCATTATCCCCATTATCCCCATTCCCACCATCCCCACCTCTCTCCCGCAGCCCGAGCGCCTGCAGGGCACGCACTACTCGGTGCAGTCGGACATCTGGAGCATGGGGCTGTCCCTGGTGGAGCTGTCGATCGGAAGGTACCCAATCCCCCCGCCAGACTCCAAGGAACTGGAAGCAATTTTTGGCCGTCCTGTGGTGGACGGGGCGGAGGGAGAGTCCCCCAGCATCTCGCCGCGGGCCAGGCCCCCAGGACGCCCCGTCAGTGGTAGGGGCTGTGGTGTGCATCGGCAGCAACGCTTCCATGGGGGAGCTGCGGGGTTGGGGTGGCTGGGGGAGCTGCCCTGCAGGAGGCTCTGCTGGGAAGGCGACTTTGGCTCCTGCGCGACACAGGTTGGTGGAATCGAGGTGGGGAGGGACTCTCAGGATGGATTTGGGGTCTGCCCGTGGGCTCCTGAGATCCTCCTGTGTCCCGCAAAAAGGCTCTGGGCACGGCTGGAATGTGGCTGCCGTGGAGAGGATGGTGTGAGGGACGTTGTCACAGCCCCTGTGCTGCCAGCAGGTTCTTCTCAGGCAGCTTTTTGGGAAGAGCTCTGCTGGGAGCTCTCACAGAAGCACCGAGCAGCTCCAGGATTCCAGGGATGCTCTGCTGGAGCCGTTTCCTTGGGAGCAGAAGGCTCTGGAAGTGCTGCCAGCCAGCCAGAGTAGATGGTCTGGTGCTGTCCAATAAATAAATCTGGACTGGAGATCTGGTGAAAGAAATGGAAATTCTGGGAATGAACTTGATTCTATTTAATGGCTCAATTTCCCCGGGAGTTGCCTCAGCCTCTCCCAGCAGAGCTCCCCCAAAGTCGTGGTTTTCACCCCAAACTGAGCCCTGAGCAGCCTCTCAGCACCGTTTGTGTTCGTGTCACCCCCCAGGGCACGGGATGGACACCAGGCCTGCCATGGCCATCTTTGAGCTGCTGGATTACATCGTTAACGAGGTGGGTGTTTGCTTCCCCAGGGCTTCCTCAGGGATGTTCTGCTCTCCATGTTTGGTCACTCAGGGAATCCCAGCATGGTTTGGGTTGGAAGGACCTTAAATCCCATCCAGTGCCACCCCTGCCGTGGCAGGGACACCTCCCACTGTCCCACTGCTCCAGCCTGGCCCTGGGCACTGCCAGGGATCCACAGCTGCTCTGGGAATTCCATCCCAAGGCCTCCTCTCTCTTATAGGGGGGAAATTCTTCTCAACATCCCACCTAAACCTTCCCTCCTTCAGTTTAAGGCCATCCCCCGTGTCCTACCCAACTTGCAAGGCCAGCTCTCACAAACACAGCGATGGAAAATTCTCATTTTGGGATTGTTTCATCAGCCCTAGGCATGGCCAGAGCTGGGATTTGTGAGGCTGGATTTAGGATTGGGATGCTTGGTGATTTCCCAGCTTTGGCTGGGGTTCAGTGTGGGGTCTCCCGGGTGCAGAATGAGCAGGAATGGCAGGGAAGGAATGGCAGGGAAGGGTTTTCCTGGCTGGAAAAGCAGTGAGGATGAGAGTGGCTGTAGAGCACAGCTCCCTGACACTGATTTTTGGCCCAGTAACACAGGAGTGGTGCAGGAACCCCTTTTCCTTCTCTCCACAGCCTCCTCCCAAGCTGCCAAGTGGAGTCTTCACGCAAGATTTCCAGGAGTTTGTAAATAAATGGTGAGGATTTCATCTCCTGGCTGAAGGTGGAGCCTTGGGCGTGCTCCTTGACAGCGCTGCAGCTCCACCCTCTGTGTTCTGCCTGATCTCTCTCTCTCTCCTTGCCTGATCCCACGTTGTGCTGGGAGCTCCTGCCTTGGGAAGGGTTGCAATAAAAGCATTTTATTATTTGTGGGGTTGCTGAGCAGGATCCCAGCTCCTTCTAAATGTGAGCCTGGCAAGGAGGGTGGCGGAGCAGATCCTGGGGCTGAGTCACCCCGTGGGCACAGGGACACCTGAAGGTGCTGCCAGAGCTCCCAGTGAAGCAGAGCTCGGATAAACCCCAGATTGCTGCCAAGCTTCGGGGCCTTTTCTCCATTTGCAGGGCACAGTTTGTCCCCGCAGTGTGGAGGAGATGGATGCTGCAGCTCTCCCTGGGAGCTGGGCTGGCAGGGATCCCTCTGCCAGGGTCCTGAGGGGCTCTGGGGGAAGCTGGGGCTTCTCCAGCCTGATCCCCACATGGAATCTCACCTTGGCTTCCCTCTCTTCTTGTTCTTCTCATTTCAGCTTAATTAAGAACCCAGCAGAACGAGCAGATCTGAAGATGCTGATGGTGAGTGGGGAGAGGATTTTTCTGGTGGCTCTGCCAGCTGCTGCCCCATCCCTCTTGTTCCAAAGGCTGGGAATTCCCAGGCTGAGCTCAGGATGAGGGACTGACCCCCTTTATCCAGGGGAAGTGCCGGGCTGGGTGGGATCTTGGGCAGGAATTCCTCCCTGTGATGGTGGGAGGAATATTTTCTCCAAATCCTCTTTCCCTGCCTCAGGATCTTCCCTTCCTCTCCAGTGCATATCCCACAGCACAGGGCCGGCTTTTTGGGATCTGGGCTGCTCCTCTGAGCCGTTCCTGACCGTGTTTTCCCCGTTGCTTGCAGAGCCACACGTTCATCAAGCGCTCCGAGGTGGAGGAGGTGGATTTCGCGGGCTGGCTGTGCCGGACGCTGCGGCTGAACCAGCCCAGCACTCCCACCCGCGCTGCCGTGTGAGCCCGGCTGGCACTCCTGCCTCGGGCACCGCTTCCTCTGCTCCCTGCAGGGCACAGCTGGCCCTCCTTCCTCCCTCCCAGCGCCAAAGCTCCGGCCCGGGGCGGCTCCATCCTCCGGGGGCGGCTCCATCCACCAGGGTCGGTCCCCTCGGACCTGGGGCTGTTCCAGGCTCTGCTCCAGCTCTGGGGCTCCTGACACTTGGGAATTGTGGTGCTGCTTATGTTGGTTTTTTCTTTATTTTTGGGTTTATTCTTGTTTTGGTTTGGGGTTTTTTTTTTGTTATTTTGGAAATTAGGAAGGAAGGTGATGGGAGGTGTGAGGTGGTGCGGGATGAGCTGGTGCTTCACCCCATCCCTGGTTTCTCTCTGGGATGGAGAATCAGTGGGATCAGGAATGGAGAAACCCTGCCTAAGGTGGCCCAGAGCAGTGTCCCTGTCCTGCCTGAGGCCACAGCTGGGCTGGGGGCAGAGCAGGGATTGCTGCTTGGTTTAAATCTGCTTTAAACGGTTCTGATGGAGCCTGGCTTGTCCTGAGCTGGATGTTCAGGGGAGGGGCTGGATCCATGGGGATGGGATGGGGATGGCTCCCACTTTTCAGCGTCCAGGTGAGGGGAGAGAGTGCATTTTAGATTTTCCTTCCCTGGAGAAGGGGAGGCAGAGCCCGGCTGTGCCCGGGGTTGGGGTCCCTCTCCTGACCCCATCGGGGGCACAGGGAACCCTCCAGGCTGCATTTCCCCCCTCCAGGCTGCGTTTCCCCCCTCCAGGCTGCATTTCCCCCCTCCAGGCTGCATTTCCCCCCTCCAGGCTGCGTTTCCCCCCTCCAGCTGCCTCCAGCCCATCCCAGGGCTGGCCTCAGCCATTGTGGCCGTGGCAGAGCTCCAGGATTCCCTGTCAGAGCCCCCTGGCCGGGGATGAACCCACCCCGAGCCCGCGTTGTTGTCCCTGGATTGTCCCTCCCTCCCATCAAGGACCCTGCAGCCCCCCAGGCCCCTTCCCACCACGTGGATTTTGGGGTGAATTGTTCCTTTCCTCCCCCCATGTGGGTTTGGCAACCCCTGAGCCCCCCCCATGAGGATTTAGGAATTTTTTGGTGTTTTCCTTGTATTTTTTTTTTGGCTGTTTTTCACTCAGTCAGGCTGGCAGCTGCCATCCCCCTGCCTGCCCTGGGTCCCACCATGGCAGCCCCCCCAAAAATTAACTCCCAGGCCTGGGTACCCCCAAGCCCCTCATCCCTTTTGCTTTCCTGTTTTCCAGCACAGGACAAAGGCACTGCCCTGCCTGGTGCCAACCCACAGGGCAGCCACATCCCCAAAGGGGGGGACGCCCCAATTTTTTGGGGGGAGCACCCTAATTTTGGGGGGAACACCCCAGATTTGAGGGGTCTGTGCTTGCTGGCTCAGCTCATGCCCAACCAAGCCCCCCTGGAGCCGTGGGGTGCTCGATGTGATGGATTTTGCCTCTTATTTAATATGGGAAGGTTCCTCAAGTTTCGGGCTATTTTCCATCAGTTTTGGTGCTGGGTTTTGGAGAGGAAGAGGAGGAAAAGGAGGATGATGATGATGAGGAGGAGGAGGAGAGCATGGATGGAGCAGTTTGGTGGTGCAATTAATTTTGGTTGTTTTTTTTTTTTTTTTTAAACTCGATATTTTCATCATGGACGGGGAGGGGAGGGGAAATAATAAATAAACGGCACTTTACATTTCCAGGTGGTTTCTCTCCAAGGTTGTGCCCCGGGTGGGTTTAACCCCTTAGGAGCCGGAATTGCAGCTGGGAATGCTGTCTGGGAGCTCTGCTGGCTGTCCCTGGCATGTGCTGGCCACTGCTGCCTCCAGTGGGAGCCGCAGACACCGGAATCATCCCGGCACGGGATGGATGTGGGATCCGAGGACCTAAATCCAGCTGGAAATAATTGGGGGGTGAAAAATATTTAGGGGTGGGAAATATTTGGGGTGAGCAGGAGCTGGGTGAAGCTGAAAAAAAAACCCAAATTGGGCCCAAAATTGGAAAATATTTTGCAGGTTTTGGGCTGTGAATGATGCAGGGGCTTGGGGTGACACCAGCATGGTGACATCCCTAATTCCAGGCTCCTTCTGGGAGGTTTTTTGGGATCCCATCCCTAATTCCAGGCTCCTTCTGAGGACATTTTTTGGGGATCTTGTGGTGCTATCTCTAATTCCAGGCTCCTTTTGTGACATTTTTGGGGGATCCCATGGTGCAATCCCCAATTCCAGGCTCAATGTGGGACATTTTTGGGTTTCCCATGGTGGCATCTCTAATTCCATGCTCGTTTTGGGACATTTTTTGGGGTTCCCATGGTGCCATCCCTAATTCCAGGCTCATTTTGGGACATTTTTGGGGTCCCACGCCGTGGTCCCTGACTCCAGGCTCCCGTGGTGCTGTTTTGGGGGGTCCTGGTTTGTTTTTTCCTGCTGTTTTGGGGTCCCCCAGGGCTCTGGGGTGCCCTGGGATGGACTCACTGCACCCCTGGGAGCTGTGCCAGCTTTTGGTGGTGCCAGCTGGGATTTGGGGAGGGGGGTCCCCAGTGTGGGGGTGACCACGGCCCCTGTGCCACAGCGGGATTTTAGGGGTGCAGGGAGGAATTGGAGGTGACAAAGGGGAGATCCCCAACCTCTGTTCATTTTATGGGGTACAGTGTGGGGAGTTGGGGTTCTCCCCACAAACACCCTCATTGGAGGCGGGGTTCCACAGCTGATTTTGGGGGGTCTCAGTGCAGGGGGGGCACTCTGGGGTTCATATTTTGGGAGGCTGGCAAAGGGGAGATCCCCAACCCCTGTTCATTTTATGGGGTACAATGGGGGGAATTGGGGCTCTCCCCCCAAACACCCTCACATAGGGGGTTCCATAGCTGATTTTGGGGGGTCTCAGTGCAGGGGGGGCACTCTGGGGTTCATATTTTGGGAGGCTGGCAAAGGGGAGATCCCCAACCCCTGTTCAGTTTATGGGGTACAATGGGCGCAGTTGGGGTTCTCTCCCCAAACTCACATAGGGGGTTCCACAGCTGATTTTGGGGGGGATCCACAGCTGATTTTGGGGGGTCTCAGTGCAGGGGGGGCACTCTGGGGGTTGATATTTTGGGGGCCCCCCCCGGGCGTGCCCCGGGCGTGCAGGGGGAAAGCGAAAGCAGCCGGGAGCTGGGGCTGCTGGGGCAGGGACGGGCTGGGGGTGCAGCCCCACACCCCAAACCCCACCCCAAAACCTCCCCCCGCTCCGTTTGGGGGTTCAGGGCCCCCTCAGTCCCCACCCCCGGCCGTGCTTCCCCGTGCTGCCTCAGTTTCCCCAGCTGCTCATTGGGGTTAATGACCCAAAACCCCCCTAAAACCTCCCCAAAACCTCCCCAAAACCCCCTCGGGGGGCGGGGGAAGGGCGAGGGGCGGGCGGGGAGCTGGGCCGGGGTTATTTAAGGGAAAAAAGGGGGAAAAGCGGAAATCCCAGCGAGGAACGCGACCCCCGAGGGGGGAAGGGGAAGGGGAAGGGGGGTGTCGATCGCAGCTTTGCTTTTCTCGCTTTCTCTTCCTTTAACGAACCCAAACCCCAAATGTCCAACAATTCCAAACGCGCCCGGATTTTTCTCTGTTCCCCGCGACCGGGACGGCGCTGGAATTGCGGGAGCCGAGCCGGGGGTGGCCCGGCCCCGCCCGGGTGGGGACAGCACGCCCGTGTCCCCGTGTCCCCGTGTCCCCGTGTCCCCGTGTCCCCCGCGCCGCTCCCGTCCTTGCCGGGCTGGCTCCGAGCCCACCGTGACCTTGGGCTCCGTGTCCCCGTCCCCCAGCGGCCGGGGGGGACACGAGTGGCGGGGAGGGGCTGCGGGGACATTGGGGACAGCGAGGGCGGCACGTGGTGCCTCGGGGAGGTGACCGGGGAGGGACATGGAGGGGCGGGGGGCGTGGGGAGGCGACACCAGCGTGGGGTGACGCGGGGAGGGGCCCGAGGGGGGACCCGAGTGGGTCTGAGGGGACAGGGAGGGGACATGTGGGGACACGCGTGGGGCTGGGGGCGCGGGGAGGGGGTGACACGTGGGTGGGGTGACCCAGAGGAGCACGGGGAGGTGACACGAGGGGTGACACGAGTGGCTTTGGGGGTGTGGAGCATAAAGGGTGACCCAGAGAGCCCGAGGGGTGACACTCGTGGGGTGACACCCGCGGGTTTGGGGGACACAGAGGGGCCCCAGGGGGTGACAGGTGGGCAGGGTGACCCCAAGGGGCTCAGAGTGGGGACACGAGTGGGTTCGGGGCCGGTGAAGGTGCCCCGGGGGATGACACGAGGGGGTCTGGGGGGACACACCAGTGTGACCCAGACGGGACGTGGAGGTGGCACAGTGGGGACACGAGTGAGTCTGGGGTCTGTGTGTGTGACACAGAGGGGAGGAGGTGACACCGTGTGACAAGTGTGGGTCTGGGGTCTGTGTGACACTGACGGGGACAGGGGGACACGCGTGGGTCTGGGGTCTGTGTGACACTGGTGGGGAGGAGGTGACACCGTGTGACATGTGTGGGTCTGGGGTCCGTATGTGTGACACTCCCCGGGGGGGAGGTGACACGGTGCAACACACGTGGGTCTGGGGTCTGTGTGACACTGACGGGGACAGGGGGACACGCGTGGGTCTGGGGTCCGTCAGACACACGGGGGGAGGTGACACCGTGCGACAGGCGTGGGTCTGGGGTCCGTGTGTGTGACACTAACACATGTGGGAGGTGACACGGTGCGACACGCGTGTCCCCGCTCGCGCTGTCCCGCGCTGGAAGGGGGGGGGGGTCCGCGTCCCCCCTGGGGTCTCCCCCGCGCGCGCCCCCCCCGAGCCCCCCCCGCGCTGCGCCCCCCCCCGGCCAGAGGCGGCTGCGCCCCGCGGGGGGGGCGGCGGGCGGGGGGGCGGCGCGCGGCCCCTTTAAGAGCGGGGCGGCCCCGGCCGGAGCAGGAAGGAGCCGCATACGGGCCTCGGCGAGCAGCTCCCGCGGGGCGGCCAGAGCCTGCTCCGCCCGCCCGCACGGCCCGGCCCGCCCGCCTCGGCACGGCGCGGCCCGCTCCGCTCGCCCGGACCGCTCGGCCCCCGCCCGGTACGGAACTGAGGGGTGGGCGCGCTTGGGGGGGGGGGGTCGCGCATGACGGGGGGGGGGGGTGGTTCGGGCCTGACCCTTCCCCCCCTCCCCGGGGGTGGTGGGGGGCAGTGGGGGGTGGGGAGGGGTCGGTTGGGTCCGTTGCGGGGGGGGGGGGGGTGGGGGCTGCCCCCCCTCCGCACCCCCTCCGTATACGTTGTACTTGGCCGGGCCGTGCTGGGGGGGTCGCGGAGGGGGGGGGAAGGGTTGGGAGCGGGGAGGAGTGGGGGGGAGCGCGGCGCGGGGGTTGCCGGGAGTTGTAGTCCCTCGGCGGCGCCGCGCCGCAGGTGCCGGTAGGCGAGTGGACTGCGCTTCCCGGCGGCCCCCGCGAGCGCTGCGAGCGGGAGGCGTGTTGATGGGCAGCGGGCGGGGCCAATCGGGGCGCGCCCTCCGCCCAGCGCGCCCGCCCCGCCCGCCGCCGCCCGGCCCAATGGCGGGCGCCGCGCGGGGTGGCCGGGGACGGGCGCGGCGGGGCCTGCGCGGCCCCCCCGCCCGGGCCCGCGACCCCCGCCCGGGCCCGGTCCCGCCGCGACCCCCGCCCGCCCCGCCGCCCCCGCGGGGCCGCAGGGACCTCGCCCCCCCTCCTCCCCCCCGCGCCCCCCGCCCCCGCCTCCCCCCGGCCTCCATTGCGGCGCCCGCCCGCCCGCCCGGGGGAAGGGGTGGGGTCGTGGCGCCCGGCCAAGGCTCCCTGTGGGCCCCGCGGGGGGGGCGGCCCGGGCCGGCGGGGGGGGAGGCCGGTCATGGGTGGGGTCCCCCGGGGCCGCCCCGTGCGGGGGCGTCGGGCCGCGCCGTCCCCGCGCACCCCAAGGTCGTTGGCGGCCGGGGGGCGCCGGCCCGGCCCTGCCCGCCCCGCTCCGGCCCTGCGCGCCCGGCGTTGTTTTTACCCCCCTCGGGCGTCCCTTATCTCCCCCCGGCCGGCTGCGGGCAGGGGGGGCCGCGGTGATAATCCCCCCGCGGGGCTGGGGCGCTGCTGCCCGCAGGAGCCCGGCGGGATAAGCCTCTCCCCCCCCGGGACTGCGCAGCGCCCAGGGCTCGGGTGAGGGGCAGCATCCCTGGGAGCTGCCAAAACATTCCCCGCGTGCCCGGGCAGCCGGCGCTGCCTCCCCATCGTCATCCCCCACCCGGGGCTCGGCTTTGGGCACGGTGGTTCCGGTCAGGTGCCCAAACGTGCCGTGCCGTGCTGAGGCCCCCGTGACACAGGCAAAGGTCCCTGCCCTGCTCCCCTCGGAGCGGGGCTTGGTGGGGCTGGAGACGGGACAGAGTCACGGACACACCGCTGGGAGCGTGGGCTGGCAGCCGGGCGCTGCCAGGGAAAGGGTTCCTTGGCCGTGTTGTTCCAGGAGTGTGGGGAAAGTTGGTTTGTGGAGCTGTATCAGGACAGGCTGAGGTTGGAGATGAGGAAAAGGTGCTTTTTCCAGAGCATGGTGGGGTGCTGGACAGATTCCCCAGGGAATTCCCCAGGCCCCGAGGCTGCCAGAGCTCCAGGAGCGTTTGGACAGCACTGCCAGGGATGCCCAGGGTGGGATTATTGGGGTGTCTGTGCAGGGCCAGCAGCTGGGCTGGGTGATCCCTGTGGGTCCCTTCCAGCTGAGGTTATTCCATGATTCCATGGAAAGCCCTGGGACTCCGGCAGCACCACCAGAACGTGTAAATCCCAATGTTCCTCCGCTGAAAGCGACAGTTCCTGTTGTACAAGCCCAGCCGACGTGACTGCCCGGCCCCTGCCTGGCTCTCAGTGTTCCCTGAGCTCCTGCAGACCCTCAGGACGGCTTTGGGCAGCCAAAGTTTCTGTGGGCTCAAGGACTCTCGGTGCTGAGAGTTTGCTGCCGTCCCAGCTCAAGAGCAGCCGTGTTCCCAGGGCTGTTGCTTGTCCTGGCTATCGAAACCATAACTTATATAATAACTGGTTTATGGACACGGGGAGAGAAAGGTTCTGCCTGGAAGAATTTACAACCTAATGAGGGTTGAAGTTGTGCTCGGCGTAGCAGCGGAGCTAAAAGGTCATCGCGGCGCTTTCCAAAAGTGTTTGGGGTGGTTGCTGGTGGTGTTTTTCAAGGAATTGTGTGATTTCTCAGGGATTCTGCCCGTCCTGGTTGGAAATTGGAGCGTGTGGGCTCTTCTGGAGGCTGAGCAGGAAGAGCTGGGCTGGCTTTAATTCTGATGGTTTTGCTGGAGTTGTTGGATTTCAACTACTTTAAAAAAAAAATAAAAGAGACCGAGAGAAACTGAGGAGTTTATTAGAGAGGAGCCTTTCTTGTTTAATATTCATTCTGGCCCCTGTTTAGGCTTGTTCTGGTGAAAGAGGGAGTGAAGAGGCGCAACCCAAACACGGGTGAGATGGTGGGATTTTTCCACCAAGCCTTAATTGCTTCAGTAACTCCAGGGAGGGTTTTGCAAGGCAGGAGCTCTTAATAAACGTGGTGGTGAATGAAAGTAGTTCCTCACTTTGCTGCTCTGCAACTCTTCCTCTGCCTTTTTTTTTTTTTTTTTTTTTAATTATTAATCGTTTTTCACTCGTATTTCATCTCGTGGCCGTGGGTCTGGTGAAGATCTTTAGCTGTGGCTTCATGAGGAGCTCTGCTCTGTGGAGGAGCTGGGTGGAATTAATTTGGCACGGTGAGGGCGGCCGGGCTCCCTTCGTGTTTGGTGACTTTTGGAAGCAGAATTAAAAATTCCAGTTGTTCTCCCAGCGTGGGAATTTGGATGTGGGCACGGGAGGCAAATGAGGGGTGAAATTTATGCTGCCACCGAGGCTCTGTGGTGGTTTGGGTGCTCCTGTCTCCCTGTTTGGGGATCGAGTGCTGGGGTTGAGCTGCAGGATCGAGTGCCAGGCAGGTGTCCCGCCTGAAAATCCCGCGTGTGTGTTTGGGACAGAGTCTAAATGCTTGAGAACTGCAGTTTAATCTTGATTTAAACTGACACTTGAGGGTTCTCTCCCCGTCTCGGGATGCTGAGTTTTTTGGAAGACGAGCTTGTGTGGCGAACAATTAGAACCCTGCTCCTTATCTCTCCTAGTCCAGGCAATAAACAGTTGCTTTAACTACACTCTCAACCAGCCTTAACCTCAAATTCGAGCAGACCGGTCCCAGTCTGTAATTAAAAGCCTTTTGAGGAGCAGAACTCAGGGAAAGGGAGGAAGACAGGCAGTGTCTGGGCTGGGGGAAGCGTTCATCCCCGAGCCCGTGGCCCTTTGATCCCAGCGGTGCCGTGTCCGTCGCTGTACCTGTGCCTGCAGCGTCCCAGAGGAGCCGTGCGGGACGTCAGCGGGAGTAAACGAGGTCAGGCCGGGCTGGGATCCTCTCGGAGCAGCCGGGGCCGATTGTTCGTGCCCGTATCGCCTTCCCTGCGCTCAGTTTCAGTTTCCCACCGGCTCCGGTGGCGCGGCCGGGCCGGCTCCCGGCGGGGCTCCGGGGGTGTCCCGGGTGCAGGTGCTGCAGGGGAACTGAAGGGAACTGAGGGGAACCAAAGGGCTCGGCTTAGGGCCACGAGGTGCGAGAAACTGGAGACTGCTGCGAGCTGCCCCGGGGCTGCAGGTGGGAGCCAAGGGCACGGCGGTGGGATGAGCCGCAGATCCCCTGGCAAGCAGCGGCTTCCCAGCAGCCTGGCATCGCCCAGCCCTGGAAAAATGTGCGGCCAGAGAGCCGGGAATGTGACCTGCCAGCGCTGGCCTGGCCGGCTGGAACGCTGGCGTCCTCCTGGGCATGAAATCCTGACACCCTCGGGGTTGTTGTCCTCCTGTTCCCCACCCTGTGCCCACCTGCCTGGAACGCTGGCGTCCTCCTGGGCATGAAATCCTGACACCCTCGGGGTTGTTGTCCTCCTGTTCCCCACCCTGTGCCCACCTGCCTGGAACGCTGGCGTCCTCCTGGGCATGAAATCCTGACACCCTCGGGGTTGTTGTCCTCCTGTTCCCCACCCTGTGCCCACCTGCCTGGAACGCTGGCATCCTCCTGGGCACAAACTCCGGGTCATTCTCCTGTTCCCCACCCTGTGCCCACCTGCTGGAATGCTGGCATCCTCCTGGGCATGAAATCCCAGCACCCTTGGGGTTGTTCTCCTCCTGCTCCCACTGCCTGGAACGCTGGCACCCTCCTGGGCACAAACTTGGGGTCGTTCTCCTCCTGTTCCCCACCCTGTGCCCACCTGGAGCCCGTGCCCCTCTCCCCACCTGTCGCTGTCCCTGGTTTCTGCACACCAGAGGATGCTCCCAGCGCTGGGTTTTAACTCCCTCCTCCCCGCCCTTCCCTCCACTCCTGCTCCCATTTCCTTCCTGCTTCATGCACCTCCTCATTTCCCACCAGCACGCTGGGAACCAGTGAGTGAATGAGATTTTTCCCCGTTGTTTGCTGGAGCTGGGAAGTGCCGGAGGTGGGCTTGTAGCTACAGGTTGCAGCTCCCGGAGCCTCTGCCCCAACGAGCAGAGCAGAGAGGGATCAGGATCAGCATTCCCTGGTGCACCCCAGCAGGGCAGGAAGGAAGGAAGGAGGGAGATCCGTGCCTGATGGAGCCCTGCTTGCTCCAGGGATTCGCTTTTGCTCGTCATGCCCTGAGCCGGGAATGGCGGGACGAGCTGACTGTTAATCCACAAACTGGGAATTACATAAGGGGCTGCCCTGCCCTGCTCTCTCGCCAAACCCCAGCCTTATTCTTTTATTTATTTCGCCTTTTCTTTTCCCCCCCTCAACCTTCCCGGTGTGGAAAAGAACAGCAGGTCTGTGAGGTGTCATTTGAGGCAGTTAGATTGATGCCAGAGCCTCGGGCTGGGAATGTCAGGAGTGGTGGGGGGACAGTCCTGGGACAGGGGACAGCTCTGGGGGCTCCTGCAGCAAATGGGAACGGGGGGGATTTGGGGTTTGAGCAGTTTTAGGGCTCTCTGTTTAGGGGTCAGGAGAGATGACAAGGCTGGGGAATGTGTGAGGGGTAAATTCTGTCTGGCACCTGTGGGAATGGGGATTTGAGGTTTGAGCAGTTTTTATGGCTCTCTCCGTTCAGGATGCCACGAGAGCTGTGACAGGAGAGGGGAAATGTGGGGTGAAGGGGTGGATGGGATTGGTTTCTCTCAAGGAAACACTGGAGTGACTTTGGGAGGATTTTGGCTGGAGTGGGGACAGGCTCTGGCCGCTGAAGGGGAGGGGGTGTCCAAGCATGACCTGCTCCGGTTGTCCTCCAGCCTGGAGCAGCTGGGCCGTGCTGGGGGTTAAAGCCTGGAGTCCTCAATCGCTCCCTTGCAAAGGGGCCCCACGCTGCCTTTTGGAGAGCAGTTGCTTATTCCTGCCTGGATCCTGGTGCCTGCAGGCTCCCGGGTTGGAAAAGAACTCCTGGGAGAGAGCAGCTCCTGCAGCCAGCACTGGGGCACACACAGCCTCGTGCTTTGTGCCCTTCTTCCCCTTTTTCCCTGACACTCCTGAGACTTTGTGAAGTATTTTGGAGAACTGTGGCGGGCTCAGCCACGGCCTGGTGTTGTCCAGAATCTCCCAAATCAGGGAGTTTTCCCACAGGTGGGAGAGAACCTGTTGGAGGGCCAGGGCTGCAGCAGTGTGGGCTCACTGGGGCTCAGTGAAAAGGGTTTGTTTGGGCAGCAAAACTGATTTTCCTTGAGTTCCAGGGTATCCAGCCTTCCTGGGCTCTGGGCTGAGCTCAGGAGGACTCAGCTTAGCCTGAGGGTTGATGAGGCCTGGGAGGTGCTGGAACAGAGCTGGGTTTGGAGCAGGGATTGGGGGTCTTTGGGCAGCTCTCAGCAGTTTGGGGTTTGTTTTGTCTCCGTGCAGGGGAATTCTGGGACCTGTTGGTGCTGCTGGGGACAATCCCAGCACACAGAGGTGGTGCCATGGACTTTAGTGCTGGGGATGGGGGAGCTGCTCACCCCAAAATACCCCTCACACCCAGAGCTGGGGTGGGAGACTCCCTGGGCTAAAAGGCACATTCCTGCCGGATTAAATCCGGCCTCTGATGACAAAGGAGAAAATTGGCAAGGAGGGCTGGGTGGAGGAACCAGTTCAGGCTCACCTTGCAACATGAGAGGAGTTTGGTGCTGTCAGGGCTGGGGGTGGCAGCTGGGGAGGCTCTGGAGCAGCACCGGTGTTTGGCCACCCCGTTGTCCATCGGGATCCACGTCCTGCCTTTGGCCAGCGGCTGGGATTGAGGTTTCCCAGGAGCTGTGCTGGGCCCTGCAAGGAAATCCCAGCCCAGTTCCATCCCTGGGAGCTGTGGGATGTGGCACTGGGCTGTGGAGGTGAATCCTTGGGGAGGGAGCTGTGGCTTTGGGAGCTCTTCGGGAGCTGTGTCTTTCGGAACAGAGTCTTGCCCAGGCCTTTGGGATGAGCCTGTTCTTGGTGACATTTGTCCTTCCTCTGGAGCAATTCCACACCTGGCTTGTCCAGCCTCATCTGGCCCAGCACGTGAAAACCATTGGAGTTCAGGCAGTTTGGGAAAACCAAGAGGAACAATTCCCTTTCTTCCTGGTGGCTCCATAGCAGCATTCCCAACAACTCCCTGTCGCTGATGAGGGACCCCAGACCTCCAGCCCCACCTTGGTGGTCCCTCCATGGTTCCTGCTTTCATGGCTCTTTATTCCATTGAAGTTCCTGGGATGTTCAGACCCAGGGCCCCATCCAGACTTGAGTGGGAGCAGCTGCTCTTCCTGCCAGAAGCTGCAGGATGTGGGATTCTCCTCTCCTGGCTGCTCCTGCAGTGCTTTGGGTGCTTCTTCCCTGGGCCTGGAGTGCCGGGGGAAGGGGGAACATCCCATCTCAACCTCCTCTATTTGAATCCATTCCCCCTTGTCCTGTCCCTCCTCGTCCCTCCCTTCTCCCTTGGAGCCCCTTCAGGCACTCCAGAGCTCTTGCAGCGGCATTGCAGCATCCTGAGCACCTACAAGAAGTGGGGTGCTCTGATCTTGGGAAGGAGCAGAGCAGTGAACCCCTCTGAGGAGCCCCTGGAGCAGGGTTTGGTCAGGGCTGGGATCTGATCCTCTTTGGGAACCAGCTGAGTCCTCCTGGTGTGCTTCAGTCTCATTGCTCATTGCTCACACCCCAAATCCAGAGCTGTGGTCGCTTCTCGCTGTTGAGGGGCTGCAGGGGATGGATGCCCGTGCTTGGGGAGCAGAGCCAGATTGTCCAGAGCAGCCACAGACATTTGCAGGGCGCTGGTTCTGCCCCAGTCTCTTCACTTCAGGAGCTGCATGATCTTGGTCATGTTACCCCAGATGGGTGTCCAGCAGGACAGAAGAAAGCTGGAATTCACTCTTGGCCATTGATGACTCCATTGCCTTCTCAAGACCAAGGATTTCTTCCCACTTCACCATTGAAAATGTAATTTTCTTTAAAAGAAAAGCAGGCTGAGGGGTTTTTTAATCTCGATTTTCCCCACAGTGCAGTTCTGTTGATGTTCAGGGTCTTCCTCTCAGGAGCACCCAGCTGGTTCTCCAGGTCCAAATAATTGGGATAGCTTGGCCCTAAGGCACCGACAGCACATTTCCTTGTTGGGAGCAGCTGAGTTTCCGTGGCCCGGTGGAGTGGTTGGAATTGTGACTTTTCCCAAGCAGACAGAACCTTCTCTTCCCTTTATCCTTCCCCTTTCCCCTTCCCTCCCCATCGCCGTTCCCAGCTCCCAGTGCCAGCTGTGTGTGTGTCCCGGGGCTCGCTGCAGTTTCGGGTGCATCCTGGGCAGGGTGGGACCTGCTGGGGCCTGTCCTGGGCTGCTCCCAGCCCAGCTCTGCCTCTGCTGCCCTGGCCACAGAGCTGGCACCGCCAGGCTGGCACAGCTGGGGCGCTGGGGTGGGCTGTCCTAAATGTGAACATTGGGGTGGGGTGCTTGTGGGGTGGGAGCTGTTCTAGGGGAAATGCCTGTTTGTGCAGGGTGGTGAGGGAGCGCTGGGGTCGTGTTTGGGCTTGGGCAGCAGCCCCTGGGGTGGTTTTTTATGTAAAGAACAATTTTCAGCAGTCCCTGGGGTGTTTTTTTGGTGTAAATCACCATTATTTTAATAATTCTCCCCTGGTGCTGCTGCTGAAGCTGCCCTGCCTCAGTCGTGTGTGTGTGTGCTGCAAGAAATCCCAGAGCAGCTTGGGATCCTTGGGCACCTTGAGTATCCCGAGTTCCAGAATGGTTTGGGTTGGATGCCCCTGAAATGTTCCTGCCACGGGCAGGGACATCCTGGAGTGACCCAGGGTGCTCCAGCCTGGCCTTGGGCACTGCCAGGGCTCCAGGGGCAGCCACAGTTCTCCCCAATATCCCTCTCACCCTGCCCTGTCAGTTTGATCCATTCTCTCATGCCCTGTCCATCCTCATGTCCAGAGTTCCTCTCCATCCCACAGGCACTCCCAGAGCTCAGCTCTCCCCAGGAAATGCTGCCCTGTGCGTTGCAGAACTCCCCAAAGCCATTTTGCCTCGTGCTGCATGGGAAGGGCGATGCTGATTCTCCCTTCCTGCCCCCAGCAGGTGCCAGGTGTTGCTCAAGTTCTCACCTGTGCCGCTGCCGAGGGCGGCACCTCTGCCTTTGGAAGGGATTTGGGATCTTTTCCGGATTAGAGCGCGTAGGGAGCGTTGGCCGTTCCTGTTGCCCAGGTGTGACCCAGCTCTTCCACCTGGCTGTTCCTCAGCCCTCCCAAACTGCTCAGCTTCCTCTGAATTTTAAGGCCAAGAAGTGAAGGGAAAAGGCAAAACAACCGCTGAGGTTCTGTGGAAAACTGGTAATTGAAGAGGTGTTTTGTCAGCACTTTTGGTTGGGATCCCATCTTGATGTGGTCGCCTCATTTGAATGTAAATGTCAAATTCCAGAGCTCCTGGAGGAGAGGGATTGGGTGACATCCTGCTGAGGGAAGCACAAGCTCAGGGGTTTCAGTGAGCCCTGGGTGCTGCTCGTGGGCTGGGGGGGTCTGGGAGGAGAGAGGTGAGAAATTGAGTTTAAAAAAAGGAAAATAAAATGGCAGCGCTGAGGTCACAGCTGGGGTGCTGTGTCAGAAGGACACAGAGGGGCTGGAGAGAGCCCAGGGAAGGGAATGGAGCTGGGAAGAGTCTGGAAAACATCTGAGGGAGCTGGGGAGGCTCAGGAGTGACCTTGTGGCTCTGCACAGCTCCTGGCTGGGGGCACAGCCAGGAGGGGTCAGGTTCTGCTCCCAGGGGACAGCAGGACAAGAGGGAACAGCCTGGAGTGACACCAGGGCGGGCTCAGGGTGGGTACGGGGACGATTTCTGCATGGAGAGAACGATTGGGCATTGCCCAGGGAGTCCCCATCCCTGGAGGTGGCTCTGGGCTGGGGACAAGGTGGGGATTACACACAGCTGGGGCTCAGGGATCCTGCAGGGCTTTTCCAACCTCAGGAATTCCATTTCAGTGTTGAGGAGCAGCGTCCAAAGGCGATGGGGAATCAGCTGGATGTGGAACATCAGCTCAGGGAGGTGGATAACGTCCCTTACTACCTTTCAGCACCCAAAAAATGACATTTTTCCTGCCTGTGTGTGCCAGGCTGGCCTGTGGAGCTGGAACAGCCACAGCTCTGCTGTGTTGGGGTTTTGGAAGCTCTGAGGGGGCTCAGAGCAGGGCTGGGACTGCGCAGGGAGTCCCACCAGGCTGTCAGTGATGTTCCTGAATCCCCTGGAGGGCTCTGCTGCTGCTCCAACCCCTCCTCCTCCTCCTCACGGGCTGTAGTTCACCTCAGTAGTCCCCTCTCAGTTGGGCCATTCCCAAACTTGTCCCCCAGTGCCCCTTTTGGGGTGCAGTGTGGCACCTCTGAGCCCTGCAGAGCCACCCAGGGCCCTGGAGCACCCCAGGCAGGGAGGCAGGGGGGGAATGGAGCTGCTGGGAAATGCAGGTCAGGAGTTGAGGCTCCCCCTTGGTGGCCCATTCAGGCCTTGCCTCGCCGGGCAGGGACGAGCTGTGGTTGTGCCAGCGGCCTTTGTCGCTGTCACCTGGCTTCAGCACATTCCCAAGTGGATTTTGCCCATCCATCGTGGCCTTGAGCCCCGGTGCCGTGAGCAAACAGTGGATTTGGGGTGCTTGGAGCAGCTTTTGAGTCACCCACCTTTCCCAGAACCCCAAACCCATCCTCTGGAACGCTCCATTTCCCATTGGAGCTGTTGGAAAGGGAATTGGGGGATGTTTCAGGGACTCAGTCTCTGGCTGTGGCTGGAGCACCCAGGCCCTGAGCCCATTCCTGGGGGGCTCAGGACGCCCCCTTTGCCCCCAGCAGCCCCGGGCACGGCGGCCGTGGGACACAAAGGCCGTGTTGTGTGCGGGGTGGCCGAGTTGGAGCAGGCTCCAGGGGCAGTCTCATGACCCTGCAGCCATTCCCACACTGTGGGGATGATTATCCCGGCCCCAGGCTGGGGGGGGACCTTGTCTGGCTGCTCCCCAGAGCTGGGCTGTGTGGGGACAGACACAGCTCCCTCAGGACCCTCCAAACGCTGCACGCAGCTCCAGCTCACTGGGTTTGGGAGGAAAACAATTGTAAAGCATCTCTGGTAGAGAGGAGGGAGAGGGGGAAGCTCCAGAGCTGGCTTTGGGGCTGGCAGGGATGTGGGATCTGCTCCAGTCAGGTTTTGGGGGGCTCTGGAGCTGCCCCGGTGGGAGTGGGACAAGTGGGGATGAGGCAGCAAAGCCTCCCTGGAGCCCCAGCTCGGGATCCCCTGGGATCCCTGGAGATGCTGGGTTGGGGTGACCTTGTCCTGGGATCCCCTGGGATGGGGTGACCTTGTCCTGGGATCCCCTGGGATGGGGTGACCTTGCCCAAGGTCACCCCTGAAGCCAGGTCTGGTGTGGAATGGTGCCACCAAACAGCCCTTTCCTCCCTGATGTAAAATCCATGAAATGAGGGTTTAAAGGTCAAAGCCAGGAGCTCAGGAGGTGGCTCTGGAGTCGATCCCAGGAGTCTCAGGAGGCCACCTGGCCTTGGTGCTTGGTGTTGGTGGCAGGGCTGGTGCCTGCCCTGCCCATCCAGCCCCCCTGGTCCTCCCTCCTCCTCCTCACCCCATCCCATTCCTGCTGGGAGCTCAGTCCTGGTGTCCTCCTGCTGTTGGTTACCCAGGGATTGCTCCAGATCCCTTCTCCACAGCCCCAGACCTGCCTTCTCCTGCCTTTTCTCTGTATGAAACAGGAAGGTGCCAAAGTTAAACTTATCTTCTGGGCTCAACAAAACGTTTCAAAAAGAAGTAAATATGGAAAACTACTGAGGAGGCCGGGGGTGGGTGGGGGAAGCCGGAGTTGTGCAACCTGGGCTCCTGCTCCGTGCTGGGACCCGGGGCTGGGAGCTGCTTCCTGAATAATTATTGCTGTTCTGGCTCCATCCTGACTCATCCGTCCCCCCATGGCCTGGGACAGGCCACGTCCCGCCGTGCCTCAGTTTCCCCAGCTGGAAATCAGGAACCCGGGTACTCCAGCCTTGTGCTGGGGTGAATTTTGCACTGGTTTGTGTGTGGATTTCTTGGCTCCTGCTGATCCCAGTGCTTGGGATGGGGGAGTTACACTGATTTCCCAGCAAATCGCTGCTTCAAGGAGCGTGTGGATTTGTGCTTGAGATGGACAGGAGGGAAATGCTATTCTTAATTTCTGGGATTGTGGGAGAATTAGGGACTGCTCGGGCTCACAGTCAGGCCCCAGTGCCCATTTCCCAGCAAAGGCTGGGTTTTTCCAGCCTTTGGAGTCAAGTGGATGTGTCAGGAGTGACTTTATTTATTTATCTTGTCCCAAACAAACCCTTGGCATTGGGAAGAGCTGCTGCTTCTGCTGGAGCCTGTCCAGGATTTGGGTTTGGTGCTGGCACTCGGTGATCCCGGTGTCCTTTCCTGTCTCCTGCCCCAGGAAGGAGCAGGAGCTGCCTCAGCCTCCAGGGATCAGCTCTGCTCTGTCAAACACCTGCAGCAGCAGCGTGGGGAGGCCGGGGCTCCTCTCCCTGCCCTTCCCAGGGGATATTCCCTGCCCAGCCCCTCCAGGGGTGCCGGCAGCCAGGGATCAGTGACGGGAATGGTGTCCCAGTGCTGACATCGCCGAGCTGGGGACCTTCCAGCAGGGATGGGGCTGGGAGATGCTCCCAGGGCAGGACTGGGATGCACTGGGGAGCTCAGGGTGCCGTAGCCCCACGCTGGGCACAGCTGTGCCCGCTCCAGGTGCTGCCTGGCTGGGTGATGCCAGCTCCCTGCCAAGGCTTGCTGCTCTGGCCCGGATCCGTGCTAATTCAGCTGTTCTCACTCGAGAGCACCTGGCCTCTGTTCCTCCTCCTCCTCCTCCTCCTCGCCAGGTAAGCACAGGCCGGGCAGGACGATGGGAGAGGCACGGGGACACCCTGCCAGGTGCGTCCCTGAGGAATCTGGGGATTCTCCCGATGTCTCCGAGCTCTGACTCACGGCCTTGCCCTCCTTCCCCGCAGCCTTTAGCCTGGAAGATGGCGGGTGGCGTGGACGGCCCCATAGGGATCCCGTTCCCGGATCACAGCAGCGACATCCTCAGCAGCCTGAATGAGCAGAGGAACAACGGGCTGCTGTGCGACGTGGTCATCCTGGTGGAAGGCCAGGAGTTCCCCACCCACCGCTCCGTCCTGGCGGCGTGCAGCCAGTACTTCAAGAAGCTCTTCACCTCAGGGTTAGTGGTGGACCAGCAGAACGTGTATGAGATAGACTTTGTGAGTGCGGACGCGCTGTCGGCGCTGCTGGAGTTCGCCTACACCGCGACCCTCACCGTCAGCACTTCCAACGTCAACGACATCCTCAACGCCGCCACGCTGCTGGAGATCCCGGCCGTCAGGGATGTCTGCACGGATCTCCTGGAGAGGAAGATTCTGGCCAAAAATGACCAGATGGATACAGTAGATCAAATTGATCAGAGGAACCATCTCAGAGCAAAAGAGTACCTGGAGTTCTTCCAGAGCAACCCCGTGAACGGCCACCAAGGCAGCTTTCCGTGGACCAACCCAGAGTTGAGAGACCTTCAGAGACTGAACTTCCGAGGCCAAGAGGAGGAGGAGGAGGCGAACTGCAACGGCCTGGACTTCTACTCGCAAGCCACCCCAACCGAAAGACCAAAGGCAAGTGACTGTGACCCCGACAGCAACCCGGCCATGTGGCTGGAGCGCGAGGACGAGGAGCAGGTGGGCGGCGGGATGTTCTCCCCTTCCCAGAACGGACATTACAGCAGCCGCGGCCTGGCCACCCCGGCCGAGGAGGAGGGGGGCACCCCCAGGGGCCCCCTGGACCCGCAGGAGGCCGGGGACTCGCCCAGCTTCATCCCCACGGGCACGGAGACGGAGGACGATGCCAGGGAGGTGGATGACCTGGCCGCCAGCGCCCTGCTCCAGCAGATGATCAACTCGGTGGGGCGGCAGCAGCTCGGCGACGACGACCGCAAGGACGAGGACGGGGTCATGGATTATTACTTGAAATATTTCGGCAGTTCCAGCGAGGGCGACGTGTACCCGTCCTGGTCGCAGAAGGTGGAGAAAAAGATCAGGGCGAAAGCATTCCAGAAGTGCCCCATCTGCGAGAAGGTGATCCAGGGCGCCGGGAAGCTGCCGCGCCACATCCGCACCCACACCGGGGAGAAGCCCTACGAGTGCAACATCTGCAACGTCAGATTCACCAGGTACGGCTGGGAACAGGGGCTGCACACACATCTGGGGGCTGCACACAAACCTGGGACTGCACACAAACTCAGTGACTGCACCCAAATCCAGGGACTGCACACAAACCTGGGGTCTGCACCCAAACCCAGCCCTCCCCTCACTCCAGGAGCCAGCCCAGGGTGATTTTATCTCTCTGCTCAACTCATTTCCATCCTAACTGGTGAGTTGGGGCTGGAGGCCAAAGTTTTCCAGGGAGCACTTTGGGGGTGTGACACCTGAGCTATCTCAAAGGGCCTGGCTCGATGGCCACCGCCCCCATCCTGCTGTCCTGACTTGCTGAGCTCTGCTGGGAACCTGACTTGGGGGAAACAAGCTGGAGCTCTTGGTCTGTCCATTGAGGCAGGAGCAGGGGCATGGTTTGGGCATGGCTCATGGCATGGCTGAGGTGTCCCTGGCTGGGTTGGAGGGAGGTTGGAGCCCACTCGTGTCCTTGGCAGAGCGAGCTCTGCAGCCCCGGTGCAGCTCCCGGGGGCGTTTGCCACGGGCCCGTTCCTAATCAGGGCTGCTCTGCTCCCTGCCTGGGCCACGGCAGCACCAAAGAAAGGGGACATTGTTTGGGCAGCTCCGGTTCACTCCAGTCCGTGCCCGGGCGCCGCCTCCTCTCCCCGGCTCTGCGGGGCTGGGCCGGCCCGGGGGTCCCAGCCTGGAGAGGCCTGGGCCTGCTGTGGGCTGACGGCCTGGGGCTGCTGCCTTCCCTTTCCCTTTCCCTGCTGCCTTCCCTTTTCCCTGTCTGCTCCTTTCCCTGTTCCCTGTTCCCTTTCCCTGCTCCCTTCCTTTTCTCTGTTCCCTTTCCCTGTTCCCTTTCCCTTCCCATTCCCTTGCCTTCCCTTTTCCTGCTCCCTTCCCTTTCCGTTTCCTTTCCCTGCTCCCTCTCCTTTCCGTACCCTTCCCTGCTCCCTTTCCCTTCCTTTTTTCCGCTCTTTTTCCCTTCCCTTTCCCTGCTCCTTTTCCCTTTCCTTTCCTTTCCCTGCTCCTTTTCCCTCTCCCTGCCTGCCCACATGTTCCCACTGTGTCACTTCCCCCGGCCCTTCCAGCCCCTGGTGCTCTGGGGGCTCCATCCCGAGTGGGCTCCGTGTGAGCTCCCCGGGGTGCAGCCCGAGGGGCCGAGGCCGTGTCCTGCCCCTTCCCCTGGTCCCGGCCGCGCCCAGCCCACGTTGGAGAGCTGAGGAATGCAGATAATGGCAGGGGCAGGGTGCCAGCCCTCCCTCCCCGCTCCCCCGGCCCTGCCACGCGGCACCTCCCTGCTCGGGGCCGGGGCTGATCCCACAGCGACCCCACAGCCATCCATAGGGACCCCAGGGCCACCCCACAGCCACCCCAGAGCCACCCCACTGCCATCTCCCCCCCGTGCACCATCCACGGCACTGCAGGACCTGGAAGTGCCACAAGGTCCCTGGCAGCGGCTGGCACTGACATGAGGGGAGGCACAGCAGGGACTTGTGGGGAGGGAGAGTTGGTAGAACAGTGCCCCTCATCCTTTTTCCATCCTGCTCCCGTTCCTTGGCATTAGGATCTGCTCCCATTCTGTAGGACCCTGCTCCCATTCTGTGGGATTAAGAGCCTGCGCTCATTCTGTGGGATTAGGATCTGCTCCCATTCCTGGGGATGAGGACCCTGCTCCCATTCTGTGGGATGAGAACCCTGCTCCCATTCTGTAGGATCAGGACCCTGCTCCCATTCTGTGGGATTCTGGTCTGCTCCCTGCTGGCTCCCAGGAGGGCCTGGCACCTGTAAAAAAGCTGCTTTTCCAAGCCACCAGATTCCAGCCAAAATACATCATCCTCCTGCTGCTTCCCACAGCAGCTTTGGGAAGCCTGGACAGGGACAGGGAGCTGTCCTTGGCATCGCTTTTCCCGTGCCCTGAACTCCATTTATTCCATGTTATTTATTCCCTATGATTTATTCCCTATGATTTATTCCGTATTATTTATTCCCTACTATTCCTTTGCTCTCCTTCCCCATCCACGGCTGGAATCAAGTCCCTTCCCTGTTCCATGGGAGGGCTCTGGGAGGGGGTTTGGGGTGTGGCAGGAGGATCGGGGCTGCTCCAGCCGCTGTTCCCCACCCAGCCCGGCCCTGCTCAGGGATTTTTGCTCCCTGGCGTTTCCTGGTTCCTCTGCGGTCACAGGGGGAGGAGCAGCTCCCATAAAAAAAGAGCTGGGGAGGTTATAAAATGATAAATTTTAATTTCACAAGCCACTTTGTGTGTCACTCAGAGCTGGACACGACCTTGGGGCTTTGATCCTTTCCTGGGCTTTAGGGTTTTTGGGATCCTGTGGGTAAAGGGAGAAGGTTCAGGGCTGGGATCTGGGTGATCCGTGCAGGAATGGGGTGGATCCCTTGGGAAGGGTCGGGAGGTGCTGGGGAGGGCAGGAGGGGCTGCCCTGCCTGGCCCCAAATGAGCCACGTGTGACCCCATAGCTGTGATCAGCCTGGCTGGGCAGGGGGTGACCCCATAACGCTGCCCAGACCCCATAGAAGGGCACTGTGTGACCCCATAACCATGCTCAGACCCCATATGGGGCAATGTGTGACCCCATAACGCTGCCCAGACCCCATATGGGGCAATGTGTGACCCCATAACCCTGCTCAGACCCCATAGAAGGGCACTGTGTGACCCCATAACCCTGCTCAGACCCCATATGGGGCACTGTGTGACCCCATAACCCTGCTCAGACCCCATATGGGGCACTGTGTGACCCCATAACCCTGCTCAGACCCCATATGGGGCACTGTGTGACCCCATAACCCTGCTCAGACCCCATATGGGACACTATGTGACCCCATAACCCTGCTCAGACCCCATATGGGGCAATGTGTGACCCCATAACCCTGCTCAGACCCCATATGGGACACTATGTGACCCCATAACCCTGCTCAGACCCCATATGGGGCAATGTGTGACCCCATAACCCTGCTCAGACCCCATATGGGGCACTGTGTGACCCCATAACCCTGCTCAGACCCCATATGGGGCAATGTGTGACCCCATAACCCTGCTCAGACCCCATATGGGGCAATGTGTGACCCCATAACCCTGCTCAGACCCCATAGAAGGGCACTGTGTGACCCCATAACCCTGCTCAGACCCCATATGGGGCACTGTGTGACCCCATAACCCTGCTCAGACCCCATATGGGGCACTATGTGACCCCATAACCCTGCTCACACCCCATATGGGACACTATGTGACCCCATAACCCTGCTCAGACCCCATATGGGGCACTATGTGACCCCATAACCCTGCTCACACCCCATATGGGACACTATGTGACCCCATAACCCTGCTCAGACCCCATATGGGGCACTGTGTGACCCCCATATGTGACAGTGTGTGACCCTACCATCACACCCTGCGCTGGGTGATGCTCAGCCCCACACCAGGAGCTCCCCATTCCAATGCCCATCCCCACACCAGGAGGTGCCCATTCCAGTGCCCATCCCCACACCAGGAGCTGGTCAGTCCTGTGCCAATATCCATCCCCACACCAAGAGCTGCTCAGCCCCATTCCAGCCCCGTTCCAGCCCTGTATTGATGCCCATCCTCACACCAGGAACTGCCCATTCCAATGCCCATCCCCACACCAGGAGCTACTCAGCCCCGTTCCAGTGCCCATCCCCACACCAGGAGCTGCTCAGCACCGTTCCAACCCCATTCCAGCCCTGTATTGCTGCCCATTCCCACACCAGGAGCTGGTCAGTCCTGTGCCAATGTCCATCCCCACACCAGGAGGTGCCCATTCCAATGCCCATCCTCACACCAGGAACTGCCCATTCCAATGCCCATCCCCACACCAGGAGGTGCCCATTCCAATGCCCATCCCCACACCAGCCGCTCCAGCCCCCTCCCATTGCCACCCCGTCCCCCACCCCTGCCCCTCCGTGCCCCCCAGCCCCTGACGTGCCCGTGTGTCCCCGCAGGCAGGACAAGCTGAAGGTGCACATGCGGAAGCACACGGGGGAGAAGCCCTACCTGTGCCAGCAGTGCGGCGCCGCCTTCGCCCACAACTACGACTTGAAGAACCACATGCGGGTGCACACGGGGCTGCGGCCGTACCAGTGCGACAGCTGCTGCAAGACTTTCGTCCGCTCCGACCACCTGCACAGGCACCTTAAAAAAGATGGATGCAACGGGATCCCGTCGCGGAGGGGCCGCAAGCCGCGGGTCAGGGAGGCCGGCGGGGCCTTGCCCCCCACGCCCACGGAGGACGGGAGCGCCCCGGCCCCCGAGGCCGAGGACGCGGCCGCGGGCAGCGAGGAGCAGCAGCAGCACTTTGAGGAGAATTCCAATAACGAAGCGCCGGGATTGAATGTAGCAGGAGGGTCGGATGAGGGTAATGAGCAAGGACTCTCCTAAACCAAAAAAAAAACACAAAAAAAAAAAAAGAAAACAAACCGTAAAACCAACCCCAAGCGATGAAACCAAGTCACAAAATCTAGTTAGTACTTTTCCTCCGATTTTTCTCTTTAAAAGATGTTTCTCTCCCTTTTTTTTAAGGAAAAAGCAAAAAAAAAAAAGCGACAAAAAAAAGAAAAAAAAAAAGAGAGATATTATATTAATGTTTTCCAATCTTCCCATCGTAAGCGGGGCTCTCCCCCGAGGATCCCTCATAGCCAAGGACCTTTTCTTGGAAAGGCAAGGACGCTAGGGAAGCACGAGGTGGGGATGGAAAGTGGCTCTGTCGCATGGAAAAGAGCTTCCATGTAAATCCAAAGCTTTATTTTGTGTCCAAACACATGTTTAAAAAAAAAAAAAAGAAAAGAAAAAAAAACTTATTTCAGAGAGAGATCTATTTAAGAAAAAAAAAGGAAAAAATAGAAAAAAAAAAAAAGGAGTGGTAGGAGTTGGAAGGGCTGTGGCAGGGCGCGGTTTGGGATTTGGGGGCCGGGGGCTCCTTCCCAGGAGATCGGGGTCAGGATTTGGGGTCTGTCCCCCCCAGCCCCCCCTGAGTGCGAGGCTCAGTCGGGCAGCGAGGGCTCCGGGTGGGGAGAAATTGCTGGAAAAATTGCCTAAAAAATAAAAAATCATGTGAGAGAGAGAGGGCAGCAGGTTCGGCAGGGTTTGTGTCGGGCACCCGGGGCTGGGGACGCTGGAGATGGGGACAGGGCAGGGCTGGGGACACCGGGATGGGACAGCAGGGATGGCTCAGCCGTGCTGTGGATCCAGTGTCCATCCCCGTGTCCATCCCCGTGTCCCTCCTGTCCCTCCCCATGTCCCCACTCCGTCCCCACCCCGCAGTGCCCAGGAAGTGCCTGAGTCAGCCCAGCCCCCGCTGCCGGCAGAATTTGGGGCTGGGGGGTCCCAAATCCCCCCCCAGGGAATTTTTATTTTTTATTTTCCCCCACCCCTCTCCCTCCTCCCCCAGGGAATTTTTCCCTCCCCAGCGCAGCCCCAAAAACGCCTCCAAATCCCTTTGGCAAAAAGGTTCTGTGGGGTGACCCTAAAGGAGCAGGAGGCCTTTGGGGAGGGGGAGCAGCTTGCAGCCCCCCCAGCCCCATTCCCAAAAAGAAAAGAAAAGAAAATATATATAAATATATATCTAGAGATGCTCTATGGCTGGAGAGGCGGGTCCCGACCCTCGGGGGGGAAAAGGCACCTTTGAGTTGGTCACCTGTTTTCTAAATGCACATTTTTAAATGCTAAAAAAAGAAAAAAAAAAAAAAAAAGAAAAAAAAAAGAGTAAAAAACCAGAGAGATTTTAAGCCCTTTTATTTTCAAAGCACTTTTTAGATTCTCTTCCTTTTATTTTAATTTTTTTGTTGGTTATTTTGGGTTTTTTTTCCTTTTTTTTTTTTTTTTTTCTTTTTTTTGGTGTTTTTACTTTCAAAAGAAAAAAGCAAAGAGCAGGTTTTGGCCGAATGTATTTTGGAGAGGGAGTGAGAGGGGAGTGTGTGCTGGGGGGTGGGGTGAGTGGCGGGGCTGGGGGAAGAGATGGATGTTTATTTAATGCAGAAAAACAAAAAAAAGCAATAAAAAAATTCCAAAAAAAAAAAGCTTAAAAATAATAAAAAAAAAAAAAAAAGAAAACAAAGAAGTCTTAGCACTTTGCGATGGAACGGGTACTTTGAGCTCACTTTATCTTAATTTAAAAAAAAGCAAGATTCAAGATGTTTACAAGTCAAAAAACTTTAAAAAAAAAGACTTCTACGGAGAAAAAAAATATTATTAAAAAAAAGCCTAAATTTATTTTTGTAAGAAAAAAAAATGTGTATATATATATATATATTTAACAAAAAAAACCTAGAAAAAAATACAAATATAGGCAGAATCCAAGTGAGATTGGAGGATGGGAGGAAGATGCTAATTAGGTTCTGTGACATGCCCTGACCCTCGGGAATTTTAAATAGAAAAAAATCCATGGAAGCTTGAATTTTAGGCAGGAATCCTGGGGGTTTGTGGTGCTCACTGCTCCCCACAGCCTTGAGGAGGTTTTTGTTTGTTTGGGTTTTGTTTTTTTTTTTTTTAATTATTTTTTTGTAGAAATAATTTTATTTTTACGATGTTTTTTTTAGCCAGTGCCAGCGCAGAGGTGTTGGGATCGCTGTGGGGTTGGAAAAATCCCACCTGGAGCAGGGAGATTGGGAGAAATGAGATGGGAAATTAGGATTTGGCAGGGAAATTGGGATTTGGGCTGGGAAATTGAGATCTGGGCAGGGAAATTGGGATTTGGATAGAAAAATTAGGATCTGGATTGGGAAATTGGGATTTGCATAGAGAAATTGGGATCTGGATTGAGAAATTGGGATATGAGCTGGGAAATTGGGATTTGGGCAGGGAAATTGGGATCTGTATAGGGAAATTGGGATCTGCATAGGGAAATTGGGATTTGGATAGGGAAATTGGGATTTGGATAGAAAAATTGGGATCTGGATTGAGAAATTGAGAATTGGGCAGGGAAATTGGGATCTGCATAGGGAAATTGGGATTTGGATAGGGAAATTGGGATCTGGGCAGGGAAATTGGGATCTGTATAGGGAAATTGGGATTTGGATAGAAAAATTGGGATCTGGATTGAGAAATTGAGAATTGGGCAGGGAAATTGGGATCTGCATTGGGAAATTGGGATTTGAGCAGAGAAATTGGGATTTGCGTAGGGAAATTGGGATCCGGGCAGGGAATTTGGGATCCGGGCAGGGAATTTGGGATCCGGGCAGGGAATCCCCCCGGGAAGGTGCTGCAGGGACCCGGGTCCAGGCTGAATTTGGGTTTTTTCCCAGCCCCCGGGTTTGGATCCCTCCAGGGCCGTGGCAGCGATTCCCAGGAAGGACTGGAGGGCTCCCAGATCCCAGGGATTTGTGTCCCTCCCGTTCCCCCCTTTTTTTGGGCAGGAAAATGGGGATCCAGGTCCCGGTGGGTCCCCCCACCCCTCCCTGAGCAGGAGATTTGGGATCTGGGCAGAGAATCCCATTGGGAAGGGGCCGGATCCCAAATTGGGGGATCCAGGTGGGCCCGACCCTCTGGCAGCACTGGCCGAGGATTTTTGGGAATTTGGGAATTTGCATTTTGGGGAATATGCAAAGAAAATTCCATGTGGATTTGTAAATGGAGACTTTGGAGGTTCCCACTGGGGTTGTGGTGGCTCCTCTTGTGCTTTTGGGTTTTGGGGTTTTTATTTTTCCCTGGGATTTTTCCATCCTCGCTGCTGCTTTTCCTTCCCAATCCCAATCCCAAAGGAATTTTGGGGGAAGCAGCACCAGGAGAGGGTGAAGGGGATGGGAGCTCCCAGGTGTGCAGAAAAAGGGGAAAAAAGGGGGGAAAAAAGTGGGGAAAAGGAAAAAAAATGTGGGGAGAAAAAGGGGGATTGATTAAAAAAAAAAAAGGAAGGAAAAAAAGGGGGGAAAAGGAAATTGGAGGGGAGAAATAAAAGGAAAAATAAGGGAAAGAAAGGGGGGGAGAAGGAAAAAATGAGGAATGAAAGAAGGAAAAAAAGGGGGTGGAAAATGAGAAAAGAAGGAATAAATTGAGGGGAGGGAGGGCAAGGGGAGAAAAATAGGGAAAGAAAGAAGGAAAAAAGGAAAAATGCAAAGGAAAAAGAGCACAAAGGAGGAAGAGGAGAGAGGAGCAGACTCAGGATTCCCCCAGCCATGTCCCCCCCACTGGCAACACTTTAGCACAAGGTGAAGTTTGCACTAAAAATAAATCAAAAAAAAGCAAAAAAAAAAAATAATATAAAAAGCTCCAAATCCCCCAGGATTGTCCCTGTCCCATTGCCTTAAACCCCCACCCCAAAACCCCCCCCCCGTAGCTCAGCATCCAGATTTTTGTCTTTATTCTGATTCATTTTCATTTCATTTGAGTTGTTTATTATTATTTTTTTTTTTTTGAATCCAGATTGGGATGAAAGTGTTGCCAAAGAAAGTGCTGAGTTACGGTGGGAAGAGAGAGGAATAATAATACAAGTTATTATCAATAATAATAAGAAGAATAAATGATGAAATAATAAAATTCGGATCGAAGCCAAGCAGGGGGCAAGGGGAAATAGGGAGGAAAAAAAAGGAGTTTTTGATTTTAAAGAGGAAGAAATTTGTGTGTCCCCCCCCCTTTCCTTCCCCCATCCCACCTTCCCCATGGGGGTCAGCCCAATTTTGGGGAATTAATCCAGATTTCGGGGGATTAATCCAGATTTTGGGGGCGGCTCAGCCCCATTTTGGGGAATTAATCCAGGTTGGGGGGGATTCAGCCCAATTTTGGGGGATTGATCCACATTTGGGGAGATTAATCCAGATTTTGGGGGGTTCAGCCCAATTTTGGGGGGTCAATCCAGGTTTGGGGAGATTCAGCCCAATTTTGGGGGATTAATTTGGGTTTTGGGGAGATTCAGCCCAATTTTGGGGGATTAATTTGGGTTTTGGGGGCCTCAGCCCCATTTTGGGGGGTTAATCCAGGTTTGGGGTGCAGAGCCCAGCTTTGGGCAGGCTCAGCCCCATTTTGGGGCATTAATCCAGATTTGGAGGGGCTCAGCCCAATTTTGGGAGGTTTAATCTGGGTTTGGGGGGGCTCAGCCCAATTTTGGGGGATTGATCCAGGTTTGGGGTGCAGAACCCAAGTTTTGAGGGCCCTCAGCCCCATTTTGGGGGGTTAATTTGGGTTTTGGGGGGCTCAGCCCCATTTTGGGGGGTTGATTTGGGTTTTGGGGGGCTCAGCCCCATTTTGGGGGGTTAATTTGGGTTTTGGGGGGATTCAGCCCCATTTTGGGGGGTTGATTTGGGTTTTGGGGGGCTCAGCCCCATTTTGGGGGGTTAATTTGGGTTTTGGGGGGCTCAGCCCCATTTTAAGGGATTAATCCGGGTTTTGGGGTCTCAATCCTGGCTTTGGGGTCTGGGGGTGCCAAGGGAGGGGCTGCACCCCCTGCTGGGCTGGGAAGGGACAAATTTGGGGTTTTTGCCCCAAAATGGGCTCTGGGGGGGTCCTGCCCCCCAAACTGAGCAGGAGGGTTCCATTTCTCATTTTCCCCACAGGAAAGGGCTGATTCCCCCTCCCCACCCCAAAATTCTCCCTCATCCCCCCCCTTTAGGACCCCCCAACCCTTTAGAGCCTCCCCAGCCCCAATCCCCCCCCCAAAAAAATTTAACTATTTAATAATAAATCAAGACAAAACCCCGTGAATTTCTCTCTCTAAAAATTTTCTAATTTGGTTTTTTTTTTGGTTTTTTTGTTTTTTTTTGATTCACGACAAGGAAAAAAAAAAAACAAACAAAAATTGAATTTCAATCAAGAGAAACAAAAAAACAAAGAGCAAAACGGGATGGAAATTTTGGGGCGGGGAGGGGGCAAAAATGCTGCATTAAATTGTGTTTTATATAATAAAATTATCTATATCTATCTCTATATATATATATATATATATATACACAGCAAGAGCTGAAATGTCCCCAGGGACGGGGGGGACACCGAGCTCGGCCCGGGGACCCCAAAGGATGCTCGAGGTGGGGCCACTTTATTATAAATATTAATTTTATTTTCATTTTTTTTCCCTTTTTTTGTTTTTTTTTTGGTTTTTTTCTGCCTCTTTCTATATAATCTATTAAAGAGATT